>NW_028327173.1:198013063-199263063 GCF_987537825.1 Furipterus horrens | reverse complement strand
AAAAGAAAATTGGAACTTTATCTAATATTACACTCAATGGTGAAATCCTGATAGATCTAGTAGATTAGAAGCCCACAAATAAAGAGTCAAACAATAAATTTAATAGAAGAGAATGTACTATATCACCTATGTAATACAGGAGCAGGGAAAGACTTTCTAAGCAAAACCAGCAAAACATTGAACTAAGGAGAATTCAATTACAGTTCAAAATAAAGGATTTCTTTTAAATAAAGGACACCATAAATAAAGGCAAGATACATGAAAATAGCTAACACCTCAATGATGACGACTGTGTGCCAGAAATATTTTCTATTGTTGTCTCCATTTTGTTGATGAATTAAAGACAATAGCAACAACAAAAAAGGTTCAATAACTCTGATGTCATCTGGATAATTAAATGAATAGTTCATGTTCTTTATCAAAATGACATACAATGTCCCCTTACTGATGGGAGAAATATTTTCAATATTAAAAATCTGTAACCAGACTTTTGGTGGTGATCACTTTGTAGTGCCTACGTATGTCAAATTATAATGTTGTACATATAAAACTTAAATAATGTTACCTACCAATTTACATCAATTAAAAAACATTAAGGGATTACTATGTAGAATATACAAAGAACTTTTTGCAAATCTGCAGCAACAACAAGAAAGACTAATACTACAAAGAAAAAAAGAGAAAGTTAAAGTAATTTACAAAAGGGCAACCAACAAAACAACAATGAATTCTAAATCATATTATTTAACAGAGAAGTATAAATTAAAACAGGAAGAAAATACCTCTTTAGACTTCTCAAGCTGGAAAATTTTAGAAGGCTGGATCAGTCATTTTGATGGGGATGTTGAAATATAGAAAACACTCCTACATTACTGTTTGGTGCAACCACTCCAGACAATTAATGGAAAACATTAGGTCGATTTTAATATACATTTGTTTATACCTGGGCATATATCCCAAAGAAATGTTCACATAGTTGTTCTGGGATGTGTGTGTGGATGTTCACCACAAGTTCATTTGTGGGAGATGGGGTGTTGGAAGCAAAGTAATTGTCTATTACTGGGAAAGCATATTAGTAAATTGCTGTAGATCCAAACCATAGAAAACAATTCAGCAAAGTACTAAATTGTCCTCATAGCATGACATGAATAAATCTAAAGAAGAAAACAATGCAGAGAAAAAGTAAGGAATTAAGTAAATCTATAATGTAATACCATATATGTAAAGTAAAATCATCTGTACCCCTGAACAAGAGACATTTTATAAAAACATACAAAAAAATATTTTTGAAAAGTAAATGTTGGATGATGAAGTTTAAAGGGAATAAAACATTCAATCAGTCACTATATGGACCATGCATACACCAATGATGATGATTCTCCTTTTAAGTATATTTTATTGATTACGCTATTAGAGTTGTCCCAATTTTTCCCCTCCCCTCTACCTTAGTTCATGTCTATAGGCCATGCATATAAGTTCTTTGGTTTCTCCATTAAATTTACTATTCTTCACACCCTACTGTCTATTCTGTGTCTACCAGTTATATTTCTTGATCCCTGCACCTTTTCCCCCATTCTGCCAATTAACCCCCCACTCTGATAACCCTCCATATGATCTTCACATCTATGGTTCTGTTCGTGTTCTGGTTGTTTGTTTTGTTTGTTTTTGCTTTTTAGGTTCATTTATTGATAGTTGTGAATTTTCATCATTTTACTGTTCATAGTTTTGATCTTCTTCTCTTTCTTAAATATGTCCCTTCCATATTTCATATAACAAGGACTTAGTGATGGTGAACTCCTTTAGCTTTACCTTGTCTTGGAAGCACTTTATCTTCCCTTCCATTCTAAATGATAGCTTTGCTGGGTAGAGTCATCTTGGTTATAGGACCTTGCTTTTCATCACTTAGAATAATTCTTGTGTTCCCTTCTTGTCTGAAAAGTATATTTTGAGAAATCAGCAGACAGTCTTATGGGAACTCTTTTGTAGGTAACTCATTACTCTTCTCTTGCTGCTTTTAAGATTCTCTCTTTATCTTTAGCCTTTGGCATTTTAATTATCATGTGTCTTGTTGTGGTCCTCTTTGGGTCTAGCTTGTTTGGGGCTCTCTGTGCTTCCTGCAATTGTATGTCTATTTCCTTCACCGCATTAGGGAAGTTTCCCTTCATTATTTTTTCACGTGAGTTTTCAATCCATTGCTGTTCCTCTTCTTCAGGTGCCGCCCCCATGATTCAGATGTTGGTGTGCATAAAGTTGTCCAGAGGCTCCTAAGCCGCTCCTCGTTTTTCTCAATTCTTGGTTCCTCATTCTGTACTGGATGACGTGGATTTTTCTTGGTTTTGCTTCATATAGCCTCCACTCCTCCCCTTATGTATTGGCTGCATTCAATAATTTCTGTAAACTTTATTGTCACTAGCCACAGCCACTGCCTTGCCACCACACAGCCGTAGTCACGCCGCATTCTCTCTGCCCCAGCTCTTTGTCTCCGCCCCACTACCTGCCTGGAGGAGTATTACTTTTTGAATATTTTTGTTTGTTGGCCTTTCACGCAGTTTTATTTTATGGTAGTTATGGTTGTTTTCTATTTCGAGGTAGTTACAATTCTTCTTCTGGTTGTGTAAGGAGGCCAAGCGTGTCTACCAATGCGTCTATCTTGGCCAGAAGCCCAATGATGATAATTTTCTGGAAAATTAGAGCTATAATTATTTCAAGTAAGTATGCCCAAAGTCCAAATAGAAAATAAAAATTAATTTTTGTTAATATTCAATGAATAATGTTTATTAATCACCTACTTCATTCTTAGTTAATGAACTGGGCAGTTTATGTATATTATATCTTGGACTCTTTCCTCCAAAAATACCTGTGATAGAAATATTAACTGCCAATTACAGATAAGAAGAGCATGCAGCTAAGATATGAAGTCATCTGTTTGGAACTGACAGAATGGAAAGATAATACCATCTTCATTATAGGTTTTAAAATTTTTCACTCAATTCACTTTATTTAATATTTAAAAAAATTAGTTGCTCAGGGACTTATATTCAGATTTCGGAAAACACAGAAGCAAACACAGGTTTATTACTAAAAGGTTTCCTAGTACTTTTACTTTCCTAGCTTAGACATCTTGCAGCATTTTTTGAAGAAGAAAACAGCACCAAACAAATATATCAACCCCTCTTTAGTGAGTCTGTTAATAAGAAAACTGGATAGAGGAAAAAGCAAACACAACTTTTTCCCTCCTCACTCCTGTTTAAACCCCAGAGAAGCTAGTTTTCCCCTACCCTTAGATGAAATATTTTTGGGGTTTTATATCTCATATCTTATATCCTCTCTTGGGAAATAAAATACATCTAGTCAATTATATCCATAAGATCCATCTCAGTTCAGTTATTGATTAATTCAAATTCAATATCATAATTAAAATAATCCCACTTCTCTTCAACTGAAGTTCTTTTCCACTATTGAGGTGGTCCTGCTGAGGCTGGTTACCTGACCTGGAGCTCTACGACTGCTTCCTTCATTCTTCCTCTGGCTTTGTGTTGTCCCAACCTCATTGGTTTGAGAGAAGAGAATGGAAAGGACAGTTAAAAGGAGCAGGAAATATTTATAATAATCCAGGTGAAAGATGAGTGGTTGTTATCCTTGACCAGATATCATAAATATCTTCTGAACTCTTTCTTATTCTAGTCTTTCCTCTCCGCTCCTTTCTCCTACTTTTATTTTCAACATAGACGCCAAGGGTGACCTATTTCTAACAAATTGATATGGCCACTCATAGGCTCAAAATCCTCTAATCACTCCCTCTTCACTCAGCATAAAAGCCAAAGTCTTAGCACAGGACTATCTAATCTGTATACAACCACCACTCCCACCTTGTATTCTATGAACCCAGCCTCTATATCTTCACCCTTTTTACACTTTACAATCCAGGACCTTGGATATTTTTATTAATAAGATCTCAGTTACATCTCAAACCACAATTTTCTCTCTACTAACACAGATGGGCTTCAGCCAGTCTCTCATCCTTCAAATTTCTTGATCCATTGTCCCATACTCTACAGGACACATATTAAGCTTTCTGAACTGGATCTATTTAAAATTCCTCTCATTGTATTAATTATTTATTATTTATTTATTCATTTATTCATTTATTTATTTATTTATTTATTTATTTATTTATTTATTTATTTTAGAGAGAAAGAGAGGGACAGAAAAGTATGGATATGAGAGAGAAATATTAATAAGTTGTCTCAGTTGTGTCCCAGCTGGGACTGAACTTGTGACCCAGGTATGTGTCCTGACCTGGAATAGAATCAGTGACATTTCAGTTTACAAGATGATGCTCCAACAAAGTGATCCACACTAGCCAGGGCATCATTGTGTTTAAAATGAATGGGATACAATACTCATGCCTTATGATGGGGTGGGAAATAACTCAGGTGGTGCAGTATTCACATTACTATTTTTTTAATGATAAGTGTATTGGGTAATTAAGAATTCTCTAATATACCTTCAGGATTTAAAGGATGATGACACCGGAAATAGAATACGGGCTTGAAAGTCATGGTTTATACATTCATATTCAATCGTTGATTATTATTTATTCATTCAACACAGATATAGAGCATGGCTGGGTTCCCAGAATCATCCTAGGAGCTGATGAATTTCTACAGAAAATGATTCTCAGGAAGCTCACATTTTAGTTGGAGTTAAAGAATAAACAAGTCGACATATCAATGAATAAAAGAAGCATTTTAGATAGCAATTGGCATCTTGAAGAAAACTAAGTGAGGTGACTTGGTAAAGAATGACAGGATAGGCCTGTAATAAAATGTTCACAAAACTTTTCTGTCAATATGTGTCATTTGAGCTGAAAATTAAATTCAAGATATTTTAATTCTTTGTAAAATTAGAACATCAAATATTGTACTTAATAATCTGCTGTGTTTAAATTATTATGCAATTATATTATACATATATACATATATTCCTATACATAAATGGATACATATACATTTACTAATATGTATTCATAGATATTGGTTTATTTTTACAGATAGTATAAATGATGTATCTAATTATATATAATATATATTTTATAAAATTTTACACATAGTATGTATCAAAAATATGTTTCTTACTAAGTATGTTTTCTAGGATTCAGTATGTTAAATTGACTTTGCTTTCTACTACAATAAACTGATGAGCTTTTTAACAAACTAGAACTTTTATAGATTAATGATATGAGAGATTACTTAAAAATGCATAAGCATATGTTATTTGTATGTCATTTTTTATTTTTTCAGTTATATTCCAAGTAAGTAATAAATATCACTGACTTAAAATTTCTTGTCTCTTTATTTATAATATTAAAGACTTAAAATGCCTTTTGCTGCACAGATACATACAAAAGGATCTAGAAGAAATAACAGTGAAAATTATTTCAATTGGAATATAGGTTCTTTATTTTTATAGTGAGTAAATCATATTCTGACTCTAAAGTTCATTTTATGACTCATTTTCCATATCTTGTTTGTAATAAGAAGTTTAGCTTTTCTCAAATTTTATCTTAATTTTATATTTCCCACCACACTTCTCCATGAACACCAAGACCAGGACACTTCTGGACTGGAAATTATTTTACCTCTGTCCTTCATTGTTTAACTTCCAGTAAACATATTTCTATTTCTATCTTTTTCATATATAATAAGCCCCATTGGGAAATGCCATAATTTTATATTCTAGTGCTCACCAATGATTTGAGTCAGAATTTATTTTTTGTCCTTCAGTCAATTTTGGAAAGAAAAAGGATATAATGTACAAATATCACTCATCCACATAGGTAGTGATTTAGAAACTGAGACATAGTGAGGTTAAGAACCTAACTCGAGGTCACACAGAAAGTAAGGAAGGATTAGAATGCAAACCCAAACAACAATTCCACAGTTGTTTTTCTTTATACTCTAAGGGACTCTCTGTTCTTATTGATAACACTAGATAGCGTCACTGATACCTCTGAGGAGATACCTCACTGCAATACATCAGAAGTCTGCAGCACTGTCTGACCAGTGGTCCATGCCTCAGCCTATGAAGTATCCATGAATTTCAGAGAGAACCCTCAGAGGACAAACCTAAAAGCTTGAAAAGGGTCCTCACTGCTCAATGCTGACATGGGATTCTAGACATTGGAAGCAGAGGAAGTGAGTAGTGGTAAGAGAGATGCTCCAGGGTGTGAATGTGCCTCAAATAAAGAAAGTCTTCTGAAAGACACCCCAGTGTTTACAAATCGCTTATCTCAAACTCTTAGTGTAAAATCTTAGGTCAATAAAAGATAGTATTCTGCAACCCAGAACTCTCTCTTCCTTCACCAGGTTCCTCCAGGGTACCAGGGTGGCCATAACTACTAGAAGAGGAAGTTCTGCCCTAAAGACCATAACTGATTCTGGCACAAATAGCAGTTGGGTCTTGGACAATGTAATTGCCCCCGATGAGCCCTAGCTTCCCTCCTGACAAAATAAGGATAATGACCACCACATACTAACTACATAGTATGTAAGGAAAAACATATTGATGCAAAACTATTGTTAGAAACCTTTAAATCCTGTATTTTACTTTAAAATGACAATTGTGATACTTATCAAAATGATGCATTTTTTTAAGACTCAACTCAAACCCTTTTTCCTTCATATGCAACATATTCAGTTTATTCCAATTCTTATAAATGTCTTCCTCTTATTACACTGTGTAATGTTTACTCATCTACCAATTGTGATTTCCCTTCTCCCGATGTTTGTGTTGTGTTGAGTTTAATTGACCTCACGCATTGCTGTTTAACTGGGCAGAACCTCCTTTTTCTTCCCCATATTTTCTATGGGTATAGCAAAAACAAAAATTATGTGCTATATAATTTACTACTCTCCCTTGGCAGGGGGGAATCTCATCATATAATTTGACATTAATTGATTATGAAAATAAACATGAAAACATGATAACAAATTATATTTCCAAATGTACTATTGGTTCAGAAACTTCCCAAAGTACACAGAAGGGAGAGACAGAAAGAGACAGACCATCCAGATGAGCAGGTAACAGGATTACAGAGCAAGAGAACCTAGGTACGAAGCTAATCTTAGCCACAAGATGAACAGGTGTCTACATCCACGTACCAGGATCTTAAAATTCTATATAGAATTCATAACCAGGTTCATCATGTACAAAATCCAGATGGTCTGAACCAAATTTTCCATTCTCAAGGCTGCCTCCTTGAAACTGCTGGTTATGAAAACTGGACAGAACGCACATCCCAAGGAAAGGGAATGGGGTGAAGAGCCTCAGATTGTCCAGTTCCTCCCCTCCAGCTTGCAGGTCAACTGGAAGTGATCTCCTCTCTATGACCTCTTCCAACATTTGCCTTTGGAGTTTTCTTTTAAAATGGGAGATGGGCAAAAAATTGTTCCTTTCTGGACTAGAGATACAATTATATCTAGGGTTACCTTGATTGAGCTGTCAAATATTATTTATTCTTAAAACTTAGAAGACACTTTGTCTTTAGGAACTACCTTTAGTTTATAAAAGTTGAAATTAAAGAAAAAAACTGAGAGAGGGGAAATCTAAAAGTGAAAAATTAAAATAAAGCAAAGCAACCCACCAGTAGAGACTGATAAAACATGATGAATACACCGTAGGCAGGCTGATCCTTCACCACTCAGTTTTCAAGAGGTTGATGCAGAGATGTTAAGCGTTCTTACTTCTATAATGATAATATGTTTGTAACTTCAGTCCCCTTAGGTTTTTTTCTTATCCTGACACTGAATGAAACAAATCATTCTAATTCTTGAACATCCTATACCACAGATATGAAGCAAGCATCATGTCTATTGAATTGGGGCCTTAAGGTCACTTGGGATACTAAAGAAAGCAGCTTGGAATGATGAATGGGTCACTACAGGAGGGACTGATACTCTAGCAATTATTAATCTCAGACCCTCAGTTTCTACTCTGCCACTCTAGGACTGCACTGGGATTCAGTGATGATGGTGGTGTTTTGAGGTAAAATATAAAGGATGAATCTAACTCAAGAATTGTTGTGTAATAGTACTGCCTTATCAAAGATCACAAAACTTTAGTGTTATATCATAAAGAGTTGAACCAATAGGTTTACCTTTTAAACATAATAAAAAAGATTACATTTGTAAAAAAAAATTAAAAGATTTTACACTACCAATAGGCTGTCCTTTACTTATTCTGTATGCATTCTATTTTCTAGTGTGTCTCTCTCTTTTTTATCACTCTTGTGTGTCCTCTTCCTTCTTCAATGCTTAACTGGTCTAGTCCTTATGTTAGTTAAAATTATATATAAACACTATAAAAGGGCACAAGGCAAATTCCTTAGGGATGATAATATTCTATATCTTGATTGTGGTACTAATTGAGTGTACATATTTGTGAAAATGCATTGCCTGTACGATTTTATTTTATCCTATTTGCTTTCTAGCCTCTGCTGCCTTGTACTTATTCCATTGGAGCACCCTGGGCTGGCATCAGTGGAAGAATGATTCATCCTGTCTAGTCTTTGGGCACATGCACTTCATCGGTTGCCGATGTTTGCGGTTCCTGCTGTGGCTTCCCAGGAGAGTGTGACATCCATGTCTTCTGTGCCCCATTAGGCCCAATGTTTCTGACACTGTGCTTTCCCCTTCTGCCAGCATTTCCAATGGACCCATGGTTTCAGGAAATTCTTGACTATAATTTCCTCATTTAAGGTCGAGAGATCACGATTTCTTTAAGACTCTTCACCTAGACACCCTAGATGTTTATTTACCATTAAGAGTTCATACTGCTCTAGGACTTTGGTGAATATCAAGATTTCTGAGATGCTGACAGTCTTCTTAAAACCACACATGGGTAACATGAATTCTTGCCACCCATGTGGTTATCCAGAAATGGACAAAATAGAAAATCATTTCTTCGGTGTCCAGTTGCTGGCAACTATTCTTTTACATTTTTTCTTTATAAAATAATTTCCTTATAATTTTTATTTTATGATGAATGATAAGAAAGGTCAAAACATAGCATTTTAAAAAATACTCATAACTACCCTATTTTAAATATTTTGAAAATTTAGGTTAATTACTTTTCCTCTTCATGACTTATTTTAACATACAATAATTAAATGTTATATATGGCTTACCATACCTCGTTTTGTAGTCAACAGATTTTTACAGTTTTATAAGTAGATAGTAAATCAGTGTATTTATTTTAAAGTTTTGCATATTTGTATTTAAACTACAAGTTATAAGGTATCAGTTGTTTGGAAAACATGAGTTTAGTAGAACAGAGTGTTTTAAATTTCTTCGTCAAAAAATTACTTAGCTCTAGTATCTTAAATACATAATCTGCTAAGATTTTGCACGTGAAGTATTCATTTTAACAACCAAGTTTATATTTTTTGATCTGATGAATGTTGTTTGTTTTGCAGATATCTGGAATTTGTGTTTTCTTTTAAAAAGATCTGTCAAGAATACAAGAGTGACAGAAGTATTTAAGTCACCACTATTTTATAGATCATTCAAATTCAAAGGTCACTTTGATTTTCTTGTGGTTTTGTTGCAATGTACATTGAAGTGAATTTATTCAGAACATTCAAGAGTTTTGACAACTCTTTGTAGGATCCTTTATCAATATAAAATGACTCATTATTGTTTCTTTCAGTGCTTTTTGCTTTGAGTTTTATTTTACCTGACATTGATATTACATTACAACTATTAGTGATAGTGATGTTATGTTTTCATTTGCCTGATATATATTTTACTTTTAAGACTTTGGCCTATAATTATGTATTATTTCTATAAATAACATTACATTGTTTTTATGCATCCTTATACAAGTTTTATCACGAGACCTTTTAATCCATTTATATTTATTATTTTTCCTGATATATTTAATATTTTGTCATCTTATTTTTCCTCCTCAAGTACTTGTTACAAAGACTTCAGTTTTATAAGGAACATTTGATATGTCAACACCCAGCCTTGCCTTCCTTCCCCCGCCTTCCCTCACAGGCAAACTATTATAGCAGTGACTTCAGTTTTACTTTGCTGCCAACATCAAGTATAAGCTGAGCATGAGAGTGACAGCTGGGTTTTGGGTGGTGGCAACCTTGTACTTCCCAGAAAGCACAGGTATGTGTGTTGTTTGCTTCCTAGACTATATAAATAGAATCACTTGGGAAGTTTGTACAGAAAACTCCCACAACCTCACCTCTCTTCCCGACTAAGACTATCATTTAATTGTTTTGGGATGAAGTCTAACCATGACTATTTTTATAAACTTCCTCAGGTGACTTGATGTGCAGCCAAGGTTGAAAATCACCTTCTCCTATGTCTCTACATTTCCAGCCTTGTCCTTCCCACTAACTCCAAGCTCTGGAATCAATTTCTTTTCATGCTTTAATTCATGTGTTTGCTGACTTTTCTACCACAATATCCTCTGAACTATATATTTCCCAAATTCATTCAGGCTTTCAGGCATAGAGGTGTCATCTTTCCCTAGTTTCCAGCTTTGTTCTCAATTTTTCTTTTTATGCAGTCATTTTAGTATTGCAGTGAGGATTCTGAAAAAGGTCAGGTAAACAGACTTAAACACTTCAGTCTCCAAGATGCCCCTAGAAGGAAATTTCATTAAAATTAAGGTCTCAAATTATGAATACATGGAAAAGAAATTAATCTATATATTACTTTGATCTCAAGAACTGAAGCTTGTGAGCCAATTCACAACTTCTCTGTACTTACCTCTTTCTTAAGCTAAGTCTGCTAAAATAAGACAGACCCTAACCACTCTTTTTCATACCTGAGTTTTGTATTCTTTGCTATATTATTTCCCGCTTGTATATGAAAGTGAAATGTATCGGTATTTTCTCAGCGAACAAGAACAGTCAACAAATTGACCTAAAATATCAAGCCTAATAAACATTCTCCCATTCTCAAGTTGAATGCTTTAAAATTCATTGAAATCTGTTCTTAGAGTTAATGAAGGGAAAATTTCAGCCTGTCATTTTTTGCTTCTCTATTAGTATTTTTGGTGCATCAAGGAGCTATGCTGATTTCTCAGTTAAAACCAGGGTAAACACCCAAGTGAGAGCTGATGTGCTCACATAGCACAGCATATTAATTATATTAATTGGTTTATTGAGGAAGGATATTTGTCAGTTGATGAGTTATACTTCCATGTTTGAAAGCTGTAATTCAACCTGAGCAGGTGCAGCTCTTCCAAAAAAGGCCACGATATTGTAGACACTAAAGCTGTCAGAATTCGAAGAAGGAAATATGGCCTGTGCTGTTGGCCCGTTGATGGCTGCACCTTATACGTGATGTTTTCTACTTCTCTCCAATACTTCGCTCAACAAAGCACAAAATGAATGAATGATAAGTGCGCATCCTTCTGGAGATCTGTGCAGGAGGCACAGATAAAACGGTTTCTTATAAACACCTTTGGTCTTCCCAGGCAAAGGTTGGAGCCGGTTTGTAACAAACTTTCACCTACACCTCTCAGATGTAAACTTGAGGTCAGCAAGAGGTCACGCAGTAGCAATGACAACTAAAAGGGGTAATAAACAGCTATGTGAATGTTTGAAAAAATTATAAAACAATCTTTTTCTCACCTGGATTCTATAATTGAAAATATGGAGCTGGAATTATCGGACTCTCATTCTAAAAATAACAAGTAGAAAGTTTTAAAGTCATTAGGTCATCTTTGCTCTGATAATATTCATTTGGAGTTCATCATTGATGTTTATTTTGTTAAAACTGAACAAATGTTATGCTGGCTCTTAATGCAACTTCATAACATGATATAGATATAGATGCAGATGGAAGTGGATGTAGACTTCTTATTGTAAACATGCATGCCATTTTTGTTTGTAAGTTATATTTAACACCATTTTCTGCTTAAGTCAACAATAGAAAATAAATTTTAGAAAGAAAATATGTGGAGATTGAACACCAGTGTTTTCGTCTGAGCTTTTGATGATATATTTATGTCAAAGTTACTGTTATATTTCAGTCTAGGAAATGAAAAAAGCTAAGTCATTTAGGGAAGTTATTTTTTATAACCTGTAATTTATTCAGTCTGACCAGTAGCTTAACACCTCCATAAAAGGTAATTAGAAGTTCAGAAAAAAAACAAAAAGGCTTTCAGTAGCTTTTGGGTTTTTTTGTTTTGTTTTTGTTTTTCTTTCCGGGCTTCTAGCAGCATGTGACAACTGAATGTCAAGGAAGAGGGAAAAAAATGCATATGTAACAGGTTGCAGACAGGTCATCATAGACCTGAGAAAGGAGTGTTTCAAGCTGATTGTCCATTTTACACGATTGCCTCTAACACCTCAGAGACTTAGATTCAGTGTTACCGAAAAATTATATGAGACACCTTATTTCCAATTTAACTTTAGTTTTTCATTCCACTTCCTCTTAAAGATTTATACAATGCTTAATGAAAATAACAGTACCCATACTGTCAAAGTGTTTGGCTTACTTACAATGTCAGAAATCTGGGTTGTGCAGCCCGAATAGTTTTTGTTTGTTTGTTCATTTTTTGTTTGTTTGTTTGTTTCCCCTCCTTAACCTATCTTATTGTTTACTTAGAGTTATAATGGAATGTATCTCTCCTTTCCTTGTCGACTTAGCCTCATGAAAGTTGTAATGGGAACCAAGACTTGGACCTCCAACAAGAGAGGCTGAAAATCCACCAAAAGCTGACTTTGGCTGTTAGTAGGTCAGGCGAGAGACCAAAACCAGTGACAGGGACATAAGTATTGAATCTGCGGTCAGTAGCCAAGAAGGATTTGGTGGGCTATCTCAAATCTGACAGGGGGTTAATTCCAGGTGTCACCGTGGAATCAGTGACAGTTGGCAGGAACCAGTGATGGCGACAGCACAGAACAAACAGGCTGTCCCTGTGGTGTGGCCTGAGTTGGTACTGCAGCCCTTGATCAAGGGTGACTGTCTGGCCCAGTTTGCCCGGAACAGGGGGTTTCATTAGACATGGGACTTTCAAGGCCAAAACTGGGAGAGTCCAGGCAAACCAGGATACATTTGTTACTCAACAACCAGCTTCTCCAGTTTCTTTCTCAATATTCGAGGTTGTTTCTTCCCAGGGACTCTGTGACTTACTTCAAAAACCCCTTCCCTGTTAAAATTAGCAAGGGTCTGTTTTTTATTTCTGCATTACAGACCTCTGACTGGTATAGAAATTGGCACAGGACATGGGTTGTAGGCAAGAAACCTGCAGGGAAATCAGATAATCTGGTATCGGTTAACTGGCTAAGTGGAAATTCATTCACTATTCAGGGAAGCGGTATTAGGTAGAACAGAAAGTTTCCTTCTCTCTAGTGATAGACTGAAATTAAGTACTCATTGAATGCTGGCCTTAAGGAAGGTGAGTTGCAGCATCTATAGAAAAGTAAGAAGGTCAAGAAAATTTAAAGGCTGGCTGCTCAGCTAAAAAAGACAATGACATGCTTCAATCCATGATACTTAGTGAGATAATAATAACTAAAATGTGCACAGTTTCCAAGACTATGATAAAGAAATTCTAATTTTTAACAGCTACACAACTAAAATAATAAAAATCTAAGTGCAAAGTTCAAGCCTATGTGTTGTTACATTCTACAGTGGGTCAAATCCACAGTCTCTCCCACCATCTTTGGAAAGTTAAGACATTGCACAGAAAAGGGTGGGGTCCTGAAATGGACTCCGAGCTGCAGGGCACAAGGCAGTGAACATGGAACAGATCAATGCTCAGTCATCACCAGACTGCCTGTCACTCAAAAATCTTCAACCTTGAAACTAGGGAACCAAAACAAAGGCAAACTAAGCAGTCAATGAGAGTGGGAAAAGAATTATAGGTATGGGGAACATTATGGAGGGAGGACAGCAGGGATGGGGAAGGGGGGAAAGAGAGGGAGATGGTACAGGAGTTAGGAAGCATAGTAGGAGGGAGTGGAGTAGACAGGAAGAGGTTGAGAAGAACTATATGCATAACCAATGGCATGGATTAAGGGGAAGGACAACTGGAGGGGGGGGTCACTGGGTGGAAGGGAATAAAGGGAAAAAAATTGGGACAACTGTAACAGCATAAACAATAAAGCATATTTTTTAAAAAATCTTCAGCCTTCCTTGAAGATGCTACTACTTCCTCAGCTGATGGAGTCACACTACAGTAAGAATTGAATCTTCCTTATGACCACTTCTCCCCACTGCTACTCCTTCACCTCCATTTCTATAAGTAGAAGCAGCTCCCAGTTTATCCTGAAAACAAAAGTATACATAACAAAGTAGTTATTGACTTTGTTAATTTAATTTGAAATCGTCGGCAGCCGTCTGTCTCGAGAGACGATGGTGTAGCTTCTTAAGAGTCTATCTGCACCGCCGAGAATGGCTGTGCAGTCCAACTCGGGAGTGACACGGTATCTGTCTCCTCCCGTGTTGAATCGACATCTTGTGATGACGCTGGAGTGTCCTCTCCAGTGAAGCTGAAGCTACAGAACCTGGGCAGGGTGATATGGAGGGTCTGCTGTTGCCCATGCAGCAGACCCCCCCTCTCTTCGCAGCTGAAGGGTCCAAGGGAAAGACGGAGTCAATACAGCTTGGCTTCAGGTGCGCCGCAGGAGTTGCCGGTGTTGACTACAACGTCAAACCGCCTTAGGGACTCCGGCTCCGGATTTTCTGTCGGGGTTTACTCCCTTAGCCTTTCCCCTGAAGAGGTATGCCGCAAGGCAGCGGAGGTTTTTTGGAATCAGAGTTTTCCTTCTCTGATGTGCCCTGACTGGAAGATCGAACCAGCGACACTTAGCTCGCAGGCCAACGCTCAATCCACTGAGCCAAACCAGCCAGGGGGTTAATTTGAAATATTCTGGTGAATATTGATAAATAGAGACCAAGAGTACTTGGTGCAGGAGAAAAAGACATCATTTTTAGGTTAAGTTGATCTTTAGTGATGTGGGTGCACTTACCAAAAATTCTAGATCCCGTGTGTTAGTTGATTTAGCAACTAAAACCTGGACTCCATAGTGTTCCATGACATCAGTAAAGAGACAAAAAGGATTTGGTAGATAATAGAGGAAGAAATCAAAAGACTACGGCAGATTACAATAATGAGTGAAATTTCATTGTTTGTCCATCATTCACTCAATCAAATTACAATCCCATGAAAGATCGAGAGGGTATCCCCTTCTGAGACACATTGATGAAGAGAGTACAAGCACTTTGAAAAAATGATTTTAGTAGCTGGAGGAAGAAGGAGCAGTTGAAATGCTCTCCTTGCCAGAATGAGAATGGGAAGACAGCAAGGTTGCAGAAGGCACATAATAAAACTTTTGGGGTACATTGAGTGTTGGGATATGAGAGATATCAGGACACCATGGTAACCTGAATGGTGCGAACTACAAAAGCATTTGATGGTGCTTAAGAGATCAAAAGAGCTGTAGGGAAAAAATAGATGGGCATCTTGCTGAGGTCTTATTTGATTTTTATATCCAACCATTGTAGACACTTGTGATATCTCACGCAATTTCTACTCTTAAATTAGTTCATTAACTCATAGACCCTTAAATAAAGAATAAACCTGATGAAAATGTACTGCTCTAATTGCAGATGGTGATCATTCTTTAAACCTTCTTTGAGGAAGAAGATGGGGAAATGTTCATAAAACTGTGGATTCATTTTGCCTACCTATGGCTCAGAGCTCCTATTAATTCAGGATACAGCTTATAAGGAATATAACTTAATTGTATTTACTAATATTTGTCTATATCACAATAGATCTTGTGAAACTTCAAAAATATCACCTGCTACTTTCCCAGTTTTGAATATATAGTTGAAATATGTCCTTGGGAACTGCAAGGCTCCTACTCCTAGCTTCCAGGAGTAGAGGCTGTTTTGATAGGACAGCCCATACAGAAAACTGTAAAACTTCCTTTTCATGCTAACATACATAAGAATAACACAGGGAAACAATTTTTAACATGATTTCTGTTGAGTTCAGTTTTTTCAGCTCTTTTAGACTTAAATAAGCATGCTGATTGCACAACTGCAGTTAGTTTTCTTCTATTATATCAAGTTTTTTTTTTTTTTTTTTTTTTTTTTTTTGTACAGCTTATCTTAATACGACCACTATAGGCTGGATCGAGCCTGGATCGAGGGAAGCACTAGTGTTCTCCTATTGGCTGAGTGCAAACATCCCTCAAAGGGGAGGGGTGACAAACAACCTTGGAGACCAGCAATAGGTTCATCCTTGTCTAGGCTATTCAGTTACACATGAGACAGTGTGGTGAGAGGTTGTGTGCCACTCTATATAGTGAATTGTATTCTGAAGTGTAGTCCGAGTTCTTGTCTGTATACAAGGAGTTAGCGGAATTTATTTTTTTATTTACATGCGTACTTATTTCCTTTCCTTCAGATCATGTCTGCCTCTGCTATTTCTCATCATAAGTGCCTGAACAACCCTAATTCGTTTTGTTCTATCTATGGCAGTTTCACCATTCCCAGTCAAAGGACAAACATCAGCACATTTGTCAGGCAAGTTTATTTTGCATATTTTAAAGTAAAACGTGGTGATCAAGACAAGTCTTGGGACCCTCACACTGTGTGCAGGCAGTGCGTTCACAGTTTATGGATGTGGATAAAGGGAACACACGATAAACTGCCATTTGGTAAACCCATGGTTTGGTGAGAGCCCAGAGATCATTCAAGTGACTGTTACTTTTGTATAGTGAAAACTTCAGGATAGAACAAGAAAAATAAATGTAAAATGGAGTATCCTAGTCTACCATCAGCTAAATGCCCAGTGCCTCATTCAGCTGAAATCCCAGGGCCAGTTTTCATTGAACTGCTTTCTTTCAAAAAACAGGAGTATGGTGAAGAACTAAGTGACAGCAATGACAAAGATTTTGAAATTGAAGATGACTCAGTTCATAAGGGATTTGATCAGCATGAGTTGAATGATTTGGCATGAGATTTGGGACTAAACAAAAAGACTTCAGAACTACTAGCATCAAGACTGCACAAGGAAAACTTGATTGAAAAGGGAACAAAGGTACCGTACTTTCAATCAAAAGAAAGTGCATTTCTGCAGTACTTTAGAAGTAACGGTGATTTTGTATATTGTCATAACATACATGGTTTAATGTAAGAATTGGGAATTCCAACCTATAATGCAATTGAATGGCGACTGTTCATCGATAGCTCAAAGTGAAACTTGAAGTGTGTCCTCCTTCACAATGGCAATTTATTTGGTGCAGTCCCAATTGGCCATTGAGTTTGTTTTTGTGAAGAATATGAAGACATAAAGAGAGTCATTGATCTGTTTCAATATTACAATCACAATGAGATCATCTGTGTTGGCCTTCAAATTATTTGCTTTATTCTTGGTCAGCAATGCAGATACATCAAGTGCCCCTGTTTTCTGTGTATGTGGGACAGCAGAGCTCGTGAGAAGCATTGAGTGAAGTTGGATTGGCATCCAAGATCTGCCCTCAAACCTGGTGATCCAAACATTCTATATGAGCCACTTGTTGACAGAAAGAACATTATATTCCCACCTCTGCATATAAAACTGGATCTCATGAAGCAATTTGTTAAAGCTTTGCCAACTGAAGGAGACCTGTTTCAAGTATCCCATTTTGGCATTTCCTAGCCTGTCATTTGAAAAGATAAAATACCTTAATATCTATGTTTGGTAGCAGAACTTAACTACATGTATACAATTTGACTTACAGTAACAATATATAGCCTTTATATGAATAAAATTACTCTAAATAAAAAGTATATTCAAGTCATTTTTTCCTTAATTGTCCTTTGTATGCACATTTCATATAATATTTGGGACAAAGGGAGGGTATCCTGTACCTTAAAAAATTAACATGATAGAGAAAAACTGGGGTCACTTTTGGATTCAGATGCCAAAAGTTAGTCAAAAACAAGGGTCAGATCTAACTCAACGAGACTTGTGTTCCCTAGTGTGATTGCATTCCTAGTGGAATCCCAGACATGACTATTATGGAAGATGTGAAATTTGCAAAGCCAGTTATTCTGGTGACATCTCTTCTAGCTATCCACCTCAGCTAGTGTGGAACTAGGTTTTGGGGACTAACAAGGGACTATCAATGAACACAATCCGATAAAGACTTCAACTGTAGCTCATGCTGCAAGTAAGTAAAACCTTAATACCTGCCATGCACTTATTGATCTGAAGTGTGCTCTTTTCTCTACATCCATTCTACTGTGATTTTGAAGAACCATATGCTTTCTCTCGTTTTTTTTTTTTTTTTTTTTGCCTCAGGATTGTCTCAGCCTTCTTGCTCTGAGAAACAATTTAGTTAGAAGAAAACAGGGCCATTTCCCAATCCCTGGAGCTGTGTATTGGTCCACGTCATTGAAAGTGTGTTCATTGGATTTGGAGCATGAGAAGAAGCAGAAGTCTTAAAACACATTCAAGAAGGTGAGAAGTAAAATAATGGAACTTACTGGCTCTGAAATTTCTGAGGCTCATTTGATCTGGGATGTCGGGACATCACCTGGAAGGGACAGAACTCATTAGGTACAGAACTATCTCTTGCAGTTCTTGTTGTTATGTAACGACCACTTGATTTTGAAGCCAACATGTACCATTTAGGGTTGTGCAGCTTTGTTACATTTATCAGGTGACTGAAAGTTGTCAACTGTGGGTGTGACTGAGGACCAGAAAAGCACCTGCGGTAGGTTTAAGTCAAAGTACAAGCAGCTCTTCTCTTTGACCTTTATAAACCAGATTATTCTGTAACAGACCCAAGTGCTGAATAAATGTTCTGTAAGTTTTTTAAGATTATGGGGAAAAACTATGCTCTCTTAAACAAAGGTAATCCACTTGACCCTTGAATAATGTGGGTTTGAACTGGGCAGTCCACTTAATATTCTGTTATTTTTTAAATTAATATATGGTTTTTTATATCCCCAAATTTTGCATCCTCAGATTCAACCAACCATTGATTGACAACAGTGCTTTTGATCGGAGGCTGGGAATCCACAGAGTGACCACTGTATGCATTGTGCTTCATCATTTTATATGAGGGACTTGAGCATCCGTGGATTTTGGTGTCTGTGGGGTCTGGAGCCAATTCCCTGTACACATCGAGGGACAACTGTGATTATGTTTTTTTTAGAGTCAGAATGCATGGATTTTTAACGGTATGGGGTTCAGTGCCCTTAACCCTCGTGTTGTTCAAGAGTCAACTGTAATATATTCAACTCCCAAAGATGAAGATCACACTGACACTAGTTAGTCTCATGCATCTATCACCTCGCAGGGCATTCGTAAAGAACTGCTGCTGGCGGAAAGAGACGGTTCTATCATTTGCAGAATGACCAAAGTGATCTCACCTACTGTGGTTTTCATCGTTTCGTTTTGTTTTGTCTTTTGCTTTTCCATTCTTCTAAATGTAAGGGACAGATAGCATATTTGGGAGGTGTACTTTTTACAGTTTCTTTAAACTTTTCTGTAGCAAATTTCTCCGAATTCTTCACAATGAGGCACATGGAGTTGCAGAAGAAAAGTATCTTTAAAAAACACAAAAGCCCCTTCCTCCAGAACTGGAAGTGATGTTGGTAATAAAATACAATTGCTTGGGGGTTTTTTGGTGCCTTTCATAGAAGTATATAACACTCTTCCTAAACTGTCATGCATAATTCGATACAAATGGATTATCTGCCTTTTTAGTTTAAACACCGAGCAGAACTGCAAAGGAAAAAAAGTCACCTGTAAGTTATTGAGAAGTGGTCAACTCCCTGGGAGTCAGGATAAGGATAATTAGCTGGGAAATCCACACTTAAGTTCGCCGGAAGAAAAACAAATGAAAAAAATTATATGCTGCATGTATCTGTTTGTTTGTGTGTGTGCATATTTATATTTTCAGCATGACTGTTACTTTAATTTGCCAAGATTCGGTTTTCTCTTCCTTACTTTGAGTAAACCTCAGGTGCCACTGCCAATATTGTAAGACTTATTTAATAAGGAGCAGTGGGTGGCAGGCCTTTCTGTAACCTGCTGAATTTCTCTTATTCCTTGCCAGGCACAGCCTTCACCCCTGACATCCACTGAACTTTGCAGAACAACTAAGATGATTTTGCATGCCTCTTATTTGTTAGCTCCCAGAGATTTGTTCAACAAATAACAGAAAGCCTAGTTATTTACTGCTAACACAAAGGTAGTTTCTTCTACTTGGAAATACAGGATGCATCACTTAGGTCTCAAATCTTGAAGATGCTGTGATTTTTTCAACATTTTAATCCTTCTCTTTGTCAACTGCAGTTACAATGTACTTTCCTATTTCACCTTTTCCTTCAGACTTCTTTTTCATTACTTTGTTATAAGCAACATATTTGTATTTATTATTTCGTTCCAAAAGTGGTGAGAAATTTGTGTCTGTATCCTTCCAATTGAGATTGTGGCAGAAAAAAAAAAAGTGTAAATGCACATGTCTGCATAAATTTTAAAAAGTAATAAGAATGACAGGCTACATTTTAATAAAATTGAGAAATCCATTTGATGGGTGACTGTCCCTACTTGTCAAAGTTGTTTGAAAAATAGGCATAGAATTTAGCACAATAGAGCCTTGACATCTATGCAAACTCTTAAATCCGTGGGTACCAACCCTATATGGCAGTTTTAAATAAAATTACATGAGACTCTATAACTCCAAGTGCAGACATCCTTCTCAAAGGTAGCAGCCCTGAGAAAACAGAAACATACGAGATGCAGATGTCTCCGCCCTGATATCTTTGTTGTCAGACCTTCCTCCTGCTGCTCAGCCCCCTCTCCGAGGCCTGTCCCTCCACAGTTTCCTCCCTCTGCTCCTCCCCAGTCCAGTAGAGCTGCTGACATCTGCTACATTCACCCCAAATCAGCAAACCAGCTGTATCTCAGCCGATGGTCCCAACGGCCTCCTTTCACGCGTTTCCCCTCCGACATGAGGATGGTACTTCATACGATGCCTTTGTTTCAGCTCGAGGTGGGAAGAATATGGCAAATACCCCTCCCCGCTTTCATTTCTGCCTGGTTCAGTAGAGGGATATATAGCGTGAGAGAGAGAGTCTTTCCCTTAAAGACTCTTCTTCCTTTTCTCTAAGCCTCTTTTTCTTTCTTTGAACAAACGTCACTCGCATCATAGCCTCTGCTCATATTCACTAGGAAAGTGAATCTTTCCTAAGCTTGCCTGGTAGCTCCGGGTTAAAATTAGTTTCAGGAAAATAGCAAATTACAGGATGCTGCAGACCTCGGAGGTGACTCTTCTCTATTCTGTCTGAAATAAATTCCTTACTCCTATGATAGAGGTCGTTACTGAGTAACTTTTACAGAAGTCAGTGACTAAGAAAGAGAAGAAAGTAGTCTTTTTTTTTTTTTTCTCCAAGAGCAAGAAACTTATGACTTTTTTGCATGAGTGTCTCCCACACTATATGGGCATATGGAAGGTGCTTAATATTTAATAATTTCAGAGGAAGTAAAATTACATCAGATTGAGGAATTTATTGGTTTTTTTAAGTAATACCTTAACTCCCTTATATTTTAGAAAGATGGGGGAAAAGGAGCTTGTATGTTTTAATGTTTGCTTCTGTTTGTTTAATAGCTCTATTTTTAGTTTTTAGAAAGACTTTAGGAAGGAAATTTAAGAGGTGATTGTTGTTCTTTTAATAAGAAGAAGCTAATAATTTGTTTCATTTCTCCACAAGGACAGGGCATTGAGGGACAATTGTAAAATCACTAGTATTACTTTGTGAGTATTTCAGCTACATATGATGATAGTAGAGATGAGATAGGTAATTAGAGAATGCAATATTGATCATGTTATAAAGGATGACCAATAGACATCTATTAATTTTATCTAGGCAATATTTAAGGGAATGAAGGTAGCCTGATTTTTTTACAAGTTTGTTTAGATTACTTGCTTCCAGAGCAAAAAAGAGATTGACTTTGATTATATATCATTCAAATGAATTACTAAGTATTTTATAAAAAGTGTAGGTGGGGTCATTTTCTGTGATAAATATGACACCTGTTATCTAAATCTGACCTGAAAACATCAACAGAGCACTGAGGTGACCCACACTAGGGTGACCTTATTCCCATTCCCTCAGTCGTACCCAGAAGCTGATACCTATATATACTATATTCTAAAGAAAAGGGAAAATATATTTTCCAAAGCAAATGGTATTGTGATCAATATTTTTAAGCAGAGGGAGAAAAATTATTCATAAAAATTAGTCAGTTCAATTTCATGGATTACGTACATCAAAAGACAGTTGTTTGACCAGATGTTTTACTCATTTTGCTGGATTTATTATTGCAATGTGGTTGAGTCTCTTCTTCAATGCTAATATAATTCAGTTACTCTTTATAAAAAGAAACTCATCGGATATCAACTATGACTGTGTATGTCACTTTTTTAGTAGTGCTAATAATTTAGAATTTACTATAAAATAAGTTTTGCTGGATAAAGTTACTGAAAATTTTCTAGAAATACCTTCAGAAAGTCTACTATAATAATTGGTTATTTATTAAAGTATCTGAGAGTTTCACAGTTCTGAATCTCAGGGAGTCCAACAGCAAATATATACAATCATTTCACAAATTACAAAGAGTCCAGAAGCTGGACACCTGGAACCTTGGTGCTTTTGTCTTCACGCTTCTCAAGCTGAGGGACCCTTTCCCTTTATGGCTTATCACCTCTATTTTCTTCTTTTAACCAGGAAGGAAGAGGCCTCCCAATGTGATTTATTCCAGCTCTTAAACCTCAAACTTGGCCCTGAATGGCGCCTTTGAAGGCTAAAAGAGGTCCAGATGAAAGAGGGGCAGACTGGAAAAATCCACAGAGAAATGCATTTTACAGATTAACATGCCACAAACCCTTAATCACAAACCCTGAACAAAAATCAACAGGCGACAGAGGTTGCATCCGGAAGTTGTTGGAGGAAGAATGTGGAGAGAAAGGACATCTGGACAGGAAGGAGGGGTTGAAATAATCTCCACAGCTCTGTGCTGACTCAGGGAAAGTTAGAAATACAGAAGTCTGGGAAAGGTAAAAGAAATAGCCGGCAGAGTACAAGTTAATGTGGAAATTATTACTTTATGGATATACACATATGTTGTATTTGATAAGACACTTTTTCGGGTATACCTATCATGTTCTATCCTGACATTCATTATTATATAAATATCTTATTTCACCTTTATGTTAGTCTATTGCGAAGTGACAGTGCCCCATGTGATGTTTGAGGAAACTATTGTTCGGGAAAAGAGAGTTGATCCATTTGAAGTATGAGCACATAGAGCTGAGAAGAATTGTGGCTGAAAGGATGAGACTCCAACTTCAAACTGAAGTCTGGTTCCAAAGCCCAAGCTTTTCTTTGTTATTAACCACACTGCCTCCCACACTTTTCTTCCTTAAACTGGGAATACAAATTACAGGCACACCTTTGGAGGAGAAGAGGCCTTAGTATCTATTCTTACATAAATGAGACATTAAAATGGTGGACTTAGATCATTTATTGTGCATCTAAATTACTTGGCTAAAAAAGGCTGATTTGCTGGTTTATTTTTAAACAATCTTAGTAGTTCTGAGACTATCTTTGGGGACATTGAGCACACTTTTTAGAAATCCAGTGTTTCAATTACAGTTCTGGATTGCAAACAGCTGAATAGGGCTTCGGGTGTTATAATAAGAAAGTAGGTAGGTTTGGCAGGTGGGATACTGACCCTCCAGAGATGTCCAAATCCCAACCCCAGGAATCTGAGAATATGTAAATTTACACAGCTAAAGGGATTTTGCAGATGCAAATTAAGGATTTTGAGATTTGAATGGGGAGATTATTCTGGATTATACAAGTGAACACAGTGTAATTACCAGAGTCCCTGTGAGTGACAGAAAAAGGCGGAAGGGCTGGAATCAGAGATGTGATGGAAGAAGCAGATGGAAAGAAGAAGTGTGAAGATGAAAGCACAGGTCAGAATGATACAGTTGCTCACTTGGATGATGGAGGAAGCAGCCATGAGCCAAGGAATGCTAGCAGAATCTAGCAGCTGGAAAAACAGATTCTGCCAAAGACCCACCAGATGACATGATTTTAGCCAAGTGAGACCCATTTTGCACTTCTGAAATCTGGAACTGTGAGATAATAAATGTGTGTTTAAGCCACTACATATGATGTTATTTTTATAACAACTAATACAGAAGCATATTGAGGTGTTCATCTTTAAATGTACTTCTAAAATATATAAAATTATGGTTCTAGGTGTATCAAACACCATATGTCCTCTGAGCAGGTCTCTTTATAATTTGTTATTAATTTAGGATTTCCTTTAGGTATTAGAGCAGAAAACAAAAATAATGCAATTGCTCCTGTCATGACTAGCCTATGACTTAATTTTGATTAATGTAACAAAATTACCCAAAATAAATACATAATATTCCAAACAGAATACACTAAGAAAAATAAGGCAATTTTTCTAAATGACTTGTATTTCCTTTTCACTATTAATGAAGAGTGATAAGTGAGAATGTATTTTGGATCTTTCTCTGGCATAATTAACATCCATTAAAGTTTCTTCTCAGCCAAGAGTTACCCTACAAGAAATTCCATCACTGATGAAATGAGAGTAGGTGTCTGATTCTAGAGGTAATTTGTAAATCATTCATAAAAAATACCATAAACGAGTTTGTGTACTTAGCTTTATATATAATAGTTGAGGAAATGATGTCCACTTGAACAGAAAATGCCAGGAAGCCAACAGGTTTACTCGGGAGGTATCCCTACATTCCTTAGCTTACTAGATGTGATTCAGTTTAGTGATAAAGAAAAGATAGACTGGTTTGAATTTCATCATATCTACCACACCATCTCTAGTTTCTCTATCTTGGTTAAAATGATAGCGCTACTCTCAAAATAGAGTCTTTGTTTAAAGATATAGAAATATAGGGTATTTTACAAGCTAGTTGTTTTTCTACTCATTTTAATTTCAGAAAAAAAAGCTAAATGAAAAATTATAGGAAAAGAAAGAATATCTTATTCAAATTATTTATACTCTAGGTACTTTTACAAAATTATAGTATCTATCATTTTGGGGTGGAGCTATATCAAAATCAACAAATGCACCAGAATAGAAAATAATAATCAGCATGTTTAAGGGTATTTAAGATAAGGGAAAATATTAAATAATTTGGAAAATTATTGCCTAGTCAATAATCAGTGGAAAATTGTCCGTAATGAAAGAAAAAGATTGAGTTAGAACCATAACCCATACCATACACAGAAGTAAACATTTAATTATTTAAAGAACTAAAAACCAAACAACTATTTAAAAAATCTGAAATAGCAGGTTTGGTAACTTGGATTATGTAAATTTACCTAAAAAGAGCCCAAACCCAAAGCTATGAAAGAGAAGCCTGCAAATTTGAGTATATCAAATGTAAAAATTCATTATGATAACTTCAACTATTTAAATAGTTAAAATAAAAATTATGCTTTGAAAAACATTGTATGATATTTAATAAATAAATAATTAATGTGCAGAATATACAACACATATCTAACTCAGAAAATTATATATGCTTCAAAAGAAAGTGAATATAAGATTTAATCAGGAAAAGGTATATCAAAAACTACAGGGAGATAGCTCAGTAGATACATAAAACTTTTATAAGGTTGAAAAGTGATATTGGAAAATAAGAATTCTCCTTTACTGTTGATAAGTGTATATTAACAAATGTTAATGAGCCAACTTGGTACATATACCAAAAATTTAAATGATTCTATTCTTAAATTCAGAACTTTCATCTCTACAATCCCATCTTCATTAATATTTTCACAAGTAAAAATAATATAAATATGAGATTTATTATGATATAGTCTTATAATTACAAAATATTAAAAACAACTTAATGCTCAACAAAAGGGTAATTTTATATTATATATTTTAGAATCTTCATAATATGGAATATGATGTTACCATTAAAAATAATGAAGTATTTCTTAATTGATATTAATATGTGTCCACAACATATTGTTCAATATAAAATTAAGGCTTAGAACACACAAAAAATGATCCAATTTATATATTTTAAAAAGTCATTTGTGTAAAGCGCAACCACGTAAATACATAGAAAGTATTGTCAAGTTCTTTAATAGGGATGTCTCTTAGGAGGGGACTCTGTGATGATAAAATCATGTGGATATTTCATTTTGATGTTTTTTTTTCTATTCAGTTTAAGTATTTAGTAATATAAAATATGTATTTTACTATTAAAAAGACTAAAACAATCTCTTTCATAAACATTTCCGCATTTTGAAGTAAGAATATTCAGATTTTTAATAACTGATTTTCCTTTAAATAATGCTATTTTTCTCACCAGAAGGCATCAGCCGGGCTGTGATCATTGAATAAGTTATGCAAATTAAATACGTGATATAAAATACACAACAAACACAAGTTTCTCACCATGATTGCTCCTAGTATCTCGCAGCCTAACTTGCAATAAATACAGTGCTTTCCACTTGGCATGGTCCAAGATTACACGATTATATTAAATTTAATTATAACTCATAAAGTTCAAAATTGAGAAGAGAAATCCCTCTGTGTTCCCATTTCAAACTTTTTGACTTATAATTAAGTTACAAAATATTTTGATTTTTCTTCCTTTTTTAAGCAAAACAATCCAGTAATAAGACTCAATTTAAGGGCCCTTCCTCCCTTTCCTTCTAGCCTTCCTTGGCTTGGTTTTATATCACCGTTGTCATGATAAGCTCCTATGATCCTCTAAATAATTCCTTGCTTTTCTTTTAAGAAATATTTGACTGTTCTCCATTTGGCCATTCCTTCTGGGCTGAAATTCAGAGAACATCTAAGATGAAATTCAACCTTTAAAAGTACAACACCTATATGGATATTTCAGGATTACAGAAAAATGCTGTTGGATTCACTTTGTCTATAATATTTCTATGATTGCCGAAACAGAAGGAAGAATATTCTTCAAGACCTAGTGTGACCAACAATGAAATAAAATGATCATGGGGAGCCTCAGCCTAACGGCGACAACCCAGGAAACTGACATGCCCGACGCAGCTCCTAGGACGTCAACATCAAGGTTGACAGAGCCGGCCACGGAGCCAGATGCTGTTGTCAGACACGCGACAAATGGACGGCTGTTCGGTGTCTGCTTCCTGTGATTAGCATCAGCAGCACCCGTCACTCCTTTTTCCAGATTAATTAGTAAAATCTGGCATGAGGAATTTCAATAAAATATTTGTTCAAAATGAGGAAAAGAAACATCTGTTTCAGAGTTGTTTTTCTCTCCTAGTCATAGCCTATCGAACGTGTATGTGTTGTTTACTATTTTGTTTATCTTCTTACATTTGCAGGACCTTAAAGCAAAGCCCAAGCTGAGTTAAAGACAGTGTTGCTTGATCTTATTTTATGATTCTTTTCTAGGATAGGTTCAAGGTTCAGGATGTAAAGTTTTACACTTTTCCTTTTCCTTATTTTTTCATTCCTTCCTTTGTCTCTTCCTTCTCTCGTTTTCTTCTTGTTTTATTATAAAAGCAGCTCTTTAGGTCATAGATCTGTTTCATATAAGAAGCAAAACAATATATTAAGACCAATAACACCTTCATGATGCAAAGCTTAACGAGACCACACTATACTGTGAAAAGCCAAAGAGACTAGGGTCTGAAACAATTCGTACCTCGTAAGTGTCAAAATGCATGTTTCTTTCCCCCCTCAATCTCTAACATGGCAGCTACTGGTTGATTAGGGAAAAAAGAAAAAAGAAAAAAGAAAAAAACAAACAAACATAGAATGGCCAAAAGTGAGTATAAATTGTAATACAATTTACAGTTTAATTAAAAATATATTACATAATTGAAACTTTTTCCTTTATCTATAAGAACATGATGAAAACAACACATACCTGAATAGAGTTTACAGCCTCCATGTACCTATCATGTATATTGCTTTGTTTCATCCTTACAACAAAAAGGAGAGATGAGGAAACTCAGTATCATACACTTGCCCAAAGGTAGGCAGCTGAAAGTGTTACAACAGGGACTTGCAACCCTAGATTTTCCTTCTCTGATTTCAGAGCTCTTTTGATTATGCTACAGAAGCATCAAGAGAAGAATATGACCTTTTAAAGAACGATACATATCAAAGATGCATTAAAATACTGGTGCAACAATTCAGAAGGATGGATCAAGTGCAGTTCTTTATCTTAAGAAAGAATAGTTAGAGAAATAGACAAATGCATCGTTACTACAACCAGGAGTCCATTCGTTTTAAAGAATGTGTCAGGCTGCATTAGGGTTATTTAAACAAGGATGAGCCATTTGATTTTGTAGTATTAGATTACTTTTGCATCCATAATCTCATAAGGTTTACAGTCTCATTTTTTACAAAAAGATAAGAATGGTAGAGCTGGCACACAGATGAGGTATTCTTTATCTAAGGCCATTTCCTAAATGTCTCTCTCTCTATTAGATTCATGTCTCTCTATCTCTAGTCACCTACTTACACAGTGTTTCATGTCTCTCACCTAGCAAAATGTAACTTACTTCACTAGCCTGTTCTTGGGAAATGATATACATGCATTTTCACCACCTATACATGGGTATACGTATTCAACATCTCTGTGACACAGGCTAAAGGAGTGACCAAGAGGCTCTTACTTGTAATGGTTTAAGATGCCAGTGCTTTAGTAGTCAATAGTCAAAGACAGTAACTATCTAATTATATACAAAATTGAATGCCTAATGTTGAATATACACAGTAATTGACAAAATAAATTTTTAAATAAAAGTAACCCCCCAAACTAGATAACAAATTTTTAGTGTTAATGACTGCACAAATTACAGCAGTTTTAAAGAGATGCTAGCAATATGGTGTTCTGAGAAAAAAGGAATCTAGATTCAAAAGCATGATTTCCTGGTGAGAGTATTGTTTCTGGTTCAAAGATCTGCCTTGAGGCCCTTTTGAAATCTGTTTATCAATCTTTCTAAGGCAGCTGAAGTCTCCAATCTGCTTTTCACCTGAATCATACAATTAAGGGACCTCTAGTGCATGTTTTCCTAACTCAAAGTTGTGCCCATTTTGGGGTGAAAAGAGGTCTACATAAGGAGAAAATGGATTATATCAATTTTAAAAGCCAGGAAGGGCAAGATGATTCTTTCCATGTCTAATGAAGACTAAAAACCCATATCCAAGGCCTAAGGCAAGTAACAGCCACCATGAAAGCCATGGAGCTTATACTTGCAAATTTAAATGTGGAAGACAAATATATGGCCACCTGAAATTATTTTTTTACCTAATAGTTTATTCACTTAAATTACTCTGATAGTCTATTTATAAGTAAATTCTAAAATGACTTATGTATAGAATATTAAGTTAGTTTTTAATTTTATAATACAAAGATATCTTACATTTACTCCCTATAAAATAAAATATTAGATGTAGCAAATGATAAATCTGTAATTATATTTGCAACCAACTCGCAACACGGTATTTGACATATACTTTGTATGTAGAATCAAAGTGATTAAACTTGAAGCAAGTATAACACTTTGTCAGCTGTGAACCAAATCATGTACACTTGTGTCAAATAAAAGATAAAATGGTATTCCATGCTCACACAAATGGAGCTTGCAGAATAGAAATTGTTTTGGGTGAGTCAGTGAGTGAGTAGTGTGTGTATGTGAAGGCCCAGAACATTACTGTACACTACTGTAGACTTTACAAAACTGTAAATTTAGGCTATACTAAATTAATCAAAACATTTTTTTCTACCTTTACTAATAAATTTAATCTTAGTCTCCTATAAATGTTTTGTTATGAACTTTAAATTTTTAGAAATTTTCAGCTCTTTGCATTAACATTTAGCTTAAAACACAAACACATTGTACAGCTGTACAAAACTATTTTCTTTCTTTATAGTCAATCAGCTTTTTTTCTATTTTTAATTTTCCATTTCATTTTTTTTCTTTTTTTACTTTTTTAACTTTTTTAAAAACTGAGACACAAACACACACATTAGCTTAGGTCTGCACAGGGTCAGGATCACCGATATCACTGTCTTCCACTCCACATTTTGTCCCACTGAAGGGTCTTCAGGGGCAACAGCACCCATGGGGTTGTCATCTCCTATGGAAACAATGTCGTCTCCTGGAATGACCTCCTGAAGTACCAGCCTGAGGCCCTTCTTAAGGAGATGCCACTATTTTCAGAAATATGTCCATGATCATTTGCTGTGTTTGTTCCTTCCTTTCATCATAGATTCTCTTGTAGCAAATAATTAACCATGAATATTCTGTTTTATTAAACAAAACCTTTTGGTGTGGAGTGCATGTTTTCAAACTTTTGAAGAGCATGTTGCGGTTATCGTTTTGATGCAGTTGTGTGAAGTGGTGAGCCATGTCTGCCTATGCTGCCATCTGGACCAGAAGTCCAGTAGGAGGCTTTAAAAGCTGCTACAAGTTTTTGACACATAGATTGTATCAAAGAGGTGATGTTTAGAGGGAGAAATACCACTTTAATAGTAGAATAAAGATCATCGATCAAAGGAGGATTTCCATGAGCATTGTCGACAATAAACAAAATCATTTTTTAAAATTTTTATTGTAGTTTTATCTGTCACCATTTACCCCCCAATAACCTCTTCAACATTCACCCACCTCTCCTTCCCCCTGCAGTCACCAAACAAAATCTTGAAAGACATGTGATTCTTCAAACGGTGCTTCTTCATTTCACTGATATGCATACAGTTCAAGAGGGCATCTTGGAAAAGGAAATGGGTCATTATGACTTCCTATTGCTCTTGTAAGTACACTCGCAGTGTGTGCTTAGTGATACGCTAAAGGCCTTGGGATTCTCACTGTGCCAGGTAACAAAGGGCTTCAGATTTGTAGCCTGCAACATTGCCCCCACGTTAGACTCTTATTCTGTTCTGAGCATTTTGAAGCCTGGTATTGACTTGGCCTCCTTATGGATGGAAGTTCTTTCAGGCATACATGTCCAGAATAAGGAGGTGTCATCAGTGCTGAACATCTGCTCTGGCAAGTAATTTCCCAAAATTGTTCAGTCGCCATCACATCAGCACTTGCAAACTCACCACTCACTTTCACATTAGGTAATGAATAATGATTCTTGAGTCAACTACCAAGGGCTAGCAGTAAACTGAACATTGCAGTTGGGTCCAGTCTTTTCCTTACAACATCGCATACACATTATTTGGTTTGGTCATGACCATCGTGTTGCTGATGGAGACATGCTTCTGTGACTGGTTCTTAATCAAGGTCATTAGAACTTTCTCCATATCTTACATATATGTCCTTCACAATTTTTCACTGGTCTCTTTGCTTTCAATAAAGCAGATCCTTTAAAATCTTTCACTAACTTTTTTCTTGTTCTTCCGGATCATAGCTATGGTGGAATGGGGCCTCCCTGATTAGTGAGCAGTGATTTTTTCACCTTCATAGTCTTTAATCACTTTTAATTTTATTTCCAGGTCATTATTCTATGTGGCTTCTTACTGGTAACACCAGCAGTGGATTTTGTTTGCTTAGGGGCCACAATGAACAAACATGAAATGAAATCAAGCCCAAGAGAAGACGATGCAATCGAGAGACATGGTAAGAATTAAACGTTTGAGGCTTCTGGCAGCATAACATGGCATATAGTTTTACAGCAACTATGTTTTACTAATAGAAAGATTACTTTCTAAAATAATGATAAAATAAATATACAGTAAATACATAAGGCAGTAACATAATCACTTATTATCATTAGCAAGTATTATGTACTACACATAGTTGTATATGCTATCCTTTTATACTACTGGGCGTAGCACAATAGATTTGTTTACACCTGCATTACCAGAAACTCATGATGAGGAATGCCTTGCTCTAGAACATTATGATGATTGCAATGTTATGAGGTGACAGAAATTTTTCAGCTCTGTTATAATTTTATAGTAACACCATCATATATTTGCTCCATTGTGACCAAAACATTGTTATGTAGAGCTTAACAACTTTAGGAAATCTGACTATTAATATAACATAAGTCCTCATATTTTAATCTTTAAAAAGTATCAATAACATTGAACTTTTACCATAAAGCTTTTAAGATATTTAATCACAAAATATTATATTAAAAACCATTAAATATCATTAAACATGCAAAATTAATGTATCAGTTTTTCCATTTCTGGAGTAAAAATATACAAAATTATTCAGATAATGTTAGGAAACTGACTAATGTGAGCAGAGCACTGGTAATATACTGAATATTTAAGGGATGAATTGTAATAAAATTTTGTCATAATATGCATGGTTATTTCAGATAATTTTACAATTAAAATAATGTTGGAAATCACATAGATATAAAATAATTAGATATTATGTACTTTTTAAGAAATAACAATCATGATCATCTATTTACATTCGAAGAATTATAATAATATGAAATTAAACACAATAAGTAATGTCATGTCTTTAAGTGTAAGGATAAAATGTGTGTGTGTGTGTGTGTGTGTATTGTAATTTTATATGTGTGTCTGATTGTGATTCACTAAGAACAACTAAATTTTTAATTTAGTATGTTGATTCAAATGTTAGAAAAAAGTGCTGTAAAATATAAGTAATGCTCACTTATTCTTAATTTTTTCTTTATATTTCATTTTAAAATTTCAACAAAGCAGATCTCCTTTTTAATGAGAATGAATTATTTTTGATGCAAAATATAGGCCATTATGTTAACCAGACTGATATAACAGAAAACTCCAGATATCTGTATGGTTTATAAAAAATGCAGGTTTAATTTCTCTCATATAATTTTTACTGGATGTCAGACACACCATCCTCCATTTTGTAATAGCAAAAAAACAGGAGAATATGTATACCAGCTCTCAATAATTTCAGTCTAGAAGTGACAAACATAGAATCTTGGCCAGTATTGGTAGACTGTCTGGGAAATTTAGAATCACAAGGAGAAAACAGATTTTTGCCAAATATGAACTTGTCCTTTCAAAAATACCCATTCTTTCTCCCTTCACTCTCTGGCCTTAGGGTGTCAAGATCACAATGGTGTTTAGTCTGTTAAGGGTTCTGCATTCACAGTGTTAAATCTGATTCCTATCTAACTATGATGATTAACTTTATAGGTCCATTTGGTTGATCTGTGGTGCCCAGTTATTTGTTCAAACACCAGCCTAGATGTTACTGTGAAAGTGTGTTTTCAATGCAAATAACATTTAAATCAGTAGACTTTGAGTAAAGCAAATATTCCCCATTATATATGTAGAACTCATCCACTCAGCTGGAAGCCTTCAAGGAAAAAATTGAGTTCCCCTAAAAATAAAGGGATTTTGTCATCACACTGCCTTCAGCTCAAGACTTTAAACCCATTCCAATTATTCAAACCACACACCCCCATCAGTCTCTGTCTTTCACTAGTTCTACTTCTCTAAATATGTAGAGGTTTACATCCAATCTATGTTATGTATGCATGTGTACGTACACACACACACACACACACACACACACACATACATCCTACAATCTCTCAGAGAATACATTATACTGAATTTTCTGTGTACTGAACTTCACACTTTGAAACACGGTCTAAAACAGAGGAGATATTTGAAATTAGAACTCTCAGAAAAGCTAAGATAAATAGCACTTCAATTTTCCTCTAGAAACAACATAAAAATGTTTCTATTCTCGTGATCTGTGAAGGACTTTAATGCTTTACCCCATCTCACCTCCAATTATACTTCTGTTAATAGTTTGTTTTCTTACAAAATGCAAAATAATAAAAACTAGAGAGTCCTTTCACCATGCCAATCCTCAGTTTGTAGTTTTCCATTACAGATATGATGATCTATCTGTGAAAGAACGGGGCCCACGTTGGTAAAATGTTAGGCAACTTTATGTTCTGTCTTTCCCTATTTGGTTTATCTCTCCATTTTTCTATTATATATGTCATATTTTTTCTAGCTATGCACTTAACAGGCTTTGCAGGTTTAATTTGTGTCCGGCGGGAGCACTGTGTTTGCTTGGTTTTGAGGTTGACACTTCTCTTTGGATACTTACCATATGTTTTTACAATATATATTATACCATGTTCCTGTTTTCCCAGTGCATATTTTTATATGTGGGAGTAAACGTGAGCAAAATGAACAGATTAAATTATATTTCAGTCATAGTCTGGCTTAATTTTCACTTGAATTCATTTCAAGCTAAATGTTTCATCTTCATTCATCTTTATTCATTCAACTGTATCCCATGGATGTTTGCCATTTAAGCACCTGGTAGTTTTCCCTCTTGGCAGATTCTTGGACTGGTCCTAGCACTTCTAGTGCTTTGGTCGAATTAAGAACATTATTTTTCTCAAAGGTGAGGAGAGTTTGGGGGGAAATTTAATGTCACTTATTTCCTTGCCAAAGATATGTTAAGAGGTAAATTTCATAGCTACAGCCCTCCCTCCAGGGTTCTATTCTTGTTATAAATGTAAATCCTCACAATGCAGTCGTGAGGACTTAGAAGGTGGAGGCAGCTTAGACTCATTGCCAAAAAGCACTAATAAATAGCAGTATTTTCACTGTGTGTCTCACTATAAACTAAGAAATTCAGGAAACTCCAAAATAGAATCCATGTGACACAACATCAACACTGCATCTAATGTTTATTGTGCGTTCACTGGGTGCACAGTTTAATAACTAACAAATTATGCATTTTTACTAGATTTCATTTCCACCAAGTGTGAGAGTATCATGTCACCTCTCCCCTTTCAATCAGTGTCTATTTCTATCTGCCCATGCTATATACCTCAGCAAACTTGTTGTGCATGGAGTTACCAATCCTACCAACAAATCCCACTTCACTGTAAAGATGGATCAAGATCACCAATAAGGGAACAAATCTGCCAACCCTCTCCCTGTATCTCCTGCAGCCACATGCCCTACATTGTAACAGAACAGGATTTCTTATTAAAGGTAGCCCTGACCTCAGTACAAATTAGTTCTTTCTGGGGAAAGATTTCACACCAAACAGAGAAAGACAATAGCAAATTGCACTAGGTTTTTCAAATACCTCCAAAAGCCACAAATGTAATATGTTCAGCATGGGAAGCATTGCTAATGACGCATACATTTCCCCAGCCACATCCGATATTGATCCAAGCCACTGTCAGTAACATTGATTTGAAAATAAAGATCACAGGCATTCACAACACACACACACACACACACACACACACACACACACACACACACACACACATCAAACTCTATATTTAAATAAATATTAAATATTGAAGGTAATGTACTAACTAAAGAAATATGCAGTTAGGGAGGTCATTGTGACTCTCTGAGGTCTTTTTTAAACTAAGTGACCTAACCTGAAGAAGATACCACTTTGCAAAGCACTAATTATTTCTATAATTCCATGAAATCAAGTTAATTCAGTGAGATAAATAAGGATCTACCAAATTTTAATTTTGTGTTTACATGCATATAATAGATGTTCTATGTCAATTTAGAGAAAATTTGTTTGGAAAAAATACAGGCAAAACATCTGTTTGAATTATTGTGCCTCATCCCATTTCCCATTTTAATTAAGGTTAGGCATATATTTGTTTTTGGAAGCAAACACTGAAGTATATTTCTCCATAATAAAATAAGTAATGAAGAGTATCATAAATATTTGTTATCAATAAGTGTTTTGTATGTGTGTTTTCTAATTATATATAAAAATGATAATTTATATTCTGTGAATTTCAAACTATGACCCCTTTGTTTCAACATATAGACATCAGAATTCCACTAGAATTTGATTCAAATATAATTTAAACATATCTAAATATTGTGTAATTTAAACAGTATAATACGATATCATACAAAATATAATATTTACCAAAATTATATGTAGTCACCAAAATTTAACTTAATTTACTAAACTGTCCACTAACAAATAGAATAGAAATTCTCTGTATATTCAGTTTGAGTTATCTGATATTTAAATCAATTTATTTAAATAGCTATTGAGAGTTAAAATTATAAAATTTTATTTGTAAACGTGGCTCTGTTTTAAAAATACATTTAATGTTTTTCCTTCTGCAGGAGAACATATATTTTCAATATAACTCTGAAAAAGCACTACTGAATCTTTTTTCTGTACGAAGTAGATAGTGATGTCAGCAGAGCCTATGAGATTAGAGATGCTTTTGTATGTTATGTTAGTGGTTTCTGTTGCCTTTAGTTTGGTGAAGGTTGGCAGCTGAGCTGAAGATAAGCAAAAAGAAAAGTCACTTCAAATAACAGTTGGAATAGACTGAATATATAGCAGAACTCAACTCATCTATTCCCTATCTGTAAACTCGAAATATACACTTTAAATTCAATACTTCATTATACATACTAAAAAGTATGTTTATTTAGCTTAAAATATATGATGTAATAAAGTCCAATAAGTGGAAAAGAAATACTCTTATAATTAAAATTTTGTTATTACAATAGGCACCTGGCACTCTAAGATGAAACCAAACATTCTCAATCTTATTCCCATCATTAGTTCCATTTTGGTTTGTTCAGATATGAAACACTGCAAATATTCTGAGATTCTATAAAAAAATTTGGAGGGCATTCCTATTTTTCTATCTTATAAACAGTATCAGTATCTATAACTTGACTCTGTTTGACATGACCATGAGATTTTGCTCAATGCAGATGCAGCCTTCAAGGCACATTCTCATGGTTGCCACAGTTTGTTTAGAAAATATCCTTCATTCTTTATTTCAAATGTAACAAAGTAGGATCAATCTTTTAGAAGAAGAGTTGAGACCAACAGGATAGAAGAAAGCCTATAGCATGATCAAAACATGAAAGAATGTCACAAAATTAAGAGTAAAGGACACTCCATGTGGGGGTCAGCTTACTCTCACTCATGCCTCTGCTTTCCCAGTGTGGGAGAGCACCGGGGCCACTACATTTACCAAGAATCATAAGGAAATTGATAGAAAGTTCTCAATTTTGAAGCATGGGTTCAAATGTCAGTGTTATGCTTTAGAAAGAAAGAAAAGAGTGAAATAATGTTGACTGGATTTGATTGTATAATTTTTTTCTGATCATATATGAATACAATCCATTCAGTGTTGGAAAATACTGTTTTGAAATCCAGAGTTTCACAGTTCCAAACTGACAGTTAAAAAATAAATAAACAAATCTCTTTGGGCATTTTGTTTTTGCTAAGAAGAGCAGCCAACTTCAGGGCGGGTATAATATGTATTACTAAAATAAAGTAAGTTAACTCAAACTCTATTATAAAAATTCATAATAATGATGAATAATGCAGAGCTTGGGCAAACATCCCTTGATATTTCCTTATAATACTCATCTTCAGTGTTTTAAAGAAACGATAACATGAAGCTACCAAACCATGAAAAATTGATCTTTAGGATTTTAATGCAATTAGTTCTTAATTCCGTTTCTAGTTTCTCTGGATCTGCTTAAGTCTTGAAACCAAGTCAAAGCAACGTTTTAATTATTGCAACATGTAACTTAATGGGAGTTCTTTAACAACTCAGTGCAAACACCTAACAAATCCCTTTTACCCCATCCTTCTGATGTCTGCGTTTAATTTTAAACTTTCCACAAACCAGGCCTGAGTTTTTCGCAGAGCAATGAAGTAAGATAATCACTGTTCCACATTAGCATGCATCCTGGACTTATCATTTTGAGTCTCAGAAGAAAGAAATCAAATCTTCCTTCAAAAACCCTTGAAGGTGGCAGTCAGTAGTCATATACTGAGGATCGTTTATCTATTTCTCCAGCGCAGTACCCTGCTTTTATTCCACATGATATTTTGTTTTATTTCATTTCATTTGGTCATAGTGCAAAAACTCAGCACTTAGAACCTAAGTATTTTACTAACAGAATCAGATCCAGGAACTTTGTCAGGTGAATAAGCTGTCTTTTTGGTCTGGTCCAGGTACTTTTCAAAGTGTCCTATTTCTTTTGGGTCGTGAGGTCATGATAAATTATAGCTACACATTAACTGGTAAGGTAGGAACAGAACAGAATGAGATTCTTCAAATGGACACATGAACTTGTTTGCAAACAAAGGACGTTTTAATTCCCTTTTTTCCTCCTTAATAACTGGTCTTTTCTTAGGCAAATTCAGTCATTTTGTTCGTCCCTTCAAAAATATTTGTGAAGACAAAGTTAGCTGCATATAATGTCTATCCCAAAGGGTCAGTCATTAAAAATTGGCAGATAGATTGTAATAGTCCTCTGTAAGCCAATATTTATTTTTAGGGAAATTATTTTCTTTACTGCCAAAAAGAAAGTTTTCTAAGGCAGTTAGATTAAATATATATGTTTAACTACAACCAGTGTCTTTAGTGAATTCAGTCTTACATTAACATTGATTGTTCAAAATTTTCTAAAACCTGATTCTAAAAATATAGTTTCATCTCTTTTGCCTATTTATTTGCTTTTTTTTTTTTTTAAATAAAAGGCATAGTAGATATGCATTTGGAATTACTAGAAGTATTCAAATTATAGTTAAGAAGAAGAGTAACTAAATCATACCCTGGCTGGTTTGGCTCAGTGGATTGAGCGTCGGCCTGCGAGCTAAGTGTCGCTGGTTCGATCTTCCAGTCAGGGCACATCAGAGAAGGAAAACTCTGACTCCAAAAAACCTCCGCTGCCTTGCGGCATACCTCTTCAGGGGAAAGGCTAAGGGAGTAAACCCCGACAGAAAATCCGGAGCCGGAGTCCCTAAGGCGGTTTGACGTTGTAGTCAACACCGGCAACTCCTGCGACGCACCTGAAGCCAAGCTGTATTGACTCCGTCTTTCCCTTGGACCCTTCAGCTGCGAAGAGAGGGGGGGTCTGCTGCATGGGCAACAGCAGACCCTCCATATCACCCTGCCCAGGCTCTGTAGCTTCAGCTTCACTGGAGAGGACACTCCAGCGTCATCGCAAGATGTCGATTTAACACGGGAGGAGACAGATACCGTGTCACTCCCGAGTCGGACTGCACAGCCATTCTCGGTGGTGCAGATAGACTCTTAAGAAGCTACACCATCGTCTCTCGAGACAGACGGCTGCCGCCGCCGCCGACGAACTAAATCATACACACAATTGCACTTAGACCAAAGCACGTAAAGAAGGCCCAGGGCTCAATTATGAACTAGCTATACTGTGCTCTCAGTGACCTTCCTTCTGACCCAGCCAGGTAACCAACTGCCAGAGTTCCCACAAGTTTCTCCAGCCTAAACTCTTTGTCATGGTTTCTGCCTTCTTTATCTAGCCCTACATATAAACTTTCCCATATCCTCAAAGCTCTTAAAGGAATTGAAAGAAACTTCTTCAAAATGAGGTGTGAATTATTATTGATAGATTAGTTGAACATAATTTAGAGATATTAGGTTGGTAACTTTGTATAAATCATGCATCAAACTCAAAGCAGGTATGTGAAATTATAAACATTCCAAGACTGGTACTAACTAGCAGTCACACTGTTGGGAAAATAAAAGAAAGGATACATTTTCAAAGCACCTCCAATGAGCCAGACAGCATCCTGGACATTTAATCATTCAGTTATCACAGCAGTTTCTGAAAGTCGATCTCATTTTCTTTTTTTTGGATAAGAAGAGTGAGACACACAGAAAGTGGATTTAAATTGTCTAAGGTCATGCATGCAATAAGTGATGGAATAGTTGTCTGGACTGAGGTTGTCCAGGCTTTAAAATTGTGTGCTTTTCCAAATGCATCTCTACCATGACTCTCAGAGAACCATTTTACCAGCCCTCAAAAAGCAGTACAAAATGGTCCATTTATGTTTCAATGCCATCTTTTTATAGAGTTTTTTTTTTTTTTAATAAACAGAGAAATGAACTCAAAACTAGATTTGAAAGTACCAGGATATTGTGATATATAATAACAAAATATTCCATTATATCATAATAAACAAAATACACTATCGCTAACATCCTTCCAACAGCACATGTTAAAATAACTCATGTTAAAATCCTATTATATACTGAAGTAGTGAAATGTAATTTCTGGTACTAGATCATGAACAGGTGACTGATGACACTCTTTAAAGGGATATGTAGTGATATCTCTAACTTTTATATTTTCTTTCCATTTTTATTTTTTCTTCTATTTTTCTATCCTTCTACAATTTCTCTTTTCTGTACCCCTTCTTCCTTAATAATTTGTTTATCAGAGGCATACACAGATATTAATAAATTTCATTCTCTTCTAGTTACATCAAAAACCCTTCATCTGGATTTCAGAATATTCTGAAATGTATGTATACATTTGGAGAAGTGAACAATAGATTCCAATCTCCCATCAGATTCTCAAAGGAATTATTGACCAGAACACATTATGGCCTCAGTGTAGAAAAAATTCTTCATCCAAAAACCATACAGAGGTCCTTGAATATTCTTTAGAACTCTTGTTCCTTCCATTTTGACTCTAGTAGAAACTGTGGAAGTCCAGTAGGAATCTAGAGCCAGACTCTGTGGTGTATTTTTAAATCATTGAATGTGGGAAAAAATGCTCCAATGTATCAGCGTTTGTGGTAGGCAGAAATCTAAGATGACATCTGAAGATGTCAAACACTTATTTGGATACTGATGTGACAGAATTTTGCAGGTGTAAAGTCCCAAAACAATTAACTTTAAATTATTGGGATTATGTGGGTGTGAGTGATAGAATCACATGAACCCTGTAAAAGTAGTTTTCTTGGGTTGGTAGCAAAAGGGAATCAGAAATTTGAAGTATAAAAAAGGATTGGACATGAAGGAAATTCTCTGTTGTTGAGACGGAAGAGGCCACAGAACAGGCACTTGTTTAGCCTTTAAGAGCTGAGTGTCAGGGTGGTGAATTTTGCCAACAATCCGAGGGAGCTGGGGAACATATCTTTCCCTGGTCAGGACTCCAAATGAGTAGTCAACTGACAACCTGCATTCAGCTCCTTAGGACTCTGAGCAGACCGCGCAGTTAAAATCTGCTGGAATTCTGCTGCAGGTAATCTGTGAGATGATAAAAATCTTACAATTTTAAGCCACAAAATTTGTTGCAATTAGCAACATAGCTGTTGAAAGCTAACATAGTTGTTAACTAATGAATCTTAAATCTTTTAACTTTTTAATGAAATCTGGATATCTAGTTAACATGTTCAGAGCTGTTGACAACTTAGTGATTTCTCACTCTAAGAAGTGTTCTCTCATAAGAAACAAAATTAAAAGGGTGAATTATTGTGCTATCTGTTGGTCACTTTTTATTCAAAACCTACAACAATTTGAAAAAAAAATAGTCTATTTTGTTACCCTGGTCTAAATGATGAACAATAATGCTTAAGGTTATGGGAAAGAGACCACCACTACAACTTCCTATTTTTTTAAATAACTTTTAGTATTTTTTTAATGTATAAATTGTGCTCTCTGTGCTCACATTATTTATGAAAATTTGTTCTGAACTGAATCAATTAAATACACCTCGTGTTTAAATCAGCATAAGTATACATTTGGTTGCGTCTTGTAAACAGATTTCCAGTCACCTCCAAAGAAAAATTTTGAGTCAGGCCTCTGGAGTAAATTCAAATACTCTGCATTTTTCTCATCATTGCAGGTGGTTCTTCTGACCACAGATGTTTGGAGACTCTGCCTGAGAACCCCTGCAAACGCACGAAAAATCTACCCTATAACATGTGGCATTAAAAGGAAAAAGAATGTTGATACCCAGAGGAAATTCCATCAAGCAGTGAGGAAAATATAGACTCATTAAAATATATGTAAATGAAACATATAACTTATGGTAAATTAAAGGGATTAGCCAATGCAAATGAACAGTGAATTCCATTGGCGAAAAGCTTTAACCACAGACCATTGTGGTCAGAGAGGATCTACTTTGTTCAATGAACCATAAACCAGATTGTTTCCAAAGCATGAAACCAAGACATTCTGAAGTGCAGTCACCAAAACAATGGTTCCTGACAGCTTCCAGACAACACAGGGCATAAATGCAAACAGGGTTGGCTTTTCATTTCCTCTTTTGTCATTGCACTGAGTATAGTGTGCCTGACAATCCTTGTCTTTCAACTTCCGAGCCGGTCAACAATCCTTCCCAAACCTTGCTATCCAGACACTTGCTCAATATTTTAAAATGTACTCATTTATCAAAATGGTATTTTACTTTATCTTTTTAAAGACCTCTTCATTCAGATTAAATTTGCAGCAGAGCTAGTTGTACGTATAGAAATAGACTAATGTCTTGGGGATGAATTTTAATGGGGTTTTCTTTCACATCTACACACAGTTTCACAAGAACAGCATTTATATAAACTTTATCAGGTTTAATGTGATTTAATTAATAAGCTCTAGCACTTGATTTGGCTATTTTTAGAGATGCTGCATGTCCTATTAATCAGTTGAGAAGCAGTTGTTGTAATTTCTCAATAACTAACCTTGGATAATACAGAAAAGGTATATAATTTATTTCTAACAAGACAAATACCCAGTTGTTTACTTTTTGTTTATTTCAGCCCAAAGGATAATCTATAATGTTTTTGATGCATAGAACTCCTTACATTATTATCGGTGTTCAATAACAAAAGTATGTACATGTTCATGCATTTTAAGTATTTGTGTTGTGAAACACAGATGTCACAGAAGAACAGGAAAAATTTGCCTAAAAAAATGGGAGGGAGTTGACCATTTTTATTTTGTCATAATCAGTGCACATGTTTACTCTTATTTACAGATGAAACAAATTAGATTCAGAATGGGTAAATTGCTCTATATAAGAATGCTTATGGGGTAACCAGAGTTCAAATAAAATCAGTCTCATGCAGAAACTGATGCTTTTTTCTATACTATAATAACCCCAGTTAGGAGACCAATTCTTGTCTTGTAACTATAAGGATCACATACCGAAAACTTTTTAGAAAGTGTCAAATATAAACTATGAAGAACCTATGTTACTTTGCACACATGAAAACACACATATGCATAAGTTTATGTATATACGCAGATCTGTATTCTGCGTATGTATTACAACACAATAAACCTAATTAATACGAGTGAACACCTTTAACCTTTCTTATCAGAATTAAATTTTATTTTTAATTATGACCACTAGGGGGCGCTGGCACATTGACACTGGAATGTGGAAAACATTGGCTGTCCTGTCAGGTCAAATAAAAAACTAGCAATTAACCCTCTTTTGAAGAATCTATTTCTGTAGATAGTTTTCATAGAATAGAATTTATTCACACATATTGGCTCAAAAATGACATTCTTGGATAATACTTTTAAAATTGTAGGTCAACTGAAGTTTTTATTACTTTTTTTGTTTCTTGTTTTTTTTTTTTTTAATAAAAGGAATCCAAATGTAGATTTTGAGAAAACAATTTTGACATAAAATGACTTTATCAAGAGTGATTGTTGATATAAACATGGCTTAGAACTATTCAGCTATTCTTAGTTTCATATATATTATTAAAAATCAATCACATATTCTAAATTGCCTATATAAAATGTATACATAAATCACTCTTAAAGACATTTGGAACCTAAGTTCTACCATTCTTCAGTATTTAGGAGGTAAAAATATAGATATTATTTTTAATTAAATAAAATATGAAATGCTACTTAATGTCACTGACTGACAATGACTATTTAATATATAATTGAATCATTTTCATCTAAAGAAAACCTTCAGCTCAGTAAAATATGACAAGATCTGTCCAGAGAGCATCCATGTGATGTGAAAAATGGAGACATTTATTCAAGAAGATACAAGAATGAGAAACATTGCACATAGAAAAATGACCCTCTGGCCCATTCAAAGTAGGCACCTTGGGACCTCACACAGTTCTCCCAATAGCCACCAGCTGCCCCATCATATTTTCCTGAATCTCATCAATGGTCTGAAATCTCTTCCCTTCCAAAGGTGATTTAGTTTTGGGAAAAGCCAGAAGTTGCAAGGCACCAAATCTGGGCTGTAGGAGGCCTGAGTCACCTGGGTAATTTGATGTTTTGCCAAAAAACTCTGCCAGAGACAGTGATGCATGAGGAGGCGCATTGTAGTGATGAAGCTGCCAATCACCAGTTGCCCATAGCTGTGGTTTTCTGAATCATCTGAATAGTTTGCATGAAGGAATGTTCCAATTTCACACAGAATTTGATGCAGATTTGTTGCTCTACTTGCTCAGTCATTTTGAGTGCAATGGCCACACAATACACAGGCTCACTCAGCAGGCATCTACTGCCCTCACTGACTAGAACAGTGAAGTAGTCATTGTTCATGCGTGTAAATTCCAGTCCCCTCTCCTTGGCTGCCAGGTTACATCAACATCGCCCAAACCAATCTCTTTATATTAACAGTGGCTGGGCTTTTTCCGGACAGGCCTCGTACTGTGTCCAATAAGTTGTAAGGTATTTTTAGTATAAAACAATGTTAAAATGAACTGAATTTTGATTGTATAAGTTGGACTCAAATTTAGGATCTTCATCAAAAACTGTCTCTCTCCTTTCTTCGTCAAGAGTGTTTTCATCCATGGAATTCAAACAATTCAACCATAGAAAAATCTGTGTTCTTTATTTGTGGGTGAAAACTATTTGGCTGCAGCATCCTTTACGCAATCATTTCCAAGTTTGGTTTAGCTGATCTGGGTGCCAAGTACACTCCAAAGCTGTGTCTCTTATTCTAAAGACAATCTTCCTAAACAGAGGAGAAACTTTCTTTGCTACAAGGTCATCGAGTAGTTGTGCTCTCATTCTAAATAGTGGTCCTTTACTGAAAATGCATGAGAAATGACAGAACCTCTGTCAATTCAGATCATCATGTTCTTAAGCGGGAGAACGAGAAGGAATTTATAAAAGGATGTTGTTTTGTTCCATATTGTCAGCCTTAGGTGGGTCTAGCGTTGTTCCCAGCTCTTTATGGAATTAAATTACATTAAACTTCCACTCTGGATTATTATTTATCAAACTTTCCTCTTTTCAAGCTTCCCTATACATCCAGTTCATCTTGCCACTTTTGATCCAGAAGTGTATTAACCTTTTTATCATTGGTCTTATTACCTTAATGTATTTACAATTTTCTCTTTCAAGTTTAAAGAGACACTTAACATACTAATAACCAAACTTTAAAAGAGAACGTTTGTGTTCAATCAATTCAGATCCTTCAAAATCTCATAGATCTTAATCATATCTTTTTTGTTTGTTTTCTGCTTATTTTATTGTTGTTCTTTTACAGTGGTCCCATTTTCCCCCCATTGCTCTCCCCTGCCCCGCTAACCCCCACTCCCACAGTCAGTCCCCACCTGTTGTCCATGTCTGGGCTTCAACCATATATTTAACCCTTAATTTTTCCAGAGAAGTAGTATGGAATATCCAATCCTATTATCATGTATAAATCCCTTGCTTCTATTGATGTAACAATGAATTGACAAATATTAATCAGGTGCCTGCTTTGACAATAACATTATGCCAGAAGGCCTTCCCAACTTAAAGGTATTAGTTATAATCTCCATCCAACCACTAAGCCAATTGTAACCAAGGGTGGCGGTAGATTAAATGATCTTATCCTCACCATTAAGTGAGACTTAGAAACAATCTTGTCTTATATTTAGGATACAGTATGCCAGGGATGGGTTCCAACTCTACTCTAGTTTTAGTGATCTGTCAATGGCATCTGGTAGAGTCCACTTTCTAGTTCATGAAATAGTTGAAACACATTCTCTGTTGTTTTTTTTTTCCCCTTACTTCATGAGCTACTACTTCTCATTCTCTTTTTTTTCACCATTTTCCTCTGCTTCACCACTGAATATCAGAAAGCCCCAAGGATTGAGACTCGATCCTTTATCTTCACCAAACATCAATCCGTGAATCAACTCAGAAAGAGATATTGGGAAACAGGAAGCTTCCATCTACCTGACAAGAAGAATTATTACTTCCTAAAGGCTTCTGCTGCCATGTTCTGATGTGGCCCCATTAATTTTGGGGCACACACGTAGTGTACCTTATGTCTGGGTCTATTTATTGGGTATCCTTTTCAAGAAAGCTACCACTGCAGCCACACTTGTCCCCACAGTCAGTTGGATCCTCATCCTCACTACCCAGCTGTCCTCTGGTTCTCAGACTGGCATTAGGGTCACTCAGCAAATTGAAGCCAAGTCAACATTTTAAAATGCTTTCATGCATAATTTAAGTTCAATAAACTGCACATATTAAATATGTACAATATGATGAATGTTGGCATATGTATATCGCCTTTGCACAGTAACTGCTATCAAGATAATGAACATTTCTCACTTTATAAAGTTTCCTTTTGATACTGCCCTTATGGAAATTAAAATCTAATAAGAAAGAATGGATGAATGTTATAATATGATATGGCACTGCATAGTGATCAGTAATGAGCAGTAAATAATGTTACAGATAAGCAGTATAGACATATAAAGGAGGGAGAAATTATTGTGGGCAGAATAATTAGAAATGGCTTCATTACTAATTCCATGTATTTTCTTTTATTATCTTTTCTCTGCATTTAATTTGATTATTGACATTAATTATTATCCTGTCTTTTATTTGAGTTTTGATATGAAATATGCAATAAATCCTCAGTTTAAACTCCTTTTGACCTTTTATAACAATGCAGTCTTCTCTCGATGGCTCCTTAATTATTCCTCATGCCAAGTAATGTTGATCTTTGAATTGTGAATGCAATCTCAATATAGAATACTCTTAGAGGTAAAAGAAGTTGCATATTTCGCTTTTGCCAACTCTAACATATTATGTAAGTCCACCTTCTCTTTTACATTACTTACAACGGAGTACAAGCTTTTATGTTTTCTATTTATATTAGTGCTTCAAGAAATTTCAAATCCACAGATTATTTTTATTTATTTTTTGGACTACCATCTTGAGCACCACTCTTTTTGGTATCAGTGACAGAAATAATTTCTTGACTCACACGATTTAAACATCCAGGGTTCACTTGATTTTTGGTGATGTATATTTATAAACTCAGATGTCATTGGATTATTTTCCTCTCTTTCTCTAAGTCCCAGGTTAGTTTTCCTATATTTAGAATTGTCAGATAAAATAAAGTTAAATTTTATTTGAAATTCAGATAAACACTAAATAATTTTTACCATTGGTGTGCCCCAAACATCGCACAAGATGTCCTATGTTTATATTGTTTTAATTTTTTGTTTGCTTGTTGTTTTCCTAAATCTCGCAAAGCTAAACTCACGTTGAATTGCTTTCAGGTAGGTTTTTTCATTAGCTCACACTCACCAAAATCTTTGTGCTTGTATCTCCCAAATCAGCCACCTAGCAAGAAAAAAACAAAAACAAAACCTTCCTTATTCATTAATCCTCTGAGTGCGTCTCACTGGGCTAAATTGATTAGATCCTTCAAACAGTGGCCAGGGCCTAGAAGAAGGAATACACTTATTTGTTAGGTCTGTATCATGGTCAGCATAGAAGGAAAGGGGCGTGAATATATCGGTATCACCGAGCCATACTTACTCGGTGTCATTAAGGGGCTAGAGCCAAAAGAAAAAATAGAGTCGAGAGAGGAAAAGTATATTATACAAGAAAAATAAAGATATGACTTATAGAGATCTCTTTTAATGTGCCTCTACTTTTTCTATGCTTAATTTATAATGATAAAAATGATAAAAATATAGCTAAGCTTACCGCTCTACTTTTATGGGATGTGCACTTCATCAGCCACAACTGATTCACTCTTTATATTGTGTTTGCGATGAATAGACATCTTATGTCAATACATGGGCAGTATGGTTTAACAAGTACATTGCAGGAAGCGCACAGCAGAGGAAGCAGTTGAGAATTTCTGTTAAGAAATTAAGTACAAATTCCAGGTACAAAAATGGTCATGGGGATGTTAAGTATAGCAAAGGGAATACAGTCAATCGTCGTCGTCGTCGGCAGCCGTCCGTCTCGAGAGACGATGGTGTAGCTTCTTAAGAGTCTATCTGCACCGCCGAGAATGGCTGTGCAGTCCGACTCGGGAGTGACATGGTATCTGTCTCCTCCCGTGTTGAATCGACATCTTGCGATGACGCTGGAGTGTCCTCTCCAGTGAAGCTGAAGCTACAGAGCCTGGGCAGGGTGATATGGAGGGTCTGCTGTTGCCCATGCAGCAGACCCCCCCTCTCTTCGCAGCTGAAGGATCCAAGGGAAAGACGGAGTCAATACAGCTTGGGTTCAGGTGCGCCGCAGGAGTTGCCGGTGTTGACTACAACGTCAAACTGCCTTAGGGACTCCGGCTCCGGATTTTCTGTCGGGGTTTACTCCCTTAGCCTTTCCCCTGAAGAGGTATGCCGCAAGGCAGCGGAGGTTTTTTGGAGTCAGAGTTTTCCTTCTCTGATGTACCCTGACTGGAAGATCGAACCAGCGACACTTAGCTCGCAGGCCGACGCTCAATCCACTGAGCTAAACCAGCCAGGGCAGAAAGGGAATACAGTCAATAATACTGTAATAACTATATATGGTGTCAGGTGAGTACAAGACTTATTGGGTTGATCACTTTGTAAAGTATATAAATGCCTTATTGCTTACACCTGAAACAATATAATATTGTATGTAAACTGTACTTGAAAAATACATTTTAAAAAAGAAAGGAATATTTGGGTTAGGAAGGCCTGGATTAAAGTTTTATCTTTCTTTTCTGCCTCTGAGCAGAATAAATCAAGTTTATAAAAATTGTAGACTATAATTTCAAATTTTAATAATTCACTTCATTGGATTATTTGGATTACAAAATAAAATAATGCATGCAGTGACCATTACATGGTACTTAGAATATTGTAATCTTTCAAAAATATAAATTATATTATCCACAACAATCTTAAAATAATTTTCCCAGTGATGTTATTGGTTTTTTTCATTTTCTTGCTTCCAAACTTCTTGTATGTTCCCTAGGTTATTGTGATCGCGTAGGGCTATGACTTCAAGTTTCTTACTCTTTGAGGTCATTATTCAGCTGTGCTTTTCTCATATTTTTCACGTGAACTTATTTTTATGTCTCCGAAGTCCATTTTGTGTTCATGTAAGTGATTTTTAAATCACAATAAAGAGCTTTAAAACATTTTATCTTTCTTCAATTTCAAAAGTATATTTCTTTCCGTATTTTGAGCTGCCTTTACCTCATTATTTGTTGTAGATGCTCATTGGGCAATATTTTGATGTTTTTCTATGATTACATTTAAATTTTGCTTACTGGCAAAAGTTTGTCAATTTCAGTGTTACTATGCTTTTGCTCATTTTTACTTTTCTTTACCAAAAATTAATTATCACTTATCTCCTGTGGCTGAGACCCTGGCATATCATTTAATATCTTTCTCAAAACTTAGTAACTTTTTCACCCTGAAGAATACAGTTTAAGTTGCAAGCTTAGAAATTTTAATGGGCATTTGTCTTTTATAGATAAATTACAAAAAGTTATATATGATATGATTAGCTTGAGCATTTTTTCTTAAGGAAATAAGCATATGCTACAGAAGATAACATATAAATGTTTGTTCATAATGTTTATTTTAATGAGGATAGAGCAAGTGTGCCTATACTTATATTTTTACCCTATTTCAACCCAATAAAATAATGTTGATGATAGGTAGATAGAGAGACTCACAGATAGACAGATAGAGGATAGAGAGACTACATTTATAAGGCACTGAATATACAGAATAATACATATAATAAAAATTCTCAACCAAATGATAAAAATCTTAAAAGGAGATCTGCATGCTATGTTAGGTAAGCATTCATGCTGATGAATGTTGCAAAATTCCCATTTCTGAGACTGTTACAACTATCTATATTTGCAAGAAGCATAACTCACACAGAACTTCAAGGCTTCAGAAATTGAAAAACAGCTTATCTTCGTAAAATACGCAAAAGAACTCTGGAAAAATTCTAAAGTGCAATGCTGTGGAAAACGCAAGTGATATGGAATCTGAAATCCTGTCTTTGAAAATACATTCTAATGCTTCCTGCCTAACCTCGGACAGATTATTGGCTTGCTTAGATAGAAAGTTAACAATAAGGTGGATTCAAATCTGAATTTATCATTTGTTCTATGACTTGGATAAGTTACTTTTATTCTTTGAAACTTGTTTTCTGTATGCATAAAATACACAAAAACTTAAATTCAGGACTAAATGTAATAAAATTACCTAAAAATTTATTTGTTCATAATACCTACCACATATGATATATACATATAATATATATCTTGCATATATATTTTTATGTCTTCATTGTCTTAATCAGCATCATTGGGATTTTTGTGAAAGCAGGTAATCATTAAATTCTCGGAAGTTTGTTGAAGAGACAATGCATATTAAAGATTCTGCCAAATTCTAGTTCCAGTGTTACCATTAAAATACTAACAATCACTACTATGAGCATTACAATGGCTGTTTTTTATTGAGTTTATTGGGGTGACATCGGTTCACAAACCATATGTGTTCAAGTATATAAGTCAACAAAACACCATTGGCGCATTGCATCATGCGCCCATTGTCCAAAGCAAAGTCTCCTCTGTCCCCATTTATCCCCCCTTCACCCTCTTCTACCTCCGCCCACACCGCGTTCCCTCTGGCTGTCACCATACTGGTAGAAATAAGAATAGAGTTGAAAAAAATGCTCAACCAGGAAAAGGAAAATTTAGGTATACTTTACTATTAACTTATCTAATGGTGGATGGGGATGTGTAGCATTATATGGAGAATTCTATTCATCCTCTCTGCCACTCAGTTTTTTCATTATTATATTATATATATATATGATTATATATAGCTATGTGTATAAAATATATCTAGCCATATTTATATTATTATAGTTCACAAATTATTTTTGAGTTCTGATATTCTATAATTATAAGTGAGGCATTCGATATGACTGACATGTGGCAACTGTGACTGACCAGTGTTCAAGAAGAGACCTGTGTAAACATGACATCTGCCCAAGAAGGAGGTTTGTCCAGACTCTGCTGAATCAGTTGACCCCGTTTCAGCTGTTCTCCTTTGGTTCTCATAAACTTTCAAAACCAGAAACTGACGGACCCAAGTAATGGCTGCTAGAAAGTTTGGCCAGGCCAGTAGAGATTTTCCTTTCTGAATTCCACTTTATAATTCTTGATTTTTCTGGTATTAAAATTTTAAATTGTAGCCCTGGCTTCTGTGGCTTAGTGGATTGAGTGTCGGCCTGTGAGCCAAGTGTCGCTGGTTCGATTCCCAGTCAGGGCACATGACTAGGTTGCACGTCAGGTCCCCAGCTGGGGACGCGAGTGAGAGGCAACCACACAGTGATGTTTCTATCCCTCTCTTTCTCCTTTCCCCTCTCTCTAAAAATAACAAATAAATAAATTATTTAAAAAATTTTTAAATTGTATGTTTTAGTTTATACAGATAAAAATACTTATCAGTGACTCTCCAACTTGATATAGTGATCTTTTACAGTTTGCTTAGTGCTAACTTCCCATTGTTTCTTATGTATATTTGAAATGTTCTTTGAGACTGGATTATACGCATTGCAATGCAATTATAATTAGCAATGCAAGTTAATACTGTCATGTGAGATGACCTAGTATAGTCTTTCTTAGCCTTCCACTAAAAATCCCAATTTTTAGTCACGTATAACTTCAGCAAACAGGACTTTAGAGGGAGCAATACCATCTGTTGTTTTTAAGGGTGACATTGCCCAAGGTTAGGCCAGACATGCAAAACCCTTTCATCTTCATTATATCTTTGCTTCTCTCTATTTACTATGAACTTGTCTCATTGAGTTGATAAAAAGTATGCAAAGATCAATTTGGATTAAATCCAAACCCTAGTGAAAAAGCTGTGAATCAACTGAAGGAAATACTGATTTAACAACTCGTGTTCTCTTTTGTCTGTGGTGTGATAACATCATGTATATACGTAAGGATTTATCATGTAATTCCAAAACCTATAAAAGTCTTATCTATCCTCAGAAAAACTCAGACAGTTAGAATCTCTTTATTCGTGTTCTGAAATAAGTAACCTCTAAAAAGATAGTCAGCAATTCAAAGTAGAGGACAATTTCAAAGAAACTGAATTCTGAATGTAGAAAAAACATCTATATTGGTGTGTAAAAATGTAAAGGAGTACAGTGATATATCACTAATCACAAAGTTGGATCAGTACATTAAGCAAAAAAAAAAATTGTAATATAATGGCACAGATAGTATGGTAGCTTGAGATATCATTTTACAATATTGAAAGACAGGGCTACCAGAAAAAGTAAATAAGTTAACTCATTAGGCTAGAAACAAACTATTATACAGTGTTAACAACATTCTATGTTAGTATTCAGAACAAACTTTAAAGTTTCAGAAACTTCACGTTTTTTACAAATTTCAGGAAGTTACTATGATGATCTCTATAACTGGAATAAGCAAATGTTTTAATGACCTTTAAAAATAATATCCTCTGTTGGAAATTTACTGGGAAATAGCATCTCCGACACACAAAAAGTAAAGATTCTTTTCGCCAGATGCCTGCTTTCCTTCTCTCTTCACTTCTACTTTTTAGCTCCTTCTAAGCTCTTTACATATTAGAGCAGACACCAGGAGTTCTAGTTTTTGATTTTCACTTGAGTTTTGTAATTGGCTTTTCCAAATAACAAAGATATTATTTGTATTCAAATCCCATCATACTAAATTACATTGACATTTGTATGATTTTGAGTGTTTTAAAACAAGAATATGCTATCTATTTAAGTTCTTTTTTTTTCTTACTCTTTTGCCTTCAGTAGAGTTTTTTAAGAAAGTCCATACATATTAAATTTATTTCTATATATTTTCTTATTTTCAAATTATTTATTGTACTTAAGTGGATTTCCTTATTATATCTTCCAACTTGTGTTTTTAATAACTATATTTCATTAGATTCTGTATATTAACTTTATACCTTGCTACTTAGTTAAATTATCTTATTATATAATATCATCTGCAAATATAGTTTTACCTCTTCTCCTCCAATTTTTATACATTTTTCTTTTTCTCGTTTGCTATACCTGCCATCAATTTTCAATACTAGCAGTCAGTGTAGCCATCCATTTCTTGCTCTTGACTTTAGTTGGACTTATTAATGCTTTCTGTCTCCATTAAACATATTCTTGTTTTCATTTGAAATAGATGTATTTTTTCATGTTAACAAATATCTGTCCATTCCTATTTATAGACTAATTATTTTTCAATTAAGAATTTATTGTATTTTATCCCTTGCCATTTCTTTCATTTGTTAATAGATTTTCTAACATTGCTATACATTAACATTCCTGGAATAAACTCCACTTAGTCATGTGTTTTTACTTTTCTGTACTTTGTTTATAATTCTTATTAATAGTAATAAATGAAATTTCTTTTAAATTTTGTGTGTTACATGTTACAATCAATGTTATACTTTCTTTATATAAGGAGTTTGCAGGTTTTCTTTTTTTTTAATCCTATGTTCTGAAATAGTTGAAATAGCCTGGAAATCTTCACTCTTTAAATATTAAGTAAAATTTCCTTGTAAAAAAAATCATTAGATATGGTGGAATTTTGTTGAGAGTAGCTTTATAATACCTGATGGAAAAAATTTCTAGGCCCAAGATGGCATCATTCCTGTCCAGGGAGCCACATCAGCAAATAAGTTAAGTAACAGTCATAGTATAATAATAATGTTTCCCTTGACCAGAAATGTAGTATATCCAGTCAGCCAATCCCCAAACACCAAGCCAACCTTAGACCTTCTCACCATGTGCCCCAGATATTCTCTATTGTTTTCTTCTTTGTTCTTTATCCTCTAATAGCTTCCCACTTTCTCCCTCACTTTCCAGTTCTCTGACTTTCTTATTTATGAAGTGTTTGTATTAACTAAATTGTTTTCTTTAATCATTTTATAATACACTTTCTATTCTATTATAGCAGTTATTCTTTCTAACTTTTTTATTCCTCATGTGGTCAATTTGAATAATATATATTTTTCTGAAAACTTACTCATTTTTATGTTGCTTTCAAGTTTATTTGTGTTGTGCAATGTAGCTTTCTTATTGTTTTAATTAACTCGGGGTTTTATTTTCTCCGTGTTTATTTTATTTTGCACTTTAAACAATGTTTCTTATTTAGATTAGGTTTGATGTTTCTAGTCTGTTACTTTTACTACAAGAATGAACATTTGTAATTATTTATAACTCTACTGATTTAAAACAAACTGATTTCTATTATATATATGATATTGATTTCTTCCTTCATATCTTGTTTAGGTTTTTATTCTAACTTTCGTTGTATGGAAAGTTTTATTAATTTATTTTTTATATATTCTTGTCAATATAATTAATCAATTATATTTATTTTCCTTCTTATTAAACAATGAATTTTCCTTAAAGAACTTATTTTTCTTGATCCCACTTTTTCTGAATAATTGTATTTTTAATCTATTATTTTGGTTTTCTTGAAATTCTGATATTTATATTTGTATTTTTCCTTTTAGTCAAGAGTAGTTTAGTAGAGTATATTAGTATATTAATTTTGGGGAGAAAAATCAGTTTGTTCTTGGTTTTTGTTAGTAATTTACAAAATTTTATTTGGCATCATGATTAGTTAGTTGCAAACTAATATATAATTAATATTTGTGAATGTTCTGTAGCCATATGAAAGTTTACAGTTTCTATTTAGTTTTCAGAATTAGTTATATTCAGAATTAGTTAAATCAGTTTGAATTATTTTATTTTTATATGTTATTTTCATATGTATGTAGTCTCTCATGAACTTAAAATCTCCAGTTACTGAAGACTGAATTACAAAGTTTACTTTTAATATTTTCTTTATGAACACTGACGTGGGCTATCTAGTGCGGAGTTATGCAAAAGTCTGGTAAAACACAGATTTGCAGTCTTCCTTTTTATTTGTATTTGCCTAATATATCGTTGCTGCTTCTTTTATTTTCAAACTTCCTAAGTGACTGTCTTTTCTGGGTCTCTTCACTGTTCTAAATTTATAACCTCAATTTGGGGTTTACTTTGTGTCTCGTTTGATAAATCTTTTTTTTTTTTATGTGGCTCTTAAATCAGTTTAAATTTATTGTATGGAAGCTGTATTTTATATGAGCCTGAGAGAAGATTTTTGGTTATAATTTTCATTTCTATAGTTCTAACGTAATCATGTACTTTGTTGTCAACCTGCATTTCTGTGTTTGTGTGATCATGTGCCCACTAACTTATAGGGATGTTTGTATTGGTTCTGTACCTTTAAAATTATATCTTATACAATTATATTATAAGAGAATTTGCTATATAAAACCTAATTTCTCTATTTATTATATTTACATAACCTATTATTTGCCTAATATGAACATCGATAAATTAACATTCTTCTTTCTCCTCCCTCAATTCTCCATCCTCATCTACCCATATTCTCAATATTTATCTTGTAACTGCTTTTCAATGTTTATGAATCGATCACTCACTTGTCAGCTAGTGGAGAAGAAGCAAACACTGAACTTGCTCTTTCTCCTACCTTCTCCACCCCTTCTCCTCGGAAGTTTTGTTGGGTTCTTTTTACATCATCAGAGCATCTGCATTTACGTTCCACTTTGCAACTTAATCCCACATTGGTTTTTGTATTAGTTTTACACTTTAGCATTTTTAAAATGCCCAATATGAGTCCTATAAGTAGTTTTCCCAGACTTCCCTTCTTTGGCTTTAGTTTGTTTTTAGGTAATGTTCTCAGAAAGAGATTATGGGGCAAGGGTCCCTTGATTTTTAGCAGATGCTGAATGCTCTCTAGGCTTGATAGTTTTAGGAAAGCCTGCCTGACTAGACACTCCATGGCTGAAACAAATGGTACACATACAATACTTCACATGTATGTGTTCTATGCTTTCCTGAAGAGATAATATTCTTTTGTCTATCACTCTAATTTTAACATGCATCTACAGAAATGAGCACTCAAATAGCTTCTGAATAGACTTAATCTTTATTAGAATGGCTAGAATCATTGAGCTTACAGATAAATATTTTGAGGCTTTCAATTCAATTATGTGAAATAAGACTTTTCAAACTAAAGACATCACAATTTCCTAACACATGCATTAGGATACTAGTTAAAAATGAAATATCTGATTGGTTTTTAACTGAAGTTCCCTAAAATATTTCTATTTGAAATCTGTTAGTATAAACTGGCATATCTGTTACCAAAGTTACCAGATATACCGATATTTATTGAAATTGGCAAAATTTCAATCGGCCTCATGTATACAGTAGTTATTTTCTTTTCCCATTTAATAATGAGAGTTCCTTGGATATAGCATTAGGATTTTCTAAAATATTTCTTTATTTTCTACTGAAAGTATTGTATGTTGGAGAAAAACATCACTGATCCCTCTCTAACATGACTCTGTTTTATACTAAATGTAACATTATATCTATGCTTTAGTTAAATAAGGAGAACACGAGACAGTTTTTCTTCTCTTTGTGTACGGTAGTTTATAGCTAATTTTGTCAGAATTTTATAGTTCTGATAAGCTGTAAGTTACAAAATTTTGATAATTTATTTTTGTTCAGCAGTTTTTCATTGAGTACATGCTATGCTGCTAGAAGCCATTTAAGTTTTAGAGACACAGGAATGAACAAAGCAAATAAAACCAAAACTCCCTGTAGTAGAAACTGTCAGGGTGTGACAATGCATGAAAATGTCAAGTATGACACAGCCGTGCCCCAGTGGTTGGGAGCATCCCATGCTGCCAGCTCACAACTGCATCGGGCCTCGAGACTTGCTGTTGGCAATAGGAACTGCTTGACCCCAAGTTACTCTTTCTTCTCTTCACTCCTTACTCCACCCCCTACCAGGACCAACCTCGCTGCAAGGTCATCTCAGCTCCAGAGTTTATAGGATCAGCGACATCTCAGTTGCAATTGTGTTCCAAGTCATCATTCCCCTGTGTTCATCCTGCCCTGCTAACTTCGTCAGAGGTGAATCTCTCAAGAAACCTGCAAAATAAATCAACAAGTCGCTCTTCCTCTCAGAATCTCTTTCTAAGAAGCCCATTCTACAACCTGTCCCATGACACTAATATTTCTCTCAAAGCACAAGATAATAAATGAAAAGGCAGATCACTGGCAGGGACAAACATTGAAGAATAGTTATTAAGCCTTTAAAAACGTGTGTTCAGAGTGTTTATATTTTAGATTCTGAAACATGTAAGTAAAAATCCCTAGGCTCCTATTATCAGGAAAGTCTTAACAGTTTGCTTGCGGTTCTGAGCTAAGCAGCTGTTATATATGCAAAAAATATTCAAAGATCCAAATGAGAAAAAGGTGTCTGGTTTGATAGTGTCTAACCAACGAGAGCAATAATATTTGAATAATAAATATCCTGTGACTACTGGAGGCCCCAAAGCAGTACTCTGATAAAATAATAATAATACAATTTATGTTGTCACAAAAGTATAGAGATAGAAGCCGGGGCCATGTTGCAGTTGGCATCGACATTCTCTAGATGTCTTTAAACTTTGATAGTCACTACTAACAACATGGGCTTCCTGGATGATGGCTGCATCTCAGCTCATTCTACCTGCCGCATTCACACCCAGCGCTCTCACTAGCAGAGCTATTTTAAACTATTTTATGTATCTAAACAGAGAAACAACCCGAAATTTACCTGTAAATAGACATGACCTTGTATCTCTGTTTGATTTAAGTTTTGTCTTGAGTAAACTATTTGAATATGTTGGAGATTAGTGAACACAGAGTAAACAGTAATTACGAGGTCTTAAAAATCAGATGGTTCCCACAGCAATTCACCTTGTCCTCCTTTCTTGCCTGGCATTTCAAAAGATGTCTTTCCCGCAGTTCTGCATCCCAAGAGCACCTCAAAGGATGGGTACATTTAATATTCATAAATTTGATTTTTTTTACTATTTTTAAGAACTTTTCTCTTGGGAGTTGTTTTACTTAATTAAAAAAAAATTAACCATATAAACCACTTTTAAGTGCATAATTCAGTGTCATTCCGTGCATTCCCATTATTGGACAACGATCTTCACTATTTCCAGAATATTTTTATCTTCCCAAACAGAAACTCCAAATAAGTACTTTTTTCTTGAGGGAAAAGGCAAACCTCAGGGCTTCACTAATTGAAATCTAATGTTTGTGGACGTTGGTTTGGCTAGAATTTACTATCTTTACTTTTTATATGATGAAAGTATTAGCAAGAAAATGATCAGTTTAAGGACATTTTCAGTTGGCATGTTTAATATGCTGAAGGAAAAAGATCCGTGTCCAGCACACTAGGTGCCATAATTAAAGATGTGGTGATTACAGGTTATTCATTTTCATTAGGGTAACTCCCAATATCTTTGTTTTATAATGTCAGTCTTGAGTTACTACTCATGTTATAATGTGCCACAGAAGCTCTTAATATGTACATTACATAATCCATGTATGTTACTAAATTTCACTGGTCTGCTGCCCCAGTTAATAAAAATGTGTTAGATGTTACTTCCTATATATTTATTAACAGTGTTGCAGTTATGTGTTAAAGTGAGCTCCACAATAACTATGCTAATAATACATGTGCTGATCAATTTCCATTTTTTTCAGACAATATTACAACCTGTTTACAGACTATTTAATGAGTGTGTATGAAGTCTGTCATTTAATTGGCCCAATAAATTACACTTCTGCATCCAATAGAAGTCCCCATTGTGTCATCTCTTATGAAAACATAATAGTTTATAATATAAAAAGTGTTTATAATATTTTAAACTAAGAAATGGAATCTGTGCTATTTTTCTACTTCACAAAATCTCCCTTAATTAATACTAACTACCAATGTAGCAATTTCACCAACCTCTATTACATTAATATTTCTAAACACAGAGACATAAACCCCTTGAAGAGTACGGTCCTCCCTCTTTGAAGGTGGGTCTCCTGTGCAGATTCATTAAATGTGCAAGTAACAAAATTGCCTTAACAAAAGGAACCTTCTTCTACTGAAACAGAAACACTCAATGAACTTCTACTAGGGGATAATTTTAAAAGAGAGACATAGGTGAGTGCATTTTTTAAATATTCAAAAAAATTACTTTATAAATTTTGTTTTTAATGTTGCACGTTTCCTTAACATACCTGAAACCCAGCTATGCATGTGAACCCATAACTATAGTTTTTAGAGCCTATTTTTAAAAAAATAAATGCAATAAGCTGTTTCCTGACTCCTCAGGGTTATCAGTATGAATGTCATATTGTTCTAGACTGCGGTTGAGAGGTCCACAGGGGATCACATGTGCCCTTAAGTCGATGGTTTCATTTTATTTCTTATGTTCCCTTTAGACTTATTTCCCCTCTCTTTTTATCGGTCAGATTCACTGTCACTTTTCACTGCCTCTGATGAACTTTTATTTCTAATTTTTTGCTTAAATATGATTTATCTTCTCATAGTTTTCATTCATCAACCCATCTACCTCATCTATCAACTATATATGTATATATACAAACATAAGCATATATATGTATCTATTTTCTATATCAAATATTGATGTTTTGTAGTTATAGAAAATATTGTGATATATTTACAATTATAAAATATATTTTATGTTTATAATTTTTAAGTCAAATTATTCATGAAGCAAACTCAAAGGAACAAAAAGCTGAATTCCTAATATAAAAATGCATAAATATTTTAAAACTAAAATAAAAACACACATTCCCTAAACTATGTATGTTAAACAAGTGTAATTATTTTAGTAGATGGTATTAACCACTACCAGTTCTCCTACTTTGTTCTACCTCAGTTCCTACCTGTTTTGCCTGCTCTCAACATTAGGTCCTTAAAGTCCTCTACTGCAGTGGGATCCTGCAATAGCTATATTTCTTTGTTGATTAGATCTTTCAGAACCACTGCTTTTGAGAAGTTATTCTGTCTGGCCCTTTTAACATCCCTTCCCGCCAAGCCAGGACAGATAACCCTCAATTCATCTTTTTTTCCTATGGAAAGATCTACATGTTTTAGAAGGTCCTGCACCAAGATCCAAGCAGGGCTCTTCTTTTTTCCTTGGCAAGGAGCAAGATGAGATAAGAGGTAGTAAGGAATGTATTGCTACAGCTGAATGATAATGTAGTAAGTTATGTTCTCAGGGACAGTGAAGAATGACAGAAGTGACGAAAGACCCACATTCCCTCATATCAAATAAAATGACTGAGACCACTAATCAATATCTGAAATCAAGTTATTGAATAAACAAAATACTGGCATTCTAGACTATCACCCAATCCTGGTGTTGGTGTTGCAATTTTATGAAAAGCAGATCATCAAACAACTTAAAGAATCAAAGGATATGTATTAGATTCAGAACCTCATGTGTTTGATTCATTCTGTGGACAAATGCCCTTTATTACTTATCTCTTTAGCTTAAGACATTTTGTTATTCATTCTATGGTTCTCAACTCTACTTCAAGAAGTGAATGTGTCATATAATTGATGAATGGATGAGTGAAATATGACTACTATATAACATTTGTTTATAATACTCATGTAAGAATGAGGCTGTGTTTGTTTTCTCTTTTTCTGAGTAAGTTGAAGTTCAAGTATAGTCAGGGCCATCATTTATAAAGCAAAAGTTTCTGCTTTAAATTTATGAATATCATAGGTCTTAGTTATCACCTCCTGCTCTATCCTCACACCGGGAGGTAAGATGGATATAGCTCCAGTTTGATTGCAGGACATTCATTATCTTGCTGGCAATGTGATTTCTTTTACTTATTGTTTATTTCTACCTCTTTCTGCATATAAATGTCCCCACTCTCCCTCAACTAGTTATACAACCAGTGCTAAAATGATTGAATATGCTATTTAAATTTTTTGGCAAAGTCATTTAACCTCCCTAAGGCTGACTCTCTATTGCCAAACTGTCATAATTTTTCAGAATATTAGTTCAATTCCAATCCTCTTGTTATCCACAAATTAAGTCAGAGGTACAACTAGACAATTTTCCACTATTTAACTGGCCTCTTGGGGTTAGAAGTACCTGATACCACTGCTCTTCAAGAGCATAAAGAACAACTCTGATGATTCTTCATAGCATAATCTCTGTGCTCCAGAAAAAAAAATTGTTATTATATTTTATTTTTTAAAAATATAGCATACATAGAGAAGGGTACAGAAATCACAATAGCACTGTTTGACAATTATTGAAGAGTAAACACATCTGTGTAACTACTAGCAGACTGAGAAATAGAATATTACCAGTTGGGACAGAAGACTGCCTCAGGCTCAGCCCAGACATCATTTCCAAGAAGATAAGCATTATTCTGATGTCTATAACCATCAACCACTTCAGTCAATTTTCTTTTTTCACACCTTATGTCTGGTTTTTATTACTCAGATTTGTGTCTGTGAAATTTATGCATGTATTTAAGTCTCATTTGATATTATTAATATATAGGGCAATATATCATAAATTGTATCTTTCTTTCTATTCTTTTTTTAATTGATTGAAGAGAGAGAGAGAATTTTTTGTTCCACTTATTTATGCATTCATTGGTTGTTACTTGTAAGTGCTTTGACTAAAGATCAAACCTAGGCACATAGGGACAATGTTCTAACCAAATGAACTACCCAACCAGTGCCTTTTTCTATTCTAGATGGCAATTTGCATTATTTTCCTTTTGAACAACGATGAATAATGCTGCTCTGTACATATCCACTGGTGTGTATATACACACACTTATACACATATTGAATACATACAATATGTGTACTTGTTGGAATGCATATACTGCAATTTAGGAAACAATATAATTTATCAGAATGGTTGTACCAGTTAACAACATTTTACGACAGCTCCAGTTGTACCACATCCTCACCAATACATGGTATTTTTGAGTATTTAATTTTTTGAATTTCATTAAAATAGGTATATGTGATAACATTTCTTTGTGCTTTTCACTTACTTTTGTCAAATAACAAATGAAGTTGAACACTTTCAGATATGTATTCCTATTTTAATACTTTTCAGTTCTTTACTCAACTTCTCAGTTTTTTTTAATGAGCTTTTCTTTCTCTTTGATGACTTAAAAGAAGTCCTTATAAGTGCACATGTTTACACAAATATATGTATTAACAAATACTTCCTGCTACTCTGTGGCCTGTCATCTGATATTTTTACTGCTGCTCTTTGATAAACAGAAGTTCTCAACTTTAATAGAGTCAAATTTTCCAATCATTTTTAGGCAGTTCTTTTCATGTCCAGTTTAAGTATTATTTGCCTCCTATGAGTCATAAATATATTTTCTTATGTCATCTTTTGGGAATTGGGTGTCATTTTTTTCTTTCTATATTTTATTCTAGTTTTATCTTTCACCTTTAAGTTAAAGAGCCACTTGTAATTAATTTTCATGAATGGTGTAAAGTATCAACTATTTTAATATCCAGATGTCCCAGCACCATTTATTAAGCAAACCATTCTTTTTTTATTGCAATAAACTGACACCTCTGTCACATATCAAGTGTGTGTGTGTGTGTGTGTGTGTGTTTCTCAAAACTCTGCATTCATACTCATTGGTCTATTTCTATCCATGTGCCAGTACCTTATCACTTCAATTTTCAGTCACTTTGCAAGTCTTGATACTTGGTATGTAAATTCTCCAACTTTTTTTGTGCTGGTTATTTATATTTCTGTCTAATTTTTGTGACAAGAGAAAAATTCTGAGATACTGAAATTAAATTACAGCAGGCTTGGGGGTGCAAAGTAAAGACAAGAAGTTAATCAATTAACAGAGCTGGGCCAGAACTCAACAGAAGCCTGTTAAGGATCCTAATATTCCTAAATGTACGTTGGAATTTTGAATCAACTTCTAGGGGGCTATTTCAGCTTTGATCTGAAAATGGAGAGCTAACCTCCAGACGTCACAGCATCCTGATCTTTGCAAATTGTACCCAAAACGAATACAAAAGCAAGAAACACACCTTCCTTACAGGCTATGCACCTATCCCAGAGCTCACCCGCCTTGCCTTACTCCACCCCTTTATTGACAGCCAACGTAAACTCTTTCAAAATAAGTTACATCTTCCTTCCCCAAACTCATTGTATAGAAGAGCCCCCTATGCCCAAGAAGGCCTTCTTAGTCCAGCCCATCCGCAGCTCATGGTTTGGAGGCAGGCTCCAGGACCTGGTCCTTTTTCCGGCTAGCACAGGGCTCAATAAACCCTTTCTTTCAGAAAAACTTTCAGCCTTGGAGGTGCTTTGATTAACATCTAGAATCAGCTTGTCAAGGGAAATACACAGGGGAACAATTTTTAACATAATTTCGGTTGAGTTCGACTTTTCAGCTGTTTTCGACTTACATAGGCATGCTGATTTCAAAAATGCAGTTAGTTTTCTTTTATCACATCAAGTGTTTTCTGTACAGAGTATCTTAATGCGACCACTCTATGCTGGATTGAGCCTGGATTGAGGGAAGCACTAGTGTTCTCCTATTGGCTGAGAGCAAACCTCCCTTGAGTGGGAAGGGGTGGGGGATGACCTTGGAGACCAGCGACAGGTTCATACTTGTCTAGGCTATTCAGTTAGACAGTGTGGTGAGAGGTTGTGCCACTCTATATAGTGAATCGTATTCCGAAGTGTAGTCCGAGTTCTTGTCTGTATACAAGGAGGTAGCAGAATTTATTTTTTTATTTACATATGTACTTATTTCCTTTCCTTCAGATCATGTCTGCCTCTGCTATTTCTCATCGTAAGTGCCTGAACAACCCCGATTTGTTTTGTTCTATCTGTGGCAGTTTCCCCATTCCCAGTCAAAGGACAAACATCAACGCATTTGTCAGGCAAACCTATTTTGCATATTTTAAAGTAAAACGTGGTGATCGAGATAAGTTTTGGGCCCCTCACAAAGTGTGCAAGCAGTGTGTCGAGAGTTTACGGATGTAGACAAAGGTGACACATGATAAATTGCCATTTGGTAAACCTATGGTTTGGCGAGAGCCCAGAGATCATTCAAATGACTGTTACTTTTGTATAGTGAAAACGTCAGGATATAACAAGAAAAATAAATGTAAAATAGAGTATCCTAGTCTACCATCAGCTATATGCCCAGTGCCTCATTCAGCTCAAACCCCAATGCCAGTTTTCACTGAACTGCCCTCTTTCAAAAAACAGGAGTATGGTGAAGAACTAAGTGACAGCAACGATGAAGATTTTGAAATTGAAGTTGACTCAGTTCATAAGGGATTTGACTAGCATGAGTTAAATGATTTGGCATGAGACTTAGTACTATTCAAAAAGGCTTCAGAGCTCCTAGCATCGACACTGCATGAGAAAAACTTGCTTGAAAAAGGAGCGAAGGTACCCTACTTTCGATCAAGAGAAAGTGCATTTCTGCAGTACTTTCGAAGTGATGGTGGCTTTGTGTATTGATTTAATGTATATGTTTTAATGGAGGAATTGGGAATTCCAATCTATAATGAAACTGAATGGCGACTGTTCATCGATAGTTTAAAGTAGAACTTGAAGTGTGTCCTCCTCCACAATGACAACTTATTTGGTGCAGTCCCAGTCAGCCATTCAGTTTGTTTTCACGAAGAATATGAAGACATAAAGAGAGTCATTGATCTGTTGCAATATCACAAGCACAATTGGATCATCTGTGTTGACCTTAAAATGGTCTGCTTCCTTCTTGGTCAGCAACGCAGATACACCAAGTATCCCTGTTTTCTGTGTATGTGGGACAGCAGAGCTCATGAGAAGCATTGGATGGAGTTGAATTGGCCTCAAGACTTGACCTCAAACCTGGTGATCCAAACATTCCACATGAGCCACTTGTTGACAGAAAGAACATTAGATTTCCACCTTTGCACATAAAACAGGGTCTCATGAAACAGTTTGTTAAAGCTTTGCCCACTGAAGGAGACTGTTTCAAGTATCTCAGTTTGGCATTTCCTAGCCTATTGTTTGAAAAGATAAAATACCTTAATATGTATGTTTGGTAGCAGAACTTTACTACTTGTACACAATTTGACTTACAGTAACAATATATAGCCTCTATATGAATAAAATAACTCTAAATAAACGGTATATTCAGGTAATTTTTTCTTTATTTTCCTTTGTATGTACATTTTGTATGATTTTGGAGACAAAGGGAGGGTATCTTGTACCTTAAAAAATTGACATGATAGAGAAAAACTGGGGTCATTTTTGGATTCAGATGCCAAAAGTTAGTGAAAAACAAATGTCAAATCTGACTCAATGAAAATCATTTCCCTTGGTGTTATTATATTGAAATGTTGACTGGAATTGTAAAGATTGATTGAAAATTGACATTTGTTCAATTTTGGACTTTCTCATTGAGCCTAATAAATCTCTTCCTTTATTTAGATCTTTTATAATTAGTCTTAAGAGCATTCTGTAGTTCTCTGTGCACAGTCTTCACACAACTTTTACTAGCTTTATTATTGAGTATTTTATTTTGGTTCTATTGGAAATGACAGTGTTTTTCAATTCTATTTTTTAATCTCCCTTTACTAATTTATAGAACTAAAATTTAGTTTTTATCAACAACCTTGCTCAATTCTCAAAATACTTTTAACAATCTTATTTGTAATCTTATTAACATGTCTACAGACACAGCCATCTCTATGTAAAAAAAAATACACATACAAATAAAGTTTTATTAGTTTTTCTCTACTCCTTATATTTTTAATTTTGTTTTGTCTCACTTTTATTACAATAACTGGGGTCTCTGTTACCATTTTGTAATTAAAGATGATTGTTCTGTTTCTAATATCAAAGAAACAGTTTTCAATATTTATCATTTAATATAAAGCTAACTTCATGTTCTTGAATGCACAAATATTTTTGTTGAGGTAGATTTTTTTTTCTTCAATCATCCATGGTTATTAAATTTTATTAAATGTATTTGTTTTATCTATTGAAATAATCATTATCTTATGATTTTCTCCCTTTTTTATTAAAATAGTGAATTGCATTGGTTGAGTTTGAAATGTTAGGTAAACCTTGAATTTTGGGAAAAAATAATCAGACTGTTTTATCCTTAAGCACATTAGTGCGTTTTATATATTAACACATTATTAGGAACTTTGCAACTGTGTTTGTTGGAAAGATGGACCTGTGATATCTCTTTGTTATGGTATGAAAGTTTCCTTGACTTTACAAAACACTTTGAGAAGTATTTCTACATTTTTTATTCTCTGTAATATTTTGTGTAATATTAATGCTATTCTTTCTTAAATCATTGGAAGAACTTACTAATTAATTCCTCTGGGCCTAGAGTGTCTTTGTGGAAAGCATTTTAATTAACCATCTGATTGTTTAGTAGATGTGGTATTTCAAAGAATTTGTTTTGTTTTTTTTTAATGTAGATTTCCAAACATGTAAACATAGAAATGTTCATAATACCTCAATATTTTTAATGTGTAAAATTTGTTATAATGTCCACTTTGAAATTTTAAATATTGTTCATTTGTGTACACTTATTTTATTGATAACTTATTCTAGCAATTTTAATTTTCTAAGAAATACACTTGGGTTTTATTTATAATTTCTATTGTACATTTGTTATATATCTTATTTCCCTTCTTCCTATGTGCATTGGGTTTAACTTGCTAAAATTGTCTTAAAATTTTTAAAACAAACTTTACCTATATCCCACACATTTTGATCTTTTTGTTATCTTTTGGTTCTTTTTTAGACCATGGCTTATTTAGAAATTTACTGTTTACTTTTTGAATCTTTGCATTTGTTTTTATTATGTTCATGTTAATGGTTTCCTACTTAGAAGTTTAGTTAACAGTTTATCTGTATTCTTTTCTCTAGCCACAGAAAGACCTGCCATTGATGCTTGACAGAATCCTCTTACAATAATAAGTCAAGAAATTTATAGGAGCAAATGGATCTATAATAAATGTTTTGTTTTGACTAAGCACATGTACTTTATTATTAAGAATGTTTATTGAGCTCTGGCTGGTGCGGCTCAGTGAATTGAGTGCCAACCTGCAAATCAAAGGGTCGCCGGTTCGATTCCCAGTCAGAGCACATGCCTGGGTCGCCAGGTTGGGGACAAGTAAGAGGTAACCACAAATCGCTGCTTCTCTCCCTCTCTCTCTCCCCCCCACCCCTCTCTCTAAAAATAAATAAATAAAAGGTTAGAAATAAAAGAATGTTTATGGAATAACCTGTAATTAACGTGATGGAGCTCCTCAGAATAAAGGGAAGGAAGCATACCTAAGAGGGACTTCCTCCCCTCAAAAAAGACTAGCATCTCTGGGCTGAAGTAGCTCCACACATGCTGCCCTATCTCTCATAACCATCAGTATCCCAAGAGCACGTTGGAGACCCGGGCACTGCGCCAGAGATTCCTGCTGTGCTCTTGCTACCCGTGAAGTATCTTTTCTTAAAACTAAATAAACTTAGTGGTGGATAAAGATCATTGTGTCTTGTAATTTTGATTTACAATCAAACCCAAGAACGATTTTTGTCAAGTTGAATGAGCAGTTTGTTTAAATTTCTCGAGACTTCCTTCATAGCCCCATATACTGTGAATATTGTGTTTCGTGTGCACTTGAAAAAATATATGTTGTGTAGTTTGAGGATCCAAGGTTCTATATATGTCAATTAAGTCTACCTAGTTTATTATGTATCTCCTTGCAAAGTATTTGTCTGCTTGATCTATTAGTGTTAAAGGAGGGTTTAAAAATCTCTCATTATGATTGCAAATATATGTATTTCTACTTTATTTCTCTCAGTTTTGTTTTTACTTTTATTTTTGAGTTTGTGTTATTAGATACCTAAAAATTTTTGTGTTAAATTATTCCAGTATACTGACCATTTTATCTGTATAAAATTTATATATTTTAATATATGCTAAAGCCCAGAGCTATTTCATCTTGTATTTATATAGCAATATAAATGTTTGGGGGGATGGTATTTATGGTTTTTTTAATAGTCCTTGCATGACATGTTTTTTCTTTCTTTCTTTATGTTTTAATCTGTGTTTTTGTTGTAAAAAGAGATTAACCAAATAATATATATGCGTAGCCCATGGACACAGACAACAATGTGGTGAAGACTGGGGGGCATGCAAGGGGCAGGTAGAGGGGCCCAATTGTGGGGGATCAGGGACATCTCTAATAGTGTCAACAATAAAAAAAGCATATGATTTCAGTTTTTGCTTTAATCTGGTCATGTAATTAAGGCTAGACACAATGACTTTCTTTCTACTAAACACTAGCCATCAGTCTTTTTTTTTAAATGTGTTTTATTGATTATAATGTTACATTTGTCCCAATTTCCCTTCCGTCTTCTCCCCTCCACCCGGTGGCCCTCCTCCCTCCAGTTGTCCGCCCCTTTTAGACCATGTCCATTCGTTGTGCATATAGTTCTTCTCAACCTCTCTGTCTATTCCATTCCCTCCTACCATGATCCTTAATTCCTATATCATCTCCCTCCCTCTCCCCTTCCCCCTCCCTGCTGACCTCCCCCCAATATGCCCCCCATACCTATAGTTCTTTTTCCACTCTCGTTGCCTATTTAGTTTGCCTTTGTTATAGCTCCTTTCAAGGCTCTGTTGTCTTGCTTTTAGAAGTTTCTCTTACTCTTTCTCTTTCAGCAATTTTGGTATGATATACCTAAATGTGGTTTTATTATAAACATTCCCCTTCTTTAATGACTGAATAATCCATAGCTATGATTCTGCAATAACCAGACTCCTGGCTTAATGGTTAGATAATTCATAGCTATAATTCTAATCGTTATACCCTGATGTAGAAGTTTCAAAGAAATTGTTCTTAATGTTTCAATTCATGTTGAAAAATTTTAATATTTTTTACTTTTTTATATCACTGTGCTGAACTTACATCAGAAAAGGAGAGGAAGAAAGAAGGAAACAGATAAGCGATCTTACACTTGAAGGGTATTATTATATAGCAAATATTTAAAATACATATAAGTACTTAAATCCAAGAACTAATCCTCATAGCACAAAAAAATGGGATTCTAGAGATTATAGATTTTTCCCTTCTATAATGTCATGATTATGTTGACTATGCTGGGTACTCTTTTAAAATAAATGAAGTGCTATTTCAAATAAAAAATTAATATTAAATTATGGAGGAGAAAATTGACCTGTAGAGATAGTTTCATTTCTCATATCACTGAAGTAAACCTACAAACAGGGCAGAGAGCACCCAGTTAGGTAATCTCAGAGCTCTAGCTAGAATGCTAACTGACTCTTTGTACTGTTCTATTTCTATGGAACCCAAAGAAGGAAAAGTATAAAAGATAAAGGAAAATCCTAACATTAGGGTCTTGATAATTATTTCTTGCATGGCAATAAGGTTCATTTACCCTTTTTAATCATGTGCTTCACAGATTTATTACTGTATATCTTAGTGCTACAAATAAGGCCAGCAGGAATGATTATACAGTAGAAAAACTAACAAGAATGTGGAATTAATAGACCCAAACTGTGGCTGCATACTGATATTACAAGGGATTATGTGTGTCTGAGCAACCAAACAGAAATCGTCCCCTGCATAAAGCAGAGAAGAGCCAAGTCTATGCTAACCCAGCCTCATTTCTGGGCAGGCTCCCACAGACCATCTGTCATTAGTCACTGTCCAGTGTGATCATGTGTGTCTGATTGCTGAGACGTTGCTGGGACTTGACATGATGCCCCTTGCAGATCTCAGAAAAGGTAGCCTCACTGAAAGCTCTGGGTGTTTTCAACTGTAGATATTATTTTCTTTGCTAGCTCTGACATTTCCAAATACTGTATCTCTCACCAACTCATGGCTGAATACTAGCCATCATGATATACCCACAGATGCCTAGCTAAATGACAAATCACGGGGTGTCTATAGTCAGAGTTTACAAAGTTCTTGGGGGTTGCTCAAGATATACATATAAACTAATTTCATTATAAAAACTAGCTCAGTTTATGATTAAGACTTGATATTCAAAATAATATATGCAGTTCATTAATGAGTATTGGTTTACAAAGCAATAAAGAATGTGCTCCTATAGAAAGAGGTTTTACCCCTGCCAATGTTTAACTGAAATAGCTACATTTTCCCTTTAAGAACAAATTATAATAGAAATCGAAGGAAATTTTTTGTTTTTGTTTTCAATCATTTACGCAACAAACAGTATTAATTTAGCATGTGTTATATGAGAAGCCCTATACCAAATTCTGGGATATAACTTTTAACAAAATAGATGTGGTTTCATCTACAGTCATTTAGAGTTTAGTGTAGTATAAACACAATTATATTGGCCATCCTAAGACCAGATCCTACTTTTGACTATTGTACTAATGAGTAGCATAGCATAGATCTTTGCTCTTATATTCATTAAGAGGCAGTTAATACCCTACATGGGCGTAAGAGGTGGGCCTCATTTCTCACTACAAAAACTGGTGAGAATTGGTTTTGATTTCAAATCTCAGTTCTCCTTACTAACTGTATAATCTTGGGTATATAATTTGCCCTGTTTCATCATCAGAAAAGTAAGAATAATAATAACAATAAGATCTATTTGGTAGTATTATAGTGGGGATTAGATGGAGTTTTATACATAAAACACCTAGATCAGTGTTAGGCATACAGTGTTTACTAAATGTTAGCTATTCTTGTTCTGTAACTAGAGCAGTTGTTATATTTCCAACAATTTAATTCAGCACACATTTACTGAGACTTGACAATGTTTCTGGTACATATAAAATAAGACACAATTCTCTCCTTGGAAATAATTCCATTTAATGTATTATATTGTGCTTAAAAGAAATAGAGAGATTTGTATTGTTATGTGTGTGCAAAGATATGTGAGAAACCAAGTTTACCTGATGAATAGTAACAAATATATTATGAAAGGTATGGATTTAAGCTAGTTTTCCTAGATGGATAAATTACCATAATTCTAACAGATGAAATTATCCATGAGAAAAGAAATTTAAAATATATTTCAACTCAGTCCCTAAATACAATTTCTCTCATACACACAACTGCACACATTACATACACACACAATTATACTATAAACATTAGATTACATACAGATTTTATATCTCATCATCACCCCACTTTCCCATGCCAAACAGTGTAGATTAAAAAGAAACATATAACTATAATCAGACTTGGGTTTGATTTCTGGATCCTATTATATAGCCTCCTATCCCCTAGTCCTAATTAATCTATTTGCTCACTTGCTCACTGTGAATAAGTTATTGGTAGAAAATGCTATGACAAACACCTGTGCATTTACAAGACTGGATCGAATGAAGGTAATTTTCCAGAAGCATAGTTCAGCAGACCCAAATAGCAGGTTTAAGTTTCGCCTATAACTTTGGAAAAGTAAGAAACCCACCTGAACTTTTGTTCCCAAGCAGCAAAATTGAGATAAAATTTAATAATATCTTTATTGCTGCGTTTTTGAAGGATTTTAGACTTATTCAAAGATATTCAGTAAATATTCACTGAATACCTACAGGCACAATTTCAGATACTAGGATGGGATCAGTGATCAGGACTCTCAAATTCCCTGACCTTTTTGAGCTGACAATGCGTTGGTAAACTATGTAAAGTTTAATTCTAAACTGATCAACCTAAAATATTAGCTATCTCCTTCAGCATTATTGCCGCCATTATTTCAAGACAATTCCTATTGGCTCTGAAATAAGATTTCACCTTGGTATAAACGTTGGGTAACTGGAGTTGAAAATAAAAGCTGTGCTTTGTGTGCAAAGCACAGAGGGAAAGAACAGAAAAAGACACAAATGAGAAAACTATGGAAAAAAGATAAAAGCAAAATAAAGTTAAATCAATGGATTTAATTGCAGTTGGCAATACTGTTTCTCCTGCTAAATATAAGATTTCAGAAAAGATGACGTACAAACTAATTGATTTTTTGACAGTTTATTTTTCCCTTTGAAGCAGGACTGAAGGATATGGCGACATGAGTATGAGGAGCTCTGTGTTTAAAACTAGTTCTAAAATGATTATTCGGCTGATCAACGGACCCTTTATGACTCTACGTTCTATACGTAATTGGCAGTATGCATCCAAGGGCCCTCACACTAATTATGCCTCTGCATAATGGATTTATTTAAAGATTTTGTTAACCATTTATCAATTTTTACATTTGTGGATTTCTGCGTTTCTCTTCAAGTACATGGGACAGTGGCTGTTTAACTCATCTGCCTTGTAGCTAAATAAGAAACAGTTTCTAATCAACGTGTTTAACCCTACCAGGATGTCTATATAAACATGTTTTGGACTTCAAGAAAATAATATCCATTTAAAAGCAACACGATGATGACATTTATAGAACCTTAAAGCTCCAAAGCCATTCAAGTAGAAGTGTTATGTTCGTACGTAGGACAAGGGACCCGATGGGAAGATTTTTATCATTCTAGCACTCCCTGCAAAGGTGCAACAGAACATGCGAGTCATTTCCCTAAAGGATCTTGATTCCTACAAGGAACAAAATAACACTTTTATCAAATTTTTATAATAATAATCTTCTCACACCTCAAAAGATTTTTGCAAGACTCATTTATTTAAAAAACCAATAAAAATTTCTATGTAAGTGCAAAATATTATCAAGTTTTTCTTTCTGTTTTTTTTTTTTTTTTTTGCCCCCCCAAGCAATTTTCAGTTTGGACTGGTTCTCAAAATTCCCTAGCTTAATTGTAGAATTAGTTCTGCTCATATAATTTACTGATTTATGGCAACCATATAACATAAATTATACAATATAACAGCAGTGCTACTAAAAGGAACGATGATTTAGAAAGTGCTGTTAGAATTTCTAATCCTAACATAGTATCTCTGAGGTAGGATGGAGTTGAGATGTAAATTATGCATGTTACTCAACGTTTGCAGTATTACTATGTGTGTATATAATGTGTGCACATGTGTATGTAATGTGTGCAGTTGTGTGTGTGTATAAGACAGAGTAAATACATTTGTGGAGTAAATCAAAATATATCTTAGAATTCTTTTCTCAAGGTTATTTTATGTTAACATTATAATGATTCATCTATCTAGGAAAACTAGCTTAAATTTACATGCTTATTAATATACTTATTGCTATCTATCAGGTAATAGAGTGTAGAAGATTCGTTTGATGCCAATGTAGAAATGACTTCCTGGGCCAAGTGTTCAAATGTAGGGCATCCATTTGAAAGCCCTGTGTTTTTAATGCCTCTTTTATGATGTCTAAATATATCCTGCTTTAGTCATATAAGAGAGGACCAAGAAAAAAATTGAGAATTTATTTATAAAAGATTGTGCATTTATTCTTATTTGTTTAAAATTCAGTCACCTTCAAACTACTCTCCATTTGATGCAATACACATAGAAAGAAGTTTTTTCCATTTATCAGAAACATGTCTGAACTCATCACTTTTAATGCCTTCTCTTACTTCTGCCATTTTTTGTTTCACCTCTTCCACATCAGCAAAATACTTCCCTCTGAGGACTTTCTCATCCAGGGAACCAAAAAAAAAAAAAAAAAAAAAAAAAAGTCACTTGGGGAAAGATTGGGTGAATAGGGTTGGAGGGGAATGTGGGTCATGCCATTTTTGGTCAAAAATTGCTGAACTTTAAGTGCGCTGTGGTAAGGTGCATTCATAAGTCATCCATCATGAAATGGGCAAACACTCCTTAATAGAGTCTTAAAAAAATAATGCACTGAAGCCAATTGCAGCCTCTCACAGCACCACCAGCTGGAATATTCTCTTAGCTGAGGAAGCCTGTACTACAAGGAGCATGCCCTACAGAAGATAATTCCAATTTATTTAGGTCCTCCTCATATTATATGTATTAATAGACTAATAATTGATTGTTGACATGTTTTCATTTAGAAGACTGACCTGTAGAATCTGCCTGAATATTGTACCATGGAATTGTTCGTGGCTTGTGACTCAAGATAGGTGACAAAGTCTCCTGTCTCTGCAAAAAAAAAAAAAAAAAAAAATCAGAGAATTATTGGGTAATTAGTGTTTTTTTTTAGCCCCTCTCACCACTAAACCAGGCATAGCCATAAATAAATACATGTGAAAAAAACAATGAGAAAAGAACTTTTTTGGCATATCTTTCTCCTTAATTAGGCTGCCAGCAAATATAAATGCCTGTTCTCCAAGCCCGAGTGCCAGTTAACCCACAGAAGCACGGTGTCCTAAATACAAGATTTTACCTCTGCCCACACTGCTCAGATTCTAATAGGTGATGACAATGCGCTGAGTCTTTTGATGACATAGATTGTTTACTTAGTCTTTCCACCAACAGCTTAACAATATTATACAGAGTTGCATAATGTGGTTTGCAGCTCTGTTGTCAAAAAATAAATAAAATACACTGTCCACAGTTGTTAGTAATTTCCAAGAAAGGACATTGTTAAACATATTTCATATTAATATAGTCTAGCTCAGGGGCAATTTTCTCCTAGTAAAGAAATATGGGGTTCTTGAAAGGTTTAAGTAAATAGTACTGAGTGCACTTGAAATATTCACAAGTCATGCGTGGAACTGCCTCTCCTTGTATCGTAATAACCAAACAATACATTCTATACCTAATTAGGGAGCATTTTTATGGTGACTTCCAGTAGGTTATTTTTAAAGAGGTGTTATATTAGGAAACCCATAATGCAGAGAGATACATCTACTTTATATACCCTTGGCTAAAAGTTTTTAATCTAATTTTAAATAGGGAATGTGATTACTCCACTCTGCAGTGAGCTGTTGCTCAGAAGAGGTTAAAGAGATTCAATTAAGAATTAGATGCTTATGAGAAATTTAGTAGTGTGTTCTTAGGAAAAATGAGTTTCTCTGTAACTGTAGTATAGAGATAAATAGTGATCAGGTCTCTAGCACCATGGAAAAAACTAAATAGCAACCAGAATTAAGGAGACATTTCTTTGGCGGTGCTGTATTTCTCAAGTAGGTGCATCCTGGTGAGTTTATGGCTTTCTTCTAATTAGACACAGCAGAAAGCAGGATGCTCAACTGGATGGACCATTGGCCAGTTCTGGGGTGTAAATTCCTATTTACATAACTTTGCATATCCTAAGATCCAACAGGATTTTCTCTGCTTTCTAAAAACTAAATCATCCCTTTGCTCATGGGAGACAGAGTTCTGTTGCTGAAAAGGAATGTGTGCTCCAAAGTAGAGAAGAGAAAGACTATATAGCTTGGAGAATGTGTTCTCATTTTATCCATTGGGGATTTTAACCATATATTTTTTCCCCAGAGATTTTTTTTTATTGCTGTTTGTTTTATATATCATTTATTTTAAGACTGATTGGGATTTCAAGAGTCAAATATATACAACTGAGTATTTAGCCTAACTTCTGAAATTTCAGAGAGAATATATCCCATCCAATATGACTGTTAAATGAACCACAACAATGCTTTATTGTCTCACATTGGAGAATGTGTAGAATTTGTTGAGGAAACAAGAAAATGAGGGAAAATGGACATGTTGAGATTAAGATAGTCATATTAAACTCCAGTATTCTCTATTAAGGAGCTCTGCATTTTCTGGTGATTGGGACTGAAACAATGAGAAGCAGGAACTTGCATCCTGATTCACTGCAGAGACATAAACTATTAAATAATTGATATAGCATCAAAAATATTGTTAGAAGATAAAAAGCAGAGTAATAATGGCAGGGTACTTGAAGAAATTGGATATTTAAGGAGACAAGCAGTAAATATTGTTCCAATCAATTGTTTTTTTTTTTTTTTTTTGTGGAATAAAAGATAAAATATAAGTCTTCAAAGGATCTGAACAGTTATCACCACCAAACCCCTCACCTGGAATATGAATTACTCTGAAACATGAACTTATTTAATGTTCACTCTGACTTACTCTGATTTCTTTTCTAGAATTTTTATCTATTACTGAAAAACACTATTCTGTAAGGAATGACCTACATGCACAATGAACTGGGTTCCTGCTGATATACTTCTATTGCAATAAAATGGTTATTCATACTAAGGCAAAGTTGATTTCCCTGTGGCTCTCAAGATGTATGTGTCTATCCTTCAGGACCCATGGAACAGCTCTGATCCCCCTATATGGCATACGTCCATTTAGTTTTAATGTTCATTATGTGCCAAATACTATATAGCTAGTGAGATAAAACGAAAAAAAAACAACACCGGAATAAGTAAGCTGAGTCCTTTTCTCTGCTCTATCGTCATAGTGCTCCTCTGGTGCCTTCTACTGACAATGCCTAACCTCCTGCCCGTAGATAGGAGAAGAACGTTGAAAGGGTCCAGCTATCATTTCACAAAGCTGGGTAAACAAGGATAGATTTGAGGTAGAAAAGCAATAAATGGATAACTGGCTTAGATGGGAAAGAAGACTAAGAAAAAATCAAGAGAAAATCAGGAGAGAATTAGTTCAGGCAAAGGCTAGGACAGAGAAAATATATCCAAAGGGAAAGCAAATGTAAAAGATATCTCAATGATAAAATATATGACCAGTGTTATCTTTACTCTCTGAGACCAATGCATATTGAAAAGAATATGAGTTTGGAACTGGTGAGGTAACATTAAACTTGCACTTGAATCTTGACCCCACTGTTTACTATCTATGTAGTGAAAAAGCTATTAATTTTCTCCTAACATCAGATTCTTTCCCATAAAAGGTGGTGAAGGCTATTCTATCTCCTAAAATTGGGGTGCCTAGTATAGAACATAATATACAATACCTGCTATATATGAGAGAGGACCTCCAAAATGGAATTATCTTCTTGAGGGCAGGCTCATACTAGTACAGGCTTCCCTTGCTTGGTGAGTGTTCTAGGAGCCCCTCTGTATCAGTGTACCGGCTGGCATTATTGTGAGAGGCTGCATTTGGCTTCTGTGAATTTTTTTGAAGATTCTTTCAAAACATTTGCTTGTTATGTAATGGGTGGTTTACCAGCACTCCTGCCCATAATACTCTGAGTATTAGCAGTTTTTGACCAACAGTGGGATGACCCATGTACCCAACCCTCCTTATTCACCTGATTCCACCCCAAGGGGCCTTTTTTTTTTTTTTTGGTTTCTCTAGTTTGAAGTCCTCAAAGGAAAACATTTTGCCAATGTGGAAGAAGTGAAACAAAAAATAGCAGAAGTACTAAAAGGCATCAGAATTGACGAGTTCAAAAACTGCTTTGAGCAGTGGAAAAAAAAGTCTCAATAGATGTACTGCATCAAATGGAAGGTACTTTGAAGGTGACTGAAGTTTAAACAGGTAAGAAAAAATACACAATTAAAATAATAAAGTCCATGTTTTTTGCCCCCTCACCCCCTGTAAATAACATGTCATTGTTAAGCATTCTAGCAGAAAATTTATGTTTCCCCATTTATACTTCATTTGTGGTGAAAAAACATCCATACTGTGCTTATTCTTGTCCTTCTTTATTATCCTGGTAAAAATTCATCTTTTCTATGCTACCCTGTCACCTTGTACATGCCATTAATCACAAAGGATATGTGAAACAAAATCAATACAAATAAAATATTAATTACTATAGAAGTGTTGACTGCTACAGACATTCTATAATACTACAATCTTCAAAATAGAAAGAATATCTGTACAATAATTTTACACTTAATATGGAAGCTAACGATAAAAGTTATGTTTCCTGGATGTTTTATCAATTGTCACAGATATACGTCATAAACAAAAAGCTTCTTATATCATTACTCCAGGTTCAATGCATCAGATAATAACATTAATTCTGTAGAGTATAGAAAACACTTTGTAGAGAAAACTTAATATTTATATTTTGACACTCCTCCTGGATGTTACGTTTTTTTCTTGGTCAATGGCATTCAGTGAGCCCCCTGATTTCTGGATGACCATATCTTTTTGGTTGAAGCTGAGGGGGAAGAGGAGAAACAACCTCACTATGGGTCACCTGTTCAGGAAATTCTTTGAGGATTCCATGAAGATTTTTCAGTGCCCCAAAATATATCAGTCCAAATCCCATGATAGGATTAGTGATCCCTTTCTGCCCTTTGCCCCAATTCACATTTACTCAATATGGAATTTTCTGTACTCAGGTACAAATTCATTTTAAAGTGGATTAGTTATTTAAATGTAAGGTCAATTATTTTATGCTCTCGTTTTTCTCCTTCACAACCCAAGTAATTCAGACCTTACCTCAATACATACCTCAATACATTCCTTGATTCAGTGGAAGTAATTTGTCCCTTCTTTTGTCTTGGAAGTACTTTACACCTGCTGTCACATTATATTTTGCCTTTCAGAGCAATTAAGAGGCATATATCTCTCAATACTAGGTTATAAACTTTTAAGGATTTTGATTTGCTCACACAGTTTAGCATTGTATTGACTACCTTGTATGTACAGGGGCAGAGCAAATCTGTGGTGAATTGAATTGATTTGAGACAAATAACTTTTCATAACAATAAACATGGATCTTCAATAAAAAAGTGACCTAGAAGAAAGCTAATACAAACTATTTTATAAGGCCTTGACCCTGACCAGATAGCTACCTCCTAATCCAGTGGCGGTCAATTTTGTGTGTCGACTTAACTGGGCCATGAAGCATCCACATGTTTGCAACAGAAAATAAGTAAACACCTTCCCCTTACACCCACACCCATGGAATTAAGGATGCCAAACACTAATTTATTGGATTAACCAGAATTAGAGAATAACAATTGAATCTTGGTCTCACTATGTACACAGGGACAAAACCAAACCTGCATAAGTAAATAATCACACCCATCATTGGTGAACAGGAAAACACCTACGGTTACACTGCAAATCACTTAATAAAATAGTTTTGATGATCAAAAAGAGTCACTCCAATTTTATCTTGTGTTTTACTTAACATCATTATTTTATTTTAAAGTTTTGCTTTTTCTCTGAGAAACTACATTACAGAAATACAATTCAACTTCCCAAATGCCTCAGGGAGTGTGTCCTTTATGTTTGCTTCCACCACAGCTTTAGAAAAGAAAACTGATGACTTGAAACTGAGAGAAGCCCTGCAGGTGACGGAAGCTTGTCCTGGAGGGACAGAAAGACATTAGCTCTATTCAAAAGGTGAGCAGTATTTTGAAGGGAGCGGACTTTTGCCTCAAGACCTAGTATTGAATCATAGAACCAAGAACTCTGTATTGACCCAGTGCTTCGGGAAAATACAAGCTGTGCCAGTAGGCTATGTTGACTGAGAGCCCAAGGAGACAGATTCAGATCCACCAGCATTTCCTGTGTACGATTCTAATACTCTTTAGAGTGACACTAGTCCAAATGGAAGTCACATATAACCATGTAACTAAGGAAAAACAGACTTTCTGTGAGGCACTAAAAGACTTTCAATGGGTTATTGCCAGAACCACATGGTTTGTATAAGGATCAATTGGAAGAACAGAGGGCAAAGTATCATTAAGAGAAAGACTGGAATTACTACAACCTGGAATTACTCCTTTGCTTGTTGTTGATCTGGCTGTAGTTTTCTCTGCATAGCCCCATAATGAAGTAGAATTCCATTACCACCAAGTTTCTTGATCAGCAAAGACAAACAAACCAAGGTAATTCACATCTCGTCATCAAATGGAGTTCTTCCAGGTCCTCAGCAGTGTTTATTTCATCCTCAGTGCAGACTCGTTTGGCTTGTTGCGATGTCAGGATAAATAGTTCATTTCCAAAACTCTTTTTTCATGTTAAACCTTCCAACACCGTGAGTCAATTTTCACTCTGACCTTGTCCAAAAATGAGAACATGCTCAAACCTGCTCTCCTCTCAATGCAAAATCGACTTCATTAACAAAACAATCAAGGATATTAAACTACACTATAAATTGCTTCCTATAATTCAATGCTCTTTAATTTATTTTTCTTTCTTTCTTTTTCCTTTTGCTAAACAAATACCAGTCCCACATGGAGGCCTTGATATAATCCACAACCTCAGTGAGTGTTACGTGCTGATATGTATGTCTGTTGATAGTATGTGCAGAGAAAACACAAATAATAAAAGTGATAAAAAAAAAAAACTTTCAAATAAGATAAAAACGGATTTCTTTCAAAGCTGATTATCCTGTTTCCCTTTGGAGTCATTTCCAGTCATTGCTGGGTGGGGTGATTAGAATTGATTATTTAGATATGGCTTTATTTCTAGAGGCTGCGTGTAGGGCCAAATGAATACTGGATATCGTCTTGGTAATGGAAGCTGTCCCTCAGGGTATTAGAGTTTTCTTTCAAAGTTGGTTAAGAGCCATGATAAATACTCTAAGTACATATTGCCCACCATGCCATCAAAAGATGAGAACAGCTTGACATAGAAAGATGATAATTCACACTCGCCACAAACTAATGCAGTTTCAGCTCTTTTGCAAGCCCTGAGTTCATCAAATGCTGCTCCAGAGACTGTCTCAATAGATCCAAATTGTTCCTTTTTTCTTTTCCTTCCTGCACAGATTGTTTGTTATCTGGGCGAGAATCACATGCAGGTATGAAAAGCATAACTTATCAGAAATGAGAAACTGATTTGTGGATCGAGAGGCTCAACTGTTCCCATATGTGCTCAGCGTCTGAGTCATTCTGGTTCACAGGAAATTGGCAAATCTCTTTTCACAGCAATTTTCAGAGGCATTTGAGGGTATCTGGTAGGTTCAAAGCTGCAGTGAACACGCATGGGAGGTAATCTTGCGGGGAAGTGGAAATATGAGCTCTGAATGGGAATAAAGAGCGATAAAGAAGGCACCAATTTGTGTTGCCATCGTCATTTCTCCCCTTAGGTTGGCAGGTGATTTTCCTTCAAACGGGAAAAAGAATATTTCAACATTGCCCAGCATATTTATCAATATGTTTATATGCAATCTGAGTTATTCACTATGATTTCCCTTTTCCAGGGGCTGGCAAATGTAGATAATCAATGTTACCCAGGACTACAAAGAGTTTTCTTAAAAGACCATCATCCCTTTTCAACAGACAGATTGTCAGATGGCAAGAGAGCGGTCAGAACTCTCAGAGGCTGGGGAATGGGACTCTGTGGAGCACAGCCATTTTCCTGAGAGACACCTCTGCATATCTGCAGCTGGTAGGTAGTGCCTTAGTTATGCTAATAGCTATGTCCATCCACAGCTCCGAAGAGATGGAAGGGGCCTTGACCAAAGAATGGTAACAAAAATGCTTATGGAGTCTGGTCAAGATTCTGCAAGTGGCCAGGACCGGTCACCACACTGACTCCGACACAGGCCGCGGCAGGGTTTAAAAATAAGGTGGCAGCCATTTGCAGCACTGAGCCATGAGAGACCCCCCATGAGTTCTGGTGAGTGAGAGAGAGAGCCGTGATGTCGCAGCTATGTGGCTTGTAGCGAGGCTGGTCCGCACTGAGAAGGAACAAGCAGCAAGCAGCTGTGCAGTTTGCAGGGATGATGTAGCCATGTGGCCTGGGCTATTAAGGAAGCAGACACGCTGCTGCTTTGGTCATACTTGCTCTAGTTCACTTCAAAGTCACCAAAGAATCTGCCTTGTAGTCCCAGGCTTTTATCTGGACTCTTGGAACTCAGGACACACAGAGAGGACACTCTCTTGGATTTGTGCCTTTCCTGGACGTCACCATGATCCAGTGCAACAAGGCACATACTTTCCTGGACTATTGTTGGAAGCTGATGGCATCATACCCCAGATCCTAAAGGAAACAGCTGACAGATAAGGAATGGGGAATTTCTGGGCACGTTTTTAGCTTATAGCCTTTCGGGGAGCAAGGGAAGTGCTGGGTCCTGGGGAAAAACAGGGTTTTGAGCAGGAATGTTCCCAGCCCCCAACCCCAGGTTGAAATATTGTAAATAAAGACCTGTTTTTCCCAACAATTATTGTTGGGTCTTACACCAAGGCACCATGTGATTGAGCCCTTCTTTGCATGGTAACGAAACTACCAAAGAGGAGTGTTAAATGTTCCAGAAATAGCGCTTACTTGACTAATTGCAGATCAACACTTCCTAGGCATCAGTGATACTAGAAAGCTACAATGCCTGCAGTATTTTCTTTTTCTTCAAGAGAAAGCAGTAGAACATTCCAGGGCTCATTTAAGAGGTCACATGCTTGTATTACAACACTTAGCAACTACTTTTTATTTCTGCCTGGATTGTTAGTATTAAACATGTCTTAGGGATAACGGGAGTAATTTATAATTCCATTAATTAAAAAAAGACAATCAAACTATATACACACACCTACATAGATATGGATATAGATATAGATATATAAAATAGCATAATTAAAAAATAATTGGAAGGTTGGTTTACAAATATATTTATAGTATATTCTTAATAGAATCCAGTAATTCATAAATAGTGGAACAAATATCATTTGGCGACAGCACAGAGCATTTAATGGCGTCTGTTTTCTTTCTCAGATTGAATAACTCTTTTTCTCAGAAATTGCTATGCAGTTCTAATACTTTTTCCCCATACTGTGATACACCCATCACTCTATTATTTAGAGACCTAGGTTATATAATTTCATGTGCTTTCAGGACCTTTATAAGAATAACTTTTGCCTATATGTTTGCACTGTTGAAGTTAACAGGCAGAACTAAGTTCTTTGATCAATTCTAAACCATAAAAAAAAAAAAACTATGCAGAAAAACAAATCACAACCATTATAATTTTTACCTAATCCAAGACCTAACTAAAAAAGGTGTACTTTCTATCATGTGAGTGACTAAATTCTACAAATGATTTAATATTAGAGAGGGGGAGTCGAAGAAAGAGAAGCACCATATGATTTCACTTACATATGAAATCTAATTAACAAAATAAACTAACAATAGAAACAGGCTCAGAAATACAGAGAACGGATTGACAGCCGTCAGAGAGGAGGGGGTTAGAGGATTGAGGGAAAAAGGGGAAGGGATTAAGCAAAAAAACAAAACAAACAAACAAACAAAAAAACATAAACACAGACAGCAGAAAGGTGATTATCAGGAAGAAAGGGGGTGGGAAAGGTTTAAGAGGGTATATGGGAGGTGAATGGTGGTGGAAGGAGACTTGATTTGGGGTGGTGAACACAAAATTACAATGTACAGATGATGCATTATAGAATTGTACACCTAAAACCTTTACAATTTTATTAATAAATATCACTCAATTAAATTCAATTCAAAAAATGTGAAGATAAAAAAACAGGATATAAATTATTCTCTAAAAATACTTCATGAAAAAAATTTAAAAAGTAAAAATAAAAATACTTGGTGGAAGAGTTTTGGAATTAATAATAAAAAAATAAACACATTTAAAAGAACAAAAAAGTTTTGTGAAATAACAAAAGGAAAGGAACGTTATGTCACGTGTGTATTTGTTTATATCTATTTAATAAATTTCTCACCATCAAGAAATTTAATGTCCTTTAAGACAGCTCTCCTACTATCTTAACTTTCTTAATATTAACATAGTTTGATCAAATAATTCAGTTGAAATTTGTTGGGAGATTAGCAATCAGAAAATGAGGTTTGTTAATTACCCACACAGTAAAGTTTATCGGCTTTGGAGGATGACATATTCACAGACTGTGGGGGATAATAAACATGCATGTAGTCACAGATGAATTGTGGGCATCCAGTGGGCGGTAGGACACCACGGGACACCAAAACAATTAACAAAACAAAGAAGAGAATAATAAAATGGTCCAGAAAGGAAAAGAAAAAAAAAAAAAGGATAAAATATTACCTTTTTTGAGAACATCTTTTTGTTATTTATAACAAAAATAATCATCCATTGATTGTTTTGGTACAATTAGGATGCTAAAGTGGAAATTAATTTATCAAGATTGATTAACACAAATTTTAAAAAATAATTTCTCTTACTTTTGGCCAGTATCATCAGTCAAGAAGAAAATATGAAAAAAAAGACAGTTTTAAAAAGATAAATTTAAAATATGTCCCGCATCCTGCTCACATACCTTCTTTTTAAATTAACAGTGAAATGGAAACCCAGTCACAGAATCTCTAGAAGTAAATGAGTTTAAATTCAAAACAACTTGGAATAACCAGAATAATTTAGAAGTCTTACACAATAATAAATGAATTATTATAACATTAATACTTAAGACACCATTGTATTGCCTTCAAAAAGAGTAATAGACAAAATAAAATAAAATTCTAGAAATAGACTCACATATAGATGGTCACCTGTTATGACAAAAACTTCACTACAATTCAGTGGGAGAAAAAATGACCTTAATAAATGATACCAGAGGAACAAAAAAAACTAAATACACACGCTGTTACTCACATTGTATACACAAAATTATTCAAGAAGAATCACAAAATTAAATGTAACAATTAAAACAATAAAACTTCTAGAGAAAACAGCACAATATTTTCTTGACATTATAGTAAACAGCTTTAAAAAATTACTAATCTTATATTTTAAAGAAGTTAATATATTGTACTTAAATGTTTTGGTACAGTAACTCCTCACTTAAAATCTTTGAGATGTTCTTGGAAACTGCAACTTGAAGCAAAATGACAAATATAAAACCAGTCTTGCCATAGGTTAATTGATATAACCAAGAATTAATTTCCTACCACATATTTCTGGTGACAAAAACATCACCTAATTTCTAAATAAAGACCTAAAGGCCTTTTAACACTAAACATTAAAATAAATGTGATCTTTACATATTTAAGAAAGATTAATAAAATAATAAATTATTTTCAAACCTGCTTATTCTATTTCAGGGTGTTGGGTACCTGAAATCTATCCCTGCAGCTCAAGATTCAAGGCGGGACCCTCTCTGGGCAGGATGCCCTTCCATACAGGGCCACCCAGCCCATACCCACACTCACACAGACTGGAACTATTTAAATACACTAACTCACCTAACGTGCACATCTTTGAGATGTGGGAGTAAACCAGAGCACCTCGAGAAAATCCACACAGACCTGGGGTGACCATGCAATGGGAATTGCTTTTTTTCCTCATAAATTTAATAATGAAACAGCATTGAATAAATGATATTGTTCAAGGACCTGATATATAATGAGGCCTGTCTGGAAAAAGTCCAGCCATTGTTATTATAATGAGAACAGTTTGCATAACATCCACGTAACCTGACACCCAAGGAGAGTGGACTAGAATGCACATGCATGAACAATGGTGATTTCACTGTACTAGTCACTGTGGGCGGTGGATGCCACAGTTGAGTGAGCATGGATACTGTATGGCCATCATATTCAATAAGAGTGAGTAGGGCAAAGAATCTGCACTAAATTTCATTTTAAGTGTGAACATTCCTATGCAGAAACTATTCAGATGATTAAGAAGGTTGCAGCTCTGAGCAATTGGTGATTGGCAGCTTCATCATGACAATGCACCCACTTGTGCAGAGTTTTTGATGAAATGTCAAATCACCCAGGTGACTCAACCACCCCCAGATTTGGCACCCTCCAACTTTTGGCTTTTCCCAAAACAATATCACCTCTGAAAGGAAAGAGATTTCAGACCATTGATGAGATTCAGGAAAATACAATGGTGCAGCTGATGGTGATTGAGAGGAAGAACTGTGTGAGGTCCCAAGGTGCCTATATTGAAGAGGACTGAGGCTTCATTGTCCTATATATAATGTTTCTTGTATCTTGTTTTTAATAAATGTTTCTGTTTTTCCTATTACGTGGCTGAATACTTTCTGGACAGATCTCATATACATGTATATTATCTCCAATAAATGATTCACATCCACAATGTATATAAAATAATATGTACTTAAAAAAGTCAAATACTCCAAAACTAAGACATGTAAATGGCCAATTAACGCATCATATCAATTCATCAGAAGAGTATAAATTAAAACCTCAATCTGGTACCACTACACATTCACTGGAATGGCTAAAATTAAAAGTCTGCTAATACCACATATTGGCAAGAATGTGAAGCAACTACAGTTTTATTACATTAAGACTGAAACATGAATTGGTATGGACATATTGGAAAAGTATTTGGAATTATTTACTAAAATAAAACATGTGCTTACTATATGATTCATCAATACCACTCTTAACTACACACACAAGTAAAATGAGTACATATGTTCATAAGAAATAAAAAGTGTTCCAAATAACTGTTCAAGTTATGGTACAAGATCATCCAAATGAACTTTTCTGAAGGGCCAAACACTGAATACAACAAAACGTCCTTTGACAACAGAACATTTTTAGTTTGAAATGCCATTATATATATGGTAATATAATTGAGTTGGTGGATTAAAAATAAGTTGTTATCTAAGAAATTAGAAATTATATGTAAGCAATAATCACCGAGAAAAAATTAAAATGAGAAATAGAAAAACAGCTGGTAATAAACTTAAAAAGAAATATACAATAACTACATTAATAAAAACCTGTAATACTGTTGGAAGACATAAAGGAAAACTTAAATGCTAAGATAAGATAAACCGTGGTGTGTATAGATTGGTTCACATAACACAGTTTCCCCATTATATCTTACACTAACAAATGCAAATGAAGATACCAACAAAATTTATTTCTGTAAAATGATAAGCTTATTCTAACTTTTACATAAATATATGAGTAAATAACAGATGGGTAAAATGGACTTAAAAATATTGAGAAACTAGATCCCATATTTATTAAAACGAATCTGAAAGCTGAAACAATTTAAACAAAATGGCACCAGGTACATAATTAAAAAACAAATTAATGAAAAATGCAAGTGGTTCAAGAAATATAGAATAGTAAGAAGGAGGAGGAAGATGGCGGAGAGAAGGGGATGGGGCTGTCAATGAACATGTATGAATGACCCACAGACATGGACAGCAGTGAAGAAATTGACTGCAGGAGTCGAGAGTGGGATGGGCGGAGGAGAGAAAAGGGGGAAAAATTGATATAACAGTAATAGAGTAACAATACAAATGAAAAAAGAATACAAAAGATAATAAGTAAAAGAAAAATATATACATATAAATACATGCAGAAATCTAGTATATGATAACAATAGGATTTCAAGTCAGTAGCAGAAAAGATGGATTACTTAATAAATGGTTTGGGGGAAAATGTCAACCATCGGCAATAACAATTGAATTTCTACATCATGTCAGACAAAAAAAAAAAAAAATTTCCAGGAATAAACAAAAGCCAATAACAGGATTAGGATAGTATATTTTAAAAATTAATACTTTTGAGTGGGCTTTCTATATACAACAGAAAATCATTCAGAATTCATAAATATAAAATCTCTTAAGTTCATTGCATTAAAATTAAAAAAAGAAGTCTGCACAGCATACACATTAGATAAACAATCTATATAAGACAATAAATTTGGTGGATAATTTATAGCTCATACCACAATGATTTGGGAATAAATCAAAACACACACACTCACAAATACCCTCTTAGGTATCAAGAAGAAAAATGTATAAAAACAAATAGAAAAATGGGTACAAAATGTAAACTAAAAGCTCATAGAAAAGAAAAAATAAATTGTTTCAAAAAGTATAAAAAGCTGCTTAAATGACTTTATATAAGACAATAGAGACAATGTCTAGAGCAGAAAAATATATAAGATACTATAATATTCTGAGAGAAAGCAAAAAATTGCATTTTTGAACAACAGAATATTCTACAAAAGAAAATTATGATAACAGGAATAAGCTCTTAGAAATTTATTATGAGAGCAGAAATTTTTAAAATATAATAAACATTGGAAAGTTAAAAAATCTTGCCAAACAAAAAGACAAAGAAACATTAGAGAGAAAGACATGCTAATTAGAAAATAACTCCAAAATGTGATTAATAAAAATTCTAGAAAAAGAAAACTAGAAAAATTGAGAGGAATAGCTACATATCAAATAAACAAATACGATTTTCCATCTCTAAAAGTACGTGAATATTCAAACACAAAGGGCCACCAAAAATCTTAGCAAAATAAATAAAAAGAGACCTATGTCAAGTCACTACAAATCTTAGAAAACCAGGGATTAAAGTTACTAAATATTTGCAGAAAAAATCAGGTTTTCAACTCAGGAAATATCAAGACCCAAAACTAGATCACTTAGAAGAAATGCATTCAATATTCTGAGGGAAAATAATTCCTATTCCATAATACTCTTTCAAGTAATTAACAACAATTAAATGTGGGCATAGATTTAAACTTTAAAATGTCTCAAAAATCTACTTTGATGTTAGAGATGCCAATATAGCTATGCAAACTGTGCATCACAAATACGTAGGCATCACCATTCACATAGACTGCAGGGTATATAAAATTTCTGGAATCTTAAAAATTAAATATATTGGGAGATAATGGTTAATAAAATTATATAGGTTTTAAGTGTATAATTCTATAATACATTTCTACATCAAGGTGGTTCTATTTCCATCTGTCTTTTTTAATAAAGTTGCTAGAGAATAAGTTCAAGAAAATGAGGTGTTAATTCAGGAAAAGAAAGAAGACCTGGGATCTAAGAAACAGTAGCTCCAACCTGGCAGAGAGGAATATACCCAAGATTGTGAATAAGGAGAAGTTATAAGTTAAGGATGTGTGTTGTCCATTAGGTCTAAAGAAAAACAAGTTCATATTGTACAGGAAAATAAAAGTCTTAAAGCTTTTTTGTACTCTGCAAGAAAAAAAAACATTAAGTTTGTTGATTCCCAGATGTGTTTTATTATTTTGTGACAAGTTTTATAAGCACAGAGGAGAATGTGGTAATAAATTAATAATAGGGACATTGATGACTATGAAGATGAATAATGGAAACAATTACTAACTTTGGAGAAAATAAAAAGATTACAAAGGCGAAAGTACATATTTCATGATTTTACCCTCAAGAATATTTATGTCATAATCAAAATTTAATGCTGAACATTAATTAAACCCAAAGTAATATATTGAGAAAAAGAGGAAAGGGGAAGGATGCATATGTGAATGCTAAATCCTATTGCCCGTGGTCAGAAATCAAGTGATAATAGTTAAAATTGAAAAGCCAAATATATTATTTATAAGTATGCCATTCGAGCATGTAGAAGTAAATAGGATAAAAGTAAATAGAAGAAAGAGCTGAAATACTTGAGCATGACTGGCTTTGAGATGTGGAAATCAGTAGTGGGTAGGAGTGAAAAATGTTTTTGTACATCTATTACTTAGATGCATAAGTTGAAAATTTAAAAAATGTAAAGTGTGCATGTCACTACCTAATTTTTTTCAAGTAGCAAGTTTAATCATTGTGTTGAAATGAATCTTCCTGTTTTCAGGATATTTAAATAAAATTTTAATAAGCGTTTCCTTTATTATAATATATTGAGATATTATATAGATTTAGGAAAAAAAACATAATAGTTCTATATTTATGTGTGTGGAGAAACAATCACCAAAATGTCTAGGCTCCATCACCTCATGTAGTTACAAAATTTTTGAAATATTTAGAATTTTAAAACTTTTCAACTAAATTTTTTTAAAGTAAAGACTCAATATTTTAGATGAACACTAGCATTTAAAGACTGTGCAAACTCAAGCTTTATCGTGATATAATAGCTTAATTAATTATCTACTATAATTGACATTAGAGTAGGACTAGTGTGCACCTGCAGAGAAATGGCCAACACCATATTGTCATAAAAACCACTTTGAAAGCATTTCTCTGTTAGCCCAGATACCCCTTATTCTGTCTATATGTTTGTTTCCATGTGTATTAGTTACCTTTTGCTGCCTAGCAAACTAGTCCCAAAACTTAGTGGCTTAAAATAACAATATATTCACACTGCCCATGATTTGTGGGCAGCTGAGAAATTATGTTTCTGGTCTCACCAGAGTCACTCATGTGGCCACTGTCATCTCTCAGTTCCCCTGGAGCTGTGTGGACCAAGTTGACCTGCCATTGTCCTGATGGTGTTGCTGGCTATATGCTGGTCCCATTTGCAGCATGGTCTCTTGTTCTTGAGATGGCTAACTAAGGTGAGACTTGTCACAGGGTAGATTCGGGGTTCTAAGAGAATTAGAACCGAAGTTGTAAGGCTTTTTGAGGTGTAGACCCACAGCTACTACAACATAGCTTTCACCATATTCTATTGATCAAAACAAGGAGGAAGGCCAGCCCAGATTCAATGGCATAAAAAATGGCCTCCATCACTTGAAAGGAGAAGTTGAAATGTTTTGTGGTCATCTTTAACCTACTCTGTATTCCAGCACTGATTCTGATCTTAACCAGTTTGCTGGTGAATTTATTTGTGTCTGATGCTAGTTTACACTCAGTTCTTCATATCACGTGCACCCTCCCCTCCCACACGTGTTCACCGATGCCTTAGGACACGATATCTTTTCTAACATTTTATACCTTTTTTTCCTCACAACATAGCAAGTTTTGTTAAGAGTAGAACATAACTCTCTCTCTCTTATCTTGAAAATGGTTCACTGAATATAAAGTACAAAAAAAAAAAAAAAGAAAAGGTGTATAAATTTTCAAAAAATTTCCCCTAACACCATTAAAATAAATAAAACTAGGGTAAGAGAAAGCATAGTAACAATATATAGGGAGACTGGGTTTGAAATTTTCTAAACAGATAACTTAGGCGATGTTAAGTAATAAAAACAGTGACTTAAAAGTCAAGGAAAATGAAAAAAACTACAAAGTGTCAAAGGTTAGCTGATTACAGAACATAAAGTTAGTTTGGGACTTGCAACTATTTAGTGGGAAAAAACGCAGCTACTTTTTGGCTTTTAATTATTGTAAAGTACCATTTTATTAAGTTTATTAAGTTTTCTGCTGTTGACAGAAAAAAACCTACAACATCCCAGAACTGTAAGCAAAAAAAAAAAAAAAAAAAAAAAAAAAAAAAAAAAAGGGAAATTCTGCTTTTGGTTCTACTTCTGTGCAAAAATGTATTAAATATATTATTATTATCATTAAGTAGCTCTGACCATATCCGTTAAAGAAACTCAGGGTAAGGAAAGGCAGATGAATCATAGACTAAGGTCCAGAGAATAAACTAAAATTAAAAGATGTTAAAGAACAGCAAATTTAAACCAAAGGCTTTGTTGGCTAATGTGGGAGCAGGAAATGGAAGTGAAAGGAGCCTTTTCCTAGGAGCTAAAATATTGAATTATTTAGAGTAGCGCAAAGGGATACGGCTAGGACCAATGGAATGAACCCAGGAAAATGGCAATTGTGTCTATCAGAGAAATGTGTTAGCATTGGGCATATAATGAAACCATCTCCCAGGAGACCTGCTTCATCTAACATAGAACATTTCAATCTTAAAAGCCAAAATCTCATCTGACCCTGTAGCATCCCAGTCTCCCTTACCTATGCATCACTATGGCAGAATGAATTGTTTTCAAGCCATGAAGACACTTTATGTTTATTGATTTATTTTGCCTGTCACAAATGAATTCTTCAAATAACCCACATAATAGTAACACCCACAGCCATTGCCAACAACACCTTGCTAAAATTATTATCATTATTGGTAGACCTTCTGATAAACCAGTGAGCATGTGGGAAATCTCTTTGGAGTTAATTGCAATGCTGTAAACCTCCCTGTATCAATAAATTTAGCCTTTTAAAATGTGTCATGATGAGTAAGCATTGTACCTACAGAAAAAAAGCAAACACACAGACAAAATCACACTGTGATGCATATCTTTGTGACATTTATAAAGTTGTATAATTTTCTCTGGAAAAGAAGAGAGAAAACGCTGGCCTACAATTTCTCAATGGGAACCCTTAATACCAGATTTGTTAAGGAATTCAGAATTTTGGGGAGTCGAGGCAAGTACAGTGTGTTCATCTTAAACCCTTCCAATGGGCCAGTCACGAAAATATTAACATATCATCTACAGTGAAACATCAGACTGTTCACAACGAGTGGGAATGACCTCGGGTGTTACAGATTGATTGACATGAGGCCAGGTTTTGCCATTAAGGACTTAACAAAAAATTTCCCAGTTTTCCCAGTTTTGGAATTTGAGAACCGCAGATATGAGGTTGTGGACCCACACTTGCTATGTTTAGTATTTAAACAAATCTGGATACCAAGGGAAAATAAATGTTCCAATGACTCCAGATGTAGTGCTTATAATTGCATTTGCACACACAACTAAATAAGATACATTCTATTTTGCACTTGTGCCAAAAATAATCATAATTTAAGAAAGAAAAACATATGATGAATAAGTGAATAAATCAACAAGAGGAAGAATGTTGCAATATTTCAATATTCTCAATAGAGTAAAACTCATGTTTTTAAGTTGAGATCCAATAACTGAGCCATATACCCTATTTGAAAAGTATCTATTTGATTTTCAATTTTCTTAACACCTTGGTTTTCTTAGTTATATGTCATCAACAAATACATTTTTGTTTCATTTTCTTTTAAAGATATGGAGATAGCTGCCTGTCTTTATAGGATGTTCAAAAATCAACCTGGGGTAAAGATAACACGTTCACAAAAAGTAAGTTGAAACAAATATTGTATTGCAAAAAGGATATTTGCTAATTACCTTTTCACAGGGTCTGGTCATAAAAGCAAAACAGCAAGCAAGACTGTTCAAAAGGAATATGTCAATTTTTATTATGCAAAGGCATTGACCAACCTATTAAGAGAACTAATTGCATTAAAATTCAGTTAATAAACTTAAAATGCAAACAAAGGAAGAACCTTATTTTAGAAAGGATTTTATATGCACACTCCCATATTAAAAAGAAAATATTGTAAAAACCTTTGTCTAGAAATGTAAAAGTCTATTTCTTATTCTTTCCCATAATATAGTTTTGATCTAAAATATAATTATTAAGTTCTTGAGACCCAACACTAAATAATTTTAACAGGGCTTAGTGACCAGGTATTTAGTGAAATTTTTGCACTAACGTTTATTGATGCAGAACTCAACAACTCTTGTTTAAGTTCTCCTAAAAGTGTTCAAGACACTCTCGCGACTATTATTACCATTACACAGTAGGGACCTTTGTATTTTTTATTCCCTCCAAATTAGATTAAAAACACTTATTAGATATTTTGCTAGTATAAATATATAAATCCAAAAAGAGTTCTAAGTGGTAGCAGTTTTAAGGTTTTATGAATTCGTGAGGTCTGGTCAATGCAAGCACATCTTTAAATAGATAACTGTGCTGAACATCTTCTAGGTTTGATTTCCAAGGTCTGTTTTAAAGAAAACACATAGGAATCCTATTTTACAAAATAGTTATATATTGGCTGTGGTTAGAGAATCAATCTGAGAAATTATTAATTTTATTCATGAATCTTATGTATTCCATATTGAGTGTATTTGCATATTTTTTCAGCCAAAGTACTTATAGAAATAACCTCTACCTCTTCCTCAAAACCAACCTGTGTGGGGTTCATAGTCAATCACTTTGTTGTTAAGAAAAGTGGGAGTAGAATCTGGTTGGGATAATATTAAAGAAAAGCACTAATATTTCAATGGGAAAATCTGTGCTATCGTAACACCATTTTGAGTTGACGTATTCTTCCCACTTTACATATGATAATGATACATCTGTAGTTTATAAGTTCAAAGGTAAAGTAGCAATCCCCAAGTGACAGAGTGAATAAATAATATAACCATATATTTTCCATCTTTCTATGCCTCCCGTGGAAAAATCTTGCAATGAAAATGCAAGCGAAGCAACCTATACATTAGAAGAAAAATATGTTGCCATTCTTTAAAAAAAGATTTTGATAATTTTGAATTATCTGCACTGCTTTTCCTTTCATTTATATAATTAAAACCTAACTCTTTGTAATCTTTCTTGAAACACTTTTTTTTTCAGTTGCATGGATTCTGAATAGATTAAAGTTAAATCCACAAGGTAAGTGCTCTTTTAACAGCCATCTGCCTTCACCTGTAACAAGTGCGGCAGGGATTGTCACTCCCGAGTTGGACTGCACAGCCATTCTCGGCGGTGCAGAGAGACTCTCAAGAAGCTACGCCATCGTCTCTCGAGGCGGACGGCTGCCGATGATGATGATGATGATGATGATGAAGTGCTCTCTTGCACCTGAGAATTCAAAATCATTGTATAGAAAAGCTTAATCCTGACACTCACCTGATTAATTGTATATATATGGAGCTACATTTCTTCAGGACTTTGCCTGTAATTATTGCTTTATTTGGAAGTATTTACCATCTACTTGAGTTTTCAAGGATACCCATGGCTCATGGATTAGGGTTTATTAAAAACTGTGAAACATATTGCTTGCATATACTTGTTATGTGTTAAATTCTGTCTTACAAAGATTCATATGCTAAAGTCCAAACCTTCTAAGTATTTTAGAAAGTGACCTTATTTAGAATTATGATTGATACAGATGCAATTAGTTAAGATGAAGTAATTCTGCAGTAGGATGGACCCTTAGACCAATATTACTGGTGTTCTCACAAAAAGGGAATTTTTGACACAGATACACACAGGGAAAATGCTGTCTGACTGTGAAGACAGAGAGGTTAGTGACTCATCTACACACCAAAGACGGCCACAGATGCCAACAAACCACCAGAAGCTGTAAGATAGTGTTGGAATACATTCCCAATCACAGCCCTCAGAAGGAACTAACCTTGCCACCACTTTGACCTTTGACTTCTAGCTTCCAGAACAATGAGACAATAAATTTCTATTGTTTAAGCCACCAAGTTTGTGATATTTTGTTATGGCAGCGCTATAATATTAATACAGTATCTAAATAGTTATTTCCCAATAAATGTATGTAGTAACCAATGTACATAAATCCCTTTAAACCATAGCGACAGACCCTGAAATATCCTCTAAACAAAATATCCTCAGTTTGACTATAATTTAAAAATCTGATGATGAGTTGAAAATTTACATATAGAGAATAGTCACAGGCTCAGTTTTCTCTTCCCTACCACCCTAACCAAGAAATAAACACCAAATGGAGATGACAGAATAATAGCCATGGTAGATGTGGTGTGGGCTTCCCTATTGCCTTGTGCTGAGCCATCTCCCAACAATCCAGGGATAACCTTATTGCCTGGCTCCTTCTCTCTCCACAGGGGATGGGAGGAAAAAGAATTCCTGTCTTGTGTTCAAAATAATGACCCTAATATTCAGGGGTTATTTTGACCATACCCTTGTCTTAGAGGAATATATTTATAACTTATCCTGGGTTTATCTCAAAAGAAAAAACATCTCTATAACATTTAGAGCTATCTAAAAATGGATCTTGTTTCCTGGAAAAGCACAGAAAATCTTGGAGCAAAAGGATGTTGTACACAAATTCAAAGCTGCCAGGGAAACTTGGATGAACTGACAACTAACTTTTCCTCTAAGTTTTATAGTTTCATAAAACAAATTTGAATAGTATCGTATATTTTTTAGTAGAAGGGATTTGCTATGACTTAAGTGGAAACTTCCCATGAAAGGATTCCAGTTTTCAATATCTTACTTTGTTTAATTCACAATGGGTATTTAATCAATGTTTCCTTCTACTGACAGTAATAACATTAATAACCTAATCAATAATATAAGCTTCAGTTGCTACCTAGCTTATCTCTCACTGAAAATAATTTTAAAAAATTTCTTGACTAAATAGCTATGAAAGAAAAAATGTTTGGATCATAAACATGAGGGATAGTCTACGGAACCACAGAGGTATAATAAAACTCCACCACAAAAAAGAGCTATCAAGGTAATAGCCATTAAACTGTTTATCTATAAAGTAAATACAACCAATTATCTGGCCAAAGCCAATTGTAAATAGAAAACTAATGCTTATTTTGTTTTAAAATGAAGAATACAATTTTTAGATATTATGCTATTCAGTTTAGGAGGTAAAGAACCTCATATATACATAGTGAAATAATCTTTAACAATTAATCTATCAATAAATATAAACTTTAAAAAAATATGTTGTAGTAAAACACAAAAACAAAAAATGCACACATACATGAAATCAATCCCCTTAACAAATGTCATGCAGACCAGTATTGTTATCTGGCATATCGTTAACTATGAGCACAAAGTTGTATATCAGATCTGTAGGAAATTTTCCATCTTGAATAAGTAAGAACTTATGTCCACTGGAAAACCACTACCAATTTCTTCCTCCTCCAATACCATAGCAAGAACCATTCTAATCCCTACTTTTGTGAGTTTGACTCTTAGATACCTCATACAAATGAAATCAAGCAGTACTTTTTTTATGCCTGACTTATTTCACTTAGCATTATATCCTCATGGTTCATCCCTTTTGACACTTGTGATAGGATTTCTTTCTTTATTAAGGCTGAATAACATTCTATTGTATGCAAATACCACATTTCCTTTATCCAATCATCTGCTGATGGGCATTTAGATAGTTTCTACATCTTGGCTATTGTGGATAAAAGCTGCAATAAATGTGAGAGTAAAACCATCTCTTTAAGATACTGATTTCAATTTGTTTTGATAAATATCCAGGATGCTGGACTATGTAATAATTCTACATTTTATTTTTTGAGGATCTTCTATCTCTATATTGTTTTCCATTATTGCTTTAACATTCTATATTCCCACCAACAGTGAGCAAGTGTTTCAATTTCTCAACAGCTCTTCACATTTGTTACTTTTCTTTTTATAATTACCATCCTAACAATTATAAGATGATAACTCATTATTGTTTTGAATTGCATATCCTTAATAATCAGTAGTGTTGAACATATTTTCAGGTATCTGAGGGCAATTTTTATGTCTTGTTTACAGAAATGTCTGTTCAGTTCCTTTACAATTTTTTTTTGCAATTGAATTGTAGAAGTTTCTTACATAGTTTAGGTATTAACCCCTTATCAGATGTATGGCCTGCAAACATTGTCTCTCATTCTGTATGTTGCTGTTTCACTGTGTCGATTATTTCCTTTGCTGTGTAGAAACTCGGTAGATCATTGTGGTCTATTTTTTGCTATTGTTGTTTATAGTTACGGTGTCATAGCCAAGAAATCATTGCCAAGATCAATGTTTTTCTCCATGTTCTCTTCTAAGAATTTAATAGATTCAGACCTTTCATTTAAGTCTTTAATTCACTTTGATTTGTTTTTGTATATGGTGTAAAATAAAGATCCAATGTCATTCTCTTCTTGCCTGAGGCTATCCAGTTTTCCCACAACCATTTGATGAAAGGACTATACTTCACTTGTCTTCACAGACTGGCTCAAGCAGGGAAAGAACTTCATCAGTAATCCTGACAAGGGATTCTAAGGGGCTCCGGGGCTGTGTCTTTTCTGGAATTGCACATGTAAACTCTAATTAGAGGGATTTGCCTGTTTCTTTTTCTTTAGTTAATAATTTCTTGCTCCCGCTGGTGTTGGTCAGTTGTACTATGGGACCTATGGAGGAGCAACGCATGACTTTGTTTGTTTTGTTGTAGTTTTTCTCAGAAGCCACAGACACTTAGAATATACCAGGTTCCATCAGCATTCTTAGGTGAGACAGAATCCAGACCCTCGAGAAGCTCCTCAAAATGTCTGAACATGGGGTGGATATCTTAGTCTTCTCATTTCCTCATCAAGGAGAAGTAAAGAATATAAATTTTCTCAATCATGTCATGGTGAGCCAGGAGGAGGGGCTCCGGTGGTGAGTGTTATGAGTCCAAATCTTAGTTTTTTTTTTTTTTTCAAGGTCCTCCAGAAATCTAGAGTCTGCACGATTAAAAATAAATTTAAGATAACTTACATTTTCTAATTTAAAGAAAACTGTAAAAGATAACTAATTGGCAAAATGAAAAATAATAAAAATATATGCATATATGTTCTTTGGCTAAGCTCTTTGCTCACTCATCTCCTGTTGTGTGAGCCAATTCCAAACAGGACACGGGACTTGTACTGGTCCATGGCCAAGGGTTTGGGGGACCCCTGCACTACAGTCCCCTTTTATTCATATTCTTGCCAGCACGTGTTGTTTGTTGATTTATTAATGATAGCCATCCCTGAGGGGATGAGGTCATATCTCATTATGGTTTTAACTTGTATTTCTCTGATGATTAGTGATGTTGAGCAATTTTTCACAGACAAGAATGTGGTGAAGGCTCAGGGGCAGGGGCTTGGTGGAGAGGTAATGTTTGGTAGGTAATAGTGTCAAAAATAGCTAACTAGCTAGCTAGCTAGATAGATAGATAAATAAATAAATAAGTAAATAAATAAATAAATATTGTAGGATGTATTACAGAAGTACAGTAAAATTATGGCAGTAATAAATAGTGCAAAGAAAAGGAGGGAGGTATTGGAATCATACTGTATAAAGTCTTACACTATATGTAAGATGGCATAACATTGCTTAAAGGTAGTTGCAGTATATTAATGCTGTATATTGCAAAATCTAGGATAACCAATTAAAATAATTTAAAAGAGTAATACTCTTTTAAAGCTGTAATAACTTTAAAAAGTTTCATAAACCCACTGTGGATATAAAATATAATCATAAAACAACCAAATAATTAAATATTTAGCAGGAAAAAGGAAAAGGAAATATATAAAAAAAGCTAGTAGCAAAATGATATATTGAAATCTAAAGACATCAATGATTATAGTGAATATAACTAGTCTAAACAGCTCAAATAAGCCAGAGATTGGCCAAGAAATTGGACAACATAGAATATATTAATAAATTCCTAGAAATATGTAACCTACAAAGTTTGAGTTATAAAGAAATAGAAAATCTATACAGACTAACTACTAGTAAGAATAATGAATCAGCCTTTATTAACCTCACAACAAACAAAAGTCCAGGACCAGGTGGCTTCAATGGTGAATTCTACCAAATAGTTAAAGAAGAATTAAAACCAATTCTTCTCACACCCTTCCAAAAAATAGAGGAGGATGAAACACTTTCAGACTCACCTAATGAGCTTGACATTGCCCTGATATCAAAACCAGACAGACACAAATTGTATTTTAAGTGAAACGATTGTATAGTATATGTATGAATGCACATATGAAGATGCACAGGTACACATACTTATGTACATATATGAGGTATATATAATTAATAACGATTTGCTCGCGGCGTTTTCTCTCTATAAAGTTGTTGTTGTGGCTTCCGCCGTGAGTGGAGGAAGATGGCGTCGGGTGGTGGTGGCTGTAGCGCTTCGGAGAGACTCCCTCCGCCTTTCCCTGGCCTGGAGCCGGAGTCCGAGGGGGCGACTGGGGGTTCAGAACCTGAGGCTGGGGACAGCGACACCGAGGGAGAGGATATTTTCACCGGCGCCGCGGCTGCTGTTGAAAACTTCTTCAGCATTAGGAAAAATAAGTTGCCAAGGAAATTAAAATGCCGCTTGTAAGCCATGTTTTTTGAGCTGCCTTCCCTGCTGTTAATCTTCAGGAAGCCAAGACCCTCATATGTGAATTTCTTGTTAAATAGCCATTAAATACAAATTATATTTTAATACATGCTTTAGTTATGAGCTTCAGTGTCGCTGGTTCGATCTTCCAGTCAGGGCACATCAGAGAAGGAAAACTCTGACTCCAAAAAACCTCCGCTGCCTTGCGGCATACCTCTTCAGGGGAAAGGCTAAGGGAGTAAACCCCGACAGAAAATCCGGAGCCGGAGTCCCTAAGGCGGTTTGACGTTGTAGTCAACACCGGCAACTCCTGCGGCGCACCTGAAGCCAAGCTGTATTGACTCCGTCTTTCCCTTGGACCCTTCAGCTGCGAAGAGAGGGGGGGTCTGCTGCATGGGCAACAGCAGACCCTCCATATCACCCTGCCCAGGCTCTGTAGCTTCAGCGTCATCGCAAGATGTCGATTCAACACGGGAGGAGACAGATACGATGTCACTCCCGAGTCGGACTGCACAGCCATTCTCGGCGGTGCAGATAGACTCTTGAGAAGCTACACCATCGTCTCTCGAGACGGACGGCTGCCGACGATAATTAATAAATCTTTTAAGGATATGACTGTGAGAGTATTGTTAAATATATTAAAATAATGGGGGGACTCTATAAGAAAACACATCTTAGGATGTGTGAAGGAGTAGCCTACAAGTATATGTGCTCAAGTTGAAGGAGACAGGACAAATTTGAGGCTGGAAGAGGCAGTTTGGAAAGCATGAAAGTAAAAAATTGAGGGATATGTTGTCATATTTTCTCTGTGAAGTAAGATATAATAAAGTTTTTCATGGGGTACTTGGAGGCATTGCTGGGTTCTAGTTTGGAAATTAAGGAAAAAAACTGTGCTTTTAATGTAAAAAAATGACAAAAAGAACATTTCCCTTAGCAATATTTTTTCTGATATATTTCCTCAAGCAAGGGAAACAAAAGAAAAAAATAAACAAATGGGACTACATTAAACTAAAAAGTTCTTGCACAGAAAAGGGAAACATCAACAAAATAAAGATAACCCACTGAATGGGAGAACATATTCACCAATGATATGTCTGATAAGAGGTTAATATCCAAAATTTATAAAGAACTTACAAAACTCAGCACTAAAAGAAACAAACAATCCAATTAAAAAACGGGCAAAGTATCTGAATAGACACTTCTCCACAAAGGACTTGCAGATGACCAATAGGCATATGAAATATCACTAAACATCAGAAAAATGCAAATTATAACCACAGTATTGCCTGACATGGTGATCAACACACAATACAATACACAGATGATGTCTTATATAATTTTACACCTGAAATTAATTTAATTTTATTAACCAATGTCACCCCAATAAATTTTTAAAAACCTTGGAGTATGATTTATTTTAAGTGTTTATGACTGGAAAGGGATATTGATAACAAAAATAAGATGCCTAAAGGACCACATGAAGCTAGAAAGTCAATATGGTAGAACTTTTATTTAGGTCCATTGACAACTATAGCTAGTTTTTACTAAAGCAGGTTGTACTCAGAGAGTGTGATATCCGAGTTAGTAATTACATGGTAGAAATAGTCTACATTCATAACAAAATTCAGAATGTGACAGATAGTGATATGAGATGGAGCTGAACACAAGGGTTTTGGAGGTGAGAATGTTAAAGATAAAGTCGATGTGTATGCTTGTGCCAAGAATGATAAAGGCAGAATTTGGATGGAGATCATGTTAGAGAGCTAGTGACCAACTTCTTGATTAATAAGAGTCAGTATACTAGAACTTTCTGTTGATGATGGAAGTAAGAAGGCAGTAAGGAATGTATAATGGTGGAATGCCATAGATCTCTAATGAGTTGGAAGAAGGGGAGAAAGAGAGAGAGAAGAGGGTTGAGAACTTATAGCTAGAAGTTCTAATGGAATGTATAGAGTTCAAAAACACTACCATCCAGATGTAGAAGAATTAAAAAATAAACAGTTAGCATTAAAGAGGGCAGCAGTGAAAGTGGTATCCTCAGCTGAGAGTTAAGTTTTACCTATGACAAAGAAGTGAAGAAGTGAAGACAGGGCTTTTATGATGATTCCACATGGATAGTTCTAGAGGTTATTATGGTAGGAAAGTTTTGGAGTTGAGGGTTTGGCACACAGCTAGGTCCAAGAAAAGCAACTACAAAAATTGGCGGAACAACACAGTACAGGGTAAAAGATCACCTGGCCTTACATGAAACACTGACCAATTTATGTACTTATTTATTTTTTATACTCATCCGAGGTCATTTTTTGATGCTTTCATAGAGAGAGGAAAGAGATAGAGAGAGAGAAAGAGAGAGAGAGAGAGAGAGACAGAGACAGAGAGAGAGACAGAGAGAGAGAGAGAGAGAGAGAGAGAGAGAGAGAGAGAGAGAGAGAGAGAGGGGAAGAGAAATGTCCATTTGAGAAAGAAACATCAATTGGTTGCCTTCTTGTACATGCCTTATTGGAATCCAACCTGCAACCTCTCATTCTACATGACAACACTTCAACCAACTGAGCCTCACTGGCCAGTGTGGCACTGATCAGTGTAAACACAAAAGATAGCAATGATGGATGGAGAATCCCTTTGTGCAGGTTGGTATGTAAACACAGGAATCTGAGAACTTGACTCTTTCACCCGGAATGACTATACTCCCAATAGTTTCTATCTCTGCCTATATGAAGTTGGTTAGAGAAAACATCACCATTAGAAATGAAAACATTGCCATCTTATTTATATTTATTCCTTCCTAAGTCTTCTTAGTGTGAATCATTGTAAGACTGTATAATAAAATTTTAGAATATTAACATGATTCATTATATGCATCTGCAAATCTAATGTCCAGTTTTTAAATCACTGTTTTCATCAAGGTCATTACACTTCTTGGATCCAGAACCTTATAGTCAGAGAGCTAACTTTGGAAAACAAGTCACATTATCTTATCATACTTTATTAACTGCAACATATATGAACATTTGTTATGATGCATGAAAAAATAATCAGCCCATTAATTAGTATAATAATGAGACAACTGTTCCCAGTTTTGATCAAGAGCTTTTATATCTTAATTTTATGAACTGCTAAGAAAAAATCAAGCACTTGCTTATCTTTCACATAGTCATGTGTGCTTTCGACTACCATTAATCTCTAAGTAGAATTCAATTATAGAAGGTCTTTGGAACATGGAAGAAAAATGGTGACCACTTGGTTTTTTTGTTCCTTTGGTTCATCCTGCCAACATACATTTTTCTGCATAACTTTCTATATGTTAGGTATTGCATTAAGTCAAATCTTTGAACTTGAGGAGTTCATGAGTTGATGGTATTCAAGTCTCTCAACATTCTAGTGAATCTACAGATGACATACTTCAGTTTCCGGATTTCATGTTGAATATTAACTTTTCAATACTCTCAAAAAAGGTCAGCCTAGGAAACGATCCTTTACTTTAGTAACTATCTTTTTTTTCCCCAAGACACAAATGCTAAAATCCATCTCCTTCATTCAAATAAGTTTTCAGTTAAACAGATTTTCTTCTTTGCTCAGACTGGTAACTTGACAGTTGAACAGCTGTTGATTTAAATTTTCATAAGATTGTATGTTTTGAAAAAGAAGATTAAAGTACTTCACTTTTCTATTCAGGTCCAACAAAAACAAGGGCTGTTAAATCCAAATCATTTGAGTAAGAGAAAGGAAATAGAATTCACCTTTTGTATGGCATACTTTCCCATCACTCCCTCTGTCTCCTGCCTCCACAACACACACACACACACACACACACACACACACGACTCCTCAAAAAAGACAAAATTTAAATTTTCATGAAGATTTGTCTAAACACATGTAATAAAAATGGTATTGCTTATTCAACAATGAAGACTTTCTTCATTTGTTTACCTTTGTCAGAAGGTTTTAAGAATCATTCATTTAAGCCAATAGCTGCCTTTATTGGATAAAACATCACAATCACTACAAAATGAAGAAAAATAGAAATGCCTTAGCACTGTAATTAACACTTTGGACTAGAGATCCAGGATGTTTTATGCTGAAACCTAGTTTTAGGCCCAGAGATACTGATTTCAGACATCTTGTTTTCAGAATTGTAAAGAAATAAGTTTATCTTGCTTTGGGTCATCGAACCTTTTTGTAATTTATTATAAGATCCACAGAAAACTAATAAAAATGTTTGTTATTGTTTCCCTTGTTTTACATATGATCAATAGTTATACACTACAGTTTGTCTAATTACAGATTTTTCAGTAATTTTGTTGACTTTCTTGAATATTTATGCATAGTAATCACCTGCAAAAAATGTTATTTTTATTGATTGTTTCCTGTTGCTATATCTTTTGTACTTTATTTTTTTGATATTTACAGATATTGCATGGATTTCCAGTAATTAACCAAAAAATGGCAGGGTTTGTGTTTTAAGTTATCCACATCTTATTTTTAAAAAGAATGATTGATATTTATTGAATAGAATGATGACATTCTATTAAGGTAGTTTATTTTTTGTTTTATATGTCCTTATAGATAACATGAGCTCTTATAGTATTTCACAGTACAATAGATATAAAATGGTTTTAAATTATGATCAAATTTATAGGTTAGTACCTGTGATATCTTACAGGACATACTAAGTTAATCATTTTGTGATGGTTATCATCAAGTGGTTGAATTTGTATATTGAGCTCGTCTTTTATTTAAAGATCTGTTTGCCTGATAATTTATCCACCACTTACCTAAGAAAATTGCCAAGTCAAGTTTTTGGGTCTCCTCTCTACAATCTTAGAAGTAGAGGTGTCTCTTTAGAAAAGCCGTGGAGCTGCAGATTCAGAAGAACAAATTTTGAAGTACTGAAGAGGCAAATGTCACACAGTGTTTTTTTCTTTTTTGAAACATGGGCTCGTATAAATGATGTTGTAAAATTGGCCAAAATAGAGAATTTTAAGAATATAAAGTGGTATATGTAGGCTAATATTGGAAAGCCTAAAGAATTTTCTAAGTTTTCCCTAGGTAAGAGGAAACAAACTCAAGGAGAGTTGTTCAATGGGACAGGCTCGTTCTCTGCTCCAACACACAGCGTCTAAGAGTGATAGTATTTTGATAGGGAAAAATGTAGACATAGAATCCAGATCCTTAAAACTGTGCTGGAAACCACTGATGCATTCTTAAACAAGCTTGGCAAGGAAACAGTGAAACCACAGACCATAAAGGGAATATGGTTATTTGGGCAATGAGCTTGTGAGCCATAAAGAGGAGAAACTAAAACCCAGAAGATGACTGTCTAAATGTTGTTCATTAATTGTATCTCTGGACCTCCTTCACCAATTCTACAAGAAGAGAAGCCCTAAAACATTGCTGAAATGAATTTCTCCCAGCTAGGTTCCTGGAGATCAGAGCAGAATTACAGACAAAAAACAGTTTACTTGATTGTGATGCAGAAGATTTATGCATGCTAAACAAGCCTTTCTACGCTAAAAGGACTTAATCATTGAGTAATTAATGTATTGAATCTTATTAGTCCATTTAAATTCATAAATGGTATTTAACTCTCATTTATTTTGGCTAATTTTTTTTACTAATCTATATCCACATAACCACACATATGTTTGGGACAATTTATAGAATACAAAGGTTACTTTTTGTAAAGTCTGTAACCATTATACAGGGAGTCTATTGGCATTTGACATAAATACTATTTTAGTGACTTATAATATTTTATTGTGTTTCTTGATTTTTCTTGGAATTTATTTATTTATTTTTCTATAAAGTTGATTCATTTCCCAATTCAATCTATACTGGATCTTAAATACAGCCCATGCTCATGTTAGGTTTCTTGGAATGTACAGACACTGTTAGTTGATACTGAGTTCATTATCAGCTATAACACTTAACATGTTTTAGTTGATACTGAGTTTATTATCAACTATAACACTTAACATGTTTTTCAAAAAGGCTTCTAAGTCATTTTTACAAGTCTTATGTTTGTACATTTGACCTTTTGATCCTAATTGTAATAACGTTAGGAATTTTGTTTAAATTCATCTTAATAGATTTTTCATCTTCTGTAAGTGATTCTATCAAATAGTAATTGTTAAATAATGTTAAATAATTGAATAAATTAATGGGTTTTAGAATCTAATTTTGTCATCCAACTGATACTTCTCTTTAAACCTGATAAGCAAACATTTTCAAAGTTATTATTTTAACTGTTGCTTACAACAGGTCAGAGAAACCTGTTAGCTTCCTTTAATTTTATATTAATCCATTTATCAAAGAGTTTTGGTTTCAGTTTTATAAACCCAACTTTTTTTTAGATCTATCTATATTTCTCCTTTCTAAGCATAATATTATTATGAGATAACTGGTCAATACATTGTTATAGTCCAGAATCACTGCTTCTATTGCTTTTTCTTTATATATTGCATTTTCTTGATATATTAGTCTAATAATCTAGGTAAATAAGATAATTATAAATTAGAATTTAAGACTGCAATTATATCTAGACATGATTCAATTTCTTTTGCTTACTATTTTTATAAAGGTATTCCAATGCTATATTGCATAATACATATATTCACTATTGTTAATGTTTTTCTATACACTCTACATTCTTTAGAGTAATTTTACATTCTTTTAATTAATTTTCCTATTATACATGTATTATCTGATTCCACAGTTAGAAATGCATGTGAGTCTGTAATCCACAAAAGCCTGATAAAGTCTAAACAATCTTCTTGTTTCTTAGCTTATATCTTCAACTAATGGACAAAAATTTTGAATATTTTAGTTTAGTCAGTGACACATATTCCCATAGGAGAGTAAAGAGCATTTATATTTAACTTATACATGCATTTGTCATATACATATACATACCATATATGTGTGCACACATACAACTCTATATAAAATGTATATGCACATGCATGCATAATACATGCATATGTGTGATGTGTATTTATGTGTATTGTATATGTATAGATATAAATCCTCATCAATGCTGGAAATTTACTTTTAATGTTATTTTCTTTTATAAATTTATTTGGTATTGAGTGAGATTAACAATATTTTTGAACTAGAATAATTACGTAGGTCTAGAACTGATGGGATATGTATAACATGAAAATAGTTGTTTACATTTTCAGTAAGCAAGTTTTTAAAATTTTTTCAAACTTTACTGTATAGTTCTTAAAATTAACTACAGTATATCATCTAACCTTTTCTAATATTTTAACAAAGATGTTAAAATATCTCTTTGATAATGTGTTGTTTTATTTGTTTACTATTTTTTGAAGTAAATCTTTTTTTCATACTAATGAAGATTAAAAAAGCTGCTGAACATTATTTTCTAATCCTTATATTCTTTTTTATTATTTATTGTTTAAAGATGTATGGAAGATAAACTTTATATATTATCACACTATATATGATTATTTTTATTAATATATGTTGTTTAAAAAGATTGAATCTATACTAACAATAAAGCCAAGTATCTTCTAATACATTACATTCTTCTTTAAGCTTTAATTGTCTCTTGCTTTGGGCTTCGCAATAGATATTACCAGCTGACAGATTTTTTTGGTCTCTAGATTTGAAATATATTCACTTGCATGTTTTAGAATGAAAAAACATCATTTTGGCAAAGTTATATTGATTTTAAATTCAATTATCTTTATTTAGTTTTCTCCACATTTTTCTTTCACTGTGCACTTAGTATTGGAATTCAAAATTATTTATCTTAATAATTTTTCACCTCTTTAAGTCTGACAGTTTATAAAATAATGTCTTTGTTTTTAAAGCTTCAAAATGTTTACATCCATGTCTAGATATTGTCCTTTGTTTGTGCCTGTCAACACTATTAAATTCTAGACTGGCTCTATTTTTTTTAATGTAATAAGTATATCCATGATGTTATTCTGAATATGGCTGAAAATGCTGTTTCTCTGGGTTCTAAGTTCTGTGGCTTTAGCATCAAGATTTATATTCTATTCGAATTTTTTATTTTTGGCAATAAACAACACCTGCATGTGTCTTTATCTGTTTCAATATCCATAACTAAGCTACATTTAATCTATGAATCAATCTAGCTAACTAGTTCTCAAAAAATATATCTGTACTGTGGTAGACCAGCATGGCATTCTGATTTTGGTGAGATGATCAAGATCTCTGAAGGCTACAAAGTGGTGCATGTAAATAAAAAACTGATCTTAGAGAAATAACAAAGAAAAGGTGCCTTATAGAAGATAAAAAATTGCTTGTGATGCTTTCTATTGAAATAAAGATAGAAGGAAAAAAGTAAATTTCTGTATTAAAATAGAAATAAATACCAGGTAATAGAGATTTTATACTTATTTGTGACAACATCCAAGATCATCTCTGCAATTGGAATTGTTGCTTGGTTAAGCTTATGATAACCCACTGCCATTTTACAGTCTTTTTCAATGATCAGCCTAGAGCATTAGATAGTATTTTGTCGGAAGTTACAACATTTTTAGCTTTCAAGTGTTGATCACAGTAAAACATGTGTGACATATCCCCCTACTGAAATGTGATTTTTTAAATTAATTGGTTTTGGAATAAGGATCATTTTGGAGACTCTTCCCTTTGATCCTTCCTTTATACTACTTCTCAATCTATGGTCCAGTCCAATATAAGGATTTTGTCAATTGCTCATATCTTTCCTACCTATATAACCAGGAACTGTAAGGGGGGGAAACAAGTTAAAGTATCAGAGGTCCATGTATTTTTTTCAGGCCTCTTCTCTCAGCTAGTCAGACTTACTGTCTTTATAATTTCATAAAGGTTCATGGCTTCAAATATATCAATACGATATCCCTTCTTCTAGACTTTTATCTCTGGAATTCTAGACTCATCTATCCAACTGCCAAACATCACCTGGATGATTCAATAACATCCCAGATTTAACCTGACCAACCTGCTTCCGATGCAGCGTTTCCCACCTCAGCGGGCAGCAGCTCCTTCCTAAAACTTGCTCAGGTCAGAAACTTCGGCATCATCTTTAATTACTTTCTTTCTGCCTCATGCATCAGAAAATCTTGTTAACTTTACCTTCAAAATATCCAGAATCTTATTTCACCATATCCGCCACTACAATAGCTCAAACCACAATCATCTCTTGCCTGAATAATTTCAGTGACCTTCTAAATGATTTCCCTGATTTTAAACGTAATTTCCTTATGCCCACCAAAGTCTGTGCATGACAGAGCAGCAAGAGATATCCAATGGCAATATGTCAGATATGTCTCTACTCAGATCAGTCTATTCCAAAGCTTCCCTGTCTCATTCAGAAATTTAAGCCTGTTCCTTTAATCTACAAAGCCACCAATGGCAAGTCAAACTATTCTCAAATTGCATCTCCCTGACTTTCTCTTGTCTCCTTCTTTCACTTTTAAGGACCCTTTTGATTACATTGGCCCACCTGGGTAAACCAAGATAATTTTCTTTCCTCAAGGTCTAATTTAATCAACATCTTCAAAGTCTTATGTAAGGTATCATATTTACAGGGTTCAGGGATTAGGACTTGGGCATCTTTGGGGGGCAATTATTCTGCTTTGCAGAGGCAGAAATCTGTAGTGTTGAGCTTCACCCCTTGGACCTATGATAGTAGCTAACTGGCTCTCCCCAAATTCCAGTTGGCTGATTCACCACCAAACCAGCAAATAGTCTGAATATTCACTGTCTCTCTTTGAAGAGTAAGTTGTTCAAGGGAAGTTAATGTCTTTTATAATTCTCATTTTAAAGATGTGGTGATAGAAATTCTATGACATTAATTAACATGCCCAAGGTCACAGGTGATAGGCACAGAATATTGTTAAAATTCAATGCTCATGACTGCAATTCCATTTATTTCCCAGAGCAAGATTCTGTCAGGACTCATATATAAATTGAGTTCATTTTAAGTTTAAGAAGTCCATTATTTAATAAAAGACTAATTTAAAGAAACTTGTGTAAAAAATCTAATTTTTTTTCTTATTTCACTAATAGAGCACCTTCAAACATTCAGTGCAAATATTGTATTAAAGAAGAAACTGCTATTCAACTCAATGACAGCTGACTATTACTCACTTCTAAATGGTGAATAATGGTAATATATCTGTTCATTCCTGGAAATCTATCTGATGCGTGTCTCTAAACCTTCTTCTCTATTTTAAATAAGTTACCTTAAGATGTGTTTATTATTATTTTGTTATATTTCCCAAGCAACGTTCAAACAGTCAACTGGGAGGAATTATTCTATCATTGGTAAGGTTCCTTCTCCCACTGTTAATTATCTGTATATTTGTGGGGTTTCAGAAAGAACTCAATTTATTTAATACTATTAATTACGGTAGCAACCAAATACAACTGATTTCTTGAACTGATTCCAAAGTAACTATGTTTATGGAACATCTTCTTGAATAGAACATGATCCATATAACTCAAACCACAGAATTTATAAATGATATCCCTAAGGAGATGACATGGTGTGGTTGGTTTATGGATAAGAAGACAGGTTTGGTCTCACAACTAATAAGTAGTAGAGCCCAGAATAGAACCCAAAGCTATTTTTTTTCAATTATAGCATAGTGTCTTCAAACACATTGCAAACTTTATCAACTATTAGGTAGGAAACTTGCTAATGTTTTTACCTCCAAACTTATCTAAATAGTATGGGTTCAACTATACAGTGGCAAAGCATAGAAACACAAATAGTTCAGCTCAATACAACAAAGTTACGTTGTGATATATGGGATGTATTTCAAAAAGATGTGAACATTTTCATCCCCATTAAAGAGACATGTCCTGAAAATATCCTGGTCCTAAGTGCTTAATGCTAAAGGCAGTCAGGAAACACAGATACAAGAAGCTTTAAAAGCTTTTGGAGCCTCAGGTTGTAATCTTTGGTCTGATGGTGAGGCTGTCAGTCCACTGAAACCCAGTATTTTCTCTCAAGTGTCTGACTTGCCCTTCCTTCCACACTAAGTGCTACTCTAAGCATCACTGCCCGTTACATAAAGGTTTTTAAGGGACATCACTCCAGACAGATGTTTAACCCCGGGCTCTAAAAGGACTACACTGCAAGTTGCTAGGTCTGTTGATTAATTGTATATGTACCTGCATGCTAATGTAGTCTGACACCGACGCCCTCACAGCCCTCACAGCCAGCTAGCCATGTTAAGTAAACAAAGGAGTTCACTCAAATGTGCTCTGAAACTTGTTTGTGCATGAGATGCACTTTCATCCCAGGCTGGAAGGAGAAATGACTCTTGATTTTCCTCCATAACCATCATACCACTTGGTCCATGTCATTCCACATTTTTCTTGAGTCACTTGTGTAATGTCACCCCATTTTTTAGGAATCTCTGTGGAACGTGAAGTATTTTTAAAAATAGAAATTAAAGGTCAATGATAGTAAGTAGAGAAAATTTTAACACTGATTGCTGTTAGTGAAAATCAGTCATTACTCAAAAATTAAACTGCATAATCTATGTTCACTGGTTTCAGGTTATGTTTTGTGAAACTTACCAATTTATGAATTGGAAATGTGATGCGGTATGGTTTTTTTTAAGTACATTATGATTTTGAGACAAACTGGTGAACCATTTATAAATATCAATGTTATAGATTTTCCTTTTGGTAGACTGTAGATAAACTATTGCAGACTAACCTTTCCACTGAACAACGAGAAGAGCTACAAAAAAATCTGTTTTACATAACGTGTTTAAAATCTTTGGGAAAAACACAAGGCAGCCAGGAATTAAGGGATCAATATCTTGAATACACGTGATGCTCAGGTGTAAGCCCAACCATCAGAATAACTCTTGCCTTGAAGACATTTGTTAATTCACCAATGGAGGCCTACAGGCTAAGAAGCTGAGCAGAGAGCTTTCAGCAATTGTAGGGCCTAAAAAGAACAGAACTTAGAAATGAAAGCTCAACATAAAGGAGGAATCCTGGTAACCACCATCATTTCAGCTGAGATCCTTGATGTCCTGTACAAATTTTTCTTGACTTATAACGGTGTTACCTCTACATAAACCCATTGTAAATTGACAATATCATAACTGCAAAGCACATTTAGTGCACCTAATCTACAGAACATCCTAACTTAGCCTCTCTTACCTTAAACATGCTCAGAACACAATATCCAAAATCTCTGTTAACACGGCTCACTGTAGAGTATGGTCTGTTTAACCTCGTGACTGGAGGGTTGACCAGGTGACTGTGGCTCACCAACACTGCCCAGCCTGACAAAAGAGTGTTGTACTGTGTATCACTAGCCTGGGAGAAGATCGAAACTTGAAATCTACTTTCTACTGAATGCCTTCTGCTTTCTCATCCTAAACTGAAAAATTGTAAATCGAACCATTTTAAGTAGGAGACCATCTCTATTTACAGAGGAGCGGGAGACCAGCCGCCACAAAGACTGATGCCTCCATCAAATCAAATTGCATTCAAGTCATCTATCCCTACTATAGAAAAGTCAGAGACATTGCAGAGCCTAAAAAAAAATGCCTTGAATTTTGTAGATAATTGACAAAATAACTCAATTTGGCTCTTATCAAGAATTTTTAAATGTTTCTAATAATAATAAAATGAACTGAAATAATGATCTTTCTTCTTTTGAGACCCTGGCTTATGTCCAGGTTTTATAATCTTGACTTTATACATATTATCTCTAATTTTTATACCATATCTGCAAGTTACAAGTTATTTATGACTACAAGACTGCAGTTCACAGATGTTATGTGACTTACAAAATCCAGCAGCTCATATATGACTGAATACAACCTATACTCTGGACTGTTTAGTTTCAGCAGACACTTTCTGTGAGTCAGGTGGTATAGATTTTCATGGAATGTGTGAAAAGAGGGTTACTTTAGGAGAGAAAGCAGAGAGATCTTTTAGGAACTGAGGGTGTGTTTTTGAAAAAAAAAAAAGATCTCATCTGAAAAGTAGTTATCTCAGTTTTTCTTGGAATTTGGAGAAATTACTAAACAGCAAAAGAATGCCTCAAAATACTCATAAAGATAAAAATAATAAGAAAATAATTCATTCAAAAATACTTAATATGTGTTTATTATTTACCAGGTACCTTTTGTAATTTATAACTATAGCAATAAAGTAGACAAAGTCCCTGGACTGATGCTGATTAGATTATATGGAAGTGAACAGTTAATAGATAAAGAAAAATAAGGCTCATCAGTCTTGAATTGATTTTTATAGTTAAACTGGAGTGATAACATGAAAGCCCGTTTGTGTTAGGTTCAAAAGAGAGAGGAAGGCTACACAAGGTATAGGACAGGAAAACTCTGCGATTCACAAAGTGCCTGGAAAGTCAATGTGTTGAACAGAGTAGTGCCGTACCCATTCTTTCTTTGTAGTTCTATTCTAATTTAGAAGTTTTCTCCTTTTATTCAATTTTTAGTTTCCAGTTTACATTGAATATCATTTTGTATTAATTTCAGGTACACAGAATAGTGATTAGACAATTAATATACAAAGTGTTCCCTCTATATTTCTAGTACCCACCTGACACCATACATGATTATCACAAAATTATTGACTATAATCTCTTTGCTATACTTTATATCCCTGTGATAACTCTGTACCTCTTTTACCAAGCCCTTCTCTCCTTCCCTCACCTCTGTTAACCGTCAGTCCTTTCTATGACTATGAGTCTATTCCTGTTTTGTATATTTGTTTATGTTCCTCTTTAATTTCTACATATAAGTGAAGTAATATGGTGTTTCTTTTTCTTTGACTGACTTATTTCACTTAGCATACTATCTCCATCCATGCTGTTGCAACTGGTGAGATTTCATCTTTTATGACCGAGGAATATTTCACTGTATATATGTACCACAACATTTTTATTCACTCATCTATTGAGGGGCACTTGGGTTGCTTCCATGTCTTAGATATTGTAAATAAGGTTGCAATGAACATAGGGGTAAATATAATTAATATTGGATGCAATGTCTTCTTTTTCATGGATTTGTAAAAAGAACTCTCATTCTAGACAATGGATAAAATGTAGATTATATCAAAACAATGAAAACTCTTGTATTCTATGTTACCTGTATAGTTACAAGATACTTAAAAGGTATTGTGATCAAAATGATATTTCTATTGGAATGAGAAAGGAAGAGAGAAAAAATAAGACTATGAGTGAAATAACTAAGTGTCTGAGCAGCAGATAGGTACCCGCACCAACATAATTTCATTTTATTTAATATTTTTGTAGTACAACCAAAACTGTAACTTTTCATAAAGTTGTGTACGCATCTGTGCCAAAAGCATGAGAGAGACGAAGTCCCATCTGAAATAACTGCTTCATTATATTGCCATCAATCTGTAACAGTGCCTCCTAGATAGCAAATCATGTGAAAGACTAAAGGAAGGGTGCACATATTTTTTAATTTTAACACAGCATCCTTGGCAGTGATGCAAGTTTCCGTAGCATTTGCTGCTAGAACCAATCATCTGAGGTTGCTTCTGAAAGAAATCTATTTATCCCAAATTGCATTTTCTCTACACCGAGCCCTGCTTTGCTAACCCACAATATTTTCTGAAAGGCCCCAATTGTCACCTGAATTCCACTTCCATAAATTCAACAGATTTTTTCTTTACATTTCCAGGATGGAAGTTCATAGTGATGACAACTTCATTTTATCATGCGTTTGAGAGCAAATCACTCAAAATAACTGAACAGTTAAACAAAACAGAAGTTATTTCACCAAGGAGATTATAGCAACAAAGTACACGAATATTGCAGCTATAAAAGCACTTTTTTTTCCATTTAGTATACCTCCTACTCCTGTTTCTTTTAGTATGTAATGAGTGCTGTCTCCTGTAATAGTCCCCCATATGATATTCAGGAATTTAAATATTCTGGGAGTTGTCATAACAAAAGGATAAGAACAATTTGGTTAGAAGACATTAAATATGGCTTTACTGAGCACTGATGGGTGAAATAATATGGTTTTAATTTAAATCAGTTGTTAAAGTACTATAAATGGCATAGCTGACTTACCTAGAGGAAATTGTCATCAGATATAACTTTAAGGTAGTCATATTTAACAGGTGCTACAATACCTGTATTAAAAACAGAAAAATATTAAATGTCAAGCATTAGTTATGAAGTTTTTGTTTATGATAATGGCAAAACTGGAAATGGGGGGATTTTTTAGTAGTCAATAGCATTGCCCATAGCTTCAAATAGTTGTTCCAGAGCAGTGGTCATTTTATCAATTTAGTTTAGTGCAAAATGTTGGTTTTCCTAACACGATGAAAGATAGAGTTGTTTTGTATAATTGACATTTTTTAGATATCCGAATAATATCCTTATGCCTTTTAATTTCTCTTGGATTTTATTACCAAAATATATCTGACATGTTTTCAGCTGCTTCAAGTTCTAAACCATAATTTAATCTTTAGTTGATTTTTTTTCCCAAGGCAATAACTAAGATAAACAATTTTTAAAGGTTTTCAATGAATTTTCTTACATGAAATGACCACACACACACTCACACACACACACATCTTTACTGTTCAAATAAATAATTTAAAAATTATTTCTTAGTATTGAGTTATCCATAGCCACTTCTCACTAGTATCAAGGAAGTAGACACTAAATCACCTTCTTGCTTAATATATATCACTTCACAGTGCCATGGGAATTATTTCTATTCAACTTAGCTAATATATTATGTGAGAAATGTTGGTGGCAAGTTTATTTAATAATTATGTATTGCCCTAGTTAATGTTAAAGGCAATTTATATTATTGAACGTACCTTACAGAGTCAGAATTTTATTATCAAAAGTTAGTAAATCAATTAAAATTTTCACTATGTCAGATCCAAACATATTTTTAAAACCCTTACATAAAAATTAATTTTTATTCTATTGCTGCTTTTCTAAAGAAATAATTAAATCTCGATGTTTTGGACTGAATTATGTTTTTTCCCCTGGATACAGGGCCTTTATGGAGGAAATTAAGGTTAAATGAGTCCATAAAGGTGGACCCTAATCCAACAAGACTGATGTCATTATAACAAAAGAGACATCAGATCTCTCTTCCTTTCTTTTAAAACACATGGAGGAAAAGCCATGTGAAGACATAGCAGGAAGCTGGGAAGAAAAGTCTCATCTGAAACAAGCTGTGTTGGCACTTTGATCTAAGACTTCCAGTCTGCAGTCTACAGGAAAATAGATTTCTGTTGTTCGAGTCACCCAGGCTGTGGTATTTTGTTATGGCAGTCTGAGCTAACTAATGCATTCAATAATTAATTCTTCCTCCCAAATGTTGATCAATTTCTCTCTGATATAAGCAAGTTAAAGAGTTAAAAATTAGAAGAACAATAATAATGTCAAACAAATGGCCATCATCAACAAATCAACAAGCAACAAGTGCTGGCGAGGATGTGGAGAAACGGGAACCCTACTGCACTGTTGGTGGGAATGCAGACTGGTGCAGCCACTATGGAGAACAGTAAGGAATTACCTCAAAAGATTAAAAATGGAACTGCCTTTTGAACCCATGATTCCACTACTAGGATTATACCCGAAGAATCTTGAAACACCAGTTCAAAAGAACTTATGCACCCCTATGTTCATTGCAGCACTGTTTACAATAGCTAAGTGCTGGAAACAACCTAAGTGCCCATCTGTAGATGAGTGGATCAAAAAACTGTGGTACATTTACACAATGGAATACTATGTAGCAGAAAGAAAGAAGGAACTCCTGCCATTTGCAACAACATGGATGGAACTAGAGAGAATTATGCTTAGTGAAATAAGCCAGGCAAAGAAAGAAAAATACCATATGATATCACCTAATACAGGAAACTAAAGAACAACACAAACAAAGGAACTAAATAGAACAAAGAGCAGAATAGCAGTCAATAGGGGGGAGGGGAGAGGGAGAGAAGGGGGATAAGTAAGGGAAGGGTTTAATTAAAGAGCCTGTATGAAAGACTCATGGACATGGACAACGGGGAGGGATATGATTGTGGGAGAGGGGGTGGGTTGGGTTGGGGAGAGAAATTGGGGGAAAAGGGGACAACTGTAATTGAAAAACCAAAATAAAAAAATTAAAAAAAAAATAAAAAATAATGTCAAACAAAATGGTCAGGGAACACTTGAATAGCAGATACATAAATTGCTCTGGTCTATTTCCCTACAAAATATTTCCCATTACATATAGGACATTGAAATGTGTATTTGCATCAAAGGATATTGAGATTCTATCGTATAATGAAGTCCACACAAAGTTTTTAATTTAATTTTAAAAATATGTTTTGCTCTCTTGCATCACAGCTCTAGTTTGTGTTTGCAAAGAAAAATATGGGCAGTATCTTGGGAAGAAGGCCCAATTCTTGCCAAAATTAAGGCCTCCATTGCATCAGAGATTAACAGCAACAGCTTGGAATAAATTTCTGAACCTCTACTGGGAATTCCCTCAGTCCTGTCTACAAGAAGAACATACTGCCCCTGTATGGACTGCTGCCATGCTCCATGTCAGAACTGCAAAAGTCATTATGAAATGGAGGCAACAAACACAATATATTTGTCTCAGGTCTTTCTCCATTTTTTTCCACTTGCTTGCATAAAAGAATCAAAACACATCATTCATGATTACTAAAGAATGCCAGACCTTGTTCTAGGCACCAAGATAATTTTTTTTTAATACATTAAAAGGACCTGGTGTATTCATTGCAGTGTTACAAAGCAAATGCTCTACCACTACTAAGACCATAAATATATGTTAGATATCCTCAGGTCCAGCCATGTAAGGGATAAGTGAACTGAGTAACTAAATCCAAAATGACTCTTTCAAGTTTTTGTGTTCTTGAATAGGGTCAGGATCAAAACTGAGCCTCAGAGTCCCAGTAAGACTCTTCTAATTAAAAAAAAAAAAAAAATCACAGCTAAAAACTATCTCCGATTTACTTATCCTCAGGAACAAGCCAGAACCTCCTGGACTGCTCTCCATTTGTCACCTGGGCCGACCTGTCACCTTACCGTCTCCATCCTGCCATGAGCAGAGTAGTTGCTGGGTTTCAGAAAGTGCTGTCAGTAGAAGCTGAGAGGACACCTGGTTCCCTTTTTGCCTCTCACCTGTGTGTCTACATGCTTCAGTTCATGGAGGTGAAAAAAGGTAAAATTGGCCAAATATGATAAGTTTTACATTTTAAAGGTAAAACGTTTATTTTTAGCAATCTTAAGAGAGGAGTTTTATTTTAAAAGATACGTGCGACAGAGACATTGAATTGCATTGAGTATTTATCTAGATGTCGAAAGAGTAATATCATTTATGGAAAGTTGCGTTAAGAAAATATGTTTCAGTAAGTTGAAGATGGAATTGTAAGAGCCTGGGAGTAAACCAAAAGCACTTCTGGCAGTTCAGACATGATGTAATTCGGACACTAACCAGAATGAGTCCAGACCAAAAGGCTTCCCCCAGCCTCCGCCCATAAGACACCAATTGCAAGTATTGGATCCACAAATCACCCACAACTTCTGTCCTACTTGGCTACAAATTGGAGATTCCTGCAAGCCCTTCCTCAGGTTCAATAATTTGATAAATTAGCTCACAGAATCTAGAAAAATAGTTTACTTATTATTGCTGATTTATTATAAGGTATTTTAAATCACAAATAAACAACCAGAGAAGAGGTATGTTGGGCAAATCTCAAAGGATGCCTAGAGTAGAATGATGAGCCATAGCAAGTGGATGGATTCACTAATTTGGAAGCTGCACAAACTCTGTACTTTTGGGATTTTGAAATCTTCATCGAATAGGCATGACCATTATTTAGTCACTTTCCAGTTCTTCTCCTATGTTAGGAGAATGGGAGTAGGAGCTGAATGTACCAAACTTTCAATCATGCTTGATTTTCCTGGTAACCAACCAACATTCAGCAGACTACCAAAAATAACATCATTACTACAAAAGGTGCTCCTAGAACACAGAAAACTTAAAGGGATTTGGAAGCTCTAAGAAACTAGTGTCAAGGACTAAATATTAGGGGAAAAAAAAGCATTACTAGCAATTCAATCACTCAGTAGATTACAAAGCTTTGGGGAGTTCAGTATCAGAAATTGGACTCAAAGAGCATAAATTAGGGACAGATTTTTGTAGGTGTGCATATACATGCATGTGCATGTGTGTATGAGGGAGGACTCTAAAGAAACTGGAACTATCTATTTCTTCTGGAGGACAGGCCCCTTGTAGTATGGGCTTCCCCCGCTAGGTGAGTGTTCTAGGAACCCATCTGCATCAGTGCACCAGCTGGCGTTGTGAGAAGCTGTGTTCAGCTTCAGTGAACTTTTTGAAGACCCTTTCAATGCTTCTGCCCATTTCATGAGGGGTGATTTACAAGTGCACCTGCCCACTGCATGCTGAGTGTTCAGCATAATTTGACCAAAAAGGACATGACCCCCATGCCCCACCCTTCTTATTCACCTGAAATGGCTTTTTTGTTTGTTTGTTTCTTTGCTTCCCTAGATGAAAAAGTCCTAAAAAGGAAACATTTTGATGATGTGGAAGTTCTCAAATTCTACATAATATCCTGACTCTTATTTAAAGTTACATTTAATTTATAATTTAATTCAGAGAAAATTAAAACCTTGCAATACTGAGGTTTGAATTCATGAAAATGGTACATTCTTCTATTTACTGATGTCCTTTCATCTGAACAATATTTTAAGGCTTTTTCTTTCGAATTCTTTTAGAATTTGTATTAAATCTACTGGTTGGAATTGACTTTTTTCTATGGTAACTTATTAATTTCAGCTTCTAAGTATTTGGTATTATAATATAGAACAATATTTGATTTTTTATATTGATCTGTATCAAACAAACTTGCTAAAATCATTAAATTATTCTAAAAGTTTATAGACACCTTTTGCTTATCTATCTGCATAGTCATGTCATTTATAAGTATTGATAGTTAAAATTTAACTCATATTAGAGTCTGTTCATTTATTTTCCTTGGCTTAAAAAACATGGACTAGAAGTGCAGATGACAAGGATTCATTTACTTTTCCCAATTTGTAGGGGAAAGATGTCAATATGTCATCATTGTGCTTAATATGGACCATAATTTATTTTTGGAGCTATTATTTCTCATATTATAGAAAATCTCTTCATTTTCTAGCTTTCTGTTTTTTAAATCATAATCGAAGGTTAAATAGTGTCAAAATGACCATTCTTGTATTTTGCATGTTTATTAAAATTATCTAATTATGTTTTCTATGAATGTGATCAATTTTATTAATTACCATAATATATTATTTTTAATATATAGCTACATTTAATTTCTTGAGAAAGGCCAATAATATTTCTTGAACATAAGCGGAATCAAAATTATGTTAGCCGCATAGAAAGATATAGAAATCACTCACTTCCTTTTTTTTTTTTTTTTTTGTTCTGGAAGTTTGAAATGTAAGAGATATCAAGTTATCAATTCAGTTTTTAATAAGCACTGAACTAAGCATTTTTTATTTGTTTTTCTCTCAGCTTTCTATTACTCAGTGAACTTTTCTATTCTATATAAATTATAAAAGTATTATCGTGAAGTTTGCCATGCTATACTATCATTTGATATTAGATTTATTTGTGTCTCTTTTTTTATGCCTAATATTGTTCATTTGCATAACTTTTTTATTTTTTAAATATTTTTCATAGTAGTTTATCAATTTTATATTTATCAAAGAACTAACTTTCAGTTCTGTTTATATTCTCTACTGCATACTTATATTTCATTAGTATCTTCACTTTCTTTTGATACTTTCTTACACAGTTTTTTAAATTTGATTTAATTTTTTTAAATTTTGTGATAAATGTTTAAAGCAGTTATTTCATCTTTTTTCCCCATGTATATAAAATTATGCCTATAAGTTTCTCTTGAAACATTATTATAGCTATATTGCAAATTTTAAAACATTTTATAGCTTCATTAACTTTCCACTTAAGATATCTTCCAGTCTTTATTTAGAGTTCAACTTTGAACCTGGGAATAGTTGGAAGTATCTTGCTTAACATTTTGAAGTTTAGGATTTTCTAGTTATAATATTTTTAAAGTAATTTTTAATAAAATAAAGCATAATCCCCTTGTTGTAGAACATATTCTGAATAATTTTATTCATTTCAAATTCACTGGATCTATGTGGCTTCTTCTCTTTTCAACCAAGAACAATTCACACATTTATACCTTGGGACTAAGAAGTGCCCTTGTGTATTAGAGTTGGGGAGAAAGGGTAATAGAAGTATAAAATCCTAACTGGCCCACTTCTTCCTGATAGAGTTCTTTAATTAATTACATTCATAATTGCCCTGTGTCCCTCCCCTGTCCTTGGTGCAATTAGCTCAGATTTCACTGCCTCCAGGGCTCCCACAGTAAAGATTGTTCTTACCTCTGGTGTTTTGGTTTGTGAATTTCTCTATTAATAACAAACCATCTGCCTAAAATTTTCCAGATTTTCTCAAATATTTTGGTCCACTGATTTCTTAATTTCCTGTAGATATTTCTTTTATAATTTCTTATAATCCTAAAGGAAGTTTAGGAAGAAGAGGCAGTAAAAAACTGAGTGCTCAGTCTGCATCTTGAATAACTTTGTGGATCATTTTTAGCAATATTTTCTATAATCCCCATTTTTCATCACTTTCAAAAACAGAGTTATATAAGCCAACATTAACTAGAATATTAAAATTGGGCATCCTGGTGAGAAAAAAATTTATAATTGGAAAAGCTATTGACGTAAGATTGTTCCCTACATTTTATTAAAACTAATCATTTATTAGCTCGATTCAGTAGACCTACAGTACAAGTAGGGGAGAATTGGTTTCTCTGTAGAGATGAATTGTCAGTATCAAGGCAACTTTCAGTACTACACATCACCGAGCAGGCCCATCCACAAACTGTTCTCAGAGTGGTGGTTTATGGTCAATAAATTGGGGTAGTAGATAGAGTAGAGAGAAAATGGGTGGTCTACAAGTGGTTGCACACTGAGACGGAGATATGATGTTTGTGTGTGCAAAAGCTTCCTCAGCTGTCATTTCATCTGCTGATTTCCTCTGGTCCTTTCAAGTGAGAGAAAAGTCAACTTGACCAAAGTTGACATTCTTTCTCTGAATAGTTTCACACTTGTTATGGCACTTTTGCTTCTCAAGTTTAAAAAGACAGAAAAATTCTCCAGGGAGAGAAATGGGTAGTTCAGAGCATTACCCTGCAAAAAGATTACAATAAACTCTGCTTGGAACTAGAATGTGAAGATTTAGGTCAGAAAGCAGAAAGTTATACTCTATTGCCATAAGATTCTCATTGAAATATTTGTCTCCATTTTAACTGGGTTCATTTCTACTTGAGACAGTCAGCTAACATGAGTAATGCATGAACATGCCCAACCTTGGCTTTTAAGACCCTTCCCTCAAAATCTTATGGTGAACATTTCAATCTCTTACAATTGCTGAGAAGTTTATTTGTTCCTTTAGTATACAAACTAACTGACGCTCATCTCATATAAAGAAATTGATAGAATATATCCTTTATATTGCCGCTTTCTTGGATGCTATACATGAGTTATTGTTATAATATTTTGTGAATAATTTTATAAAATGTGAATTTTCATAATGATGATTTATAGCTAAGCAGTTGTACAGTATATCAAGAATATCCATTCCTATTGTATTAGTTGTAGAAGTTTGGGCATAATCATAATTTAACCCGAAGTACAAAGTGGCAGGATTTCCTCTCTCCTATCCTACCAGGGGCTCAGGGGTGCATTTGGTCTTAAAACTTCTCTAGAATAAACTATAGAAGAGCATCATTTAGAGAAACTGGCCCACAGAACACATTGTCACGGCACTGGACAGTTGTTCACAGGAAGAAAGGATGATGAGGGCTAAGGACGATGTTGCCACCATGTTCTGACTAACAAGAGCCTGAGTTTTGAGTGACTTAGAAGAACTTTACTTAAGTTTTTCAGCAATAAACAATGCTTTTAGGCACTGATTTTTTTCTCTATTGCCAATTTTTTTTTCAGAATCCTTTCTCTGAAACCATGTTCCTGTTAGAGAAATCCTAATACTCATATGCCCCTTCTGTATCCCATGTTTTCCAGACTCTGTCCCTTTCTACCTCACAGCCCTTTGTTTCCTGCCACAGAAATGTACCATTTTCGTTCCTGTAATAATAACACTTAAAAGCCAATCAGTATCCTGGAATGTAATCAATTAAAACCAAATAATTAGCCATAGAAAAATATTTAAAAGGCTTTTTCTTTCATAAAGGGCAATGAGGGATGAGTAACTGTGTAGTTGATATTTATTGATAAGTTACATAGAGATTTATTCTATTCCCATCCCAACCACCGCTTTAAAATCTTACCCAAAAGGGGGCTAAAAAAGCTACTTTTAAGAGAGCCATTAAATGGAGAGCTTAGATATTTATAACAATCAAAAATTGGTTTCAGACTTCCGGCCAAGATGGAGGCCTAGACTGACATGCTCCATCTCCCTCCACAACTAAGAAGGAATATAACTACTGCAAAACCAGAAAGAACCAGAAGTTCCAGAAAATAGAGCTACATGTAAGTTCAATGTATGAAGTTATAAACAAGTGGTGCTCATCTGGATGGGTAGGAGGGGTGAAGCCAGGCAGAGATGTCAAGCTGTGCTGGTGACAGCATCTGTGGCAACGGCTGCGGGACAGCAGTAAGCACAGACACCCCTATTTAAGTGGAGATGAGAAGCCTCTGGGGAGCACCCCCAGATACAGACTAAGCCCATCAACTCAAGATTCCAATGCCGGGGAAGGCAGACCCCCATTGCTTTGAACTGTAAAGACTGGAGGGCGTGGGGACAGAGGAAGAAGCCCCCCGCTCTTTCAGCGGAGAGTAAATAGCAAAAATCCACCTTGGACCCCAGCTACTACACAAAATGCCACAGCATGATGAGAAGGGTCACCCAGTAGTGACGAGTGCATGGGGCTCCACTCCTTATAGCATAAGAGGTTGTGACAGCCCCACTAGGAAGCAAAGGTAAACACAAAACTGTCAGAATGGCAGGGATCATGATAGAGATCTTGGTGACAAAGCTTATCAGACAGCAAATATCTAATCTAACAGATCAGCAGATAGGAAATCTTCCTGAGGCACAGTTCAGAGCTTTGGTTATAAGAATGCTTACAGACCTGACAGCAGATCTTAAACAAGATAGGGAAGGAATGAAGGCTAGCCATGCTGAAATGAACAAACACATATGAAACTAGTGGTGAGGGAAAGAAAACCAGGGATCAAATCAATAAATCTGAACATAGGGAAGGAACAAACAGTCAACCAGTTCAGACAGAGGAAATGAAAAGTGAGGAAAATGAGGAGAGGCTTAGAAACCTATGGGACAGCTATAAGCAAGCCAACATCTGAATCATAGGGTTGGCAGAAGGTGAAAAATAAGAACTAGAAAATGAAAAATTATGTGGAAAAATTAATGAAGATGAACTTCCTTAACTTGGGGAAGGGAATAGACTTATAGGTCCAGGAAGCATAGAGAGCTCAAAAAAACTTGACCCAGGGTGAACCACACCAAGACACATTATAATCAAAATGTAAGAAGTTAAGGATAAAGAGAGAATCTTAAAAGTAGCAAGAGAGAAGAAGAGAATTACATACAAAGGGGTCCCAATAAGACTATCAGCTAATTTCTCCAAAGAAACTCTTCAGGCAAGAATGGACTGGCAAGAAATATTCAGAGTAATTAAAAGCAAAAGCCTACAACCACAATTACTCTATCCAGTGAAGCTGTCATTCAGAATAGAAGGACAGAGAAAGTGCTTCTAGGGCAAAGTAAAATTGAAGGAGTTCATCAGATTCAAACCACTCTTATATGAAATGTTAAAGGGACTTGTTTAGGAGAAAGAGGATCAAAACTATGAACATTAAAATGAAAACTGTATCACAACAACCAACAACAGAAGCTAGGGAATTGAAACAAAGGCAAACTAAGTAGGCAATAAGAGTGGGAAAAGAATATAGGTATGGGGAACATATAGAGGAGAGGTGAGCTGAGAAGGGGAAAGGGGGAAAGGGAGGGAGATGGTACAGGAATTAAGAAGCATAGTAGGAGGGAGTGGAGTAGACAGGAAGATGTTAAGAAGAACTATATGCACAACCAATGGGCATGGACTAAGGGATGGGGGGCACCAAAGGGAGGGAGGGTCACTGGCTGGAGGGGAACAAAGGGAAAATAAATTGGGACAACTATAACAACATAATTGATAAGCCATATTTTAAAAATTGGTTTCATATTCTTCTATTACTATACATTAATTTATTTTAAAATTCTGTTAAGAAAATATAAAATGCTTGCCTTTTGTTTCTGAGCCTATGTTCTTGAATTCTTTGGTTTAAAACTTTATCAGAATATAAAAATTTCATTTGAGGCTTCTGTAATGTTATAGAATTGATGCTTCACAAACTTTTGTAGAAAGGTCTTAAAAAGTTTGAGGGTTTTAGTAACCAAAACTACCTTTAACATGTTAGACTAACCAAAGAGTCTGTCCTAAAATAATTTATCATCTGTTTCAGATTGCATAAGCACACACTATAATTTTATTTAATTTACCATATTTTTTAAAAATTGAAAAGATGCAATTTTTCTATTTATACCCAAACCACAATGGTTGCATTAAAAATAAAAATTAAAAAACCTTCAAAGACAAAATGAAGAGGTTATTTAGTCTGTCTGTATCCAAAATGAAAACAAAAGGAAAAAATATGCAAACACAATGGCTAATTGCTTTGCAAGTGGCTTTATTTCCTGAAACTAATAGAGAATTTCTAACACCTACGCAGCTAATGAGTTGGGAACTTATGAGCTTTATATGAAAAAGGCACTTAGTCAGAAAGAAAAAGGTGCTACGTATTGCTTAGAGAATAGAGAAGACTGGATAGAAGGAGGCTACACCTACATTCCCAGGTGCAGGGTGCCATAGTCCATGTCCCGATGATTTGAAAGTCTGAAGGGTGACATGGGTATGCAAATATATATTTCTAATCTCCTGTGTTTTATCTTGAAAGTTTTTTAAATACACCTTTAATCAGCGTTTATTTTTGTGTAAGGTATTAACTATATATGCACTTCCCATCTGAAAACTACTTATGGCAACCCACTTATTTTAAAGTATTTTTTTTAAGATTTTTATTTATTTACTTTTCAGAGAAAGGGGAAGAGAGAAAGAGAGGGAAGGAAACATCATGTGCAAGGGATATATCAAATAGTTGCCTCTTGCATGCACCCAACTGGGGACCTGGTCTGCAACCCAGGCATGTGCCCTGACTGGGAATTGAACCAGTGACCTCTTGGTTCGCAGGACCGTGCTCAATCAACTGAGCCACACCTGCCCGGGTAACAACCCACTTATTTTATAATGTCTTTTTTTTCCACATAGATCTCTAATTATTTGCCTCCCCACTAGTCTGTAAGATTGCTGAGGTTAGGGACTATATTTTATATTTCATTTATTTTTATTTTTTATTATATTTGTTGGGGTGCAGTGGTTAATAACATCACCTAGGTGTCAAGTACATTTCTATGATACATGGTCTGTATACTGCATTGTGTGCCCACCATTCAAAGTGTGGTTTGTGTGTCACCATATAATTGGCCCCCTTTACCTTGTACGACCCCACCCCCTTCTCTGTGTATCCACCAAACTGTTGTCTGTGGGTGTGAGTTTTAGTTTTACATCCCACATGAGTGAAATGAGATCACTCTCAGTTTTTTCCTGACTAACTTATTTTGCTTAGCAAATATTCTCAAGGTCTATCCATGTTGTTGCAAATGGCACTTATTCATCTTTTTTTATATATACCATATATTTATTACATCCTCTTTATCCAATCCTCTATCTAAGGACACTTGGTTGTTTCCATGTCTTGGCCACTATAAATAATGCTGCAATGAACATAGAAGTGCATATATCTTTGCAAATAATTGTTTTTGTGTTTTGGGGGGTAGATACCCAGAAGAGGGGTTGCTGGGTCATATGGTATCTCTATTCTTAACTTTTATGGATCTGCCATACTGTTTTCCATATATGCTGAATTATTTTACATTTCTACCAGCAGTGAATGAAGGTTCCTTTTCCTCCACAGCCCCTCCAACTCTTGTTATTACCTATCGTATGGATGAAAACTGCTCTAACAGGTGTGAGTGATATCTCATTATAGTTTTGATTTGCATTTCCCTAGTAGCTAGTGAAGTTGAACATATTTTCATATCTCTGATGGCCGTTTGTATTTCTCCCTGGGAGAGGTGTCTGTTCAGGTCCTCTGCTCATCTTTTAAATTGGATTGTCTGTTTGGTGTTGGGTTGTATGATTTATTTACATATTTTGTTTATTAACCTCTTGCCAGTGCTGCTGTTTGCAAATATAACCTCCCATGTAGTCCGTTGCTTTTTCGTTTCGTTGTAGAAAATCGCATGTATTTTAATGTCATGATAGATGTGCTGTTAGAACATCTAAAAGATCATCTAAATAACAGCCTAACGAATAATTATTAGTGTCAACTATAAAATGTTTATTATGTCCCAGGTTGTCTGTGAAGCACTTCATTTGCAACAGTCCTTGGGTCCTCACTGAATAGTGTAGGTATAATTGTCCTCCTCTGGTCATAAACAGTAATAATGCTCTGTGAGGTAAATATCTTATTGTCATAGCTTGTAAGTGTCGGATCCAGGATTCATTAACATGTATATCTACATTCAATGCTCGGTTTTTCATCCCTCCGTTTACATCTTATTTGGCCATAAAAGGCTAGTTTCTGGAGGGGATACAGCCACAGTTGGGTCTGGAAACAAATGTGAAATTAAGTAGGCAAGGAAGTGGAATGTCGATGCTAATTTAATCAGTAAGAATGTCACTTACATACTAGAGAGGGGAGTCCACTATATTTTGATAAAATTCAAAGCAATTGCTGTAATGTAATTAAAACTGTGTAGATCAAGGTGTATACAGGAGTCTAAAGAGTTAGGCTGAAGCCAAATCATTAGAGGTTCAAATGCCCAACTAGGAATATGGGAGTTCTTAGGTCCTAGAAAATAATTGAAGCTTAAGCTTGGCTATGGCATGGTTGTAGTTGTGCATTTGAAAGGAGTCCCATCACGCCAGGTGAGAGGATATCTGGTACAGCCATTACCAACTCATCTAATAGAGAAAATGGGGCATTTCTGAGAAAAGAGAGGCTTTGCTCTATAAAAGGAAGAAATTCATTCGGAGTGACTTATGCACCGCACACATGCGTTCTGAGGGCAGGTGAGTGGAACTTAGGCAATCCTCAGTGCAGGAAGTTGCAGCTGTATCAGGCTGAGGTCACAGCGGTGATCTACCTTGTGTGGGACACTTATGACTGTGACTTGGAGCTTGGTCCTCTCCTTGCTGTCTCAATCCCTCAGACCCTGAGGTGGGGTCTAGGTACATTGGGGCTGTCCCTCTCTCAGGCAGGTGCACTTGATTCCACGTGGCATACTCACACCACACAGAGCTTTACAAAACACTTTTTCTAAATCACCTCAGAGTTTCGATATCTTATTTTTCCTTCCTATCCAACAGCCCCCCTCTACTCCCTATCACGGTCAACTCCTTTTCAATCCTTGTATCTTAATGAGGCTCCGTGTTCTCAGAGATGGGATCCTCACCACTTCCCCAAGAAGATCAGACCCCCCAAATTCACCCCTATTGTCCCCTATACTTTTCCTCCAAAGCACTACAGTTTGAGAACTTATTTGATTAATTCTTCTGTGTTTCATGATACTGTAGTTCTCTAAGGAGGGACAATACATGCAGTCTTCTTGAATGTGTCTCACAAGCCCAGCACATTTTGTGGAGCACAGTGTGTTTCCAATACATATTTATTCAAAGAAAAAATGACTTTCCCATTGCTGTCATTTCAATTGACACATTGAACACGAGAATCACAGCTTTAAGCTCTGGACTCATTGATCTTCCTCAAGATTATATTAAAAAAGAAAAACTTAAGAATTTACTTTGTGTTGTTGCAAACAGCCTTATGGGGATTTTCATAGTTTCGTCATTCATCCACTCATTCATTCCACCGACAGTAACTGAACACAATACCCTCCACTAGGACAAATTAAAGAAAGACTTGTTTTTTCCTCTCAAGGGCTCTGTTAGCTTTTCCCACCTTCCGAATTCATTTCTCTACAATTTTTTACAACACACTAATCCTACCACCAGAAAATAAGTTCTCTATATTCAGGTCCCTTGTGTTTTCTACTTAAAATTGCCTGCAAAATGAGACATGGGCCTTTTGTTATTTTCATTATAAAGCAAATTGCTATGATATTGGACAGGAATTAAAAGGATAGTATTAGCATCAGCTCTACCTTATTATAAATTTGAGTATTTGAGAAAAGATTGAGGTCTGTCAGACTCAGGCTTTTCCTGTTGCTTTTTAAAAAATGGCATCATTAAAACCTTGAGTTACTGCATGAAGACACGTAGGCTTAAGTGTTTAGTAACAGTTTTTACAATGAATTTCACCCTGTAGTGCTTGTCTCTGCCATGTTATTGTTTCACGTGGTTGCAAGAAAGTGTTTTCTTCTTGCTATTTCAAAGAAAACCAGAATCTTTTTTATGTTTGGTATTTGAACACCTTTCTTCTTTCTTCAGTTCAACATATTAGAAAAGAGTGATAGTTTGTGGTTTGTGTTGGAAATCAAATACTTCAGTTGAAAGTTGTTTTTGTAGTTTCCCCAATGTGTCATGTTGATGCTAACCTTTTCAAGAGGAAATGCTTTGAGAAACGCTGATTATAAAAACAGTGTACTCTGAGTTAAAAGTAGAAATTTGGAAGGCATTGGGAAAAATGGTTTCTTACGTTTTACTCAACAGAATTTTGTGCATATAACGTATTATATTGAAGTGTAGATTTTGTTTATAATTATTGTACCATGGGACAGTTGCATTTATGGTTGCTCATGTGGATTTTGTGTGTGTATTCATCTGTTTCTTTATGATTGAACTTTTTAAATAAAAGATTTAAGTGAGCTTTGCTTACTCTTCACCAGTCACCAGATTCTAGTCTTACCATATGGTGAACCAACAGGGGTGGAGTTCGTAGTTTTGCAGTGCAATGGCAGGAAAATGTGCACATAGGAATTTTTTTTGCTCCTATTTTGCTCCAGTCTTATTACATCACCTGGTGTTTCTTTAGATCTAGTTACTTTGGTCTTGGAAATGACTCAAAATCTTGGCTTTAAATAGCCTTCACCCAAATGGGGATAACTCCCATTATGTACCTGTACAAGACTGAGCTACTGACCATCTTCTGACCCCAGGATTTAGACTTTAGTATATGCTATTTTTATGTACCTATATTAGCACTAAATCTTATAGCAACCTCTCATGAACAGCCAAAATTAAATTTTTTCTGCTAAGTCAGGCATAAGAACTTATTTAGATGGGTCAAAAAAATGAATTATTTTAAACAAATAAAACCCAGTTGTCTGAATGCTTAATGTGATCATTTTCAAACATGTAGATATTTGAAATATATCCCCTTGGTTGACTTAGTTGTACATTTTCATTCAGATTTCTCATCTCATAGAAAGACACATGACATTTCTGGGAGCCAAGCAGAATACAGCTAAGGTAGAAATTATCAAAAGAAAATACTAGAAATAAAGAACACCATAACAAAAAAGATAAATGCATTTGACAGTTCATTAGTAGACACCACATGATTGAGGAAAATAAAAGTGAGGTTAAAAATAGACAATGAGAAAACTTCCAAAATATGTGCAAAGAGAAAATAAAGAATAAAAAAAGAGTATTCAAGAGTTTTAGTATAATATCAAAAAGTAAAACATACATAACATGGACTAAAAATAAAGAGAATGTAGCAAAGAAAAGGTTTAAAGTAATAAATGAGAACTGTCCATTAGTGAGAGATACAAAAATATAAGTACAGGTAATTCAGAAAATAATAAGCAGGAAGTTATATATAATACCTTTTATAGATACATGTATATACAAAAATTAATATACATTCATATATTTATTTACTCTATCAAATGAGAGAGCCCAGAAGCAATGACTTCCTAGTAACAGTGATTAATCTAAGGCTGAGGTTGGTTTCTAACACTATTTGGTGACCAAAGGACCTGTGATCTTTGAAGAAATGTATGCATATACATGGAGGGAGAGAGAGAGAGAGAGAGAGAGAGAGTTATATAACAACTAGTTAACTTCCAAAGATAAAATTATTTCTTATTTGGAATTGAGCAACAAAAAATATGAGTTAAGTAGTCTATTAAATGTCTCTGTGTTGTCAGTCAAAACTGTGTGAAATGTTGATCAATTCCTTTGAGATTTCTGAGTGAAAATAAGAAAACATACATATTTTTTTTAAATTGAAAGTCAATCCTAATGTAACAATAATCACATCAAATAAATCACATGAGACTTCATACAGCACAGAATATTTCTTTCTAGGTGTAAACTTTTTTTTTAGCTTTCTATATATCTAAAATATGCCAGAACTATGGTGACAAAGAACACAGAAATCGTTTCAGTTATATCAACTTCCATAGCAGTTTGAAAAGGGCATTGTGCATATTTTGATGTTATCTCTCCATAATGATGTTGAGGATGAGCTTAGAGATTTCTTATTATTTTATTTTGTTTTCCAAAAACATGTGATTTGTGGAAGTTTATTTTGTGCATTACCTTGAAATATAAATTGCTCACTCAAAAATAAAAGCCCTAACTATTAAAAACCAGATCAGATCAGCACAATACACACACACACACACGTCTGTATAGTAGTTAGGTTGCCAATGAAATATTAAAATGTCTCCACCTAGCTCCATCACTTTAAACCTTTCAATATAAATATAGTTTTCTATAACCAGTTATGCTATGGGAGAGCAAACTTCTGAATCCCCTCGTCTTTATCTCTAACCTTCTTTCCATTTTAATCCAGCAAAATGAATTGACAATAGGACTTATCTACCCATGTGACCTTCAGAGAATAGTTCTAGGAAGGGACTTTTTTTGGCAAACTGTCAGAGAGAATTTCTTGTCCTAACTATTAATTTACTCTCTGAATATTCTGATGGTCTACTAGCACTCCAGAGAAGTTAGCTCTGTATGTTGTGCTGTGTACCTTCTCTTCTCATCTGAGCCAAGAAGGAATGCTGACCAGAGAGATACTTGACTTGGTAGGGGGTCCCTTTAAGGGGAGCTAGAGCAAATCAAAAGCCACAGTCCACTGATGTCAGCCTCAGCTAGCCACTGGCTCATGGAAATTGATGGAGATTTTCCAATGTGGGCTGAACAAATTCATTGTCATGAAAATCAACCTTGAATATGAGATTGGTCCAAATGACCCCTGAAGTCCTTGTCAAGCCTGAGAGTCTGGAATTCTTGGACACAACAATTCATCAGAAATATTAGGTATATTAAGAGTTAATTGTCCTTTCTCCTACCCCTGAGAGATCTGTGAAAGTAGCACCGAGGATAGAAGAGTAAAGTCAGAATTCTGAGGTGAGCTGCAAGAAGGTCATTTAGGTAGAAATTGTTGGTTTTTTAATCCAACTCTTACCACAAAGCTTTCTCACGAGCCACATTCAACTAGTGATAGCCATTCGACACAAAGCTGATAACAAAGATACTGACTAAGTTCTCTGTGAATGAGAAGGGGTGACTTCCTGATGAAATTTGTAGAAAGAAAGAAGCAGTTTAATAGAAACATCTCTGAGCAACCCTCCCAGCTCTCGAGTGGCTTCTTCTGGACATTTTGTTAGATGAAATAAACAAACCCCTGTGTTTTTCAACTACTACATTTCTGTTTTCTGCCATTTTTAACTAAAACCTCTGAAATATATACAGTCACCAAGGTTGATAATATGCAGTTAAGAGTGCATGACCCAAATCATGCACTTAGTGGATAGTAAGGAGGTAACAAATCTGCTACATTAAAAATTGAGCAGAGTTTGATGATAAAGCCAGAAATGAGTAAAAAAGAGAGTAAATGACAAGTGTCCATGAATGTGGTTAGTGTTCTTCTATTAAGGGCTCCTGGTACTGCCTTTCTTTGTTAATCTACAGACAATATTTTGCTTAAGACCTAAAGGCAATCTCTGGGTTACCAGCATCTGAAAATCAAGAGTGAGGATCTAGGGACAGGATTTCAAGATCCTATTAGAATACATGTCACTATTATGAATTCACTACATTAACACAAAGCACACTTATTTCTTCTTAGATGAATACTATAACAAATTATAACAAATTTCTTCTTAGATGAATAGTATAACAGATAGTATAATAAATTAAAAGTTATGTGCTTTCATTTTAAGGAATAAAGACTAAATCCATCCTCAAGGAATACAAATTTATAAAATCTGTCGTTAAATGTTCAATCTCTTTTTAGACTAATAACCATTATGAAGAGGGAATTGTTTAATTTTCCATAAAATTAAGGTAATTATCCCAGAAAATTTAAATTCTGCTACTTTTGACTTTATCTATTTGAAAAAAAGTTAGTAAAATAAAGTGTAATAAGAATTTTAAACTTGGAGAAGTCCTAAGTCTAAGTCATGACTCTATCACTTATTATTTATGTAACTTTGAGCACACTACTCTGATCTTCAGTTTGCCCATAAGTAGAAAGAAACAATATTCTTTCTATCTCTTATTGTGAGAGTCAAAGCCACTGATGCAATGAACAAATGTTTGTTGACTACAACCATACTCTAGGCACTTCACTAAGGTTTGCGAACACAGTTATACAAGATGGACATAACTTCATTCCTAGAGGACCTCTCTTAAAACAAATACATAATCAAATTTGAACATATTTTCATGACTAATATTCTAGGAGAAACCATTAGGGAAGGGAGGGAATAATCTGACAAAAAGATTAGAAAAGGGAAATAGCATTGTAAAGGTGAAGTATAACTTAGTCAGAATAGAATGTTATTGTTTTGAACTATCTTCATTGATTTAACAAATATAATGAAGATTAATTGAGTGCATATGTATGCCAGTCTGAGTATTGATTGCTTTATGTCCATAACCCAGATATCAGATGGGTCTCCCAAGCTGAATGATCTTCATCTCAAATTCATCTCTCATACTTATGGTAGCTTCATCTCTTCAATATATTTGTGATTTCTCTGGTTGCCATATGTTCTAACTGTCACTACTGTTACCAGGCTCTTATTTTCAACAATATTCTTTTTCTATATCATGTAGAAACATGACTAAAGCTCAGCTAAGTCTCCCTTCTCCTCAGTTTCCACCACTGACACAACCAACAATAACACACACATGATCACTGATGTGATTAGTACATATCTTTGAAAATTCCATAACAATGGGAGGGATTATAATAACACCAGAGTGAGGCCATAAAAAATAGTATATTAGTGTTATTGTAATAAAATGTCTTAAAGATCTCAAAGTCCAGTCACCCACTGCTTGAGATCTAAGAACCCATCTTGGTCTAGATTTGTGACATTTTGAAAACTCCTCTCCCCTTCTCCTTTATCTTCTAAAATTCTTCCTATTTTTTACACTGTTCTCAGGAGCATAAAATAATATTCTCTTATTTGTTCATACAGAGCAGTTTAGCCACCAAAATACCCAGGATCTCACCTCTACCTCTATACTCCTCTAGATATTTTCATGAACATGTTCTCATTCCTCACAATAATACTCAGAATCACATACTTTTTTTTGTGGATTCTTTGAAAGGGAAAAAGTAAAACCTAGACCTACAAGTTTGAAGTCACCTGCTGAAGGTCATGTAGCCAGTAAGGGGCAAGGCTGAAATTCAAACCTGAATTGCCTGAGGTAAAAATCTCCATTCAACTCTGATCCCTAATCAATTCTACCTTCCTTTGTGTGTTTCATATAGGCTTTATTTTCCGAAAGACATTTTAATATACATCAAGGTTTTGAGAAAACACTTCTTTCTCAAAGATGTAAGATGAGCTTTAATTAAGGCAGACATGCACCCCCCCCACTTTTTTTTTTTCCAATTATGTTCATATAATTGTTTCCACAGCATGATGTCTCTTGGTATCGGCTTTAGCAGACAGTGGAGACATGGTGCTATTGGGCTATTACCACTGCAGGCCTGCTCTTAAATTAGACATGGCATTTGGAAAGCAGGCTCTGCTTCAACATTCTTAAACAAATATAGACGAAAACTTTTGTCTCTATTTAGACTTCCCACAGAGCTTCATTAATTCATTGCTGTCTGGCCTTTTTGGTCCCCCCAGGAAGGCCAGGGCTGTAATGATGAGATACAAACGCAACTGAATATTCAACTTCACAACCTGGCAAGATGCCTAGAGCAAGGCAATGACAGCTCACTATTCACGTTCTTATGTAAATTTTGACACTTACCGAGTGAAAGAGTAGATCATATAATCATTCCCTCTAAGTGCAACCAGAAAGAAGGCAGAGATTCTAATGGAGATAAGAATTTTGCTTGGGGGGCAAAGCAAGGTCAGAGAGCTACACTTAAATCTTGCCAAATCTTTTAAAGAAAAAACACTATAGCTCTATTTAAATAGGTTTTATTAAATTGTATCCTGAGCTAGATACAAAGTTGCCACTTTAATTTTTCTTTTTTGATACTTCTATTTTTAAAAACTCCTTTACTAAACTCCAATGATATTTTATATATATATATATATATATATATATATATATATATATATATATATATATATAACATAAAAATAACAACAGCATTAACAGCATACACTTCTATAGACAGGCACTATTCTGACCTACATATATTTGGCTTTGATTTTATTTTGGGATCAGGAAGTCAAGGACTTTGCCTGACATCAAATAGCTAAAAGTGGAGTCACTGTGGAGTAGGGCGATTGGTCAGGGTGCCAGGAGTCTCTCCCCATCAGCCACGGGAGGGCAGCAGGGGGAGGATCTCACCCAGAGCAGGGGAAAAGCCCTTCACTTTTGCCCTTTTGGCTCAGATAGTGGGTGGGACCAGAAGACAAGCATATGCACCATAGAAGTCAAAACAGTGCATTGGGAGGAATGCAACCAAAGAAGCCTGCAGTCTAGCCCGGGGAAAGAAGGGATTGGCCAGAAGGTGGCCCCACCCAAGGCAGGTTAAAGTTTGGGAAGATGATTGATCATTTTGAGAAAGCACCCAGATTCAGGGTTTCCACCCCAGATAGTCTGATTCCATGACCTTGGGCAAGGCCCAGCAGTCTGCATGTTTAATGACCTCCCCAGGTGGTTCACATCTGAAGTCACAGAGGGTGAAACTTTAGGAAACACTAGACTTTTTTACTTAATAATGCACCAAAGTACAAGAGTGGTTATGCTCACAATTCATATATGCCAAAGAGAAGCAGCAAGTGTTTCTGTTAAGTGAAAAGGTGAAAGTTCTTGACTTAATAAGAAAAGAAACTGTAAGTTCAGTTTGCTAAGCTCTACAGTAAGAAAGAAATCTTCCATCTGTGAAACTGTGAAGAAGGAAAAGAAATATTTTTAGTTTGTTGAGAGAGGGAGAGATAAACCACATTCACATAACTTTTATTACAGTATATTTTATAATTCTTCTATGCTATTATCAGTCATTGTTAATCTTTGATCATGTCTAATTTGCAAATTAAACTTAATCTAAGTATGTATGTTTATATAGGAAAGAAAAACATAGTGCATATATATGTGTGTGTGTGTAGTTTTTTGTAATAGAATATTTTAACTGTGTTATATAGAGAGTGTTCATTATTATCCACAGTTTCAGGCATCCACTGGGGGTCTTGGAATATATCCTCCATGAATAAGAGGGTTTGGCTGTAGTCAAAACTGTGCAAATAAGATAAATAACTCAGCTAATGGTCTACTCAGTACCTGGATGTTACCTGAGTGAAATGTTAGTGCATTGTGGATTGAGAGCCTGCTAATGTACATGCAGAATTACACAGGTGATCAGCCTGCAAATAGATGCCATTATGCTTGTAATTTTTAAATGTAGTCAGTCCTCATATCTTGAATAACTTTAATTTCTGTCATAGAACCTCTTTTTAACATTCATCAGTCTGATTAACAAAAATTAAATTAATGAATGAGAATCCTTTTTCTGATTTTCACTGTGCATATGAATAAAGGATGAATTTATAGGTCGATGGCTAGAGTATAGTCTTCCTAATATCAGGTTTGTTGTCTCTTGATGTAGATTCTGGATTAGGGCACTGGCCCCAGATTTAAAGATTTTTTAAAAACTTATTGGCATGTGTACTATCTCAGAAACATTTTACAACAAATTATAAATATTATAACAATAGTCTTGCACATAGACTAAGAAGCTGCTACATCAGCAATGAGTTGTAGGAGATGTTAGAAGACTTCCTTATGGCAAATGGCTCCCCACCCTGCAGCTGAAATCCTCTCTAAGGTGCACTATCGAGGCTAGGAGAAGCAAATAAAGACCATGGAAGGCTGAAGCTGAAAGTGGACACTCCAAATCTTGTTGGAGCACAAGTTAATGGATTCCAAATATGGTGGAAGAATATTGGGCTGGTTTCTACCCTCTCACCCTTCTTACTTTGGAAAAAAAATCATAGCAGTCTTCTGCATGTTGGTTGAAGTTGTGGGGGAGTTTAGATTGGGTGGATATGCATAGGTTAGGCAGTTGATGTAATAAGGGGGAAGAAAACATGGCAGAAATGGGGAATGATTCCCAATGTTTGCATTTTATGACTGCATAGATGAGGGTGCCATTTATTCATTGGATGCAAAATGCAAAAAAAAAAAAATGGGTCTGAACAAAATGTTGTTTGTAAAATGTCAATTTTGTGGTTCAGAAAAGTCGTGATGGCACTTGGCTTTTCCAACCATTTTCTCAATGAGAATAATATTCCCTCCAATTTCATTAACCTTAAACCATCTTCTCAGAGAGTTAGTAGAAAAAAAAAAACATACTAAGCTGTTGGGATCATGACCATATATGGGCAAAATTATATATTTTTTGTTTCCTTAATTCTAGAAAACCACTGCTACAATTTCCTTATGTTTAAAAACTAGGTAATTTCCTGAGTAGAAGTATCATAGTATTAGAAGACACACATCTGTAATTTTAAGTTTGGGTACTGGCCTTTGTTAACTGTGGTGATCATGTACAAGTAATTTAAACTCTATGAGTCACAGGTTTCTAATCTGTAAGACTAGTATGCTAAAACTCCTTGTCCATTCTTTAAAAGGCTATGTATCAGAGGAGGGAAAAGATGAGAAGTGTTTATGAACTATAATTTATGGTATAAATGTTATTTTTGTCATAATTCTATTATATCAAGGTGCTTATCTTTTCTTAAATAAATAGCTAGTTCTGCAATCAAAAGTTAATGTTGTTTGACTACTTAACAATTATAAAAATATGAATCATTTTTTATTTCTAGGTGACATTGCTTTACAAAGCCAATAGGCCAATTGTGGTAAGCATGTGTGTGTGTGTGTATGTGCATATACAAGAATGTTTTGAAATTTAAAAAGACAGTCTTAATTTGATGTTTGTGTTTAAAATGATCAAAATAGCTATAATAGAATATATATTATAATGTGTGCAATCAAATTAAAAAATGGAAAAACTATCCAATATAAGATAGCTAGTACTAGTGAAAGGTATATAGTTGTCCAAAGATATCTTTCACAACAGTATCATTATTGATGTCAGTATGTTGTCATAAAGAATACTTTTATCTGTTTTTTAAGACCTTAAAATCACCATGTATTCCTTTAAGTTTTTACTTTTGTCATTTTTTTCCTGAAAACAACAACAACAAACAGTAGACAGTTTTCTAATATACCAGTGCTAGGTAGGATAAACAATCACTGCATTGGGTCTTATAACCCAAATCATCAAATTCTGAATCTGAGAGAGATATATCAGGTCAAGACTTTCTGGTTTTCCTTTTTTCCATAAATCCTTCCGTTTCTTTTCCCTGATTCTACACTCCCTCATTCATACGTAGTTGAAAACAAAGGTTAATTTAGAAATGCCAGCATTAGCCTATATATCTACTAAAATCAAATATGGAATGAAACACATATGTACGAACAATAGTGGCCTTTTCCTTGTGCAGTATGGGATGTAGTCAATCATTTGGCAATTCGATTTTGGCACGCTATGAACTATTTATTTGTTAAGTCCAGTAGTCTGGGTTGCAAACGTTTGGAAAGATTTATTTTTACAGGAAAATATTAAATTTATAAGACCTAATGTTTATTTCACAAACTTGTATTACTATATTGATAAATATTTAATGGTATTGAGTTCAGTGGCCATTGTCTTGTATATTTCACTTAAATGATGTTTTACTATTCTGAAAGTGTAAAGTGGTCCATTAAAGAAGGAAAAAAAAAAGGAGGAAACTCTTTCCAAATAGAGATGACAGAGAACTCAATTTCAATTTGGAGGAAATAGAGAAAGAAGAAAAACAACCAACCAAATATTTTTTGAGATCCTGACAGATTATGGTTTAACAAAGTTTTCATTCAGAAAAAAAGCATCTGGGAAACTCCATGAAAATATTCAGAATTGTTTAAGCTGAAAGATGTTTATAATGCCAGAGATTTGCAATTATTTTGAAAGAGAAATATAGACAAGTGATGATGCAAATTGTGACGTTTCTACAAATGACATTGCCTTACTTTATTCTGTGGGGAATGGGTGGGGATAAGAGGAGAAAGGGATGTCAAATGAGGAGCAATTTCCTTAATAGAGAAAGTGAGTACTTGAGTAAATAAATAAAATGGACAAGGACACTCTGGTTGCATTTATAAATGACAGGGAGCTTATAAATAAAAAATATAACCCACAGTAAAATAAAACCAGATTTCGTTTCAGTAGTTGGTTGCTTTAGAGCTCAATACAGTAGTTTTCACATTTTTAAAGTATAAGAACTCCTTATTAGACGCCAAATAATTTTTTGAAGATCTGCAATACAGTTAAGAACTGTTAGTGTTTGGGAAAATTACTAAAAGGTATTGTAAATTTACTGACACTTTAACATATTTTTAAAAAATTATTACAGAAATATAAGCAAGCAAGCAAAAAACACACAATAACAAACAAGCAAACAAAACAAAACAAAACAAAACAAAAGTTGTTACATACACACTAAGGCAGATTAAAGAGACATACAAGTTGGTTAACCAGAATGCCAATCTCTACGGGCACTAAAATACCGCTAAAATAAATAAAAATAGTTTGCCTGTTAACTTGATTTAAATCTGACTTTTAAAGTTTGTACTGAATTACAAATTAGTTCTACTTCTCTGCTTGCAGTGGATAGTGTCCTCAAGTGGTAATCATATAACTACCCTGTTTCCCTGAAAATAAGACATCCCCCGAAAATAAGACCTAGTGCAATTTTTTTCAAACTTAGAAATATAAGGCCTCCCCTGAAAATAAGACCTAGCGGCAGTCATTGCTACAGCTCCCTCCAAATTCTTGATGGAATTCAAAGTTTGGCTGTTTAGACTGATGTTTGTGAAGACATGACTACAGTATATTAATAAAGGTTGATTTTTTTTTGTTGTTCAACAATAAATGTGAATTCTTGTTTATGGAAATTTAAGACATTCTCTGAAAATAAGACCTAACGTGTCTTTAGGAACAAAAATTAATATAAGACACTGTCTTATTTTGGGGGAAACACGGTATCTTCAAGGGTCCCATGTCCCACTCCTACTAAGCAAATAATGTTCGTTCGTTCGTTCGGCAGCCGTCCGTCTCGAGAGACGATGGTGTAGCTTCTTAAGAGTCTATCTGCACCGTCGAGAATGGCTGTGCAGTCCGACTCGGGAGTGACACGGTATCTGTCTCCTCCCGTGTTGAATCGACATCTTGCGATGACGCTGGAGTGTCCTCTCCAGTGAAGCTGAAGCTACAGAGCCTGGGCAGGGTGATATGGAGGGTCTGCTGTTGCCCATGCAGCAGACCCCCCCTCTCTTCGCAGCTGAAGGGTCCAAGGGAAAGACGGAGTCAATACAGCTTGGCTTCAGGTGCGCCGCAGGAGTTGCCGGTGTTGACTACAACGTCAAACCGCCTTAGGGACTCCGGCTCCGGATTTTCTGTCGGGGTTTACTCCCTTAGCCTTTCCCCTGAAGAGGTATGCCGCAAGGCAGCGGAGGTTTTTTGGAGTCAGAGTTTTCCTTCTCTGATGTGCCCTGACTGGAAGATCGAACCAGCGACACTTAGCTCGCAGGCCGATGCTCAATCCACTGAGCCAAACCAGCCAGGGACACCACAGCACCAAAACGTGGTGAAACAGGTTGCCCTGTACTGATGAATCACCAAGGCTCCACCCCTTACAACATAATAGGAGCGACAAGCCCGGGAAGCACAGAGGGTCCCGGGCGAGCTGGACCCAGAGGGGACCACACCAGGACGCATCATGATTGAGATGCCAAAGGTGAAAGATAAAGAGAAGGGCCAGCAAAAGAGATGCGGAGAGTTGCCTACAGGGGGGGTGCCTATAGGACTATCAGCTGATTTCTCAGAGACACTTTGCAGGCAGGAAGGGACTGGCAAAAATAATGAACAATTAAAAATAACGTAATTTTAAAGAGGTGCTCAAATCTAGGTTTCCCAGGAACATCAATTTTTTCATTCAACAGAACATATGTTCATTAACTATGATAATTCTTTTTAAACAATACAGTAGTACCTTGTATGCATAGGGATTCCAGGAGCCTTTGCATTAACCCTTTGTCCACTTCTGATGGACCAAGAATCCACAGATCAGGAAAAGCTGAATTAGGCAATAGACCCTTGGGGTTAGAATGACCCTCAAGATCTCAACCACCTATCTTGGCCTTGATATGAAAACGTCCCTTTGTCCCATTTGTCATGAGACCTAGATATGCCCTAGCATTTAGCCTCAGATTCTCAATGGCTCTGTACTAACAGCTTGCAATAAATCACTCCTTTCATGGGTTAGCTTGCATGGGTTTTGACCCTGCCTTCAAAAAGCCTTAACTAGGTCAATTTTTTGGTCCTTCATACACAAAGGTATTCACCTAATAGACTGTCGTGTTAGTTTTGTGCTTGTCACATAGCAGACAAAGTTTAGTTCCCCAATTAGATTTCAGCTATCAAATTCCCTCCAAGGGTCATAGGATGCTTTTCTTTCCTTCATTTTCTTGTCTTTAATCCCAACTGATTTTTGGCCTAAATTGAATGTATTGTCTCTTTTCCAAATCATGTGGATTCACTTTATCCCTTACTAGGTTTGTGAAATCAGGTATCCTAATATGTTGTCACTTAAGAGCAGATATGTTACTCTAAATACAAACTACATATTAAACAGGACCATCATACACATTAGCAAAGACAGGCTCTTGGCTTAGAGGCCTACCAGACTGTTAATCTCTCACAAGAGTTTCTTCTTTTTGCCATTGCACTGATGTTTCAGCCGCTAGATGTTAGCATCTGGGCACAGAAATGCATCCAAGATAACGAGCTCAGAGGATGATGTGAAGATGATGAAAAGATATGTAGACTATTAGCTCATGGTTTTTCTGATTAGTGTGACTACATTTTATAGTTCCTGGACAAAAAAAAAGTTGTCACTCAGAATGTTAATTGTCAATGTTTTCCTAAGAGAGTCCAAACATGTAAATTTTTTTTTTCTAATCACTGGAAAACAGACTTAAGAAGACCTAACAATTCTAAATGTATATACGTCAAACTTTATAAAACAGTATAAAAAGCAGATAAGAACAAATCTGTAATCATGGTTGGAGATATTAACACTCAGTAATTGAGACATACACAGACAAAAGCACACATATAGAAGTAAAAATATATATGTATATATACATATGTATGAATTTAAATAACATGATCAAACAACTTGAAGCCTTTTATAGTTATAAAATATATAATCCAATAACTACAGAATATATATTCTTTTCAAACTGTACATGGAGTGCTAATAAAGATATATCATATAATCTGTACTTAAAAATCTTAATGTACTTCAAAATATTAAAATTTTGCAGAGGAGTTAAATTAGAAATCAATATGCAAAATAGATAGCAAGGTCTAAAATATTTGGAAATTAAACAACCACTTATAGATAGTTCATGGACAAAAAAAATCATACGTGATAATACATTGTAATTCAAATACGGCATATCACAATTTGTGAGGTGAATATAAAGGTATAGGCAAAGTATAGCCCCAAAGTCATATCCAATTAGCTGCCTATTTTTGTAAATAAAGTTTTATTGGAACACAGCCACGTCATTCATTTATGCATTGTCTATGACTATTTTTGCACTATAACTGAAGGGGTTAGAGTGTACTGCCTTGGAGCTTTGCATTAAGCTCCAGCTGGGTCTAGCAGATACTGTCCAAAAATTATGTCTGTTAGGTTTTGTGGGGTCTGCAGAGGTAGAGAAGGCCAGCAGCCAAATGTTGAACCAGATGGTTTATTGAGTGTGTAACACGGAGGGCCGGGAAATGGGCAGACACCAGAAGCTAAGGTCAGGGAAGAGTGAGTTTTTAAGGAGTTCTGAGGCCTGGAATATGTAAGCAGTACAGGATAGGTTAAGTTGTCCCCTTGTACGACCAGCAGGTTGGCGATTGGAGAGTTTCCCTCTCCTGATAGTTGCCTGAGTCTAGGGCAGGTAAGGGTAGCAGATTTATTGGGGGTTAGGCAGTCCCTGACACCAGCAGTTATTGTGGGGGCTTGCTAAAACCAGGCCTGGATTCTCAGAACCCAGGTCTAATGCTTCAGAACCTCCAGAGAATTACATTATTTCCATATGTTTGCTCATGTGTAGTCATCTAATTTGAGTTTTGCCATCTCTTTCCGAGCCCACTGCTACGGACTTTGCTGGCGCATTGCTTAAAGGAGACTTACAAATGGAAACCCCATCAAATATTCTACAGTTGAATAATTAAAAAATAATAAAACTACAATGATCAGCTTTTCTCATTTGATATGCAAAACAGAGCCTTTCCTAAGTACACTACCATTAGATTGATTTTAGTTTACGGAACTCATTTCATTTTGGGATTTTGGAAATAATTTGAATATTAAAATTGTATGAAAAACAATTTTATTAAAAACTAAGGAAAAATAAAAGAAGCTCTGTATTTCTCAAGAAGAAATTTATGTATCCACTGACTCTATAGTAAAATAGATTTTCTAGTATACTCAATGTTAAATCTGAACATCTTATTTGAAATGCCTTCAAGTAGAGTATGATTAGGTTTTCAATCAGCACTTGCTGATTATGTAACTAGATAGATTTAATAACATATAAAAGAGCTATTGGAATATATGATAAGCAATGTTATATTTAAGAGGTTGTAAATCAGAGTTTTTACATATAAAGGGCACGGACTTCAACGTTATACCAAAATCAGTGTACCCTCTGCCTCCATTTCATGCAGGGATTCTTGTTCAGCACCTCCCCTTAGTCAGTGTGAGAACTATAATCTGTTTCTTTATGCCAGTGGTGGGCAAACTGAGGCCCAAGACCAGCCACACCCTGGCCTATTTTTGTATTGTCTGTGACCGCCTTTGCTCTACAAGGCAGTGTTGAGCAGTTGTGACAGAGAAGGTATAGCCTGTAAGACAGAACAATTCACTAATTCTTTACACAAAAAGCTTGCCACCTCTTGCTTTATACGAATGAAGTAATAAACACAATACCACCTAACTCAATCCATTTATATAATCATTCTATGAAACTTATTGACATTTACTCTATTTCATGAATATTTTATTTAAAAAAGCTACAAAAATGAAAATGACAACAAAATCACAACTATCAACAACTGGATCTAAAAAAACAAAAAGAAAAGAAAAAAAAAAAAAAAAAAACTAGGCAGACAACCAGAGTGGAAACAAATCATAGGTATGAGGAGCAGGTTGAGGAGTGTCAGCTAGGAGGGGGAAAAGGGGAGGTGGAGGGAAATGGTACAGGAATTAAGAAGTAAAGTAGGAGGGTGCAGAATAGTTGGGGATGTTAATGATAGTATAGGAAAGGGCAAAGTCAAGGAACTTACATGCATGAACCATGGACATGAACTAAGGGGAATGAGACTGATGTAGGGAGGGGGGGAGTTGGACAGAGTGGAGCAAACGGGAAAGAAACTGGGACAACTGGGACAGTATAATCTGATCAGTAAGACATACAAAAAAAATGAATGAGACACCAAACTGACATTAAGAATAGGGTGTTGAATTCAGAGATTATTATGAAATTAGCAATTACAATGTAGAGTAATAGATGCTAAAAGAAACAGGTTTCGATTTTACTTGAGAGAAGAGGACAAAACAATTAACTGTAGAGGAGCACATAAGTGGTGATATTTGATCAGTGTCTTAACATAGAAACATTCATTCATTCACAAGATTGGATGAGAATGATAATCAGAAGAAAACAATGCATATGTCAAACCCTGAAATTGGGAAACATCATCTTATGCAGAGTGACTATCAAGTTTCAGAGTTGAAGCTGTGACCCGCGGACAGGTAATGGTAAATAAGACTGAGTAAGCAGATCTGGGCTTGATTCTGTACTAAAGCAGTCATTGAAGGATTCCGGGGCATCATTGGAGCGCTTGAGAAAAGAAAACTGCATGATCACCTTTACAAAATAACTCAGGCAAACATTTCAGATTTGACAGGAGTGAAGAATACGTAAGATCAGCCGTGTCACATTTGCCTGCAGGATTAGAGATCATCAGGTATGTTAATGAAGTCAAAGGAAGTCATTAATATGGCAATGGTTGCAAAGGATGGCAGTAGCAAAAAATAATATAAATTGTCTTATAAAATTTAGCATCTGAAAAAAATAAGTAGTTATAAAAACCAATAATGTATTTGTCATTAGGAAGAGGTCTTTTGGTAGTAGGCTTAAATAAAATAAATAAAGGTAAATGAACTGAAGAGTAGGAAAAAACACTATTTATAGTTAAAGAGCCCCAGATCAGTAATACAAGAGAATTTCTAGGCCTTTATAGAATATCACTAAAACTGTGAACATGGTGTTTCAGCTAATTATATTTAATGACAAAGTGCATTATTTTAGAAAAATAACATATTGACCCATTAATGATAAGAAATCAGATTTATATTGTGTTTCCTGGTATTTGTTATAGCATTATTTGGAACTATAAGTGTTAATTTTCTAGTTCTTTGTCATGAAATGCAGTTATATTTCTTTATTTTTATACTTTAATGAACATGAGTCATTTTGTTTTATTTATTTAAAAAATTTATTATTGATAAATTGATTGATTACCTTGATTAATTAAGTAGGTTTCTAGTGTGCAAGTCTGTAATACATCATCTGCATATCATATTGTGTTTCTACCACCCGTGGTCTACATATGCACAAACTCCCAGCCATACATCACCCGTGTTTATTAGCTTGGCATTGCATGTTTACTACAAGGCAGTTTAAGCAGTATGAGTGAAATTCCTCAAGAGTGCATAAACAAAGTTCTTTCGGCAGCAAAATTATACTTGAATGTGAAAATATGTAAGTATTGTTTATATAAAGTTTTGGGCCTAACCAATCACTGAAAATAAAAAACATGAAAATTTTTGCTTATGGAGCTATAAGATCCCACTTAAGCATGTAGTATTTGTTAATATTTTCCAAGTTTTGCTTTATAATCAATTTTGAGTGGCAAAGGGTGAAATGGGAGAGTTACAAATGGTATCCCAAAAATGTTTTAATATTTTATATAATTAAATTATGTAATAAAATCTGACATCTTTCCAACACCCTTCCAAAAAAAGAAAAAAGAATAGACAAGATCTACAAGAATATAAACCAAAGCAGTGTAATACAATTATTTTATTCAGAAATGATAGAATCTCAACTTGAATTGACTTAAGCAAAAAATAAATAAATAGTTAAACACAGACACACACTTATTTTTAAATCAGGTTTATTCATTTGGAGGTCACCCACACACCAGATATATATTTCCTACCAAAAAAAAAAAAACTCTTTCACGAGAACTGTAGCCAAATCAATCCAACTTATTTCCTCTTCTCATGCCACTCTTAATCCAACCATTTATGTATTGATCTGAAAAGAGACAAGAATTGTTTGCCCTTGAATAAGTTTGAAGTGATAAGCATTAACATATATGAGCTCTAAAGTTCCACCAAGGTGCTACTTTAGTTTAGCCGTGATTCTCTGTTTATTCATTTGCTGAGCATATGTTGTTTTACCATTATTTGGTGCAGGTACTGCTTGGATAGAAACACAGTCATGGAGAAACTGTGTCTGCCTCCAAGGATCTTTCCGTCTAGTAGGTGAGGGGAAAGGCCAATAGTTAAATAGAGAAAGGCAAGCTTAGGGTTCCTGAGAAGATAAAGAAGAGCCAAATAGGGGATGCAGAGGTTGTCAAGATGGGTATCCAGAGGTAGAATTATCTAAATTGAGTCATGAAGCAGAGTAGGACTTACCCAGGGTTGGAAACAGGCTGCAAATAGACAAAAGGAAAATATAGAGACCCTTGGCAGTAAGGCTAACAAAGACAAGCGTAGGCATGAGGGAGAAATGGAAGCCCAGATGCAAAGCCAAACCAAGCCATGAAGATTGGAAACACCATGATAAAGAAACAGGACTTTATTTTGAGGGAAGTTGAGATGATAAAATAATTTTAAATTAGGAGAGAATCAAGATTTAAAACAAACACTCTGCTAACTGGAGATTTGTTAGTGTCTCTTTGTGTCTCCTATTTCAAGCGAACAGTATTCATGTAGACAGCTAGAAGGCTTCATTTTAGCTCAAAGAATAGACAGATTCAGAGCAGGCACAGAACAGCTGTTCCCCTGAACACTGTGTAACCGCTTAACCTCAGCTGTGTTCTTCTGGGCAAAGGGAATAATAGTATTTCCTACTTGATAGGACTGTCATGGAAAGAAGTGAGCTAATACAATGCAAAAACTATATAATAAGGCCAGATACAGAGGAATTGCTCAATAAATTGCCACTACTGTCATTATCATGATTATGAGTGACTTTTCAAGAATACTCATAGGCATTCTATTGTGTGAAGTTTTATAGATACTGAGATTGTGTGGGAGAGAAAGACAAAGCAAGAAAGATAGCAGAAGAAAGGGCAAGAACGGAGAGAGACATGTTTGTCTGAGAATGACTTTTTCTTTCTTCATTTGCTAGGAAGGACTGTACAAACTCTATCATAAATAAGTACTATTTTTATAGTTAGAAAAACGTGGCAATCTCTGGAGTGAAATGAAGCAGCGTCTTAGCAGAGCACAGCCTCTCTGCGGGGGGAAAAAATGTACTTTATTCACCCAAAACCATAGGTAGCAGCGTTAATCGAAACATGTCTCAGGTAAAGACCATAATGTCTGTTTTCACAGCATTAATTAAAAAAGCAAACTCTTGTCTGGAGGCAAATTAAAATGAGGAAGTTGTTTGATTAAAACTTCTGTGGGGCAACCATTACACAAAACTAGTCTCATAGACTCAGGGAGGAAATAAGGGATAAGAGAGAAGCAGATCACATATGCCCACAGGGGTGTAAGTTTGTATAGTTTTACGATTTTCACTAATGAGAGAATAGTCAAAGCAAATTGGAGGGACATATTGATAATTCAAGTTATTTGTCACTCTCCAAGAAATCTAGTAAATATGAGAGTGGTAAAATAAGACTTCTTTAAGAGAGAAATTGCCTAAGTCAAAATGTTATGGAAATCTCTTCCTTCATTTTCCAAACTGGTTTTTCTACTTTCTTGTTTGTGTCGACATAGGCCTTAAGGATAGATGACAAGCCTTCCCCCTTTAAATGAGAAGTCCAAAGACCAGTATAGACACATGACTAGTTTCATCTTAAACAAAACAGTGCAGCAATATTTGGAATGATTCCAAACATGTCCCAAGCCCCCGCATATGCCACCAACACACCTGAAATTCCCCTATCTTGGTGGACTATACAACGACTACCCAGGATTTCTTATTATTTATTTACTTATTTCAACTAAAGATGTTTTTAGAAATAATACAATTATCCTTCAAAGAAAAGATAATAAACTCCTTAAAGTAACAATTGATGAGATCTTTTCCCTTTTTTTGCAGAAAAGAATGAGGGCATTGGTGAGCAAATAGACAAAGAGAGAAATCAAAATGGAGAAAAGGCCCCCAATGAGGAAACATAGTCTTTGGGAAATGACACCATCAACTCCTTCCCTTTACGTAGAGATGCCTGATCGGGCTTTTCTGAGAGCACAATTGAAGACGGGAAGCAGAGCAGACAAGCATACGGCTTGTTTCTCGCCCATGCCTGTTCCAGTATTTCATATAAGCAACTGGGGTTGACCTCAGAGGAAACTCTGAAGTTCAAAAATCCCAAAGGGACTCTCACTCTGTTCATTAATGCCTGATTTACTCATTCTTTCTGATTGCTTGTCTTGTGAAAGAAATTTGTCTTTACTTCTTTCATATTATACTTGACCCCCTTAAAGAAACACTTAAATTATTATTAATACCCTTAATATTTTTTGCTAACTCCCACATATTTCATCTAAGTTTCTCTTTGACTTTAATTCTTCTCTGTTTTTCCGTGTCACTATCAGCTCTGATTTTGATTGATGTTTTCTCCAGGGGGGTCACACCAAAATAGAAGTCAAAGATGACCTCCCTACTCAAAAGGAATAATCTACGAATTGTTCTCATCTCTTTAAACAAGTAAAATTGGTCAAGTTCTCTGCAAAGTTAAAATCATTCCCACCCTCCTCTTTTTTCCTGAAGCATGCCATCCTTACAAATATAAATGAAAGCATAAACAAAAAATCTTGAAATATCATCTAGCTCCATTTGGTAATTTTCAAGTGGTTAGAAAAGGAACAAAGGTTTCCAGTTTCTAGGGACTTGTCTTAACTAATACACACAACCATATGACTACATAACGCAGACGAAAACAATAGGAAGAAGGGTCAATGTGGCCACCCTTCCTTCTCTGCATTCTGACACTTGGACTGAGCAGCGATCCACCTGCCCCACCACATGTCGGCACAGCAGAGAACTGAAGAGCTCTTCTCTTTGACCTCCTGAGACTCCTACCTCAGATGGGATTGAGCTGTAGGCAACAGCTGGCTCGCAGATGTGCTGATTTACCCACATGTAACCAGCCTGGGAAGAGGCAGAAACATCTCTGAATGTGTACCCAATTCCGTGTGGTCAATCAAGAGCCTCTGGTCTGTTTGATGTCTCTGGGACCTTTGTCTATACTTTGCTTGCAGGCTGATGAAAACGGACTGAGGGGGACTTGCATGTGGTGAGGATAAAGGGATGGTTTGAGACTCAGGTCAGTATATAAAGTCAAGTCAGCCAGATAATGGGTGGTGTGATTATCCTGAAGTGCAGCCTTAGAAAGTGGTTTTTGCAAACATACTTATAACGAAATAATCTTATCAAAAGAAAATAAGGCAAGACATGGCTGATGTGTCTGCAAATTGCTATGAACTAAGAATTACATAACATGGGAGGCGAAGTTACACACCTAACGGTCACCAGAGAATGAACAGAGTCTCTTTAATGTATGCACATAACATAGCTCATATTGTCTTACAGCACACGAGGCAAAAAGCCCACATGATGTTTATCTTATCCGCAATCCTATTGCTGACTTAGATATGGACAGGCTCAACAGACTGAAAGCAGAAATATAATATTAAAAACAGGCCACTTTCCATTTATATGGACTTTCAGATTTAGGTTTGTTATGGGAAAGTGACGGTTTTTATCTTTTCAGACTAATTATACTAAATTAGTCAGAAGGGACTTGGAGCATGAGTAAAATATAGTGTAAGTTGGTTCTTAATGTCAGGATCCATCCTCTATGTTTTATTCCGGTCTCTGCTCAGCTGTCGATCTGCCACATCACCCCCAACACTGTGTAGGGGCTTGGTGAACCCCACAATTGCTTTGTGATACTGGAAGTCTGTCCCTGGTGTAGAGGAACGAATAGTTCTGAACTGCTATCTAATTGAGAAATTGATTCGTTACATAGCCCGCATGCGTGACTAATAATCTTCACTTTAAATTTTTTGCAGTTGAAAAGAGAAATTCCATATTAAGATAAAAAGCCATTTTCATGTGTTAACGTAATATCTATTAATAGCCTGCTAAAATTGTTAATTTTTTGTAAGAAAAATTTCAACACGTGTAGCTTGTAATTCAAAATTAAAAGACCCTAAATGGAGCTTTTAATTAAAATTTTCAACATAACTATATCCTTCTTAAAAAATAAATAACACATGTATTATTAAATATTTAAAAACAATTATAGAAAGAACCTTCCTTTTTTGCACAGCAGGTTATAAAATTAGATGCAAATACAAATATTTGGGGGGGAAAAAGTCATAATATCTAATGCAATGATCCTACTAAAAAATGATGACATATCAAAAGGATAAAATACATTGCACATATGTATTTAGAATTTATCTGATAGGAGTCCCTACAAGGCATCTTTACACTTTCCAGGCATATAATAGTTTGTTTTTTTTATCTAATTAGGTACTAGAAAGTTTTAGAAAGATCCACTAAAATGAATGGACTTCCTCTAATTTAACCTACTCAACCGACCCTCTTCCGCTGTCCTTGCCCGTGCCTCAGGATAGCCAAAGCACCTTGAAAACAACGCAGACAGAAATGGAATCACACAGCATGACAGGACCTTCTTTTTGCATGGCTGGCTCCCACTTGAATGAGGGGAAAGATTGCAAAGCAACGTAAGTTTACAAGCACAGCTTCTGATTTGGTCCATGAATTATAGATGCACTTCTGAGGGGCCATTTCCCTTATGGTTTCTGATGCAAAAACAGCCAATAAATATATAATGCTCCTGACCCAATATGTTAATCAAGCAGTAAGGTAGACATATCCGTGTCCTCTCTGCTAAGTTTAATTAATGGCATGTATTACTGTATAGTCCCCTTCCATTCCCCTTAAATACTACATAATGGGATACATTCTCCCACAAGGGCCTGAAAGTTTGTGTTTTCTAGTCGTGAAGTTTTGCTCACTATTGTAAGGTCAGCACATTCATTTCTCAGCATTCCCAGTTCCCAACTGCTATTTTAGCTCTTAGTTCATTGAGTTCATCTGTCATGAGCCTGCTTTAACATGCTTGCCAAAGGCTCTGAGAACTATTCCCACTCTGCTATTTCTTTGTGTTAATGAATCACTTTGAACTAGTCAGATATATCCTCACCATTGAATGGAATTCCTTATGTGGATTCAGTGTAACAAAACCAGGCCGAATGCTTGTTTGCACCTGCTCACTCTGTTACATCGTCTGTTCTTTTATGAGATGTCAAGGGTATCTGCAAGTCTGAAAGACAAGTCTTCTTGCTTTGTCAGCATGATGAGATATGGCACAAGGCCTGTCTGTAAAAATACCAGTGCACTTCCACAAAACAAATAAGGAGAACTTATATATTTTTTAACCTATTCAGAGTTCTCGATGGATACAACTGGACTTCAGTTTAAAAATTAAATATTCTCTTCAATGTGATTATAATTCTGATCATTATGATTATGATTCATTTAGCATTAGACTGGCTACAATCATCCCTCTAAGTGGGGGTAGCTCTTGTCCATTTGAAACTTGTCATCTCCATTTACATATAATTTAGAAAGTTAAAAACTACATTTCTGTTTGTTTATTTGTTTGTTTGTTTTTTACAGGAATGACCTTACTGTTGTATTTCTGCATAATTAAGAAATCTCTGTCATTTAAGACTCAAACAGGAATCTCATATTCCCAGAAAAAGTGATCTATGCCTCTACAGACTTTGGAGCAGGGAAGAACCACAAGTCATACAGAAAATACATATTCAGGCTTTAAACTGATAATTGAAGCCATTGCCAGGATTTTGCCTAGCTTATAAAAGGAACATGAGACTTTTTTATAAGGCATGAATCACAAAAGTCTTAGTTATGTTGATTTAGGTCACGAGATAAATATTCTGGGTTTTGTTCTATATTCTCATTACAAGCAGGACAAGCTCTTTTGACTATGAGAATCAAGATCTGGCACAAAGTTTATGTCTGTCTCCTTCAATGGCTTACACTTTTATAGCTTCCTTAAAAAAAAAAAAACTGTCACCAGGGGGAGAAGGGAGAGAAGCTTGGCTCTAGGTGGTACATACACTGTCTGGGTAACTGTTGACCAAGGCTCACTAGAACCACCGGTGGGAACCTGGCAAAACCAGGTAGTGCAGACACGTACAGTGATGACATGCTTGTGGACTCCATAAAGTACATGGATAGCGTCGTGGCCACCTACGTACCTCATCCATGTGTCAAACATTTTCTAGCACCTACTGTGCAAAAACAAACAAACAAACAAAAAAACCGAGAAGAAGAGAGCAATGAACCAGCCAGGCCCAGACACATGAACGTCTCTCTAATCTATCAGCAGTCATGTGCTCATCTTGAGGGAGATGTCATTTGTTTTTCCCATTTCCATTCACGGAGCAATGAACACCTTTTCTGTTATTCATAGAAAGATAGAGAACTGGAGATTTAATTCAACCGCATTTATAAGCAGAAACACTGTGTTAGGTGTTTTATGGGATGCAAACATGGCTAAGATTCCTTGGGTGCATAACATAATGAGGGATGGAAAAGGGGAAACACGTGCATTAAGTGTACAAATAAAGAGAACATGGTGAAGGGAGAGTTCATCCCTTTAGGAGTGGTTATTAAAGGAATAGAAAATTGATGGAACCCTTCCAACACTGTATAGAGAAAGATTATGGTGGGACCACATAGTAGATCCTTCATAAAGAAAAGAATAACTAGGGGGAAATGCAGAGTAAGGACTATTGAATTAACTCCTGGGCTGGAAGAAAGAGTTCAAAGACAAGTTTCAGGGAAAATAAGGGAAGTTACGGCGTAAAATAAAATACGGAGCAAATACAGAAGGACTCTTCACATCATGCATGGCCTTAGATGTTTCCAGTCTCAAGAATGTTCTGTCAGACTATAAAAATTGTCCTCCTCATTCAAGGTCCTTCTGAGGCCTCACCTATTCCATTTAACCTTCCCCAACTATTGGAATCATGCAACTTTATTTGCCTACAAAAGCAACCATATGCAGACAGTTACATAGACATAATGCTTATTTGGTTGTGTTGTGTCTCCCAAGATGTTAAGCTATGGAAGGAAGTCTACGCCCATGGTCTTCTACTAACTTCCATGGTACTTACCAAGACACACAATGAGAGCTAAATAAATACTGATACTCTGAGTGGACGACATGTTTTAGAGATATAAAAATCCCTTTCAAATCCCCATTAATAATGACCTTTGTTGACTTATGATCTTAAGGTTATTAATCAAATCTCTTTTTACCTAGGATTTTTTCACCACTCTTATCTGCATATGCTAAATAATACAAAAAAGATGGAACAGACAGAACCCTGACCTCTAGGGATTTCACTCAAGATGGTTCCTAGCATGATCCGAGCCTCAATTCAAAGTGCCAGCCATATGTTTTGTTTCTTATTTCATAAGTTACCTGTATGCTCTATCAGTACTTGAAAAAATGAAAATAAGTGCACTGTATATATGAAAGGTTTCTTCATGGATAAAAATGAATGCACTCAGTAGCTGATCTTTCATTTCTGCAATGTAAATGTCTGAAATTTCAAGGATAAGTCTACTGCCCAGCATCCTTAATTATCACAATCTATACTTTAAAATAATGTTACTTAACAAATCACCCTAGCTATCAAAGAGGGCATCGATTTTAAAGAAACGTTAAGTGTCATCTTTATATGCTCATATTTCTAAGTAGATAATATGGAATTTTTCTTTGCCCATCAACATATACTTGTAAATCAACATCTGAAAATGCTAAAACAATTATCCAATAGTTTAAATTTAGGGAGAATCCAGCACTTCTTTTTTCTTGACAGACTGACAATGCATAATACATTCCAACAATTTATACTTTAAGGCCCCAGCTTCCCAGGCCCGCCAGCCATGTCACAGCCTTGAGGAATTATGGCCATTTAATCAGGATGGAGCATTTCCATGCTCAACCTTCAAGCAGAGATGCCGGGCCCATGTTTTCACCAGTGATAGATGAATCCACTTCCTCTACCGCTTCCTGCGTGACAATACTTTAGAAGCCCTGCTAAAGTTCACATTTCTCAATATATCAAAATTCAGTACACAACGACCTTCTAATATTTGTTTTCAACTGTTTATAACCAACAGTTTATTACTTTGCCAACACAGAGAGGAAGGCAGCTGGCCAATGTTCGCTTACAGAGGAGATACTAGGCCTGGAAATGGGATGGCAGGAAATACCATGATGAAAAGTTGAGGAGAGTGCTAACCTCTTAAGCTGCCAATGTGATGAGAGGCAGTCTCAAAATTCTTATCTGCAGCCTTATCTGCTTTTAGTGTATTGCTTAAAAGATGCATAAAGGCCTTCCATGATGTTTTTCCTATGTATAGTCATTTTTGTTTGAAATTGCCCCTTAGCCATTCCTCTTGGTCACAGTCATTCAATCTACACCTCCTAGGATAATCCAGAGGTCTTACCAGGCAAAGGGTGTTCTACACTTGAACTTGGACCCAACTCACATAAGTATTTTCCTGCTCTGGTAGATGAGATGGATCACATGTGTTTAGTAGGAACTTTTTGCCACTTGAGCTTAAAACTTAGCACTAAAAGAATACCAAATATTTTGTTTTGTTTTGCTTTTATCTTATTTCACCTCCATATCCTAATTAGTTTGCTGGGTCTCAATATTCTAATGTAGAAGAGAAGCAAAAGCAGGTGTACTGATGAGAATTAACCACTAGCATTCATGTGCCAGACACCATGAATTTTCTCACTCAATCTGTTCAATGTATTAATAACGAAGCTACCATTATAACCTTCATTTCACAGACAAGGAAACCAAAGATGAAACATCTCAGCTTGTCCATCCACACAGAGCAAGGAAAGGACCCATGCAGCCTGGTGTCAGACCCTGTCTCCTGATCACCTTATACAAGAGTATGAGTACTTCTCACCGAGGTTTAGAAGGAAACGTGCCTAAACCATTCAGGAATTTTTTCCTTACCCTAGGACCATCTGTGAACCTAATTACCTTCTGAGAATGTGTGTTTGTGTTTTTAGGAAATCTTCCAAACAGGTGATGAAACCAGGAAAGCTGATGTTCATGCTGCCTGTCACCATCAGAACCAATAAGCAGAGAGACAGGGATTGGACTTTGTGTGCTCTTCATTCAGGTGACTGGTGAGCTGTGAAGATGGTGGGTTATGTACCCTAAAAGACCATCTCACATTTCCTTTCAAGCCAGTCTTTTTATAAGGAGGAAAAAAGTGTAGGTAAGAGATTTGGAATTCAGGGAAGAAGTTAATCAAATAAAAGCTGCAGTCTTGCAATTTCCCTAGCATCCTTTCATCCGTTGACTGGTGATTCTTTATCTGTGTCCTAGGCAATTCTTTATCTGTGTCCTTTGTCCTGGGCAGCAGGATGTCTCTCCCTGGAACAAATGGGTCAGATACCATCTTGATTGCTTGCAGTCCTCCTGGGGCACAGAGGTGGAATTACTTGTGGTCTCCTGGAGTCAGGGTGGATTATATCTTCAGTTCCTGAAACAGAAGCTTCTTCCATGCATTAAATACTAAGCTTATTACTACTTAAAACTAAACTTTTCCAGCTCTTGAGTTTCCCCATCAGTTGTAAACACACTCTCACTTTATAACGCCATGTACCTTCAGAAACTACTCAAAGGGTACTTCCTGTAGAACTAGTTTTTGGCCCGTGTATTTCTTTTAAGGAGACAGAGATTCACTGTGTGTGCGACAGTATGATGTGAAGATTTCACCACCCATAGTAACTCCAGTTGACCGAAGGTGGTTACGTGGAGACTTATGTCACAAAAATTGTGAGACCATGGTAGGGGTCTTCTGAAAAATGTTGTTACTTTTGTGAATGTTGGAGATATGTAAAGAGGTACAAGTGTTAGTTATTTGCCATCTCTGCCATAAATCCTTGATATACAGGATGTCTCCTCAAGAGTAGAGTAAAGAAGACAGATCTTAAAGTTATAAACTTCATTTTGGATGATTTCCTGTTTTGTATCTTTCCATATTTTTTCTATTTTTCCCTTTTTTATACCTACTCTACAAGTTAATTAAGGTTGGGAGTACAGAGATAGAAAAGAAGCCACCTGTATTGTCTCCACACCTAATTGAGACTTTTGATAAAATTGCTGGTAAATTCTTATAATGACACTCTTTCCTGAATGTCTCCTTTTAAATTCTAATGGAAAAAAGATTCACCTTTTAAATTCTAATGGAAATAAGAATCACCTGAAGAGCTTGTTTCACATGCAGATTCTGGGTTTTGCCCCCAAAAGGTTCCGATTTAAAGACTCAAGTTCAGATACCACAGATCTATACCTACATCTACATCTAATGGACACTCCAAGTAACCCTGAGGCAGGGCCACAATTTGACCAATACTGCTCTAAACTCAGGTAAGTTTCCTTCTTACCTATGAATGGCGGTAGGATTTAATATCAGCCAGAACACCGGTTCTTTTTTCCACTTCCTTGTTATCTAGTAGCCTCCCAACCAAGTCACTGGAATATGTTTTAATAGGAGCACTATGACCCTATGTTTCAAAATGAAATCGGAGATGGCCTATTCCTGGGCTCAGTACCCCACTCTCTGCTCCTCATTCTCTCATGTTCCCTGGTTTGTCCCTTGTAGTACTATTTATCCATATCAAATTGCCTCATCTCACGCTCAGAGAATCCTGCATTATCTTGAAGACAAAATTGGGTTGTATTTTTCTTTGTATTACTGTAGTTTGCATACATCAGAAACATTCCACAACGTTTGTTTAAGAGACTAAAACAGATCAGCCCCTTTTGTCTTCTTAAGCGAGTCCATTCATGGCTTTGGTTGCCTATTTGTCACGGTTATTCATGATGTTGATGAAGATAACAGCAACAGTCATTAACTGAGCTCCTTTTCCAGATGCATAAAGTTGTGTTGTGCTGAGTATTACTTTCGTTTCTCATTTCACTTCTCATATAGTCTAGTGAGGGAAGGTGTAGTTGAGGCAGACAGGAAGAAAGTGGGCAGACCCTTAATATGTAAAGTCCTTTCTCATCATGTGGAAAACAATGACCGCTGAACCCACAACCAATCAAACCACATCCTCTGGAGCTGCCAAGTGTAGAGACCTGGCTCCTGGGCATTAATCATTTGCACACATGAATGAGGAACTTGTGTGGAAAGGTAGTTATATTTATGAGGAGGCACACACACCCAACTCCTGCTTCCCCCTGCACATACACACAAGAGTTGGACTTTTTAAGACACAAGGGTGTCTTTCAATTTATCCTTTTTTGTTGTTGTTGAGACCTGTGTGGATATAAGGATCACAGTTTTCCTGCCTGTCCAAGAAGAGTGATCACTTCGCTCTCTAAGAACTTAACTCCCAAGGCTAATTATTATGCAAGTGTGCCAGTGTTTTAAGCTTGTAGGCTAAAAGCAATTTAAAGCTTATGCCACATTGACTTTCAAATTATTTTCTTTCTAATTCAGATGCATGCTTTTGTTAAGGCATTTATCACTTTTATATAATCAGCCAGATTGTTCCATGGCTATAGTACCTCAAAATCCCTAACCGCACCAGGTCCTCAACAATAGCAATCATTGACATTTCATACCCCCCCAGGTTGAATCAGGCTTTGAGGCTCCTCCCCAAGTGCCTCACTTCATCTTTCAATGCAGCTCCTACTCAGGGAAAATTTATTAAGTACCGCAGACCTTGTCATCAAGGCTGTTTGTTCTTAATTATCGAGCCATCATTGTGTTCTTGGAAAGGAGGTGAACACCGTTTCACAGATACACTCAGAAGTCCTTGAGACTAGTCAAGTGGCTTGCCAGTAAAGCAGATCTTCTACTTTTTCAATTGTGTTAGATTCTCAGAAAAATCACAAATACAAATATTCCATAGCCATAGAATATGAGGAATTAACAAATTATGAAAAATTCTTGAAGTAATACCTATTTTTGATAACCTATTCCTCGCAAACATCAATCTAATGGTATATATACCAACATCCCTGAAGGACCGGTAGTCAAGTCTTTCCCCATCTAGACCCCCAAACCTTAGTGAGGAATATGCATGACACATATTCAGTCTGCATCTGAGAGGGTAGGAGTTTCTGGGATAATAAGAATGAGGATTTTTTTTTTTTTACTGTTACTTTGTCTATAACATTTTTATTTTGTACTTAATGTTTTTCCTTATTCCATGCTTCTGGAGCTGGGGGATACAGTCAGAGATAGAAAATAGGAAATACTTGGAAAGGAAGTGAAATTACTTACTTTGAGAAACAGGTTAAAGTAGAGGATATTTCTGATTAGTCTGATGACTTAGATTACTTTACATCAAAGAAACTAAGAGCAAAACAAGAAATCATAGGTTTATGACAAAAGATGTGTGTCATAAAGTAGGTTGATCCCTTACATAGGTTGATCCCTTATTATTAAAAATAGAATGGTAATTCCAGAATAACAAGAATTAACTACCATGATAAACTTGTGGCACTGTTTGGTAAAACAGTAAAGTAGCAAGTTCATTGTCACGGGTCACATTTTTAATAATTTAGTGTTTACATAAAAAATTTGATTCCTGGACATTTTAATGTTTTTATCAACTATTTTTAGCAACTCTAACCTAAATTTAAAGTTTTAATTTTGGCTTAGGGGAAGATTACAATTCAATGAACATTAATTCTAGATTTCAACTATTTTACTAAAAAGGATGCTGTTTGCTTTTATTATCTAAGTAAAGAGATGATGCCCATGATAGACCAAGACATTGCATCTTCTCCAACTTCCTTCTCACTGTTTTTTTCATCCCTGCAGATAGTAAAAAAACTTTGCAATAACTTGCAGTTGACCACTGAATACAAATCTGGGGTTTTATGTCCTAATTGGGGATGATCCTCTCCTTTCTGATTTGGAAGAAACTGTCCTCTTAATGCTGCTAAGGAAACTCGCATCTCTCTTCTCATTGCATTATAACCACAGTAGCTGTAAAATTTATTAAGTATATTCAGGTTTAAGCCAACCAATAATATTAGACAAAGAAAAGGCATTATAGGTAGGATATATGATATAAGGACAATATGAATAACAATGGAGAGAGTTCTGCGTGTCACTAATGGAAACTTGGCCAGTTCCTACTTATTAGTGAATAATATTCTGACAAGCTGAGAGCTAAATTTAAGTGAGAATGTGGAGATTCCAGGAATCTTAAACTAATTAAGATATAAATATGAAGGTCCTGAAAAGCACAAGGAGAGATTTGAGGAAGTGAATGCACCAGCAAAATGACATCACTACCCAGTGACTAGTCTCTGATGAGACAGGTCATATAAATGGAATCAGGTACCCAGAGGATGTGAAGGAAATTTGAAGAGTGTCTGTGGGACCTAAGGAACAGAAACTTGTATTTTTGGCTTTTGGGCCTGATATTGATCTACTTATATTCAGGAAAATGGAACAAGTCAAGCTGGTATGAGAAAACATAAAACTGATTTTCGATGGCTTGGAGCGGGTAAAGTGGGGCACAGTGGGAGAATTATTTCTGGCCACTCCAGGGACAGCAAATGAGACCAGGAGTCCCATGAGTGCTAGTAAAGCCCGGAGTGCAGTGCGTGGAGGATAATTGCACTCACGCTCCGAGATTTGCTTCTGCGTTCCATCTGACACCAATCAGTGTGCGAAAATGCAGAAAGCTCTTGTGCCATTGATGCTGGGGGCAGAGAAGAGGAGGTATACATAGAGACCCCATGAACGTTACATGAAAGGGAGGCGGCTCAGTCCCATGTGCATGAGGAGCGAACACTGCCCTTTGTGTGGGGGTAATTAAGAGCTAAAGAAAGCGTCCAGTTGCTCAGGGCTGCACCCACGCTGGTGGCGAAAGCCCCCTCCCAGCAGTGCGCCAGTTGTGTTCTTGTGTCTCAATGACTGGAGCCTAACAGCTGGTTAACCACTTCTTGCCCCAGCAGTTCCCCTATAAAGGAACAAAAGGGAATGATGTGTTGGAAATGACATTATTTGACACTATTGGCAGAGAGGTTTCCAAGGAGAAAGTGCAGTCAAACAAGGGGAGAAATTCAAAAGAAATCTAAAATAAAGCAGAATAGAACAGCAAGAGGTTCGAGAGAAACATCTCCATCCTCATAATGCCCTTGTCCGTACCCCTCCTTTGGAACTATTGCAGAAAGGAGAATCATGCTTTCACCAAGCATGTGGATGCCAGTGAACATCATGTCTGAAGGCCCAGCCGTACATCTGGGAAGAAAATGCTCCAATGTTGCAGGAATAGGGGAAAGAGAGGGAAAGTTAAAGTCATTCCCTTTCTCACTCTTATGCTCAAGACCTGGGAATACAGTTCTAGACATTCTTTCTGAGTTCCAGAAATGTCTGAGTGGAATAAAAATACTTATGTCTTCCAAGTGCATGTCCAAGCCTCGAAACCAACCTTTGAACTTGACCCAGTAGGTTAGATCCATATAAGCAAACAACACAATGACATTTTACAAATAGGAAATGCATGTGAAGTCTCTTACTTATTAATTTCACCGATACAACATGGGGAGATGCTAAGTTAATGAAGATATGTTTTAATTCACTGAAAATTCAGTACGTATTGAGTTCATATTCACCATTGCTATACCAGCTCCCTGCCCATAGCCTATCATAAATATAATTTCAACCTAATGACTGACTGACTGAATAAATAAATGAGGTTTTTAGATAAGCTCATTCAAAATAAACTGCACTTCTTATCTTGAGAGTAATCAACCTGCTCGATGCTTCTCAGTTCACATATAGAATAGTGTTCTCCATTCTAAGCAACAAAATTACAGAGAAATATTGATAAAGAATGGGTCCAGAAGATGAGATGTCTATAAACAGTGTTATATGAAATATAGTTGAAGAAATTGAGAATTTTCTAGAATAGAATATGCTTAAGACAAACAATATATGTCTTTGGTATATTAAAGGGATACCATGGAAAACAAAGATATCTGTGATGAGGCAGTTTCCTTGTTAGAATACAGTTTCAGCTGCAGCAACAAAGTCACAAGATAATAAAGTATGAACTAAGTAGTGCAGGACTGTTGTGGCAGCTTCCAGGTTTTGGGGATCCAGGTTTCTTCTACTTTATTTTTCCATACTTCCCAAATGTCTGCATATCCTGGTCTAAAATTTTGCCCTAGCTCCCACCTTCTCATTTACTCTCCAGTCATCAGAAGGCAAGAAAAAGTGGAAGTGAAAAGCAAATTTCTTTATTTTAAGAGAACTAAAACGTTCAAGTGTTCCACTCACATCCATTGGCCAAAACTTAGATAGGTGACCACATTTAACTGCAAGGCAGGATTAGAAATGTAAATTTAAGCTTGTGTTATTGTGGCAAAAGAGGAGACTCAATAATGAAGGAAACTGACATTTCCTTTCACAGTTCATACATGTAACATGGATTATTGTTTGAAGTTTATTGGAATGATTTTGGGTAGGTATATAGATCACATAATATCTCTATTTTGGTTAATTTTAAGAAATAATTTTTAGTAATTGGATATAGCATTTTATATAAAACATAGTATAAGTATAAGTTTGTTCCATGTAAATAATTGTTATATATGTAATATGTAATAAATATTATAAACTATGCAATTTGCATATCACATTATAACATTTATCTACATATTATGCATGCTAAGTGATAATTAAAATAATGTAAAAAGAATAAAATCTCTGGGCTGTTTCTTTCATGTTTATTGCCAATTTCATCTGATACCACAATAGTCCTGCTCAAACCTGAACTTCTTCCTCCTGATTTGGATGAACCTGTCTTCTTAGCATGGCCAGGAAAACCCACATCCTTCTTCTCACTGTACTATACTCAGGGTACCTGGAAAAAACTCACTAATGTGTACTGAAGATACAAGGAATATTGTACATAGGACAATCATGCCTCAGTCCCCTTCAAAATAGGCACATTGGGACCTCACACAGTTCTCCCAATGGCCATCAGCTGCCCCGTTGTATTTTCCTGAATCTCATTAACTGTCTGAAATCTTTTCTCTTCCAAAGGTGATTTTGTTTTTGGAAAAGTCAGAAGTCACAGGGTGACAAATTGGGGCTGTAGGGGAGCTGACTCACCTGGATGATTTGATGTTTTGCCAAAATACTCTGCACAAGACATGATGCATGAGGAGAAGTTTTGTCATGATGAAGGTGCCAATCACAGATTCAGCCTTCTGAATCATCCAAATAGTTTTCACAGAGGAATGTTCAAGGTTAGTGCAAAATTTGATGCAGATTTGTTACTTTATTCTCTGAGTCATTATTCGCTCAGTCATTTTGAATGTGACAGCCACACAGTGCAAATGTTCACTCAAAGGTGTCCACAGCCCCCACTGACTAGTACAGTGAAGTTGTCATTGTTCACACATGCACATTCCAGTCCACTCTCCTTGACTTCCAGGCTACACTGATATCTTGCAAACTATTCTCGTTACATTAACAATGGCTGGACTTTTTCCAGACAGACCTCATAGGAGAAAATATGTGCATTAAATTTATAGACCTTGATCTTAGAGGGTTTTTTGTGAACTCAACACCAAAGGCAAAGAAGTAAAAGAAAATTAAAAAATGGAACTATATAAAACAAATTATTCAAGCCAAAGAAATCATCAACAGAATAGTAAGGCATCAATGAACCAATTAGAAAAAGATATTTGCACATGATAACTCTGATAAGGGGCTAATAACCAAAACATATAAGGAACTCATAGCTCAACAACAACAAACAAGCAATCCAATTTGAAAATGAGCAGAAGAACCAAATAGATAATTTTCCAAGGCAGACATGCAAATGATACAGATATTCAAAAAGATGCACAGCCGTCCGTCTCGAGAGACGATGGTGTAGCCTCTTAAGAGTCTATCTGCACCGCCGAGAATGGCTGTGCAGTCCGACTCGGGAGTGACACGATATCTGTCTCCTCCCATGTTGAATCGACATCTTGTGATGACGCTGGAGTGTCCTCTCCAGTGAAGCTGAAGCTACAGAGCCTGGGCAGGGTGATATGGAGGGTCTGCTGTTGCCCATGCAGCAGACCCCCCCCCTCTCTTCGCAGCTGAAGGGTCCAAGGGAAAGACGGAGTCGATACAGCTTGGGTTCAGGTGCGCCGCAGGAGTTGCCGGTGTTGACTACAACGTCAAACCGCCTTAGGGACTCCGGCTCCGGATTTTCTGTCGGGGTTTACTCCCTTAGCCTTTCCCCTGAAGAGGTATGCCGCAAGGCAGCGGAGGTTTTTTTGGAATCAGCGTTTTCCTTCTCTGATGTGCCCTGACTGGAAGATCGAACCAGCGACACTTAGCTCGCAGGCCGACGCTCAATCCACTGAGCCAAACCAGCCAGGGTTCAAAAAGATGCACAACATCACTAATTATAAGGGAAATGCAATGAGCTACAACCTGATATTTGTTAGGATGGTTAGTATCAAGAAGACAATAAATAACAAGTATTAGGATGTAGAGAAAAGAAACTCTCACACACTGCTGGTAGGAAATTAAATGGGTGCAACCCCTCAGGAAAACACCATGGAGGTTCCTCAAAAAGTATTAAGGATAGAACTACTGCAGGGCCCATCAATTCCCCCTCTGGTATTGATCAAAAATATATAAAATTGCTTATTCTTTAAGATATATGTACCCCCATGTTAATTACTTCATTATTCATAATAGCCATGGCATGGAGATAAGCTGAGTCCATTGACGGATGATTCTGTAATGAAGATGTAATACATATATACAATGGAATACTACTCAGTCATAAAAAAGATGCAAAAATTATCGTTTGCAACAATACTGATAGATCTTGAAATTATTTTGCTAAGTGCAATAAGTCAAATGGAAAAGGACAGTTACTATGTGATTTCACATATTTGGGATATAAAAAAAATGAACAAATAAAACAAGCAAATGCATAGATACAAATAACAAAAGAGTGGGTACCAGAGGGGAAGGGATGGGGAGAGTAAGCAGAGTATAAAGCTTGTGATGGGAAGCACACAATAGAGTACACAGATGTCACATTATGAAGTTGTACACCTGAAATTTATATAGCGTGATTTTCTGATGTTACCCCAATAACTTCTATTTTAAAAATAACATATTTATTTTTTGTAAGAAACTACCAAACTGCCTTCCAAAGGGGCTGTGCTGTTCTGCATCTCCACAGTGATGAGCCAGCACTCCTATTGCTCCACAGCCTCGCTAGCATTTGGTGATATCAGTGTTGTGAATTGTCACCACTCTATTAGGTATTTAGTAGCTTTAATTTAAAAGTCCCTAATAACATGATTTGGGGCATCTTTTTATACCCTTATTAGTCTTCTGCATATCTTCTGTGGTGAAGTGACTCTTGATATTTTTTGTTCATTTTTAAAGTTGAGTTGTTCTTTTTTGCCAAAGACTTTTTGTGTTTAAACAAGAAGCATGATTTGTTAGAGTCTCCTTGACCATGAGATTTTGGATAAGATAAGAAACTTAAGAATACTGATCCTTGTTAAAAAATTAAAACATTTGAGAATTTTCAATAAATTACATTACAGAGATGGATGGACCAGATGATGAAGACTACAATGATTCAATTTTCTTCAGCAAATTGGCCCAGACTTAATAGATTAAGAGTTTTTAAGGCAGGCCTACTTATCATAAATTTGCCTTATCAAAATAACTTAGTCATGAAAAGTTGATTAACAATAATCTGTAACCATCAAGAAAATTTGTGTCCCTGAAATTTCAGTAGCAATCATGGGCCTTTTCTATTCTCAAAATGAGCTCTTAAAGGCTAAGTATACGTACACCCTGTTTCCTTGGCCATGAAAACCATATTAAAGAGCTTATGCAATTACCTGCTCTATTCCAAATATTTCACCCAAGTCTTGTCTTTCTGCCCATTTCTGAACATTAGTAGTAATTAATCTGAAGCAGTCTGCTTTGCCCTATTTGAGTTTTATCAATAGGCTTCAGGGAATTTACCTCAGCAACACTGACCTGGAAGCCCTCCACAGTATTTTGCCTTTTTAACCGTCTTTAGTGAATGCCGTGAGAAGCACAGCTCTATTTTGACAACCTAGATTGTGGGTCATTGTTACCATCACTGGGTTCACGAGCCTCCAGTCCCTGGTTGTGAATAAATCAGCAATGAATCCGAGTCATGAGTAATATTAAAATTTTAACTTTAGACAATTAGAGTCCAGTTTTAGAGAGTAAGTTACTTTTTTGTGAAACTCCTAAACTAAAAATTGGGCCACCACCAATAACATCAACTTGCGAGTCATAGTTTATGTATGGTCTGAAGGAAAACATTTACTACTTTTAGAACAGTTCTGATATTTAAATAGCAGTGTTATCATTGACTTGATTAAAACTGACTAAAGATTAATGCTGTTTGTAACTGTTATTTTATGAAAATACATTTAATGTCTCTGATGTGTCCCCTCTTGATCTCCCGAGGAAAACTCAAAACTTTTAACAACTAAGCTGTGCTCTACCCCTGTTACCAACAAAGATTCATGTTCTCTTATCTGTATTTAAGTGCAATAATTCAGCCTTGAATTATTGAAAACACCGGCCTTCCCCATTTGTTCAATGTGAAGGGTCTCACACTCTAGTCCTCACTCCGTTCGCCCCTAGTGGCAGCATTAGGCTGCATTACTACCAGTTACCAGATACTAACTTTCTACCACTACTCAAAATGCATAAAATTAGAAATAAAAATTTTAATATTTTTATCTGAATGCAAAGCAAAATTTATCAACCATAAGATAATAATACCTCTTCTGATTCAAGTGAATCTAGTACAGTAATGTGTGGGGAATCTCTTCAACAATTATTCTAATTTTCCTTTATGATATTTTTTTCAGTTTTTATCTTTATGTTCTCATTGAATTAACCCCTTATTTCTTTAAAAATCAGTGGAACCTGTTACTATTATTTTTTCCATAACTACAGTTCCCAAAGGACTGCTATCTCAGATAAAAATACATAGTACAGAAAGTAGTTTATTCAAAACACAATACACTGAGATAAAAGCATGGCCTTTAGGCCTTCCAGATATTTCATAATCAAACATTCTTATAATACTTAATGGTTTTGTCTACATCTGTTCTGTGCAACTTGCTTCCCTAAGTGCTTCCGTTATTTAGCATTCTTGACATAAACTTCTGTTGTTAATTATAAGAGCAAATATTTAAAATCATCATAGATCTTGGTGATCCCATTGTTATTAGGCAAACCTCTGGCCATCTTCCATCATCATGAGTTCATTCACATTTCAACAGATTAATTCTGTGTCTGCCACAGCGACTCATTTGAGGTCTATTTCTTGAACCAATATCAATCAATTCAATGTGGTGTGGTCCAAGGAGATTCAAATTAGTCCAAATGGTAATTGAGCTACTCCATTCCCAGAATTTGGTACCCACAGTTTGGCCTTTCCTATCAGAGCAAAATCAGTGATAAAGAGCAATGACTACTCATGCAGGCAGTCAGAGGCCAATCGTGGTAAAGTGATACTATATTTTCACAAATGTTTTCCAATAATATCTTGCTGGTTTATCAGGTTAGGCAATAATTACTGGTAACAGGAAACATGCTTGGACTCAAAGCTTTATTAAATAAAAATCTGTTTCCCTTTATCACTTTATACTTAAACAAATTATCCTACTTATATCTACTTAGACATTTCTTCTGTTCCTGACTTCCTTATAGAGGCATGAGACCATTTACTAATAGATATAAAATAGCAATTTATTCTTGATATTGAAACTACCTGGGAAACATTTTCCATTGAAAACAAAGACAATAATTGTTGATAAGGAAAATAAATATTCACAAATATAATTTTGTATATGTGACTTGTTGTATCATGATTGTTTAGAAATTTTCTTAGAATCCTCTGGTCCATGTCTTCATGTGAATGAAAAAAGGTTGACTACGTGGACTGTTGCTTTGTGTTGCTGTAGCGCATACCTTCATTCCCCCGAGGAAAGCAGTAACAATCATTTGGTGGGGTTATGGTGGCGACAGGAGTTTTAAGTTGTCCCATAGCAAGATAATGTGAACATATTTCCCTAAAATACTATTTTTCCACCATCTGTGTTTGCTGAAGTTGTGACATTTAATGGGCTATTGCCCAAGCTTTTGCAGCGATATTCTAATTAACTCACATTCCCCCAGTGAGTCTATTATTACAGATAGAAGTCATATTTCATGTACTAATACCCAACTCTATAGCCAGAAGTTGAGAAATCTAGACGATGTATCAAAATTTCAGTTTAATATTTGTGCAGTTATTAAGACGTAAGACAGGTGATGAAAGGACATCAAGTTTCTTCCCTGGTAAGCTACCAACATGTTCTGTTGCATGATGGCATTTTTTCTTCCTTCCTTGGGGAAATAAATGAACTAGTTTAAATAAACTGGAACTTTAGAGGTGGAAGAAACCTCAAAAATAACAGACTAACAGTTTAATTTTTCATTAGGAGGAAGTCTTACACAATGGATATTGGGAAGACTAAATGGGATAGTATATATAGGATGCTTAGAATAATGCAGATCTAGTGTAAGATCTCTGTAAATGTAACTAGTTTACAGATAAAGAAACAAACACAGGTATATTTGTGCTTTCTAAAGGTCATGTAAAATATTAAAAAAAAAAAAAAAACATCAAACCCAGAACTCAGAGTTCCAATCATCTACTTTACTGTTCTCGCCACTCCATAGAACGATACATATAAAACTTCTACTTAGTTTCATATATAATAACCAAAATAGTTCTTGAAAAAGCTATTTGCTATAGATTAATTTGAATTTTATTACTTTAATACAGTTAGGATGAATCCAATTAGTTTGATAAGTCATTTGATCTTTAGACTAATAATTAGATCTTATAAACTCTTCACATTCTATCACAATGAATGACCATATTTCAGTGATTTCATATCATTTTTCATAAAACTGCTTATCTTTGAATAAACCAAACAGCAATTTATTCTGCATAATTGTTTAAAATATTCATTTAGTATATATCTAAATAAAATAATTTGACAATTGTTGAGAACCCATAATGCACACTGAATCATTCTCTAGGCATTTATTGAGTACCTGTGATGCATGCCACCGGGCACACTGGGGACCGTAAGAGCTGGGATGTTATTGCTTAATGAGGGGGATTTGGTCTCTAAGGCAAAATTAGTAGATGGTCTATTGAACGAAAGGTTAAGCTTTAATATAGTATCTTAATCACTGTTTGCACCTATAATCAAAACTTCTAGCTTTAGCCATCTCCATAATCACTGTTGTATGTTCACCAGAAGGATCCACATGGCATCCCTTACTTTGTAAGACACATGATATGAATAGATTATTTCATGGTAAAAACCATAATTCAGTAATAAGATTAAAATGCTTTGTGTTTGTTTTGAAGAAAATAGAGGATTTCCCATAATTCTTCCTTTTCACAGCCAGGAAAATTCTATAGAGCAAGTGCTGAACACTTCTCTATTTCTGTCCCTGGACCCCTCAGCTAACAATTTAACTGATTATTCAGCCTCATGGCTTACCTCTCAGATTTCTAATCTGATAGCTAGTATTGGAATGGAGCTACAAGGCTCCACCAAGAAGCCTCCAACATAACTAGGCTGCTTGGTCTCTCCTGAAAGTATCCAGCCATGTAATGTGAAAAATAGAGACATTTATGGAAGAAGATACAAGATATAAGAAACATTGTACATAGGACAATGACGCCTTGGTCCCCTTCAAAGTAGGCACCTTGGGACCTCACACATTTCTCCCAGTCTCCATCATCTGCCCTGTTGTATCTTTCTGAATTTCATTAGCAGTCTGAAATCTTTTCCCTTCCAAAGGTGATTTCATTTTGGGAAAAGTCAGAAGTCATAAGGTGAAAAACTGGGGCTATAGGGAAGCTGATGCACCTGAATGATTGGACGTTTTCCCAAAACACTCTGCACAAGACATGATGCATGCATGAGCAGGTGTGTTGTTGTGATGAATCTGTCCATCACCAGCTGCCCATAGCTTCAGCCTTCTGAATCATTGAAATAGTTTCTGCAGAGGAATGGTCAAGCTTAATGCAAAATGTGTTGCAGATTCTTCACTCTACCCATTCAGTCATTTTGAATGTGACGGCCACACAGTACACATGCTCACTCAGCAGTGTCTACTGCCCCCACTGACTAGTACAGTAAAGACATCCTTTTTCATGCATGTGCTTTCCAGCCCACTCTCCTTGGCTGCCAGGTTACATGGATGTTGCACAAACCATTCTCATTATATTAACAATGGCTGGACTTTTTCTGGACAGACCTCTATATATTTTATCCCAAAATTCACTCGTTTCCTCTGACCTCACAACCCACTAACCTCTCACTTGCTCCAATTCCTCCTGGATTTCCTGCTAGTTCTGGAACATGCCAAGCACAAGAAGCTGTGCACTTTTCTCATTTTTCTTTTTTTTTCCACTTGGAACTTAGTCCCCAGAATATTCACACGGTTACATCTTTGCGAAAATGTTACCTCTTCAGTGAAATATTTCCTGACTATTCTCTTAAAATTCCACCAATCCCTACCCTGCATAAGCGGCCTCGTTCCCTGCTCTGTTCTTCTTCAGAGCCCTTCTCAGCACCTAACATAGTCCATATTACTAGTCAGATTGATTGATTGTTTACCAGCCTTACTTGCCCAGAAAGTAAACCCCAGGGGGTGGGGATTTTTCTGCTTATATTGCTAAATCCTAAAATATCATATGGCACATACCAGGCATTCAGTAAATATTTAAAAGTAAGTGCCTATCCTCCTAGGGTTCCCTTGCTTCCATTCTTGACTCTTACCTCACTTGAGGTTCAGGCCAAAAGATGACACTTCCTGTTGACTCTGACTCATTAGTAAGCTTATTTAATCACTGAAACACTCTCTAACCACCCTCATTTGTAATACTCAGATCCAAGGCTGCCCAATAGTCTGAGAACAGGAATTATAATATTCTCATGCTCAGACTAAGGGTTTGACATATATCATCCTTCATATGCTTGCTTTCCTTATCTATCATCTATCTCTTTCTCTCCCTATCATCAGTTTCTGGTCCCTTCCCCATCCTTAAACACACACTGGAATTGAGAGCCTATCATAGCAGGCATTTAGCTTGTTTTATTCACCAGTGAATGTCCATTAGAGCAAAGTACAAACACGTGCGATATTTTTAAGGTGCATAAAGTGAATTAAAAATACAGGCTATCTCTAAAATTTGGAAAAAGGTATGGGTAGGCTCTAGCAGCTGAGATCCTGGGACTGGATCTGCCGTTTTATGGCACTACTTCTCTGCACAAATGGTGTGCTCTGAAAGAGTTGACCTTTTCTGAACATAATCTATAATTTTCACGCTGGTGATTTTGCTTATGCCATTCTACTTTCCCAAGGAATTACAACCTGACCTCTTATTAGCATATAACATTATTTCATGTGCTTGCTAATCATCCCTCTGACATAAATCCTTCTTTCATCACATCCTCCTAATGGCCGTTCCATTATTAAAGCAAGTAATATTTAAGGGACTCAATTATCTAAAAGCGAATGAAGGGGAGGTATTTGTACAAAAGTACGCTAATAGCAAAGAGAAAGTGTGTCTTATTCATTAACTAATCTTAATGAATTTACAGCCCGTCACTGCAATCTGATGTGTGCATATTTGTAAGATCCACTAGTATTCATTGACAGTGTTTTATTTGCCTAACGGGTAACTTCCTAAAAACACTGTTTGCATCTAAAAGGATTTATAGAGGGAAAATGAACGAGGTGGTGGCTTCTTCCCTATTGTGAAGTGTCAGTTCCTGCTGGACCATATGCCAGGGCTCATCCCGTGACACTGACAAACTATATCTTGGCTTTACCAGTGTAATTTTCTCCCTGCATTCCCTGCACATTGTCAGGATGTCGCAAATGAAAAATTGTTACTTTCCTGGCAATCTGAATGCATTGTCTTTCAACACAACTGATTCTCCTCTGAAAGCCTGTAGGTTGTTGCTTTTTAGTCCCACAGAAAGATAGGGTTGCCAGGAATCCAGAGATCAGACTGGTCCATCACTGGGAATATAATCCCAGCTAACAACACTACAGCCCTTAATGAGAGTGCCAAGAAAAGATGAAGACTTCAAAAAGCACGGTATATATAGCCACCTTTGACTCTACCCTGAGCAGTATTGATAAATACAATGTGTAGGAAAATGGATAGAACTGCTTTGAAAACAGATTTCACTTATGCTCATTCTACTTTGGTAAGGAGGCCAAATAGCTTAATCCTTGGTTCCATTATTATTCACAACTTTGTGTATAATATGAAATGTTAATTTCTTTTTGTTAATAAGTATCTGCACCACTGTTAAAGGACAAAATATGCTTTATGCACTAATACATGTGTTGTGCATATACATCCACATAACATACTCACATACATGAAGCCTTAATACCAGTTAAAAAAAAAAAAAACTCTCCTGGTGTATGGTTTTGTCCTGTGGTTGTTTCTCTATATATATTAGTTTATAATTTCTTGAGGAACGGGATAGTGTGTTTCACTCCTTTGTTTACTGAACTTAGCGCGGGTTTCGCAGATAGAATATATTTCATTACATGGCTGTTGGATTAGTGAGAAAGTTGAGCAAACGGCAGGATAAAGTAATGAGACAAAGAAAGCCTTTGGAATTTGACATTTACATCTGTGCTTCCAAATTTTTATTGCACCTGCAGCTTTGTGCTGTATTCAGGAGGGGTCAGTGAATGATTTTCAGATCCCACCGTTCCTTTCCAATTAAATATCTCTTTTTTAAAAACTTAAATTAGAGACATGTCACTTTATCAAGGAACACCATGACAAAAGTATGAGGGAAATAAACATCTAAGAAGATAAATTCAGAGAAAAGAAAATTTGATCATAAATATTTGCAGAATACAACAGCCACATGGACAAACCAATATTTTTCAAGTTTAAAGCAGGAGGCCGTTGATCATACAATAAAATCCTCTACCCTAGAGGAACAAAGCTATATTGTACACATATGCAATACCCTCAAAGGGCTTCAACCAAGTGACATTTCTAATATAAGCCACAGGCAACATCTAGCAATGTGCATGGAATTGCTTTGTGTCTACAATTTCAAGAAAATCAAATGAGTTGGCATTCTTTGACCATAGAAATCTCATCAGTTTTGCTTTTTGCTATTTCCCCACTCCATTTTTCAATTACATACAATTCAAGGCTGAACTAAAGTGGCCAGAAGTTATTCAGGACTTAGAAGTTTCTTTAAAACCCTTAGGAAATACATGGACCCAGAAAATTTGACACCATCAGGTGTGTATAAAGGCATCCTCAATTTATTATTTGCCATGATAAATGGTTTTGCTTTGAAGCAACAACTCCAAACAAAGAATAGAAAAGATGTCTAAGAAAATCAAGCTGAATTCACTTTCTTGCAAGAGTAGTTCTTCAAGATTGTCATTTGCATGTAGATAGCATTGTGGCGATGTGTCCTTGGAGACATCTCTCATTGTAAAACGCACCTATGAGCAATTGATGCAGTGAGTCGTACATGTGCAAACCCAAATTATATAGACCAGAGGTCAGTTGCTTTTACAGCATGCTTTTAAAATTAAAAAAACACTAACCAGTTAGCTTCGATCTATAATTTCAGTTTCACATACACACACACACACACACACACACACACACACAAAAAAAAAAAAAAAAAAAAAAAAAAAGAAGAAGAAGACCAAAGAGTTGTAAAGCCTAATAAGGATAAAATCACTTCATGAGTTTATTTCTGGCATTAAATGAAGACAGTTTTTGGTATTACTTCAACCTTTCATTGTCATCTCAGAGACCCACTCAGAGTGGTTTTATGTCCATGTTAAATGTTAGAAAATTAAAATTTAAAAATACTAAAATTAAAGACTTACTCCACTGAGAAAGGCCTGAATGTTTTTATTGACCAAACTAAATGAAATGCAAAAAGTCAGCACCATGAAGTCTAAAAAGCAAATTGCATTATTAGATTCTGTTCAATTTTGAGGGGCCTGGGCTGCTATTGGGACCACAGTGAGAAGATTAAACAAGGTTTCTCTAAGAGCCTGACCCCAGCATCCATTTTCTAAGGTCGTGGAACACAAATATTTGCTCTTATTTCTGTAACCCTGAAAGAACTGCAAACAGGCAGAGAAGTGCAATAAAATAGTGACTCGTGTCTTGAACTGTTTAGAAATTAAGTATTCTTCAACACATTAGTAAGTTTAAAGTTTAAAATTATACCTGCTTTTTGTATAATTGTAGCCTGCAATCAACAGAACTACTTAGGGAACATTAATTCTTATCTAATAGTTGAAAAATCAAAAATATATTTTTTAGTTGGTTTCCGCACATGCATGGGAAGGCTGATCAAAGATCTCCTTTTTGTTTAAGCAAAGGTAACTGAATCTACAAAAATAAAATACAGTATTCAAAATGCAGTAAATTTTCAGTTACATGCATTAAGATGTACCTGAATATACTTTAATATATCTGAATATATCTTAAATATTTATATTTAAGATATAAATATACCATTTATAAAACAGTTTAGTCTCATTTTCCTGTTGCTTAGCTAGGCTGTACATAAGAAATAAAAAACATTTTAATACAAACTAAGTAAAATATAGTTAAGAAGTTAAATTACCTGAAAAATACATTTAAAACCAAACATAAAAATATTTCTACAATGAATATTAACAATTTGAGACTATTGCTTCTGCCACTCCCCATCATTAGCACAAACAATTAAAATTAGATCTTATAATGTCTTAGATGTGTAAAAACTTTGTATTGTACTTTTTCAAATATTCTATAGCAACCAGATGTCAGTTGAAGTCTATTTCTTCAAGACTGGATATAGTCTTCTGACCCCTGTACCTTGGGACACCCAATGTCCTTCAAGAATACGATGTGACCCACTGGTTTCTTGTTTTGCTCCGCTCCACACTAAACCAAATGTACAACTCAACCGACTCTGATTTTCCTCAAAAGCAGGGCATGCATGCATTTAACAGCCTTGCTTAAGGTTTATGGCCATATCAAGGTTTATAATCACTACACCCAAACGAAATAGAATTAAATAATAGCTATCTTGATTTTTAAACGGCTTCAGCCATCTATTCAAATTGCTTTCCCTCCCCATTCTCCTGTTTATTTTAATTATTCATCATCTTTATAATATACTTCCAATAAAACTTGCTTTTTTTATTCTGATCATTTAACAATACCAAAGAAATAGGAGAACATAGAGGGGTGAACCTTTCTTTTCTACTGCTCACTAATCTCTTTGTATGGAGTAATAGAAAATTATTTTTCCAATGAAAGAAATTTGCCCCTCCCTCCCCTTATCTTAAAAGGCAGGAAAGGTCGCAGGAAGTTTTAAACAAGAACCGGTTGTATTCTTTCACATATATGTCCAAAGGCAATTGAAGGACATTTGGAATTTGTAAGATTAGTTGCTTTCTATGAAGATGGCTAAAGTGTATTGACTGATAGTATAGAGAGCGTGAGTAAGTACATTGGATCATACCTTTCCATCCCATGGATTCATTATTTATTTTCCCACAAAGGATTCTATGTGTGATTAAACGTGTCCCCATGTTAACTCACTCCAATTTGTCCTGAATGCCCCTCAATGCCACCATTGCTCCTTACAGGAAGCCATTTTTTATTACCGAGTTTGCATTAACTGTTTTCCTTCTATGCATCTGTATCCTGTGCATATATTTTTCTTGGCATTTTCACAATTTGTTTTAATTACACTGTCCACTTATTGTTTGACTCTTCTTCTTCTTTTCTTAATCCTCATCCAAGAATATGCTCATTGATTTTTAGAGAGAGAGGAAGTGAGAGAGAGAGATAATGAGAGAAACATCAATGTGAGAGAGAAACATCGATTGGTTGCCTTTTGCACACGCCCTGACTGGGTACTGAACCTGCAATCCAAGCACATGCCCTAACTAGGAATCAAACCCATGATCCTTTTTTTTTTTTTAAGTTATTTTTAAAATTTACTTATTTATTTGTTTATTTTATTTTTAGAGAGAGGGGAAAGGAGAAAGAGAGGGAGAGAAACATCACTGTGTGGTTGCCTCTCACTCGCGCCCCCAACTGGGGACCTGACGTGCAACCTAGTCATGTGCCCTGACTGGGAATCGAACCAGCGGCACTTGGCTCGCAGGCCGACACTCAATTCACTGAGCCATAGCAGCCAGGGCCAAACCCATGATCCTTTGGTTTATGGGATAATGCTCCAACCAATTGAGCCACACCAGTTAGTGTTGTTTTCCCTTCTTAAAATTAGATGCTATCTGACACATAATGGATACTCAAAGTAGTTGCTGCAAGGATGAGTGGATAAATAATATAAATGTATCAAATAAGAATGCCAGAATAATGTAATTATGTATTCAATTTATAAAATAACCAAGAATAAAGCTCACATAAATTATGATTCATTATCTATCATAGGATTTCACATAACTATTGGCTATTTCCTTAGTTTGTCTTGTCCTTCTGTTTTCCAAAAAACATCTCACTCCACTGTTCAAATTCCTTCTACCACTGAGTACAGAAGTAGACAGAGAATAGAAAAAGTAATTGTTTGTTTTATTCACCATGTCCCCATTAACTAATTTCAACCAACCTCATCGCTACATAACATCTTTACACATGACTGGAAATCTTGTCTATCCTGACAATAAGGTCTACCTGAGGCTATTAAATTGCTGTACAAGGATATTTTTAAGTAACTTTCTGAAAAATATTCATTTACAAAAACTTAATCGTCAAGACCACCTGAAATATATCCAAAAAATACAAGGAAAAAAGTGTATAATTGAGGAAAACCTTGCAGTGATATATTAAATCCTGCCAAGTTTCCTATTATAGCACCAGGTGAAATATTCCCTTGGGCATCACTTGGCATGAAAGAAATCAAACCAGAAGGGAAGCTAAACATTCAAATCAGTTCATGGCTTTATAAGTTAGAGAAAGAAATTAAAATAAAAAGACATGGAAAATTATAATTTTTCTTATTTAAATTGAATTCCTATTATTTTAAGGAGTTTACTTTGACATAAGACATTCCAGTCAATTCTCTGATATCATGTGACTGTGCACAGTCCAATGCGTTGGGTGAAAATAAAACCAAAAACTTGAATGGTGTGGATTTTGAGACCACCGTGACTTAGTAACTGCAAAGGCCTGTTGGCAAATCTGCAAAGGCTTTTCAAAATATTCGTGTAACAATTAACTATTGGGAAAGCAATAAAACAAAAGACCATATAAATGAACACCTTTACAGTATGTGACTTAGAGATTATTTCAAATAGAATGCAGAATTAAACACAAACTGGTAACTTTTTTTGAAGACCCTATCTCACTTTGGAACTAAAACCACAATTCTAGCTGTCAAAAGTAAGTGCAATAGAAGTACTCTGACAATACTGCCATCTATCCAATTCATTGAAAATAGCAACAGTGACATCTGTTTTGAGATTACCAACATTGGTTTCTATGCTTTAGGATTTCAACATTAAAATGAAATATTTTCATTAATTTCACTTTTGAGGTTTCAGAACACTGTATTCAATTCACAGTCTCCCTTGCAGATTATATTAGCATGATTATTATAATTTTGAATTCACCTAACTACTTTGACTTGGTAATATCATTTTCTCTACTTATTTTCAAATTGTAGTACCTCTAATTTCATTTCCTTTCTCTCAGTTTTTAAATTAGTTATTATTAGAAAGTAAGAGTTCTTTAAAATATTAAATATATACCTATTGCTTTCAATTCCATTGGTAAAAGTCTGGAAATTATACATGGGTTATATTGGCAAGTGAAACATGTGCATGGAAATAATGTATTGGGAAAAGTGGCTAAGTATCAAATGACAAGATAACAAAATCCAAAACTTGTTTCACATCCCAAACCATCTCTGAATTTTTGAGTAGCGTAGAATATACTCACATTCTTTGTCTCCATTTCCTACCTACAATCTCACTTAATTTGAAAGGCCCACCAGCTTACTTCTTCATTACTAGCTGTGCAGAAGGAGAAATCTTTAGTTCCACTTGATGGCCCTCTGCAGAGCGCCAATAGCAGCATGATACTGACGTCTGCTAGCTGAGAATTTGAAGAAATCTGTGTTCTGAATTATCAAAAATCTGCAACTCATCAAACTAATAACAACATATGTTTTTGTTTAGAGTTCTAGAGAATGGATGAATTATTTTTATTCCTCAGTTCACTGTGTCTTGTCTCTTAGCACTCATGTGTTTCCCAGGTTTTAGGACTAGATTGGAGGAGAGGAAGAAAGCCAACTCCAGATATGGAAATCTACAGAGATCTATTTTCAAATGATTTTCCACTTTCACGTAACTCTGAGAATGAGAAAAAGAAAGGAAGAAAAAAGAAAAAGGCCATCACGGTGAGAATTCTGATCTCAGGCCTGAAATCAGCACTAAAAGAAAAGAGATGAGAAAAACATTCTCCTTCTTCAGGGGAAACTGCCTCTTGACTCTGTACTAAGGTTTACCTTATACTCTATTAGGCAAAACTGATAAATTCATAACCAAGTAGGTAATTTTATTCTCACATTGAAGACTAGAATATTATCATGTCACATGGCCAATGTCAAAGCAGGGTTAGGGAGTCAGAGGTCTTTCTCATTAGTAAAGCCCACTTTCACTCAAGTATCCTGTATTTCCTTGTCCTGTTAAGTTTTCATGTCTGTGTTGAGCTTTTATTCATCATTCATTTAAATCATGTTTATTTAGTTCATGTACTGAGTGATGTTCAACCTAAATGTTTGGATAAACAATAAATATAGATAGGTGGGGGAGAGAAATTAGGGGAAAAGGGGACAACTGTAATTGAAAAACCAAAATAAAAAAAAATTAAAAAAAAAAAAAACAATAAATATAGAGCCCTGACCTCAACAAGCTTATATTCTAGTGGAAAAAGAAAGAAACTACACACATTTAAAAATAAATAAGAGTATGAAATTTGCCCTTCCCCCACCTCTCACATTTCAACATCTATGAAATTAGAATGATTTTTTTCATATGGTATGCCAGGGTGCAGTGGTAACATAGTCATTGTTTATGCCTGACTAAACTTGGTATCATTCCTGATGGCATGAGAAGACAACCTTAGCCCGTGGTCATATCAGTCCATCAACCATTCAAATACCAGTTAAAGATGATACATGAGTCCTAACTGATATGTTAAAATCTACTGACAATTTTTGTTAAGATTTTAAAAGCAGGAACATCCAAACAATACTTATGTCTAAAAACGAACCCCAGAGTCAAGGGTAAAATTTTTTTAAAAAAAATAATGTGATGTGATCACACAAGAGGATGATTTGTCTGGAAAAAATAAATATATGTTTATTTTACACATATTACAAGATATCAAGTTGAAAGTTTTTAAAAATAAATACCAAAAACTTAAATATAATATAATTTAATAAGTAATTTTTAGTGTATGTAAAATAATGAAAGATCTAGTAATTGAAGATATTATAAATTCAATGAAATATATAAAACAATTTTAGTTGGTGATAAGCACTATGGTGTTGCCAAAACAGGTCCTTGGATAGTCACAGGGAAGCTGTGTGTCAAGGAGGGGAGTCATTTCAGCTAGAATATCCTACAGTAAATATTAGATTTGGACAAGCTTCCCTAAAATTCAAGTGAGCCAAACTGAACCTAAATCAGGGGGGCTATAACCTGTCAATGATTGCACTTGAATTGTGTTTGATATCCTAGTTGCCATGTGTCACCTCCTCCTCATGTCTTATATTTATTGGTGGGTTTGCAGGTGTTAAAATCCAGTGTTTGCTCACAGGCACTGAGAGGCATAATTTAATTAGGGGGGAAATGTTACCCATGAAACTACTCAGTAATAAAGCACTTCCAGATTTGTCCTCCCATAGAAATAATTTGAAGAAAAATGTTGAGAAATAACCAATCAAAACACAAGGGCTCTCTTCCCAAAGTTGTTTGTACTCTTACAGCTTTGCCTTGTTTTCTTCAATATAAAGCACATTTCACTTGCATTAATTTCTTGAAGAGTAACTTTTTATATGCTCAATATAGTGTTCTGCATATAAAAACAGTTCTATAACAATTATTTACAAAGTTTTCAAGGATTTTCTCTCTTTATACAAAAGGAAATTCTTTATCATCTCAGATTTCCAGTCAAGATGGCAGCATAGGTAAATGTGGCTTGTCTCCTTGCAGAACTACATCAAAATTACAACTAAAATATAGAAACAACCATCACTCAGAACCATCATAAAATGAGTTGAATGGAAATCTGAGAACTATGAAATTAAAGAAACCACATCCATTTAGACTGGTAGGCTTGGCAGAGACATGTAATAATCTGGTCCCACATCCATGTGTTGTGAATAAAAATTCAGGAGAAATATCTCTGGAAGGAGGAGTCTCATCCTCATACTAGGCTCCTGAGCTCAGGGTTCCAGTGCCAGGAAGATAAGTCCCCATAACTTCTGACTGCAAAAACCAATGGGGATTGAACCAATGGGAGAAACTTCTGGAGCCCCAAGCAGTTTCTCTTGAAGAACTCACACACAGCCTTACACAGACTCACTTCCTCTGAGCTCCAGCACTGGGGAAGCAGCAAGAAAGACTCTAGTGGCATACAAGAAGAAACAAGTGTCTGGTACCAGGGTGAGAGCTGGGGGACAAATTTCCCCCAGACAGAAAAGCAGGTAGAGGACATTGTCCATTTTCTGAACCCTCCCCCTACAGAGCCACAGAGGTGGCAGACAAGTGCTTTATCTGAGACTCCATCAATCTGGCTAACATTATTTGTCCTGCCCTGGAGATCCACTGAGACACCATCCCACCTAAGTTATAGACCCACCCAAGTTGCTCTTTCATATGAATGGCTGATCTTGGCTCATGCTTCACAAGTCCCTAAATCTTCTCAAACAAACAACAGCCAGCCTCAGTGAGCCTCCACTCTCCTACCTCTTTCTAAGTGACCCTAGGCCTGGTACTAGCAGCAACCAGCTTAGATTTACACCTCAGCTTTGCCTGCAAATCTCCAAGAAAAGCACAAGTAACAACTATCTCAGATTGCTCTATAGCTCAGGCAGGGTGCCCTGGGTAAAACACAGTTGGGGGCTGACCTTGACCTGCACAACCAAGAAAACCCCAGAGTCTGTGTACCCAGTGGACAGCTACAGACCGTATTGGAGAACTACCACCCTGCTCCACACAGTTGATCTTCCACAGAGAGTGAAGGTTGGTGGTCAGTGGTCACAGCCAGTCCTTGCAACTGAGTGGCCTGGGTAAATCCCTCCCATTGACCTGCCTATAGTAATTGTGGCTCAACTACAAGAGCAGGGTATACTCAGCCTACACAAAAGGTACACATTGAGTACTCAGTTTGGGTGATAGGGGAGGATGTGCCACTGGACTCTTTAGGACACCTACTAAATTAAGCCACGTTATTAAGACAGGGAATCAATCTAGCTAATACATAGAAATGAACACAAGGAGTCTGCCAAAATGAGCAAAGAAACATGGCCAAATGAAAGAACAGATGAAAACTCCCCCAAAAAGAACTAAACAAAATGGAGATAAGCAACCTATTAGGTGAAGAGTTCAAAACACTGGTTATAAGGATACTCAAGGAACTTACTGAGGACCACAAAAGCATAAGAAAGATCCAGTCAGGAAACAAAGAATTCCTTAATTAAAATAAAAAACCATTTACAGAGAAACAACAGTAGAGTGGATGAAGCTGGGAATCAAACCAATGATTTAAAATATAAGAAAGCAAAAACAACAAATCAGAACAACAAGTGGAAAAAAGAATCCAAAAAAATGGGGATAGTGTAAGCAGCCTCTGGGACTTCAAGAGGTCCAATATTCGCATCATAGGAGTGCCAGAAAGAGAAGAGAGAGAGCAAGAAATGAGAAATATATTTGAAAAATAATGAAGAAACACTTCTCTAATGTGGTGAAGAAAACAGACATGCAAATCCAGGAAGCACCGTGAGTCCCAAACAAGAAGGATGCAAAGAAGCCCACTCCAAGAAACCTCATAATTAAACTGCTAATGGTTAAAGATAAAGAGAGACTCTTAAAAACAGCAATAAAAAAAAAAAAAAAAAAAAAAAAAAAACTTAGTTACCTCCAGGGGAGTTCCCATAAGACTGTCAGCTAATTTCTAAAAGAAAATTTGCAGTCTAGTAAGGAATGGCAAGAAATATTCAAAGTCATAAATAGCATGAATACCCAGCAAGGATATCATTTAGAATCAAGGGCAAATAAAGAGCTTCCCAGACAAGAAAACACTAAAGGAGCTCATCCTCACCAAACCATTATTATGTGAAATGTTAAAGGGACTTATTTAAGAAAAAGAAGAAGATCAAAACTATGAACAATAAAATGGCAATAAGTGCTTATCTATTTGTTGAATCTAAAAAACAAACTAAGCAAATGACAAGAACAGAGACAGAATCATGGATACAGAGAGGGTTTTAATGGTTGCCAGATGGGAGGAGGGTGTGAGGGGAATGGGTGAAGATGGGAGGGGATTAAGAAGTACAAATAAGTAAGTCCTAGGAATGTAAACTACAGCATAGGAAATGGAGTAGCCTAATAACATATATGCATACCCTGTGGACATGAACAATGGTGGAGGGATTGTCTGAGGGAGTGGCTTCTGGGTGGAGGGGGGCAAAGGGGAAAAATTGGGACTACTGTAATAGTATAATCAATAAAATATAATTTTTAAAAAGGAGTATTTTAAACTAACTAGCCAAACAAGTTCTTACCCAACTTCTTTTTTCTACTTTGGTTTCAGCCTCTAGGAAAAGTATTACAAGATAGAGGAAAAACTTTAGACTTTCTGAGTCAAAACCCAGATCTGACTACCATTTGCTAGGAATCAGGGTGAACATTAAAAGTACATGTACAATCAGTAATAAAGTCATCAGTACTGTTCATTGGCTGTAATAGAGACTCAAATATGGATTTTATTAGTATTTCCACTTCAACAAAGACCCCAGTTTCTTATTTTGTATTAGGTCTCTCAAATTATGTAACTGGCCTTGATCATTTTTAACAAATGAACACATAAATGAGTATTGTTTAAGCTTTCTAGCTTAACTTCTAATATATAATTATGCGCTGAAGCCAGTTTGTACTACCTTGTGGAGCTGATATGTGACTCGCTTTACAACTTCTCAGTGAGCTCACACCAGTAGCTTGAAGTCAGTCATCATGGATGTATTGATAGCACAGACATCAGTTAATGCTACCCATTAGGTCTTTTATTTTTATTTTTTCCTGGAGAGCTTGATGTTAAATGCTTGCTAGCACACCACTGGATATAACACATATAAACAAAAGTTCTTTAACATCTTCAATAATTTTTAGGGTTGTGAAAGTGTCCTGATACTAAAAGAAAAGTATGAGGATCACAGTTTTATATAATACATTTTTAAATTGTGACAGAGACTTATCAGTCACCTACTAATTCTTTCAGATTCCCAGACATGTAGCATTTTAGAATCCAATAGGAGAATTGTAATTTCTTTCATTTTAGTATGTAACACCCAATATATGCCCTTCTTTAATCCTTAACACACATGTGCTCATGCTCACACATGGACATGTGCAATTTTTTTTTCTATAAATTCTCATACCAACCAGTGAGTCAGCCCACCTTCACTGCAGAGAGAGGAAGATGTGATGGGGAAATTAGACCTTTATTAGGCAAAAATGTACTTACAAAGTAATACTCCTGTAAATTCTTAGTGATCTGCATCTTTTCAGCCTTCAACACCTGTGCCATTCATGTAAAATACTCTGGCATGAATAGGTCATAAACTGTATGGACTTTGAACTCAATGCAAGAACCATTTTGTCAAAGCTTTACAATGAGTGTCTAAACATAATTACTTCCTTTGCTACTCAATATAAAAATATTAATCACACAGTCTTTTCACTTGTACAGCTTTGCTTTGAAATTGACTATCAAGGCCATTGCCATTCCTGAGGAAAATGGAGGCCCTGCACATTTTCACTAAGGTACTGAAACCATAGAGATGATGTCAGAACCTTACAAAATCCTCTCTACCTACACATCTGTAAAGTGTAAATCTGGGTAACCTGTACACTTTTACAAAAAAAGGTGAAAATTGGGGGAAATGTACCATGGTTTTCAAATGCTTCCAATTACCATTAAAACTTTCAGAGAACGATTTGCATAACGTTTCATAAACATGGTGGCAGATTAACCTTTTTTAGTTAATTTATTCATTAGCAGTAAAAATTTAAAGCACCTCTTATGAGAAAATAATGTCTTGCTGTTAAATTGGGACATACTTGCCTAAATTCTCACTCTTTCAGAGCTCAAAAAAAAAAAAAAATGGAGAGGAAAAAATAACCTTTGCCTATTAGCAGAGTGTTGATTAAATTGCCAATTTGTGAACAATTACTGGTACTACAGGAAATTTAGGTGAAGTATTAATTAGAGCCGGGCCACATGGTTTCTGGGGAGTGAAGATCCCCCCTACAGCTGCGCGGCAGGTAAAGCAGCAATGCCTTCCTTGTGGATCATCGCGGCTGTTCCGGGTCCTCTCACCTGTAGGCATTAGACACAGCAAGACCCCAGCTCCGCGTCGGAGTCAGGAAAGAGTATAGATGTACACTTTTCAGCTTTTTTTCTTTTTGCTCATTATCCTCAGGAATCACACAAATGTTTTATACACTCTGACTGTAACTCAGGAGCTGCAAGCCAGGGAGCGGAACCTGTGTTTGTGATATTCCGAAAAAAAAATTGGAGGACCAGTAGATGTGGGCATATGATTTATTATTCACATCACAGCGGGTGCACGATGGCATCCGGTGGGGCAGGAGAGACCGTGCCCACCCATGGCCTTGGCACCGCTGATAGGTCTGGGGATAGGGTAGCCTGTGAAAACTCTACTTTGCTATGATAAACACAGGGGTGTGAAGAGCGTTTGGTCCTCCAATACAGACCTTATGGCTGCTGGCCAGGCAGCCACCTGGTCTCTGAGGTGGAGGGGCCGTGTCCCCATACTGACTAATTAGAAATCCGGAAACAGCTCCCAAATTGGTGAAATCCTGGTTCAACTTATACCAAGCATATAGAAAGGGAGCAAAAATAGGTTTGCAGCTGTGAGTACACAAAACACAGAGTTTATTCTGGTATTATTATTTAACAATTGTATTATCTTCCATATGAACAACTGTAAACCTACTTTTGCCCCACCATGTATATGTTTAAATCAGGCTCTAAGAGGCCAGTGGGAGTTCTAAGGGTTATTTACCAAAGCAGGGAAAGAAAGGAAGAAGAGAGAAGGAAGGAAAGAAAGAAAGAAAGAAAGAAAGAAAGAAAGAAAGAAAGAAAGAAAGAAAGAAAGGAAGGAAGGAAGGAAGGAAGGAAGGAAGGAAGGAAGGAAGGAAGGAAGGAAGGAAGGAAGGAAGGAAGAAAGAAAGAAAGAAAGAAAGAAAGAAAGAAAGAAAGAAAGAAAGAAAGAAAGAAAGAAAGAAAAGAAAAGAAAAGAAAGAAAAGAAAGAAAGGAAGGAAGGAAGGAAGGAAGGAAGGAAGGAAGGAAGGAAGGAAGGAAGGAAGGAAGGAAGGAAGGAAGGAAGGAAGGAAGAGAAATCACCCGTTGGGCATGAAGAGTCTGTGAATAATCCATTGAGCACATAAAGTAAACTCCAGACAAGGCGGGAAACATGTGCCTTCTACGTAGGGAAGGGAATGAAGAGCAGGGACTGTCTCCAGGGTATGGCACTCTGGTCCCAGATAAATATGGACCTGCTCATTCCGGGGGGAACTGTTATTTAAAATGAAACAGTCCCATCTCCAACGATTGACCAAAATAGCCAATAATAATAATTAATAATAACAATAAATAAAGAACAATAACCTGAAGCTTGGGTCTCTCTCTCAGCCTCTGACTCCCCCTCCACCGTCATTTTCCTTGTCTCACTGTTCTTTCTTCCCTGCCTGCCTCTCTCTTCCTTTCTCCGGAATTTACGGAAGGCCTATCATGTGAAAGGTTTGCATGTCAAGCAGAATCTGTCTGACTTTTCAAACCTGCCATTCTCATAGAAAGCAGAGTAGCTTCTTCATAGGTTATTCGCCAAGTCAGAGATCTATTTAATTGTTATGCAACCTGATGTTTGTGTTTCGTTCAGAGAACATCTTATTTCCTTGTATTGCCCTACAGCAAACTTCCTGGCAAGAGTTTAAGTTCCTTAAAGACCGATTTTATGTTTTATTCAATTGGTAGTTTCCGATGTCTGTCACAGTATTTTAGACATATGCGTAGATACGCTGGTTAAACTAAACTTTAGAAACACGGATGGCCTCAAAATGTGTGCATCTTGTATTTGTAGAGAGAAGAAATAAACTTCAGCAAAAAAAAAAAACAAGTGTTGTTTTTTAAATAAATCTCTCACTGTATCAGGTTAAAGTTAAATAACAACACTGCCTGGCTGTCTCAGTAGTTTCTTCAGATAATGTCTGACTGATATTGGATTGGGCAGCCAATAAATAGATGCCTGTAAAAATATGTTTGCTTTTGCAAAAACCTGGACATTGAAAGGTAAAATTGAAGTAGGGCAAACATAGATGAAAAATATTTCATAAATTGAAGTGCTTTAAAAAGCCATTGATAGTGAAGTTATTCTGAAATGTGAAGGTAAAGGAAGATACAAAGTTGAGCAATTTCTTTACAGGTATGATTTCTGAGGCAATAAATTTACAGAGAGACATACTACATTGGAGGTTACAAATGAAAAATACTTTCTTGTAGCTTAGATATTTATGTTTCTTAAAGTTACCTATAAGTTAACTTGTGTACATTTTAAAGTTTATTCTCAGCAGAGTTCTGGAAGTTACCAAAGTTTTAGGACAGAGGGTGAACTAACCCCAAGCAGTGACAGCTCAGGAATTTCCATTCTGTATGTTTGGTAAAGACCAAACAACTTGTGTTTGCAGCAGAATGGCCAACACTCTGACTTCACTTGGAATATATATTTTATACTTATACATAACATATATAAATATGTTATATAATATGTATGTGTGTGTATATTATGATCTTGGGTATGGAAGTTGAGGAGGATCATGAATTGTAAGAGGGCTGGCCAGCAACCTTAAAAGAGACTCACTCATCTTGAAGATGGGACCATCAAACCCAGAACCCACACACAGAAAAACTGAATTCCAATTAGGGTGTGATTAGACACTAAGCACTTGTTATCTGGCCTTTCACAGACACTGGTATCATCTATGAGGTGGCTCTTCAGATAGTCTTAGTTCACCACCTGCCCCCCCCACAAAAGAAAGACATATTAAAATTTTTTGCCTAAATTCACTTGCATTAAAGTCATTAATGGCATCCAAATCACTAAATTCTATAGTCAGTTCCTAGCTCTTATCTTAATATGTCAGCAGGAAATAATGCACTTTATGGCCTACACCTTTTTAAAATGCTTCCTCCGCTTTGGGACATCATCCGCTCTTTTCTTCTGACCTCGCCCCTTTGCAGTCTCCTTTGCTAGATTCCATAATTCCTTGATGTAGATGCTGGCATGACTCAGAACTCTGTCCTCAGAACTTAGTCCTTTTGTGCTAACTTCCTGTGTGATCTCTTATGTCCCATGGCCTTGAATACCATCAATATCCTGATGATTTCCAAAAATCTATCTTCAAACTTTACCTACCTTTTGCCCACTGGTCCACATGACTTCTCCATTTGAATATTCAGTTGTTGTTTCAAACTCATCAAGTCCCACACACAACTCTTGATTTCCTTTTCCAACATGGTACTTCCATTTGTATTGCCTGTCTCAACAAATGTAACTTTTTTACTCAATTTCTCAGACCCTGAACCTTGGGATTATCCTTGATCTACTCCTATTGGTCTCATCCTGCTGGTAAATCCTGTTGGTCAAAACTCCAAAATATACATTATACCTGGGCACTTACTTCCACCTCCTCTGCAACAATCTCAATTTAAACTATGGTGGTCTCTCACATCTCTGTTGTACTGGCCTCCTAATTGGTGTCCTTGCTTCTGTCTTTGCCCTTTTTAATATAATCTTCCTATTACATTAGAGTGGCCATGGTACTTGCTTTCTTTCAGCCATTCAGTTGTTGCTCATTATACTTATCATACATCTTGTTCTTTGAGAAGAACGTTTAGCTTAAGGAACACGCCTATTGTAGGTGTATCTCAGTCCCAAAATAAGGATACATCAGGGTGAACTTGCCCTTTGTATTACCACACATTATCATTTTTCTATTCCTTACGGTACTCAGCAGCTGTTCATCCTTTCACTATCCTTTCATTCTCAACACAGTTTTGCCATGGGTTTCCCTAAAGATTACTTCCACAGACACTATAGATTATTTGTTTTATCATCACCATCTGTAAACTCCTGGAGAGTGAAGCAGGGAATAAACTGTAGTAGGAAGCAATGTCAATCACTTGACAATTCTGTGGTCAAAATAACATTACTAAACTCCTAAAGATAAAGGTCAATGCTATGACATTCTCAAGTTAATAAGAAATAACAAATGGCACATATCTGTGTGGCTCAATGAGTTGTCTGGGAATCTTAGCATTGCTAGTGAGCAGAATAATGTAAGTGTATATATTAAGGTTAAATGCTTCAAAACTTGGAGGTTGTAGACCTTGGACTATAGTTCAGCCTTTCTTTAAAAATGTGGTAGAGTAGAAGAAGAATGTATTTTATAGGACAATTAAATATTGGACACATTGTATAATTCAATGTTTAATATATAACCATCTTAAGTTTTGGGTTACTAATTGAACATAATGTATATAGAAGCATGAAAAATTATTCTCTCTTGAACAGTATTTTCTTCAAACACTTATGTCAGTACAACATTTTCTTTAGCTGAGGCATTGGGTTGCACTTAAGTTCCTATACCTCTTTATTTGATTATATTCTTTAGCCCCAAATAAAGAGCTATGGTTATCATTAAGTTTCCATGTGTAAGAATCCTTAGTAGCCCTTCATTTTAAAGGAGGACGTGAGATAGTGAACTAACATTTATAATCCATCTATCACGTATTCAGCAACTGGCTGAGAAAACTGAGTGTACTTTTTTATTTAATTCTCACAACAATAAAAAAAGAAAATGATGGCCTCCATTTCAGAGAGAAGAAACTGAGTCAAAGAGAGAATAACTAACCTAGCAACGTCTAATATCATTGCTGGGACACAGAGCAGGGACTGGAGTCACGGTAACCCAAAGCTTCCTCCATTCATGAAGGCAGTCTTCTTGCAAAAGAAAAGAAATATTGGCATAGAATTTCAAAGGTCTTTGGCTCTAGTGGGCACCATCTTACAGTTGGGGTTGAGAGAGATTTGATTCACTTTTATATTGACCTGCATGACTTGGGTGATAAAATGTGGAACACTATTGTTTTCTATACCAAATCATTAACCATATCAATTGAATTCCATAGTAAGTATCCAAGAAGGAGAAATGGCAATCTATCTTTTCCCACTGAACAGAATACTAAGAATATAATTTCATCTCAGAAAAATCCACAGTTACATCTTATATTAAGTGAATTCAATATACAAAATCTAATTTTCAGAAGTGTATTGAACTACCTCACTTTACAGAGTGATTCACTGTCATGGTGTGAGATATGTATGTGTGTGTGCACGTCATGTTCCTCTAAAGATTTTAAGCTATTTCTACTAAGCTTTTAACTATTGTATTGAGGAAGTTCAATTAACACACAATTTAGCAATGTGTCATTCTTTTAAAAGAACACGGCATATAATGACAATTAATTTCCTAAATTGTATTCTAACAATAAAGTGTATATCTACATTAATTTCATGCATAATGAAAACAAAATACATTGTACTCACTGGCCAATGAACAACATGCATTATTACATGGAAGAAATTCCTCTTACTACCACAATATGCCTTGGTTCAACTTATAATCATTAGAAGAACTTTAATCTGCCCCTGGGAAAAGGGCTCATTCATTATCTTTTCAGGTTTGCTCAAGGGCCTGGAAACAGGGGGATGTCCTAGATGACCTTTAAAGATCCCTTCTAGTCCTCTGACTCTGAAATAAATTAAAGTTTTATGACCACATTATGCATAAGCATCAGTGGATCTGGAAGACAATGAGGATGAAGTCTGTGCTCAGACTCTCCCTTTTAGTATTTATGCTTCCTGTTCATTTCATGCATAACTAATTTCATACAGCAATTGTTAATCGCATCTTGGTAATGACACCACAGACATCACAAAACAATTGCAATCATGGCTGCAATTCATTGTAACTACAGCTAAGTGCCAGCGCTGCAGCTGAAATACCTCTCTGACTCATCCAAAAGCGAAGGATGAGAAGAACAAAATAGAGCTTTGAAATGGTCACCTTCACTAACTAGTTTTCAGTTCTAAATAGTCTGTGTTTTTACTTTTATGCACTTTCAAGGACATCACAACTAATTGAGACAGTGAAGCCTGGAAGTTACTCCTTTTTTTCCAAAACCAAAAAGACACATTCTTTATGTATACTACTCCACCAATGCCATCATGATTGTTTAAATCTTATTTTTTAAAGATTTGTTGATGCTTACTCATAATGTGGTAATAAATAAAAAGCTATATATTTTTTTGTCTTGTGTTTCATTGAACCAATAAAAACAAATTCAAAAATAAAAACTAATTATCAAGACATATTAAGATAGCAAAATCAGTGGTACTTTCTTCTTGGAATTTAATGACAGCATATACCAGACATGCTTTGCAATTTTATTTATAATAATACTAAAATAATTAATATCTCTTACTCTCACGAAATATATTTAGTTCTATTATTTTATACTCCTTAAAATCATGTGAAGTCAATGAAGCTAATATTTATTATTTCAAAGTCACAGATAAGGGATCAGAGGCCCAAAGATCTAAATTATGTTTCTATTGTCATCAGACTAATTCCCCATTACCATGAAACTGACTAACACCTCTTATATGGCTTATAACATTCCAGAAGCCCAACTCTGTCAGCCAGGGAGCCAACCTTGGACTTGACTACAGCTGCTGGGACACTGAGCCTGACCCTTCTGTCCTCCTGGCTGATGGGATCTGTTGTTACAGCAGGTTCAGTTGTCTTCCACCTCCTCTGTGATTGTGCAAAGAAGTATATTATAAGAATAAACTGTAGTTACTCCTTGTGATTCTATCTTCCTTTTTATTAGTTGATAGTAAAGGGGCTTTCTTTTGATAAGACAAAATTTAAGTGCTTTGATTAGCTTTAAGAACAAGGAGTCAGTGTTCTAGTTGTTTAATTTTGAAACACTGGGAGGCTTATAAGTGAAGCAGATATAGTTTACCTTGGTCAAGACTTTACTAGTTACCAGGAAAGAACAGACCAGTGGACCTCATCATATAGTACTAATATTACTAATTTTTAACCTGTACCTATTCACATTTGATTTAACATGACTACATTTCATGAGTCTATGAGTGAACTTGATCAGGGTAAAATCTCCCCACTTATTAAATGATATATTTTACTCTAAAAATAGCAATCATTATCATTTATAAATAATTATGTCTGAATGATTGTTTCATAGTCATTTGTCTATTTATTTGAATTATTATGTTTTACTTTCTGTCTTCCAAGTGTACCATATCCATATTTTAATCATATATATATATATATATATATATATATATATATATATAATCTTTACTAACTTCAAATGTTGGAGAATACTTGTTTTGTGTTAAATAATAATGGCTTTGTAGATTGCTGAATAAATGTATCTGTTAGCATGTTCACAGAACAAGGCAAGTGTCCCTGAAAGTCTCAGAGGACCTAGGCCATGTGGGTAACTGTCCACCAGGGACTTATAACTGACCACATTTTAAAAAGTTGTTAGCAAAAGCCTTTCTTCACAGTTCCAACAGAATAAGACTCAAAAAGAAAAAGAGGGAATTATGATTTTAGAGATAAATAAGCTTGAAAATTCAGACCCACTTTCTTTTCTTTAAAAATAGTAAGTGGTAGGGGAACTAGAATCTACATGAAAAAAGAACACTTTGGCTTTTGAAATGTCAAAAATTTACATTAACTAAATATATTAAATAATTATATAAAACAGAAGTATTAGTAAGCTTTGAAGCCCCCAAGGAAAGTACAGTTTGGGACTCTAGTCTGAATTAAAGATTCTAAAGCAAATAGAAACATGATTCACTCAGTTCTAAAAAATGAAAAATTAACAATAAAGCAAAGGTTGGAAAAAGAGTGAATGAAAACACATTAAAGAAGATAATTTCAATGTGTGTTTAAACATGTTAAATTATTAATAATCATTAACCTTTATTTTAATTTCATTATCATGCTTGATATAAAATTGTTGGGTCTTGTGTCTGTGTAGTTTCAATGAAATTATTTTACATACATTTGTTGTGTTACTCATACTAAAAACAATAATGTTTTCAGACAAGAAAACTTGATTTCCCTTCTAAATAAGAGGTGTCTTTTTAAAATTGTACAACTTAGAGTTCACTAGCCATTCCCTCCAAATTATGTTTTGAATTTAATAACAATTCTTCAATATTCAACCTGAACATCTTATAATTATGAAAAATGAATAAATGCACCTGATTTGTCTGGATTTGGGTATAAAGCACATTTTGGCAAAAGTGTAATTATGTTAATTATTATATCCCCCTTCCACTTTATATAAATCATGAAGTTCCAACAATAATACTTTGGAAAAAGTCTACTGAACAGTTCTTAGTAAAAGCAGAAATAAAATTTTGGCATGAACATTTCAGACTTTTCCTGACATTTTAATTTCAAGAAAAGATAAAATGCAGCTGCCAATTCATTCACTCAGGAGAAACAATTCCATGCATTTTTGCTTCATTTATAACTAAATACTCAACATCAACATATGATGTTCTTTTTCTTCCGTTGTCAGGTGTGGCCTCCAGAATAAGTTTAGGGGACACAGTCTTTTAAGAGGTCAAAGAAGAGTTGTGTGTCAAGTTCATCAAAAAAATGCCCTGAGAAGTTTATTACAATGATCACTAATTTGGGGTTACCATATCCCTTGGTAAAGTAAGTTTTCTCCCTTGTCTTCATGATAGTGGCTGTGCTATAAACCATCTTTAAACCATATTTGAGATGGGGGGAAGCTGCACCAGATGAATTTTTTAAAAAGTTTGCTTCATTTGCATAATAGTAAAATGTTCTTATGCTCTCCTTCCTTTGTTTTGGAAATCGGAGAGTACATGAAGCATTTAGATGTTGTTCCCTGTTGTCAAAAGGCTCTATGTTATCACCAGGACAATCACAACTGATGAGGGCCTTCCTCTGCATAGCTCGGCCTTGCTGCTAATAGGATTTTCCCTTTGGTCATAATTTGCTTGTTTTTGAAATTGTAGAAAGATAGCCTCCTTCACCTGGAGACAGACACCCTCATTCAACAGAAATGCCAATATCTTTGATTTCATTTGTTCCACAGTGGAGCACTCAATCTGCTGTGCTCAAATAACATTATGGCATGGTTCCATTTTTCATATTAGAAAGTAATCAACATTGAATCAATAGGAAGCCATGTTTACTCAACAATTAATTAAATTTCCTAGAGAAAATGGATGTGCCATAATTTAGTAATCTGTGCTACAAAGTGATTCTTCTTTCTTTTTCTTTCTTTCTTTTTTTTTTTCTTTGTTGTTATTTTGGCCAAGGTTGTCATCAGCAGTTTCAAAAAGATTAGACTAAAAGCATGAGAAACTGCTGGGAAAGTACTCGAAGGGACAGGCACTGTGACTGCTGAACAAGTAAAGACAAATGCCCATTGTACTCAGACCTCTACAATGTATCTTAAAATACTTTAACAAGGGCTACAGAATAGTCTTCAAGAGAAAATAACATCATAAAAAAATCAAGGGTGAAATCTACTGAGACTCACCCTGATGACAGTATATCTGGGTTCAGGCTAGTGCACCTGATAGATACACTGCGTCTGACTTTCTGTGTGTGTGTGTGTGTGTGTGTGTGTGTGTATGTATGTGTGTAATTAACATTAATTCTCATGGAATCAAGTCTTGCTAGAATACATTTTGGGTCATGTTGGTGATAGAAAGATATGATTGGCATTCCCAAAAAATCAGTTCCTAAATTGAGTGAATAGATAGTCTATTCAATATGAACCTCAGTTGATTTGTTTGGGTATTTTTGTAATTAAAGTGGGGATAATCATCACATCAATATTATGGCTTAAGTTAAAGAATAAATAAGACAGCACGTGGAAAGTCTCTGTAACATAACAGTATCTTCAATGAAGGTTGACTTCCATTTTGCATCAACCTTCTTCAACCATAAACTAGACTATTGCAAAACATAAAACCTCGTTTCACTAAAACTGTAATTCTCCTGACTTTTGGGTCATACATCACAGGAAATTCTCACTGTTACTGTTAGCCCTGGTTTCTTTCTGAATGTCACATTCCTTAAGGAGGTCTTTATTAATAAAAAATGCATTGTCCCCATTTCACTGATTATAATTTTAATGTCATATATATATAATTGTTTGCTTAAAGCTTATTCCCAAAAAGAATGCCAAATTCATAGAAAAGCATCTTAATCTATTTGATTCAGAACTGTACATTTGGCTCTAGCACACAATAGACGCCAAATATTTGTTAAATAAATAAGTTAAAAAATTAAAACAAATCAGTACAATTACATGACAGAAAAGGGTAGGAGCATGCAAGAACTCTTATGCTTTCTTTCCCCCAAAATATCAAAATGTGATATACTTTTATTTTTAAAGGAGCATCATAACAGAGCTGAGCAATATCTCACTCAGTAAGCTTTATTCTTCTAAAATCAATAAGTGTGCTCCAAAGTATATTAGGGAGGTCGCAGCTGAAATGGTCGCCATCAAACCACTGCTGGAGTCATGTCCACCCACACACCCTGCTGTCCCATGGGGTTGTGAGGCAGCTCTATCTGCTACTCAGGGAGAACGGTCAATATTTATATTCAGCTTGGATATCTCGAAGATTATTTCATTTTCTAGATAGAGAGCATTGGGTCCCATGAAATTCCCCAGGAGCATCTTCGGTAAAACATGGCAGTAGCCCTCAAGGGAGGGTCGTTTGTCTCCGTGTGTACAATTCACCTGTGTCAGAGAACAATCTCTCTAATGGCATGCCCTGTATATACACAGCCTCCCTTTGCTCTTCCAAATGTCTCTATAAACAAGCGGCAGTGAAATTTAAAAGGTACTTACTTAAAATACAGATTGTTTGCAAAGGTATATTAGCTAAAATTCAGCCAAGCCAAAGTCAAATAAACTAAGGTCATAAAAGTAATACAATGCTTTATTGGATCTTAAGGCTGGTAGCATCCTTTGTTAAAAAGCCATCCCAAGCAGCAATTTTCTGCCTTTCTCTTTAATAGCCAGTAATAAGGAATGTTCAGTAAAGACATGCATCAACTACTCTGCCGTGAATGATTGGAAGAGACAGAAGAACTGTTCTTTGATTTATTCAAGTTGAATCTGCTTTAGTGCATCAAGGGACAGTTAGAATTACAGATCTCTCACTCTTGACTCTAAGCATGTTAAGTAGATGCACGGGAAACAGCTAGCTTGACCTCCTTCAATAGCTCAGAAAAGGACTGGTCATTGCCAGATCTTTATTAAGATGACATACATATTAAAGTCAGCCTGATTTACCAGAAAAATCATAGACTCTGGATCCAAAGAGAACTGGTTTTAAATTCAGATTGCCATCCATTTAACGTTGCCTTAGGCAATTTATCTGTATAGCATTCTGAGCCTCAGTTTCCCAGCTATAAATTGGCTAAAATATTTTTTATTCGAATGGTTGTTTCTCAGTTATAGAAAATGTATAAAACAGGTAATGTGGTGCCTGGATCAAAAGACATATTCCTTTCATTTTCTTAAGCACTCTCCTGTTACCCCCCCCTACACACACACACACCCTAAATCTAAAGTATAAAAAAGATTAAAAATAACAAAACAAGCCCCAGCCAGTGTGGTTCAGTTGGTTGAGCAAACATCCAGCAAACTGAAATGTTACCAGTTCAATTCCTAGTCAGGGCACAAGTTTGGTCCCCAGTCAGGGTGCATACGGAAGGCAGCCAATCAATATTTCTCTCCCTCTTTTTTTGCCTCCCTTCCCCTCTCTCTAGAATCAAATCTAAAAATTAAATAATTAAAAAATACTAACAAAACAGCCTTTTCTTTGTTCCATATCTTTTAATCACATCTGGACACTCCTCTGCCTTTCTCATGCAAACTCCTCTGAAAGACAGAGTTCGCTCCATTCCACTTAATCATCTCCTCACTTTCAATGGTTGGGTTAATTTCTGTCCCCTCAACTCAAGCAAAATTGCTGTCACTGAAGTCAGCAGTAACTTCCTAGGTGTCCAGTCTAATGGCTATTTTGCAGTATTTCATTCTCGGCTTCATTTGTCACTGCGTTCATCTCTTTAACATGCTCAGCTTACCCTCCCGCCTGCTCCCCTCAGCTGGTGCCCTGTTTTAGAGGGTGCCTCCTCCCACACCCACCAGGTACACATTGTGGTTCCTTAATTTTCTAACCTTAGAGCCTCTTCTCTTCTGATTCCATGGACCCTTTTAAGTCATCTCAGTAGCCTCATGAGTTCTGAAACAAAACTGTACTAATGATTCTAAAACCCCCATCTCCAGCTCGTCCATGAGTTTTGGCTTCCAACTTTCATATCCCAATATCGACTGAACTCAGAGATGTCCACGTGACACCTTAAACTGTTGTCCGATAGTGCACCCATTCAGTGCTCCTCGAAATGATACTTCCTTCTACAGTCTGCTTCCCTGTTAGACCCCTGACCCTACACCGCTGCCCAAACTACAGGGTAGGGAATCCTGGAACACTCTCTTCGCCATCACTCACCATTCCCCAATAACCATCAGCTGCCAAAGCCGTTGTTTGGCCTTCCAAGTTTTCTCCAAGCTGTTGCCTCCTGTGTGTCTATATTACCTCTCTTGTCTAGATAAACACAGTTGTGTCCAAACTGCTTGTTCCGTTCCAATCCTCTTTCACATAATTTCCAGGGTTATCTATTAAAATATAAACCTGATTATGCCATTCACTACTTAAAACCTTTCTTTGGCCATCTGTTACTTAGAAAATGAGATCAACTTGGCCCCTTGACATGACTATCACTACCTCTGCCCCTGTGTCCTGAAAATCTGTCCTGGCTCATCGCTCAGATTTTGGACTTGCCAGGCATTAGTTTCTCACCACTGAACTGCATGCATTAAGAAAGCTGAATATGTACAGAATCTCTGAACCAGAAATTCTACTCTTAGTAAATAAACTCAACAGAAAAGTGTTCAGTTAAAGAATGTTCATAACAGTACATATTCACAATACTCTTAAACTGCAATCTACTCAATAATATGTTGTAGAATAGATACAACAATTTTCACATTCCGTTCAATGAAATACATAAGGTAATGTGAGTGAATGAAATACAACTGCACACAAGTTATGGATGCGTTTAACGAAAATAATAATAGGTCAAAGAAGCCAGATACAAAAGATCCCATCTTATATTGTGCTGGCCAAAAAGACTATTTAGTTTTTTCCATAAAATAAAAATATTTTTTTATTTTTATTTCACCAATAACTTTATTGATTAGGATATTTTGAGTATGTTGGCTATCTTCTGTTATTGGCTTCTAGTGGGTAGAAACCATGGATGTTACTAAATATCTTCCAATGCATAAGATGACCCCACAGCAAAGAATTATTTTGCCCAAGTGTCAGTAGTACAAAGAAACTTCGCAAACCACTTTGGACACATTGGCCAGTCACAGTACCTTCTCCATACACTGCAAATCTTTTCTTTTGCGTTTCAGTTGTGTTTTTACCTTTCTTGAAATAATAAAACATAATACACTGAAAATGTTGTGTATTTTCTTCCATCTTCAATATTAAAATGGCTGCACAAAAATTCACCAATTTTGATAAGGTTTTTTTCCCCTCCCCCACCTGATAAGGTGTTTTTTAATGCATGATGTTATGACAGCTGTCACAATACAATCTAACAAAATTGTTTTGAATGGAGTTAAAGACAACTAAGCACTACTAGAGCCATTGTATGGAAAAAACTAAACAAACTTTTTGGCCAACCCAATATAACCCTAATTATGTAGAATGCAAACACAGGGATGATTAAACTGTGGCATTAATAATAGAATAGTGATTCTCCTAAGAGGAAAGATAAATACACATCAAAACCTCCAGTGACTGGTCACTTGTCCCAAAATACAAACTTCAGCCCTTTACAATTGTCTGTAAAGTTTCGATGAGCTGCTCTCTCACTTCTGTTTCCCTGACGTATATCCTACAAGCCTTCTTCTTACTGACCATCTCAACATTGATTTTTTTTGTGTGTGGTCTATTTTGAAAAACTCCAATATACCTGGCTCAGGATTCTGTCAAACATGCTCATTCCTCAAATACCTACATTATTTGTTGCCTTATTTTAGTCAGATTTTTAGTACAAAGCTGTTTTCCTCAGTGGAACTGCCTTTAGCATTTTTTGCAATTACTACTTCCACAGGCCCCCTAATCCTTTGATAGACATGTTGTACACGTTGGTTTGATATCTACTGGAAAATGACTACCAGCGTAGCATTAGCAAACACCTCCATCATGTCACTTGCTTTCCCTTTCCTTTTGGTGGCGAGACATTTAAAATCTACTCTCTCTGTAACTTTCAAGTACATAATACAGTATTATTAACTATGATCCTCATGCTGTACATTAGGTTTCCAAACTTATTCATATTATTACTGGAAGTTGGTACCTTTTGAGCATCACCTCCCCTTCCGACTCCCAGCCCCCAGCCCCAGGTGACTACCACTCTCCTCTCTTTCCATGAGTTTGATTTCTTTAAGTTTTACATAAAAGTGACTTAATATAATATTTGTCTTTGTCTGTCTTATTTTATTTAACATAATACATTCCAGGTCCATCCTCACTGGATGGATAATCTTTTTTAGATATTTCATTTTTAGTGTACACAAATGTTAACTGCTTTTGTATATTGATTTTGTATCCTACAAATTTATTAAATCAGTTGATGAATTCTGAAATGATTTTCTATATAAAAGATCATATCCTCTAAAAACAAGTCCAATTTTTCTTACGTGTGTCTTCACTTTATGTATTATTCATTTATTATTTAATTTGTAATTGTTATTTATTATTTTTATTCCTTTATTTATTATTGTTAAATTTGTTAGAAGAAAAAGTGCCAGAGAAAGCAAAGCATAGCCCCTTATTCCAACAGGTACTGAAGGTCATAAGCTAATCTGTTCCTGAAACCAAAGGGCACAAAGCGGGGCCCATGCATCAGTGTTAATGGCAAAGTATCACTATAATGGTGTGAGTTAAGTTTGTTTAGTTTTAGTAGATATATTTAAATAATCTCTATTATTTTTGAAATATTGAATATGAGAATTTGGACATTTAGATGTAAAAATATTCGGTGAAATAACTTGAAACCAAACAAATTTAATAGTATTGACCTATAAGGTAATCATTTATTCTTTTTGTCAGTCATTCTTTGTATCACATCTAGTGTGTCCTATTGGTTTTGGTCTAGGACAGTGGTTATCAATATGGGCTACCTGGTAGACACAGTTAGAAAGATTATTAAACATGAGATTATGGTCTGGATCTCACTACCAGAGATTCTGATTGAACTGGTCTGGGGCACAGCTTGAGATTCTGAATTTTCTAAGTTCCCAGGCATTTCAGTTAAAATTCAGAACCACTGTTTACATGTTTACCACTTTTAATTTGTGAACTGTGTACAAAGAAATACTTATTTCTTTTTACATCCATTGTTTTACTATTTCATTACATAGTATTGATTATATGATCAACAAATGGGCCAGATACCATGCTAAAGACAGGGTATATGTTAGGTAATAGAATTGGTGTGGACTCACCATATTCACCATTATAGTTACCTACAGTATATTCTAGTATACAAAGTCACACTGTCATCTAACTGTGTGACAACGCAGACAGAAACATGTCTTTTAATGACTGGAAGTCCCCTCAAGCCATGAAGACACTGATTCTGAAGTGAAATCATGGAGTGCCAGGATGTTATTAGCAATGACAAGACATTCTTCCCCCAGAATTTGTCATGTGCCTTCCCCTTATAAGCCACGGAAGCTTTCCTTACTCTACCTTCTCAACTCCCTTATTCTTTCTCTGGTTGGGGACTTTTGTTTCTCAGTAACTGCCTCAGTGTTAAATTGTGAAGGTTTGAAATGCTTACACAGAGTAGCACTTAAACCTGAATCATTTCTGTCCCTGGATTAAGTTAAATTAACTGATTATATTAAAAAAAAAAAAAAAAAAAAAAAAACATTCATGTGAATGTGGTTCTTATTATTTGTTTTTTTTTTAATAACAGAGGCTGGAAGGTATCACCAAAGGTAAATCTCACTAATTATATCTATATAAACACTTAGTAATTGTGGGTCTATGGCTAACATTTAAGACTAGCACAATATATCAAATTATACCGGTACTAATCGTAGTTAACATTTATTGAGGGTCTCTTTTTAATCAGGCACTATTCTTAGCACTTTCCATGAATTAATTTGCTATGTTTTCAGGGAAAGCAATGAGATGATGTGTACTATTATTATTATTATTATTTTAAAAAAGAAAAGGAAACTGAAGCAAAGAGAATAGTTCCACATGTGCTGGCTTTCCTGTGTTAAACAAATGAGCATAAATGGCGACGCCCTTTAAAATTTAGAGATAGACTCAAAATGCCTTTCTGTTTGAGCTGCAAATTCTAAAAAGCCTCTCACTACACATCATTATTCTTGCTTGTTTTATAAAAAAAATGGCCTTGTTTTCCAGTTGATGTTGTCATGAGTCAGGTAGTTCATGAGTTTCAATTCAGCAGAATGTTCAGAGGAGAATGATTTTGTAATGTTTTATATAAAAGTAAGGATGTCAAAAATATAATCCATGGTATCAGAGTTTTGCCAGAACGTTGTTCAGACTAAAATGAAAAACAGGATATTCCACAGGGTTCTCCTCCATAATGAAATCATTGAGATATGAAGGGTCCCAGGAGGAGGACTTTCAAAGTTCTAGCCATTGGCAAATAAGAAACCAATTGAGATTTGTTTTTAAAAGAAGATGGTGTAATATTCCTATAGTTTGATATTAGGAGGAAAGCCAACATTTTAAGTAGTGGACCATCTGGAGAAGAAATATAATGAAGAAAGCCAACAAAAATATAATTACAACAACTGGCTTAGAAATAACAACTGCATTTATTAAGAACAGCCTAAGTAGGGATGTCAAGTACAAAATCTGAGTTAAATTTCCATTTCAGCCTTGCTGTGGGAATAGGAGACGCAACCTATGTGCAAAAGATATGAGAAGAATTTGGTAAAATATCAGATGTAGAAAAGTCACACTTAAATCCTTGTCCTTGTGTTTTTAAAAAGAAATAACTAATTGAAAAGCATCAACTATATGTGATAATCTATGGTAGATGTTTGCTGGGAGTACAGAGATGAGGCCCACAAGGTTCTTCCAGAACCTTGACTCTGACCACGTACATAAAAAGCTAATATCCATCCAAGCAGTTTAATAATAAAATGATTAAAATAATATTACATGTATCCAAAAATAATCCATAGTACATTAATCAGAATTTCTCCTCTTCCTAATGTAATAACACAGGAATGTGTTGAACTGATTATTATATGGGACAAAATTTGTAATATATGCATAGATACTCCTCATTTATTCAAAATATGTGGCTTCTATCATGTTAAGCAAGAATACAGAAATCAATGTAAAATATATACTTTTTCAATGCCATCAAAGATTTGGTGAGAAAAAACAATTATAATTATTTGATGCAAAATGTAAAGAAAGAAAACAGAGTAGAGTTTTAGTGTCAAGGCAAAAAGAGGGTTATTATGGAGAGACTTCTAAGAATAGATTTACTTAAACTGAAGGGTACATGAGTATTTCTAAGGAGAAAAAGGACAAGTGGGTGGGATGAAGGACATATATAAAAAAAAATACAGCTTATTTTCCTATCAAAAAGGCTAACACACTGAAAAAATATTAATTTCTATGTATGAATGGAGTAAAGAGAGGTGGCAGATGATTCAAGAGCAGTAAACAGCAGAAACATCATTAAGGCCATACATGAAAAGCCAAAAAGAAAAAAGAAAAAAAGAAAAACATATTTTACACTGAAATTTCTTGGGAATCAATAATTAATACTTTGTAGGGAAGTGACACAGTGACACAAACCTATCTGCTTTTGGATAACAAGCTACATCTTAAAGCTTGAATACTGTAGTCCCCCTTATCCAAAGAGGGTACATTCAAGACACCAGTGGATGACTGAAACGGCACCTAGTACAGAGCCCTGTAAACACTAAATACACTGTTTTTTCTTATAGATCCATACCTATGATAACATATAATTTAGATATTAAGCACAGTAAGAGATTAACAAAAACAACTATTAAAAACAGAAAAATTATAAGAATGTACTGTAATAAAAAGTTATCTGAATGTGGGCTCTCTCTCTCTCTCTCTCTCTCTCTCAATATCTTATTCTACTTTACTCGCCTTCTCACTTCAAGGAGGCACTTAACGGCTTCTCTTTGGCACGTCCGAATTGCAAGTGCCATTATAAAGTAAAATAAGGGGACTTGAACTCAAGCATTGCAAACCCTCAGCAGTCAGCCCTGTAAAAAAGACGGCTACTCAGTGACTAATGGGCGGGGAGCATCTCCAGGTGGAGACCTGGAATATGGGGGGTTTGCGTATGGGGTGGGACAGCAGCACAGGATTCATGAGATCTCATCAAGCTACTCAGAACAGTGCTCAATGTAAACCACATAAATTGTTGATTTCTGAAATTCTCCATTTAATATGTTTGGACTGTGGTTGACCACGGGTAAATGAAACCTCACACAGTGAAGCCATGGATAAGGGGAGGCAGGGGTGGGGGTGGGGGGTGGCTACTGCTTACAGTAAACCAACCGATTCTGGTCATTTAGGTTGGGGATGCAAAGCAACGGGAGCTCATCATGGATTATGGAAAACACATGTGGACCTGACTTCTTTACCCTTTTATGGCCTTTGGAATATGGGTATCTCAAATGGCCACATAAAGCTGGTTCTAATTCTATACCTTCTGGGAAATGCTGGAAATTATTAATCTATCTCTTCGGAACATACCTTATTGCTTCCCCTTCCGCTACACAATTCGCCACCGTATACCTCCTAAGCACCACCTTGAACTTGCTGAAATATACTCCACCTCTCTCTGTGCTACAGAACATCAAGCCCACTGTTTTCGCTCCTGCACCAGGTGCTTGTGTGTGCTGCCCCTAGTGCCTGGTATGGTCTTTCCTCCTCTCTCCCCTTTAGTACTCTGACCCTTATTTCAACCTTCAAGTTTCTTAGGGGAAAATACCCACAGAGAGAAATTTCCTGACTTTTTTGTCCTGGAAACAACCTCTACCACAACCTCTCAACACGAAGAAATTCCTTCTCTCGCGCCTTTGCAATTGGCAGATAGTTTTAGATGATGATTGAATTTTTACTTCTGGAATGTCAGGTCCAGAAGGAACATGGCCAGCCATGTGAGCTCAAGTCCTTGACCACAAGTCCCTTCAGAGAACAGAATGCATTTTTTGTGCCCCAGGTCTGCTGGGTGGAAGGCCACTTTCCTGCCATGTGCCTTGTCAGGGAAAGCCCATGGTAGGGCCTGGAACATCACACGTAGCTTTTTTTGCTCATTGATGATTTGCATTTTAACATACAGAACTTTTCAAAAGTATATGTATTATTACCTCTTTTTTTTTCCTGAATGGTGTTTGTTTTGTCTATGAAAGCTGAAATGTTCTTCAAGAGACTATAACTATATATTTATTTCTCCTAGTAGTTTTAGAATATTGTTACTTATTTTGAAATGATGATCACTTTTGAATTATGATCAATTTGGTGTACGTTGTAAAGCATAGATAAATTTATATTTTTCTTTCAAAAGGGTATTACCTATAGAGTGGCTGGATAAATGATTTATATAGTTCTTTCTGTACATTTCTTCATACCTTCTATGAATTTATTATTACTTAATAATAAAATGTCTTTTAAGTGTTTTAGCCAGTCACCCCAATTATAAGCTATTTTGGTGCTTCAAATACCTAACTAAATGAGTACATTTTCCCCAGATAAGTTTATATAGGCTGAGAATTTATTGTGAATCTCATTCTCTCTTGCCCTGACCCAGAAGGCTAATTATTGGCCTTCTAGTTTCCAACATCATCTCTAAAACACTAATCAGATCATGTCATTGATCTATTTCACACTGAAAACTTAGCTTGCCTCCATTTGCAATAGAACATCCCCCTGACTAACCTCATTTATGACACCTCCTTCCCTTAGATTATTTATCTCAACCTCCTTCAATAATTTAGACCTACAAGGCTGTTTTATAGCACATGCAATCGTTTAGGCCCCCTCTCACCATGCAATTCATTTTCACTGGCTGAACAGAAATTCTAAATCATGGTATTCCCCGTCTTTAATCATGAAATATAAAATTATGACAATTACTTAATAGTTCATTTTCAAATTTGTAATATGGGAAGAACATGGATTCAGAGTTTCTAAGCCCCAGGAATACTTATGAGCTTTTTGCCCTTAGACTCTTCTAAAACTTAAGTTTCCTTTTTATACATGGGGATAAGCCCCCCCTACTTCATTGGGTTGCCATGGGAATGAAAGCAGCTAATAGATATCTACAGTGTTTGATATAGCAGGTAATAAATATTATTCCCTCAACCCTTACCTCCTACACAGCTTCCTCTTTGTAAATCCTGGTAGATGAGCTCATTCAAACTACAGAGAAATGGAAATAGCAAGGATTCTTGGTGGTGAAAATTTTGAGAACCAAAATCAATGTGCAGTTAATTTTATTGATAATACAAGAAAGGCAGTCAAGACTAAAACTCAAGACTCTTCACACCCAACTGAAGGCTGCATCACTATGTTTGCCTTATAGTTAAGACTACATGTGAATTTCCTAAATGGGAGGGAGTTTTAAAATGAAGGTTGTGGAAATTAGAGCCATCAGGTCCCTTGACTACCAATGTTCTGATATTGGCTTCTCCAGTGTTTATGATGAAATGGATAGTGATTGTGTTTGATTTCCATCAATGTGAAAATAAAAACTCTGGCATTCTTGGCAAATGAACCTGTGTGGGTCTCCTAGGTGACCAGGAGTGATAACATGTCAGGGGGAGCTAGATTCCCACTGACGATAAGAATAATTGCATTGGGGCACAGGTCCGTGCTCAGTCTGAGGCCCAGGCTCACTACCAACATAAGAGCCCTCAACTCATTGCAGTCATTTTACAATGTACAGTGTTTGCTCGGATCTTCTCCCTCCTCTGTGACATGAAATCAGGCTTCAAAATCCAGGGTAGTCGCTAAACCACATAAGGTTCCTGACAGCTAAAGGTGTCTGAAATTAAACCCCACTTAACTCAGAAGGGACACTTCTTTTTCACATAGCCACCGATATAATAATGGTTTTGTTAAAAAGTAGCAACTTTGCTTACTACATTTGATCTATTTCCAATAATAAATGAAACATTTCTTTACTGACTAAAGTAGGAAGAATGTTACAATTATTGCTGCTGTCAACTTTGATATCATTTACAAAATATATTCATGAATATGTTTATTGGTAAATAATGCCTAGAGATAAGTCACATTTTTCTAAAGGCTAAAATGGAATAGGGAGTAAAGTTTGCAACATATGTTATTGGCATTCTTTATCTATTCAATAGAAATTAATTTTCTATTTCTTTTCTTTTATTTGTATAAAGAGTAGTTAATATTTCTCTAAAGCTCAAAACAAAACAAAACAAAAACCTAATGTTTAAGTCATTGCTGTGGTACAAAGGAGGTTTTAATAAGCTGAAGGAAGGAAAGTAGTGTATACTATTTCCTAAAATGCCTGCATGGGAATTTGTCATTTATTAACTTAATCAATTTATCTCAAGCGAGAATCCAACCCTCAAACTGGTAGGGTTGGATTATATTTGCTCAGCACACTAAGAATGCATTTATCAACCAAGGCTGGTCTTTAAGTCTGAAAAAAAAAAATCTATTCATTTATAATGGGAAATATGACTATCTCAAAGCCTGTGCAATATGCACATCAGCAGATCAGTGCATTTCATCCTCATAAATTAGCTAGAAAGAAAACTCTTACTTAGATCACTTCTTGTTGACTGGAGTCAGATGCTGAGCCGCCAGCTGGCTGGGCTGGAAGGGCTAGGATGGGAGTACATAGGCTGGAGGCAGGATGTTGTTCATTAGAACCACTAAATACAGAGCCTTCGCTTTTCCAGGGCTTTGTTGGAACCTGTCATAGGTTGCCTTTGATTCCTTTTTCTATGCTTCCATGACTGTCCAATTTCATTTTTGATCAGTATGTTCTTTCTTTAGAGATCTAAAAGAACATATTTGGCTGAGATACATATTAAGTCTTAAAGGGTTAGAAATGGCACTATATCTTTACATTGTTGTTGTTCTTGTTTTAGAATGTATCAACATTGTTTGTGATCTCAAAGTTTAACTTTCAAAGAGCAGTTTTATTTTTCTCCTTTTAGATTTTGGGGACTGCCTCAATATTATTCCTAAAAGCAGCCACTTACCAAGAAAACAAAGATAAAATAGTAATGTTTTACTGTTGTTATAGCTGATGGCCAGTGCTAAGATCAGCAGGTGTGATTTATGAATTGCAGGATGACCTGACCGTAAGGTCATTACCATTGACTGTTTCAGTACTGGTGGATCATTTCTTCCTGTTTATGTTGCTGAAGGACCCCCTGAGGTCTCTAGTCTAATGTTGCTTTTTAAAAAAAATCAGCCCATAAGGTGTCCACATTGGTCATTCTAGTAGACCCTGGTATATAAAATTCTAAATATGTTTGTTTTTAGAGTACAGGCTTTCTCTAAATTATTTTTTTAAGTTTGCCAGCATTTATATTAAAAATTATGAGATTTACTTTTTAATTAAAAAATTAAGTTTCACAATATAAATTGTCAAGCCTAGGTTACCCTAGATATTTGTGACAAAGTTTGAGGATGATTCCATGGTTTAAGTTTATTTCTGTGTCTTATAGAAAACATATGTTAATTTTTTCATCTTTTCCTATCATTTCCTTAGGAAAGATTTTAATATAAACTTATACGATTAAAAATGCAGTTGGGTTTAATTTTGTATTGATTCTTAATTATCTTCTAAACCAATGAAAACTCATTTTTTTATATTTTGTACCCTCAAATCATAATTTAGTTGTGGTACAGAAAACAATCTGTCCAAACATTTATGCTTTCCATCTACAGTTTAGAGACATTGATAAGAAGCAGCTACCTAGCAAGACCTGTGTTTCCCAGTAGTGCTTATATCTTAGTGCATCTTGTAATTATTTCTTCTAATAGGTTCTGAGTGGAAAAATACACACCATCTTTATACCTTGATGTATAATAGCCAATATTAAGTGTAGAAAACATTCTAAAACAGAAAAGTAAAAGTTGAGGAATGGCGGAGGAGAAGGCAAAGGAAACGGGGCCATATCACGGAAATAAATGGAAACAGAGACCAAATTCTAGATTCAAATGCCTTAGTTCTATTCAATTTGTATTGGTTTTCTGTCAAATCAAACTAATGTACTTGAATATTCATTGTTTTAAATGCTTTTTTGGATTGTGTACAAGATCCATTGTGAAAAGCTAAGAGTGTATTTAAGTAGTAAAAACCTCTTTTTTATTCCCTTGCCAGACTTTTTACTTGTCCTTAATTGTTAAAAATGCACAAGAAACTCCAGACCAATCTGCTTCTGACTTTTGCTTCAGTGGAATTGTTAGCATATAGAAAAAATAAGATGCATACATAAGATCCCTATGGTTAGACAGGATGTATTAGCCTTTGTTCTGTGCCAAAGTAATCATGTTTTCTCCTTGGGAAAATGACTTTGTTGTGGCTTTTGGGCAAGCTGGTAAGGATGAGCTTCCTTACTCCTGAAGACCATGTCCATTATCTTTGGACAGCTCAGGAAATCACTGACCAAAGAATAAAAACCTGAACAGACAAAAGAAAAAAACACACCTCCACGTTTGTTAGCTTGTCCTCGTTAACATGGAAGCGACAGCATTGAGTACTGTATTTATTGCATGGTGTTGCTGTAAAATTAAATAAAATAATTCATGAAACATAGTCATTACAGTGTGTGGCATAGAGTAATAAATGGAGTAATAGCTAGTGCTTTGTTATTATTACTATGACCTGAGTGTCCCTTAGTTTTCCCATCCTCCATAACTCATCCTTATTCCATGTGGACAAGTTTCATGCCCTTCCCTAAATACATCTCAGGATCCTTAGCGAGTGTCTTCATTATCATGATTTCCACTTGACACCCTTCTCAGCTGTCAGATTCTCTGTGCCTCTCAAGTTCACTCTTGTCTGACTTCTCATGTTCCCATTGCAGCTACTGCTCCCACTGATCTAATTTGATCCAAACGATGGGGCTGCAGTCTTTCCTTTCATTTCCTGGTAAACAGATGAGTGGTAGTAAACATGCATTACAGTGAACGATAGTTTCCTATAGGGAATTAGATAAAGGACAAGAGATGCCTATAGCAGTCTCCATTCACAGGGTTCCCAATTCCCCAGCCTGGCTTCCTGCTGGGTGGTACTCAGTCTTGTGAAAGGATATGAACATAACACAACTTAATCGAAAAGAGAAATGAATAATAAATCATGGAAATAGAATGTGTAGAATCATAACAGGAGAATATCGATAATTGCCAAGAATTTATAGAAAGTAAGGAAGAATATGGGAAAGGAGACTACAATCTTGCCAAGCAAGAGTGAGATGAGCCAAGAGCTCAGGCCACATCAAAACTGAATTCAGTGTGTGAAGCTCTTCATTTCCCTGCACTGTGGCTAATGCATGGATTCATGGTGGAGATACATGTGGCCATCAGCTCCCTGTTGGCAAGCCTGCAATAAATTTTGTCAAGGCTTAACATAGGAAACAATGATATAACAAAAGAAATCAACTTGGGTAAGAATGGAGATTTTAGGTTTAAGAATTACTTGGCTACCAGAGAGCCACTGAAATTTCAGCTGATATTAATGGGAATCAGTGTAAGACATGGACCAAATATTTCCCGGATGCACAGTTCCTTATCTACCAGTGTTACCAGGAAAAATCCCTTTCTGCTCCCTCTGGACCCAAGTCAATTGAACACAAGTGTCAAGGCTGCCCCCAGGATGATAATTGATCAATTACATCCAAATCACTTCCGGAAACCCTGCTCATCCCCCAATAAAATAAACAGTGGACCTGGTCTTTTCCAAAGCGGTTTACAGCTTCTTTGTTTACCATTTCCCATCCTAAACCTGGTCTTTCACCCAGCTCTTCATTTGATAAATACTTAGTTAACATCAACACTTTTCTGGGGACAGAACATATAGCAATGCATAAACCAGATGAAATCCCTGCTCTCCAGGAGATGCGGTTGTAGGGAGGGAGACAAGTAGAACACAAATAACAAACATATAACAGCAGGTGTTTATAACCACTATTGAGAATAACAGTATTGGGGACAGGGGACAAAAGGGATTAGAAGAGCAGGATTCAATACTCTTTTATATAAGATGATCAAGAAAGGACTCTCTGGGAAGGTGTCACTTGAGCAGTGATGAGAAAGAAATAACTTGTCTGAGGATTTGTTCTTAAGTAAATAGAAAAACAGTTGTCAAGCTCCTGAACCTGGAACATGATTAGGGTATTTGCCCTTTCACGTATAAAATGTTCTTTAAATAGGTTTTTCCCTAAGTAAGAAGACCTTATCTGCAAAGTCTGGAATTTTTAGGCAATACTCGGATACACTGTCTTGTGTCCTGCTGCAAAGTGCTATAATAAGGATGATTATAAAGATCTTTATCATTGTTATTATTAACTGTAGACAAAGACTAACCTCAAATTAAACCTTGGAGGGAAGTAGACAAAATGCAAGCATAAAGGAAAGGAAGCTTCACAAATTGAAATACTCATCAACCAACATTAACCTGAACCACATCCCTTCAATTTGCCTACTGTTTATATCAAAGAGATGCTCTCTGTCATATTGTGCTTCTGTTAGTTAATGATATGTGATACTTTCCAGAGATGAACAAGTTTTAAATCAAACTGGGACAAGCATGCGTGATCCAAGACTCGGTGGTCAGAAATATCCTATGTGTAATTAGGATGAAGCTAAAAGACTTGAATTCATATTTTGACATATTTATAATCTGGTTGAAGAAACAAAATGCATGCTCCATAATAAGTAGAAATTTACAACTGTGAACAAATCCCATTTGTTGGATGAAAGAGATACAGCAAGCATTGTACCTTGTTATGAATCACATACAAAAAAGAACTGAGAACACAGGGTAATTAGGAGTAAAAGAGTGTTACACAGAGCAAGAATGCTATTGAAATCACAACATTCATTGTTCCCTTCCTGGGGGACATCACTTTAATATTCCAACCCCTGGAGGTATACAGTAGGCTTTCCCCCAACCCACCCACCTACAGCCTCCCCCGATTCATAAGTGGCAACTCCATTCTACCAGCTGCTCAAGCATGAAACACTGAAGTCATCATCCTTTTTGTTCTCCTAAGCTCAGCATCTAACTCTTCATCATAATCTGCTTGCTATACTTTCAAAATATATCCAGAAATAGACTATTTCCCTCAATCTCTATGACAGCCATGCCTGTCCAAGGCTCAAGATTTCTCACTTGAATTATTGTACAAGCCACCTCATTGATCTCTCTGCTTCCACCAGTGCCCCCTAAGAATCTATTCTCAATGGAGTGGCCAGAGGAATCTCTTCAAAAGTTAAATTAAATCATGTCTAAAAACCCTGCATCAGCTGCCTGGTTCACTTAGATTCAAATCCAAATCCCTCCAATCAGTTGGAACACTCTCAGGCATCTCATCTCATTATCCCCTGCTTTCTCTTTAAACTTGAATCCCATCACGTTCGTCCCTTGCTCACTCAGCTCCAGCCATGTGACCTCCTTATTACTCCTCAGATTCGCTGAGTATTGTCCCATAATTGACTTCCATGAAATGCTCTCCCTCATGTAACTACAGGGTTCATTCCCTATGTCTTTCACTGCTTTCCACTTCTGATCACAGGTTACCTTGGTAGAGCAGACCCCACACAAAGCCCCCTCCCATGTCTTGCCTAGTCCTCCATCATCTGTAGTCTGTACTTACCATATATTATATACATTTTTTTTTATTTTCAACTCCCCCCTTCTCAACCCCACAACAGAATAAGTTCCATAACGATGTGGACTTCGTTTTGCTCATTGTGGTTTCCCTAAAATCTGTAACAGTAGTCAACATTGCCGGCTGGCTTTACTCCAACTCCAGAGATAAACTCATTTTGAAACACCACTCTCAAAACTCACACAGTATCGATCCTTTCACATGAAATAAAGTTGACAAACATCATAATATTCCTCTTTTATTTCTTAACTTTAAACTAAGTCTGACTTTTGATGTTTTTGTAACTTTTAAAAACACTTTGTTACAAAGATATTTGTCTAATATCAGAAGTGTCAACAGGGGATATAAAATAAATATGACTTCACTGGTAGGAAGAGTGATTCTCAGCTTTGATAAGATCTATACAGTTATTTAAAGCTTTATATATTTTAACTTTTGTCTCATCAAAAATTGACTGTCTTATATATTTCTTTGTAAGTATTACTACATCACATATACTTAGAAAAAATTTTATCTGCTCTCCACCACCAATTTTTACCTTTCTGGTTATATTTTCTTGATAATTTTTTAAAATAAGAAGTACTGATTAAAGAATAAAGTCTTTAAATATAAAAGTACTATAGGGTGGGGGAGCTAACCCTACCAGACATTAAAAGATGCAATAAAACCTCTATAATTTAAAAAACATGAAGTGGTTCCAAGGAGTTAACCAAACCTTCTATATAGTTATAGTTCTTGCTGCCAAAAGCAGGGCAAGGCAGCAATTTTAATGAGACTCAGAGAAATTAAGTGATTTGCCTAATTTCGTGGAGCTTATACTTGTCAGAGTCACACCCTTAACACACTGTAACTTCAAATGCTGGGCAAACAAAAGAGTGTGCAGGCCATATATTCTAAACTATCAAAACGCAGTATAATTTGTAGTTTTCTTGAGTTTCTTGCACTCTGGTTGAGGATATAATATTCATTTTCAAGAAATAACATACAGCAGAGGTACATGTTTTACACTGACTTAAAAGCTTCCAATTATACGGCTGCGTTTGATTTCCGCCACACCTGATGAGGGTAATAGAATATGCCTTTGCTTCTTTATCAAGCAGGGTTGTGTTATCTAACCCCTCAAATCTCAGTGACATTCCACAATGAACATGAATTTCTTGTCCACTCAGGGTGCCCTTGCAAATCAATCGTGGCTATGTAGCCTCTGGGTCACTGCTGTTCCTGGGAAGGGAAAGGAGCGATACGGTGAATCACTATATGTTAAAAATGGCACAATTCAATTCTCCTCATATTTTATTGGTCAAAGCAAATCACAGGTTAGTTCTTGAATTCTGAGTGGAATGTATTTGCCTTCCAGCGAACAGGAACAGCCAAGTCCCAAGTTCAAGCCTGATGTCTGTGGCACTGGGAAAAGCAATCCTTTCCTAGGACTGAGCAAGCTACGGGACTCCCTGCAATAGGTTATTCACATGAGAAACCTGGAATTTAGAGAAAGTAAGCAGTAATAGCCAGAGTGCGGTATCCAACTCAAACTCCTGATTCGAGCACTGCTGTCCATTACTATTCTATACTAAACTCCACTGCTTAGAAAGTCAACAACGACACCAGGGATATCCTTGAACAGAGCTCAGCCTTGTCAGTGAAGAACCAAAAGGCAGATTCTGCATATGTTCCATATGTCACCTCCACTCATCAACACCCCCCCCACCCCAAACTCCACCTCTAATCCTATGAAGTAGAACATCTCTGCAGAACTGGTTCATCTCTGAGGAACTCTATAACCCAAAAAGCAAATTTTAAAAATAATTATTCTAGCCTGTATTCTGTGATGCTCAGTTTCTCCAACAGTTAAAAGCTCCCTAAGGTCCTTCATAACTGTAAGAATCAGTGAAAAGAAGGCTTATTTGGCCTCCCACGGCCGATGAAGTTCCACTCCTTTTCCATAATGTTCTGTTGTCATACTCAGAGAAATATAGGGAAATGTTTTTCAGGAGGAAAATAAGACATATATCTGGTGTGAGGTAAAAGTCATTCTTATTTATTTAAAATGATGACTCGTATAAGGGGAAGCAAGTTTTCCCTTTAAAATACAAGTAATAAAGTCAAAAGTAGTGTTAAAGTTATTCTTGGTACAATCCCGATTGTGCATTTTACATTATGAGTGACCTGATTTCTTCAACAAAGAAAATGCAGAGAAGCAATTTACGGATTAAGAAATATATTAAAAGTGCCACTGTTCCTCATTCAAACAAACTGAAAATTTTATGTGATAATGAGGGATATTTGAAACCTGACTGTAAATTGAAGTTCATGGGATTAGTTCTTGTTTGCAGACCTAGAATACTGTGCCTTTTAGAGATACATATTGCAATGTTTATAGATGAAATGTAACAATGTCTGGGAAAAGAGTTGCAACACCCTCCGTGTGGCTGAGGTCTGCGCATAGAAGAGAGATAAGATGGCCCTATGCCTGAGTTGCTAACGGTTAAAACTGGGTGTTGATGAGAACATTAGGATGTATTATGCTCTTCTCCAGCCTTTTGTAGCTTTGAAATTTTCTGTATTAAAATAGTTACAATTTATGACCTCACCCTAGTCCAATATTGAAGAACACAACACCAAATATACTGTGCCATTTTTTTTTCATTTATGAAGCTTCATTCATCTGCTAACTCCTACCATTTTATATATTTATAAGTTGAAACCAGAAGACTGAAAAGTGAAGTTGGGCCCCCAACCTTCTATGCTGTGATACTTAAATTAGTGGAGTCATAGATGCACACAAAAACCACTCTATTTTCTTAGGCTGCAGACAAAATAAAACCAAATGAACACTTTTCTACTCAGGGTATGACTCTTGGGAGGATAAAGGGTTAATTACAGTTCAGTTTTTCTCCATTGACATTGAGTACAATTTACCTGGTATTTGAAATACACAGAAGAAACTATTTTTCTCTATTTAAATTTTTCCATATTCAGTTTTAATGACACAATAATTTGAATGTAAAGGCGAACATCCCAGGGCTTACTTCATCAATCATAGTGTAATAAGGCTCAAAAGTACAGTCACTCCATTTTTTTTTTCTTACTCGAAGAAAATCACTCATACAACTTATATTTACAACTTAGCCCTGACCTTGGTTTGTGATGTCAACACGAGGTTCCTGCCAGTCAGCAGTTCTTCCTGCAAATTCCATAAAACAATAAGTGAATTTTATTTTTAATGTGTCACCTACATAACTGGCATGTCAGCTCACCAGCAAAAATCCAATATGAAATCCTTGAATATATTTGACTTGAATCACTTGTGGCTGACACAGTAAAGATCCAGTGCTGGAGTTTTTAATTCATGGTCTTGAACAAGGTGCTGTATTGTGCTTAGATGCTGCTTCGTCAGAAGCTGGAGAAATCCAGCCCAGTTCAAGGTTGAGCTAGTTGCTCAGCTAGCTCCGGTAATACGAGAGGGTTGTGTGCTTTGTGCAAGCATGTGTCCTTGTGTGTGTGGTATTTTACAAATGTCTGCTGCTTGTGGTGTGTGTGCACAAGCCTAACCACAGGAAAGGTGCTCACTGGGCATGTGAGAAGCTTTGGGATGTATGTTGCAGAACTTCAGCCCACAGAGCACAACTGCCTACAGGTTAATGTACTGAAACAACACCTAAGTCAAAAATAGTTGATTTAGATTTGCTGGGTAACTGGATCAAAACTGAGATAGATTCAAATTACTTTCTCAGAATCGCCTCAAATTTCACCCACTTTTCCTCTCTGTGTTATTTTTCCATTTCCTTTTGGGACCTACCCACCACATTATTCTCTTATGATTTGGTAGAGAAAATAAATCATTTTAAAGAAAATTAAAAAGCATAATTCGGTTCCATATAACAAAGCACAGTTGTTAAGGCTGGTCTGGACCCGGCTTGCTTTAGCTTTTAGCGCTTACTTGTTGTGTGATCATACACAAATCACTAATTTATCTAGGCCTTGTTTCCTTCATTGGTAAATGTAATAAAGAGTAGAACTTACTTCATAGATGTGTTACGAAGTTTAAGGAATAATTAATGAAAATTCCCAAAGTTTTGTGTCTGGCACATAATAGAAGCTCAGTAAATTTTTGCTAGATGAAAAGAAAGTTGTTTGGTTTGGTTTAACAAGGAAATGCCATGAAAGATGGAAGAGTGGAGAGTGAAAAAGAGAAGGGGACAAATAAGAGATTTAAACAGTAAAATATGCGAAGAGAAAAACATTCACCCAGTGTGAACGACAGTGAGGCAAGAAAAGCAGAGAAGAGAAACATGTTCTGAACGAGCCCCCAAATTTGAATCTTATCCATGTAGTCCCATCTTTGCATGCCTATAACGTGATAGGCGTTGCATAAGACACAATAATGATTTTTTAAATGACACACTACTTGCCTGCCGGAGATTACAGTCCAGTGAGGTGGCAGATAGGAAAATCAGCCAATATTCTGCAGTGTAAGTGCCCCATCAGCGGTGATAATGGAGCCTATTGGAGCCCAAGAGATGGGAGAATTAGGGCCAGAGAGAGCAGAGAAGGCTTTGCTGAGTATGTAGCTCCTGACTGGTGTCAGAGAAAAATGCTAAGGTTTTGTCTGTTGAAGTAGGGTGAAGGTTGGTCCCAGCAAATGTAAAACCAAGCACGTTTGAAGAGGGGCATTATTAAAGATCCCAAGGATCTCTTATGGGAAGGAACCTAATAAACAGATCAAGGGAGTGGGGGGAAGAGAGACCAGAACTGTAAAGAGCTTTAATTTGGATTTTATTAAGAAAACAGCAGCAGTTTTTTTTTTTTTTTTTTTTTTTTAATATAATGCAAGGGGACATGATTAAATTGGGGGGACAAGTGGGAGCAGGATAGACAGGTAGGTAAGAGTCATTCTAGATTTTTAGACATTCTAGATTTCCAAGCTTTAGATTTGTTGATGTTGAAAGAGAAATTAAAAAAGAAGTAGGAATGAGAGCAGGCAGATGATACGTTTGGTTTTGTGCTGAATTTGAACTCCATGTTCAAGCACCAGCTCAATTCATTCAGTGTGGTTGAATATCAGCAGATGATGACTGTTGAAGATAAATACATTTAAGTTTTCAATATCTAAATGTTATTTGATCTTACTGATCATTATGTTGATATTTTTTCTCAAGAAGATGTCTCATTTCTCCAATTAGACTTAAATTGTCCAATATTGAAGGCAAAAAATTACATATTTCCTTCTTATCCCACAGTACTCTCAACACAATGATGGTTGTGTAGATACCTATAATAAACCGCTGGGTAAACTAAATTGAAATTTTTAGAAAAAGAATGAGCTCTTGAGTAGGAAAAACTCCTATTAGGCTGTTAGTCAACTAAATTGTTAAAAAGTAAAATAATGACTAAAATGAAGTTATCAATATATGCTGTCCTGAGTTTAGAGGTCTTCAGTTTCAATTCTAAAAGAGTGAGCTAATTTCATTGAAAGTAAATGATATGACCTAGATGCTGTTAAGATAAAAACTATTTATAATATCCTAATCCCAAATTAACTTCCTTTTCTCATGTTCTGACTCCCATGGACAAAAGTGTATCCCTTGAAACAGTGGCCCCTAATCCCTCTTCTCTGTTTGCTGAGCGTCTCCCTGGGTGGTGCCCGCAAGCCCTCAGACTCCCCGTGTCCTGATTTGAACCCTTTTTCCAGCCTAGTTTACCTCCGCTAAGGACACCCCCTCCTCCCAGCTGTCCAGGTTCAAAAGCCCTGTTGCCACCAAGACTTCCATTTGTCTCCTGTCTCCTGTTCCATTATTTGCCCCGGGCTCATCCTTTGTACCTGTAAGCCCTTTCAGCACCTTTTCCCTTCCTTGTCCTCGTCTGCTCTTCCCAACAACACGTTTGCCTTCTAGTTGTTGTCATGCCTCCTCAGTCCCTCTTTTTTTTTCTTCGCAGGCTTCCTTGTCGTTGTGTCTACATTTACGTACTTAAAAGGCACTGAGTTCATTTTACCCCCCAAGGAGAAATTCTAGAGAGGAGGGGCAATCATCATAGCCTCCGAGATACTCTTATTCATCACAGCTTCTTCTCCCTCCGACGCCAGGCACCATAGAGTGATATGGGAAAAGGCCCTAAAATGCCCTACAAGACCGGACCCTGGTTGTCAGGCTGTGTTTAAGCTGCAAGTCTTCCAGCAGTTGAACAGTGTGTAGCTAGAGGGCTGCCCACTCAGGACGCTGCCTGTCAGGGAGAGAGGCTTTGGAACGCTCTGCTCTTGTTTGGGTTTAGTAGATATTTTTAGAGGATTAAAACGGGAAACTGGCTGTAACATACAGCACTCGGTGTGAGACCTTTTTACAGACCATGGGGGATTTCATTTTAAGTCGTCGTCGGCAGCCGTCCGTCTCGAGAGACGATGGTGTAGCTTCTTAAGAGTCTATCTGCACCGCCGAGAATGGTTGTGCAGTCCAACTCAGGAGTGACACGGTATCTGTCTCCTCCCGTGTTGAATTGACATCTTGTGATGATGCTGGAGTGTCCTCTCCAGTGAAGCTGAGGTTACAGAGCCTGGGCAGGGTGATATGGAGGGTCTGCCGTTGCCCATGCAGCAGACCCCCCCTCTCTTCGCAGCTGAAGGGTCCAAGGGAAAGACGGAGTCAATACAGCTTGGCTTCAGGTGCGCCGCAGGAGTTGCCGGTGTTGACTGCAACGTCAAACCGCCTTAGGGACTCCAGCTCCGGATTTTCTGTCGGGGTTTACTCCCTTAGCCTTTCCCCTGAAGAGGTATGCCGCAAGGCAGCGGAGGTTTTTTGGAGTCAGAGTTTTCCTTCTCTGATGTGCCCTGACTGGAAGATCGAACCAGCGACACTTAGCTCGCAGGCCGACGCTCAATCCACTGAGCCAAACCAGCCAGGTTTCATTTTAAGTGGGGAAATAATAAAATGAAGAACATACCCACTCACAAACAAAGCAAAACACACACAAGCACGTTCTGACATTGCTGTTCGGAGGTTGCAGGCAAGGAGCCTAAGAAAGGAATCGTAGCGTGGAATTGCAGGGTTTTAGACCTAGGTGAGGCCACAGAGGTTGTTCTTTCCGAGCCCCTCAAATCACAGCTGAGGAAACAGACTAAGGGGGTGTGCCATTTGCCCAAGGCCACAGTTAGTTAATTTTCTGCAGGGACTAGAATTAGAACTTTTAAGTCCCAGTCTGAGAGTCTTAAATCCTAAGAGAAGGTGGGAAACAAGTGTTATCTCCCCGAATCACTTACCTTTTTGCAAAAGATTTTGCCTATTTGGAAAAGACACTGTCTGCATTACCATGTGGATTAAAATGTAAATCCATCGCCTTGACTTTTTTTTTTGGCAAAGTTCTTTCAAGCAAGTCCAGTATCTTCCTGCTGGGTTTCCTGGCTGTCCTGAGGAACATAAACCATGGCCCATAGTTACTTCTACAGACTTTGGATACAAGAGACTAAACCAGCGACTTCTGAATTATGATCCCTGAGCTCTTTGGGGTTTGGCACACCTTGCAGTTTAGTAGAGAAGTAAATTTTCAATTTCTAGAAGAGTAAATTTGGAAAGGGGGAGAAAAAGAAATGTTTTTAACTGAAAAGTGAAACACAAACTGTGGATTTTACCATGAAAGGCAGACGATAAATTTATTGTATACGTGGGGGGGTGGTCTGTGGGGGGGTGTCTGTGTGTGGAGAGAGAGGGAGAGAGAGAGAGAGAAAGAGAGACAGAGAAAGCACTTAGAAAGACCATAAAAAAACATAATAACAAAAACACAGTATCATGCCTGTGTATGCTAGCTAGCTAAAGGACTGGGTAGACCACACGCTGAAATTTTTAAGGCTTTGAAAGAAGAGTCATGAGGATAAAACAAAAACTCATCTGTATACAGAAAAAGGCAGTCCCTTTTCTGATATGACTAAGGAAATAATTATTCTCAAAGATCTTGAGAACTTTGCCTCCACTGCTGTAATAGAATAAGAAAGAGCATAATAGCACTCACTCTGGAGAAATTCTATATGTCCCTGGCAGTGTGTTGGAACATACCAGAGAAAATTAACAGCTTCAAGTCAGATAGGTTCCTGGATCATAGAAACCTCCTGTTGAGCATTTTTTATTTAAGTTCAGTTTTTTCAACTGACCATATTTCCAGTCCGATGTACCCACATATTACTAATAATCATACATGAACATGCACCCCATAAACACATACATGAGCATACATGTGTATGCACACACACACACCACAGAGCCTAGAGTCAACACATGGGTACAGTTTTCTTAGTGTCTTAAATTGAATTTGAATATATCATAAGCCGGCTGGATGATGATAGTTTTACAAGGTCTGGAGATGGTTTATCAATTGAACTTCAAAGGTATCTTAGCCTTTCTGCACTGGTCATTATTAAGTAAGAAAATATGCAATCATTTGAGGAGAAAAATATTAGATTTATACTAAGGAGAACTAATCATGATTCCATGTAAGTTTCCAGTAGATTCAGCATCCCATCTCCTTGTTTTCCTATCTGCCATTCCTTCTAACATAGTCATCACTCCCCTGTGCCTTGAGATTTCGGGTAGAGAAGTCTTTGGAGAGAAATAAGAAATGAATGAAATTTAATAAGGTGTTTCCCTTCTTAAGCTTACATGGTAAAAAGAAAAAACTCAGGATAGTTTGGAAATCTCTTGTCTTCTGGGATTTCAAGGCAAAACACACCCAGAGATTAGAAATGGGAAGGGTTGAACACCTGCGTAAGGGAGAGAAGAATTCAGATATTCAACTCTCCCTCAAAAGCTTTAGAGAACACTAACTCTTATGGAGCGTTTGATACATATGGAGAGTGTGCAAAGCCACTGACCAACATTTGTGCATTTAACCCCCAGAACAGCCTTGGGAATAGGTACTTTCAACTTGCATTTTACATCTGAGAAAAAAATAATCTCAGAGTGGGTCGTTCTAGTTAACAACTGGTGAAACGAGCACACAGCCACAGGTTGGTTTGACCCCTAAGTCCATCCTCCCACTAACATGCTGGGCATGAGAAACACAATAGCAGCCAGTGTTATATTGGGCAGATGCTCTATTTCTAGCTGGTTACTAAAGTACATGCAGAAAAGGACCAAGATAGGTGACAAGTTAAGGAGCAGTTCAAGATTGATCTTGTTTTTGTTAACAACTTAAAGTTAAGTCAATTTCCAGTTGCGGATAGTTTTTAACTCCTGTATTTCCAAGGAACGCTTTTGTAGGTATCAATAACGGGGGGGGGGGGGGGGGGAGAGAATACGCAATATCTTCCCCATGACATAATTTTTAATAATTTAACTTAATATCAAGTGGAAGACAGACATCAAAGTAATTTTAGGACATGAACATCTTATTCTAATAGGACCATAAAAAATCTTTACAAGAAAGAGGTTTTTTAATTGAAAATTTAAAACTGGACAGAACTCAAGAGATGACATGGAGACATGGGAAGACTTTTTCTTTTAAATCACATCTTAAGATTTTATTAAATTTAATCAAAAATAAAATATTTTATAAGAATTTCTTTTACAATAATACTTTAAAATACCCTTATCATAGGTGATGGTACTAAGTGAAACTGCTTAAGTGTGAGATGTCACTTTAAAGACTTATTTAAATTTGACTGCCATTTGACCAAAATCTCCAATAGTTCTTATAGTAATCATTAAAATTCATTCTATATTTAGACCTTCTATTTTCCTTCACATATATATATATATATATATTTTATATAATATGTATAATAGTTTGTTATAGCAGTTGACCAAATTATGATATTGCAAATATCATTCTCCTACCCCAAAAGGTAAATGCTTTGATTTGAAAGCCTCTGTTAATCTAATCCTACCTTATCTAACCACGTTTGCTATATCTAAACAATACATTTTCATTTCTTTCTCCTTATCTCATACCCATCCCCACACATTCATCCCCACTTCTATCACTTCATCTTTGCATAATTTGCCTTCGTTTCCATGTAACACATGTGTTCTGCCTCTCTAAATTCAGCAAATTCTTTAAGGTCCAGCTTAAATTCCCTCTTCCAGCCCATGATGGACAGTGACTCTGGTGTTAGGAAATTTAATTTACTGACAGTGTGATAAAATTTAGCATACTTAATATCTTTCTCTTATTTTGTAAAAAGTGGTTATCACAGCATTGTGAGCCTGTTAAGTCCTTCATAAATATTAATTCATTGACACTTCCACAGTTCATTTCCCTCTAGCACCTCTGCAAAGTCAGAGTAAATTTCAAGAAATCACTGTGCATCCTATTCTTGTACAACTGTGAATAAGTCACCTGGCATTTGTCTTCCATTGTTTCAAAGCCTCGCTATGCTATTAATTCTCATTATTCCTTCAAAAAGGTCATAGGTTTAAACTAAGTGACCCACCATTGAAAAATACAGCATAATTTGATACATTAGAGACTATAGTGATCACATGTATCAAGATCTGTCTACTGTGGTCTCTTAAAAACTGGATTACAAGTCAAACAGAGTCCATTATTGTAAATGAAACATAAATCCAATGACATACAAGCTCTTCTGAAGCATCATTGATGCACATTCTTTAGTTTTCTAGGAAACTGAAAAATAAATGGTAAAATATAACTAGTCACAGGGTTGCATATTATTGGACACTCAGGTAAACAACTGCTTTGACTCCATATTCTGGAGCAAGCTAATCACAGACAGAATGTTTCCTTTATGTGGTGAGTTTGCTCCTAAAGAGTGGTGTGTGAGTGTTTGTGAATTAAATCCTGCTTCCCCCATGGGCTTATGCAAGATTTAAATTTCAAATTTTTAATTTTTTTCTCAATAAACTAGAACTCCAAGTTTTTATTATTTCTGCTTGGCTTTCAACATTATTTTGTTAAGTTTAATCTATGATAAAATAATTGACTGAATTTCAAAAACTATATTCTGAAAAGCCTGGTAGTAAATATTTCACAATAGTATTTTTAGATTTACCACTTTGTCACTGATTTATCTGCATTTTAAGTGTTCTTGTACTTACAAAAACTTTAGTCAAGCCTTCTTTTGTTTTTGGACTCTAGTTCACCACCCTCTCCTCCTTTCAATCATGCTTTTGTGTTTGTACAGAGTTTGAAAAGTCAAAGAGAATGGTAAACTTGCTCACATTTTAAAAAAATTTTAGAATGTTGAGGTTTCCTTTTATAACTAGAAGGAAGAAAAAGCAGCCATTTTTCTCCTTATCATGGGTTTTGCCCTAAAACCATCTTAATTTTGAATGAAAATTATTGTTTTAATAGCAGATACCCAGGGAGACTGACAGAGAAGGAAAGTCTGGGAGGTAACACACATGAGATTCCCGGGAGGACATGTCTGTCAGTAAGAACTTGTCAGATCAAGTGCAACTCTAATAAAATGGTAGGTATCAACAGGTAGTCATTTTCGTCACTGTCATTGAAGTAAAGGCCCAAACACCATTATCTGCATATATCCTCAGTACATGCTTTTCTCAGGATTGAAATAAACTGAGACGTCTTCCCACTGCACAGCATAACTGTGGGGACAGAAATTTAAAACTAGATTAGGACCAAGCAAGAAGGGCCAATGCAAGTCCTTTGGGGAAGAATAATGCAGACACAGAGACAGAGAAAATTTTCCCTTTGTTTTCTGGAATCACAGGTATGAGGATGCTACAGATTTGAGCTTCAAATGGCCATTTCGGTAAACAACCATAAGAGGAAAGAGATCAAAGAAGAGAACAATAGAATAAACCTGGTGGGCTTATTTGATTATTTAGATTGAGACATGCTTAAAATCAACTGAACCACCTTGGACTTCCCAGCTTCATAAGCCAATAAATTCACTTCTATTGTTTAAATTTATGTGAACTGGCTAGCACATAAAATTCTCATTTTCCTCTAGAATAAACCAGTGATTTTATACTCATGAGTTTGACGTGGCTCATCTCTGTTCTCTGATTCACAAGCCCTGTTCTGGATGCTGATAAGCACACAGTATTGACATCATGTTGAAATTACAGTAACTTCGAATAGCTCCAAAGAACTCACCCTGACAGAATTTTTCTTCAGAGTTAAACATGTGCTTTCTGCTTAGGATGTGAAAGAACAGCCCTTGCCACTGTGTCAGTTACAGATTCCAGAGAGAACCCACACTCTTATGACTAAACATCAAGCTCGAGGCTTTCTCTGAGTCACATGGCCCAACAGCCCAAAATACCTTCTGTGTTTTCTTTTGGGCCTCAGTCTTGGCCTCAGGATGCCCTTCAGATGATCCCCAGCCCTGGCCTCACACCAAGACATACCGTGGACAGGACTGGCTCTCAGCTGACTATCAAACCGGCCCGTGTCAGGTGTTGAAGTACCCCCTATTACGAAATGATGGTCAGGTACCATGACGCGCTGTGCAAGCAAGAATCTAAACAACAGGGACCACGTAGTGTTCCTTAAATTGCATCTTGTGGGGGAGTCACTTACTCTGTCCTCCCTGAGGCCTGCCTGTGTTAGAGGTGGAGCTTCTCCTTAGACACAGGTCCCAACATACAAGTAAACCCATGAGGTTTTCCACTTTAGGTAACAACTAACTTCTTAGCATCGAAGGCTTTTTTATTTGACCATCTTGTTGAAGTGTTTTACTTTCTGAGTAAGGAATGATATCTAGCTTTTGACCTTGTGTGGCTTTTTATTAATGATGTTACTTTGTGAAACATTCCTTCGCTAGAGGTAATGTCCAAAGTCCAATCTCGTTTGGATAACAGAAAATAGTTCTACATATTTTTCTTGATTTTGATAAATTGTATTTCTTTTAACTTTAAGAAAGTATTTCAACTGAAGGAATGAAAGACTAGATCATTGCATGTATAGGTCTTATGAATAAGGCTAAGAATCACATTTATACACACATACATACTCACATGTTTATGTGTACCCCTGAACCCTGAATAAATAACAAGAAATAAAAACTTACCCAGGAAATGGAGAAAGACCTCTCAGGGCTTAAACTGTTTTGAGAATATGCCTGCTAAGTAAATTTTACATGTGATCTGAAGTGTGAGCCAAAGAACTACATATGGTGAAACTTTAGCAAATACTTACCAGGGGAGTAACCCACAAAGGAATTAAAGATCCTAGCCACATATTTAATTTTTTCACCCAAACTGTTAAAAGCTATGTCATTTTTCACTGGAGAAGGTAGGTTGGCTAATGGATTTAACACTAGCATTTGGCCTAATTTCCTGATGTCTGCTCCAATCATTGTGCAAACGTCGTTATAGAGGGGAAAAATCCTAGAGCTTTATCTCTTCATTTTCTATGATCTCACACAGGCACTGTTATTTTTTACTCATTGAAAGCTGAAGTTGATTGAAGAGGAAACGATGCCGAATAGAGATGAGTTTTAATATGTCATATCTACCCCTGAAACAAAAGTGACTGAGGTGAAAATAGTTTCCAACATAAACTATACTTTGTAGGTCGGGATGGAAAACCTGCAGGAAAGGAAGAGTGCTTTACTTTGTTTATACAAAGAAGGTTTTCTGGTTTTAATAATTTTTCTATCTGAATACCATTTCATCTTCTAAGTCTGATGTTGCCCTTTCTAACAAAACCTGTGACCGATGACCATTCTAGCCACTGCCATTATCTTCATGGCTAAGGCTGCCCCTTTTAAATTTGCCTTTCTCAGAGGACAGAGCCCTGCATTTAAAGCTGATCTTTTTTGTCTAGCAAAGATTTTAAAATAAGACTTTGAAGTTCTTCTTTAGAAGACATTTTGAGACCCTGATCTTTTGCAGACAATGTAGACACCTAAAAATTTTGTCAAAATGTTTTGTATCATTCATTACTAACCCAGAAAGTCATTGAAGATGAAAGCTTAGAGACGTCTCTGAGTTCCAATCACAACCCCATCAGGAGCACTGTGTGACCTTGTGTTATTTTCATAACTTTCCTATGTTTAATTCCTTTTCTAAAATAGAGCTAGAAATTGCTTTGACATCACAGGATTGTTATGAAAAATAAGTACCATAGCGGACACTTTCAGTAGAATATTCAATAAATAATGAACACTCAAAATAAATCAATGATTCAGTTACTGTTATTATTATTACACTATTAAAATTGTCCTTCAGGGTTAATCTTCTCACATCATTGAGACTGTAAATGCAGGAAAATATGTGGGTTTGGTCATGGTTGAACAATAAGTCAACTGTTTTTAGTAAGCTTTAAATGTTTCTTCAGATACTTCCATAAAAACAGGAAAATATCTGTCTTAGAGTTCTGGTTCTTAATTATCATTGTGCTTTTAGTCACCATAACTTGTAATTTCCTAAATGCACACTTCCTATCTATAGATTCACTCCTTACTTATACAAATATTTAGAAGAGAAATGTTAGACTTCATACGTCTTACAGTGAAAGCCAGGTCTACCAGAACCTAAAGAAGTAAATAGGACTTCATTATTAGTATATTTATCTGCTTGATTTTTAAAAATCCTCACCCAAAGTTACATTCATTGATTTTAGAGGGAGAGGAAGAGTGAGAGAAAGAGGAAGAGAAACATCAACATGAGAGAGAGACATCGATGAGTTGCTTCCTGTACACACCCCGACCAGGGATTGAACCTGCTACCTGGATATGTGCCCTGATGAGAATCAAACCTTTTGGTGTATGGGACGATGCTTCAACAAGCTGAGCCACCTGTCCAGGGGTGCTTGATTTTTATTCATGATTCATTTCTGCTTTGTTCCAAAAAATAGTTAATAGAAAGGTAGGTAGAGAGATAGATGAAAAATCATACATAAAATCAAAACATGTTTACCATACGGCAACCGTAGGGTAACAATTACTGAAAAATAGCCCATTATTTCTCTTGATGTTTCCGAGAAGAGGAGAAAGAGAAGAACCAAGAGAAACTATGAAGCGACAACACAATTGGTCATGATATGGGCTTAGTTTAAAAAAATTAAAAAGTAAAAGAAAATGTGGTTGGTGCTCAAAGCTGTGCTAGATATCAATATATCATACTTCTTTTATTTTCACAGCAATTTTGTGAATTTGGTGTTATTGTGCCCCTTTTAGAGCTATGTAATAATTAGTGGTGATAGCTAGATAAGGCTACCTATCTATCCATCTACCTATTATCATCTATCTATAATGTAAAGTGTAACATTCACTTACAAAGATTTAACTAAGAAATCAGAAAAAAAAAAAAAGAATAATTGTTTTACTGACAAGAAGAAAAACGGTGAGAAATAAGAGGCTGATCTGTGCGTAAATGATCAGAAATATCCCCACGGCAGAGATTTTTCCTTGCAGATGGTATAGGGTTTGGAGAGTTAGGTGAGGAATGTGAGGAATTTGTAGGTAAGGTGAGTTACATATTCAGAAATGAATGGAATTGAATGCACTTTGGAAATGCGCATCAACTCACACAGTGTTTAAGCAGAGACCAGCCATCACTTAGTCCTCTTCTGACATAGAATCACAAAATTCGTCCTTAGTGATATTTAAAATTTAATACTCAGTATATTTGCCTATTCATTTCATGTTTTGATATAGTATTTCAAAGTATTCAAAAAAGTAATTTGAAAGTCTCAAACTGAAGTTAACCTGTTTTTCTTATGCATTTATTGTTTCACTTAGAAAAAAAAACAAAAGGAAAAAAGCACCCTGCATACCACATCCACTTTAAAGAGAAAAGATCCAGTAATACTGTGTGAAGCAACCATGAGATTTATTAAAAACTGGAGATTATGTTGACCAAGTGTTGACAGTCTAAAAAGTCTTGGATTTAAAATTACTTTAGTAGCTTTGCCAAATGTATCCTAGGCTTTAATTAATGTGAAATGTTGAAAAAAAAGTTTGAGAACAAAACATGTCTTTATTTCCCAGCCTTAGTTTAGCATTTACTGAATCTAAAAATAATGTAGAACTTTCTGGCATTTATTTATTCATAAGTAAATAACATAAAAGAGAAAATATTTCTGGCTCATCAAACTTAAGTAACACTCGCTCATTTTTAAAAAATGTGGAATGGGCAGCTGGTGTGAAAAAATATTTCAACAGACACTAGCGTGACCTACACTCCTCCTATGATTTTTTCTACACCCACAAAGCGTATTGGAAAGGTGAATCTTGTACAAGATTGCAGGACTCAACAATAACCTTAGTCAAGTTTCATAACTTCTCAAAATACAAACAGTACCATCACCATGTAAAGAATGTGGTGGGTTAAAGTACCATTTCGGTCTGAATGCCAGAGGAGAAGGAATTGTCATTTTGTTCAATTTTCCCTATACATATAAACACACCCTACACAAAGTATGCTTTTGTTGATTTTTTTCCCCTAAAATGTTAGGTATTTCACTGTGTTTAATAAGAAAGATAATATTCACCCTGGGATGATGCTCGGTACAGTGAAATGGGAATCTCTCCTTCATTAGTTTCTCAAGCATTTAAAACAATGTTAATAATGTTATCAGAACATATCTAATGTTAATTAGAACTTTGTAGGATGGGGTCAAAGGTTCAGATATGTTACAAAATTCTGAAGCAACAGATAATAGAGCTAATGTGTCGGTAGTTCAGTAGCTAGCCAATCAAAAGTTTGCATTAGCAAACTTTAAACTAGGTAAATTGAGTGGAAGAGAAACATGTGAAAACATGCTGCAACACACTATTATGAATATTTCTAATCTTGGGGTGAAAGATTCTAAGGCAGGTTTGAACTAATCTGATTGCCAAAACATTTCAACACAGATATAAATCTGCCAGTAAACGGTGACAAAGACTGAGCTGCAAATATTTGTAATCCAATCAGAGCAAAGTCCCTGTTTTGTTATTGAAGAATTAATCCAAATACAACAAGGACAGTGTTGGCCAGAATTTCAAACAAGTGTCTAAATGTTTTATATACACCTCATTATTGAATTGAAGATGGTAATAAACTGGAGTATGGGGAGCTGATTATCGGCACTTGCCTACTCCTCCAGACATCTAGAAAGGAGAATCTGAGGAGATCATCCTATTAACCATTCCTGAAACAAGGGAAGTACCTCCAGAGCAACCAGTTAAGAATGGAAAACAGCCATTAGCAGGACGAACTGAAACTTAAACCCAGTATCCTTAAACCACTGATAAATAAATGATGATGACAAGCTGCTACTCCTAAGAATCAAAAACCTCTCTATTTATTTAAGCTAAAGCTTAGATTACTTAGGCTAGATCTATTCTTAATTTGATTATTTTAGTCTATTAAAAAAAAGTGTTTTTTTAAGTAACCGGTACTAGCAGAAAGAATTTTTGAAATTAGGATTGGCAGGTAAATTATTGGATTGATGTTTGGTTAAATTTGAATTTCAGGTAATAACAAATATTTTTTTACATAAATATAAGCACTTTTACTCACTAACTCCGACAACCCAACTATAATGAGATAAACTTAGAAGCATAAAAATGTGAAATATTTTCATGATGCATCATGCTATGTCTCTGCAAATTAGCATTGTACTGACTGGGAAATAGGCCAATAATTGGGAACAAGAAGGAAACAATTTGGTTGTTTTTCCTTCTTGCTCTGGTTCAGAGAAAATTGAGAAAGCATAGATGGGTTGTAAGTAGTAAAGACAAGATGAAAAGCATTGACACTGATGGAAGATAAGATGGGCCTTGCAACATCTTGGTTGAAAGGGCCAGGACAAAAGAAGGCAGGTGGTTAGTTGGAGTTGCTTTGGGAATATTATGACCTATAGACATAATGACTGAGACAGTGACAACAAGGATGGATTTGTGAAACACATAAATGTTACTCAGAATTACCCACAAATCTTTGTGAAAGGGAAATGACAAAAGACTGAAAATCTTGTAACCAAGCAACATGGGGTTTAGAGTATTGCCTAAAGAGCAATGGAATCTCTAATGGTCAAAGTTTGTTTGGTCAAACACCCTATATTGATGCCACTACTTTACTCAACTTGTATGTGACAGATACTCACATATATGCTGCGTTGACCCAGAGTCTGAGTTACATGTAGACATAGATTGAAACATATTTAAGATTTTCAAAAATTAAAATATATCTATTTGTTCCACTGTTTGTCTAAGTAGGATTCAAAAAAGCTTTTATTTTACATGTCATTGGGTCTATATTTGCTACAAAATGTATAATTTGTCAATATAATTGGGACATTCTTCAAAATCACCTAATACTACCAAGACCAGTATGAAAATTCCTTCTCGCCTAAAACAATATTTTTGAATAGTTTTATTTACTAATTATAAGCTTACTTATTCAAAAACAAATGGGTTAGCTAAAGTAATTCTGCAAGCCTCTATAAATAGTAACAAAGATACAATAAATACATTTTCATCTCTTCTTATATTAACTTAATTTACTTCTTCATAAGTGACTTCAAAATATGACAATAAAATATCATACTACTGTAAGCTACCTTTAAATGCTTTCAGGGGCTTTGTGATAGTCTACTCTTGGAAGGTGTTTGTATGGATGTGGTTTTTGTATTAATTTATATTGATGCAATATTACACAGAATAAATGCTTATATAAGTGACTGCTTAGAAAACTTTGTGAAAGACTTAATTAAGTGTAGAAAAGTGCTATTGCTATCTTTTAAGTTCCTTGAGGTTTTTTTTCCTATAACTGTGCTTAAAACAGTTTAATGAGATAGATAGATAGATAGATAGATAGATAGATAGATAGATAGATAGATAGATAGATAGACATTTTAAGAGGCTACATTCAACTGCAGTGAAAATGAGTTAAGAAATGTTCTGTAACATGAACAACTCCTTTAAGAATTGCTTTCCCAGATAACTATCCACAAGTTTAGAAAATAAAGAAGTTAGATTAAGAATGAATACGTAAACATTAACCATACATTCTTTGTAAAAAAAAATTATAAACATTCATAAAGATTGTTCTATTCTATTACCTTAAACTCGTGAAGAACAAAGTGTTTCCTTCAGTTACCTCTTCCTACATTTTGCATAGAGGTTAGTTGCCAGAGGATGCTTTAAGTTCAGAGAAAATGGTCAAAACCATTCCATATCTTTCTGTGCATGCACAAGTTTGAGAGGTAAAGAGAAATACACGGTAATAAGTATGAAACACTAATGAAATTGTTCCACACACATGAAATTCCCATCCCAGATTTCCTACATTGGGTTATCTGCACGTTCAAAATCTTGTGGTCTTCAGTGAATGTAGCCTTTTCCAGCTGGTCTTTTTTATGCTGACAGCAAGAAGAATAAATCCACAAAACACTGCAACCACAAGCATAAAGTCTGATGGTAAAGCTATTGCTTAGCTTAGGGTTTAATAATACTATTTAAAACCATTTTACCTCAACATTCACAAAACAAATCTACTTTAGTAAGGCTAGAGAACAAGACTTATGGCCTTGTGATAGCTGCTATAAGCAAGGCTTCAGCTCTGTCTCTAAGAAAAAAATAAATTAGTTGAAAAATTCAAAATTTTGGTCAACCAACAACTTGTTTTTCTTACCACAAAGTCAAACATATTGTTTATATGACTTCTAAAATAAATGTAAGGAAAGTAGATATCAATGAAACACGAACATCAATAATTCCAGATAAAACACTTCTACATTAATCAGGAAAACAATCACTTGCATCGAGGAGCTACCATGAACAAATTACTAGAATGTGTGTCAGTAAGCATAAAGTAAAATATAAGATACACCCCTTTTCTTCAGGTCCCTGCAATATAAGGACAGGAAGTTAAGAGTTTGAGAATGGTACTATATAAGGATTTAATTGATTAGGTCCTAACATTGTTATTTTAGAATATTTTGGACCATGTCCAACATTAAGAAACATGGCATATACCATAAACCGGTACACACAGAACACTCATCCACATATAACTCACATAAAACAGATAACACTTACATGTATTACATATGAAAAGCTATGACATTTTTTATTCTATATTTTATATTTAAATGATGAGTGATGACCCACAATTTTTAGTGGGTCATCTAATGGGCAAGACTGTGACCTCCTTAAGGTCATAAAGCCTGTCTTAATTCTTTATATTCCAAGTCTAGTGTCGAGGGTTGAGAAAATGGGTAATAAAATTTAGTGAATGACTAAATAAATGAATAAATAAAGCATATGTGTATCCTGTTAAAAATGAAAGACTAGAACTTTTGGAAGTGGTGGTTATAATTTCTCCTGTATTGCACCCTTACTGTTGCTAATGAAATAGGTAGATTTGGAAGATAAGTGTAAGGTTGGATGAATAGGTAAATAGATAAGAAAATAGAGTGAGGCAGATCAAGTTTTCCCATTCTTTTTACATTCTTTTGAATCTCTCTACACTAAGTGTTTTCAACTAATAAAGTGATACTGTATTATTTGTATTATGGTTAAGAACATAGTTTTGGTAGACAACCTCGCTCACTTCAAATTCTAGCTCTGTCAATTTCTTTGTAACTCTTACCTGTGCAAGTTAATTAACCACTATGTGTGGTAGTTACTTGATATAAAATACACATAATACTATTCTGCTTCATAAGCTTGTAAAGAAGATTAAATGATCACATATATGTAAAGCTCTTAGAATTCTGACATATATGAGGACGATTAAATACATGTCTCTCATACTGTCCTGGCAAATCTAGACATCTTTTTGTCTGTTATCATCCTCGAACACAAAAACTGAGACATAGAAATTAAAATTTGTCAATAGTGAAAGCCTGTGATGTGGGCAGGTTGTATTAAGTTTCCATGGCAGAGACTATTCAACCATATTCTGGATATCCACAAAGAACATGGATGTTGTACATGGCCTTTGTAGAAGGCATTGCATTTTCCCCAAGAACAGCAACAATGTTGATTAAGATAAACTCTAATGCCAACTCAAAGGTAGGACCTGAGAAACACAATTAAATAAGTATACTACCTTATGCTATCTGTCGTAGCATTGATAAACTCAACCACAGGCATTCAACCCTACCTTCAGTCTCTCAGGATAAGCTATTACTTGAACCACCAAAGATGGGCATGGGATCTCAAGTGTTTTCATCTGAAAAAAAGAGAAGGCATTTGTTGTAATATTTTATATGCTGAGGTTGTATTTGTGGGTCCTGGATTGACTGTGTCATTTTCATACCTTAAGGGATGTCAGCCTGGGATAAAACCAAAATAAGGAGGAGGGTAGATTTTAGAAGGTCCTTGAATAGTAGAGCTGATCAACCATTTGAGACCTGTTCTAGCCCCGGAAGTCTCCGTTACCTGAATCCATTGTCTAGATTGCATAAGTCAGTTTGAAGTCAATCATCTGCTGAATTAAGTTTCAAGCACCTGAGGAGTGGTTTATCTAGATGACTTACGATATGCCATTTCAACCTTCAGAGAAGTTGGGACCTCTTTATTCTGCCTTCACAAAGGGAGAAAAAGGTTTTATAATATTTATTTTATTTAAACATTTATTAAGTTTTCAGAAATAAAAATATACTAAGAATTTCAAAAATAAATTGAGTGTTTACAATGTGTGATAACAATGCAAAAAGCTTTGCAGAAATAATTTAATTACAGAGTAACCCAATGAGGTTGGGATGATAAACATTATGTAGATAAAATATACAATTGAATACTTGAATCAGATGAACTTGGATTTTTTTTTTCCCTTTCATGAGTGCTTTCAAATGAAGTCTGAAATATTTCCCCTTGTCTCTAGATTATAGAGGGGCAGATTATAATAAATTTCAACTCTAAAGACAGTCTACTTTTAAGGTATTAAACATTTCAGACCATCCTAACCCATAGAAATTACAGCATCAAGAGTGAGTTCATAGGTAAACTATGAATTTGTAGGGATTATAATATGTCAATATACTTTCATCACCTGCAATGAAGGTGCTACTCTGGTGGGGAATGTTGGTAATGAAGGAGGCAAGACCCGTGTCTGATTAAAGCATATATGTGAAATCCCTGCACAGTTCTTTCAATTTTGCTGTTAACCAAAGATTGCTTTAAAAATTGTCTTTAAATTAAAATTTTAATTTAAAAAAAATCTAGACTAAGCATTTCTGTTTCAACCACATTAAACTAATTATCTACAATTTTACCTACTAACCTTAAACAACTAGCAAACTAAGCAAAATATTTTCAGAAGTGGTTTTCAGCCACTGAATAAAAATTTATGTGTGACATGAGACTTTATAAAGGGGAAAAAAAATAGGTGGACCTACAACGGTCCTGGTGTTTTGACTGGAACAAAATTATTTGCAGGAAAGAAGAATTCAAACAGAATCCTGCAGTCCTGCTGAGGTCAGGAGACCAAGTTCAGGGTTTGAGGATGCTAATGCAGGTGAAATTCATGTGGCAGAATTCCATAAAAAAGAGGGAGCTTCACAGGAAATGAGCTCAGGAAATTTGTGAAGTAACCCCTTTTAGTGTTTATGTTATACCACCGATGTTATTTCAGCTAAACTAAAGAAACAGAACCAGCAAGATGGAGAAATTGCATTATTTTATATAATATTATATATAATATATGTGTATATATCTGTGCACCTGTACATGCATGTATACAGCATATATGTGTACAACATATATGTAGATATAATATAATATCTAAAGTATTATTATATGTTACAATATAAACATATATGCATATTTAATATAAATAATTGGCCTAGGGAATCTAAGGGGCTGATAAAGTTAACCCAAAGCAAGGTAGGTGGTTAGGAAGATCATGATCTGCTAGAAGCCTCCAAGGTCAAGTTGAAGGTCAAATAGCCAGAAGGCACTTAGGAATGGAATATCCAGAGGCAAGAGAAAGCAGTATCAGGCCTAGCTGCTGCTTGGGGTGCCTCTTTGCAGGGAAAACTTATCCTCTATTAAGGGCTTCTATCTGATTAAATCAGGTGGCCCAGGATAACTTTATTCTGATTAACTCAAAGTTAACTGATTATGATTTTAATTCCATCTGAAAAACTCCTTCACAGCAACACCTAGATTACTGTTCAATTGACAAACTAGTAAAAGATGTGTGTGCTACAAAATGCCCTCTACCTCCCTTACATAGCTCATTCTAATTTGAAAATCCCTAGAAATGGAATTCTTGAAGCCTTATTTAGCCTAGAAATCTTGGCACATCATGATATGATCATAGATGTGGAAGGCAAAACTTCAAAGGGCAATGAAAAAAGGAACAGAAAGTCATAAGCTAAGCAATTCCTTGAACTCACATCAAAAGGGGAAATATTTGAGTTTCTACAAGCTAGAGTAGAGAAACTGAAGGGGGGTCTATCTCTGGGTAAAAGGCTACTCTAGTTATACTCTAGCAAAGTTTCAAAACAGCATTGAAGGGATATAACCAATCTTCCAACAACATAACTGTGTGCCCAAAATAAACATCCATGGTTCTTAGAGAAAGAAACAAATTTCACACACTCAAAAACAAAATGTCAAAATGTCTAACATGTATTCAAAATTAGTAGACATTCAAAGAGAAAGGAAAATATTACCCATGACCAGGAAAAGGTCATTTGTTTTTAAAAATCTGGGAATAAATGGTCAACTTTCATTCATGTGGAGGTTGACTGATAATGTATAAAAATCAAACTGTAGAATAAGCTGATATCTGTATTCAACATTGCAGTTATAAAATTTTTTTAAATTATTTTCTTAAAACATCCATAAAGAAGTATTCATTTCATTTGCCTATTTTACTTTTAGGTACCACAGTTACTAGTTGTAGCTGATTGTAGTAACACAAAAATGGGAGAAATAATGGAATTGCCCCAAAATAGTTTTCCAACAGTTATTACAACTATGTTCAAGTATTTTAAAAATATACAAGCATAGTAAAGCTACCAAGTGGAAAGTTTTAAATAGAATTAGATGGAAGTTCTAGATATGAAAAGTGAAATATCTGAAAAGAAAATTTCACTGAATGAGATTAACTGCAGATTAGACATCAAAGATTTCATTGATATTAAACAAATAGGAATATAATCTATTAATAATGAAACACATGAAAAAAGACAAAGCAAATGAACAGAGCCTAAAAAAAAGTGGAAAAATATCAAGTACCCTATAATCTGTGTATCTGAGGTTTCACAAAAGTAGCAAAAATAAAAAAAAGAACAAAGAAATCTACAATAGTAGAAATAAACAAGGAAACACCCCAATATAGTTGAAGAAATAAATTAAAACACACACATCAAAGAAGTGCAAAGATCCCAATGCAACATAAATACAGACACCGATACACATGCTACAAAGTATATCAAAATCAAATTACTGAAAATCACTGATAAAGAAAAATCATAAAAGTAACAAGGAAAAATAAATATTAGATATCAAAAAACAAAGATAAAAATAATCACAAACTTCTAATCAGAAACCATGCAAACCAGAATATTACAAAGTCTTAAAAATGATAAAAGACATACACTATAAACCAGAATTCTTTGATAATGTTATTCACCATTAAAAACAAACTAAGTAATTTTTCAAACAAAAGTTGAGAAAATCTATTACCAACAAAATAACAATACAAAAATGTTAAAGCAGTGAATGATAAATGTCAGATAAAATTTATATACAAATTTGAATGAAAAATGTTATAATGATAAATATGTGACTGAATTTAAAAATATATTTTATTTAAATTTTTTCTCAGATAATTTATTGTTTAAAGCAAAAATAATAGTGATGTGGGGATTGACTGTGGGAGGGGGGTGGATGGGGTAGAAAATTGAACAACTGTAATAGAAAAACAATAAAAAATAAAATAAAATAACAGTGATATATTTTAGCAATTATCACATATGCATAGAAGTACAATAATGACAATAAGAGGAGAAATAATGAAATGTACTAAGTTACTTGAAATGGTAAAATATGATATTAAAATAGATTATAATAAGTTAAATATAAGATTATAAACCCAAGGTCAGCCATGGAAAACAAAATACAGAGGTATGGCTCATTAGGAAGTGGTGGAGATAATGCTGAATGATAAAATATACTTAGCTAGTCCAAAAGAAGACAAGAAAGTGGATAAAAAGAAAAACAACCGAGTAGGACAAATGAAAAACAACATGATAGATTTAAAAGCAACTTTGTTAATAATTATTAAATGTAAATGTTCTACACACTCAATTAAAAATCAGAGATTGTCAGAATAAATAAAAATGTGAAACCCCAATTGTATGATGCCTATAAGAAATCCATTTTAACTAAAAAGAAACAGAGAGATTAAAATTAAAGCATAGAAAACAATGTGCATGCAAACTCTAAGCATATGAGAGCTGGAGCCCTTCTATTAATATTAGAGTAAGTCTCTAAGGAAGGTATAATAACAGAGACAAAGATGGACATTCTATAGGATAATGTCAATTTATAAAGAAGACAGTACGATGATAAATGTGTCTGTATCTTAAAATAGAGTTACACAATACATAAAGGGACAGTAAAAGAATGAAAAGAAATAGACTAATCTAAAATTAGATATTACCACACTATTCTCTCAGTAGTTGGTAGAATTGCATATAGAATATGCATTAGAATATGGAGGAATTAAATGGCATCAATCAACATGACAATAAGCATTTCCATAGCACAAGCCAACTATACATTGTGCACAGGTGCCCATAAAATATCCAAAAAGATTAACCACATTCTGAGTTACTAAATAAGACTTAATATGTTTAAAATATCAAAACCATAAAATACATGGTGGGGCAAAAATAGGAGCACTCAAAACAGTTTATTCTTGTATTATTATTCACTAATTACTATGCTATTTTCCATACAAGCAACTGTGAACCAATTTTACTCCTCTATGTATTCTATAACTAAGATAGAATTAAACTGGGAGTCAATAACACAACAAAGTCTGAAAATTCCCCAAAATTTGAAAATCAAAAAATATGTTTCTAATATATTAACATTAGTCAAAGAAATAAATCACACAAACAATAAGAAAATATTTTTAAATAAATAAAATAAAAACCACAACATATCAAAAGTGTGGGCTGCAACTAAACCAGTGCTTAGAGGAAAAATGTTATCCTTCAAAATTTATATTAGAAAAAATAAACACTTAAAACCAATGATATAATCTTCCCCTATGAAGCTCATAATAACTGAACACAATCTTAAAGTATAAAAAAAGGAAATGGTAACATAAGAACACAAATCAATGAAATAGAAACCTGAAAAAAGCAGTAGAGAAAAAATTAATGAAACCAAAGCCAAAATCAGAAATGAGAATAGTAGTTAGACAAATGATGAAGAGAGAGAGAAATAACCTACCAATATTAAGAATAAAAGATGAAAAATTACTACAAATCAGACATTGTAAGAAGTAATATCATAAATAACATCATGCCATTAATTTAAAAATTTTAGTTTACATAAACTCCTTGAAAGATCCAAATTACCAAAACAATCTAAAGAAGAAATAGAAACATGAATTCTTACACGTCTATTAAATAAATGAAAATCATAGTCAAAAACCCTCCCTTTTGATTTTCAAACTCAATAGTTCCCTAGAAATTGAAACCCACCGTCACACACAGAGAGGATAAGGGGAGATCAGAAAGACAGGGAGGCCACTCCGATGGAGAGGTGAAGGGAAGTTGCGAGGCTCATCTCTGGCGTCACCTTCTGTCCAGAAGAGTTTGCAGGGGCCTTAATGGGGTTCAATCCCATATACTGTACAGATGTTCTGAACACCACGTTACTCTCTCAAGGCTGCATGGCTGGAAAGCAGCTCAGACAGTGGGAATGGCAGGCAGAGCACGTATTCCAAGGACAGGGGACTAAAGTGAGGAGCCTTTGACTCCCCAGGTTCAGCTCTCTTGTCAACCAGTGCTCATGTCCTCTCGATGACCTCCTCCAACACCTGACCCCTCATGACTGACTTTCACAAAATTACAGCTCTCCTCTTCCTTCCTTCTCAATGTGCCCAGAGCCACCAACAAGGGGTTTCACTAGTGTGTAGGTGGCCTGTCTGGCACCTTTCTGGCTCTATTTAGAAGCAGATAGATACCAGAGCAACAATAGAGGTACATAGAAGCGAAGACACAAATCAAGATAAAGATCCCCAAAATAAGTCAGTAATTTTTTCCCACTGAGAGCCAAGTGATTCAAACCAATGACTTATTTAGTTTCTTAGGCTGAGGGTTGGATCGCTCAGGGTGTTCATTTATGGCCTCATGAGATTTAATAAAGATGATACATTAGTTTGATCATTGATTTTCAACCAGTGTGCCACAAGAATTTTTAAAACATGCAATGCATGACTACTGAGTCAGGGGCACTGACCTCTTTTCCCTGAGACTGTGATATTTAAAAAAATGACAATAACCAACAAAACAATAGACATCTAGTATGAATGAATCAAAATTATACCTATGTTTTAGTCAGATCAGCAAAAAATATAATGTATTTTCAGTGTGTTGCAGGATTAAGTAATTAGTTTATGCATGCCATGAAATGTAAAAGGTTGAAAATCGCTGGTTTGAATAACAACATAGATGCCACCTCGTAAGGCAGTAATAATGTGAAGGTGATTCTATCTTAGAAGCATTTCAGTTTTCAGTGAGAACAAGCTTTGCTGGCTATCACTTAGGACTTGCGGGGTGAATTTAGTAAGAACTTCTATTTGTTCCATAGTGTCCTTCAGGCCAGTGGGATACAGAAGGTGTCCAGCTGATCTCGAGGACAGAGAGGCTGGCGATTTTTATTACTGTGAGGTCGAGTATCTTCTGTGCCTAAGGAGAACATAGGATGCAGTGAGCTGCCACCCTGGCAGAAGCCATGCCCAAAATTTGTGCCACGCAGCTATTCAATCACTTTCAGGGCTACTTGCTAAATACTTGGGCAGCATGACCTGTCAGTGCCAAACCAGTCTCTATCCCTGAATGCGACAGAATGACTGTACAGTTCCAGTGGTATTCGTCCCATTTCCCTGGTGTGGCTGGGCTGGTTCTGTTTAGAGTGATTTTCCTGTTCCCAGCATAGGGGTGCCTGGGTGGGCAAATGTCCACAACCTGGGGTGAGCCACATGAACCCATCCCCAAATCTGGTTCTAATGGTGGCATTTTTAGGACACTTAGAGTCAATAATATGATGGGCTGCCAATGCAGTCTGGTTGACAGAAAAAGAATACCTATGCCCAGTGTTACTGATGGCGCATGCCACAGGCCAAGTTTCTGGATGAGGATTGGTAGTAAAAGATAAGTCTTAGTCCTAGCTTTCTTTCCTAATGTACTCCCTTGTGTCTTCTAATCTCCATGGAATGGTGAATACCAGCCATGCCAATCCTGATGAGCTGGAGAGGGGAAGCTACCCACATACCCAACAGCTGGACATACAAGTGGACCTACTGTAAAAAGCCATCTCCATCAGTTCCCCTTTCCACTACTTGGTAACATAAGAGCTGCAGAAATTCAAGATAAAAAAGACAGATATTTAGTAGAAACTTGTATGGGAAGGTCATTCCTTCTACAAGAATTATACTTATGGCCTTGGATTTTAATGTGGCTGCAACTTGAGAAATTTGACCTGGTTGTGCATACCATATACATTGGCTTGGGAGGCAGCTCTGTCAGATGTGAGTAGAAGGACTGAGGGTGGAATATGCCGGACCAGAACCTTCATACCACCTCCTCTCTTTCAATGGTGTATGCTCCATTCTAGGTATGATGCATTTCAACAGGTCTAGCTTGCTGTAGGACATAGGATCCCAGGGGAGACTGAGTAGTTCTCACTCACCCAGGGGTGAGAAGTAACTGCCCCACGTGATGGGATGTTCCTTTGAAAATTCTAGTAGATTATTCCTTTCCCAGGCATGATCAGGTTTGGCCTTACAGTGGCTGTTTCCCGTAACGTCTATAACTCTGTGGAAGTCTTGGCAAGAGTCCCCAGTTTGGCATACAGGGCAATAGGCCCTCCTGGTTGATCATCCAAATGTATTAAAGCCTGGAATAAAGCTTTAGTGCACTTGGCCAAGGTGGTTTTGCCTGTTAATAATTTAATCTGTTGCTTTAATACTGTATTCTACCAACCCTGTTTATTGTAGTTTATAGGGGAGATGAAACCTCCATTAAGTGTCATATGTTTTATTTATTTATTTATTTATTTCTGCCTGGTCTTACACATCAGGACCTTTGAAATGTGAGCTCTCTAATCACTCTCTGTTCAACAAGGGCATCTGTATTTTCTATTCAGCTTCTCTATCTTCTAATGACGGCAGCCTTGTTTGTATGGAGATGGGAAAGCTTCGGTTAGACCAGACAGAGTATTCACACAAAGCAGGGCATATTTAGGACATTTACTTGCAGAGAGGAAGTTAATATAACCAATTCTCCAATCCCTCATTGGTTGGGAACGCTGATGGACGGCCCCAAACTCCTTTGACAGTTGCCTTGGGCATTGTTTAGAATACACAAGGCATGTTGTTTCTGTGTTAACCAAGTCACTGTATCTCAAGGGCAATCTGGCATCACTGGCAATCTGCCATCCCACCTGGCCATTTTGGTGGCCTTTCTTTCTATGCACCAGTCTGCTGCATCTACTGAGAGGTCAGTTGCTCAGGCTCATACCTGAGTTAGGGCATCAGCTTCCTGACTGCCAGGGCATCAATGCCTTATGATCTAGGACATGGAAGAAGTGAAGACAGCTTCAGGCTCTCACATGAGAACCCAAATGCCTTTCCACATGTTCTTACCCACAAGGACTTATCCATTCTCATTCATCTGTTGTTTTTTCATTGTATCAGCCATAGGGTTAATTAATCCCTTCAGAATAACCCAACTGTCAAGGCAATGGGTGAAAGGCCAGGGTTCATGAGTGATCACCAGCCAAAAATGGTCTGAGTTTAGCCCACTGGCTACTGCATGCAGTTCAGTTCCTGTTTCCTTCCCGATGATTTCAGTGTTGGGCTGAATAGTGACTTCAGTCTACAAGCAAGGATTCTCCTGACTAAACCCACCTGAATGCCAGGCATCAGAGAGAATTTCCCTCACTTCCTTTCTATAGGCTTTAGGGGCTGCCGTAAGCATGGGCTAGGGACCTATATACTTTACAGAGCCTAGTAGCACCTGCATTTCTAGAGACAGTTGGCTGGCCCACAAGGTGTTCTTCTGATGCATGGAGGCATGTCACTTAGTCAGTGTGGTCAGTGTGGGGCTTTGAGCCATGGCAGAGGTGGGTCAATGGAACATAGTCTCAACCCACCTTTAATGGGAGGAAAGGTTCTTACCATGATCTGCTGTTTCTTTATGAGAGGCTCTACCTGGAAGGGAGCTGTGTATACCGCCAGGACCTATGGCTCTATTGGAGTATATCAGGTTACTGCCACTTTCCAGAGCTGGGACCACAGTCCTAGGGGTACTCTCCCATCCCCCATGTTGCCTCAGCCACAGTGCGTGACCCATACACATCCATACACATACAGACACATCAATCTCAAGTGGAAGCTGTGCTTGGGAGATGCCCAGAACTTTTAAATCTGCTTCAGGTGTAATTTTGCTGTTCTAATCTCCAGTCCCTTACATGTTCTTTTTTTTTAACCAGGTCACATAAGGGACAGCAAATGTTTATGAATGGCTCTTCTGTTTGTGTCCTCTCATTGAGCATCAGGGGGAGTTGGAGAGAAAAATTCCTGGTTCTTGCCCCCACCTTTAGGTGACATAAAACATCATAGCACTGTCTTATCCTATGTATTTTCATTAAATTTTTTTTTAATTTCTAACTTTTTGTTATACATTTTGGAGTGGGTAAGGGTGGGTGCTGGTAGTCAGAGGGCCGGTTAGCCCAAGTCTTCTTAAACTCTATGGGGATGTGTGTAGCAGCCCTCATTATAACACAAGATTCCTTGTCACCTTTTGTATTTAACTTTCGGTCATTAGACGAATTAAAACATGAAGAAGAGTTCCATTTGACATTCTACCTAACGTGCTGGATTTCTGAGGTCATTAGCCAGGTGGGGTGCAAGTTATTTTAAGCCCTCCAGGAGATCAGGGAGAAGTGGAGAATGCAGGTCGATAAATCATTTCCTACAATGTAGTTAAAACCAATGAAAATCACATAGATTCATATCTCGAAGGATCCACAATCTTATAAAAAATAAGTCAAGAATATGAACATTCAGAGTACAGAATGGGGGGTGCTATGTGGCAAGTGACAGGTGAGAATGAAAATTTAGAGAAAATCGCAGAAGCTAGGCCCCTAACTCCTCATCTGCTACATTCATCTCTTCTGTTTTACTGTTTGTTTTATGCAATGCTTACTGGTTGCTTTACTTAGTTCCAAGCCTTTGCAATTGCTTAGGCTTTATGTTCTGTTTGGCTTCTTTTTAAGGCAATCGCCATGTTATGTCTCATAAGAAATTAGACATAACTATAGTTCTTAAAAAGTCTTCATTGTTTCTATAACCATGGGCTGCTGAATTTTGCTTGGGTCATGTTTAAATAAAACAATGTCAGTATTACGTGCAGAGAAATAAATGTAAACTTTTATGTATCTGTCCATATTTATGTAGCTGTATACACAATGAGTATAATTTGCCAGTGAATCACCAGTTCTAAGGATATCTAACTGCCCATAAGTAATTGTAGAAACTAGAAGTTTCTGCTTCTATATTTACCCGTTATAGAATATAATTAGTAAGTTAAATGTAATTAAGCTTCTATGACTTCACTACAAAGATGTGTATGGAACAGAAATGAGTTGAATACAGTGATACCAGGTTTCCAAAAAACATATATGCCTGCTTTATCTATCTTCCTATCTCCCTTCTTTGTTCACTCATTCTACCTCTCTCCCCTGTGGGAATTTAAATATTAAGTACTTGAAACAATTTTCAAGGAAAAAATGCACACAATAGATGCATTGCTTAGAATCTGGCCAAGTATCACTTCACCAATATCCAATAGTACTTGATTTATAAGCCAATGTAAATGAAGTGATTTTTTTTTTTAAGATGATGAATCAAAATCACTGGTCTCACGTCACTCTGAGATCCTTCTCACAGGAGCCAAGTCTGAATTAACAGGTGTGAGCTTTGAGCTGGGTTTATCCATATTCATTTGTTATGTAGTATTAAACTAAGTTGTTTTCCAATTCACACAAATTTAAGATTATAAATTCAAATAATGTATAAGTTTACTACTCCTTTTTAAGTGCTGGTAGGCCTGAAGGGCAAAAATAACATGGAATGAGAAAAAATATTTTTCATAGTGCCCATTATATACCACGTGTATTCAAAATACTACATTTTAAAATAATTTTATTTTGCAAATACTTCTCTAGTGCTTATTATGGAGAGGTTACTGTTCTAAGTAACTTTATGCTTATTAACTTGATTAATTCTCATAATCACCCTAGGAGTTGGATAACATTAACCCATTTCACCAATGGGAAAACTGTGAAACTGCTGAGATGTGGCGGAGCTGGGATTTAACCCCCAAGTCTTCAGGCTTCATCAGATTACTTTGGTCATGAACGAAAGCAAAAAGAATTCCACCTCAGTCACATGCCTCTTTTAGGCCAAGTTGGGATTTGATCTTCTTCTGTTTGCTATTCATGCTCATGATCTCTTTTTACAACAATAAATGAAATCATTCAGATCAAACCAGTTGGTTGCACAAAGGGAATATGTCCACAGTTTGAACTTACAAAAATTGGCATGTTTCAAGCTCCAGCTATATGTGTGCCAGGTCTTAGAACCACAGAGAAGAAAATGAGAGCCTCCCCAATTTTTCCAGCAGTAAACATAATAATTTATACTTGGTACATGCACAGAAAATATTTCTTTCATGAATAAATGATCAACCAATTTTAAAACTACTTCCCCTTGGGGAACTAAATTTGAGGAAGGTAGGCTTTATAAACAGAATGAGGATCTAATCTGTCCTGAGTAGGGTCAGTGATGGGAAAGGCTTTAATAGGGAATAACAATTGAAGATTTAAAAAAAAAAAAAAAAAGCAGCATAAAAAAAAGACAAGAACTAAATGATCATTCTAGTGCATAAAGTACTATACTTCTGTTGTTGAATCAATCAGGTTTTGCTCAGTTACATGTTGCTACTTAAGATACATTTCCAAAATTAATGGCTTAAAACAAGAAGTTATTACTAGCACTCATGGTTCCTAGGTTGACAGGTTAGCTAGAATATTTTTCTTGCTCCAGGTATTATCTCCTTACTGGTATTCAGCAAGTGGACAGGCTGGTCCAATGGACACAAACCACCTCTGGCACCTTGCTTGGGATGACCCAAATGCTGGACTCAGCAGAGAATGTCGCCCCAATGGTTTTGATGTTGATGGTTGGGGTTTGGGGTGGGGAGTAAACTTCTCTTATGGCTGGCTGCTCAGGGCTAACAGAGTTAACATTTCAGAAGACCTGGGAGGAAACTGTCAGACTTCTCACAACCTAAACTTGGAACATCCAGCTGCCACTTTCTTCGTGCCAACTCAAAGGGAGTTGAAGATTGAGAAAAGCAATCCATTTCCTTTACACACATCTGCCAGAAAGGTCAGACATAGGCTGGCCAGACCTCAGGCTCTGATTTTGGAGGCTATTTTGGTTGCACATTCTGTGTCCAACGAAAACTAAAATTCAAAGAGAACGTAACTTCCCTCAAAGACATTGCAGCTGTCTTTAATGTACCATATTCTTGTGGCACATTGAGCTTCAAATCACAATGGGGATGCAAGCTCCCCCACATGCTCCCAGCGCTAAAGTTCTGATTAAGACTGAAGACTTACTAACGTCCTGACAAACAGTCATGGCAGCACAAGCACAGCCTGACCATCAGTGAGACACATTCCATTTCTCCACATTGATGAATCAGGCAATTGCTTTGGGCTGTAATTAGACAGTCACAATAAAGAGTGAGATGATGGATGCCGTGTTCTAGCCAACCTGAGGAAAGGCGCCCTCTGGATTCCACCCTTACCACATTCAAGCCCGAACACAGAGGCAGGAATCTGATATGTGCAAGAAAGACTATTGGATTGGTGTTTTTTCCTGCTGGTAGACCAGAAGTGGAAACATGCTGTTCAATTTGCACGAGAAAGAGTGTTCTTGAACTCCCCCTCCAACTTTATTCCCCACTTCCTCCCACTGCCTCAAAAATGAACCCCACTAAATTAAAGCCATACTTGTGAATCCTAAAAGGAAGTTTCTCTTAGTAGCCAATAAATAGTAGTAGGTTTTGATTCCTATACATATTCAGTGTGCCCCCCTGAGCGGTTCACTTCACTTGGCATTGCTGGGAGACTGGTAATGAATTTCCCTGACAGATACATCCCTGGTCAGATCAGATCAGGGAAATGAGCTCTTTGGGCATAGGCTTGTATGGAATTATAACAGTATGTGTTCACTGACCCCAAGTTGAAAGAACGTTTCATTCCAGTACTGGAAATGGAAACTGATAGCCTCTGTTGTTTTCATTGCTTAAACAGCACATTATTATGAGGGACTATATTTTAAATTAACTTAAGTGGTAGCATAGCTTTTCATGAAAAAAATAAATAAATCAAATGCTCCATGTTTTGCTAGCTGCGTATTTTTACCTGAAAACAATTTCTTTATGGGCTTATGGAAAAGGGAACAAATCCTGAATTAAGATAGACTAACAGTGATCTCTCTATCTCACACACACACACACGCACACACACGCACGGTTTCTCTCTACTGTTTGTTCTCCTTTGTTCTTGAATAAAATCACTGCTTTCTCTGGTACAGCACCTTTCGAAAATGGTTGTGAAATCTTAATTAGTATTGAACTCGATTTAACTCTCAGAGACTTCTGCCTAGTTAGGTTCTCTTTCAATTTTCGTTTCTCTTGGACACAGTATTTGCGACCAAAATAGCCTCTACAATCAGAGCCCGAGGTCTGGCCAGCCTATGTCTGACCTTTCCGGCAGATGTGTGTAAAGGAAATGGATTGCTTTTCCCAACCGAAACTGCGTAATCTTTGGTTAGGTTTGTTTTCCATGCAGATACTTAGACAGGCTGTGGTTTGTGCCTCTGGCGTTGGTAATAGGATATACACAGAGCCCAGGTCATTGACTAAACCCAGCTGGATCTGGAATGACCATTTTTAATCTTGGGATGAAAGCTTGATACATTAGAAAAATTAGTTGGTTTGGTCAGCAAGATTTTTCTTTTCTTGCCAAAGCCCAAACTACGAACTGGATGACCACTTGACACGGTCGGCAGAAGAAAATAGAGAAATAACTCAATTCTGATTTGCAAAATGCCAGCTGGCCAGCCCAACTACAAATAGGTCTTACTGGGTGATGTAACAAGGTGAGCCCATACATGGAGAGTCTGGGGATGACTTACCATCAGGTAGAATAAAGTCATGGGACTATTGTCCCCTGAATGGCCTATTTATCCCAGCAACTTCATACAAGTGACACACCTGGGGAAACAGGATCTCATAGCAAATGGGAACTGGTGTTGAAGGGCCAAGCACCTTCTGATTATTTTAAGAAATATGGTCTCCGGGTTCCTTTAGGGTGCATTGGCTTACCTCCTAAAGGAAAAAAAATGAGGACTAAGTCTATGAGTGAACATACAGAACTGGTGAATTGCAGAGAGCCTCTTGAGAAGAGATCTTGGAGCTGTGGCAGAGAAAATCACACTGCACTGGTATTCTTCTTGAGAGGTGAAGGGACCCAATAACCAATGTGTCTTGCAGACAGCTGGGGCTTCTTAATGTAGCAGAAAGTTCAGTGCAATTAAAGGACCAGGGATTCTATAGATCTGCTGGTCGACTTCTGCAGCTTCTAGATGTATAGCCTTGGGCAAGTCCTTTAACCTGCCTGTGCCTACTTTGCAATACCTTCAGGTATATATAGTAAGGCTTAGTGAAAATGTATGTAAAGCACCTAATATAATGCCTGATACTTGGTCGTGCTTTATAAATGGTAATTTCCATGATCACTCATGTTTTATGTGACAGTATCATTTAGTGAATAAGAACTTGGTTTGATCACCAGATTTAACTCTTCAAAGATGTATGAATTAGGAAAATTTTATTTCCCTCATTGAACTTTAGTTTCTTCATCTTTATAATGAGGGAAACAATAATTACCTTGTAGGGATCATTTGATCATGAAATCAATGATACAACAAAGTGACTAAGAGAGCCTCTCGCATTTCGTAGTGTCCATTTACCATGACGTGACTCTTCCAGTACTGGTTGGGGCAGAGACAAATAAGGAGATTCGTCAATGGTCTGTGTTAACTCTCCTGGGAAGATAGACCCAGACTTGAGTTCAGCATTAAGAAAGAACTACAGCAGAAGAAAATGTGGCAATATATTCAGGGGATTTGTCACAGTTTGGAATGATCGAGCACCTCCATGGAGGAAAGCACACAGAGAAATCAGTATTGGATGCACATAGTCACAAAAAGGTTTCTGACACAAAAAAGTGAGACTTCTTGTTCACTGACAAAAATTCCAAGGCATTGGAGGGGCAAAGAGGGCTTGACTTATTGTTGATGTGGAGACTCTAGTGGCATCTGTTGTGATGATTACAGGCTCAAAACTCCAGGCACACATCTTCTCTTTCTTTAATGCTCTTCAGCTAAGGGTTAAATGATTTGCTCTTCTCATTTCATATTGTTTCACTATTTTTTTTTTTTTTTTTTTTTTTAGTATTTTTTTCTTTTGGAGCACTCCAGGCCTTTTTACAACTTTTCCTTAAAAGTTAGGGACTACATGGAACAAAAGAACTGATATTTATGCTGCAGGACTTAGCTGTTCCCCCTAGACTCACACCCAAGAACTTGTCCGTAGGCCAGTTTGCATCTTGGCCACATCTGAAGCACTTGGCTAAGGCAAGAACTGTGCACACGGACTCCATATGCGGTACTAATTGGTGCCGTTGGCGGTTTAAGAAGAAAGGCTGGGGTTGAGTGGGCGCAGAAGCTAACAATGCCTCCACACAATGGCTCTCAACAGGAGTTGGAAATTAGAAGTGTGAGGAGAAAGATGGGCCTGTGGGACAAGGTCAACGAGCCGAATCTTTCAGCGCTTTGCAAAGGAAAAAAATAAAGGCAGGAAAAAGATTTAAACTAGATACTCTATTTGATACCAAATTTTCTAAATAGGCTAAGGAGACCTTGTTCAGTTAACATGTACAGTCAAGGAACGTGAATGTTCAGATAAAGGAAGGAGCTAGTCAGACAAGCGCCTAGGACGGACCGTATGGAAGAGATTCAGCCGTTGGTTGGGGTCGGCTGAACTCCCCCGGGTCAAGCTCTCCATCTGCAAAATAGTCATGGCTTTCATAGCATTTGCTTCCTACCAGCTGAAGGAAGCAGGGGGCAGATTTGTAGTTTGTTAAAGTGCTTTGATTTGTGCAAACTTCAAACCCGAATACAAGGATCTCTCACAACATCGTGGCTGTGGGTCTCTGCGGGCGTTAGAAAAGTGGCATGGTGCTGGGGAAAATTATTCCCCTAGACAGCTGTGTTAGTGCAGCACTTTCAGACTGCAGGAAAAGGAATTTGCAAGAAACAGAATGGAGCCTTAGGGAATCGGGGTTAATTGTAAGGATACACTGGGGAGAATGAAAACAGAGCTGCCTCAGTAGCCACATCGAGAGGCTCCTGGAACTGAACCTTTTTTTCTTTTTTTTTTTTCAATTCAAGGTACAACAGCAGTTTTAGTTTCTCAACAGCAATTATAATCATCTTAACATTCAGCTTCTCTCTCTCTTCCCCTTCCCTGTGCCTGTGTGTGCTCCCTTCCTCTCAGAGCACAATAAAGCCAAAGAAAGCTCCTCTTCTGACCCTATCAAGCTTCATCGTTGTTTTCCTAAGGAATGAGAATACGGTTTCAAGAACCTGAATTATAAGTGCACTTGTTACATTTCCCTCCCTCCTATGCCCCTGCTTCTTTTGTTCTCTCTCTCCTTTAAGGTCCACCCTTAAAATTTGCCTGACCACTGGACTTCACCACTTCCCTTCCTCCACCCAGTTCTGATTCTAGACATAAACGGCCTTGAGAACATATGTGTAACTCCCATTCCCTGAAATACAAGCACCACCCCCTTTCCATATGTCTGATACTCCCAAATCCTGATGATGGTCATTCCTCAGAGCCATCAAGAAGCTGCTGACTACGGAATAGGTCTGTGCAGAACTAGAACAAGGTTCAGGGATGTTGGGTCATGAAATTTTAGGGCCCCAAGCAACCTAATATGACCTAGATGAGGCCTCTTGTACACAAGCCCTTCTGGTCCTATGGGACAAAGTTAAGGAGGACCAGGGTACAAGGTCACTGAAAATGCTTTATATTGCCTGGGTCTAACACAACCTACTTCACATCCCCTCTCCTTTCTCAATCTATAGCTCTGCCTTAAAATGACTACTATTACAAACACAACTACTACTGTCACTGCAACTACTATATGAGGAATGGATGGGGAATACTATTTATACAAGGAATAGCCTTAAAAAATAATTAGTGGTTTCTCTGCACACCTTTGAAGGCTTGGAAGTCCAAGGTCAAAACACCAACAAATTCATGTCTGGTGAGAGTCTGTTTCTTGGCTTGTAGATGGATCCTTTCTTGCTGTAACCATGATGGGGAGAGAGAACAAGGAAGCAAATTCTTTCATGTTTCTTCTTATAAGGACACCAAACTCATTTTTGAAGGCTCCACCCTCATGTTCAAATTATCTGCCAAAGTTCTCACTTCCAAATAACTTCACATTGGGGATTAGATTTCAACATATGAATTTTGGGAGGACACAAATGTTCAGTCCATAGTACGGGCCAAATATATTCTGAAGAAACAGGAAGTGGACAAAAGGTTATGGTCATCAGTAGTTTCAAAACCAGTAAGGGTGAAAGCAAACATCATTGAAGACATGTCAACACGGGTATCAAAATGCATGCCAACAGAAATTAATGCCAAAGCCTTTCTGGGACTGGTTCTGGGTTATTCAAACCAGAGTTAGTTCTTGGGAATCCCTTTCAGAACTTGGTTTCCTCAGTTGTAAGCATTCTCAATCCACTGAATACGCATCACTCATTTTAAAGGTGGTCTTGAACTGTGTAGTGCAGACAACGCTATGGATCTGAGATAGAATGGACACTTTCCCTTGCCTGTCCCCCTTCTTGCCATCTTTCCCATATTATGCATGACAGTTTACGTATAATTTTCAGTGCTGAAAATTAATTTTAGGAGGTTCAGGATGTTGCTCATATCATAAAGCAAGAAAGTGCTAAATTTGTGGTCTGAATCTATTCCTTTCTGACTCTCAGTGCCACAAGGGGAAGGCTTTCCTACCAAGGATTTATTCAGAGAGGGTGGCATACTAACCTGATGCTTGCCTTTACAGCTTCCTCTTAATAAATGAACAAATAAGTCAATCAAAATGTAAACTTAGAAAATAGCAGAGGCAACATCTGCTATATGAGGCAACACCTCATATAGTTTGTTCTCATTTTTAATCTCTCCACATGGATATGTCTCAACATGCCTAGTGTCTCAACATAGATAGTCAATATGTGCTAGGTTGCATTGTGGTAGTAGGTGCAATGAGCCTAGACTAGTCTAGGCTTCGCTTCTCTTTCTTCTCTTGTTTTTAATGTGAGCTTCAAAGGAAAGAACGGATCTGCTGGGGGCCTTGAAGAGAGCATTTTACATGTTAAAGTTTTGACACAGGTTTTTTCTAATCTATTCAAATCTATACCAAATTGAAATGACTGCAAAGCTATAATATGAAATTTTCAAAAAGGTGCTTCCTAGTTATAAACACAATGTTGAACCCCTTTTCCTTTGGAGAAAAAAAAATGTTTTATTAGAAAGTCGATGGATTTTGCTAGGTTTTCCTGGTGGCTCTATAAATGCTCCTTGTTATATGCTTTTATCAAGACATGTTTTTGTTTTTGTTTTTTAAATAAAAAGGTGCTTCAGAATGCTGTATGAAAGTTCTGTCCTCTTCTTTGGAGCACAGAATAAGATTGACCTTGCACACTCTTTTTTAAGTCGGAGCACATAACTTATTTTGGTCAATGAAATGTGAGTGGAAGTCACATGTGTTATTTCTGTGAGAAAATGTTAAGGGCCATTGTATAAGTATCCACGTCCCTGCCCCCTGCTGTGGAGACACATGTTAATTTTCAGTCTCAGTCATGTTGAATCTTACGATGAACAGAGCCTAATTGCCAAACCAGATTGTACCTGTGAAGTGACTGGCAAATAAATAACAGCAGAATTAAGCTACTAAAGTGTTGCACTTGTTACCACAACAGAACGTGTCATATCCTGACTAACACAAAAGGAAACATGTGAGCTAAGAAAAGAGGTCATACATTTAAAATAAGGAAAAACTACATTAGTTTAGAAATTCTTATTCTGATCTTGCCTCTGCTGTTTCCTAAGTTTATTCTTTTTCATCTCTGTATCCTCTTTCATTTTTTTATCTCTAAAATATATGTATTAGATGGGATACATATAAAATTGAAGTTTTGGACAAGTTATCAATTTGAAAAGCTGAAATTTAAGAAAGAACCTACTGTTAACATTTTATCATAAATTAATTCAGATTATTTATTAAAGAATAATCTGAGCAATTAGGGCATATAACGGGGTAGTTAACGCATGGATTTGAGTTTCCTTGGGTTGGGATTTGAATCTTGGTCTTCAGGATAAAGTAGAGTCCATGTATGTCTTATCCTTCATTCTGGACACATATTAGGAACTTAATATCATGTGTTTAATAAAAAGTTATTGATATTTTCTTCTTAATCTACAATATATTTTATTTGAGAGCCACTACAGAAATTAAATGAGATGATTCTTAACAATGTTTCTGAGAAATAGTATAGGCTCCAAGATGGAGGCTATTATATTTAATTTTTTATTGTTACAGGATATCCACAAATTTAGCTTAATTGGGAACAGTAGCAGTTGTTAGAAGAGTGGAGGTAGGAAACATAGAGGGAATTAAAAGGTGGAACAACCAGTATATGGAAAAGGCAAGACCAAAAAGGAATGCTCGGATTCCAGAAGACAACTGGGAGAGCTAAAGCATGGGGAGACTCTGCAAGCCACAGTGGGGTGCTGGGAAATAGGAAGGGTCAATATTGAACACATGCTATGTCAAGTGCATCACATCACATATTATGATGTCAATATTAACTCCCCCATCTCATAAGAGTTAACGTTATTAATCAAAATACAGAAATCATTGACAAAGTAAAAATTTCAACCTCAAGCCTGTTGGATTTCACATCCTGTATTCTTCAACTGTATCATGCTGTGTTCAGGATGGCACCCCTGAATAATTTTGTCCACTTACCCTTTATACCTGCCTTGTTACCTTCCAAGGTAACACTGGGGCCTATTTATAACATTTTCTCCTAACATATATTTACTAATATATTAAAAACTGTGTGGCAGAAAACCAGAGGTCATTTGTCCTCTCAGGTCATATTTAGATATACCTTGCATCAAAAGAGTAACTGTTCAGATGATCTTTGTGGATGTTATTGACAACATGTAAGAAGGACCTGACGACTACAAGAAATCTAGAGGCATTAGAGCTATAAATTAGCAATAGCTGAGAACTGCTCTAAGGAGCAGTGTACTGATCAATCAGCCCCATCCTGGACCTTGTGGATGCAAAGACACGAAGATAAAAGAAGCTCTAAGCCACAAGGAAGTTAGAGTTCACTTGGGTGATAAAAATAAAAAAAGATGAAATACAATATATCATGATGAGTCATATACAGAAGTATGAACCCTTAGAGAAAACTCCATCCCATGAAGGTGACTTGGGAAATGTTTTTTGAAGGAGTGGAAGAACTGGTAAGATTGGTTCAATATAAAAGATGGGAAATGGACATTGACCTTTTGAAAAGGTGGAAAGAAGGATGTTTGTGAAAGATAAAGAGCATGTGAACACAATGCAATACATAGTTCATGTATCTTAGAAATGTACACTTGAAACCTGTATAATCTTATTAACCAATGTCACCCCAATAAATTTAATAAAAAGTGTATATGCAAAGGAAAAGAGAAATATCACTTCCAAACCAAAACTTTAAGAACATTGCATAGTTTTTCCATACCCTATTTTCCTTTGTCCTTAAATCCACCAAGACTTTTAGAGGAGTTGTTACTGCAACATAATGGATCCACAAAGCTAACTATTATGCTGCAAGTTGACCAGCACCTTTATAGCTTGGGGTGACTATGTGAGCTCATTCAGGCTAGTGAGACACAGGCAAGAGTCCACTTGCTTGGAGTTGGGGATAATAGCAATTCTGGGAAAACTATGGTTTTCCTAAAGACACTAGACAGATGTGACTTGCACAGACATTTAAAGCTTCTTCCTTAGGCTTTTTTCATTGGTTTACTTTGAACTGAGACGTGACATCACTGAGGTGTCATCATTTCCCTGAGGTCACAAAGTTAGGAAGTGAAGGGCAGGCAGGGATTAACACTCAATTCATCTGACTCTGGAGCCCACCCTCCTCTTCCATGTCCTGCTTTCTCAACTATAATAACTCATGCATGTCAGCCAAACACCAAAGGGCCACCAACCAATACCAGTTACTTAAACATGATTGACTCCTGGTAAGTGAAACAGCTTTTTAAAAATCATTTTCACATTGGTGTAAGAAATAGATTAAAGCAATGTATCCTATAAGGTCATTGTACTTTCTTCATCTGATTCTTATTAGAGTACATTGTCTATGTTCTACTGCTAGCCTGTGAACACTAGGTGTATAATATTTCTCTCTGAATGCCAAGGGCATAACACCTTTCCTGGCACACAAAATATCCCAAAGAGTTGTTAACTAAAATAGTACTAGATATAGAAGTTCTATTTTTTTTTAAATGGCACAAAGACTAGACTATATCATGTACCTCCTGAAATAAAGTTAATATTTCAAATATGTAATCTAGACAGAAAAGTGTAAAAGTTACATTTTTGTATGCATATTTTAATATAAATTAAATTTTATATTTTCTAAGTTGTATACTTGATTAAAATATTTCATCTATTTTTTAAAATTTAAGATTCACTGAACACCCTCTCACTTCCATTTTTAATAAACTGTAAAACATGAAACTATCCATTAATTTGGACACTCATCATTGCACTTTGACTTGGAACATAAAATAAGGAAATATAATTTCCTGCCTTTTGTAGAAATGTTATCTTAAGACAATGCCACAACAAAACCAATATCAAAAATCAATATGGAGATTTAAGTGTAGCTGTAAACACGGGAAAACTATAGTAAGATAGAGCCATAATCATTTATTAAAAGGAGGAGTTTTCCAGAGTTTCTCCCTAGAGTTTGTGCTGAATTTGAGCAGCTCCAGCCGAAAAACACCAATTTGGAAGGCCCTGGGCACCCTCTTTCTGCGTGTGATGAGCCTTCGCTCTCACGCCTTACAGACCACCTGCAGGCAGCTGGGCCTGCTAAGAACAAGGAGCAGTGGGAAACCACTGCTTTTTCGCTGCCACAAAATTCAAGCCAAATAAATAAATAAATCTGGCTGCAGAGAAATGTATCCTTTTCAATCGCCCAAGGTGACATTCAGCAGGAAAAAAAAATGTTTCTCTAAAATGTTCTTCCAAAAGATCATTTCTTCTTAAAATAACCTACTAGGAACATTTTAAAATTCAAACATTCATTCTATTAAAAAATCTTACACTTGCTAATGAGACAGTGTTATTTATTTTTAAAAATAAATGACTGGAAGTGTAAATGCATTTAGAGATTAATTTTAAAATCACCTAATCCTAGAAATTTGGGGGGCAGCATGTTCCTTTTCTCTCTGTCTCATTTAACCCTCATGCCTTCTGCCTTCCCAGATTCTTAGAAGCAATTTCCCTATAATCCCAGAACATACCAAGGTTGGCTGTCAGAAGGCAGTCCCAAGAAAATGCACTGATCCCTTACTCCATTCAACAGATAAAGGTAGAAACATGCAAACTAAAAATTCATTTGAATAGTCAAGAATTTTTAGTATTAAAGTATGTATATAATCTCCAATGATCAAAACAATTAAAAAAAACACACTTTCTTATATACCAGAGAGATTTAGACATCAAATACTTACAAGAAATAAAATTTTTTAATTGGTTGAGAACTCACACCCTATTTCCCCAAATAGAAACCCTTTCTTTCCCATCTTCCTTTTTCTGAATTATTGTTCCTATGCTTCAGCATTTATATTTTATCACTTTGATTTAAATTATTATTATTTGTGAAATAGCATTTTCTCATCCACTTAATTGGAACAAACTTAAAGACACGAATTGTTATTATCTTTGAATTTTTCTCAGTGACCAAGAATGTGACATTACAAAAATTCCTCAAAGTTACTTCTTCAATGAAACAGTACACATGTAAACACTTAGTTGTATTTCTGAACATAAAAGACTGATGCCACTATCTGTCTTGCCAGATCAAAATTTCCAAGCTAGAAACACAAAGAATTTTTCTATTTTGCCAAGTTGAATCCCTAACGCATTCTTTTTTTAATGTATGATATTCTACAACATTTTAAGAAATCTTTGCAAACGTGACTGGGATAGAGTGAAAGAGAGGAAAGGTAATAAGAAGCTCTATTTATGGGAAACAAAATATAAATGTAATTTTAATTATCTGAAAGGCTGTAAGTTTTGCTATAATTCATTTCAAGTATATATTAAACTCTGGAACAGGAGAATAAATAGAGACGTTCTATTGAACAGACAGGCAAAAGCTTCGATAAGTTTTAATTCATGATATCATGTTATCATGTTACATATTATCATCACTAACAAACAAACCTGGTATCTTATAATTATCTACAGGTTCGGGTGATATATCTGCACGGTCCCTAAAAATACACATAAAGAAAATTAAAATTAGTCAACTGTCCAGAATGTTAATTTATTCAACACTGAGCCTCTGTATATTTGAAACCTTACAAATCTTTACTTTTTACACTTATATCCAGATGGTGCTACATTTTATACTTGAGAAATAAATGAATTGTATGGTCCAGTGGGTATCCAAAAGAAAAATAACAATATAGGTTACAGAGTGAGAATGTGAGATTTACATAAAGGATATTATGAGTCAAATAAGTAGATACATCTAAAACATAATCTAGGTCTTCGGAGCAGCAGGAACACTAAATCCAGAATTTCAACAGCATTCTTCTTAGAGTTCTCTTTTGTGCTGCTAACACACTTAATGTCTTGAATCTTTGTTTTTGCTCAGTGTCCATTTTTAACCTCCTGTAACTGCGTGTATTGGTTTTCTCTGATGTGTAATAAATTACTACAAACTTATCAACTTAGAACTACACATATTTATCATTTCACCGGTTCTGTAGGTTAGGAGTTCAGGTACGTTTTGCTTGCGGTCTGTGATCAGAGTCTCACAAGGCTGCCCCGTGTCGTTATCTACAGGCTTGATTAGGGAAAAAATCACTACCCAGCTCCCTCAGTTTGTTGGCAGAATTCATTTCTTTGCAGCTTTAGAAGTCAAAGTATCTTACATCTTCAAAGTTTAGCAATAGAATTAGTCTCTAACTTCAGAGATGGACTCACCTAATTAGGCCAGGCACACCCAAAATAATCGCCCTTTCACAAACTCAAATGTTTAGGGACCTTAGACACATCAAAAAATATTCTCCGCATTTGCCATATTCTATTGGTTTGGAGCAAATTGCAGGTTCCTCATGTTCTCGAGAAGAAATCACACATTTGTGTACATCAGCACGGTAGGAATCTTGGAATTCTCTTGAAGTGGAACCTTCACGTCTTGTCAGAGACTGGCCATTCCCCTACCCATCACCACCCACTTTCACACATGCAGTGGTGACAGTAGTGATAAAGTGAAATTTAGATATTTTAAAAACGGGTCTTACATTACAAGTTCTTGCCACAAATCATGCAGCTACAGGACTACACACCTAGAATTCTTTGGTTGGCAGAGATGTTCAAGTATGAGATAGAGAACTTCTCGGACTTCGGGTACAGGGAGGTGGGCTGGGGGAAACACCACCCATCCTCACCATCTTGCCAAGGCCTCGATGCAGCCTCAATTACTGATTTTGTTCCCTCCATCAATGTATAAACCATATGCTCTATAATATTTTCAGCTTTCAAGTAAGAAAACATCACAGGAGGCTTTGCCATCCAGTTGGAGCTTCTGACTACCTTCCTATTCTAATCAACAAAAAATGCCATTTTCAGTGCTTGATCCTCAATTTGCTTCTTATCTCAGTGTGTGTGTGTGTGTGTGTGTGTATTTGTGTGTATGTCTTGTGTTCTGAAATCAGGATTTCACTATGATGCAAAGGGAAATATTTGCACAAGACTGTTTTTTAAGTGTGTTATGCTTTTGACAGAAAAAACAACAAAAGAGCATTTATTTTCTCACTTGAATTTTCTATCATGCTCAGTCTACACCTTGGTGCTATTCTAGCACTTTCTTCATTGGTCAGCCCCACTGAGACTTTGCCTGTTAATTTGGGAGCTTGAGAAATTAGTTTTCTTTCCTGCATCTGATCAAAATGTACCTGAAAAACAGGAAAAATAATGGCACAACCAGGGATATTGCGATTATTTCTAGAAATTGTAAAAGAGGCAATCATCTGAATGTGAACTTGCTGTGACTTCTTCCTCATAGAGCCACAGATGTATGCATCCATTTTCCAGGCACACTGAGACTTTCATTCAAATCAAGAAAAATTAGCTTAGAGTTTTCATCTCTACCTTTTGCACTATAAACCTCCCCCTGGGGACAAGTGGTGAAGTGAGCTCATACCTCTCTATTCTCTTTCCAATTTTATTGTAATGGTGTAAACTGCACCCAACTTCCCTCAGGACCATGTTGATGCTGTATACACTTTCAAAAAACTTGTGACTGCTTGAATTTCCCACATCAAAAATAAGGGGGGGGGGACCCAAAACAATTACTTGAAATTACACCAAGATGTAAAGCAGCAAATAATGATATTCTCCTTGGCTTAATAATGCAATGACTCATTCAGTAACTCAGAAAATATTTATTGGGACACTAGACCAGAGCCAGGTAGTGTTGAAAAGCCAGAATTTCAGCAAGTACCTACCAGTAAGAAAGGTTCTTGACCTCTTGCCCTCAGCAGGCTTGGAATCTAGTATATAATAACACAGAAGGTGGTGATAATTACAGAGTCCCAAGGGTAGAAAGTGAAAATGGACTTTTGTTTAGATAGGATAGTCAGAAAAGGCCTCTCCTACCAAGGGGGCCTGAAGCTGTACATTTAGTTGTTCCTCCTTTGGTTCAACTCAAAACTAAGTTGAAACCACATCACTTTTGCAATAACGAGAACCATTTCTAAAATTCTCTGCCACTATCTATAATTTAATCACGGGACATTAATTCTCCAAACTCCAAATTAACTGTTAACCATAGAGTATATTCCAGGGTTATAGTCAAAATAGTTAACTAGTCTGTCTGACATTATGAACAAAACATGACTGGAAAAACCATTTCAATTAGCTTGAATATATTCCAGCCAAAGAGACAGCTTTTAATTAACTGATTGTTTTACTTTTAATTAATGACAAAGCAACCTGAAGAATTACTTGGAGAATTATTGTATCTATATTTTTGGCACAGTCTGATTTCTAAACTCCAGATCTATATCTCAAATTCAGTTGGATTATCTCCAGATGGATGACTGATAGAGAGACTTAAATTCAATGCTACTCAGGTAGAGTAAGCCATATTTTCTAACAAAGCAGCTCCTCCTTCATATTCTCTGCCTCCTTGTAGTGAGGATGCTTTGCATATTTGCCTGCTGGTGTTATCTTACATTATTAACAAATCCATTTTTTACCTGCATCCATTCATGATTGTGGTCTATAGGAAAGGGGAAGGATGAACGCCACCTCAAGAATGAAGAGAAATGACAAAGGAGAATTTCCTCCCCAGCACTCATGGAAAATGAGAAGCTCCCTTTGCTTCCTTGGAGAGTGCGAATAAAAAGAGAGGTGGTATAGAAAAAGCCTAGTAAGGCCTCTGTTTCCTTCACACTCAGGGTTGTAAAAATTAAGATCCAGATGTGAAGAACTCAACAACATTACAGACTGATTTGCTGGGAGTAGCCCAGGGTCGCTTGTCGAACTTTGGCTGGGATCCAGACCCAATGCACTGTGGGAGCAGGCATACAGCACGTCTGGGGTCAGATGCCTGGGTAGAAGGTAGGGTTACACTGCTGGTTATCCATTGACAATGAATGACATGCAGGGCAACTGAAGTTACCACCTTTCTTGATGGGACTAAGAGATGCTGAGAGGAGAGTTGGATCAACAGCCTGCCTCAGAAAAAGGAGATAATCACAAATACAAAGAGCAGTAACCAAGCACATGACAGCAACCACAGAGGGAGTGACATCTAAGACCATGAGGCAGATGACAACTGTCACCTCAGTAGATTCAACCAGTCATCTCTCTGGCAATGCCAGTGACATGCAGAGACCTATGTCTTGTTGGGTCTGCTGCATGGGCAACAGCAGACCCTCCATATCACCCTGCCCAGGCTCTGTAGCTTCAGCTTCACTGGAGAGGACACTCCAGTGTCATCGCAAGATGTCGATTCAACACGGGAGGAGACAGATACCGTGTCACTCCCGAGTCAGACTGCACAGCCATTCTCGGCGGTGCAGATAGACTCTTAAGAAGCTACACCATCGTCTCTCGAGACGGACGGCTGCCGACGACGACGACGATGTCTTGTTACCCTCCACTTCTCCTCAAATAGCAAAATGACATCATCTTAGAAGCACCAAGAAATAGAGAATATACAAGAGTCCAAGCATTTACCTGAAAAAGATAAGGCTTCTTGAAATAAACTTATTTTCCCCCCTCATTTCCATTAACTGGCAGTTAAAGTTCCAGTTACCCTTTGTTTTTTGGTGGAATGGGGGCTTAGGAGGAAAATTAGATCAGTTATAGAAAATGAATAACCATATTATCTTTGCAAAGCTGAATGGTAATGAATAAATTTTCTGTTATGTTATTGAAAGGAAACTTAACTCCTTATGCTAAAATATTTTAATACATCACTGACACCTCCCCCATTCTTTCTTTTCCCCCTGACTTCTAATCTGTCTCCATAACTTCCAGTTAGACATCCAGCTCTTTAAATATGCCCCTTCCTTCCATCTTTATGGACTATTGTAACATTCTTTTCACTGGTATTCCAATATTATCTAAGAATCATTTTCCAAAATACTGATTGAAATACTATTTTCATAACAATTGGTCATTTCCTTAAAAATTTCTCTTGGTTCCTTATTGCATGAAGAGTAATTTTTACTTGTGCTCTGTGGATACCTAGAACAGTGGTTCTCAAACTGTGGTCCAAACTTGCATTATCAGCATACCCTAGGAACACTTTAGTAAATCCCTGGTTCTCACTGTCCAAGAGATGCAGATACACATTTACTTTTGAAATCTACTTTCCTTGAGGACCCACGAGAGTAACCAAGGAGTCACAATCACTGGTGAAGGAGTCCTCTAAGGAAGGTCTGGGCAGGGAGGAAAAGACTCCAGGTGTCCCAGCTCTATTTCATGAAAGGACAATCTGTTCCCATTTTCTTGCACAAATTTCCATCTAATATAGCATTTGTGTAAGGTGTGGGGCTTAGTCAAGATTTTTTCCCCTCTGTGGATGTCAGATTGTTTAATCATCATTTGTGAAAAAGACTGTCTTTCCTCCACTGAACTAATTTTGCACCTTTGTCAAAAATTAGTCGGTCATTTGTGTATGGGTTGGTCTCTGTGTCTGTGTCTCTACTGAGACCACATTGTCTTGATTCCTATAGCTACCTAGTAAGTCTTAATGTTGAGTGAAGTGATGCCTCTTACTTTTTTCCTCCTCTTTCAAGATTATTTTAGCTGTTCTAAAGCCTGTGTGTTTCTACACATATTTAAGAATAAGTTTGATTATGTCTACAAAACCTTGTTAGGATTTCTCATTAAGCCTATAGATCACTTTGGCAAAAAGCAACATCTTTGCTATGTTTAATATTTCTACCCATAAATGCAGTTATGTCTTTCCATTTATTCAGCTCTTCTTAGATTTCTTTTATCAGTATTTTGTATTTTTGACAATAAAGATCCCACACATATTTTGTTAAGTTTAATATGTAGTTATGTCATTTATTTATAGTACTAAGAAATAGCATTGTCTTTTTCTCGTTCCATAATCTTACCCTGGACACTTTATTCCATGCTACTATTTTAATTAGCTCTGTTGCTTCCAAGTCACAAATTAACACTTTTATATTCCTTGAGTATTCTCTTCATCTCTCTTGAGTTCTTCAACTTTTCTTCCAACTTCCGATCTAATAACTCAGTATGAAAGCTGTAATGCACCTCAAAATCAGCTTATTCTAAAACAAACACATTCTCTTGCTTCTTTTACCAGTCTTTCTCTCCTATTTCTTATTTTGGTGAACAGAATGCCTGCTTCTGTAGTTGTCCCAGCCAAAACCAGAGAGTGGTTTCAGCCCTCCTTCTCCTTCATTCCTGGAGTCATCATTAGCCACTAAATCCTGACATTTCTACTGGCTACCTCTCTCCATCCTCAAGTGTTCTGTCCAAGGCCACTGCCGTGATTCATTATTTGATCATACATCACTTGAGCCACAGAAGCAATCACCTAATTCCATTCCCTTTCTCAAGTCTAGTGTACTCCAAGTCATCATTTTCTCTACACCACAACTTGGGCAGTGTTTCAGATACGCAGATCTCTGCTCAGCTTGGAATTTTTTCAGTTCCTTCCTGTTGCATCCAGCCTTAGCAGGAAACAAAAGGCTTTTTATGACTTGACCGTTTTTGCACTTCCTCTCTAAGCTCTCTGAACCAAACTTAAAAGAATCTCTTGCAGCCATCCAACAATCTAATTCTCTCAATTCTTCTGTTTATCTACTATGAATCTTTTCACATTTTTTCCTAACTAATACATTTCTCACCAACCTTCAAGACAATTTTATTAACCTGTCATTAAGGAAAACCTTCCTTTAATCTCACATGCACACTTAGGTACATTTTTTTTTTCCCTTGGCAAATCTATGTGGTAAATGGAGAAATGAGTGTCCTGAGGAAAAAGAATGTAAGAGATGATAGATCTTGCCATGAAACGTTTCCAATGCCATGTTACAGAATTCATACAGCAGGCCTTTGAGAGCCATTCAAGCATTTTTGACAGAGATGCAAGGATTTTCAAATGTTTGCTTTGCCACAAGTGTGAGACAATGGGGCTTTATACTTTACAAACACTTTAGAGGTGGAGAGGATGAAAAGTGCCTTCAGTAACTGAGGATGAAGATAATATGGCCCTGATCTCAGGCAATGAGTCCTAATACACAAAGGGCATCTGGAATCTGACTTTTAGCTCTGATGGTCCCACATTTTCAGAAGAGCACCAAAGGATATAAATAACTTTATCTGCATGTGCTTGCAAAATGGAAGACAACATTTTACTGTGCTATAATAGAGACAACATATAAAAATGAGGCCTGCTCCAATAATGAAGCAGAATATAATTTTTAATGTATGATTTTAACTTTCTGGATGCTAAAAGATATTGCTAAACGAAACAATTTTGATACTGAATTAAATAATCAAACATGAGAAGAGAAATTATGTTAAGTTCAAGCAAAAAAAAATACTATTTTTTATGAGAACTGAATATTGACAAAAGTTAATAAAGCAAAGAAAAACAATGTTTCTTGTAAAATATTTCAGTATGATTATACAAAATTTAGTATGCTTGTAAAACTGGGTGTTATTTACATTAACAGTACATTATCCATATTACCACTGACTCTGAACACATTATAACATAGTAAATATATTCCTATTTGTGTATGTGTATATTCAGATTTATAAACAAACTGATATGGTACAAGCATTCTAGACTTAGCATGAACCCCAATTGGCCAGAGTTTCAAATTTCTTAGACGTTATAAATTATGACACATATCAGATAAACAAAACCACACTACAAAAGAATCCATATTTTTTTCTTTGCTAGCCAGATAGAAGTCCATGAAAATTACAGATAGAAAAGTTTCTGGAGGTCAGGAATATTGTTACTCTTATCAACTCGACTGCTGCTGTAATTCCTTATCTCTCATTTAAAAGTGGGTGGAAGATGCTTAAACATGCTTTGGAAGTCATCTCTTCTTACAATCTCCACAGTCCCTTTTTCTAAGCTTATGATTTGGTTTTCCTCTTGTATAGGCTCTTTGTTGTGTAGAGTTCTCTTTCAATACCTAATGCCAATACCACTATGGGCGCTTCAACAACAAAGCAATGCAGTGTGCGATTCATTGTTGAATGGACTTTCATGTCCTTTTAACTAGTTGGAAAAGTCTTTGAGGCAAAGACCACATAATACCTACATTTTTCAATCTGTAGTACCAAACAATTTTTTGAGTGCGAACTCATACTGCCATATCCAAACATGTTGTCCGGGTGAAATTATTATTTTGAAGGTAGTCATATAGCTAGTCTACATGGAATCTTGAAGATTAATTTTCATAAATTTTCTTTCTATATTAGCTGGCTTCTCACCTATATCATCTCTCCTATGACCCTTATTGAATTCGAGGTGCAATGTTTGCTTATCTCCCCTACTTCTTCAACCCCACCCTGCACTATCAGAACAATGTATAGCATATAATTAGTTCAAAAAATCACTCTGGTAAGAGTTGAGAGAACAAGTACTGCAGGGTCACTTGCCTCTTTTAATAAAGCCGCTCCTCTGCAAGCCTTCACTGAGTAACACTCAGCCACAGGAGTGAGAAAAGGTGGGATGAAGAAAGTGAAGAGATTCAAAAACCCCGCTATGTTCTATACTAACAAAACTAATTGGAATGAAAAAAAAAAACCCAATGAAATGGCTATGTACTGTAATTCCAGAAAAAAAAAATTTAATAGATCTTTACATAATTTGGTAGAGGGAAAAAATGATTGACAAAATCAGACAGGTTAACCCCACACCCAGACCAGATTGCAGAGAATCCCACTGTGGGCAGCCATGGACCTACCTGGCTATTTAGACCTGTGCCTTCTGCTACTAAACCTGCATTTTCCCCTGTTTTACCTCAACTACTCTGAACTCCTTCTCCAATGTGGATTTCCTCATTTCTGACCTCATAAAATCTGCCCATCCTTACTTGTCTTGTGTGCTGTGAATGAATACAATTTAAAAAAGTCTAAAGACAAATTATCAACTATCTTCTTTGCATCAGACAATTTTGCCCCAAGCCAGGTGTAAAGAGTCTTTAAAAGTTTGTTTAATTTACCCTTATGTGTTTAGTACCATTTTGCCCCCTTCAGATACTCGCCTCTTTCTTCTCTACTCTGCTCTGGACTCTGAGAGGCTAAGCCTTTTGATGCCTTGCCCTCTTTGCATTGGTTTTAGCCAACAGGAGGCACTGGCAGGAGACGATTGAGTGGGAGGAACATGAGGCCAACTCCCTTCCTGCCTGCATTCCTCAACCAGAGTTCTTTTCCTCAGAGCTACCTTTTTTCCAAATTTCTTGAATTTCCATAGCTTTTTTGCCCTGTAGAACTGTTACTAGCCTCAGGGTACTCCACTTTCCCTATTGATGATCCTGAATTATGCCAAAGCTCTTTTAATAGTCTCTTTACTAAATTTATTCAAATTACTGGTTGCAATGTACCATCTGTTTCCTGCCAGAAGGACCCTGATTAATATGTCTGATATCCATTTACCAGGAAATAAAATTTTTAAAGAGACATGAAAAAGAAAGAAAGAAAGAAAGAAATAAAGAAAGAAAGAAAGAAAGAAAGAAAGAAAGAAAGAAAGAAAGAAAGAAAGAAAGAAAGAAGTGCAGTATGGAAACTCTGTGTTCTTGGGTCTCCTCTTAAAAAATGAAATACTATTTAACCATGCTTGCTCCAAACACACACATTATGGCTGACATAGCAAGTCCCAACAGATCTCCAATACTCATTCTTTAGAGAGTGGGAAGATTATGCTGCTGCCTATAGATTTTCAATCTAGAATTAAAAAAGAAGGGAAGGAAAGAGAGAGGAAAGAGAAAAGAAGGAAAGAAGAAAGGGAGAAATAAGTTTCCATGTTGGTGACTTGGTAGAGATTTTCACACTATCAATTTATAATCTGATGAACTGAGCAAATTTGTCTATAAAATCCCATATAGATCGGGGCCTGGAATCCTCTGCTCGCTTCTGGTTCAGTTGAACTTATTTTTTCTGTGCTTCAGGACTCTAGTCTTAACAGGTAATTTTTATAATATTCTAATTATTCTGTTCCTCTTGGAGAAATATTTGGGCCCCATCTTACACATATTCTTTTGAAATAAATTCATAGTCTTAAATTTACATCATATATTATGATGTTAGAGTCATATTGATATTTTTCTCTCTAAGAATAGCTTTGAAAACATTCATAGCCATGATCTTACATTATATAAATACACAAAGCTTGTGTAATTGTCAAGAAAATATGTAAAAACCCTAGCATTATTTTTCACCTTCATCAAATAATATAATCATCAGTTGGAAATAATCATTATTTTCAAAATATTTCTCCAAACTTCTTTAGTTTTGTTCACAAAAAACATGGTGATTACCCCGTTTTAATAATGATATGCAGTCACAAATCTGTTTTAAAGTAGAATTTTAAAGAACTAGTAAGAGATAATAATTGAACAAAATTGAAATTATATTAGTCCAAGAACTATAAAATGGTTTTGGATATCTTCACATTGGTTATACAGATCATTATTATTACTACCTTCATATACAAAGCTTTAATACATCTGAGAAATAGTGTCTTCAGCATCATCTATTCTTTGTCATCTTAATTTTACTTATTGCACAATTGAAATCCATGTTAAATAGTTCAAGGCAAATCTCTATTCTTTCAAGAAGCTTTGAAAGATAGTAAATTGGAGTTCTAGTTAGAAACTATTTTCTAATAAAACACTGTAAGTGGTTAGATCATTAAATCTGGTTTAAAAAAAACTGCATACAAGGGAGGAAACCAGCTGTGGCTCATACAGCTGAAACATCTGTTAAACCTTTTGACACAGACTAGCAGGAACAGAAATTTGTTCTTCAAATTAAAAGGCAAATGGCAACTGCTAAATGTGTGGTCCTGGAGGGACAGTGCATATATTCCATATGCCAAGGTCACCCAGCCTTTGAGCAGGTGATAGCAATGAAAATGCCTCAAGGCAAAAACCCTAACAGGGCTGTTCCTTTTAAAAAGGACTCTAGAGTATGAATGCTTATCTTTTTCCTGGTGATGCAGACAATTCTATCTCTGCTAATATTTGGAAATGTAATCAGATAGAAAAACACATCATCGCATTTATTGGAGGACTGGACAAAGTATATAATGGAAAGAATTGTACTTTGATGACATACAATCAAATAGATATGTGTCACTGTGTTATTAAATATGGTGACTCAACAAAGGGCCAAAGAAGACTTTCTGTAATGAGTCAGAAGCAATAAATAAATGCAGGGTGTCACCGTGGAAGAAGCTCAAAAAATGGCAGATGTTCAGGTTTGAATGTGTGTTTCTTTTATATACATGCTTTGTGTTCACTTTGGTTGCAGCTCAAACTACATTTTCTTTTGAAATTTTGAAGATTACTTCTTATAATCTAAACTTGACAAGCTCAGAGAGACCTGCATACTGGTCTTACAAACTCAGAGCAAAAGTAACTACATAGAACAGTCTGAAATTAAAACTACTTAACTAAACACAAGTCATGGTAGATAGTCATGTCTTAGGCCTAGATCTTCTTTGGCAAAGGTCAGTCTTTACCTTAACTGAGCCTCTTTATAGACTTTTTGCATCTATGATAACATACGTTTGGGATGTCAGAGTAATCCCCTTTGTTCAGACCCATCAGGGAACAATCTCCCACCAGAACATAGTTGTCACACACACCATCTCTGTGTTCTGTACATGTTAACCATTAACTCATGCATACCTACCAATGTAAAAGAAGTATGAGTCTGTTTGTTTTACTCTTTATCCAGTTTCAGAGATTTCCTGCTTTGTTTTCTCCTGTTTTATTGTCTAACTTGTGGACAATAACAAAAGGCCTTAACTAAATATATATTTTAAATTTTAATGAATAAAACTTCCAAATGTGATGGCATTAATTTAGTACTTCCAGATTCAAGACTCTCAAAAAGCTCCAAATTAGATAAACATAAAGAAAACTACTTCTAGGTACGTAGTATTCAGACTGCTGAAAGCCAAAGATGAAAAGATTATCTAGAGATGTAAACATCACTTTGCGCACAGAGGAACAATAGTTATAATAAATGGTTGGTATATCATTAGAAACAAAGGCAACCAGAAGAAACTGGAAAAAATATTCAAAGTGATGAAATAAAAAACAAAAAGAATAACCTATATCCAAAAATTCTATCAAACAAAATGATCCCTTAAAAATGAAAACAAAATAAAGACATTTACAGCAAGCCAGGAATTATGAAATTTTTCAGGCTCATGACAAATGTTATTCTAGGGCAATTCAAATGTTTTGAAAAAAATAAAGATTAAATTGGTATAATATATAAGTATGTATGTTTGTATATATTTTTATTTGAATTAATTAAATAGACATATGTCTGTTTAAAGCAATAATTGTAACCTTGAATTGAGTTTATCATATATGTAGATGTAATACTCATTACAATAGCACTAAGGAAAAGTATGGGAAGAGTAAATGAAAAAAAATTGCTAAAATTTTTCTATATTTACCTAGAGCAATTCATTATCACCTCTAAATAGGTTTGATAATTTAAAGTTGCAACCGCTCACTACTGAAGCATAATTAAAATGGAAACCTTAAAATATTTGATAAAAAGAAAAACATAAATTTGGAAAAACTATTTAGTAAAATGCTAACCATAAATAAAACTATATAAATTATATTAAAAATAAATGAACTAACTATTTATTAAAGACAGAAATCATCAAACTGAATATTACACAGAGTAGAAATCATCGCAAAGAGTATTACCACAAAGAAAGACACTTTAAACAATCAATAAAAAGGTACATTTGTCAGTAACCCATAGCAATTAAAAATACATATTTACCAGTCTGCATTCCCACCAACAGTGCAGTAGGGTTCCCGTTTCTCCACATCCTCGCCAGCACTTGTTGCTTGTTGATTTGTTGATGATGGCCATTCTGACTGGTGTAAAATGGTATCTCATTGTGGTTTTTACTTGCATCTCCCTGATGGCTAATGATGTTGAGCATTTTTTCATGTGTCTATGGACCTTCTGTATTACTAGGATTATACCCGAAGAATCTTGAAACACCAATTCAAAAGAACTTATGCACCCCTATGTTCATAGCAGCACTATTTACAATAGCCAAGTGCTGGAAACAACCTAAGTGCCCATCTGTAGATGAGTGGATCAAAAAACTGTGGTACATTTACACAATGGAATACTATGCAGCAGAAAGAAAGAAGGAACTCCTGCCATTTGCAACAACATGGATGGAACTAGAGAGAATTATGCTTAGTGAAATAAGCCAGGCAAAGAAAGAAAAATACCATATGATATCACCTAATACAGGAAACTAAAGAACAACACAAACAAAGGAACTAAATAGAACAAAGAGCAGAATAGCAGTCAATAGGGGGGAGGGGAGAGGGAGAGAAGGGGGATAAGTAAGGGAAGGATCTAGTCAAAGAACGTGTATAAAAGACTCATGGACATAGACAACAGGGAGGGATATGATTGCGGGAGAGGGGGTGGGTTGGATGGGGGAGAGAAATTAGGGGAAAAGGGGACAACTGTAATTGAAAAACCAAAATAAAAATAATAATAATAAAAAAATACATATTTATCTTATAACAGAGGTCAAAATTCTGGAAGTAAACAGGTAACAGAATTAAAGAGAGAAATAGACAAATCCACAATCATAGTTGCAGAATTTAACACCTTTCTTTTAGTAACTGATAATACAGCTAGATCAAAGTCAGACTATTGTAGATTCAAAGAACTGTGAGCGTTATAACTAACAAGATTACTTATTCTTTTAGTAGCGTGATCCATACCTTCATTACTGTACAGTCTGAGCCTTTCACTGTCCTGTTTACCTATTGGCTTTCTAGTGTTTTTCACTGACCGGGAGAACAGAGCAGAGGAACACTAAGGGGCTCTCCAGAGTGTCTGCATGTCAATAAAGAGAGCTCCTCACTCTCATTGTGAATTAGAAAAAGAGTATTTCCCCCTGGGATTAGGATCATTATCTTGGCCAAAAAAAAGCCAGTCTCAGCGTCCACTTTAAGAGGACTGGGGATTCTGCTTATGTTGCCTGACAGAGCATCTATCATTTGAGCCCTAGAATGTTCACAGTCACTAAACCAAAAGTCACAATTTGTGTCATAACTGAGCCTTCATTAAGTCTTTTAATAAAGTCATGAGGCAAATGGGGAGGGAAGAATATGTGAATTCCTTGGGCATAAGCCTATGCCATTTTTTCTTTCCCTAGAATATGCCCTGGACAGACATTGCTTTAAGTGGCTACCATAGCCATAGATAACACATTTTGACAATCTAAAAACTTCTTATTGCCAAGAGGAAAATGCCTTTTCCCCTCTATGATGGAAGAAGGTTACTATGTTAAATGGCCATCTTTAAGTCTGTTAGACTCCACAGAATGGTACCACGTTGTAGTCACAACATTGACCTCAGGTTTTGGCAGATTGTCTGTGATGGTACCCAGATTAACACTGGTATGGGACATTCCATGGTTTTAAGCCTGAACACAACATCTTCTCCCTTCATCATGGGTGCTATGCATGAGAACCGAAATGTGATTCTTTTTTCACAGTGGACCGTACAAAAGCAACACTCATTTCTCAGTTTAGAATTATATACTGACATGCACCCAGACTATTCAATTCTTAGAAACTTCACCAATGCAACAAGTTTCTAAAGTTGCTCAGGTATTATTGTCATTCTCTGACATGCATAAAATATAATGTTATTTAGTGTGCTTGATACTTCCTGCTATCCACTACAATTAACTTCACTTATATGTGAAATTAAAAAATGTTGAATTCATAGAAACAAAAAATAGTGGAGTGGTTACAAGGGGTGGAGAAATGGAGAGATGTTGGTTGAAGTGTACAAATTTCCAGTTATATGGTGAATAAATTATGAAGATCTAACGTACAGCCTGTTGACTATAGTTAATAATAATCTATTATATACTTGAAATGTTCTACAGAGTAAACCTCAAGTATTCTCACCACACACACAAACACACACACACACACACACACACAAATACACAAAACTATGGTAAATAAAATCTGACCGATAGTTAATCAGCTTGATTGTAGAAGTATATCAAAATATCAGGTACTGTATATCAAAACACCTAAGTCTATACAATTTTATTTATCAATAATATTTCACTAAAAAAGGAGAGGAAAAGAATAAAAAAAGATAATCAAGTTCGCTCTAGATTATATAATGAGGTAATAGTAGAGTTTTCATAATCCAGAGACAAGAAAATAAGGGTATACCGCAGTTTGTCAGTTGGATACAAACAGTTTCTTACTTCTTTGATACTAAGGATATAGAAATGAAGACTTTTCAGGCCAATAGTTATACACAAGGTGCCAACATTTATGTTTATTTTTTTCAGTAAAAATAACACATTTGGTTTTACAACTGTGAATTACAGCATGACCTGGTTATTTCTACAACAGCCTGCCATTTTCCCCAAATCATCTAGCTTTTTTACTTATCAAATTTGTAAGTTAAATGGGAATCAGATAGTAATCAAGCCTCTTGCATCTATCAAGACATTTATAAAAGTACCAGCCTGCCATATAGCTTTTGGCTTACTATGTGGGGAGACTTCCACATGCCCTTTCTTACGATAAAAGACTGTAGGTTAGGGAACCATTATGGCGATCCTTTCGATTACTTAGTACGTCAATTCCTAGCGCTCTGGACCTGGAAAACAGAACAAAACAAGGGATTGAATCTCAGTCTCACTAGAGAGACTGAGATAGATTTATCTAAGACTCCAGTTAACACCTAATCTCCATAAGCCTCTGCAACCAATGGACCATGGTGACATGTTAAGTCTGGAGATTCCTAGAAGTTCAAAGGTACTATGTAATAGTAACAAAAAAAGTCTGAGTATTTACCTTTTCAAAATCACTGTCACTCTGAAAATGGCCACTGACCACTTTGAGAAAGGCTTAGGTGAAGATGCATGGTGTATATTTGTGGCCACATTACAGGGTTTTCCTCAAAAGGACAGGTCTTACTTTCAAGTAGTCTAGATCTGTTAAATGGCTTATGTGCTTTGGTAAGGGCCATTATCTGCATGACATTGGCTCAGATTTTTTTTTATTCTACCAGACTTAGAAAAGGTCTGCTTATATACATGTCAATTACTCAATCCCTAGCCTAAGGCTTACTTTGGACAATAGGGTATGAGCAAATGTGATATAAGCAAAAGCTTATGCATTTTGTGGGGAGGTGTCTATGCTTGCTGCTGGGAACACTTTCACCTCCATGATATTAATAATAAGTGGGGCTAGCCTGCTGGATGATGAGATATCCACGTTTTTGCTCCATGCAACATTAAGTCAGTCATCACGCAGGTAAGTGTGGTACCCCTAGGCCAACTACTGCCAGCCACCAGATAGTTCATGAGTTACTCGTAAATCATCCTATTCCAGATATCTTGACCAAGGCTAGAAGAAAAAACCTCATTTGTCCACAAACCATGAAAAAACAATGTCTGTTGTTTTAAATCCTAGGTCTTGAAATTATATGTTATACAATCACAGCTGTTTTCCTATTAGGAGAGTATTTTTATCCTTGATGAAAGGGAATAATCATTGACTTCTCCTTAACAAAGAAGATGCCTAAATATTAGGAGTGACAAGAATACATGATGGATGAGGAGGTTTGCTTGAGCGGCTACAGCTCTGACTCATGCACGCACTTGACTTACTCTGATTCACCTCTTCACCATTTCTCACTCTTCCCGCAGGACTTCCATAATTATTAAAATTGTACTTTCACCAGGAAAAAAAAAAAGCCTGGATATTAATGTAATAACAAAGACTATCTGGAAGAAGTCCAGCCACTATTAATATAACAATAATGATTTGTGCGACATCAATGTAACCTGGAAGCCAAGGGAAGTGGACTGAAATGTGCATGTGTGAACAGTGATGACTTCACTGTACTAGTCAGTGGGGGTGGTAGAGTCTTTTGAGTGAACATGTGTACTGTGTGGCCATCACATTTAAAATAACTAAACAATGAATCTGCATCAAATTTTGTGTTAAGCTTGAACATTCCTCTGCAGAAACTATTCAGATGATTCAGAAGGCTGCAGCTTTGGGCAACTGGTGATTGGTAGTTTCCTCACTACCACATGCTTGCTCATGCATCACATCTGCAGAGTTTTTTGTTGAAACATCAAATCACCCAGGTGACTCAGCCCTCTACAGCCCAGATTTGGTGCCCTGCTACTTCTGGATTTTCCCAAAACTAAAATCCCCTTTGAAAAGGAAGAGATTTCAGACCATTGATGAGATTCAGGAAAATACAGCAGGGCAGCTGATGGGAATTGGGAGAACTGTGTGAGGTCCAAAAGCCCCTACATTTGAATGGGACTGAGGTGTCATTGTCCTGTGTACAATGGTTCTTGTATCTTGTATCTTCTTCAATAAATGCCTCTATTTTTCTTATTACATGGCTGGATACCTTCTGGACAGACCTCGTATACCTATTATTGTTAACATAGGAGTAAAAATTATTATATTTAAATGATGTTATTCAATGATAGAAGTGAGTTTTACATGATAATGATAGAGAGACTTTTTAAAGGTTATATGAAAGACAGCTACCAAAACAATGTATCACTTATAAAACACAATTTGACATCACCCTTTGCCATTATGTACTTTTGAAATTAAAAGGCAACAATCTTAAGCATATAAAATAGGGTGATTTGATAATTTGCAGGCACATAGCACCTTGTATCCCAAAGAGCTTTATGCCACAATAATTTGCATTTGATAGTACTTTTCTTGTGAGATTTTTCAAAGCCTATTAGATATATGTGACTTCAGCTATGATGCATTCCCTTGAAGTAGGGATTTGTTCTTTATCCTTGTTTTACAGATGAGTACATTAGGTGCTTTGCTGAAGGGTACACAGCAACTCATAAGTCAGTTAGAAAATTGATCTTACAGATTCTAATTTCCTATCCCTTGTTCCGGTACCTTGACAAAACCATTTTCCAAATAGAGAAACATTACTTTTTAGCTAAATAGCAAATTAAAGACATGCTGTCTCATGTAATCTTCTAAATATGCTTTAAAAGCCACCAGTACTCCTGAGAGGTTTACCATCTGGTTCTCATGGTGGTGAAAAAGAAATGGAGCTGAGATTGAAAGATAGACTAAATTCTATTTGGCAGCCAGAGGCAGACTTCTGTTCAGACTAGGGCATCTGGCTTAGAATCTGCAGATTCCCTTTGCATTAGAAGTTAACTTCACCTGTGGTCCTTTTGGAGATCACCAGGTTTAGCAAAGAGAGAACATGGTATGAAGACTCCTAAGCAATCTATGGTAAACAAATTTAATATCAAGTGCTTATAACCTGCAGTAACAAGCTCCATGATGGTTCCCAAAGAGTCTTGCTCCTTGGGATTCATGCTCTTGCAACTGTCATTCCACACTTAATTAAGGCTAAATCATTAAAATTGTTACTGCTTCCACCTTGCTCTTCAAGATCACTCATTCAAAGAAGCCAGTCACCATGACATAAGAACCCTCAAGCAGCTTTGTGGCGAGGCCCATGTGAAAGGAACTGAGACTTTTGTACAAGTGACCAGCACCCAACTTCCCATGTGCATGAGCCACCTTGCAAGTGGGTTCTCCAGCCCCAATCAAGCCTTCAGATGACTGCAGCCCCAGTCCACTGCATCCTTAGGAAAGACTTCATGCCAGAACTTACCAACCAAGCTGCTCTTAAAATCCTGACCCACAGCAACTGTGAAAAGTAAGCAATGGTTATTGTTGACTTAGCCACTAAGCCTCAGGGGGATGGATTTGTCCTATATGACTAGATTACTTACACCATCAAACAATTGAAGGGTTTGAGGAAAATAAATCAGTAGTCAAATGAATTATTTTTATTTAATTTGACAACATTTTAATGAATATCTAGTTTACATTATGTATCATAGAAAAGACACTAATAGGTAATGACCAAGGCTTAGGACAAAAATCACACATGTAAATACTCTAAAAACAACTATGCAAGCTTCCAAAGAGAAAAGATATTCATATATTGAAGTTGCACAGAATCCCTGCATAAAATTTTCAATGGCTTTTTGAGGCATTTTTTAGTTAAAATTAAACTTGATGTCATGGCTGGCCCATCACTTGGGCTCACTTAATGTTTCTCCAAACATTCTGATCTTCAGTCTCTTAAACATGCCAAGCTTTTTATTCCCTGGAGCTTTAGCAGATGCTCTTCCTTCAACTTTTTCTAGTTCTATTTTCCCACCCCCACCCCTAATTATGTGTCCCTCACATGATCAACATCTTCAGGAATCAGTTGAAATGCATCTTCTCTAAGAAGCCTTTTGGAGTACATACTTTTGTAATCCATTTCCCCATCACCACACACACACAGACACAGAGAAACACACTTTTTATCATCACAAATCCCCTAATTATTTCCCTCAAGTCATGCGTCTAATTTGTAAGACAGCGTCCATGTGTGTTTCTTTACCATTGACTTTACACACCTACTGGTTAGCAGGGTGTCCCCATCTATTAGATACTTAATAAATATTTGTCAGTGAACAATTAAAATGAAAATGTGGAAATAAATCACTAGGAGCACCAAAGGGCTTGTTCGACCACTTTAGGGAAGGCTTCCTGGAAGCAGTGGCATTTAAATGAGCCTTAGCAACCACTTTAGGTTGCACAAGGCTCATGTTAGTGGTAGAAATTATTCCAAGGGAAGTACTATAGATGAGGAAAGCAGGTAAGGAACAGTATTGAATCTTTCAGCCTGCTGTGTTTGTTTTTGGAGACAATCTTCATTTATCTGAGAGAGAACTCTAGAATGTGTGTTAGTATATGACACAGTATTGCTTGGTAGAATTTGGAGGGAAGAAAAGCAATGCCACCACAGCTAAATCATGGCATTATGAATCCCATCACTATTATTGATTCAAAATGTAAAAATGAAGTGAGGTAGGAGCACTCCATCAGTAGTGATGCTGAGGAGAAGGTGTGGGAGGATAAGGTAAGGTTTATGAGACCAAGACTGACTTGTGATATTTAATTTACACTCTTTGTGCCCTGTTCTGATACATTGTCAATATCTGGGGAAATTGTGCAAAGTCTGCAAAAACTGATTGAAATACTACAGCAGTTGAGAACTATTGGACACAGTCCACTTTAGGCAAAACTCCTAAGAATGAATGGACTGTAAATATGAAATGATGTTCACTCAAGGAACAACCTACAATATAAAATTACACTATACAGAATTTAACTCTCAACTGTTTTATGAAGACAGAATCACAGATGCCATGAGCATAAGTTAAGGATAGTCTTTTTCTCACTGATTTCAATCTAAAACCAGTTTTTTGTTTGTTTGTTTGCTTGCTTTTTGTACAATATCACAAAAGGTTCCAGCTTCTCTCTATGCATAGAAACTAACAAATTAAATGAAAAAAATGTGTATTATAGGTATTCATGTTCTTGTGGTTTTTCTAGTCTGTTTGGATTTTTTCCTGTTGTTATTGGTTTAATTACTCTCCTGGGAAAATTTTTCTGTTTTTTCATGGTACTTAAGTCAGACTTTCTAAGGGTGTTCTTATCTCTTAACGTTCACTCATTTTTCCTCTAGCCTGAGATACCTTATCCGTTTCTCAGGCTTCAGGCAGAACAGGACTGTGTCAACAGTGAGCCAAGGACAAAAAGACAGAGCGCTGGTAACTGATAAACTGCCCCCCCCCCCACCGCCTTCATCAGGCCAGGTTCCTCCTAGAGATCAGTTTGGTGGTAGGCAAGTCTTAGGGCTCTTTTGGTTTTATTTAGGTATTAATGCATGGAACAGCCCTGGCTGGTTTAGCTCAGTGGATTGAGCGTCGGCCTGCGAGCTAAGTGTCGCTGGTTCGATCTTCCAGTCAGGGCACATCAGAGAAGGAAAACTCTGACTCCAAAAAACCTCCGCTGCCTTGCGGCATACCTCCTCAGGGGAAAGGCTAAGGGAGTAAACCCCGACAGAAAATCCGGAGCCGGAGTCCCTAAGGCGGTTTGACGTTGTAGTCAACACCGGCAACTCCTGCGGCGCACCTGAACCCAAGCTGTATTGACTCCGTCTTTCCCTTGGACCCTTCAGCTGCAAATAGAGGGGGGGTCTGCTGCATGGGCAACAGCAGACCCTCCATATTACCCTGCCCAGGCTCTGTAGCTTCAGCGTCATCGTAAGATATCGATTCAACACGGGAGGAGACAGATACCATGTCACTCCCGAGTCGGACTGCACAGCCATTCTCGGCGGTGCAGATAGACTCTTAAGAAGCTACACCATCGTCTCTCGAGACGGACGGCTGCCGACGACTCATCTGAAGAGTAAAAGTCCTTCTGCAATGTGAAATTTCTCAGAATGGGCCACAGTGACCTCTTTTCTCAAAATTTATGGAATCTATTCTCTTTATGAAATTACATCATATAATATTATACAAAGTCTTGTGCCAGCTCATATAATCTTATATGGTTATATAAAATTTGTTAACTTTCATTGTGACATGGTATTATTTCTTTTTATAGAGCTGCAATCTCTTTGAGTTTATCAAGCGGAAAACTTATCAGCTTGCTGTGTACATAATAGAGTATCAATTATTATTTGATAAGGCAGATCTTATTTTCCAAAGACTGCAAGAACATATACCTTATACCATTTGGACCTTCTACAAAATGATGCCGATGTTCCTCACAACCAGCGATGGGATCTGTGTTTCCTCTTTTTGAAACTGGTTGAACTTTTATAACTTTCTCCATTACCAGATTGTGGGCGAAGTGACATTGACCGATTCTGGACTAGGTCATAAGGGAACTGTAGTTTCCACATGTTTTGTTCTCTCCCTCTCTGGCCATGTGTCTGAAGAGCCCACAGCTACTATGAAGCCACTGTGCTGATTAACCTTGAGGACAGACCACATAGAATGGACAGAGAGAAATGAAGCTGTCATAGCCCCCAGTCAAGATACTAGAGAGCTGAGTGCAGAAGCTTGTAGAGATGATTCCAGTTCCATCCACAGTTTGACTAAGACAATGAATAGACCCCAAGTACATACTGACCAGCTATGCCCAGTCAATCCCCCAGAACTGACAGGACAATACCAATAGATTGTTGCTATTATTTTAAACCACTAAGTCTAGGGTAAGTTGTTATACAAAGAGACAACTTAAATGGTAAGACTGTATTGTAACCTTTGCATCTATAAGGCTTAACACGAATGCAATTAATACAGTATTTTTAATACTTTTCATATTATATTATTATTTATTAATTTTATTCTTAATATTCCTTAGTGTTTTCTATATTTCCTAGACACATTCTCACTTATTTATCTATGTCTTCCTACACTAGAATATAGGCTCAGTAAGGACATGGATTTTCCTGTTTTATTCATCTCTCCATTTCTGGTAGGTAGAATAGCAACTTGTATCCTTGGCTCCTACATTACAGGAGAAACTGGATATAATTCTAATTGCTATTGGAAGTAAACAGAATTTCAGCACAGATGTTATGGGTGACTGACATATACAGATTCCTCTGGCTTGTGTATGTGGTGATTGAACTATAGAAAAATAATTGTGGGTGATATCTTCATTTTTGTATCAATGCCCACATTTAAAAATTCATGTATTACACACTATGCTAATTTATCTTTATCTTTTCACCTTGCACCATATTGCAAGGTCCATTAATTTTTCTTCCCATTATAAATCTGAAATATTATTCAGCAGTTTTCATTAACAACACGCCCTTTTTATTAACTATTGGTTCTGAATATTACCTGTTCTCAAGCTCTGGGAAGGCATCTTTTTCTCTTTTTAATCTTTTTTCATCATTTTTAGGTTTTATAGGCCTTTAGAAAATTTCTTTCCCTGACCTCATAAGACTTCCAAAAGCTGTTGAATTAATAACATCCAAACTTTATGTGTTATTTGTTCCTTTTTGGTCATTAATGAAGATGTAAGACATGACCAGCTATTGAAGCTTTTGTCATATTGGTTGATTTGTCACCATCAGCCAGCCATCATACCAGCCAACAGAGCTCATAACAAGTCCAATTAGGAAAGGTGCCCTTTAAAAATAACTAATTTCAGCCTTGTTATTCCCAATGCATGTTTTCTCTGTGTGCCCCTGTCAGCCCCAAAGCTCAGAATATTTTCTTGAGAAATAAGAGAGAAACTCAGAAATATAAAATAGAATAAAACATTGCTGCACTTGCTCCTAATGACATTATTTTCTATGAAATGAAGAAATCTGATCTGAATGGAGTCAGGTAATTCTCTTCTTGACATATGGTTTCTTAAGGGAAAAAGAGGATAGAGAAATAAACTAGCCAGTTGAGTTGACATGCATAAAATCACTTTAGTGGGAAGGTTGCAGTGGCATGGGTTTAACTCTTTGTATGCTTGCTTTGTTAGTATTCTTGATCTTTGTTCCATAGAAAAGGTGTTTATGCAAACTGTTCATAAATGAGGATCTGGCTTATAACTCTTGTAAATCCATAATGATCCACATGCAGTACAAATCAGAATGCATTTCTTTCATTGTGATTTCATTTTTTTGCTGCTGTAATATTGCCACACATTTGGAACATGGAGATACTTTAATGTAGTGACTGTCACCTCCAAGACATTTTAGATTATGTAAAAAACATCATATGGTTCTGAGAAAAAATGAAATGGCATTTAACAAGGTGCTTGGAACATTTTCTGCGTTGTATACTTGTATTACTTCGCCAGGCTTCAATACAATAATGATTGATAATTATCTCTACTGCCCTAAGCTCTCAACGATAATAAATATCTTTGGCAATTTGACATTAACCCCATTAGGCAGGACACCTCGTGTCCACAGTCTCATCCACTGAAGAGTTAAGAGTGTTTTCTTTATCATTCAGTCTATTTTATAACTGTATGCCTTAAAAATGCAAGAGGTAAGTGTATGTACATCAATTTTTAGTAAGAACAAAACATTTTGTCCAATCAAGTAAGGGTAATAAGAAGTCAAATACTTCACTGACAATAAAGTATGTGGGACTTCATTTCCTATTCCTCCCATCACCATAATTTAGGTCAACATGTTTCAAATTAGTCTTAAATCAGTAGTAAGAAGACGACTAAGCAAAAACAAATAAAGTCATTGGAGTGAAGGAGCCAAATCAAAACTGTCCTTTCAGCTGTCTTGGTTCTCCTTCACTTCCTCCAAACCTAGGCCCTCACCTCTCACACACGGCCTAACTATTGTGGGTTTTAGTTTTAAGCTCCTTCTTGGGGAAGAGGTTATTTTCCCAAATCTTTGATTCCATGCGGCCCCATGCCCAGAACAATGCTTGCACAGGAATCACCCAGATTACCTGTATGGAGTCCCTTCCCTTGGCTAATCCTTCTGGTTGTCTTATATCTGCCCCTTTTATGGACATACAGGAATACCCATGCCTTATACACAATTCTATTCCAGATAGACTTAACCTATAGTATCTTATAAATATGTTAGAATTTATTTTATTCTTCACAGGTAGCAAAATTATCATTGCTTTTTTATGTGTTTAATATGAAAGCATTTAAAATAAAATAGTGTTTGTTGTAACTCTTGATTTGGCCTTTAAAAATGTTTTATTTTATATTTTGAGTCTCAAATTTTTTAAAAAGCACTTGAATGTCAACCTCTGAGAAGCCCAGCCAGGATATGTCCATCATTGTAGTCAAAATGTTATGTTGTACTGTTTGTTTAAGCATAAGTGACCCCTGACTGGCCAATGATTGAATGGGGGAGGGAGATAGTGCCAGATTCCTTTTGGTATCCCAAGAAATTGGTCCCTAAGATAAAGTAAAACTTCTATATGGGTTTAAAATATAATGAATAATTCACCTGATATATGAATGGAAGAAAGAAGGGAAGAAGGGGCAATTGCCTCAAATGTCACTTGTGCTATTTTAGATGCAGGAGATACAAAGATGAACAAAACTCTTTCTCCAAGATTCCTTCTATTGTATGCAGAAGAGGGCCAGAGAAGCAAACATATGTAACTCAATGTGAAGATTATTCAATTGCGTCAATATAGGGTCTAATCATAGACAATGTGGAGTTCTCTGAGGAGTACAAGGTATTCCATGTTTAGGCACTCAATATCTGCATGAATGGATGAATTATTTAATGTATGAAAGTCAAGCAGACATGGTTTTAAATCTAAGCTCTTCAATTGTTATATGTGTGGCAAAATTTTATATAAATAATAGTTAACAGTAGTTTATATAATAATAAAAATGAAGAAAATATTTAAGATGATATGCAATAACCATTGGCCAAATGAAAACGTAAGTCCCTTATGCTTAAAGTTAAGAGTTTTAGTTCAGACAAGTCAGTCATCTGAGAGGATGAAAGACTTTTAAGATGTTCTAAGATTTTAATGGTCTTAGAAGAGTGATTAAATGTAACTACATGAAAAAGAGGACTTCATAGCATCACTTATGGAGGGGGGAAAAAACCCAGTATGAACAGAAGTACAAAAACAGCAGCCATAAAATCTTCTCCAGCTTAATCAGTTGGTCCACACAGGGACAATTATCCCAATCTAATTCACTATCCCAGCCAGCCTAAAAATATATTCTCCTGTCAGCAAAGCTAAAATAGGACCTGAAATGCTTTAGACATACAATGCTGAGGAAGATTTTAAACTTAGGATGTATTTTTACTAACAATGATCTGCACTCCTCATGTTCCTAAAGAGAATAGAAAATGTTTAACATCTGACTTCATTATATGTCAATTTGCTTCCAGTTCAAAACTGAGAAAGACAGAACCTCTCTGGGGCCACATATACCAACATGCAGATGTTTAGGAAGAGTGTAATTTGTGGGCAATTCATTCTAGGGCAGGAGCTCATAGGTTTTCTGAATTAGTTGTATCTAAACCTAATATCTCAAATCAAAAAATTTCCCCTGTTTCTATCTGTGCTTCTGACCAACTAACAATCAATCAGAGGTTTTCATGACCAGCTCCCAAGTTAAATTAATTTACTGGAGCTGCTCACAAAATTTAGAGGAACATTTTACTTATTAGATAATCAGTTTCTTATAAAGAGATGCAGTTTGGTCAAGCCAGGTGGAAGAGGAGCATGCAAAGGGCAAGGTATGGGAAAAGGATGCAGAGCTTCTGTGCACCTTTGAGAGCATCACAGTCTCTGCACCTTCACATATCCATCAATCTGAAATCTCTCCAAATCCTTTTGGGTTGGGACTTTCACTTATTTAATTTTAGAGAGAGAGTAAGGGAGAAATGAGGGAGAGAAGAATTGGCATGTGGTTGGTTGCCTGTCACATGCCCCCAATTGGGGACCCAGCCTGTAATCCAGGCATGTGCCCTGACTGGGAATTGAACTGGTGACCTTTTGATTTGCAGGTTCCTGCTCAATCCACTGAGCCACACCATTGGGTTGGGTTTTTAATGGAAACTTATTATTATATATAGGCATGATTGATTAAATCCCTGGCCATTGACAATTGCTTCAATCTCCAACCCCTCTTTCTTTCCTGGAGATCCGGGAGTATGAGATTAGGACCGAAGTTCAAATACTCCAATTGCATGGTTTTTCCTGGCAACCAGTGCCCATCTTTAGATGGGTTCCAAAAGTCCCCTCATTAACCTAACAAAAACAAAAACAAAAACTCCTTTATGTCTCTCATCACTTAGAAACTTCAGGTCTTTTGGGAGTTGTGAGCCAAGACCTTTGAATGAAGACCAAATATATCTGAATGACCAAAAGTATGTATATTTCTTACAAATCACAATATCCTATCTTTTTGCCAATTTTGCTATCAGGATTTCTATGGGGATGGGGATTGGGGGAGGGGAATGCATCCAGCTGCCTTTAAACAATCCTTTGTCCTGATGTTAGAGTAGCCAGCAAGAAACAGTAATTATCAATATGCTATAGTGCACTTTATAACAAAATGATTTTCTTCTCCTTCAAAGAGGAACAATTTTATTTAAGGCTCACAGTCAAAAGCCTATTGCAGAATACAGGTGAATAGTAATGAATTAAAGCAATCCCTCTACTACCTTCTAATTCCTGGTTTTCTTTTTTATTCATATTTTCAATGCTGTTATTATCTATCTATCTATCATCTAACTCTTTGCCTATATCAGGGTGCAAATTCTTCAACATTACATGCTGTGACTTTGAACAGAGGGACCCTCTAGTGGCTAGGTTTTCCAACAAAATCTATAATTTCCTTTACAAGCTGAAAAAGCATTCTTAACCTGCAAATTTAGAAGAGAACGGGGCTGACATTCTATTTCGTGAGTATTAGCAGAGAGCGCTGAAGTGCATTCTTCTGTGCTCTAACCATTCAATAGTGTCTTTTCTTTAACTTTGATAATACAACATAGAGAAAGTCTATAGTCGGCTGTCCTTATTCTGGGCTTATGTGGAAAAAATGCAGCTTTAGGGAAAGAGATGCACACTCATCACAGAACCTCTTTCTACAAAGGCTTTCCTTCGTATTCTGTGCTGCCCCCAGAGAACAGATAGTGTCCCAGTAATAAACGAACTGGGGAATTTAGTCACCAGACCTGATAAAAACTCATAGTGTGAGTCCTTACCCTTGAGAGAATTTGCTGAGTGGCATTAGCCAAGCTTATTTTTTGACTACTTGGGGGAAAGATCAAGTAGAAACTAAATGCTTCATAACCATGCAGACAGTCTACTTGCATTTAAGACACTTTTCTTATGTGAAATATAACTTTTAACTGTAGCTCCCATTTCAGATTCTAAAACCTGGTTCTTCAGTGTCACCCAGAAGGGGAGAGCTCTGAGACACATTCGAGTGGCCTCATTACCCCAGGTTCTGTTTAGAGCTAGGAGCTTAGGGATAACATGTATTAGTTAATTAAATTTCATGCTTAACCTAGAGTGGCTCTTTAGAAAACATTCTTGCTAAAGTATTTGAGCAACATTATTATCAGGAATCATGGCCTGAAGCTACTCACTTCCTTTCTATGCATTCAGTTTCAAACTTAGTACATGGAATTATCAATTGGTCTGTAATTTTAATGATCTTTATTTTTTGACCAGATAGGACACATCTGAATTTTTTTCTATTCATCTATTTTAGTAAAACATTTTTGAGCAGGGCTTCTTTCATAAAGATAGGTAGGAAAAAGTGATCATAGAGGAATGACTGATAACAGCCAAAAAGTAGAAAAACTCAAATGTCCATCAACTAAAGAATAAGTAAATAAAATATGGTTTATATATACAATTGAATATTATTTGTAAATAAAAGGGAATGAAGTACTGGTACATGCTATAGCATGGATGAACTTTGGAAATGTTATCTAAGTGTGACCACATATTTTATGATCCCATTTATATGAAATGACAAGAATAGAAAAATCTGTAGAGGAAAACTAAGTTAGTGATTGCCTAGGGCTGGAGGGAGGGATTGTGGAGTTGGATAGAAATGGGTAATAACTGCTAATAGCTATTTGGTGTTTCTAAGGGGTGATGAAAACATTCTAAAATTTATTGTCGCTAAATCTTTGTAAATATACTAAGCAGCCTTGAATTGTATAGTTTAAATCAGTAAATTATATGATATTTGAATTATATCTCAATAAAGCTTTAAGAAAAAATGAGTCAGCAGCATTGTTAGAAAAAATCTCTGCAGATTGAAACTAAAAAGTTGAAGGAGCCTATGAATATTCCCTTTACAAAGAAGTACTTAATTTTTAAATATATTTTGTGAGTGTGTGAGAAGCATATTTATTAGCTTTACTTAAGTCTGCATCTTAGTAATAAGTTTGATTTTACTTTATACATCTCCTCTTGAAGTTGGCCTCCATGTTGTGGGACAAAACCATCCCTTGGATTACTTCACTTTTCTTTCTTTTTATTGAATTTGTTGGGGTGACACTGGTTAACAAATTATACAGGTTTCAGGTACATAATTCTACAACACATCATCTGTACACTGTATTGTGCATTCAGTACCCCAAGTCAAGTCTCCATCCATCACCACTTATCCTCCCATAACCCCTTTTCTCCAGCAACCATCACACCATTGTCTGTGTCCATGCGTTTGTTTTGTTTTGTTTTGCTGAATCTCTCTACCTTCCCAACTCCACCTATATCAGTCACCTCTGAAGATCTCAATTTTTTAATCTTTAATGTTTCTTATAAAACTTAATCAAGGAAACAAATACTCTTGACTTAACACTTTTTAATGTCTTCATTTTTTTTAGTGTTTTTAAAAGGAATTTATATTTTTTACAGAGAGGAAAAGGGAGAGAGAAAGAGAGAGAGGGAAACATTGATATGAGAGACAAACATCTATCAGTTGCCTCTTGCAGGTACCCGACCGAGGACCAAACCTGAAACCCAGGCATGTGTCCTCACCAGGAATTGAACTGGCCATCTTTCACTTTACAGGATGACTCCCAACCAACTGAGCCACACTGGTCAGGGTTCCTTACGTCTTTTATAAGAGGAGCACATTCACTGCAACCTTTCCTTCAGATCTGTGGAGAGCTAGATCCACTCATTATAAGAATGACTATCCCAGGGAATATGGTAGTAAGTAATCTAACTGGGAAAAAATAATATATTTACCTCAGCTTATTATTGATCTAAATGACAGAAGCAAAACCTAGAAAAACATTCATATTTTCAATCACCTGAATATTCTGTGACCTTTGAAATTCCTGTATAAATAGCAATTTGTATTATTAAATAACAATCATATATTTAATAAATATTTCCACTTACTACATTTTATTCAACAATCTTTAAATTGCTTAATTTTTTATTGCACATTTTTAATCTAAGAACCAGAGCATATTTTTATATAGGGTTAAGTTTTAAAATAATTAATTTAGTTCACAAGGCTATTTCTATAAAATAATTTTACTAAAGACTGCATTGTAAAATTTCATTGTGAAGCTATAAAACATCAATAAAATTTAATTTGAGAAGTTAACAAAGTCCATTGAGACTCAACCACATTTTATGACAATTTATCATAGTTACTTTTAATACTGCCAAGATACAAAAATATTGTGGCAAATAAGCCTTACTCATTTTTTTCCAGCGTTACCACTGCAGTGGCTATAAGCACAATAGTATGGCTATCACAGACTGGAGGTGATAACAAATAAGTGTCGCAGGAAGACCCAGGAGGAAAAGAAGGAGATTCATAGCACAGACAAAAATTGTACATTCATGGTGTACAACTTGATGTCTTAATTTGCATGTATATTGTGACAATATCATCAGAATCAAGCTAAATCACTTATCCATAACTCTACATAATTAGTATTGTGTGTATGTGTGTGTGTTCTTAACAAATTTCAAGTATACAGTACAGTACTGTTAGCCATCCTCATCATGCTGTACGTTAGGTCTCCAGAACTTACTCATCTTGTGTAGGCAAAACTTTGCACCCTTTGACCAACGTCTTATTCCATTTCCCACCTCCCCTGGCAACCACCATTCTATGCTTAGCCTTTATGAATTTGATTATTTTAAATTCCACCTATATAAGAGACATCATGCAGAATTTATTTATCTGTGTCTGGTTTGTTTCACTTAGAATAATGTCCTACAGGCTCATCCATGTTGTTACAAATGACAGGTTTTCCTTCTCTTTTTTTAATGCTGAATAGTATTCCACCGTCTATGTATATGACATTTTTTTTCTTCCATTCATTCACTGGTGGACATTTGGGTTGTTTTCATATCTTAGCTATTGTGAATAATGCTGCAATGAACACGTGAGGGCAGATATCTCTTCAAAATCCTGATTTCCTTACTTTTGGATATATACTCAGATGTGGAACTTTTATTCTGAATTTTTAAGGAGCCTCTGGACTGTTTTTCTGTGATGGCTGTTCCAATTTTTATTACCACCAACGGTGTACAAATATTTTCTTTTCTCTACATTTTCTCCAGCACTTGCTACTTTTTATTATTTATAATAATCACTCTAAGAGATGTAAGGTGATATCACATTTTGGTTTTCATTTGTATTTCACACTTCTTGATTTCAAAATATATTACAAATCTCTGGTAATAAAACAGTATGGTGTACATGAAAACTGACGTATAGACCAACGGAACAGAAGAGAGAGTCCAGAAATAAATCTACACTTTGACAGGTTGTGAAGAACACACAATGCAGAAAGGGTAACCTCTTCAGGAAACAGTGCTGAGAAAACTAGATACCCACATGCAGAGAGATTAAAATGCACCCTTATCCCACACCAAGTACAAAGCAAACTCAGAATGGACTAAGACTTAAATGTGAGACCTGAAGCTGTAACACTACAAGAATAAAACATAGACAAAAAAGCATCTTGAGATTAGTTTTGGCAATGACTTTTTTTGGTCATAATACTGAAAGCACAGACAACAAAAGGGAAAATTGGCAAGGGGGACACCATCAAACTTAAATAGCTTCTGCACAGCCGAAGAAGCAATCAACAGAGTGAAAAGGCAGCTTATGGAATGGGAGAAAATGTTTGCAAACCATGTAACTGATAAGAGTTTAATACTCAAAATATAGAAGAAAATTATACAATTTAACAACAACAGCAAACAAACCTAATTTAAAAAAATGTATTAAGGACCTGAAAAACCATTCCTTGAAAGAAAACATACAAATGGCCAAGAGCTGAATAAGAAAGAAAGGAGCAACAAAAAGTACTCAGCATTCATAAAACTTTGGGGTACTTTTGGGAATCTACCTTGCAACCATTCACATACAGGAAAACAAAAGCATGTGTTCAATATGTTCACAGAAACCATGTTTGTAATGGCCAAAGCTGGAATTGTACAGAATATTGGTACAAGCCCAGTTTTATTCATTGATCAACCTGTATCAGCACTTTCAATGTGCAGGCCAGGAAATTGTAACAGTGTGCTGTGGTATGCGCTACTTGAAAACAATCTGAAGAGAGCTATTCACAAAGATGCAGATCATCCACCAAATGCTTGCTGTGTCCTGCTCCGAATTGAGAGGCATTTATCAAGTGTCAAAAGCTGGCCCAGGATTCTGGCAGGAACTATCACAGAATCTCACTGGATAAATTACCAAAAAGGCCAGATTCCTAAGAGTCAATTTGGTCTCAGTCTTCACTTAAGCTAGAGAAAAGATTTTTCACTCTAGCAGACAAAGTTTCCAGATAAATGCATATTGCTTATAATCAATGCGGGAACAATATAAACTGCCCATAAATCAGATTTCTTTCATGTTTCCCATCCAATGTAAGTGACCCACCAAGCACACTTCACTCTTTGCCTCCAGGATTTTGCTGATATACCATCCTCCTTTTACTGAAATAACGTGCATTCTACACTCAGTTATAATTGTAACTGTTCTATGAACCAGTCTTTGCTAATCTTTCATTTCTAGAGGATGTTTAACAAATGTTTAAGGCACTATTTAACTTAAGTATATGTATGTATGTATATTTCTTATATAAAATACATAATGGGTCTGCTGCATGGGCAACAGCAGACCCTCCATATCACCCTGCCCAGGCTCTGTAGCTTCAGCTTCACTGGAGAGGACACTCCAGCGTCATCGCAAGATTTCGATTCAACACGGGAGGAGACAGATACCGTGTCACTCCCGAGTCGGACTGCACAGCCATTCTCGGCGGTGCAGATAGACTCTTAAGAAGCTACACCATCGTCTCTCGAGATGGACGGCTGCCGACTGAAAATACATAATATATAAGTTATACACAAGGTAAATAGTATATTGTATAATATGTAAAGTAATATGGATAAGCCAAAATAAATAGAAAAAGTTTTTTTTAATTTACCTATATTTTCCAATAAATTGTGAGGATATTTTCATCTCAATCGATCTCCACATTGTTTCTTTTGACGAGTTCATATTAGCTTATGTATAGACATATGGATATACCAAAATTGACTTAACAATACCACTGTTACTATATACTAAAGAGCAATACTGTAATAAAAATTCTTATACATATACCTGAATACACCTTATATTTTTCACTACTTCCTTACATCAAATTGTTTGATGTGAATTTTTGACTCAGATGTACTACATTATTTCTGTAACAAATGCCTACAGGAAAAATGCAATCAATTTTTACATTCATGACCCAGATATGAATTTTTCCTTAATTGTCTCAGTGGTGGTGAGTAGCACAAGTATTTTTAAATCTTAGTAAATCTGAGAGTGAGAAGTAATATGCTATTGTTTTAATTGCTTATTGTTTTTTAAAAATATTTACTATTATGATTGAACACATTTTCATGCATTGTATGTTTTTCTAAGCTTTGATACTGAATAAATTAAATAGAAGTATCAGTTCTTTGATGCTTTTCAAGAATTTTCTTCTTATTTCTCTTGGCATGATGGTGATAAGCCTCTTATATGAGATTTTATCTTCCATTATACAAGAGTAAGCATTTGTATTTCTCCTTTCTTCATGTATACCTTTATCAGTGGTTTATCTTCCTAAAAAATTAATCTTCATATTTTTAAAATTCTGTTAATTTTCTGTTATTAACAATTCTCCTCAGGGGTACATGAATATCAATGTGTATGTGTCTTCTTTTAATTGCATAGTTCACTTATTCTAATTTTTTCTTTAATTATAAAAACACTAAATGGTATAAAATTTCTCCTTTATACATATTAGGGATAAATGAAACTTTTTATATGTATTATTGTCATTATAATTACATTTTTTTTCTGGCTAAAGTTTAAGGACATTTGTTTTAAATTTGGAAATTTCATTGATTTATTTGAATAAGGCTACCTTTTGTTGTTATTGTTGCTGGTGGGTGATTCACTGTTTTCTATTCTATTCTATTCTATTCTATTCTATTCTATTCTATCATTTTCAAATAATGTAGCCTCAAGAGCATATGCTTTCAGGACTCTGATATTTCATTGAATCATAAAGATCAAATTTTGAAATATTCCATATTTATTTGTAAAGGAACTATAGCCTTGGTATAAAAAGAAGAGTTTATATACAAATATATTAAACTAACCCAAGAAATGCTTACCTACATCATTAAAGACAATCATGTTTATGCATTATCATCAACATGTATAATTAACTTTAATATATATCATCAGCTTCATCTTTCTTTTCTAACTGCTTTATCTGTGGTTATATTCAATATTCTGAATTCATCAGTGACTTAGTTTCATTGTTGTGAATAAGATCTTTTACTAGCAAAAAATACGCATTTGTTCTACTTTTTATTTCATGATACTAATAGTGTGACCTTGTATGGAATAGTGTTAAGAGCACTAACTCTGAAATGCAACTCTACCACTGCCTTAGCTGGATAATCATGGACAAGTTGATGCATAACTCTGTCTCAGTTTCTTTAATTATAAAGTGGGGATAATAATAGTACCTTTTCCATAATGCGTCTTTGGGGGTTTAGAACTCTGTATTAGCTATAGCATCCTTTTCTGATGACATTTTACTGAAAGTAGGTCTTTTTTTCTAGTTTTATTTATTCATTCATATATTCATTTATTTATTTTTCCACCACCATTTATCCTCCCATTTTACCTTTACACATTCTTCATTCACTTTCAGACTATTTCTTACACCCAACAGCTATGATATTTGGTATTTTGAAGAGAATGACACTGTATGGTGGTCAACCTAGCAGTTCTCTTCCTGTGTGCCTGGCAAACAGAAGCTGTGCAATCCTCTGGATTTGGGAGCCAGACAACGTGGAACCTAGCTTCTCCATTTTGACACATTATCACCTTTGGGAAAGTCCTTTAACCTCTTTAAGGCTCAGTGTTATTACATGTAAAATCAGAATAACACCCCATATAAAACTACTTGGTGAGGCACAAGTGAGATTACATGAGATAATCTACAGGAAAGCCCTTTAGACACTAAAATGGTATCACAGCGTTAGTCTTCGTTGCCACTGCAGATTCACAAGTCCTTTCAGAGTCTATTGGGTCAAGATAGCTTCTAAATTCAGAATATTTTGGACTTTAGAAAAGTAACTTAGGCCATATGCCAACTTTTGGATTCAGTGAGGTTTGAGGTAGCAACTCATAAACACAATATTTGTAGAGCAAAATACACAAACATTCCCACCAAGTGTGATAAAAAAAAGACTACATCTAATTTCAGGGCCATTTAGGACAGGTTTAACTCACAACTGAATAACAAAAAGGTTTCATTTCAATACATTTTTGCATTTTGGAATTGGCAATGAGAAGTTATTGCTCTGTATTTACATGGTTTCAATAATAAATACCATTTATATTTTGGGGAAACTTACCCAGATTCCATTTTTAAAGAACATTTATTATGTACCTTCATGTGTTTCGTGTAAACAATGAGTGAGAACATGAAACAAAAGAAAAAGAAAAAGAAATAAAACTCCATCAAAATTTAAAACTTCTGTGTATCAAAGGACACAATCAAGAGAATGAAAAGATAAAGTGAAAAAAAAATTACAAAAATTTTACTTGATAAAGGTCTGGTAAATGTGTGCATGTGTGTAAACGCCTTTATTCTTTCTCTTGATTGCATCACTTTTTCTAATAGAGGATGGTTGTCACACAATATCAATGTACTGAAAAAGATACTGACTTTGTCCCTGTTCTCTAATAAGGTGTGTGTACTCTAAATACAGATATAGAGAGAAGATAATGAGCATAATACCCTTAAAATGTTCATATCTAAGTAAGCAAACTCTACTATCCTAAGTTGTCTATTTCTGACACTTCTACTAGCTGATAAACTTAACTTTTAAATATAATTTCTAAGGTATCTGCTACCAAGAATGCTTTCTTTTGATCACAGCTCTCAACAATTTCTTTTTATTCACTGAATCTATAGATTTTTGAATGCATACAGAACTCTCGATTTCCCTTTACCTCCTGCACACTATTTTATATGGTTAATAACATTCCCTTCATTTTAGTAACATCTTACTGAGTGCGCAGGGTAGACTTGGTGTAGGTCTGCACTGCACGCCTGTATCCAAGATGTAATGAGACAAAATGGTCCAGGGTTTGCTTGCAGCTGGCCTTCAAATCGTGAGTCAGTGCTCAAGTTGGTGTGGTGGCAGCAGTGTGACTCTCCTACTTTCCCTCAGATGACACTTGTCTCACAAAGGCCAGGTCAAAGTCAGGTCAAAACCTTGGTCAGTTTCCAGTTACCTTAAAATCAGGAAAAGGTTTTTATGGTTCTGGCAGTAGTTTTTCTGTACATTAGTTCAATATAATTGAGGTTTTCATTTTACACCTTTGTCCTCATAATGCTAAACTAGGTGGAAGCTATATTTTAGAGATTAGGCTAGCTCTATATTAAGCTAAGCACATGTTGAATAAGAAAATGGTCAGTTTTTAATTTATTTTATCTTAAATTGTTAATTAAATTTAAATCATCCTAAATTTAATGAAGTAAATATTTAGAAAATAATAATGGTTAAGAGAACACAGCTCATATTTTTAGCTCATGGGTTGAATTTCAACTTTATGAATTAACTTACAGACTAATTTAGGATGTACGTATAACTCTAAACCAGTGAAGTTTTGTAATGCTCCTTGTCATCAACAATGTCACTTCAGCTATTGACAGTATCGACAGTTTGATTTTTTTTAAATTTTATAGATACAGAAAAAAAAAACAATGTGGAAACAGTCATGAATTATCTTTAAGAAATTATTATCCACCATCAGAGACATAAAGAAGCAATTTGATATGAAATATGATGCCTATGGCATTCCTTCTGAAAGTCTTAACACCTTCAATGTATTGTTTAAAGAAATCAGCCTTTTTTAGATAAAGTTATCACATGATTATCAAATGACCATTAAGCACCTATACTGATTTGGTGTCATTTGCATTCTGGGATGCAGAGCCTTATATCACCTAAACTATATTTTCTACTAAAGAGACAGGGAGAAGAAATAGAGTGAGAAATGGAAATGTGTCAGGAATCTGCCTTCTGAGCATCAATCTTGTCTGTTACACTTGGAGTAGAAGACCGTATGATAGCATATCTGGACAAATTCTATAGACTCTTCTCTTGAAAGCACATTCTTGAAACACCACCTGGAATATTGATCAATTTTTTATTACTGAAACCTGCATGAAAAGACATAAAAAGTTACCCAAAAATTGTATGTCGACTAATCAAATCATCATAGGACAAACTAGTGGTAACCTCTCTATGTTGACTCAAGTCCTAAGATTCAAAATTTCATATGGAAAGCATGTATGAGAAATTTTATTAATATTCACAAAAATCTCAATTCAAAGTTTAAATTTCTCTCCTAATACATCTCCAATTTCTTAAAGTGATACTTTTATTCTGCTTAGAGGCAAGGATGTCATTATGCAAATTATTATAATGGTTAACATTGGTTCTTAATATTTTTTGATGTTCATGTGCACTTGATGTTATTCATCTCTTTAAAATATCTATAGAAAAGAAAGAAATTGCCAAACAAGTACCCAAATGACTCTTGAGGTATCCTTTTTTGGACACAGACCTGTCATCACACCCTTCCAAAACACATTTTCACGTGCATGCACACACTGGGCATTCATCAAACTCATTTCTCGAAATGTTTTTGATAGTATTCATTCTACCTTAAACCACCTGTCAAAACAGCCCTTTAATTAGGTTAAGCTGTCTGGCTTTGTGAAAAGGTTTACTGTACTCAGTTGTCCCTGCCATAAAATTAATAGATTGACCAACTTCTAAGGAGACGGATTTTGCACTCGTGAAAGTCAAATTAAATCCACCTTTGCCAAACAGGGGAAAAATTGGTGTGTCTGAAACTTTGAAAGCAGCACTTCATTTATTATAATCTTTCGAGTGCCAAAGTACAAATTAGGTAGAACTGCAGCTGCAGGAAAGCCCAAGTTAGAGCGCATTGCTCTTACGACCCTTTTAGTAGGCAGGGCGCCTACGAGATAATGAACAGAGCGAATGACTGCACCACAGTCAGCGCGGCCAAATTTCTGACCAAATTCGCAATAAGCAACCAATCATTCAGTAGATTAATATTCCACAGACTTAAATATTATATAGGCTAGTCACCGCACATCATTTCTAGACCACAATTCCAGAAACAAGCCTCATTTTATTATTAAAACTCAGAAGAATAGAATTGGTTTAAAAAGTGCTTTATTATTTCACTCAGGACTTGATAAAATGGCTGTTGGACCCTCATTCTTTCAGCTGAAGTAGCAAAGTCCTGTTACTCTAAATTGTTTAATTCTGAAGACAGAGGATTTGGAGTGTGGGTTTGGGATTTTGTTTTTCCTTCAACACATTGCATAAATGGATCTGTTATTAACTTAGAGATAAAAATGATTCATGATTCCAATTATTATTTAAGGTGTGTAAAGCCTTAAGGTCTCTTAGGCAGGACCCAAAGTGAACAGTACAATTAATTAAGACAAACTGCTCTGTTATTTTTCATAGAGTCAAAAGGAGTAGTCAGAAAAGTTGCAAAAACACTACGTTTTACCTTAAAACATAAGAGTATAAGCATTAATTTAAGACAAAGTTTTACATATTATTTTCTTTTAACCCTGCATTTTTCAGTAAATGTAACTTACTAAAATTTAATATGTTAATGATCTTCAACTACAGTTGTATAGAGTTTACTAGAAATAAAGATGTCTGATTTCTTGTTTCTTTTCTTTAGTAGTACTAAATGCATCTTTGTAGGGTAGTCACTTTCTGAAAAGCTATGTCATCCTTCAATATTATTTATGAGCATGATTCTAAAAGACCAGAATGTAAGGAAGGGTTTTAAATGTTTCTCACATCTCATCAGAAACCTTTAAAAATATTTCTAATGTTTCATTTACTTTTCTGAAATATAACAATTTTTTTTCTTAACAGTCAATCTAAAGCTTGAAGTGTTATATCAAAGAATAACAATAAATAAATTTATTTTGAAATAATCTATTTTAATTTGTAAATGCTCAGGTTGACATAATAGAACACATAATAAAGTCATCAGATTATTTTACTAATTATGATGAGCACGTTTAAAATTTAAAAAGGGGGTGACCTTGAAAAGCAATTCTATACATCTTTTACAGAAAGTAAAAGCATATTTTCTTTATCTAACATTTATTTATATAGTTCTTTCTGTGTGTCTGGCTCAGTTCTATGATATTTTAAATGTATTAACACATTCACTCCTCATATGAATCACCCTGTGACACTGGAGTCATTATTTTGCACAAGAAGTTGAGGCACAGGGCGGGTAAGTAAGAGGTTACCCAAGAACCCACAGCTCATAAGCAGCAGAGGCAAGATTTAAAACCAGGCATTCTGATTCCAATGTCTATACACTTGATTGCCATGTTATAATATAGTGACCTGGGATAAAACAAAGAATCACAGAATTTATCTCCTGTTTAAAATCCTGCCATATGTTGCGGCATATAATTTGCCTCTATTATATAAAAAAGGGACTTGGAGACCATAATGATCAAAACAGGATGGGAGAAATAAAATGGTTTGGGGACAAGAAAAGCAACACAAGTCTATAAAAATGATGATTCACCTCTCTAGGAACATCACAAAAGCAGTTTTAAATATAGAAAAAAACAAAAATAAAATTTATTTCTATATGGTTTTTCACAATTAGATATTTTATTGTGTTGCAGAAATACTTAAAAATAAAGTTAAAAAAATCAGTTGTTCAGACAACTTTTATTAATAACATTTAATGAGATGCTTACATTTCATATGTCTTCACTAATTTTAACAAAATTTTTACCTGGCTGTGAAAAGCAGTCTCAGATAACCTCTGTTATATATTTGTATGCAAAACTTACAAATTGAGATCTAGATTTAAATTCCAATTAGAAATGTGGCCATATGTAGTGGAAGAATCAAAATGATATACAGTTCTTGGGAAAGGTTATAACAGAACAACCTTCCCTTGACTTATATTATATTTACATTTTTTTCGTATTCAATTTGCTTTAAAGCTGTCCAAAAATAAACCTTTTTTGAAATTACATATAAGGGGGTTTAATTTATCGGTTTTGTTATAGAACATGCATTTTGGCTGCATGAAGCATATTTAAGAGCTCTGCAGGGTTCGGACAATATTTTTTTGTAGAACAATCATGATCATTGCAGGATGTCCAACCTTCCTGTCCTGCTCATGAAACTCTGGTAGAGATCCCCCAAAATGTTGAGATAACTAAGCATAACCCTCATAAATTCTCAAAATATATTCTAGAGAACGATGACTCTCCTACTGAAATCTATTGATTTAAGGCTTTATATACAGCAGTACATAAAGCAAATTTCACAGTTTGAATGGTATAATTATATAAGCCAATGCATTTTCCCTTATTTTATAAGAAACATGCATTAGACTGATTATGCATTTAAAAAGTAAAGATTATTTTCGTCAAAAGAAAACATAAATGAGTTTGCATTTTTGCTTCTTGGTCATTTTCCACAATTTTCATTCTATAATGATATGGGAACAATAGGAGTTACATATGGGCAATATACAATTTGTCTTCCAAACTCAATATTAATATACAGAGTTTTTGTTTAAAAGTTTTTAAATTAAGTTAATTGGAATGACATATGTTAATAATATTATATAGGTTTCAAATGTACAATTCTATGATATATCATCTGTATACTGATTGTATTGTGTGCCCACCACCCAAGGTCAAATCTTTTGCCACCATGTATTTGAACCCCTTTACCTTTACTGCCTCCCACCCCTATCCATCCGGTAACCACCATCCTGTTGACTGTGTCTATGAGTTTTATTGTTTGTTTGTTTTGTTGTTTCTTAGGAAAACACATATGAATGAAATCGTGGGGTTTTTATGTTTTTCTGTCTGACATTTTGCTTAGCATGATATTCTCAAGATTCCCTCCATGTTGTCTCATACAGCAGTATTTCATCTTTTCTTATGTCTGAGTAGTATCCCGTTGGATGTGTGCCACATCTTCTTTATCCAATCATCTATCAAAGGACACTTGGATTGTTTCCATGTTTTTGTCACCTCAAATAATACTGCAATGAACATAGGGGTGCACATATCTTTGTACATAAATGTTTTCAACTTTCTTGGATAGATACCCAGAAATGGGGTCGCTGAGTCATATGGTAACTCTATACTTTTTTAGGAGCTGCCATACTGTTTTCCACAGTGGCTGATTAGTTTTAAATGTATGGGTTTTAATGAAAGTTCTGAATGTCTAACCTAACAGTGAAATTGGAATAGACCATTTGTGCCGAACCACCAGCCTGTGTATTAGGAAAACAGTTTCAGAAATGTATGTTCTGGTTATAAAACAAAACACAAAAATTCATTTTCAAAATAAAAAGATTTCAGGAGTTCTGTATAATGGGTCAAAGCTGAATTAGTCCTTGGGAAATGCAATTTCTAACTCATATTGGCTATCAAGATACAGTGCTCCTGGAAGGACATAACTTTATTTTAATAAAATATAGTAAACAACTTTCTGGTCACCTAAATGTTTTAACCCAATGAGTAAGACTAATTTTATATGTTAGAATTTTCCATTAAGATCATATTGTAATATGTTGGGAAGTAAAACTTATTAAGACAGATTTTAGATTAGAATTAAGTACCTGTACCTATGTAACACATATAGGTACATCATATACATGCATACATAATAAAAGAGAATAAGAAAAAATAAATTGTGGCTTATTTCAAAGTTTCAAACCAATTTATTAAATGATGATAATTTTAAAGTGAGCATTGTGCTTTACATATTATAAGCACTTACATATGTTAATTAATATAAACATTATACTAACTCTATGATGAAGTTATAACTCCAAGATGAAGATTTAAGTAGTAAGATTAGAATCCAAACATTTTTGTCCCAGAGTATTTTCTTAAATATTATATTCTATGGCCTTCCTGTTCTATCAACCATTAGCTCCAAAAGCTGTTCCATATGTGTGATGAAACATTTCATAAAGTTAAAGCCAAGTTTTAGTGATCCTATTGCCTTTAGACCCTGATATTCTAATCTGCAGTATGACTTACCAAAAAGACATATACCAAATTTCTTGGGCCACTAAATCATCTTATTGTAAACCATATTGAAAAAAAATAATGTTGTATGAAACATCTTTTGAATATGCTGCCTTTAAATAACATATTTTAAACAAATAACATTAATAGAAATTAATAATTTAATATTTTACTCTTAAAGTTTTAACAATATTTTAAGATGTATTTTTTCAAATGCTTCATTACAGTTATTTAAAATATCACTTTATGGACTCAGTCTGAGAATATTCATGGTATGTATATATATATATATATATTTACTTATATCAGTCTTCTAAGTATTAAAACTTAAACAGATTTACTAAAACTTTTTGAATATAAAATTAATCAGAAGATATACCTCATGATTCCAGCATCTTCTTAAAAAAATATGTGCAAAGCACTATTTATCTTTTTAAATGTTAAATAAATAGTTTGTGTTGGCTTTAATAAGGATTAAATGAATGGATAAAATTAGTCTTTTTATCTTTAAGAAATATAATCTTTGACCTTGTGATACCTACATATGCAGTTAATATGTTCAAAAATCAGAAGTCTCTGTGATCTAAGAAGAATTAAATTTAATGATCTAGGAAATATTTTGATGGATTTAGTTATGGCTAGAGAAAAAGAGAGATAGACCAAGCAATTGAAAAAAGGGTGCTATATTCTTAGTTTTAATACATCTCTCACAAAAACTCCAAATAGTTTCATGTCTTTGACATGGCTTTAGAAATGTCTAAGTTTTCTGCCTGTAATTTTATGTTTATAAAACATAAGTCATAACTTTTAAAAACACAGCAAGGTTTTTCTCATAAACAATTTTTAGAAATTTATTTGTTAGCTCAATTTAGAAATATTGCATAACTTTTTCATATGAACATTCATTATCAGTCATTCACAAAAAATTTAGGAAGCATTTTCTATGGATCTAAAACCAGGGTGGAACGGTGGGGGTCCAGAAGATTTAGGCAAAGTCATCATCTATGGAGTACTCCATTTTGCTGATTATATGTATCCCATGGGCAGGTAATTTAAACATTCTGGTTTGACATGCCTCTGTGCTGCTATCAATTCAAATCTTCACACATATAGCATGATGAATACACAGACTTCTGATATTAAGAAATGGCCAAAAACAAAAGTTTTTAATTTTTTTCCTAAAAATAACTGATTCTACTTTCTATTACAATACCCTATTTCTCATCCCTTATCATACTGATTAAGAATTTCATCAAGGATGAGCAATAGGAAATAGCTAAGTATCACATATCCCAAATAAACTATTAGATTCATTAACTTCTTTGGAGATATCCATGAGTGGCTGTTGATTACATATCTATTTCTCTTCTGTAGAGAAAAAAAAAAAATCAAAGCCAATTTTTACAATTTACCCCTAGGATCTGGGTGTCACATAAAAGTGGTTTTGAAAAAAAAGAAAACCATGGTAATACACTGGTAAGACCTCCCTTACATTTTCCATGGATCTGATAAATGTAGCATTAACATGTTGAGTGTAACATTTGGGGTTTGAGATTGACAATGAGCAAGAAAGCCAGGTGGAACTGCTGAAAGGGCCCAATGTGAAAATCGCTTCATCCTCCTCAAGCTAATTCTGGCAGAAAGGGAGTCTGACGTAAGCACTGTGAGCAACGAGGCAAAACTTTCTTTCCATCACCTCTGCTGAATCTTGGCTCCGACTCCAGTCAAATTCCTCCTTTTTATACATCAGTTTTAGGCACATGTATTTAATAAGTACTACATTGGTTCTCCCTTTCTAATGTGTTATGACCTGTTATTCTGTCGCTTCTATGGGTAAAAATGTGACTTTAATTGACTAACTTAGACATTTCTTCCTGACAATGGGTTTATTTTCCATTTGCTTCTTTCCGAATACATAATAATTTAACAAAATTTCAGTCTCTCAGTAATTCTTTTCACAACGTTTGCCATATCTACTTATACTTTTATTTATTGCATTATTTTACTTTACATTTTAGACTTGCTATTTTGCATTTTTTAACAACGCCTTACCCCAAGGTGGTTACATGTTTCATGTGCTGGTTTGTGTGAAGACCCCATCCTAAGATCCAGGGGGAAATACGTAGCTAATTAGTATGTTCCATCCTCCTGTCTGCTGAATTTTTTTCAGTGAACCAAATTAATTTAATTAGTTTAACAAATTTGTTCAATGCAAATCAATTTATTGTTTTAATGGGGAAATCTGGGAACTAAAAATTTAATAGGGAAAATCACTGAACTAATTGAAAGTAGAAGCTACTTTCTATTGAGGTTGCTAACCCAGTATACTTTAGACCAGATTTATTAGTACCATATTAATACCACTCAAAGCCAACAAGTACAAAAACAGAGCCAGAAGACAGAAAAAGTTTCCAGATGACTTCCTTTCAGCACCTGGGTCCAGCTTCGCTTTAACCTTAAAGATCTGAACATTTAGACCACTTGAATCAATACAGTCCTGCTGCTTTTGTTTAAATAGATTTGGGATGAGTTTATGTCTCTTGCCACAAAAAAGAGTTCAATCATATATTAGCACAGTGTTCCTCAAAGACATTCTCTGTGATGACAGCATAAATCAGAATTATTCTGAATTCTTTGAAACATTCAGAGCTTTGTGCCCCAGCCTTGACTTACGGAAATAGAATTTTGGGAAAAGGAGACCTGAGAATACACATGTGTTATCATTCCAATGTCTAATAGTCACTGATCTGGAATCTGTTTGCTCTTTCATTTTCTTGAACCACTAGGCCCTGAAAATTTACTTCCATGCCTCTTTCAAATTAATTACACAATTCTCTTACCTCTGTCCCTCCACTATTTTGGACAATAACCTGAGCTTACCTTGTTTATCCCTGTACTAACTACTATCCCCTTTGTATTTCATCCAAGGTCAGGTCTTGATCTGGCTTGACCTAGAAATTTCCCTCAGGAATCTTCCTTAAAGGAATACACACTTATAATACTGAAACTTTGTAGAAATCGGAATTTAAAGGGGGTCTTAGAGCAATTAGGATTTCTATCTGATATAGATTCTACAATGCACCCTGAGGGGTACATTTAGGGATTCAGAGTGTAACCAAACACAGGTCCGGCTGCCCGCTGCTTCAAAAGCCAATACTCAAGAGGCAGGCGCTGTTGTAAAAGAACGTGGTTTTATTCAGGTGCCAGCAACCTGGAAGGTGAGTGACTCCCAATCTTCAAGCCCATCTTAGCATCTCGTGCATCGGGGCTAGTTTATGCATCGGAGCCGTGGGAAGAGGGAAACTAAGGGATTTCTGGCACCGTGCCGTTTCTCAGCTCTGCTCTTAGGGGGCTTCAGTGTTATCCCCTGCATGTAGCTCCATCATTTATCCGCAGTTCCATTGCTCATAGCTGGGAACAGCACACGCAGGCAGCATTTCTGCTGGTTCTGATGTGAGTCGCTGACGTTTGTTTCATTTCTTGCGGTCAGAGTCATTCCTTGGTTAAGCAGGAGCTGCAACTACTGATGTCTATAAAATACTTACAAGGAAACTTTTAATACATGAATCTTCTATGAGTTTATCAGTACAGCCTATTCTGTAATTACCACCTAATTAGTCGATTACGTTTACTTCAATCACTGTTAACAAATGGATTTTTTGTGTGTGCTAAGGCAGGAAAATTCCAGTATTGTTGAAAGACTTCCTAAGTTAGAGCAGAAAGATGCCACAAGCAAATATAAAGACAAATCCAATTAAAATAAAACACGGGGTTTTTTTGATAGTAAAAAAAAAAAAAAAATGGAAAAGAAAAAATGTAACTGTTTGGTGCTATCTTGAGGGAGTGGATGTAATTAAAATGAAACTGGCTAGCCAGTCTGGACCATCTAGATTCAAATTTGTTGTGAAGAAGCGGTCACAGTGTTGGTGCCTGATACCTTTTCCCTGGGCTATGTGTTTGCACTGTAGATGTTTCCACCTCTTTGAGCCCTGGTGGTCTGTTTGTTGGAGGTCTTTTTTGTTTCCATTCAGTACAGATTTTGACTTGCTCTCTACTTCCCTGTTTGGTTCATTTGCCTTAATTATAATTAACTGATAAGGAGAGGAGGTGACACTTTCAAACCACTGGTCAAAGCAGTCCCACTAGGCAGGAAACCCTGCCATTTGTCTAATTTAAATCAAAAGGTGCATTTAACACAGTACAAACCCAAGCAGCCAGCCACAGGAATGCCTTTCATCGGATCTATTTACTTCTTTTTGGTATTCAATATGATCTTTTAAGCAACAGGCAGTTATAATAAAGTTAAATGGTCCTCTAGTTTTCAAGTGGAAGTCAGATTTAGAAGGTGTTCAGTTTTTGCAGACCTGCTACATTCCTAGGCTTGCACATTTCAATAGTTAATCATGAAATCGCCAAAAAATGTGCTCCTTCTTGGAAGTATTAAATAACTACAGAGGACATTTTGTTATTTAAAAACTTCTTAGAAAACGCAACAGGCAAAGCTGCTCATGAATTTAATTCTATGGCGTTATTTTCAAAAAGACAGGTTAATAATTGAACGGTGTTGTCAAGAAAGATGAAATATAGAATAGTTATGAATGTACTTTGTCAGAGGAATGTTCAGGGTTGATAATTGATATACAATGCTGCAAACAGTTGCTCTTAAATGAGAACACTGTAAAGAGCTGAGACCCATAGACAGTGCGTTTTGGACTCACCCTATCTCATTTTGTCACTCAGCTGCGTGTTGAGAGATGTAGGAATTACAGATGCTTCTCCACCCTAGACCAGACCTTGGGGATAAGGACCAGCTTGGTCCCACGTGAAAGGGGTGAATTAATTTATTTGCTAAATTATATGAATTCTAGGGATACTAAAAAAAGGTTTCTCCTCCTCTGATTTCACAGGACGCTTTTCCAAATGGAGAGACAAAAGGCAAATGGAGAAACGATAGACAATCATACTTTAATATTTCCAATCACACACGTAGTATGTTTCTTCAAGGGGTAAATCTGATTGATTCTATGAACCCATTGAACCACAAAAGAAGATCACACTGTTTTTTTTGTTTTTGTACTGACTTGATAATATTTAGGATTACATAAGCAGTCGTCAACCTGCTGGCCCCTTAGTAACAGCAATGGATCTGAGCAGTTTAATTTCACATGTGCCTCCTTTATGATTTGCATGACGTGAGTCTCTTTCTTTTTCCAACTGAATTTCCGACCTGGAGAGGGTAAAGTCTTGTTCCACTGAGCTTTGCCACACAAAGGCATACATACAGTTAAACTTTCTTGGTAATTTTTCTTGCAGCTCTTGTACTTTTTTGTTTTTATCTTTCCTGTTTTCCTGGCATTAACACCCAGACTGTTGGTCTTCCTTTCTCTCTGCATACACTGGCATTGTAATATACTTTAGCACTAGAAGGAAGTTGGGTCAGAAGTAAGTCACTCCCTCAGAAAAAGAAGGATATTTGGTTATTATACTAAAATATTGAAAATACAAGAATTGCAAAGATACATTAAAGTTTTCTGCAGAAAACAGGACTCATGTTGCTCCATCTCTAATAAAGAATAGACAATAGATAGCAGAGTCTTATTATCTTGGTGGGTTTTGCCCAAATGAAACGATAAACATTTGATTGTGCTTTAACCTGATTACATGGGAAACTTGTGTATTCAGACACTAATGAACTACTATGGCATTAAACCTTTGGGGTCCAGATTTAATACTCAGCACCAATCATAATAGAAAATACCATATACCCACAAGTTGTTCTTACTTGCCATGACCTAAAACAAAGTTGGTTTGTTTAAATAACAAAAATCCCCCAAACTGTCTAATGGCCCACAAACCATGAGTTTTTTCCACAGATTTAAGGGATACGTATCCTTATTCTTCTAATGAGGACTTGGAGACGACACCAAGAATAGCTGGATCCTTTAAATACTGGTATTAGCAGGGCTATTCCATTTAGGCTCATGTGGGAAAGTTTTGTTGCCATAAGTAGCCCAGAGCACACACCTCTTCTATTTGTGTCTCTGTTGTCTGTCTCGGAAACCAGTGCCCTCAAAATGAAAGATTAATGAGATCATCTTCTGCCCTGCTTTAGGCAATCACATTTATCCCTCATCATTCTGCTTCCCCAGCCCTGACATTTAGCCTCTCCTTACACTGCTGTCTGATATTACAAATTGTGCTGGGTAATTTCCCGCAGCCAAAACAGGAGATTTAGAAGCACCTGGGAGTTCTGGAAATCTATCCTGCCCGTCATGAAATGCTTCCTGTCCTGGCTTAACAGCCCAAGGGAAGGAAGAAATGAGTCTACGTCAGGGTAGTGGGACCACTACAAATAATAGAGTCATAAGACCCAGAGAAGAAAAAAAAAAGTTTTCTTTGTAAGAATTACTATCTTGACACCCTATAACTAATATAAGTTGGGAAATTTCTTAAACATTACTTAACCCACCTACCTTAATATGACAAAATTAGTTTCAGCATAATTATTTCCTGGAAAAAAAAAAGTTATAGTAGGTAATTGATACTCCTAACCTTGGTATTAAAGAAGTTTTTGTTTAAAAAAAGAGACTAAGATGTGGGTGGGAATTAGCTTACGTGAGCCACTGCAATGTGCACATAGTACATTCCTTATGTACAGGTACCTTCTGGCTCCTGTTTGAATCAAGAAAAACAAATTAGGGAGGGAAAATGGAGGAAGATCTAGTCAAGGAACATGTATAAATGATTTATGGACACATGGACAACAGGGTGGTGACCGACTGTGGGAGAGGGGGGTGGGCGGAGCAGTGGAAAGCAATGGGGGAAAAATTGGAGCAACTGTAATACAACAACAACTTAAAAATACATTAAAAAAAGAAAAAGAAAAACGAAAAGAAAGAAAAAAAATGCCTCCACTGCCAACTTATCTATGTATTTGAGATTTAAGCTAGTTACTATCTTGGAAGAATTACAAACTTATTTTCTTCTAATAAAATTTTCTTTTTTTTTTTGTAAATTGTGGTTTGCAGTGAAATTGTCTGATTCTTTCTTTCAGGTAGACATAGAAGACGTGGGAACAGAAGGCAAACAGGAGGCATGGATGGTTCAGAGTCCTGGCCACCACTACCAATCCCCACTTGGGTTTGACCAAAGTCAAGCACAACCACAAGTTTCCTGCCTTGTGGGATCTCTTCACGACTTCCAAATGTAATTTCTACTACAAACATGCTGAGGATTGATTAGTCAACCGACCACTCACTGTAGCTACTCTCCAAAGGCAGCAGATACACAAGGTGAGTTCTTAGCCGCCAAAATATTTGCCTGTAGAACTAGACATTACAAACATGGGGAATTTGGCCAAATTTACATTTCCCTCCAGAAACAAAGAAAATCAAGGTTGAAAAATGTTAATGACTTAAAGAACACACAGTTACAAAATAACGTCCCATAAGAATGTACATTGGATGGACCTCCCAAAATCTTAAGAGCAATTTCAAGGTTCTTTGATACCCTCTTATCCAGCTCAGATGCAGAGTTCTTATGCTTTTAAACAAGGCTCTGAAACTATTATTCACACTGAGGCATAAGCATAACAGGTGACCATCTGAAAGAACATGAGTGAGAAGAGGAGCCCAATTCCTGTACATATATTTAAGTGACAAACATGGTCAAAAGCTTGAGGGACGCATTTTATGATTGGTTGCTTATGTAATGAAACATGTGCCTCATATGTCACAATTTGGGACTTTTGCAATGGAAGTTTTTAGTGATTGATAATGAATGGGTCTGGGCAGCATTCTTTCCATCTTTTTGTTTTTCCTAAGTCCAATATCTATTGATTTGATTGTGATTTGAGAACCTTGGACATATTGCTGCTAAAGAATCTTCCCCCCACCCCTTCCCTTCCTGACCCTCCTTGCACTGCTGTGGATTTGGTGCAAGGTGCAATGGCTAAGGTGTCCCTCTTGATATGGATTATCATCCCCCAAATGGACCATGGCTAAACCCAGTTAAACCTGTAAGAATGCATGATGAGCTGACAGATGGAGAAGAGTCAGGGGGAAAAGTCACAAAATTCTCTGGGCCCCTAAAATCTCATTAAGTTGATATGCCTCTAATATATATTTTCTTCAGAAGCATCCCATGAAAGAGAAGATCAAAAGCAGGCTAAATTTTCTGTCTTCTTGGCTGTGTCAGTTCCATTTCCCAACTTCATGTTTCCAGGTCTTCAGGAATAGAAAACTATAACTGTTAGTCACGTCTACAGGGTGTCTATTATGAATTGACTATTCTCTCTCTCTCTCTTTCTCGCTCTCTCTCTTGTTCTCTCTCTCCTCTCTTTCTCTCCCCTTCCCTTTCTCTATCAATGAATTATTTAGTTTTTCTAGCATTACATAGACACAGTTTTGGCTAAATTTTACATGAGGCCAACTTATTTTGTAAATCTCCTATATGCTTGGCAAATAGAAGCTGTGCTATACACTGGTACTTGAAGCCAGAAGACATGACTCCAACCTCTTGATTTGGACACTTCACCACCTTTGGGAAAGTCACTTGTTAAAGACTCTCTCCTGGTATAAACTTTTGGTCAGTCTCTTCTGATCTCTCTTTCTGACTGCTCCTCAACTTCAGGCCTCCATGCTGTTCCTTGTAAAATCTAGCCTCAGCAAGAATCCTGCTAAGTCCGTTCAACAAGAATCACCTTCCTTGCTATCTAATCACCCTGAATATCTGATCTGCTTCCTCCTCTCTCACCCTTGGTATCTGATCAGCCTGGCCTACCTTCAGCAAGAATTTATCAACTAGATTAATTTTACCAGAACTTCCCCTTAAACTTGAGGCTTCCTCTCAATAATTTTCTATTCACTGAAGCCCCTCCCACATTCCCTGCTCCTTGTGCCATTCACACCTTTCCATGCTGTTTCTGAACTAAACCCAAGTCTCTTTTCCTCTACTGTGATAGTTTGTTTATTTAAATGAAACTTACGGAGCTCTGGTTTTCTTTAACACACTTATTCTCTTTGAGCATCAGTGCTTTTATTTGTAAAATAGAAGTAATACCCTCTATAAAACTCTTTGGTGAGGCTCAGGTGAGAAAATATATAAGAAAGCTTTTTATAAACTAAAAAGCATTAAATCTTTGTTATCTACTCTTATCATTGCAGGTTCATAAGACCTTTCAGAATAGCTTCAAAATTATGAAAATTTTGGATTTTAAAACATTCAAAAATTTCAGTTGAAATTTGCTAAGGAAATGCATCTTAAGTGTTCTCACCACACACACAAAATGGTAACTATGTGAGTGACAGATGTGTTAAATGAGTGTGCTAATCACTTCACAATATATATTATATATATATTAAATTATAACATTGTATATTTTAAAATAAAGTATTAGCATCCTTAAAAAAAGCAATTTAATATATGTGCCAATTATTAAATTCAGTGGAGTCTGGAATAGCATCTCGTTATTAAACATATATTTGTTTGTGAAGCAAAATGGACTCATGTTCCCACTAAATGGGGTCAGTAAATATTATCTCTACCTTTATGACAGTTTAGGACAGGTTTCACTCACAAGTGAATTACAAGAACTTTCCATTTCAATATCTTCTCATATTTTAGAATAGATGATGAGAAATTGCCAACCTGTATTCTCACAACTTCAATATTTAATGCCATTCCTTTGGGAAATCCATGCATATTCCACTTTCAAAGAACATTTAGTAATGCCCTCATACCCAGGAGAGTATATTAGATCTACTCATCCAGTTGTATGAACAATGAAAAAGCAAAAAAAGACAAATTAGATTTCATCAAAATAAAAAACTTTGTGCGCCAAAGAATGTTATCAAGGGAACAAAAAGACCACTCACAGAATGGGAGAAAATAACTGCAAAGCATGTATCTGACAAGGATCTAGTGTCAAGAAGATATAAACAGAGGAAGTTCCCAAGGCCTCAGGCCCTGTATCTTTGGGCCTCTAGACAAGTATTGAGTTACCACAAGTATGTTATCGTTAAAAACAATAAAAATTAAAAGATAAAAAAGAACTGCTAACTAAGAAATTTCTTTAGAGTTGATCATTTTGAAATGCCTTGTGCCCCTGTCTTCAGTTTATGTCAATTTCAGATCACAATCACTCGTCTAACAGCAATGGCAACATCCCTGCGTTGTTCGGCAGCTTTGCTTGTGCTATCATTGTTCCTCATTTAAGCATCACTTCCCGTTTTATTGTGTGTGTGTGTGTGTGTGTGTGTGTGTATTTTATACTATATAAAACATTTTCCAATCACCTTTGAGGAAAACAGTTTGGCGTGCTAAATTAAATGGACTTTCCAGAGACATTTGTTTTAGATGGCAAAACAAATTCAACTAGACAAAGATTTTAAGAAACGCCGAGCCCATCAGATCTGAAACCATATTACTACTTGTCTGCATATTAAAAGGCCATAATGTAAATGAATGTGAACTGCTTGGCGAGCTGGGAGGAAATAAGCTGCAAATTGCAAAGCTGGTGAGTGGATGTTGAAATTGGTGGGCTGTGATGCTAACGCAATGGGTGGGGACCTGAGCCTTCATTAGAGATTCTCATTTCTCACTCATTTCATTTCTGGTGATAAAGTCCAGTGGAATGGATCTCAGTAATTGCAAACTTGATTGCTGCATCAGTTTAGGGTAAATGAATATTGCTACTACTTTTTTTCCCTTCTGTCTTTTTTTCCCCTCTCGTCCTCCTTTTGTTACAACCATGGGATTTTCACGGAGCTTTTCCAAACTATCAGGAGGATCAAATTCTTCAGCAGTTTTGACATTTCTATGGTCTGTGGACACCAGTGCAATCTCTTCTTTTTAAAGTAAGGCATGATAGCATCAGCAGATGATACACCAGAGCTGAAGCTTTGGTGTCCAGGATATGACAACACTTCCTACCGCCAAGAAACAAGGAGAAAACAAACAGAAACAAAGACTGAGATTTTCTCTTTTTTTAAGGCCAAGGAGTGCTGCATTGTGTAAATGTACTGCAGCTTTTTTACCCACTCATCTATTGATGGGCACTTGCGACCTCAAGGACATTACGCTAAGTGACATAAACCAGTGAGAGAAAGACCAGCACCGTATGATTTCACTTATATATGAAATCTAATGAGCAAAACAAATGAACAAACAAAACAGACTCATAGAAAACAGGCTGGCAGCTGTGAAAGAGTAGGGGCATTAGGGAACTAAGGGAAAAAGGTGAAGAGATTACAAAAAACCTCAAAGGCTCAGACAACAGTATGGTGATTATCGGGGGGAAAGGGAGATGGGGGGATGTAGAAGTGGGCAAAGGAAGAAAATGGTCATGGAAGGAGACTTGACTTGGGGTGGTGAACACACAGGACCACATACAGATGATGAATTACGGAATTGCACTCCTGAAACCCATATGATTTTATTAATCAATGTCACCCCATGATTCACTAAAAAGTTTAAAATTCCTTATAAGGCAAAAGAAAATTTTCTGCTTGTCTAAGTAAAGTTCTATACAAAAAAGAGGGAGGCATGGGATTTTTTGGATGTAACTGGTGACCAAAAGAAAAAAAAAAGATTTTTAAACCTTTCACTTCAAAGGTGTTTCTTTAACTGCATTCAATGTTGTTGTTGTTTTTAATTAAATATATCTCAATTTGATAACCACTTTAAGTCGATTTTCTGGATTGGCCCGGTTGTCAGTGTTTCAAATTAAACAAAGGGAAATGCTGTACTAGGCGTGTTCCTCTGTTCCCAGTTATGCTAAGAAAGCATGTTAAAAATTGATTGGTTCATGAAAACCAAGGCACCACTCACTTTTTTCATAAGAATAGTCAGATTTCAAAATGGCTATTGTAGCTTTTTAAAGATGTGGTGGTGGCAAAAATGGGGGATCAATAAGGTTAAGATAGTGCACAGATTATGCCTAGAGATGATACGGGTAGATTTCCAGGTGAACAGAGGAGAAACCTAACAGTCATATTGACAGACTTGTCAGGAGCATGCCGCCCTTCATGATCAAATTCCACTTTGTCTATGAGATTTGATCTTATATTTCTGTTTAAGAAAGGAAAAACAAAATTTCAGGTGAGGGTTTATTGCTATAATTCCAAGAGAATTTAACCCTTGTTGGTTAGAACAATCAGGTTTAGGATGCAGCAAGGTTCAGTAGGCTACATCTGACTTTACAGTCAAGAGTGATTCTTACTTATTTCAGTTTGCTCTTAACTGTGTGACTTTGGTCTCTGACACTGTGCTGTATCTCCTTGTAACAGGCTTCTGATTATGAATTTAGTCATAAGAAACACCTGATGGATACAGATTCGGGCTCATTTCATCTTTCTCAAATTCTGAGTATCCGCAGTTCTGTGGTGTGGTGGTTAATTTTATGTTTCAACTTAACTGAGCTATAGGGTGCTTAGATATTTGACCAAACATACTATGTGTATCTGGAAAATGTTTCTGGGTGAGATTAAGTAGACGCCATCCCTAAGGTAGGTGGACCTCATCCAAGCAAGTGAAGATTTAAATAAGACAAAAAGGATGAGTTAGGGGGAGCTCCTCCTGCCTGATGGATAGAGCTCAGTCATTGGTCTTTTTTTGCCTTCATACTTGAACTGAAACCATGGCTCTTTCTTGGTCCCCAGTCTGCCAGCTTTTGGACTGGAATTTATACCATCATTTCTCCTGGTGACATCAGTTATGGTCCATACTTTTTAGAAAAGGATTTCTTCTTTTGTTCACCTGGAGCAATGATTTGGTACTTATATTCAGAATGGTCATCTGGAAGAATGTGCAGTAGTAATCCATTGAATTCATTCATTTCATAGAGTGTTTAACTGGTTTATCCAAATTGATACAGAGAGTCGTGGTAGATCAAGATCAAAACCAAAAGTTGGGTTTATAGATCCTCATATCTTAACTCATTTAATCATTTTATATTGTTTCTTAATACCTTACATAGGCATTTATTTGTTATTCTCCAAAATCTTAGACTATCAGAGAAATCAATTTGTACCCTTTTATATGATGTGATTAAGAAGAGGATAGACTTTGACTTACAGCATCTGAGTCTGAGTCTGAATCTGGCCTCAAGATGGCCAAACCTCAGCTTCTTCATCTGTAAAGTAGAGGTAATATCAGTCACAGCACTGTATTTTTGATGTAAGCATGCAGGTAAAGCATGTTACATTGCTATAGAGGAACCTATTCCGTGGAAAACTTCCATAAATATTGACATAATTGTTATTACAGCAATGGTATTACTCTGCACAGTGCAATGAAGCATCGTGGTGAAAAATGAGGGAATTGAGATTGAAGAGGGTTGAGTTCAAACCAGGTGCCATCCTTTTCTAAGTGTGAAAATGCAGATAGGCCTCATTATCATTACAGGAGCGAGACATATAGAACAAATGAACAAATTAATGTCTGTGAGATTCACCGTGCTCACTATTGGAAAATTTTCACCTACAATGACTGTGTAATTCTTCATTGAACATTTACTTTTTCTTTCATCATCATAGTAACAAGCAAGAGCTGACTTACAGGGGAGTCAGGCCACACCCTTCTACTACATGTCTGCAGTGTACAGACACTGCTTCTAAGGTGCAACCAGTGTATTGCCTTATTCTTTTGGAATAAACTTTATATAAAGAAAACTACCAAGTGCTAAATGCTCCAGGAAGATAGGATCCAAATGAGCTAAAATGAAGGAGGTACAAGGTGGCATGAGGAATGAGCATTGCTATTGAGAATTTGGAAAGATTCTGAGTAGCACAGCCTCTGTCTCTATTACCCGTCTCCGGGCCAAAATATATATTTTATTACCAAAATAATGCTAAAAAATCTATAAGTCCATGTGATAATTCAAATTCTCACAACAAACTCTGTGCATGTATAGAATTTGTCAAAGAATAAGAGTGGAACCACACAGACCACTCTGAAAATATTTTGCAAGTGTGTTAAGAATCAAATGAAAAAGGATCCAAAGTTTTCTTCATTTGATCCGAAAGCAATAAGAACTCATCTTTACAATGACCCCTTTTTAAGCACCTGGCAGTAATTAGCCAGTTTAATCTTGATTCAAGATTCTATATGGTAGGTCTTGTTATTGGTCTATTTTCCAGATGAGAAAATTGAGTCAAGGAGAGATTAACTAATATGCCAATGCCAGCAAGTAGCAGAGCCAAGTTTTGCTCCTTAGTCTTCTGAGTCTGGGTTCTATTACCTCTTGCTGTGTTCTGGGCTCCAGACTGTAAAATCTAGGAGATCACTTGCAACTGACATCTTCCTTCTTTGGTTGATTTCTAACAGGTCTTTTGAAAAGAATGCTGAATTTCACTACCCAGGTCAAAATCTATCAAAAAATATCTATGATGCTGCTAACACCAGCACATTGAAATGTTGGAGGTAAGATAGAGACAACACATCTATTGAAAATGAGTTCCAGATTTCCTCTGGCTTCCCTAATTCCTTAACTTTCAGACAATATGTTCCAGACTCTCAAAATTACTCCAAAAGAGCAAAATAAATTGAAGAGCTAAATCAAGGGGGAAAATATCATCTGGGCACTTTGAATTTTAAAAAACAAAGCAAAACCAAACAAAAAACCCTAGAGTTTTCAAATTCATTTTCTAGATCCAAGAATTCAAAACTCTTTCCCCATCAGCACCATATCTAATAAAACGAAATCAGTGTCACCCCCAAGAGCTCATTACCTCTCCTCTCACAGGCCAGGAAGGGGTTTATTTCCCCAGTGCCAGCTGTTTCAGAAGCCAGGGGTTTGCTTCACCTCTAGGGACATTAGTTTTAACCTTTCAATCTCTTTGATTTTATCACATAACCATGTAATTAAATTCCAATAATCAAGTTTCAAGGGCAGGGAGGCAAGGACTGGGCAGCTGCATTTTAGCCCAAGCAGATGGCAGACACTCTTCTGGAACAGCATGCTCAGATTCCATGTTGCTAGCAGTTATGTTGAGTCCTCGTTCGACACATGTGACAAAAAGGTAAAGTCAGTCTGCTTAAAGAATGAAAGGCTCTTCACCTGCTTCCGTGAGATAAGGTGCAATGTACTTTGAATGTACACTTTTATCTCTCCTTGGCAGTAAAGATGGTTTCCATGTGATAGCCAAACCATAAGGTAAGCAAAGCTAATGGGTCTGATTTGTAGACAGCATATGGACCCCCGGGTTCAAATTAATGCATTCTTTCTTCTTCTGTTGCTTAAAGCTTTTCAAATGTTGAGGAAGAGCTTTCAGGATTGAGTTTAAAGACGTTTCTTCAATTTGTTTAACTGTTGTTAATAGCCAGGTGTTATTTCAACATCTGGTGGAAGTCTGTTTTACGATTATACCAAGAAGACATCAGCAACATCTTGAGCCTTGTTAAATTAACAATTTGGCGAGGCTGAAGTAAAATTGGGGTTTCCATACGCTGCAGAAAAATCTGTAAATTAATACAGATTGTGGAAAGAATATTATAAGATGAAATAAAAGCTTAAAAATATTCATACTTTTGCCCAATTTTTCCAATTATTTGAAGTGTTCAAGCAAGAAGATATATGTGTTACCTTGTATGTATACTAAAAAATTAATCTGAATATTCTTTATTGAACTACTGGTTAAATAAATTTTGGTACCTCCACAAGATAAAATATTATGTTCTAAAAGTAAAATTCATAGATAGAAATTGAATTCAACTAGTATTCAAGTCTGTTTAAATAGAGTATTTAAATTTAATTTTGATACAAAAATGATGACATTTTTTATGTCACACAAATATGAGAATCATGACATTAGTTAGCTCTGTATGGTCAGATAGAGGTAATTTTTATTTTGCACTTTATGTGTTCTTTAAATTTTCCATAATAAATCTATATGACAATTACATGCAGAGAGAAACTTATTTACAAATTAAAACCATGCCATTTTCTTAGCTGTCTCAAATCTATTCTATTCTTCATAAAATTATCACCAACAAAAAAGCAGATATCTTCATTGCAGTCTTTCTATCAGAAATTCAATATTTGTGCCAAATATTGTCAAGATGTTTTTAAACCATTTATTAATGTCCTTCACATTTAGTGAAAACATTCTGATTTTCATCCGCTGACGTTGAAAAACAAGACAATCTATGACACTAAGTCAGTTAATACAAAGTAATGTTGATAATGAAGTGAGAAATACAAATTTGGAATCAGGTACTGCTAACATCACAAATAATAATTAAAGGTATGTTTTCTTTGTATTTCATTTTAAAAGAAAAACAGGCATAATTCATTTGTTTTTCTCATTCACTTTTCAGAAAGCCTGCTTCATAGTTCAGTACCCGGGTCTCCAAGAGCAACGCACAGAGAAGGATTCATACACATAGACTTATTTCAAAATGTCCTTGCAACAGAGGTTAAGTGGCGATCAAAGTAACTCTGTGGCTGAGCTCTTAATAAAGTCCATGCCTCTGTGTCTCAGGGCAGGTTCTCTCCAAGGTGGTTTTGGTTGAGAACACAGCATACTTGGAGGTTTTCTTTCATATGCTTCTGGGAAAAGGCAAGGAGTTTGAGCAGCACTGTGGAGAATACTAATAATGCCCTTAGCAGGCTCATTTTAGCTTTGCTAGAGGTTTTCCTTAAATCTCCAAAGGATACAATTAAATTTAGATTCTAGAGATCACTTGCTAGGCAGTTTGGTTTAAATGACTTAATGGAGCAGCCTCGTTCGGTGACGCGACATAGAACCTCCGGATATTCTTCACCCAGGCGTGACTAGCCAAATGGCACTCTATTGATGCCACCAAAAGATTTGTCATCTAGGATGACCAAGTTGGTACTTTTCCAAGTTACATCTGTTCCCTAACAAAACTATGCAGTGTGTGGAGTTGAAAATAACTTTTTGCAGCGTTGCTTAAAATGTTTCCTTTATGAATGTGACTGGAAATGTCTTCAGTTTACCTGTGCAAATCCTTAAGTAAATCGCCAATGGAAAATGTTCGCTTTTTAAATGCATTTTGAGTTCTGATTTATCACCGTAAATCTGGATTTCATTTGCTTCCTGCTTTCATGTCAGTAACGACCTTTATCCTAGCTAGCCATTGCATATTAGCTGAGGACTTGGGCTAAAATTTCGACTTTCCCTTAATTGTTCTCCTGTGGTTAAATACAACTTCCATTCACAGATTAGAATATGACATTTCTCAGGAAGACCAAATCAAAGGGCTAAAAGTTCCACAACTTCAGATTTGAATGATTTTATGGTGTTAGTATGTCAATTAATGGCTGGAAAACACTTAAATCTCCTTTCTTTCTTTTACTTTAAAAAGTTGGACAATTATGTACTTTGCAAAGTGTTCCCCCTGAATATTTGCAGTACCCAACTGGCACCAAATATGGTTATCACAATATTATTAACTGTATTCACTATGGTATACTTTACATCTCTGTGGCTGTTTTTTAACTACCAAAGTATATGATTATCTAACCACTGTGTTGTACAACTAAAACTAATACAAAATAATATTGAACATAAACTATAATTGAATTAAGTTTTTAAAAAGTTGGGAAGATTTGAAAAGCAGAAAGTGTTCAAAATAATAAAGGATGCAATGCCCTGATAATTTCTAAGGTTTTTGTAAATCACTACAAGTATTTTTATATTTTATAATATAACTTAACATGAACACGAATTCTAATGTTAAACTCCTGCAATTATCTCACTAATAGATGAAGATAATACTTACGTTAAAGTCTAATAGAAGACATTATCACTTCTTCAATTTTATAAAAGTTTTATAATATTTTATTAGGAGAATTTTAGTTGAAAAATCAAGAGAGTTTTTGTTTGATTGATTAATCAGATGAAGAACATTCCAGGAAGATATTTCTCAAAAAATATTTTCTGCAGCAACAAAGAAAACTTACTCCAAGTTGGAAAATGCACATCACTTCTAAAAAAAAAAAATGCTATCTTGGATATTTTTCAATGAAAAGAAAACATGACAGGAAATACAAGCCCTTCCTAGACAATTAGAAAAATAAAACTTGCTTCTCGGGATAGATGTTGCTTCATATCAGAACATTTAATAATGTTATTTAAAGATTCTCCAAATAACATATCAACACTAATCATGAAAACATATTCTGAGCTAAAATCATGAAAATCAGAATTCCAATTGACTTTATTTTTTACATTTTTTAATTGTATTTTTTCCATTAATATTTAACCCCTTTATATCCCCTCCCCCCTGCGGTCACTACACTGTTATATCCGTGAGTCTTATTTCTTAATACAAAAAAATGATCAAATGACAAAGCCAAAAATTATATAATCACCTAGGACAGACATACTACATTTTCCCTCAGAATATAAGAAAATGTTCTATATGTTTGTAAAGTAGACATTAAAAAAAGAAAAATGACTTATTGTAAATGGGGGAATTATAACCCACCACACCATCATTCTTTGTACACTTTTTCTGTAAGTTCAGATTCTGACTAATATGTAGGTTGTAGATGAATACCATGTTTGTATAAGAAGTCTAAGAACTAGTATCAAAAGATACAGACTCCAACCTTCAAGCCTTCCAGTTCCTGGAAATTCACTGACCTTTGACTGTGGAGTCAGGATGATGTGAAGGCAGGATGACTAAACCAGGATGATGCACATCAGACAGTCACTTGTCTTATCAATGGACTGTGCTGGTCTGTACATAGAGAACTTTTCAACCCCCTCCCTTGATCTCTCTGTTCTGTTCCCCTGCACCTCCTTATGAAAACCTCTGCCTCCACTGAGGTTGGAAGATGGGCTTTGAGTCAAGTGTCTCCCTTCTTCCCGGTGGCCTGACCTGAAAGTGAATTACTTTCCTTTACATCAGTACCTGCCTCCTGAGTATTGGTTTTGGTAGTGGCAGGCAGCCAAACCTGGGTTCCATTACATTATTACCTTTGCCCAAAACATGGTGTCTTCTTTAAAATTATTAATACAATTTAAATAAAGATAAACGAAGAACTCAAAGTGGACACAAAACATTAATGATATAAGAAGGCTTATTTAATTTTATAATGATGGAAAATGTAGATAATATTAGAAATTTTGTTATGAAAGAATTCTTAAAATTGCTTGCCTAAAATTAATGTAACAGAAACAAGGTCCTTGCCTTGGCTCTGAACTTTCTGTTTGACAGAATCAACCTGACACCATCCTCGCACATTGTTCAAAACCTCAGGCCAATATACTGTGCACAAAAGATAACAAACGAGGTTAAAAGAGTTCATGTGACAAATCATTTTGTACAATTTTATGTTGAGACTCACATATCTAACTTGGTTCCTGATTATCTTCTTGCTTTTCAAACGTCTAAAGCATATAAATCAAAGACCAGTGGATAAAAAGAGGAGTTATAGCATCTGCAACAGATTTTGTTATTCACTTCAGGCTAGCTCTTTCAGTGAGCTATTAAATCATCAAAATTTGGGTCAAGTGATTTCTGCTCAAGTAAATTGTTACCCAAAATAAATACACTGGGGTTTTCTGGAGGAAACTGAAGAATATAAAATTAGTAATTAGTACATTTCCAGATTCTTACATCATGTCTAAAATGTATACTTTTACACTTATGATTCTGGAGCCAGACTACAGGGCCATCATAAGTCACATTGAGGTAATGGGCCCGATGACAGAGATAATACCAAAATTCCCCTTAGACACAGACTTTCTATTCCCATCACTTATGGAGCACAGTCTGTGGGCAGAATATTCTACAAAGGTGCCTGAGTTCAAAGGAACTGGTAAGTTATAAAAAAAGAAATACAAATTCTGTACCTGCTTGTACATGGCTTAAGATCTACTCACTCCAAAAATATTTATATAGGTCCTACTATGCGTTACAGTCTCTTTCCATGAATGAACTTTAGACCGTCTCCTCTGAGCTGTATTTTCAATAAGTCCTTGTCCTTGGGCCCTGCCTTCAAGCCTACAGATAAGCCTGTTGTAGCAAGAATCCTGCTCAGTCAGTTTAGAAAGACTCTCCCACCACTGATACCTGATCTCCCTGGTCCGTCTAAGAGAGGAATCCTGTTAAGCTGGTTTATCAAGAATCCACCCCCACCTTCCCCTTGACATTTCCTCTCAGTACTTTTCTATCACTAACCCCTCACCCTCATTCTTGGCTTTAAATCCACACTTGTTTTGCTGTATTCAGAATGGAGCCTAGTTCTCTACTCAGCTCTCTTTTCCATTACTGTAGTAGTTTTTAAATACAATCTGCTTTTACCACTTCAACGACCATCAGGCTCTGGTTCTCTTTGACAGCGTCAAGTATGGTGCTAAGCTCCGAACAAAGCAACTCTTATCTCTGCTGTCGTGGCGGATCATTTAATTTAATAGGAGACCGACATTAAACACAATCACAGACATAAATGGCCACTTAGAATCAGTGTCCTTGCTGTAGTTCTGGGGACTGTTAAAGAGGTATAAACAACTTCTTTATTTAGTTGAAAGTCTAGTTTAAGATGTAAAACCTATTGTAGGTATTTAGGCAAGAAGGGAAATTATGTACTTAGATAATTGTAGGAAGCATTAAAGGAACATAGAAAGGGGGGCTGACAATAGAGGAGCTCTCTGGGAGTTAGGTACACATTTCTGCACTAGACAGCACTTATCTCATCACAACTGCTTTTGACACTCATGTCGCAGTGACCTTGTTAACTGAAACAATATAAGGAACATTTCTGCCTCATTTTTACCTTTCAAAATGTATAAATGTATGAGTATATCTAATGATGAAACCTGATTTCACGTCTAAGGACACATTAGGAAAAGCATTTTTAGACTTATGACTTCTTTAGTATAGTATGGTGCCCAGAAGGATATATATTTCCAGTACAGTACACCCTTTGGCTACTCAAGACCCATAACTTAACTTTTAAAAAAGCAATTTTAATTTTAACATGTGCCTGCCTATTACAGAGCAACAATTCCTTATATAAATAGAAAAAGGCTGATCTTCTCCCACATTTTATTAGTCACCGAATCTGTAGCTGGGTTATCATTATCCTTCAGCTCCAGTCAGAATTCTAACTTGATCATCTGTAACTTAAGAACCAAATTAGAAACATCACAATTTACATAAAATTGTAAGGGAAAAAGAAAGAGGTAAAAAGAAAACTCAGTACATAGATAACAGAGCAAAAGAGAAAAGAAAACACCTTATTCTTCAACTGACCACAAAATCACAATTGTTGTTGATGGCACATTTTGTCCTCTTCTCAGTCCCTTTACTTTTGACTTCAGCCGGCACCGTGACTGGTCAGAGTTATTTGCTCCATAGGGAATCCCAATCCTCATCCATGAGGGGTATTTATTCCTGGCGATTCTGCTTGGGTTGGGCTGTAACAATTTTCCACTTATCTTTTGACAGAACATCTAGAAGAGCTAATGGATGCTCCTAGAAAATGTCCTGCTTCCCACACATATGTCTTCTTGTCTGTGTAGACACAACTCTATTTCTTCTTGATAATCAGAATCAATTGTATCAGCCAATGCAATTAACATTTTGCTTATGGGTTCAGTGATGTGGAAATGCCAAATTATCCAGTGATGTTCTTAGAATTCAGAAGAATCACTGCTGTATCTTCTTGGAAAGGAGGCATCTTCTCTTTGAATAATAAGACCTCTTAAACAACACAGCCCAAAGTCATATGGATGAAAAGCTAAATATCATTTGAGTGGTCTTTCAAAGAAAGAAACCAGTTGCATTTTTATATCCAATAACAAACTAACAGAAAGGGAAATTAAGAAAACAGTATGATTCACAATTGCTTCAAAAATAAAAAATAAAAAAATGCCTAGGAATAAAGCTAACCAAGAAGATAAAAAACCTGTACTGGGAAAATTATAAGACACTGAAGAAAGAAATTGAAGAAGATAGAAATAAGTGGAAGCACATACCATGTTCATGGATAGGAAAAATTAACATCATTAAAATGTCCATACTACCAAAAGCAATCTATAGATTCAGTGCAATTTCTATCATGATTCCAATGACATATTTCACATAACTAGAACAAATGTACTGGCACGAAAACAAACACATAACCCAATGGAACAGAATAGAGAACCCAGAAATAAACCCACAACTTTATAGACGATTAATTATTCAACAGAGGAAGCAAGTACATACAATAGGTTAAAGACAGTTTATTCAATAAATGGTGTTGGGAAAATTGGACAGACGCATGCAAAAAAATAAAACTAGACCACCTTCTTACACCAAACTCAATGATAATTTCAAAATGGATCAAGGACTCGTATATTAGACCCTAAACCATAAGAATCCTAGAAGGAAACATAGGCAGCAAAATCCTGGACATTGTTCATAGTGATTTTTTTATCAGGTAAATCTCCCCAGGCAAAGGATCAAAAGAAAACATTAAAACATGGGACTGCATCAAACTAAAAAGTTTGTGCACAGCAAAAAAAAATCATTGAAAAAATAAAAAGACAACCCACAGAATAAGAGAATATATTTGCTGATACATCTGATAAAGGGTTAATATCCGAAATTTATAAAGTACTTACAAAATTCAACACCCTAAAAACAAAACAAACAAAAAAAATAACCCAATTAAAAGTGGGCAAAGGACCTGAATAGACACTCCTCCAAGGAGGACATACAGATGGCCAATAGACATATGAAAAGATGCTCAACACCACTAATCATCAGAGAAATGCAAATTAAAACCTCTATCATCAGGTAGGTTATTACTTCCTAGTGAGTGGTGCAGTGTGAGAGTATCTCCATTTGTCTCTGAGGTCGGTTGCTTGGGTTCTCAGTATTGGCTGCAAAAAAATAAGCCACGTTGCCATGTTGCTTAGTCTATGTTTAACCTGTATCCTTGTTGTCATGAATTCTTTATTAGTGAATCCATTGAGCAAGCAAGGGGAGGTGGCTGGTGAAATAAACCACTTGACATTCATATAATGGGTCATTGCATTCATGTAATCATTGAGAGAGTCCTCATCCAGGAATGCCTTCGGAAGAGAAATTGCATAGGGCATTAATATCCACATAGGCTTTTCCAGTTCTAAAAAGATCTCCCACATATCTCTTCCCTATACCCACTATTACCAATCCTCCAAATTGTATCCATCCTTCTGGCAACCTTTGTTTGCAAGAAAAGTGAGCAGCCAATATACCACTGAAAGATCTATTCACTTGAAGATTTCTCTTCTCTAGTTTTTCTGCTAAATAGGTATAGATTGAAGAAGTAGCAACAGGACAAGATAAAATCCATTAGAAGGGTAAACAATTGTTCTAGCAACAAATTGGCACATTATGCCAGTCATATATATATATATATATATATATATATATATATAATTTCCAATTGATATAATATTTTTGTTGCACAAGTTTAACATTGTGGTTTGTTGAAAAAAACATAACTAGATTTATTAGGGTGATCTCTTTGTAAGTTATATAAACATCTAAGTACTATTTTGCACACCTGAAATTAATATAATATTGTAGGTCAACTGTAATTGAAAAATAAAAATATATTAAAATGAATAAACATAATGATAATTATTGCGTGACCACTTGGTGGGGGGGGCGGGGTCCAACTGTCAAGAGTTTGGCCTCTCTCAGCATTTATTAGTGAGGCAGTATACTTTTCTCAAAAGGAGATTAATAATTTTAAGAAGAAGGCATGATTTATTATAAAACCCTAAAGGCCTACATTATTAATCTCCTATCAGATTTGCAAGATCTTCCAAACTGCACGGCCATCTGCCTTAAATGCTTTGGGCACCGTTAAATGTGCTGAATCATTACAATCACCAAGTGGCAGAGCACAGCTTGCACCACAGCCTGGATAAGCTAGAGAGTCCACTCTGATTCTGGAACAAACAGACACTCACAGCTCTAGTGATTACTTGGGAAAAGTATTGAAGCAACATATCCCCAAATAGCACATGTTGCTCTCACACATTCAGAGGACTATGACAACTTATTAGGAAGGAATATCCTCACATGTTCCACTTGAATTCCCAGAAATTTGGATTTTCAGGAAGGCAGAAATTCCTGAATGTTCCTGGAGAGTTTTCTCCTACTTTCTGATATGTGAATTATGAAGCTGTCTAGCATATCATTCATTCCCAGCTCTTCAATTTCAATCACTTGATATTGGGAAGTAGTAGACCTGTGTGATATCCTCTGGTAGGGTGAGATAATCAAGGGCCATGGGACTAACTCACACTGTCACCATGAAAAATGTTAATTAGGATGGAAGTAAACCATCTTTGTGTTTTTTGCTTATTGAGATAAAAAGAAATACATTCCTAAATTAATAGTGCAAGATGATATAACACAGCTCAGTCAATTTTGTTCCAATAGAGACCATATCTTGCACAATAGTAGCCAATGGAGTCATCACTTGATTAAGCATACATTGACCTGATATTTTCCAAAACATGCCAACTCCTTCATAAGTGAAAGAAGCAAGTGAAAATGGGGCTATCATGGAAGTAACTCCCACTATACCTTAAGTCTGGGGATTGGGTATGTGGCTGTGCCCCTATTGTGATTGTTCAACTCAGGCTTCCACTTGTCACACCTTGTTCATTTCTTCAGTTTTACAATTTAATAGAAGTTAGTGAGTTGAACATCTGTTTTATTCATAAAGTTATGATGAGTAATTATCCACTCCTAGAAAATAGGTCAAACCATATTCTTATCACTATACCCATGATGCCTATTATAATCATATCCACTCTGAACATGGGCACAGTTGTTGTCATTTGACCTCTGTCACTCTAAGGTTACATCATTCCCACTGAAGCATGAGGCCCACTTCGAGGGCAGCATCTGTACCTTCATCTCTGTTCAAAGAGGACAGCCTTCATCAATGTATCACTAAATGCCTTGATGAAAGAAATACCTTATGAACTTTCTCTGAAACATAATTAGAGGTTAAGGTGACTCATGTGATAGATAAATTACTCTAATGTTCCCATTCCCTTAAGTCTCAGATTCTACAATATGCCAAAGAATTTTTTGTATCTCAATTTACTTTGGCATGAGCCATGATTGAATCCAGGTTTCAATGAACCAATCCAACAAGCAGTTACAATCACTCTGGGATGCTTAGGCAAGCATGTTAGATGCAGACTCTGGTAGGTGCACCCCATTGGTTCATTTGGATCACTATATTTGTTAACTTTTTTTATTTTGTGTAGTTCCCTTCTAATCCAATGCCACACATATTCCACAGTTTTCTGCTGATTAAAACAAACAACAACAAAAAAACTTGCCATTTCTTTAATGTTTTAGCCTTTTCCTCCTCGTGCACACTTTGACCTGTACTGACACACTGGAAATCAATTCTAACTTCAGGTCTGAAGGCATTGTGTTGGTACAATTAGGCCATGAGGGGGGAAAATGGCATTCCTTAGACATTACTTACCTCAGGGAAGTTAGTTCTCCAAGAAAATAAAGAATCAACCTTATACAAAATGGATGAGAGGCTTCTACTAGCAAAGTAAGTTCAGTGGATTTTGGATGTTCAGTATAGTCACAATAATCTAAATCCACCGGAGCATTCACAGTCAAAGTCTCTGCATTCTTGATTATTCCCAATCAATGCCATAACTTTCACACACACACACACACACACACACACACACACACACACACACACACACACAGACCTGGTGCGACTGCGATTCAGCCCAAATTATAATTCTGCAATACACAAGCTCAGACACTGTATACCACTTTTTGTCGACAGCAGCCCTGCAGCTACAAGATCAAAAAGATTGTGGGAAAAGGTTATGGATGCTCCCTAGGTTTCTGAGTTGCCTTGAGCAAAGTATTTAAAACCCAGAGCTTGTTGATTTCTTTCTCTATACTCTTTAGTTCAGTCAGAAAGAGTTAGCTTACCCCACGATCATTATATTTATAGTCCCATTATAAAATGTTATTGGGGAAATCACAGTCCACCAAAAACTTGGCTTTAATAGGTATTTCATTCTAGACAACTTCAGGTAAGAATTTCAGTAGCTGACTTTTTTTTTTTCCTTTTCATTGAAAGCCAAGAATTACCCCTGTTCCATTATACACTAATAGGTACCTCTCCTCTTTCATACTCAGCCAAGTTAGGCAACAAATACCGAAGTCATAACCTTGAGTAAACAGACCTGCAACCAGTTTTGGTACTACTTTATCTGACACAATAAAATGGAAATGATTCCAGTTATTTTAAGCAGAAGAAGATTTGATACTAATATTAGGTTGCACAAAATCAGTGAAATGACTGAGGGAGGAGAAATATGATGGCACGTCTTGAACTGTTGTGTCCAAGGATATTCTGCTATTGCCTTTATCCAGAAATCAAGGATCTCCTGCTCTCGCCCTTTGACTCCAGTAAAGTTAGTTACCAGACACTGCAACACTGATGATGGCTACCTCACCTGACTGCCTTTTACACTTAAGCCCAAACATGAATAGGCAGATGACCTCCACTTCATTTATGCATGAAAATCTTGAACATGCGCTTATAATCTGCAGAGCCTCATTCACATACGGAATCCTGCAACAAAGGTGTACAGCAAATAGTTGGTTCCTCCAAGAAAGAACAGTATCCAGAAAAAAATAGAAATGAGGAACACCAATCAGCTATTTCTAAGGCTGTGTCTAAAATGTTGGCTCTTGCAGCTTGCTACCCCAGCATTAAATATAGAATTCCCTTCTTTTATCTTTGGAAGTTGTTATGTTTTTAAAAGCAATATCGTATTGGTTTTCACTTCAGTAGAGCTTAGCAGAAATAACTCATAGACTAAATTCCTTGTGGGAGGGACTGGAATATTGCCACCCACTGTATGGAGAATTGCGCTGGATATTGTACATGCTGCCCATGCGTTTAAACTCATTTCGTACTTACACCGAATCTACGTGGAATGTATGGCGACAATTGAAACAAGCCCAAGCTCATACACCGAGGATAAAGCCAGGTTGGGATTTCCATACATGCCCTGCAGGTGTGCTACAGAAAAGTCTATGGTAGGATCTGCACTTTAGAAAGGTTGACATGAATTCTCTCAAGCTATTAATGAGAGGGAATAGGAGGTGGCCTTTAATGATGGGTTTGCCAAGTTGTCTCGGTAGTTTGCTACATTTTAATGAAACAACTTAAATCTCATTGCAGAGATGCTAGACTCTAATAGAAAAGGCTGAGCCTGACCAGTGAAAATATACAGAGTAATATTCACAAGGCACATTTATTAAAAGTAGAAAATTTATCGCAGCAAATGGTCCTGTCATGGCAGAGGTCTTAATGAGAGAACTTAGTCTTTATTTTTATTATTATTAATGAATTCTGCCTCCTCTAATTTGCTTTTGGAGAAAAGACTCTCATTGGCTTTCCCAAGGGTTAAGAAACTCTCAAGATATCTAATACTTGCTATATATCCTTTGGTGACTAAATTTTACTTCCCAAGAGAAGCTGGGTCATGATCTGCTTTAAAAACTAGTAATTGCGTAATTCTAAATGTAGTCAGCAGGTTGTTAAGGTCATTAATCCACTGAGTGCCTTGCTATCTTGGAATATACACATTGGGGGGAATAAAGGGCTCAGGTTGATCATTTTCAGATTTCCTTGGCTTTTTCTGCAGAATGGCCCACCACAGGCTCACAGTAGAGCCAGTGTTAAGTAAGGAATTAGGTAATAACAAGAACCAGAAAAATCTTTGAGTGAAACACTATGCTGCACCTGATTTGAATCCTAAGTCTTGTATTTCGAAGCTTACTCCATCATTTCTGTTATATCTATCACCCCGAGTCCTTTCAGGGAGCTGTAACTTATCCATCTTTAAATTGTGTGTTATATTTAATGATAGCAAGAGTCAATAAATATATATTCAACTAACACACACTCTAATCCTAGCCAAATCATAAAAGAAGATTCAATCAACAGCTGTCTAACAACATTGAGGCAAATCATTCACTGCTACCATTTCTTGGGCACATTAAAAAGTAAGTAGCCAAAAGGAAAATCAAAAATCTCGGAGTTACCACTGGTGGGGCCTCTTTTGCTACCTGCATTATAGAAAGTAAATTTGGCACCTTGAGTACTTGATGGCCTTATACTCCTCTTCATTTTGCCCATGTGAGCAAAATCCTTCAAGAAAAGCTGCCTATTGTAAATCATAGAACATTTTGGAAAGAGAATTCAGTTCTCTTTTTACTCCTGTCAAAGTTTGTGTGAGCTGAACACGGAGGCATGCTCGTAAACACTTGCCATCTGATTAACTGCATTTGTCAGGGAGTATTAGGGATGAAGGAAGGAAACAGAGCAAAGGTGAATGAGTCATCATGTTCCCAACATCCAAACAAGGATTGAGAAACTATACAAGCAGGTATAGTTAAAATAATTGGATTGTGAGAGAAAATTGTTGCAGAATAGAAACCGCCAGCTCTGGAAATTCTTTTGGTTTTACTCTAGTTTTATCTATCCACAGGAGACACTTATCTTAACATACCAGTCGTTTTGATTGCCTTTTTCTTAGGCATTTTTATTTTCATAAAGAGTTGATAAACTTGGTTCCACCAAACATCAGAGAATTGAATGTTGACTTTTTTTTTGGTTTTTGTAATTTGGGTTTTTTAAATTTGTATGTCTAGGGTAGGTTTTGGTTATTTCCTTAAAACGTTGACAATCAAAGAAGGGTTAAATGTAGATTAACTAAAATAGGTTTGCCAGAAACACAGAGCAAAATTTAAGCTTCATGTATGTTTGGGTGCATCTTTCACATTGATAGAATTAAAACATCAGAGATTGTAGTATGAAGTTCATTTTACCTCACTTTGTTCAACAGTAAGTGAAACTTGGGGCTCAGGCTCACACTTTCATATGCTTACAGTCCCATCTCTGGTGAAACGTAAGACAGTCCTGAGCAGAAACGTTGACTAGGCTGTGGCAGCTTGGGTTCCCAGGGAAGCAGGCTCTGAGACAGAGCTTAACATGCAAGAGGGTTGTTAGGGAGGGTTCTTGCAATTGACACCTGTGAAAGGGATGGGAAGGAAAAAGGACAGAATAAAAAGGAAAGAGAAACCATGATAAAATCTCAACAGAAGCTTAAACTGAGCCTTCAGCCCATCTGCAAGATGACATAATTCTTCAGAGCTGATCCCAGTTGAGGTAAGACGTCCAGGCCTTATAGCCCCATCCCAAGCAGGCATCATGTAGGCGTGGCCTGGGGAAGAGTCTAGAACCCTGCTGAATAATCTCTTCAGCCTTGAGTTTTCTATCAATAGCACTAGGGTACTTTCTGGAATGCCAGCCACATAGGCAAAACTTGCTCTCCTTGATGCTGCCCCCAAATTTGGGATCCCTCCTAGTGGCTGTCCATACTAGTGGCGAGTGCCCCAAACTCTTCCACTTCTCCTTTTTCTATCACACTCAAGCATCTATTGCTTCATCCTCTACTGGTAATTGTTATATTTGATAAGACATATTCCCAGCTCCCATCATAATGGCTAATAAATTATACTTCTTGAAAATCTAGACAGTATGGCCTCATTTTTATAATAATACCTAAAATTAAAGGAGATAATAGTGGGAATTCCAAGCATAGTGAAGGATGATAGAGCAAAGAGTAAGGACAATAGGGAATTTAAGCTCTTGTGATTTTTATTTTTATTTTTATTTTTTGAAGCATTTAAAGCTAAAGACTAACAGCCATTTTAAAACATATTTTATTGATTATGTTGTTACAGTTGTCCCAGTTTTCTCTCTTTGACTCCCTCCCCCAGTTACCCCCATTCCCTCCAGCAATCCCCCCTTAGTTCATGTCCATGGGTTATGCATATAAGTTCCTTGGCTATTCCATTACCTATAAACATCCACCTGCTTATTTAGTATCTACCAATTATGCTTCTTAATCCCTGCATCTTTCACCCCAGTCTTCCCCTTCCCCCTCCTAACTGATAGCCTTCCAAATGATCTCCGTATCTATGATTCTGCTCCTGTTCTGCTTATTTGTCAGTTTGTTATTTTGATTCAATTATTGATAGCTGTGAATTTATTGCCTTCTTAAAGTTCATCGTTTTGATCTTCTTTTCTTATATAATTCCTTTTAACATTTCTTACAATAATGCCTTGTGACATAATTACATGGGTACCTATAGTTAACCCTACTATTTTAACATTTGGCGATTACATCATGAAAGTGTGTGTCCCGCCAACCCTTCTAGAGATAACCACAGATGCTCAGGAAGAAACGACTCTATTTTGAGACTTAATTTAAATCAAGCAATAGATGAGCAGACCCAGTGTGTGGCAGGACTGGTAGATCCACACTCTAATCACTTCTGGTCACATAAAGCAGCAGCTGTTTTATATAAGGACCTGTGAGATGTCCATACTGATTACAAGTCTACAGAAAATAATTCTACCAGGAGTGACAGGAAGAATTTGGATAGAATTAAGACAGCTATGTGACAGCCACGTACTAGAAACTGTACTGGTAACTTTAAGTGAATTCTCACACCAATACTATGGTAGGGTTTTTTTATTATTATTATTACTTCATTTTTAATATAAGAAATCAAATCTCAGTTACTTAGTTAGGGACTGGAGCTGGTAAGCGAAAAAGCTGATATTCAGACTCCAGAGGCAGTACTATTTCTACTCCCCTATATACCATGTTAGTAACTTTTACTAACAGCAATTCAGTTTTCTAGTTCTTGGAATATTAATATTTTAAACTACTTGTTAATGCCTTTGATAAGGTCTTGGTATAGCTGTACATTTTTTCACATTTTTTCTAAATTAAACCTGATTATTTAACTTGTACTCATGATATACATGATTTGTATGTTTAAATGTGTTTATTCATATGTCCGCAAAACATGTTGCTTATTTTTTCCTAAAAATGTATGTCACACCACAATTTATTTGCCTACATTTTGGCAACTCTTCTATAAAACATATTGGGTTTTGTTGTTAGTTTGATGAGGTTTTTCTCTGTTAAAATGTTGATAATTTTGCATAAACATTTTATTTATGTCTTTCTTTCCCTCTTCCTTAGATTTGTTGTTCACTTTTCAGGTTAAAATGAATTTTTAAAACAGACTCACTTTCCAGTAATTCTTTCATTACTCAACACTTTATTAAAGTTAGTGATTTCAAGAGCACGTCTGAAGTTTTGAATTTCCCTCACAATAGAAAAACAGTTAAATTTTATAAGAATGTGTTTTTACCCCAGACTTCACCTCTGATTTACTTGTATTTAAGCAGCATTATGGATGCTCCTGAAATGCTAGATAAAATTTTAATGTTTGGAAAATGTATTATTAAGTAATTTTATAGTATATGCTTTGATAGATTCCATTAAAATGGTATTTTGGTCCTTTATAGAGGTAACATAGTACTAAATAAATTTAAAAATAATTATTTTACTAATTTGGTTACATTTTATTAAATTATCTTTACAGGACTAATAAACTTTTAAAACTTTGTAACAAAGAACTAATGAATGATTATCATAAAGAACAGCTTGTAAAAGAGGTGACTAGATAATAATACATCACTCCGAGGCCCAAGGAGCATTTTCAACTACACAATTAAAGACAATTCATTTAAAATATCAATCTTCAGACTGTTATAATTTATTGGAAAGTCTGTATTATATAAACGTCTTTAATAAAACAATGTTGCATTATTAAATCAAGTGTATCATGTAATTAAGTGAAGCTATTGTTTACTTGCACGAATTCATAGGCGATAGCTTTGGGCCTAAACATTTTGAAATTAACATCCATTGTTATTTGTTAGGCAGTTTTATAAATTCATTGGAAGGTTCTGAGAATAAGTATTTTCTAATTATTCCACAAATCTTCCCTTAATTTTAAAGAACATAATTGTGTACTTTTTTTCAAGGTTCAATGATAAGCAGTGGTAGACTCAAGTGTTGAAATCTGTTCTGTTTCATAAAAAATAAACCACATTTAGTATTTTCCTGGCTATTCTTCTCATAATTCCTGTTCTGATGATTCTTTAAAGTTGAGTAGCTATTACATAAAAGGCCTTCAAAGACAGAAAATGTATTCACTATTTTAGGAAACAATGTTGTTTTATACAATTTTTATTGTAATGATTCTATCTTTAATAATTTTTATGAAAATAATGTATATTATATACATGTCTACTTCATAATATGGCTTGAATTTTTCTATTTTGAGGGAAAGCTAATTAAATTAATAAGAATGAGTTTGTTTCACTTCTTTTTATTTCAATTCATCTTTTAACTTTTGACCATAATGAATTTAAATGAATCCTAGTCAGTGTATCGAACATTTGACAAAGATTATCCCAGTGACTCCTCATAACTATCAGTACTGCATTTCACAGATGAGCAAACTGAGGCTTAGGAACATTAACTAATAGTTGACATGTATACAGTGGGCATTCTTTTGTAATTCCACAGGTTCTGCTTTTAATGATTAAAGATGTTGCTTCTTAAACAAATTGAATTTACTGTTGCTATAAGAAATGGGGGACAAGGCAGTCTTCATAATAAAGTTAATGAATCTGAGTGTGTGAATGCTTCCTGTTTTCTATCCCATACACTTCCTGAAATTTATAAAACATAGAACATAAGTCAGCCCAGTCAACTAATGCTAAACTTCATGGAAAAATGAACAAGAATGAAACAGAATTTAAAGTCCAAAAGACCTTAAGAAATCAACCAAACTCATGTTTTTCACTAGAAGAAACAAGCCAGAGAAACGAATAATCTTACTCAAGATCCAAAGGAGACCTGAACTATGTAGCCTAATTTTTCAGAAACTAGTTTACATCTTTGAGCACTTGGTGTGCATCAGACATTATCCTGTATTGTTCTTGTTTAGGTGAATTTTGTAATTATTCTTTACACGGAAGAGAAAAATAAAGCATTAACATGCCCAAGGCCCAAATAGTATGGGTTGCAGCAAGGATGAATCTCAGTCTAGACAGTTTTGAACTCAGAATTAAAGAGATTCATCATGTTTTAATAATTTAGTTACCATCCAATAGCTGTATGGAATGGCTGTTCTCTCTCAGTTGTGATTGACCTCCATTACAAAGCATTTGGTTCTCTCTTCTGATACAGTAGTGGAGCATATACTGTATTCCAACTACAAGAGCTGATATGTAAAATATTTAACAGTAGAAAGAGGTAGGGGCCAATCTATCAAAACAGAACTGGCTCATACAGAATAGAAATTGGCTATGGACCACAGGAATGCCAGTATTGATTTATAACTGCCCTGAAACCAATTAAACTCTGCAGTCAAAAACTAGGAGAGAGAGAGAGAGCAGTTTTCCCCTAGCATCCAAATATCCTATCTTCTGCATTTATTGAGAAAGGAAAGTCAACAAAAAAGGAAAATAATGCTAAACAGACACCAGGGAGTGAGCTACTTTGAGACTAGTTTAACTACCATCAACAGAAATTGTACAGGAGGAAAAACAACATGACCCAGCTGAAGAAGATACATGCCTCTTAATCACAACTGGATTTCAAGATTAAGAATGGTACTGATTGCAAAAAGAAACTGTATGACAGCTGGTATACTATCACATATGCATCACAGAGCCATCAAAATGTTCCTCCTTTGGGTGCTAACATCCCCACTATCTGCCAACCATATGTGGATGTAAATCCTATGTTTCATCATGTAGTAAAATTGTTACAACAGGGTGGTCATGAGCATCAGGGGAAACTCCACCTATTCGCCAAGATGGCTGCACAGTTAGGTTCCTATACTGAAGATGTGAAAAGCCCTTTCACCCCATCCCTCTGGTACCGAATTGGAGAGTGGGGAACTAGGGAATGGCAAGAACATGCACCATAAAGATGGCAACAGGAGAGGGGCTGGACCAAAGAGGCCTGTCAGACAAGCTGGGGGAAGGGAGGACTTCATTGGGAGGTGGACTCATGCAAAGCGTGTGAAAGTATAGGAAGCTGATTTATCATTTGTGAGACAGAATGAAACAAGATTGTTGTTTAAAATTAGAGATGCTTGAAACAAAGTTATTCTCTTGATTTTTTAAAAAATGTTTCTATTTCTCAATGTCTTCTGAACATTGATATTTGGGAATCATTTGATACACACGTTTCCTGAATCAATATTAAAAAATAACCACAGCTGTATGTGCCCTTCATATAAGAGAGGAAATATAATAAAATACAGAGAGACAATTCTTGTTCTGTTCAACAGTCCTGTTCAGTGCTTCCACTCACCATAAGACCGAGAACTTTGTATTTTCTGTTACCTTGTGGAATGTCATTTTTCCAGAAACAAAATAGGATAGGAAAATGTGCCTGTAAACATGTGTTGATAATGTTTGTACATATATGTAGAATGTGGTATGCTAATTACCTTTAACAAGATGATTTTTATGCATCATTCTGGTATGAATACTCAAGAAGTTTGGTTTCGTGTCTTAAAGTTGGCAATATGTCACCCTGTGTTTATGACTTGGGTTTGGCTGAAAAATAAATGGTGCTTCATATCATTTATTCAGCTACAGTGTTAACTGCTCTAGATGCCTTCAATTCAGGCAACCAACATATGTGTAAGACTTCACTGTCTCCATTTACAACAAAAGAACCAATGACCAGAAGGTGTACGTTATTAACGGAGCCAATTTGGCAGGTCAGTGGCTGAGGCAGTTTTACAAAATAACTCAGTCCAATTCAAGTCTGAGTTATGGAAATATCATTTTTTAAAAATATTTATTTATTTACATGTTAATAACCCAGAAAATACAATTTGAACCTTTAAATAGTATCTGCTGTATTTTAGGTAGAAGATACAGTACAGTTAATAATGAATGTCTCTTTGATATTGCTCATTGAAACCAAAAAAAAAAAAAAAGATCAACCTCTGCTTACATGTGAAGAGTTAATTTGGACTAGCAAACTGTCAAAATGTTTGACTCTGTGTCTACCCTACTTTTCATGATGGTGACATTTTATTACAATGAGTTTTTAAGATATTTCTTAATATATCTTTCTGCAAGATGGTTTAGAGCTTTGATGTTGTCTGTGAAGAGTAAAAAGGATGTTTTTCAAATCATTTTAATAGTTCCCACCACCTTCCCTGTGAGTATAGACATATCCCAATTCATATAAAGCATCCAAGTCAGATTAATGCATGGCTAACAGATAATCTCAAACACTAAATTTCTGTAAAAAAATTGTAACAGATAACCAAGGGGTTTTAAGAAAATGAATCTGTTCTGCTCCTATTTGTAAAATGCATATTGTGGTGTTTGAGCAAGGCTTATTTCGCATACTTCAGAATTCCGCAGCTCTTTCTGAGGCTTATTTTGAAGTAAAGCAGCCATAGGGATGGACAAAGTAGCTGTTATTTGAGCTGCTGTGGGTAGAGACCTTACCCCACAAGGAGCCTGCAGGGTCCCCCGTGCTCCATTCACACGTTCTACAAAAACATGTACTGGGCACCTGCCAGGGGTCTGACACCACACTCAGCACTCAATGAGATAGTTGACAGAATATGTGCTCCGTCTCCAGAGTCCAGACAACAGGCAAAACACTTACCCATGAAAAATTATAATACAGAGATGCTATAAACAAAAGTATTTTAAAGTTATATTAACTGCACCGGAGGGGTCACATGACTGACAGGTGTGATTCAAGAAGCTTTGGGAGCTACACTTGAATTATATATTGAAAGAGGAACATGTCACCAGGCCAAGGTGAAAGTGAACATCATAGGATGAAAGACCTTCAGCAGCAGTGTGAAGAGCTAGAGATCTCTTGGAGGTAGCCTGAAAGCTGGTGTGTGTATTCATTTTAAATATATATCTAAAAGAAAGCACATAATGACTGAGGAAGAAATACTGGTAGAAATGTCAGGGAGAAATGAATGGTATGACATATATGTTGCACAGAGTGTGAATACTATATTGAAAATAATGGCAATGAGATATTTTTAAAACTAGACCGTGCCCAGCAAGCAGGTATGTTTTTTAGAATACTCCTTGTCCTACAGAGTGTTGGAAAGTTTAAAATGGCAGCAAACTAGAGGAGGGAACTGAGTCATGTAAGAGGAAACAAGGAGAAGTAAAAACACACGAGAGAGCATGTAAGTGCCAAGACTATGACGGGCGGCTGACTATGTGTAGGTGGGTGAGCACAGAGAAGGGAAAATGGTGGCATCGACCTAGGTCCTGTGCTTTTTGAATACCAGCAGGATCCCGGAAAGCTTTTTGAAGAAACAAAGTTAACAACCCTGGAAAACAGTCTTGTTCAGCAAATATTTGCTGAATGAAAACAGAATTGACTAACAAAGGTCCATATTACCCAAACCAGGAATTTTAGCAGACCAGGTTAACACATTTTTATATTTTATTAGGAAAAGATTGACCCCATATGGAGTTTTAATGTGTCAATGAAATGATAAGAATCCCTCGAAGGATATACTGAAAATCTTATCTAGTTTAGAATTCATATAAGAAAATGGACAAATGGAATTATCACTTGGTGTCTGTACTAAAATGACATCCGATTTGAAACATAATATTAAAATTCTTCTCCTCAACTTTCTATATAACTAATGAATATAAGTCTTGTGTAATATCCTCTAAATCATAATTCTCTATTTGTGCTACAAAGTAATAATAATAATAATAATAATAATAATAATAATAATGAAAACCTAGAACTTGATTTACCAATGCCCAAATAGGTTCTCTCATGTGACTATCTTCATCAGCATCTACAAAATACTGAGAGCAAATTCATTATTAAAAACAACCTGACTGAAGTCCTTGTAATTGTTCTCTCAGCTCACCCTTTGGGTGTGGACCCATCTGCATTCTATCTGAAGCTTTCTATTCAGATAAATGCGCAGCCCTCAAATAATCACAAAACAGAATTTCTTGTAAAACATGGGCATGGATTAGCAAAGGATTTCAAAGACATAGATATTTTGAGGTTTATAAAAATATCTCTTTACCTTTCAAAAATAATAACTAATACATGCATCCAGACTGGTTATAATATCTTCATCATCAAGAATCATAAATATTAACTATGAATTTGTCCTCAAGGCTAATCAGTCTTAAAGCTAGTTAGTTTATTAAGAAGGAAGTAAATTGTTAAAAATCCATAGAGTCATGTTTGGGGTTAATTCCAACCTCTGCCATTCCCAGGAAGCTGGGTTTTAAAATCTGAACAATTAAGAGAATACTCCTTTCAGGATTAAAGACAAAGTCAGCCTTGTACATCAAAGAATTTAGAATACATGTAATATACATAGATGCTCATAGGTGACATTATTATTATTATTATTATTTTTGATTTCCATTCTGTCACTCAATGGAAATTGAAGAGGTTTCATATCTAAGTACCGAAGACAATTCTTACATTTTTAATTACTTGGTATCAATTTGAAAACTTAATTCAAATGAAGTTCTGATTTTATGAATGAACTATCACCTTGTTTCATCTATTAAACACCAAGTTCACCTAATATATAAGACAAAAGCATCATCAAATTTACTAACATGTATATATGCCTCTTTTGTTACCTTCAGTAATCTGTTGAGTTTAATGAGTGAGTGTTAAATAATTACATGGGCTCTGAGACACTACAGTGAGTTAGAACATGAGTTTATTACACAATCTGTGAGCTCCTTAGCAGTGGAGTCATATTTTTCTCTGAATCCCTAGTAGAGCTTAACATAGTCCTCAGCAAAAAGTGGATGAGGAGTAAATACTTTGAATCAACAAGCATATTTCTTTAGGAACATTGTAGAGTAGAAGGTGTACTTGATTTCACGAAGACTGTATTTTATTTGTCTATGATACTTCTGAACTCAGCACAGTAGATGGATTAGGGCTGAAGTTTAATAAATATTTTTGAAAGAAAAATATCCCCCTACTAAGGGTTTGGTCTTCATAGAATAAGGTGCCTAACTCTTGAAAAAAATAACCAAAAACATGAATATTATTTTAAACAAAATCTCCCAAATATAATATGGACCACTTGCTACCACTCTTTCACAGCTAATTTTCCAACAGAGGTTCTACAAGTAATTAATACTAGTTAACTGAAATGTCATGATTTTATTTTCTCATTCAGTCTCTGTTATATATATATATATATATATTGCTAGTAATAGCCAGGAAGGAATAAAAAATTGGAGAGAGGATTCTGGATGATCATGAGGTTAATCTAGAGTCAAACTTTGCATATGAATAAATAATTTTTCATGAGTACTCATTAAAAGTATACATGGATGAACTATAACAAAATACTGAAATAAAAAAGGACCATGAGTATTTCTTAAGGAAAAGTGACATGTAAAACCAATAATGTATAGGGAAAAACACTAGTCTGATTAGATAACTACATCGGTATTTGCCTGTAGACTAAACAACATAGATTTCACAAATGAAAAAATACTGTGCTCAAGTTGTGTGTATATATTTAAAGATATTTGTAAGAACACATATTTATGAAATTGAAGAGAGCATAGAGAGTTCATGTAAATTTCTTACATGACAAGAGTTAAACAGTCTTAAGACACCAACATTGTCTTCAAGGTAGGAGAAAACAAAAAGTCCTATTACCGCCTTCATTTCTGTCCTTATTTTCTACCATCTGCAATCATCCTTCACCTACTTGAACATTAACAAGCATTGGCTTTAACCCAATAAACTTACATAAACACAACGTGGTTTTCTTTTAAAATACGCCTTTACTGAATATATCAGCAAGGTACTGTATAGTGTAGAGTGAATTATAGTTAACAGAGTGTCGACATGATAGGTCTCAGAGCATGAGTGATGCAGAATCTTCCAGCCCCTTGCAGTCCCTTGCCAGTGAGAACACACTGGATAAACCAACAGCCAAACATATGATTCAAATAACCAATCATCGGCATTAACTTTCAGTGAAGGCATGCTGCTCCTCTGAGGGACACATAGCGGTGATGCCTTCACCTTGCCTCTTAAAGGTTATAAACATGACAGCCCATAGATATTTCTACAAATGCCCCAGGGCGTGTGTTTGTATGTGTGCACACGTATGTTTCATACATGTTTAAAAATGCTTGTTGGGATAACCTTTGCTTTGTGCTCTTCTGGTGGGTGTGCTGCTAGAAAAAGGAAACAGTTAGAAAAATAATCAGATTTGTGTGTTATAACGACAGTACCATACATGTATGAAACTTTCCCCCTATAATCAGTGACAAGCATTCCCCATGCCAGCATCGTCTTTCAACCTGCTGAAGAAACCAGCGAAGGAATTAAATAACAACTTTCTATATTAGTATTTTGACTTTAAAGTAAGAGCATCCTACAAAGGATTGACAAGACTAAGAACTGGGAAGGATCTTCTGTTTGTTTTGTGTACCTTTTTCTCAATGGGGCACTCTTTCCTGCTTTGCTCTCCCTTGCAGCTGAAAAGGAAAGTCATGAGCAAAACCATTATCCTGTTATTCTTACACTCTAGAGTGAAATTTAATGTCTCCTTGTTATTGGTTAGGGGAAAATATTATGAAGAAAGAACTCAATGCAAATCAACCATTTCACTGTCAAAACTTGCAACGGGCTCTGCCGCTGAGCTTTGCAGGCCGAGTGCCACACCTGCTCCTGCGGACTGCAACAGAACTGCCTGTGCTGGGAATGGTGGCTCTGGTCACGTGAAGAGTGTGTCCTCCTCAGTGGGGAAGGCAGTCCTGACTCCTGTCTAAGACCGTCGTGATCTGCGCTTGCAGGAAATGGAGCCATAATACTTATTAGTTCATTAACTTACCAGACTGGTCACATTACACTTGTTTTTTAACCACAGGAAAAAAGTATCTCATATATTTTCATCCAATATCCAGATAGTTAGAAATTGCATAATTTCTCACAGGATAGAATGTTTTCCACTTGTTACACAAGAAAAATACCCATGGGAACACAGTCCTGTCCCTGCCTGTGACTGTCCCATGTGATGAGCCATTCGTGTGTCTGATGGTTTTCAGGAAAGCCCAGGATCTCTCCATGATCAAACACTCTCCCTACACAAGCAGGTATAAGTGACAACCTGGGCATGAATAATGATTAGTATACTCTCTATGATCATGACTATGGCTTTTCCTTTAGAATTTCCTCTGCATAGTTGTGGCCTACGATCTGAAATCATCTCACTTGGTCAGTCAGCATCAAGCTCTTTATAAGCCAATGTGCATGTCTTTGTTCATTCTTGACACTTGACTAAACACCTGAAAATACATAAAATGCCAGCAAGAGAGGGGCAAATATAGGGCAGATGGATCAACATAAGACATTCTCATGACTAAAAATGTCATTCAAAGCATAATCCACCCCTGATGGTTGTTTAGCGGTTTTCCGCACACACATAAGACATTACAGATCTAATGATGTGTTTTGTATGCTGGCGTAGGTGAGAGCCTCAGGTGTGTTATTACAAACAGAGGGCTGAATTTCATTTTGGCCATCTTTGCCATGTTAAGCACAAGATGAAAGTGAAGCATGTTATCACATTCTACCTCTTCAGGAACACCTTCCAGCGAAGCAACCTTTTCAGATCATCCTAACCACTTCACAACACTAGATCCCCAATGTACCACTTAAGCCCCAAATAATTCTGTGAATCCCATAAGACAGTAAAGACACCTCTCCTGACTTGGAATTCTTGGTCCAGAGCAAATAATTTCAGCAAGCAAATATCCTGCTAAGGGTTATATACAGAACACAAAAAAACAAGAATGATTATTTTGTGGATAAAAGAAAAAATCCTCAAGAGTAAAAGTACCATCATTTTAACACATAGTTTTATCTATACAGCCAAGGTGAAGTGGGCAGTGGAAGGGAATTATTCAGGTAAATACACGAAACCCTGTGTCATTGTCCTGAATTGTAGATGGCTTACTGCTTCACCGATCACCTTCCTAGATTGTCTTATTCCTTCACTGCATGGACCTAGCTCTAAAAAAGCAACAGTCAAAACTCATTAGCTAATCAACTAAAATGGAAACCAAAATCACCTTAGAATGAATATATAATTAATTTCAACTCAACCAACTATAGTTTTAGGTCTTTTGTCTGAATATTATATTTTCAGTTACTGTTCTGCTTACTTGAGGGATGAGGGAGACTATCACATAAGCCAGGGCTCTATTATTAAAGAAAATAAAGCTCTTACTATAAAGGAAATTTTGCATAGCCTTTTATACCTAAACATTTGGAAGAAGACATATCACAGTTCTTTTTTTTTTTTTTCTTTCTTTCAGTTGAGTGAGAGAGCGCACGCACAGAATGATGGTGATGTTAACTTTATGGAACTCGAAAACAATGGGCAGTGTTAGAGGAAATATGCAAAACAGTGCAAAATGCATAAATTTTATTTTGAAAAGAATTTTTCAAGGATGTATTTTTTAGATAACATATGTGATTTACGACCCTTCTAAACCTAAGAGAAGGGAAGGAGTAAACTCTATATGCCTTCTGGACTGAAGCATGAGCCCGCCTCTCTTCTCTATGTTCTATCCATTTAGAAGCTGTACTAGGCACTGGGGTGAGGACAGAACAAACGGTTCATATTCATCTCTCTGAGGGCCATCCCCTGAACTCCCTCAGGACCTTGGCACATGAAACCTTGTACGCTGAGCGATGAAGGGATGTACTTGAGCCATTCTGTGACCCATTTAATACTGCAGTCGCAAAACCAAGGGTTATTCTCAGCAGTAAGTTGCTTCAGGTTGGAGAGGTTATCAAAGACCCCTTGAGTCAACACACGCAGTTGGTTGTTGGATATATCCAGCCGCTCCAGCTTCCGGAGGTTGGAGAAGGCTGTCAAAGGGATGTGGTTTATCTGGTTGTCCTGCAGATACAGCCGGAGCAGATGCGTACCTGGGAGATCAGAGGGGGGATGGGAGAGAGAATTCCTTACGATTGAAAACTCCTTGAGCTTGGTGAGATGGCTGAAGGTGCCCTCGGCGATGCCTTTGTTGGTCAGGAGGTTCCCATCCAAAATCAGATACTCCAAATTCAATAGGTTCTGAAAGGCCACGTGTGAGATGACTGTGATTTGATTGTCATCCACTCTCAGCTCTTGCAAGTCCACAGGAAGTCCAACGGGTACTCTAGTCAGGTAATTGTTGGATAGAAACAACAACTTGAGGCTAACGGCCTCCTGGAAGGCCCCATATTCCACTCCTTCTGTGAATATAAAGTTGTCATCAAGGTATAGCTCTTCAAGCTTTAACAGCTGGGCAAGAGCTGCTCGTGAAATGGTCTGGATGGTGTTTTCCTGCAAATGGAGAACGCGGACGTTCTTGGGAAGGTTCATGGGGAATTCATCCAGTTGGTTGCCATAAAGGTAGACCGTGTGCACCGACCGTAGGTTTCGCAGTTCTGCAGGAAATCCAGCGTTATTGATTTTGTTATTTTGGAGGTAGAGTACGGTTATGCCCTCCGGGATCCCAAGAGGCACTGAGGTCAAGCTTCGCTCGTTACAGTAGACAAAGTTCCTGTCACAGCGGCACACCCTTGGGCACGCCAAGAATTTTGACACTTGTGAGCATAGCCCCATAACAATGAAAAGCCAAGATTTTAAGAAAAAAGCACCAGGGCTGGGCCATAGTGTGGTCTGTAGGCCCATTTCTGAAGTACAGAAATAAAATACAATATTGTGGGGAAACCAAAAAAACAAAAAAATATAAACAAACCAAAATGACTGGATGGAGTTCGGTCAAAGCCCAGAAATCCAAGTAGAGGAAAGTCCCAAACGTCCACGGTAATAGAATATTCCTGCAGTCCCTGGTTTTATCAGCCCTTGTTGACCTTCTTGCTATTGTCCACCATGTGCAAAAAAATAAAGAATGAGAAATTCAGTTCAATAGAGAGAATTTTCTACAAAAGCAACAAATGAAGCCAAGTTATCAGCGGTCCCCAGGGGCCCTGATGGGCAGGCAAAACACCCGTCTTCCGTTGTACCTCAGAGCAGCGTCGGTCAGTCCGTGAACTTCTTGGTTAAGCTCAGTCTGCAATCTGTGTAGGAAAACAGAGAGAAAAGAGTCAGTTAAGGGTGACAATGGGAGGAATGCTGAGCTGACTGTACTCCTTTCAAGAATGATATGATTGGGACTAAATGACCAAGAGTAAGTGATTGGCATTAAGTGATATTTAAAGTAACAATAACTTAGTTAAAAGGTCTTCAAGAAATGAAAAGGACTCAGTTATCTCCAAAACAAAACCATACTGTTACCCCTCATTATCAATGATTATATTGTGAATTTTACAATCCCAAACAGGACCCTCTCTTAAACACCTATTTGCATATCCAAATCGGTACATCTATGAATCCTCTGATTCCAATAATGAGATTACCTACAAATTCAGCTGGTTCAAGTCTTGTTTCAAGATGAAACAAGTGAATGAGGAACTAATAGAATTTTAGGAAAAAATGTGAAACCATTTCAAGTTATAAACAAACAAATGCAAAATGGCAACTGACATAGTCATTTAAATAGATGCAGCCTTTTGATCTGACACCTTGATGAAGTGATGTAAACTTGAGGCACAGAAGTTTGTGTGAAGGCAGAGAGAAAACTTTTCTTCCCCATTTTCTGCCTCTTCTCATCTTCTGTCTTCCTCTAAAAGAGCTTACATCTGGGTTACTAAGGAGAATGACCAAGTCCATTCCATGACACATTTTCACTTACCCCTCCTTCGGGACCTCTAGGTATAGATGAATCATGCCACTGTGATCCTTCTGGGTGTTGCAAAACTCATGATTGGGAATACATTATTTTTCAACAACACAACCATTCTCCATCTGTGAGTTTTTCCTGCTTTTAAAGGAGGACTTTCAGTGAACTTGGAAATGATAGAAGACACAGTTATGGAAGTAAAAGTAACCTACACATAGTACTCATGCTTTCATGGTCCAGAACTTGTTCCAACTGTTTTCAGATTAGAAGGTAAAGAAGTTAATTGAAAGGTGCCAGATTTGATTTTCCTACAAAATAAGCTAACATGACAGGACACGGAAAGCTATGAGTCTCTTAATTCTCACCAATACCCAGAGATTAACACAATTTATATCAAAAAGCATGGAGGAACTATTTGAAGGTGTTCCCTTAGCTTTCTTTAGGAACATAATTTAAAAAGGAAAAAAAAATTGTTAGTGCTTTAAGTGTCAAGGACATTATAAAGTATTTCCGCAATTTAAAATATTGTGAACAATCTAAAAAAGGCCTTTGATTACCAGAAATGGTAATTCATTATTTATTTTTCAGAACCTTTTTTTTTAAAGGTAAAGTGGGATTTTCTTTCCAGGCAAAAAGGGATGGATATGATACTTTATTTTAAAATTCAAGCACTATTTAATTTGTTAAACTCATAAATATGTGGTTTGCCATTGAATAGGAGCTATTCCTTTTTAGCAAAATCTCTCTGTGCTTAAAGAATAAGGTATACATAATCAATAAAACATATTTAAAAATTAAAAAAAGAAGAATGTATAGTACAACTAAAGGTAGTTCAGGAAAAAATTAATTCAATGCATAATTTGGTGTCATCCTTAGCTCAGGTTTCAAACTTTCAAACCATCTCAATGGTCCCTAATAGCTTGTTACTCAAGTGTGATCCTTGGTCCAGAAGCATGAACTTGACCTCAGAAGTTGCTGGAAAAACAAAACCTACATGTCAGCGAAAGCTTGGGATGGGCACATTAAAATTTGACAAGCACTTCAGGAAATAGTGCCATCTTACTTAATCATTCAAATGTTTTAAATTACTGCATGTAAAATAAAGGTAAGAGCATGTCAAATGACTCTTTAGAGAAAAGTAAAAGCATAAGGCATATTCACCATTCTGTTTCCAACAGATAGTCTCAAACTACATCTTAAATGCAAATGACATTTTAGAGGTGCAACAGTGGAATATTGTATGTATATATATTTATATCACTTGTCCTCAGCGAACTCTCCCCACCACCACAGATGTATAAACTATTCATGAACAGACAAGGCCTATAGGTGTATTTATTCTTGGACACAATGTGACCTTAGAAGCTTGTGGTCTTGGTGTGCTGACCTCGAACATGAAGTCCCCAGAAGTGACACAGCCCTTTGTGGGCTGGAATTTTCTTCAGTCACTTCAGATCTTCACAAAGTTTGTTGTCCAGACCATTGGCCAGGACCTTGCTGTATTTTTCACCCTTCACATCCTCCTGTCTCTTCAAGAACAAATCTGGGATCTTGTACTTGCGTCGGTCCTGCATCATGGCGGTCACCCATTCACCTCATGCTCAGTGAGCTCTCCTGCCTCTTGGTGAGTTCAATGTCTGCGTGCCTCAACATCACATGAACACATCTTTGCCCTACATCCTTAACTACAGTGACAGCAAAGGCTACTTCCTGTTGCCCATCAATGTTGATTTTGGGTCCTCCCAAAATGTGCTGGACTTCTCAGGAATCCCTAGAGACATGGCGGCAATGGTATGCAGGCTCCTGTGGAAGAGCCTAGGCAAATTCTGAAAAGTGTTTATCTAAATGATAAGCACTGTTGTCTGATAGGAGTCATTGGTCACCAGAGGAGTACACTTTTCAAAAGCATGATTTATTTAAAAACAAAAAAGAAACTATTTGGTACAGAGGAATCTTCAAAGTGTGATAGTAAAACACTATGAGAAATTTTCCTAAGAGGGAGAAACACTGCACCAGGATCTCTGAGTAAGTTCCCATGTACAGAGAACAGATTACCTGTGTTTACATGTCAAATGTTTAGGGCCTGAAAAAAGTAACAGAATTTACTTGGAAAGTTCCCCAGTGAAGAGCCTCAAAGCAAAAATCACTGGGAGTTAACAAAGTGCTCAGGGATGGACCTGGAGACTCCCACTGTGTACCCAAATTGCAAATTTTCCATTTGCTTGAGCTGTGTCCTCTCAAGGATGAGGAGAAGTAAGTCCCTCTGTCCCAGACATCATGCCCTTGCAGGTGTATTTTATTATAAGTGCTTATTGTCTAATTACAGAAGAAGAGAGAGTCTTACTGAAAAGGGCTCCTTGTGGGACTACAAGGGGCACACTGTTACTGATTATCCACCTTCCTAGGTGAAAAGTCCCATCTAGATCATAATGTGTTGATCACTATTACAAATGCAATTAGGAGTGGAAACAAACTCAAAGGCTTTTCTCTGAGCTTCTTGGGGGTCCCACAGAATCACAGCACACAGTAGATTTGCTCTCGTCCTTTGATCAACAGCAGCCTACGTATTATGTCAGCCAATACAGTGTAGCTCTGTTCAAAGTAGCACAACTGTAAAATTACAAACACAGAGGAAAAAAAAAACATTTCTGAATTTCAGGACACTATAATTTCCTCTACGTTCAGCAACAATTCCTACTGAATACTGAAAGCAGAAATCCTTTTCGACCTCAAGCTGGAGACTGTATTTATGGAGACAGCAGAACAAAGTAACAGTCAAAAGGCTGGGCGCTGAGATCTCATCCCACCTCTGACCCTCAGCAGCTCTGGGACTCTGGGTAAATTAACCTTTTAAGGCTCAATCTCCTCATATGAGAAATGAGGATAATAGTAATTCCTAACTCACGGCGCTGTTGAGAGGATTAAGTTGGATAATGTTGTGAAAAGCGTCTATGGTGCCTTACACATGGCAAAAACATAATATAATAAACAGTCATTCTCTGTGTACATGTTATTATCAGTACTAACCAAAGAGGCAAACTCCAAAAGAAAAACAAAATCACCTTTTTCCTGCCAACCTTGTGCCCTTTCCACGAACCTCAAGATTTCTCAACCTCACATCTATTGACATATGGAGCCCAATAACTCTTTTTTTAATCCTCACCCAAGGACATTTCCTTTTTTATTGCTTTTTAGTGAGAATGAAGGAAAGAAGGGAGAGGAGGGAGAGAGAGAGAGAGAGAGAGGAAGGTGGCAGAGAGAGAGAGAAACATTGTTCACTTGCCTGCCATGTATAACTGGACCAGGGAGCAAACAGCAACCTCGGTAGCGCTCTGATCTGGAATTGAACCTGCAACATTTTGGTTTACAGGACGACTCTCCAACCAACTGAGCCACACCAGCCAGGGCAAATCCAATAAGTTGCCATGAGCACCCAAACATGTCTCCAGACAGTGCCATATATGTGTCCCTTAAGATAGCAAAACCTTCCCAAGTTGGAAACCATTCACCTGCACCATCTTCTAAGTATCATAAAAGGTTAACATTTTACTCTGATTTTACAGAGGATGTTGAAGGTACATTTCTAATAAATGGAACCTAAAACTGCTCAGTGGCATGGACTCTGAAAATGCAGTATGTGTTTCATTCATTTCTTCAATCAATATTTATTGGGCACTGGAATGCGGATACAGTCTTTCACAGAGCTGATGTGGTTTTTGGCTTCGTGAGGCTTAAAGTTTAGTGAGGGGAGAAAACTGAGGACACAGGGAATTACGGTACTGTGTAAGGCACACTGACCTTAGGGCATCAGGAAATTACGGTACTGTGCATAAAGCTCTGCCCTAGCCCATGGAGTATCAGGGAAAAATGCTAAAGGAGAAAGATTGTCTAAGTGATGATCTGAAGGGTAAGAAGGGGCAAGCCAGGGAAGATTTGAAAAGTTCTGCACATGGATCCAAGCTGCTTATAATGTGGATCAGGAAGCAAATCCCAGGTCAGCTGAGAAAGGAAACAAAATTTTGACTTTGCCCCAACTTTGCTCCTCACTTGAGGCAGTCCTGTTTCCATATTATAGACAAGCTCAAGTTTCAATGTCATTAACCATTTCACTGTTAAGTATCTACTGCTGGAAATAAAAGGATTTTACATCATAAGATACATTTTAAATATGGACAGCAAAAGTCGTGTTTGTTTTTTCCTATTTCTTTGAATGCTGTATTGACTATGCTTCCTCTCCAAAAAAACTGAAGAATATGAAACTTGGCTTCATGGAAGTAGCTAGGTAAAAACATAAATGTTTATTTAAAAGCATAAACAGTTTCTAAAGTCTGGTGTAAATTAACATGCAACCAATTTACCTTTTAGGCAGCAAGCCCAGGTCCCATCAGTCTGTTAAAGATGAGAGTAAGGGCAGAAGTTTGTCCAGGCTACTTTATTTTCTTCTTTTCATTGGAACTGAGGCTCAAAGCACACATTCATGGAAGACCTTTCTGCAAAGTATTTCTTTCCTAGTGCTGCTTTATGGTGTTTTTTGTTTGTTTGTTTGTTTGTTTAATAATTAATTTCAGGAACCTCTCTTCCAGGAGCATTTAATAAACTCAGACTATAAAAATCATAGTTCAGAAAATAAGAACTGTCAATAAGCATTGTAGATTGCATAATATAATGATACTAGCACAAACCTAATAAAAACCTTAAGGTTTAACATGGGTCGGATTGAGACAGGACAGCACAGTGCAGGAAGTGATACAAAAGCAAAAGCTCACGTCAAGGTGATTCACCTAGAAAAGTTTCTTAGGTTACATCAGACTGAAAGGTTGTGGAGTTAGGAGCTTTGTGCTTACAATCAGACAGAGGCAGGTGCAGAAGCCACGGCCATCATAACACTAAAAAATATCTTTGTTACAATCTGGAAACAGTAAAGCAAGTTCAGCTCTTGTGCACATATCCACATTCCTGAAGCTAGGTTATAAATACTGTGCATATGACAATCAGGAGTGTTCTGTGGTTAGTTGGTCAAGATGTGGGGATTAGCATAGGAACTTGGGGGGGAAATATAACAATAGCCACCCCCTCCCTTGAAATTGTTTTTCCATCTCATTCACTGAATCTCAACCAAGCCCCTAAGTTTCTCGTTAGGCAAATATTTTTCTTTGCTGAGACAAAGAGAGAGAGAAAGAAGGGAAGAGAGAAGAGGGAAAAGAAAGAAAGGAAACAACTTATTTAAACACTTGACAATTTCTTGGCTCCAGTCCATTTAGAATTGAAAGCATTAAAATTAGAGAACAAACTTATTCTCCTGGCAAGCATAAAAATCTCTAACACACTTGAAAAGTTTTTTCTCCCAAGATTTCTAAATAATGGGGATATGTTTAGAACAAGCAACCAATGTTACAAACTCAAACGCATAAACTTGGAAGACACATTCATTACTGCTACAGGCTGCTCGAAGTCTCTCAATCCACTAGGGAGCTCCCATTGACCATCCCTTGGGTCCATTAAAATCTGCATAATTTAAACTACAGACTGAGCCTTCAGAGTGTTCAATAAATCCAGTGCTAAACAAACACTAAGAGAGAAGAATTTTATTGCGACAACACCTGAGAATTAAAGGAAAGGAAAAATAGATGATTCATAAGGAATGGATGCCTTACAGCTCATATCTTTATACTTTCAGAAGGTTCCTTAAAGTTCATTTATTCATACCTTCACATTTCTTTGCCCAGATACTAAGCATCTAATGTTTCAGGAAATGAAAAGAATTGATTTCTTAGACTCTTCTCTCGGGGAGAAAAGTTTTCCACCATCAGATCAAGTGTTTCCACCAAACCAGGAGTCATCCGAAGATGACTAGAGAAAAATCATGAAAAATGAAGACTTCTGGGCATGTGCATTTCATCAAATGTCCCCATTTGGGACTAGTGATCAGCTGTTATAAGGCTCTATTACCCAGACACTCACTGTCAGGAATTGCTTTCAGAGCTTCAAGACAACTGGTCCTCCTCTCTTCTGGATCAAACCAACATGTGAGAAGTGTGTACAGAGCGAAGGTTTGGGAGTCAGAATTTAACTTTGATCACAGCTCAGCCATTCATTTAGCACATGACAACAGGCCCTTGACTGAACCTCTCTGAATCCCACTTTTTCATATTAAATGATGAAATTGTTGGAAAAACTAGATATAATGCATATAAAGTAACTAAAAATGCCAAGTAGTGATTAAATAAACTCAATACACTGTAATTTAAGAAATGTAGAGATGGCATAATGAATAAGAGTAGGCTCTGGGGACAGTTTACCTACTGAACTTTCCCACTTATCAGCTGGGTTGAGCTGGGTACCTGTGCCGCAGTTAACTTATATGTAAAGTGGAGAAAATGATAGTATTAACCTCTTGGTTGTTATAGGGCTATACATCACTTAGAATATTACCTAACACATGGAAAACATAAACTAATTACTTGCTGGTCATTCTTGCTTTTAGCTTAAAAATAAGAACAACAATAAGATCTTACTCAGCCATAAAAAAGAATGATATCTTGCCATTTTTAATGACATGGATGAAACATGAAGATATTATGTGAAGTAAATAAGTCCTACAAAAACAAAATACTACACGATTTTACTCATATGTGGACTCTAAAACAAAACAAAAGCAAATTCATAAATACAGATAACATTGATGGTTACTAGTGGGGAATAGTATTGCTGTGGGAGGAACAAAATGGGTAAATGGGGTCAATTGTACGGTAAATGGTAGAAGACTTTTGATGGTGATTATGTGGTAGTGCATACAGATGTCAAATTGCATGCTGTACCCCTGAAATTTATATAATGTTCTATATCAACTTTACCTCAATAAAAAATAAAAACACAAAAAAACAAAGCCTCCTGCTCCAGGGAGCTTTTGTCTCTAATTTGTAGAGAGTTGGTTTGTTTACATTCATCAAATTATACTATCCTTTAACTTTCATTCAGTATTTAGATTATAGTTCTTTCATTTGAAGATAAGTACACATACCTTCCCATTCATTAACCTTGCAAATAAGTGAAGATATTTATAGGTCTCTGAAATTATCTCCATTCCTGTGTAAATGTTTCATTTCTTTCATGTCCCCCAGACTCTTAGCAATGCTAATGCCTTCACCTCGAGATACATTTCCTGCTATGTGTTACACAGAATGGAAAACAAGACTCACAGTGGGGTCTGACCAGCACCAGCATAGCCCAGCAAATACTTGGGGAATGTCCACTTCCTTCCAGGCATGGAGCTAGTTACTAGAAAGATAACTATGGCATGGCCCTTGGTGTTAAAAGAGGTTCTTACCAGATCAAGTAATTCTCTGCATAAAGTTCTGTTTAATCCCTAAATCGTTGTAATGTTTCATTTCATTTAATCTCATTACCCATAAGAAATATGTATATCAACCTTGAATGAAGTCCACAGAAATAGAGTAATTTACCTGAAGCCATAGAGATGATTTGTGCAAAATTTTCTGTAAGAAAATACTAGCTTCAGGTGTGATGTTATGAATGGTGTTAATTATAATGGTATTAAAACCAACACCTACTTCACTGCCAAAATGAAGACCCCTTCCCACTGCTTAAATCTATAAAGTAGGCAGTAGCACAGCACTGAAATGGGGAACACCTCTATGCCGGATCTGTGTACAGGTGAAGAATAATTGGCCAGGGATGCATTATCCACACTCCGCATACCACTGCATGGCTTTACAGGAGTGGGAAACCACATGGCTGTCCAGGTGATAAGCAGCAACAAGGCGTTAAAGATTAGGAGTGTCTAAAAGACTTGAAGGGTCCTTACAGGGTGGTAGCAAGAAAGACAGACAACAAAGTTTCCTTGCCTACTTCAACTGCAAAATGTTTTATATTTTCTGTCACTACGTTCTATAGCTTGAAAGTTTTTTATGTGCAGCCACTGTGGGAAAGCTGTGGCAGGTGAAACTGTTCACCGAGCACATGGGCACCTTACATGTACTAACCTCTTGGGATGAGATGGCAGAGGTATCATGAGTTCCTCGAATTCCAAGGGGAAAATATCTGTAGAAAATTGCATCAGTATTCTGCGAACCAGTAAATTGAGAGAAAGTCTTGCTAGGTCTGCTTTTTCTCTACAAAAGACAGTGTCCAGACAATCCAATAAGAGCACTAAACTCTAGAAAGTCTGAAAGCTTTCTTCTTCCATTTCCACCCCACAATTCATACACTCAGGGGTCCTTCTGAATGCGAGTGTCCTTTCTATGCTGTGCCCCATGCTGTCATGCACCCAAGTGCAATCTTCAAGCATTTGCCTAGAGTGGGGAAGGAAAGAATAAGTCATCCTGTGTCTCCCTTTTCCCTTCCCTTTCTTTTTAGGGAGGCAAGCTAGGCTGGCATAGAACAGAGATTTGAGATTAATGTGTACACTGTTCTTCATAATTCAAAAAAAAATTAAGAACTACACTCACATGATTCATCCCTAGACTCCTATACAATTTCCAACTTGATTTCAGATGCAGCAAAATATTCAAATATGCATTGAGCATAGGCCTTGGCTAGTATTGTGAAATACTCACAGAGTTATGAAGAATCAGACATTATTATCTTGTATTTACAAATGAGGAAACAACCTGGGAAAAATCTGTGACTTACTTTAGTTCAAATAGTAGTGTATCTTAGAGGTAGAAGTGCAACAGTCTACCATTTCACAAATTCTGCCCCCACACAAGTTTCCCTGGCCTTCTGTTCTCACCAAGCTGATGTCTCCTACCCTATCACAAGCCGATCTCCCCTCTGCCTGCCTGAGTTTCACATTCCTACCAGAGAAGGTCATATAACAGCACAGACTAATTCTATGCAAAATAAGAAATCATCAGCTTAATGTGAGACCTCCCCCATCTAGCAGTCCTGTCATACTTCTCTAGAAAATTCCTTCCTCCATGCTCTTCAGATTTGGTGTCAATATTCACCCTTAGGCCTCCAAACCTTGTCCCTCGCTCTCTGTAGACAGGCTGAATTTAATCTGCAGGTAACTAGAGACCATCTGACAAGATCTCACATGTCCTTCTGTTGATGAACTTGTGAGTCTACCTGCATCTTCACCCACTTCCTTTTTTCAAAGGTTGGCCACATTAATCCTTCCTTGGAGCCCATGACCTAAATGCATCTCCAGAACACAATTCTTGGTTCCCTGCATGTGAAGCCTCTTGTTCTCAAACTGGATTCACTTTTAAACACTCTCTAGTATTTTTTAATTAAAAAAATTCCCCTTCAGCCAAAACCCACCCCTACCTGTTCTCACATTTCTCTCTGTGCTTTTAGCCAAATTCCTAAAAAGCATATTTTTTCATCAGTGTCTCTGTTATCTCACTCCCGCCATCTCTCACCGTCATAGTCAGCATGGGTTCCGGCCCTGCTTTCCCACAAACATCTCTCACTGAGGTCAACAGTCAGCCCCAGGCTGCTGGTCAAAAGGGCTTTGCATGTCTTCCTCCTTCTTGAGTCACAGCAGCATTGAGACTTGTGCGTGCCCTTCTTGAAACATCGTCTGTCCTTGGATGTTATGGCATCATAGTGTGTTGGCTTTCTTCCTACTCCTTCTGCTATTTCCTATTCCACAGGCTTTCTCTCTTCAATTCTCCATATTCATTATGAGTCCAGTAAACTTGGGTCCAGGTACTGGTCTTATTTTCCCTCTGTAGGAAATGACCTCCAAATTATATGCTTAAGTTATCATCTTATGCAACTTGGATCATAGACTTAAATCTCCATCCTAGACTGTCTTCTTAGTTCCTCAGCTCTACATCCCAACACCCACTTGACTTATTTACTGTGGTGTTTCAAGATCACCTCCAGTTTAGCATTTATAGTTTGAGATAACTTTTCATGCATTGTCTCATAATTGAGCAATGCATTTTATACTGTTACTAACCCCAAAGAAGGAATGGGTGCTCCAAGTTCAATAGGTACTCCAAGGCCAATCAGCGACTAAGTGACAGCAATGGGATGTGAACTTGGACATGGGCTGAACGGCCTTGCTCCTAATCTATGTCCTGCCTCCCTATAGCTTCCACACACCCAGAGACGGCCCTGCTTTTGCTCAGAGCCTAGAGCAGCATGTGCCAGGAATTCAAGAAGTATTTGTAGAATAAATGAACAAGTCAAAAATGACCTTCAGATGGTTCTTTTGTTTGAAGAGGCCATCTATATAAACTCTTTGACATCTTCAGTCTGAAGTTCCCATAAGGAATCATCAAGATATTATTTCAGAACAGACTTCAAGGGGTTTAAGCTACTCTAACCTATGCAGAAAGATTGAGGGGGAAATGGAGACATGCTTGAATAGTCCCTGAACACAAAGAAACTCAATGACCTTAGAAAAAGGTATAGAGCATTCAACCTGAAAAAAACTAGCAATTATAAAAGCACTATTCTTGTTTTACAAAATCACCTCAAATTCTATGCCCTTATTGACCTACAGTATTGCTGAAATGTGTCCGTCTGACCCATTGTTACGAACTTCATTTGCTGAAAGTTATGTTTGATCCCACTAGATGCCTGACATTGTGATTCTGTGATGGTTATAACCTGAATTCAGGTAAGTCTTTATGATTTACGCAAAAGTATTTGTTTTTTTCATATAACAGCAATGACTTACATATTTACACAGATTAAGTGTGACAGTTGAACTGTACTTTAACTGTATACCACTTTACCACTCCCCAGAGTTAGAATCAATACAAAATAGGCCAGAAAGTTTGAGAGCTAAAAAATGTTTAAGCATTAATTCAAAAGAACGTATGCACCCCTATGTTCATTGCAGTGTTATTACAATAGCCAAGGTGAAAGCAACGCAAGTACTCATCACTAGATGATTGGATAAAAAAGCAGTAGTATATTTACACAATGGAATACCACTTGGCCATATAAAGAGAAAGAAATCTTTCCCTTCGTGACAGCTTGAATAAATCTGATGAGTATCATGTTAAGTGAAGTAAGCCAGGTCAGAGAAGGACAAAAACCATATTATTTCACTTATACGTGGACTTTAATAAACGAAATAAACTAACAAACAAAATAGAAACAAACTCATGGATACAGAGAACAGACTGAAAGCTGTCTGAGGGGAGTGGGTGTTGGGGGTCTGGGTGAAAAAGGTAAAAGGATTAAGCAAAAGAAAAAGAAAACTCATAGACACAGACAACATTATAGTGGTTACCTGGGGGAAGGAGGGGCAGGGGGAGTGGAGGATGGTATAATAGAGATACATGGTGATGGAAGGGGATTTGTCCTCAGTAGGTGAACACACAATACAGTATACAAGTGATGTATTATAGAACTGTATGCCTTAAATTTGTATAATTTTATTAAACAATGTCACTCTAATAAATTCAATAAAATTTAAGATAAAAATAAAAAATAAAAGTGTTTGTAAGCAAAAAAAGGGTGCTTATGAAAAATATAAACTAAATCCTAAAATATAAACATGGCCTAGTTTCCTACCAAAATATCACACCATATATGTAATATGCACAATGAAACAGAAGGTTAAGTGTCTCTTTCAGAAAATAATATCGATTTCAGTTCAGGACATTGATTAGCACATGGAATAAAATTACACAGTGTGTATTTCCAAGTGAGTTACCTGGTTTTCAGCCTAAAATATGAATATTTAATTACTTGAGCCTGTTTTGTTATTGAGGGATGGTTCTGAATGTAAATGTAAAATTTTGTCAGTGAATAAATAGGTTTATAGTGCATCTTATGTCTTCAGAACACCTGTCATGCTGAAACACCAGGCTATGTTCTGTGGACTATTCTTGGATTTAGGGGATGAGAGGGGACAAAAAACAGAATAAAAATTATCATTATCCTTGACCTTTTCTTTCTCTTGGGCATTTCTCTCCCCCTAAAATATAATCACATCTAGATTAATAAAAAAATCAAGTGATTTCAAAATGTGAAATAAAACTCCAGATTAAAAGCTTCAGTATCATACTCTGTGTAGCTACATAGATCACATAAGAAATAATGAAAAGAAAAATAGTGGAAAAAAAAATAGATTTTAAAAACTACCTTTAAAAAAATCCATACTGGTGGTCTTTCTCAAATGAATGAATTTTGAAATATGTTCCCCAAACACAGAGGGATTTAAACACACCAGCAGGTCCTTTCAGAGGTTTGTACATGGTCAGAACACAGCTGTCGTTTACAGGCGCTGCAGTTTTCAGAATTTACCCCAAATGCAAGATGGTTGTATTTTCTTAGAAGTATTCTGTTTCTTTAAAAAAATCTTGCATGCATGCACAAACATGCACACACTCACACAGTCACACATATGCACACATTGATGTACACACACACATATGCACATTGTCACACACTCATGCACTCACACATACACACGAGTCACAAGAGAAAACAGTTTTGACTGGGTTTTCTGCTTTGTCTCAGTTCCCTGATGGATGCCCAGGAAAAAGTTATCATCTTCACTTGTAAATAAAACTTAAAACTGAAATATTAGAGAGTGATGTGAAGTTTGGGATGATAAGCAGATTTAAAATATTAAGATTGATAAGAGAGCATGGTATATTTGAGATCAGATTGGATTATTCATTCCTTCCTTAGCTAAGACCACAATTGATTGAAATGCAGGCTCCTAGGAGTCAAGAGTATCTTAGTGGGTCTAAAAAGATTCACCTCCTAAAGTATTATGTGATCTGGTCTTTTAAAATATTGGAGAAACAGGTCAATACAATAAGCACACGAGTGGGCAACTAATTAATGCAATGTAGATTCCCCATGAGTGTCTGTTGCTTCTAATACCATTTTTCACCAGTTACCTGGGACTTAAAATTTTATAATTATAATCAAATTTCCTTGGATTAAATGCTACCCTTTCTTTTCATATTCTTCCTTTCTTTCTTTCATTGTTTCTTTCTCTCGTTCTCTCTCTCATTTTCTTCATTTCCTTTTTTTTTAATTGGAGAGACGGTAGGAAAGACAGAAAAAGAAAGGAGAGAAACATCTATATGAGGAGAAACAGCGATCAGTAGCCTATCGTACATGCCTGTCCAGGGACTGGACCCACAACCCAGACATGTGCCTTGACTGGCAATCAAACCAGAGACCATTTTCTCAGAAGGGTGATGCCCAACAGAAGGAGCCACAACAATGAGGGCAGAATGCTACCCTTGCTAACCAGGCATCTATTCTGGCAGACATTTGAAACCACGTGGCGTGTATGAGACCACTCCCAAAAGCTAGAACTTCACATTCATTCATTCATCAAACAACTGCCGAACGGTTACTCTGTGCCTGATACAGTGCAAGGGCCGTGTGAGGCCAGGAGAACAAGACACATCAAGTCCCCACTGTCGGAAGGTGATGGTTACAAAGCCGACAGAGAAAAATATTAAATAACAACCAGACTCGAGACTAGAAATGATAAGCTTGTGAGCCGTGCCATGGAGGACATAACGGAGTAGGACAGGATGTCGGGAGGCTGTAGGCGTGGGTGTGGGTGTGGTGGCCATGGACGGCATCATGGGGAAGGGATTCCCGGAGCACGAGGAATTGTCCCTGGGGGAGCCGGGACAAGGGAGGGCAGTGCGTGGGAGGAGAAAGGCAAACGCAACAGTCAGGCCACAGTAAGAACAGGGGCGAAGGTGTAAGGGAAGAAGAGCCTGACCCCCTCCAGGAAAGACCAGGATGTCTGGGGACGTCCTGGGAGAGTCGGGGAGAGCGGAGGACCAAGGACTCCGACGGGCCTGGTCAAGCAAAGACTCGCCGCTTTGACAAACCTCTTGGACTTATTCTAAGGACAATGAAAAGCCTCCACTTAAGTTGGACTAGAACAGAAAGGGTATGTGAGAGAAGATGAGGATCAAAAGAAACCACCTTCATCTGTACCACAGAAGTTTATATATCAGGACAGGAAAGCAATTATAAACTGGAGCAGGAAATTTTGTCCAGAAAAGGAGCTTGGGGAAGAAAAGTGAGATCCAAACTTCTCCTGTCAGAATTTTCTCTTCAAAAGTTCTGTTCCAGAGAGCCTCCCAAATACACCCCCCACATACAAACACACAATCATTTATTCTAACTGATGCAAGTTCTCTTTGGAAATAGATAATGTGTGAATAATAAATAAATAAAAGAAATATAACTTTGACTAAACAAGAACTTTGACGACCAAGTGAGATACCCGTGTTGGGTAAAGACCACCATGTAATTAATTAGAAGGGTCTCTCCCCTTCCACCCAGAGACTGAAGCCTGCCACCCTGCTTAGCATAATGTCCCTTCCGCTGGGAAAGGCACAGACCACATGCTGTTCTCTAGCAAGTAAGTTGGTCCCTACCTATAAATTATTCTATGCGGTGAACAAAAGCACTGGCTTTTATTTATTTATTTTTTTTTCTTCCTGAAGCTATAAGCACAGCCTGGGAAACCAGCAGAGAGAATTTGAAAAAGTGGCTTTTAGTGACCCTGAGTGACAATAACATTGCCGGAGCAGTGCAGGGTTTGACAGGGCTGCGTCATTCATGAGCCTCGTGCTGCCTCACCCGAGCACAGGGGGCGGAGCTGCTGCCCAGGCTGGCTGCAGGGGAGGGGCCCCCCTCAAAGGGTTCACAGGCCTGTGCGATATCTGCTTCTACCTGAACACCGTTTATGTTTCTAGTCTCAAGAATCCTCGCAAGTGGTGTGATGTTTTTTGGGGGACTCATGGGTACAGAAACTCTGGGTATTTAGGATCAGGACTCGGACTCAATGAAGTAAATTCCCAGCTGCCTCCATTAGCTACCTTTGTATGTGGCAGAGCACTGACCAGGTGTTTTCTCAGAATATTCTATGCCACTGACTCTCGTTCTTACTTCTTAGGGAAATCAGAACATGGGAATAATCTCACAACTGGTGAGAGTACCTAAAAGACCTGAAACTGACCACAGTCACCTTCAGACCGAAGACCCACAACCTCCCATCAGGGCAAGGGGTGCTCAGGGCCAAGGTGGAACGAATGTCTGAAGTCTGAAGAGTACGTGCTAGGCTGTGATTTAAGTACACAGGTTCCAGAATTCCCAAGGCCTGGATGGGCTTCTCCAATAGGTCTCTCCTCCCAAGGTTATGACACCTTTAAGCCCATTTATCTGGGGGAAGGCAGATGCAGGTCAGGTGTGTGTGTGTGTGTGTGTGTGTGTGTGTGTGTGTGTGTGTGTGTGTGTGTGTGCAGGTGTGCGCACGCAATGGCCCTTAAGATTCAAAATGGAATACATGTTGGGGGTGAAGAGTCTGTGGTCTGGTCCTCTCTGTGCTTCTACTTTCCATGCAGAATTTGATAGTTTGAGAATTATAAAGTTAAAGCTGCTTGGCCTTCCAGGACATTCTGAAAGGCTGATCACTCACACAGGAGAACTGTGCACAGTTTTTAAACAATTTGTTGATAAGATATACAACTTTTGAAAGATTGAAGCTATGATGGGCCACTCTCTCACCCTTTCCAAGGTCCCACAAATATTTGGACTGGCTGCTGATGGCAGGGGCTCTTCACGTGATGAGTTACTGAATAAACAGAAACATCACCATGGAATTTTATCTCCTAAGTGTATTTTAGTCTGAAAGAAATATTAATAAATTTATTAATAACTCATTCATATTTGTAGAATTGTTAGTTTAACTATTTTAGTAAAAAAATTGGTTCATTCATGCATTCATTCATTCATTCTACAATACAGACAGTGGATTATTGTAGCCTAATTGTGTCCCCTAAAACTCATTTGTTGAAGTCCTAACCCCCAGAACTCAGGATATGTGCCGAATATGGTTAGTAAAGAAAGTTGAAACTGACTCTAATTCAGTCTCACATCTAAAAATCACTGATGTGCCTCAATCCTTGCTGAGTCCTCGATGTCAATAACTCCCAAATCTAAGCGTCTGTCTCAGGAGGGTAACATCCTCCTGAGACATCCGTGGGAAGAAACAGCAGACTCCCAGAGCAAAGCGTATTCAACCCTGTGTAAGAAAGTCAATCCCAGTCTAACAAAGTGTTCTTATGCCTTGGGTGGGGGAGATGCCATCAGAAATCCAACAGATTGTGCATTCTCAGCACGGGGATGTCATCCCCAATGGGTAAAAACTGGGCCTTGGGGACAGAGGAAGCTAACCTTATATATTATGAGAGTTTATAGCCTTCCAAGCGGTCACAGTCCATAAACAGATATACAATATATTTGCAATATTACAGTGTCATGAGCAAAGGGGATCTTCAAGGAAAAAAAATAAGCAACCTCTTCACTAGAGTCAATGGTGGAAAAAAAATGTTTTAAAGACACTGTCAAAGCCTGCCAAGCGTGAAAGTAAGAATAATGACAGCTAGCATGTGCTAAGTGCCACATGAAGCTGTGGAATGCGTAACACCTCATGCTTGAGATTTGCCAACTCATCAGCTCTTATGACAACTATATTTGATAGATGTTACTATCATATTACCATTTTAGTGATGTAGAAATTGAGGCATAAAATGGAATTATCTTCTGGAAGGCAGGCCCTTCGAGTACAGGCTTCCTCCGCTAGGTGAGTGTTCTAATAACCAACCTGTATCACTGTATTAGCAGGCGTTGTTGTGAGAGGCTGTGTTTGGCTTCAGTGAATTTCGTTTTTTTTTTTTTTAATATTCTTTCAATGTGTTTGTCCATCTCATGATGGGTGTGGTACCAGTGCAGCTGCCCTCATCAAGCTGAGTGTTCAGAATTTTTTTTTTATCAACAACAGCATGGCCCCCATGCCCCACTCTCCCCTTTCAGCAATCTCACCCCGAGTGACATTTTTTGTTTGTTTGTTTCCCTGGATAAAAAAAAAAGTCCTCAAGAGGAAACCTTCTGCCAATGTGGAAGTGATGAAGCAAACAAACAAAAAACAACAACAGCAGAAGTATTAAAAAGCATCAAAATCAAAAAGTTCAAAAACTTTTTGAGTAGTGGCAAAAACATCATAATACACATATTGTATCTAATAGAGAGTACTTTGAAGGTAAATGAAGTTTAAACATGTAAGACTAAACACACAATTTTTAATAAATAAATTCTGTTTTTTGGAGGCTCCCCTCGGTAAGTAATTTTCCCAAAATGACACAAACTAGGAATACAGTAGATGGCATATATGAAGCAGAAAGTTCTTTACCACTATTTCACTCGATCAATATTTTGATCAATACACCCAAAAGTGCTGTGCTCTCACACCCTAGTGAAATACACAGACTGCACCCATGATGTACTAGATGTTAGCGGCTGCTCGGGTATTCTTCTAGCACCTTCACAGATGCTCTTGACTGTTAAGGTCTATGATTACCAAGAGATCCAAACCATAGTATGTCGGTTATATTTTTGTACTGTAATTGTAAATAAGAACAGATATTTTGTAAAGCAATAAAATAAGAGTACAGAAAGAGAGTTACTGGAATGGAAATCTAGCTTAATGGTTTAGGAAAACATTAATGGCAAATCACTGTGGGGGAGGGGTTGTTGGGGATCAAGAGGATAGAATTTTAAAAATCTGTTGTGATTCTATATTTGGATTACTCTCCAAGTGCTTAAATGTTTTCATATGAATATAAGAAAGCAAACAGGAAGTCAGAATTCATGCATTTGGTGGAGAAAGCTATAAATTCAATCAGTGGTTTCATATGCAGACAAATACCTTCACACTACACATCAAAAGTTTGGCAAATTCATGTCTACTTAAATGGTTTGTGTGTGTGTGTGTATGCAATTATTATTAAATATTTTAGTGAGTTTTTAGTTGAACTAAATTAATTTTCCAATTACATCCAATGATATTAGATGACTTGTACACTATATACATTTTCAAATGCATAATATGGTTCTACCAGCCTTAAAACATGGAAAACTTGTGAGTTATTGAGGCAAAAACACAAGCAAAAGTGATGAGCACCATCCAATGGAAAGAGCTTCCATTATCACAATACAGAACGCTCCTTATTTCCAACTATATTTTTGAATTATTGAAAGCAAAATGTAGTTGAGAGAAGACAAAGCACCGGGCTCCCAGAGTGGGAGAAAGACAGAAACAGAAATAGAAGTGATAGAAAGTGGGAGACAGACAGAGACAGAGGGAGAGAGGGAGAAAGCTGTAGGTTTAAATAGTATCAAATAGAGAAGCCTGGGTTGATATTAATGGGAGAGATGAAACAGTGCAATTGAAGTCTTCAAGACCCAGGCACTTTGGACTACCTGAAATTCATACCAGCTGCAACATAGTTAGACCCCAAAGAGCTATGGGTTCTGAGTGGTGTCTTCTTTGTGACCTGTGATTACTCTGAAGCTTTCATGTCAAAGGGTCAAGTTTTTGCCAGCCAGCACTGACATCCAGACCAGGCTGGGAAGGCCAATGTCAGGTCTTCCCATTTCCTTTGCTAATCCCTATAGTCTACCCCTCAGTGCCTACACACAACAGTAAAGACTAATTTCTTCCCATTTTCTAAGCCTTTTAAAAAAAAAATTTCTCAAGCACTGCTCTGAACTGAAGCTATTTGGAGCAGTTAGTTTATCTGCATCCTTCATTCCCTCTACCATTAGTCCAATTTCTAAAACAGTAAGAATGGGGTGGGTCACAAGATAGTGGCAGAGTAGGAGAATCCTTCTCACACTTGCTCCCAGAACCAAACTAGAAATAAAACTAGAGAGGGGAGCAGTCATCTGGACTTACCAAATGAAGATTACCTGAAACGAAGACTTTTAACAAAGGACGGGAAGAAACCACCTCGAGACTGGTAGGAAGGATGCGGTTGCAAGAGGTGCTGGCCGATTCCCACGGGCAGCAGGCCAAAGTCGTGGGGGGACGGTGCAGCCTTGGGAGTTTACCCCACAGAGGAGCGAAGCCTGCACCCCAGACAGGGCTCCCAAGGACGGAGTGCCAGCGCCTGGACCCGCCGCCCGGGTAGCACCCAGTGGAGAAAGACAGCAGGACAGGGTTTTCTCTGCTGGGGAGGGGCAGAGACAAAGCTACATTGCTTTTTCTTTAAAGGGCCAAAGCACGGGTTTTTCAGTTGCAGCTGCTCACCTTGGCCTCCAGCTGCCGGATCCTTGTATCAGTCATCCCCTGGTATCACAGAAGAGCATTTTCTGGAGAAAAGGCAAGTCCTTCCCTGCAGAATCAGCCTGAAGAGAGCAATTACCTCACCTTGTGGGCTACTGCTCATCCCACGCTCTGGAATCCGGCTGTCCTCACCCTGCATCCTTTTTTTTCCCTTACCCCATCCTCAATTATTCCTGCTGAAGAGACAACAACATAGGCCGAGTCAGGGGGTGTTGGAGACTTGTTTTGTAGTCACCCATTCCCTACACTTTCCTGGGAACAGGATGGTGCTTCCTGCTCACAGAAGAGCCCATAGAATCACCTACCTGGTTTCTTGCAGACCCAAACTCTGGGCACCTTGCCTAATAAGGGCTCTTCCCAGCCTAGTTCAAGGAAATAATCCAGGGTACACTCAGCTGTGTGGCTCATGGGTGGGAAATCACACTCACCACCTTCCTTGATTTCTGAATGACATCCACCCCTTCATGGGAGATTCAGGGGTCCCATCCTTCTTATTCCACCAGAAGCCTTTTCAGAAACAGTTGTTTCAGTGACCAAGACTGACAGCAGGCCAGCAGGCAAAGGCAGGTTGAGGCAGACCCTGTGGTGTCTTGGGAGCTTTGTTGACCCACCCCCGTGCCCTGTGCTGCTAAAAACTTGCCTTGCAGGGCAGCTTGGCCCCTCCTGTGTGCAGCAAAGCCTATCAGAGGCAGCCACAAACTGCATACCCCCTGTAGCTTCAAAAAGATTGCCAAGGGCCAGATATGGACAGCATATGATACTGGCTTACACCAACTTCAGACATCAGAGCAGTATTCAAAGGGGGATTCTAAAGCAGGCACTAAACTCTGCTGAGATGAATTCACTTTGTTCTTTTCATTATTTTTTTCTTTTTCACAGCTTTATTTTTTATTTTATTCTACCTTTTCCATTCTTCTTCTCTATGTTTTTCATATCTCTTATTTTATTCTTTCCTTTTCTTGTTCTGTAGTTTTCTTCTTCTTTCCATTTCTTATTTTTATTCCTTCTTTTTCTTTCTCTTCTTTCTTATTTTTTATTTCTTTCTATTCCTATTCTTATACTCTTTCTTCTTTCCTCTCATAGTCATTTTTATTTCATTTTGTCTTCTCATATTCTCTTTTTTTTTTTCTTTCACTATTCTTTTTCTTACTCTTGGCTATTTTGTATTGATTTTGCTGTTATTGTTGGGGGAACTGTTTGTTTTTTATGCTGTTTTGTTTTGTTCTGTCAGCACCTGTACAATAGTTTGCAAGACATGGTTGGGGTAGAGCCTCTCAGTCAGTCAACTAGAGGGGAGATAACATTAACAAACAGGCCGGCAACAATCAAGGCTCAGTTAAGACAGGAAAGCCCACATAACCTAAACAAGGGGCATTTTTAGAACACCCATCTTGGCGATCAAGGAGACTGCACCACTGGGTCCCAAAGGACTTCTACCACAAAGACTGAGAGTCAAAGCTGACCTAATACACAGAAACAAACACAAAGAGACAGCTAATGTGAGATACAAAGAAATAACCCCCGAATGAAAGAAAATGAGAAATCCCCAGGAAAAGAGCTAAATGAAATTGTGGCAAGCAATATATCAGGCAAAGAGTTCAAAGTAATGGTTACAAGCAGGGGTCCTCAACCTCCAGGCTGTGGACCATACTTGTCCAGGCCTGTTAGAAACCAGGCTGCACGGCAGGAGGTGATCTTGAATGTAATGTGCTTGAATCATCCCCAAACCACCTCCCTCTTCCCAGAGAGCATTAATTATAAGGATGCTCAAAGAACTTAGTGAGAACTACAAAGAACTTAGTGGGAATCACATTGGCAGGAAAAAGGACATGGGAACTATGAATAAGAACCAGCTGCAAATGAAGACTACAATATCTAAAACGAAGAATACACTAAGTGGAATTAAAAGCAGACAAAGTGAAGCAGAAGACTGAATCAGTGCTTAGAAATACAGGGTATAAAAAACTCCAAGTAAGAACAACAGAAAGAAAAAATGATTTAAAAAAGCATGAGGATGGTTAAGGGAAATTTGGGACAATTTAAAACGTAAAATTATTCTCATTATAGGGGTACAAAAAGGAGAAGGAAGAGAGCAAGGGATAGAAAATCTGTCTGAAGAAATAATAATGAAAACTTCCCTAATCTGGTGAAGGAAAATGTCATACAAGTTCAGGAAGCGCAGAGTGTCCCAATCAAGACAAACCCAAAGAATCCCTTACCAATTAAATGGCAAAGTTTAAAGAAAGAGATAATCTTAAATGCAGTAAGAAAGAAAAAGTTACCCACAAGGAAGCTCCAATAAGGCTGTCAGCTTATTTCTCAACAGAAATATTTTAGGTCAAAAGGGATTGGCATAAAGTATTCAAAGTAATAAAAAGCAAAGACCTGCAATCAAGGCTACTCTACCCAGCAAGGCTATTATTTAAAATAAAAAAAGAAATACAGAGCTTCCCAAACAAAACAAAAGCTAAAGGAGTTCACTATTACAAAAAAAGAAAAAAAAATATTGCAAGAGATGTTAAAGGGACTCCTGTAAGAACAAGAAAAAAATATATAAAGAAAAAGGAACATAAGTATAAAGAGAAAAAAATGGTAGCTATCAATAACAACCTTAAATATAAGTGGATTATGCTCCAATAAAAAGACAGGGTAGCTGAATGGATAAGAAAACATGACTCATGTATATGCTGTCTACAAGAGACCCACCTCTGAATAAAAGATTTATATAGACTAAAAGCAAAGGGAAAGAAAAAATATTTCATGCAAATAGATATAAAAAAATAGCTGGAGTAGCAATACTTATATCTGACAAAACAGAATTCAAAACAAAGGCCAAAACAAGAGACAAAGAAGATTAATACATAATACTAAAGGGATCAATCCAACAAGAGGATATATCCCTTGTAAACATACCCACCCCAATATAAAAACACCTAAATATGTAAAGAAAGTCTTGGTGAACTTTAAGAAAAAGATCAACAGCAATATAGTCATAGTAGGGGATTTTAACTTCCCACTTTCACCAATGTGTAGATGTTTCAGGAAAATAATCAATACAGAAACAGTGGTCTTAAACAATATACTAGATCAAATAGATTTAATTGACATTTACAGAAAACTTTACCCCCAACAGAATACACATTCTTCTCAGTGTATACAGATTATTCGCAAAGATAGACCACATAGTGACACAAAATAAGCCTTAAAAATTCAAGAAAATTCAGATTATATCAAGTATTTTCTCAGATCACAATGGCATAAAACTAGAAATTAACCTCAATTTAAGAAAACCCTCAACAACATTTGAATACATGGAGCCTGAAAGCATGTTATTAATAAAGAATGAATTATCATTTGAGATCAAGGAAGAAATAAAAAATTACCTGGAAACAAATTAAAATGAACACAAACAGCCCAAAACCTATGGGACAAAGTGAAAACAGTCATCATAGAAAAGTTCATAGCATTACAGGCCCACTCAACAAGCAAGAAAGACCTCAAATAAACAGTCTAATCTTACACATAAAAGAATTAGAAAAACAACAACAAACAAAGCCCAGAGTGATTGGAAGGAAGGAAATAATCAAGATCAGGGCAGAAATAAATGATATAAAGACTAAAAAAGTAATTCAAAAAATTAATGAATCCAGGATCTGGTTTTTGAAAAGATAAACAAAATTGACAAACCTTTAAACAGACACATTAAGAGAGAGAGAGAGAAGACCCTAATAAATGATATCAGAAATGAAAGAAGTAACAACTGATATCACAAAAAAACAAAGGATTGTAAGAAAATACTATAAACAATTGTATGCCAAGACATTGGACAACCTGGGCAAAATAGATACATTTCTAAAAAAAATAAGATCTTCAAAATCTGAATCAGGAAAAAACAGAAAACCTGAATAGACCAATAACAATGAATGAAATTGAAGCAGTAATAATAATTTTTAAAAATCTCAACAAGCAAAAGTTCTTGACCAGATGGCTTCACAAGTGAATTTTACCAATCAATCAAAGAACAACTAACACCTACCTTTCTCAAACTATTCCAAAAACTTCAAGAGGAGGGATGACTTTCAAGCTCTTTTTATGAGGTCAGTATTACCCTAATTCTAAAACCAGATAAAGACACAACAGAGAAAGAAAATTATAAGCCAATATCACCAACGAACATAGATGCTAAAATCCTCAACAAAATATTAGCAAACCAGGCCCAGCAGTACATTAAAAAGATCATATACCGTAAACAGGTGGGATGCAAGATTGGTACAATGTTCACAAATCAATAAACACGATACATCACAAAAAACTTGCTGGTTAAAAAACTCACGATCATATCAATAGATGCAGAACAAGTATTTAATAAAATCCAGCACACATTTATGATTAAAAAAAAAAAGAAAACTTTCAACAAAGTGGGAATAGAAAGATGTAATAATGGTCTTATATGAAAAATCCACTGCCAGCATCATACTCATTGGGCAAAAAAATATAAGCATTCTCTTTGAGATTGGGAACAATCTCAACATAGTACTGGAAGTCCTAGTCACAGCAATCAGATAAGAAGAAGACATAAAATGTATCCAAATTGGAAAAGAAGAAGTAAAACTGATGTTATCAGCAGATTACATAATATTGTACATAGAAAACCCTATAGACTCCAACAAAAATCTGCCAGACCTAATAAATGAATTCAGCAAAGTAGCAGGATACAAAATCAATACTAAGAAATTGATGATGCTTTTATACACCAATAATGAACTATCAGAAAGGGAAACAAAGAAAATGATTCCGTTTACTATTAAGGTACCTAGGAATAAATTTAACTAATGAGTTAAAAGACCTGTACTTGGAAAACTATAAGATACTGAAGAGAAATTGATGAGGAAGAATTCACATCATTTATATGCCCATATCGCCCAAAGCAATTTATAGATTCAATGCAATTCCTATTAAAATACTAATGGCATATTTCACAGATTTATAACTAATATTCAAAAACTTCACATGGAACCAAAAAAAAAACCCAAATAGCCTTAGCAATCTTGAGAAAAAAGAAGAAATTTGGAGAAATCACAATACCTGATATCAAGTTATACTATAAGGCCACTGTCATCAAAACAGCCTGGTGTTGGTATAAGAACAGATATATAAATCAATGGAACAGAACAGAGAACCTAGAAATAAACCCATGTCTTTACTGTCAATTAATAGTTGACAAAAGAGACAAGAGTATACAGTGGAGTAAGGACAATCTCTTCAATAAATGGTGTTGGAAAAACTGGACTGGTACATGCAAAAAATGAAACTAGATCACCAACTTACACCATTCACCAGAATAATCTCAAAATGGATAAAATACTCAAATACATGTTGCAATACCAAAAAAAAAAAAAAAAAAAAAAAAATCCCAGAGAAAAACATACACAGTAAAATTTCAGAAATTTTGCATAGTAGTATTTTTGTCAATACATCTCCCAGGTCATGGAAAGCAAAGGAAAAAAATAAACAAATGGGACTACATCAAATTTTAAAAATTCTGAACAGCTAAAGAAACCGTCATTGAAATGAAAAGAGAACCCACTGTATGGGAGAACATGTTTCCCAATGATACATTGGACAAGGGTTTAATCTCTAAAATATATATGACTCAACATCAGGAAGACAAAGAATCCTGTTAAAAAATGGCCAAAGTACCTAAATAAACACTTCTCCAAAGAGACATACTGAGAGTCCATGGACGTATGAAAAAATGCTCATCACTAGCCATCGGAGAAATGTAAATTAAAACCACAATGAGATATCACCTCACATTGCCAAAATGGCTATTATTAATAAATCAACAAATAAGTGTGAAGAAAAGGGAAACCCAGTGTACTGTTGATTGGAATGCAGACTGGTGCAGCCACTGTATAAAACAGTATGGAATTTTCTTTAAAAATTAAAAACGGAACTGCCTTTTGACCCCATGATTTCACTTCTGAAATATATACTAAGAATGTTGAAACAACAATTCAGAAAAACATATGCACCTGTACATCCATAGCAGCATTATTTACAAGAGCTAAGATTTGGAAACAGCCTAAGTGCCCATCAGTAGATGAATAGACAAAAAAGCTGTGGTACATTTATACAGTGGAATACTATGCAGCACTAAAAAAGAAAAAATGCTTACCTTTACATCAACATGGATGGACCTGGAAACTATTATGGTAAGTGAAGTAAGGTGGTCAGTGAAATAAAAATACCACGAAATCTCACTTATTTGTGGAATGTAATGAACAAATAAATTAACAAGCAAAATAGAACCAGAGGCATAGAAACATGGAACAGGGGAGGTGGGCACTGGTTGAAAGAAGGTAAAGGGATGAGCCAAAGAACATTTATGGAAGCCCCATGGACATGGGCAATGGTGAGGCAATTGCCTGAGCGTATGGGGAGAAGCTGAGTGGAGAGGGGGAAAGAGGGAAAAATTAGGACAACTCTAAGAGCATAAACAATAACATATTTTAAAAAACAGTAAGAACAAAAAATTATTCTCAGTTTAAAAACAATCCTTTATTTGTCTTGCTTCTAAAGTGTGTTTTCTCCTTATTAGTGAAGTTCTGTAACTGTTCATTTCTTCACCCACAGCAGTTTGTGCAAACAAATGCTGCACACAGCTATCATTAATCCTTAAAATGGGACCTGCTGTGAATAACAATATCCAAAGACTTGGGCTTGTTTGTGAGAGATCAAAAGAAAATAAGGATACGGAGTCCTTGAAAATTTTACAGTTTAGTTGGGTAAATAAAAAGAAACATGTGCAAAACAAGTGAAATAAATAAAGTATAACTAAAGGAAGACTGGGTAAGAGTTTGGGAACATTTTCCTCCTGAACAGTCCGCCATCAGAGGCATATCTCAGAATTTCCCTCGGCTTTATGCCACACGTCTCTCTGGAAAGAGAAAGACTCGACTACATCTAAGCTCCTTGCCAGTTTTAGAATAAATGACAATTTCCAACATGTGCCACATCCTTACAATCAACAAAAGAAATTCTCACCAAAATATTTTTTAAAAACTAAGAAGGCAAGGTGAGACTACTTTACAAAGGATAGTGTTTAATGTATTCATAGAAATACATTAAAGGAAATAATACAAGCAGACTTCAACAAAAACAGCACATTTTTAACTCATCAAAATGGTCCCATCAAAATGCAATGAAAAGTCACTCTCTTTGTTACTCATATGTCTGTACAATTTTAATACCTAAATGTTTCTTTGTTCTTAACCCAGGACTCAATTACCTGTCAAGATCTGACAAGAAGAAGAAGAAGAAGAAGAAGAAGAAAAGAAATATTAAAGAAGGAACCATGTTCTATCAGAAGTTTCTTATCAGTCTTTATCTTGCGCTGAGCAGAGCTTCACTCATCAATGAACAATAAGACAGGGTCATTCTTCATATGCTGGTTTTGAGCTTATCAGTTATTCAGTCAACGCCATTATTCTACAAAGTGTTATGACACCTGTTATTTTCTTTCCCCTTCAGTAATCGATGCCCAGAACCTCAACTTTCCTCTTCTCTATACACACAAGCGAAGGGGCCCCTATCTGTTTTTTTCTGGAGTTTATGCCATTGAACAGCTACTGCAGTTACCAAGTCTCATATATTAAGTGCAGGGCTCTGTGGTAAGTGCCATCATGGGATTCACAAATCTATCAGTTCAAGTCCTTATCTGTAAGTTACTTAGGAGAGAGATAGACAAGGATGATGAATAAATGAATAATTGAAAGCAGGAGGTCATAAGTGACATAAATAGAAATATATACAGAATTATATCCAGGCAGAAAAAAGAGGGGATATTTGATTGGAAATATCTGAAAGACTTGAAATAAAAGTATCACTTGAGTTGTAAAGAAGAAAATAAAATTAGGACTTCCCCAAACCCACAAAATAAACCTGAGCATGGAGATGATCCTTAATCTTGGGTTATGGGAGATTTTCTCTGTAATATATCTTCCAAGTGGTCATTAGTTTCATTTTATACAGGAATGAAGGGTCCCCATGTAAAACTAGCATGCATCAAAGAATACAATGTCCACTTATAACATTCTAGCAACTTGGTTCCTAATAAACAAGATGCCAGATCTATTCAGCTACCAGGTAAATTGATGATTGATATAAAAGACAGGTTCCAAAAACAAAATTGTTCCTACCCTTTCCCTCTCTCTTTATAATAATTGAATGTTTCACCAAATTATAGTTGTCTGTATTGATTAGAGAGCCCCCCTTAGGCTACCCTTGCTCTGGAAACTCTAACTTGGCTTTGACTAGACCCTGACAAAGAAAGAGAGAGCACAAAATGTAATCAACCCTGATTTCTCCAATTTTGTTTTCTGAGCTTTAGGGTGTTTTCAAGAAACTGGAAGTGCCACCTCATCTTCCAATGAAGAAGTGGGGTAGGGAAAGGCACATATTAAGAATTATTCTGCAATGGGAACTCCATCAGAGCACAAAGATAAGTTGTTTTAGCAAGAAGCCTACATTGAGAAACCAGAATGAAGGTACCATCACTGAAAGCCAGTTTTGTGAGGAGTAAGCAAAGAAAATAAGATTGTTATAGAGATACTTTCACATAAATACATGTAAATTTTATATGCATTTGTGTGAATATATTATATATATGCAAATACATTTATACCCACAAAATACGTTTTCTTACCTTTTGCTATAAATAAGCTTTTAATGACAAATTTTAGATATGCTTAAAAATGTGTCTATTGTGTAAAGAAACTTCCGTCCATACCAACCAAGAAATGCTGTTGGTCATAGAAAATTAACTCTTCTACCTGACCTCAAGGAGCAAGCACTCGTCAAACCTGGTATTCAAAACATTTCATGGTGGACTCAAGTATACATCTCCCTTTTGTTAGTACTGTATGTCAGATACAGGGCTATCCTTTGCTGGTACTGTTCCTTACTTCTCTGTGGCTTCACCAATAATAATGCTCACCATTAAACAGTCAATATGGGCATAGAATACAGATTACAAAGCACTCACCCATACATCTCTATAAGAAATATTTTGTCATCAGTCCCGTTTTAAAAGTGACAAACCGAGGCTCAGGCAGTTCCATAGGTTTGTTCAGGCTTACCAAGGTAGTGGGTAGCTGAGCTGGGATTTCAGCCCATGTGATTCTAGGGCTGTGCTCTTTCCCTTGGGGTGAGGTCTTTAGAGTTTTTTATCCCCAAGCCATTAATCTACTGTGGCTTGCCATTGATTAGCTGCTAGGGCAGCCTGCAGTCTTCTGTTAGCCAGATGCCTGCAGTTTCTCAGGAGGACTGGTGATGTTGGGTAGGATTTTAGTCCTGGTAGCCAGGCTGTACTCCAAGACCTCTTTATTAAGAGCATGCTGCCTCATTTGGCATTCACAGGGGCTTGCAAGCAGTACTGATATAATAACTCAACAAGGGTCTACGAGTCCATGGTGAGTTCAATCCAGCCCTGATGGGTTTGGACTGCCCATTTACGATCTGCCTCGGATCCCATTCTTTCAGTTGGTTTCTTCCATGTTTTCTTCCTTTCAATATCATGCTACACTCCTTTCAGCACTTTAGCCTTTATTCCTGCATCTTCACTAGCCTCTGCCCTGCCATCAGCTAAACCTACTCCTTTATGAAGTTGTTTTTGCATTCTTCATTCCAACTCCTCACACTCCAGCCTACTAAAAAACATGGCTTCTATTTGTTTATTTGATTCCACTTTTAAATATATAAATGAGGATAATATCTATCACTCTGGGTTGATAGAAGATGAAATTAGTCATTCAACCAACATCTACTGAGCACCTGAAGTGGGCAGCATGTGCATAAGTCAAAGACTTAACTTCAAGCTAGATCTTCCTCTTTGTTTTTATGTAAAATATCTGTATTTCTTCCTCTCTGGCTCCTTATACTCAATCTTACACTACCCTGAAATACTTTTATAACCTCTCTCTAATATGTCCACAGTATGATTTCAACATAAAAATCCAATGGACTCTGAATCTTTTGTGTGGACTTCTCTGCAAGGATTGATATTCCTGACCGCGTTTCTTTTCCCAGAACTCTCCCCTCTATCAGTGTCCCTGATAGCCTCTTTTCTCACAATATCTATTTTTCATCCAGTCCCTAAATGTGGACAATGTTCATAGTTTTAGCCTCATATATCTGTCTGATACATGATAAAGTGCTAGTACTTTACTCTTAACAAAGCTGGATCCCAAATATTCAAACCAGTGCCAACATCTGATCAGAAACTGTGTCCTATATTTCCATAACCATGGACGTGAACAGCCATACGTCCATTTGGAACTTCAAACCATCTTCTTCAGGCCTTCCTTCTGACCTGTCCATTTTGACCAATGGCACTGTCTTCCTCTCTGTTACCCACAGTAAAGAGGTCATCACCCCGTTTATGTTCTCCTAACTTAGCATCAAAATGAGTCACTAGTGATTTCTTTCATAACAATTCCCACTTCACATATTTATGGTTTCCCCATATCCATTGTCTCCAGTCTCTCCTTCCTAATCACCTTCAACTGAGTGAAGGTAAACATCCTGAAACTATCATTGTGTTGCCTGACTCAAAACTTTATTATTAGTACCTGTGGGGATAATGTCATTTCAACTTTTGTATTGCCGGATTCAGTCTGTTTTCATTGGGCTCTCAAATTTAAATCCTAGATTTACTATTTTCTAGCTGTATGACCTTGAGGAAGCTAGATTCCTCTTTTTTAAAATACACATGCATTTGTTAACTCACTGATGAAAGAAAGGTTGAATGATTAGACTAAATGTCTAAGGTGCAAATTAAAAATAAGAAAATGTTGTTGTGTTTAGCATTGGTACATCCTCTTGATAATTCTTCAGCTTTAATCAAGCCTTTAGCTTTAGTATTGTTAGTCCAATGTGGTACAGAGGGAAATATGTAAGCTTGAGAGTTAGAGAAACCAGTGTTCGATTTCTGAATATTCTGATGAGTATCTGTGTGACATTGTGAAGTCATATAATATCACTGAGTCAAGGTTTTCTCCTGGTGAACAGGGATGATAATACTTACCTTACAGGGTTACATGTAAAATTAGGAGTAGCAGCATGTTGCATCGATTTTTGTTATTAAGATTATTCTTAAGAATGGTTTAAGGAAATAGCAATCATTCCTGACACTGGAAAATAGTTTTAGCCCATTTGGTCAGGAGCGTTTCACGGGGCCAAAGCTATTTGCATTTGTCTTCTGAATTTAAAACAAACAAAAAACCCACGTCCCTTACTTTGTCATAGTGCATGGCTGCATAAAATATGTTGCATAAGATTAAATCTATTACTCAACTACTTTTTAAAGAGAAGCTATCTGAGTAATAGAAAAAGGTAAAGTCACAGATTCCAGAGCTTTGTCACAAAATAGATGTGTGTGTGGCCTTTGAGAAAGTCATTTCATTTCTCAGGGCTTGAGCACTTTTATGCCTACGGGTTTCTTGCAGCTAAATAATTACATGAGTTTCAGAAACGGAGTGCCACCTGCTGTGGCCAGCTGAGAAGTGTCTGTAAGATTTTGAGGATTCAGTGCATCTGAATGTCACGACCAGAAGCTAAGCTCTATGATGAATAGAACGGACATAAAGTGTTCATGAAGCTGACAGAGAAGACTTGGTTTCTTGAATCTGCTTTCAGTATCTAATTTCTATCAGGTATCACTTATGCATTGCAACCACAAAATCACAGGAAAATCTAAGGAAGTTTAGAATTCCAGTAATGTGTCTTTACTAAGTTAAGAAACCTGTTTAATTCTGGGATGAGTAATTGTAATCAGATAGACTTGTGTGTCTAAACATTTTCTTAGGCATTAATGAACTGTGGGCAATATTAAGCAAGTCATAGAATTTCTTTAATCCAAATAGTCTTCACTACATGGTTATAAAGATTAAATGAGGGCACTTAGGCAAAGCCTTTACTTAGTAAAAATGGTCTAAAGGAAGTAAGTGCTTAATACATGGTAACCATTATTTTCATCATTAGAATGGCCTGTGTCTATATGAAGTAATCAGATGAACAGTTTTAAATGAGACAACTGGAGTGAAATTGTGATGAGTGTAGACAAGCCATTAAAGAGTCTAAAACTGAGGGAAATAAGGGTTTATTTCCCAGCTGCACACAATAATGTTTATGACTGTAAATAAGTCAATATTGCTGGTGTAAAAAAATGCAAACAGAGCATGTCATCTCTGCAGACCCACACAGCCGTAAGACCCTGTGAGTCGGTATATAATTCTAAGCCACACATCCTACTGTGTGACTCGTTGACACCTTTAGGTTACTACAGAACCAGAAATAACTGAATGAGACACATGAGGTCTCTCTTAACAGATGAGGCTTTTCACAAGTTCTTTACCCCCTCTATATGTCTTAGAGTCAACTGCAATTGGTCCTTTCTGGTATTCAGTTTTTTAACTATGAAAATAGTATGTTTTAAGAAAAAAATAACCTCAGACTTGTCATTTAGCTGGGAATCGCAGCCAGACAAGAATAAGTACAAGATATTTTAAAAAACCAAACTTATAATGACACCTCCATGAGTGAGGATGCTAATTACCTTTTAATAGGAATCCTTACATATCATTCTAATCCGAATACTCAAGCAGTTTGCTTTCATCGTGTCAAGTTGGCAGTATGTCACCCTGTGTTTGTGACTTGGGTTTGGCTGAAAAATAAATGGTGCTTCATATCATTTATTCAGCTACAGTGTTAACTGCTCTAGGTGCCTTCAATTCGGGCAACCGACATACGTGTAAGACTTCACTGTCTCCATTTACAACAAAAGAACCGATGACCAGAAAGTGTACGTTATTAACAGGGCCAATTGGCAGGTCAGTGTCTGAGGTGGGTTTCCAAAATAAGTCAGTCTGATTCAAGTCCCCGGCCTCCTTCTCTATGTGAAGATCATTTCTAGAAAATAATTATTTATTTTCATATTGATAACCCAGATAGTACAATGTGAACTTTTAAATCACATATGCTATGTTTTAAGTAGAGGATTCGACACAGTGAATAATGATTGTCTCTTTGATATGGCTGATGGAAACCAAAAATATGACCTGTGTCTGCATTACATGTGAAGAGTTCATTTGGACTAGCAAACTGTCAAAATGTTTGACTTGGTGTCTACCATACTTTTCATGATGGTGACATTTTGTTACAACAACTCCTTAAGATATTTCTTTAGATGCCTTTCTGCAGATGGCTCAGAGCTTTGGGATTGTCGGTGAAATGTAAAAAGGATGTTCTTCAAATCATTTTAATAGTTCTCTCAGCCTTTGTGGGCATAGACATATCCCAATTCCAACTAAAACTTTCAAGTCAGATTAATGCGTGGCCAGCAAATAATCCCAAACAGAAAATTTCTGTAAAAAATAGTAATGGGTAACCAAGAGGTTTTTAAGAAAATGCATATGTTCTGCTTCTTCTTGTAAAATGCATATTGTGGTGTTTGAGCAAGGCTTATTTCGCATACTTCAGAATTCTGCAGCTCTTTCTGAGGCTTATTTTGAAGTAAACCAGCCATAGGGGTGGACAAAGTAGCTGTTATTTGAGCTGCTGTGGGTAGAGACCTTATCCCACAAGGAGCCTGCAGGGTCCCCCATGCTCCATTCACAAGTTCTACAAAAACATGTATTGAGCACCTGCCAGGGGTCTGACACCACACTCAGCACTGAATGAGATACAGTTGACAGAATATGTGCTCCATCTCCAGAGTCCAGGCAATAGGCAAAACACTTACCCATGAAAAATTATAATACAGAGATGCTATAAACAAAAGTATTTTAAAGTTATATTAACTGCACCGGAGGGGTCACATGACTGACAGGTGTGATTCAAGAAGCTTTGGGAGCTACATTTGAATTATATCTTGAAAGAAGAACATGTCACCAGGCCAAGGTGAAAGTGAACATCATAGGATGAAAGGCTTTGAGCAGCAGCCTGAAGAGCTAGAGATCTCTTGGAGGTAGCCTGAAAGTTGGTTTGTTTATTCATTTTAAATATATATCTAAATGAAAGCACATAATGACTGAGGAAGAAATACTGGTAGAAATGTCAGGGAGAAATGAATGGTATGACATATATGTTGCACAGAGTGTGAATACTATATTGAAAATAATAGCAATGAGATATTTTTGAAAACAAGACAGTGCCCGACAAGCAGGCATGCTTTCTAGAGTACCCCTTGTTTTACAGTGTTGGAAAGTTTAAAATGGCAGCAAACTAGAGGAGGGAACTGAGTCATGTAAGAGGAAACAAGGAGAAGTAAAAACACACGAGAGAGCATGTAAGTGCCGGGACTATGACGGGCGGCTGACTATGTGTAGGTGGGTGAGCACAGAGAAGGGAAAATGGTGGCAACGACCTAGGTCCTGTGCTTTTTGAATACCAGCAGGATCCCGGAAAGCTTTCTGATGAAACAAAGTTAACAACTTTGGAAAACAGTCTTGTTCAGCAAATATTTGCTGAATGAAAACAGAACTAACAAAGGCCCATATTACCCAAACCAGGAATTCTAGCAGACCATGCTAGCACATTTTTATATTTGATTAAGGAAAGATTGACCCAATATGGAGTTTTAATGTGTCGTTGAAATGATAAGAATCCCTCGATTGAGGGATATATTGAAAATCTTAGCTTAAAATTTATATAAGAAAATGGGCAAATGGAACGATCAGTTGGTGTATGTGCTAATATATCTGATTTGAATCATAAATTTAAAAACTCTTCATCCTTAACTTTCTATATAACTAATGAATATAAATCTTGTGTACTATCCTCTAAAGCATACATTCTCTATTTGTGTTACAAGAAAATAAGAATGGAAACCTAGAACCTGATTTGCTAATGTCTAAATATATTTTGATATGTGATTATCTTCAGCAGCATCTACAAAATACTGAGTGCAAACTCTCACGTATAAAACAAATGCATTACTAAAAATAATCTGACTCAAATCTTTGTAAGTTCTCTCAGCTCACTCTCTGGGTGTGGGCATATCTGCATTCTATCCGAAGCTTTCAATTTAGATAATGTGCAGCCATCAAATACTCACGAAATAGAATTTTTTGTAAAACATGGAAATGGATTAACAAAGAATTTCAAAGACAGATATTTGAGACTTATAAAAACAATAATTAATATATACATCCAGACTGAAGTTATAATATCTCCATCATCAAAAATCTTGAATATTGACTATAAATTTGTCCTCAAAGCTAGTCAGTCTTAAGGCTGGTCAATTAATTAAGAGAGAAGTAAATAGTAAAAAATCCATGGAGCCATGTTTGGGGTTAATTCGTGACTCTGCCATTCCCAGGAAGCTGGGTTTTAAAATCTGAACAATTAATGAATACCCCTTACAGGATTAAAGACAAAATGCAGTCTCATACATCAAGGTATTTGGAATACATGTAATATACATAGGTGCTCAATAATGGTCAGGGCCATTATTATTTCAGTTTGTTTTCCATTCTGACACTCAAAGGAAATTGAAAAGGTTTCATGTCTAAGTCCTAAAGACAATTCTTACATTTTTAATTACTTGGTATCAATTTGAAAACTTAATTCAAATGGAGTTCTGATTTTATGAATGCACTATCACCTTGTTTCATCTATTAAACACCAAGTTCACCTAATATATAAGACAGAAGCATCATCAAATTTACCAACATGCATGTATGCCTTTTTTGTTACCTTCAGTAATCTGTTGAGTTTAACGAGTGAGTGTTAAATAATTACATGGGCTCTGAGACACTACAGTGAGTTAGAACATGAGTTTATTACACAATCTGTGAGCTCCTTAGCAGTGGAGTCATATTTTTCTCTGAATCCCCAGCAGAACCTAACACAGTCCTCAGTAGAAAGTGGATGAGGAGTAAATACATTGAATTAACAAACATATTACTTTAGGAACATTGTAGAGTAGAAGGTATATTTGATTTTGCTAAGACTGTATTTTATTTGTCTATGAGACGTCTGAACTCAGCACAGTGCCTAGAATAGGGCAGAAGTTTAAGAAACTTTTTGAAAGAATAATATTCCTCTACTATAGGTTTGGCCTTCATAGAATAAGATGTGTAACTCTTGATCAAATAATCAAAAACACATGAACATTACTTTACATGAAATCTCCCAAATATAAATCACTTGTTACCACTGTATTTCAGTTAATTTTCCAACAGAGATTTTACAAGTAATTAATACTAGTTAACTGAAGTGTCCTGATTTCATTTTCTCATTCAGTCTCTGTCAAATATACTGCTAGTCAAATGGCCAAAAAGAAAACAAAAAGGTATTCTGGAAGATCATGAGATTATTCCAGTCAAATTTCAGCAATGAATAGATACATTTTCATGAGTGCTTATTAAAAGTATTGGTGGGTGAACTATAAAAAATTCTGAAGTAGAAAAGGACCATGAGTATTTCTTAAGGAAAAGTGACATGTAAAACCAATAGTGTATAAGGAAAAACACTACTCTGATTAGATAACTACATTGGTATTTTCCTATCGACTAAACAACATAGATTTCACAAATACAAAATAATATGTTCAAGGTATGTGTATATATTTAAAAATAATTTTTAGGAACACAAAATTTAGGAAATAGAAGAGAATATGAAGATTTCATGTAAACCCCTCTCATGAAAAGAGTCAAATGACTTCTCACGGCCAATGTTGTCTTCAAGGCAGGAGAAAAGGAAAAATCCTATTACCTCCTTCGTTTCTGCCCTCCTCCTGTATCATCCACAATCATCCTTCATATCTTTAATATTAACAAGTATTGGCTTTAACTCAAGAAACTTACTCAGATAAACACAACATGGTTTTCTTTTAAAATACGCCTTTACTGAATATATCAACAAGGTACTGTATAGTGTAGAGTGAATTATAGTTAACAGAGTGTCGACATGATAGGTCTCAGAGCATGAGTGATGCAGAATCTTCCAGCCCCTTGCAGTCCCTTGCCAGTGAGAACACACTGGATAAACCAGCAGTCAAACATATGATTCGAATAACCAATCATCGGCATTAACTTTCAGTGAAGGCATGCTGCTCCTCTGAGGGACACATAGTGGCGATGCCTTCACCTTGCCTCTTAAAGGTTATAAACATGACAGCCCATAGATATCTCTACAAATGCCCTAGCATGTGTGTTTGTATGTGTGCACACATGTGTTTCACACATGTGTAAAAATGCCTGTGGCAATGACTTTCTTTGTGCTCTTCTGGTGGGTGTGCTGCTAGAAAAAGGAGACAGTTAGCAAAATAATCAGATTTGTGTGTTATAACAACAGTATCATACGTGTATGAAACTTTCCCCCTATAATCAGTGACAAGCATCCCCCATGCCAGCATCGTCTTTCAACCTGCTGAAGAAACCAGCGAAGGAATTAAATAGCAACTTTCTATATTAGTATTTTGACTTAAAAGTAAGAGCATCCTGCAAAGGATTGACAAGACTAAGAACTGGGAAGGACCTTCTGTTTGTTTTGTGTGTGTACCTTTTTCTCAGTGGGGCACTCTTTCCTGCTTTGCTCTCCCTTGCAGCTGAAAAGAAAAGTCATGAGCAAAAATGCAATTCTAATTATTCTCACCTTCTAAAGTGAAACTTAATGTCTGCTTTTTACAGATTAGAGAAAAATGTTACAAAGAAATAAGTCAATGGATACCAACCACTTCACTACCAAAACTTGCAACGGGCTCTGCCGCTGAGCTTTGCGGGCTGAGTGCCACACCTGCTCCTGCGGACTGCAACAGAACTGCCTGTGCTGGGAATGGTGGCTCTGGTCACGTGAAGAGTGTGTCCTCCTCAGTGGGGAAGGCAGTCCTGACTCCTGTGAAATGTCTAAGACCGTCGTGATCTGCGCTTGCAGAAAATGGAGCCATAATACTTATTAGTTCATTAACTTACCAGACTGGTCACATTACACTTGTTTTTTAACCACAGGAAAAAAAGTATCTCATATATTTTCATCCAATATCCAGATAATTAGAAATTGCATAATTTCTCACAGGATAGAATGTTTTCCACTTGTTACACAAGAAAAATACCCATGGGAACACAGTCCTGTCCCTGCCTGTGACTGTCTCATGTGATGAGCCACTGATGCGTCTCACAGTTTTCAGGAAAGCCCAGGATCTCTCCAAGATCAAACACTCACCCTACACGAGCAGGTATAAATGACAACCTGGGCATGAGTAATGATCACTATACTCTCTATGATCATGACTATGCCTTTTCCTTTAGAATTTCCTCTGCATAGTTGTGGCCTACGATCTGAAATCATCTCACTTGGTCAGTCAGCATCAAGCTCTTTATAAGCCAATGGGCATGTCTTTGTTCACTCTTGACACTTGACTAAACACCTGAAAATACATAAAATGCCAGCAAGAGAGGGGCAAATATAGGGCAGATGGATCAACACAAGACATTCTCATGACTAAAAATGTCATTCAAAGCATAATCCACCCCTGATGGTTGTTTAGCGGTTTTCCTCACACACATGAGACATTACAGATCTAATGATGTGTTTTGTATGCTGGCATAGGTGAGAGCCTCAGGTGTGTTATTACAAACAGGGGGCTGAATTTCATTTTGGCCATCTTTGCCATGTTAAGCACAAGATGAAAGTGAAGCATGTTATCACATTCTACCTCTTCAGGAACACCTTCCAGCGAAGCAACCTTTTCAGATCATCCTAACCACTTCACAACACTAGATCCCCAATGTACCACTTAAGCCCCAAATAATCCTGTGAATCCCATAAGACAGTAAAGACACTTCTCTAGCCTTGGTCTTCTTGGCCCAGAGCAAATGATTTCAGCAGCCAAATATCCCACTAAGGGTTATACATACAACACAAATAAATAAGAATGATTATTTTGTAGATAAAAGAAAAAACCCTCAAAATCAAAGTACCATCATTTTAACACATAGTTTTATCTACACAGCCAAGGGAAAGAGGGAAGTGGAAGGGAATTATCCAGATAATTACACAAAACTCCATGTCATTGTCCTGAATTGTAGATGGCTTACTGCTTCACCGATCACCTTCCTAGATTGTCTTATTCCTTCACTGCATGGACCTAGCTCTAAAAAGGCAACAGCCAAAACTCATTAGCTAATCAACTAAAATGGAAACCAAAATCACTGTAAAATTAATTCAAATTAATTCATAGCTATTTTTGGTTCAACTAACCACAATATTTCTTTTCTTGTGTCTACAATATTTTATCTTCAGTAATATTTTCTGCTTATTCTGAGGGACAAGGGAGATTAAAACATATAAGGTGGATCTGTATTATTAAAGAAAATAAAGCTCTTACTATAAAGAAAAACTTGCATAGCATTTTATACCTAAACTTTTACAATAAGACACATCACAGTTCTATTTTTTTTAAATTGAGAGAGAGAGAGAGAGCACACGCACAAAGTGATTGTGACATTGACTTTATGGAAACCCAAAACAATGGGCAGCGGTGGAGGAAATATGCAAAACCGAGTGAAATGCCTAAATTTGATTTTGAAAAGAATTTCCCAAGGGTGTATTTTTAGAACACATCTGTGATCTATAGCCCTTCTACATCTAAGGGAAGGAAAGGAGTCCGTTGTATATGCTTTCTGGAGTGAAGCACAAGGATCCTTCTTTTTTCCATGCCCTCTGCTCTGTGCCCAGCTTTGCCTAGATTAAGAGAACAAGTCTCTCTGACTTGTTCATTTTTCATTTGTTATCTTGTTAATAGAAGATTGATTATCCTTCCGTAGTTCCCAAAGAAGAGAAATATCCAAGATTGAAATGGAATAAATAAATTTTTAAAGATCGGACAGGATCAATGTCAGTCCAAGGGGGAAACTTGATAATGCTTTAAAAAATACATTATTTTGGCCAGATGTGATGTGTCCTTACAGAATTTTAGCAGTGACAATTAGTGTACATTTTTAATTGTATAAGTATATATGAACACTTTGTGCAACCAAAACTGGCATCCACAACATTCTTTCCAATTTGAGCAGGGAGGAAAGGGAGAAAATCAAACAGCATAAACAGCTAATTAGGAAAATATATGTGAGGTGGTTGGAAGACAAGACTTTGTGAGGGGGTAAAAGTGTTAATTCAAGCTATTTCAACATGATACTAAGAAAGGCAGTTGACACCATATAGCAGAACTACTGATCACTTGCTTTTGTCTAAATGGCGTCACTGACAGGTTGTTTTAGTGTATTTCAAACATTGATCCCTTGTTGGTCTAAATATCATGTTGACATAGCTGCAGTGAATCTACCCAAACAAATAATTCTCATTATCAAAAATAATTCCATTCAATATAATCTTCCCATTATTTTATTAGCATCTTCTAAAAAAGTATTCTAGAATATATCTCTGTTGAATGTGATTCAACCTGACATATAATTTTGAATAGTATCACTTTTAAAGGGAATTTTCTTGCCGGGACAGCTTACCTGTCCCTGAAGATGACTAAAATCAGACTCAGGGCTCTAACTCTGCTATCACGAAGGACCAGGGGAGCATGAGGAGTGATTTTTAAGTTACGAGTAAGAACGCCAGCCCCCAGATTTAAGGGTCTTTTCAATACTCATCCCATATTTTCGGATCTACCAGGTTGAGTTAACTTATCTCATAGGAACTGACTTCCTCGTGATGCTTTCTCCGTTTCCTGTTTTGGGTCAAATCAGGGTAACTACCTCTATTCTTATATTCAGTAATTTTTAAAAACTTTTCTTCCAGACCAGGAAGTATAGAAATAGCATGAAGATATCTGGGTCATTCTTTGTTTGACCCCTCTTATTTAGACTACCCTGATGAATCCATTTTCATCTGCCCTTTCATCTGACAACCAGCTCTAGGAAAAGAACTCATTTTGACAGTTTCAACAGCAAAGTGGTTAATGTGCATCATAAGGAAGAATCACTCGTTCTTTTGCCTTGGCGTTGGGTTCTCTTTGTACAACCCTGTACAGTACTTCAGCAACTATTTTTTTTTTTTAAGATTTAAAAAGCAAAGAGTTACAAAACTGTTTGTAATTAACTTGAAATAGAAAAGATAGCACTTTTTTAAAATCCCATTATATAGTACACCGTATAAATTACAGAGTATTCAAATGCACAAATGCATCTGGGTAACATTTATCAAATGTAATTTGCGTGTCTTTATGTGCACACACGTGTGTGTTCTTGGGAGTTTCACTGTCGGCCTGCGTAATGCTGGACCTTGGCCGTCACGTATGGCAGTGCTCCAGATCTGGCACACTGCTGTTGCAGTATCGCATGTTGTTGGGGATGTGGCAGTCTGTGTAATTAATGCCCCCATTCGGGGTGTAAATGGGCTGCAGTCTGAAATCTCCTTTAAGGAGCTGATCGTTATTTAAGGAGACGATCTGAAAGCTGGTTTCTGTCATCTCCAGGATGGAGTTGTCCTTCTTAGTGCCCGCCTCACAGTAGTCATCTTTCCGCCGGCCTCGGTTGTATTTCCACTTCTGGGAGGTGTAGCGCCCCTTTTTGTGCATGTGCCAGCAAAAGACGCTGAGCAAGACCACGAGCACAAATATCACTGCACCCCCGATCAGGCCCGCCAGCAGAAAAGGGGAACCCATGCTGTGGGAGGTCGTTTGCTCGTGGCTGGAAGCAGTGTTGCTGCCATTGTTCAAATAGGAGGCATGGGTGGTGGCCTCCGAACAAATGGTGTCTTCTATAGCTCGGTAGTTAAAAGCATCCAGTGGCACCAAGCAAATCCGGTAGGTGGATCTGGGCTCCAAGTTAACCAGGCTCAAGTGTTGCTTTTCCCCACTGACTATGCGTTCCTGAACAATGCCACCGACTAAACTGTGGCCCATCTTCACCCATGTGAGTTTGTATGCCATCACAGTAAAGAGAGACAGCCAGCTCACTTGAATGGAAGTGTCGTTCACAAAATGGACAGAGAGCTGGATCCGTTCAGAAATAGGTGGGGTCGCTCTTTCTCTGCCATCCCAATCGGGGACAGTGGGAAGTTTGGAGGCGGTAGGAGTCGGAGGCGTATAGCTTTTGCTAGGGGTTAAGACAGAGAGTGTGGGCGGCTGAGTTGTTGGAGGAGCTGTACTTGGGGCTGAGGTGAGGACAGGCAGGCGGGGCGTCACAGTGGGACACGACAGGAGATTCATATTCAACTCCCTGACGGCCATCCCCCGGACTTGCTCAGGACCTTGGCACATGAAACCTCGCACATTGAGAGATGAAGGGATGTACTTGAGCCATTCTGTGACCCATCTAATACTGCAGTCGCAAAACCAAGGGTTATTCCGAGCAGTGAGCTGCTTCAGGTTGGAGAGGTTATCAAAGACCCCTTGAGTCAACACGCGCAGCTGGTTGTTGGATATATCCAGCCGCTCCAGCTTCCGGAGGTTGGAGAAGGCTGTCAAAGGGATGTGGTTTATCTGGTTGTCCTGCAGATACAGCCGGAGCAGATGCGTACCTGGGAGATCAGAGGGGGGGTGGGAGAGAGAATTCCTTACGATTGAAAACTCCTTGAGCTTGGTGAGATGGCTGAAGGTGCCCTCGGCGATGCCTCTGTTGGTCAGGAGGTTCCCGTCCACAATCAGACGCTCCAAGCTCGTGAGGTTCTGAAAGGCCATGTCGGATATGACAGCGATCCGATTTTCATCCACTCTCAGCTCTTGCAAGTCCACAGGAAGCCCAACGGGTACACTGCTCAGATGATTCTTGGACAGAAACAACAATTTGAGGCTGATAGCCTCCCGGAAGGCCCCGTCTTCCACCCCCACTGTGGATATAGAGTTGTCATCGAGGTGTAGCTCTTCGAGCTTCAGGAGCTGGGCGAGAGCTGCTCGTGAAATGGTCTGAATGTTGTTTTCCTGCAAATGGAGAACGCGGACGTTCTTGGGAAGGTTCATGGGGAATTCATCCAGTTGGTTGCCGTAAAGGTAGACCGTGTGCACCGACCGCACATTGTGCAGCTCTGCAGGAAATCCAGCGTTATTGATTTGGTTGTTGTGGAGGTAGAGTACGGTTACGCCCTCCGGGATCCCAAGAGGCACTGAGGTCAAGCTTCGCTCGTTACAGTAGACAAAGTTCCTGTCACAGCGGCACACACTGGGGCACGCCAAGAGTTTTGACACTTGTGAGGACAGCCCCAGAGAAATGAGAAGCCAGGATTTTAGGAAAAAAGCCCCATGGCCGGGCCACTGTGTGGTCTGTAGGCCCATTTCTGAAGTACAGAAATAGAATACAATATGGTGGGGAAACGAAAAAGAAAAAGAAAAAAAAAAAAAAGGAAGCAAAACCAAAATGACTGGGTGGAGTTCTGTCAAAGTCCAGAAATCCAAGTAGAGGAAAAGTCCCAAATGTCCACGGTAAAAGAATATTCCTGCAGTCTCTGGTCTTGTCAGCCTGTGTTGATCTCCTTGCTACTGTCCTCCATGTGCAAAATACAAAAAATAAGAAAATAAATTCAACAGAGAGAATTTTCTACAGAAGCAAGGAATGAAGCCAAGTTATCAGCGGTCAACAGGGGCCCTGATGGGCAGGCAGAACACCCGTCTTCCGTTGTACCTCAGAGCAGCGTCGGTCAGTCCGTGAACTTCCTGGTTAAGCTCAGTCTGCAATCTGTGTAGGAAAGCAGAGAGAAAAGAGTCAGTTAAGGATATTAATGAAAGAAGTATTGACCTGAATGTATTATTTTCAAGAATGATGTGATTGGAGTGTCGCCGGTTCGATGCCCAGTCAGGTCACATGCCTGGGTTGCAGGCCAGGTCCCCAGTTGAGGGCGCACGAGAGGCAACCACACATTGATGTTTCTCTCCCTCCTCCTCGCTCTAAAAACAAATAAATAAAATCTAAAATATATATCTATTAAAAGAAAAAAAAGATGTGATTGAGACTAAATGACTAGGGGCAGGTGATTGGCATTGAGTGATATTTTAATAACAGTAATTTAGTTGAAAGGGTATTCAAGAAATGAAAATGGCTCAATTATCTTCAAAACAAAACCATACTGTTACCTCTCATTGTCAACTATTATATTGTGAATTTTACAATCCCAAACAGTTCCGTCTCTTCAATACCTATTTGCATATGCAAATAAGCACATAGATGAATCCTCTGATTCGAATAATGCGATCACCTAAAGATCCAACTGGTTAAAGTCTTGTTTCAAGATTAAACAAGTGAATGAGGAACTAATAGAATTTTAGGAAAAAATGTGAAACCATTTCAAGTTATAAACAAACAAATGCAAAATGGCAACTGACATAGTCATTTAAATAGATGCAGCCTTTTGATCTGACACCTTGATGAAGTGATGTAAACTTGAGGCACAGAAGCTTGTGTGAAGGCAGAGAGAAAACTTTTCTTCCCCATTTTCTGCCTCTTCTCATCTTCTGTCTTCCTCTAAAAGAGCTTACATCTGGGTTACTAAGGAGAATGACCAAGTCCATTCCATGACACATTTTCACTTATCCCCTCCTTCGGGACCTCTAGGTATAGATGAATCATGCCACTGTGATCCTTCTGGGTGTTTCAAAACTCATGATTGGGAATACATTATTTTTCAACAACACAACCGTTCTCCATCTGTGAGTTTTTCCTGCTTTTAAAGGAGGACTTTCAGTGAACTTGGAAATGATAGAAGACACAGTTATGGAAGTAAAAGTAACCTACACATAGTACTCACGCCTTCATGGTCCAGAACTTGTTCCAACTGTTTTCAGATTAGAAGGTAAAGAAGTTAATTGAAAGGTGCCAGATTTGATTTTCCTACAAAATAAGCTAACATGACAGGATACGGAAAGCTATGAGTCTCTTAAATCTCACCAATACCCAGAGAGTAACACATTTTATATCAAAAAGCATGGAGGAACTATTTGAAGTTGTTCCTTTGGCTTTCTTTTGAAATATAATTTAAAAAGGAAACAAAAAATTGTTAGTGTTTTAAATGTCAAGGATATTATAAAGTTTTTCTGCCATTAAAAAAAAATTGTGAACGATCTAAAAATGCCTTTGATTACCAGAAATGATAAGTCATTATTTACTTTTCAGAAACCTTTTTAAAAAAAGTTAGAGTGGTATTATTTTTCCAGGCAAAGAGGTGGCTATGATACTTTGAAAAAAATAAACAAAATTACTAAATTTGTTAAACTTATAAATATATGATGTGGCACTGAATGGGAACCAATCTATGCTAGCAAAATCCCTCTCTTCTTAAAGAATAATGTATAGTACAACTAAAAGTAGTATAGGAAAAATGAGTTTAATGCATAAGCTTGGTGTCATCCTTAGCTCAGGTTTCAAGGTTTTAAACCATCTAAATGGTCCCTAATAGCTTGTTAATCAAGTGTGATCCTTGGTCCAGAAGCATGGACTTGACCTCAGAAGTTACTGGAAACACAGAACCTACATGATAGTGAGAGCCTTGTGCGGGCACAATAAAACTTGACAAGCACTGCCGCAAAGAGTGCCATCTTATTTAACCATTCAAATGTTTTAAATTGCTACATGTAAAACAAAGGTAAGAGCATGTCAAATGACTATTTAGAGAAAACTAAAGGCATAAGGCATGCTCACCGTTTCTGTCTCCAACAGATAGTCTTAAATTAAATTTTACATGCAAATGACATTTTATGAGTGGATAAGAAATATCATCTGGAAGAAGTCACTGGTAATCAGGAGTCCAATTTTCTAAAGCATGATTTATTTAAGAACATGAAACTGTTTGGTGCTGTTAACATTTACTCTTCAAAAGAGGTAAGGTATGGTGATGAGAGGAATATGATCTAGTATATTTTTTAGTGTTCCACAAGAATCTTCAAAGTAGGATGTGAACACACAGTTCATAAACTTTCTGAAGGGGCAAAACAGCTGCATTGGGGTTCCTTAGTAAGTTCCTGTGTACAAATAGATGCTTAATTGTGTTTAAATGTCAACTGTTTAGGGCCTGAAAATAGTAACCCCATACATGAGGATGACATAATTTACTTGGAAAGCTCCTCCGCTAAGATCCTCAAAACAAAATCACTGGGAGTTAACAAAGTGCTCAGGGGTGGACCTGGAGACTCCCACTAGGTACCCAGACTGTAAATTTTCCATTTGCCTGAGTTGTGTCCTCTGGAGGAAATGGAGGAATAGGTCCTTCTGCCCCAGACCTCACTCCCTTGCAGGTGTATTTTATTATAAGTGCTGCTTCTTTAATTACCTAAGAGGAAGGGTACCTGAAGAGGGATCCTCAAGGGGTTACAAGGGGGACACTGTTACTGTTTCTCCACCTTCCAAGGAGAAAAGTCCCATCTAGATCATAATGTGTTGATCACCTATAACAAATGCAATTAGGAGTGAAAACAAACTCAAAGGCTTTTCTCTGAGCTTCTTGGGGGTCCCACAGAATCACAGCACACAGTAGATTTGCTCTCGTCCTTTGATCAACAGCAGCCTACATATTATGTCAGCCAATACAGTGTAGCTCTGTTCAAAGTAGCACAACTGTAAAATTACAAACACAGAGGAAAAAAAAAACATTTCTGAATTTCAGGACACTATAATTTCCTCTACGTTCAGCAACAATTCCTACTGAATACTGAAAGCAGAAATCCTTTTCGACCTCAAGCTGGAGACTGTATTTATGGAGACAGCAGAACAAAGTAACAGTCAAAAGGCTGGGCGCTGAGATCTCATTCCACCTCTGACCCTCAGCAGCTCTGGGACTCTGGGTAAATTAACCTTTTAAGGCTCAATCTCCTCATATGAGAAATGAGGATAATAGTAATTCCTAACTCACGGCGCTCTTGAGAGGATTAAGTTGGATAATGTTGTGAAAAGCGTCTATGGTACCTTACACATGGCAAAAACATAATATAATAAACAGTCATTCTCTGTGTACATGTTATTATCAGTACTAACCAAAGAGGCAAACTCCAAAATGTAGAGAAAAATAAAATCACATTTGACCTGCTAACATCTGTGCCTCTTCACTTACCCCAGGGCTTCTCAACCTCAGAACCACTGATATTTTGAACCTGACTAAGTCTTTTGTTGTGGGGTTACCATGAGCACCCAAACATGTCTCCAGACAGTGCCATGTATATGTCCCCTAGCATAGCAAAACCTTACCAAGTTGAGAACCATTCACCTGCACCATTTTCTAAGTACTTTAGAAGGTTATCATTTTACTCTGATTTTACAGAGCAAGTTGAAGGCATGTTCTTAGTAAACATAACCCAAAAATGCTCCTTGCTTTGGACTCTGAAAATGCAGTATGTGTTTCATTCATTTTTTCAATCAATATTTATTGGGCACTGGAATGCGGATACAGTCTTTCACAGAGCTGATGTGGTTTTTGGCTTCGTGAGGCTTAAAGTTTAGTGAGGGGAGAAAACTGAGGACACAGGGAATTACGGTACTGTGTAAGGCACACTGACCTTGGGGCATCAGGAAATTACGGTACTGTGCATAAAGCTCTGCCCTAGCCCATGGAGTATCAGGAAGAACACCGAAGGAGGATTGTCTAAGTGATGGTCTGAAGGGTAAGAACGGGCAAGCCAGGGAAGTTTCAAAAAGTTTTGCACATGGATCCAAGCTGCTTATAGTGTGGATCAAGAAGCAAATCGCAGATCAGCTGAGAAAAGGAACGAAACTTTGACTTTGCCCCAACTTTGCTCCTCTCTAGAGGCAGTCCTTTTTTCATATTATAGACAAGCTCATGTTTCAATGTCATTAACCATTTCACTGTTAAGTATCTACTGCTGGAAATAAAGAGATGAATAAAGATGAATTTAAAATACGGACAGCAACAGTTTTTCTTTTTTTTTTTTCTTCTTCTTCTTTTCTTTCCTATTTGTTTGAATGCTGCATTGACTGAGTTTCCCCTCAAGGAAACAGGAGATAATGAAGAACAGCTTCATGAAAGGTGCTGGGTAAAAATAGATTTTTTTTTTTTTTTTTTTTTTGAAAAGCTGAAAACACAGTTTCAAAAGCATGGGTGTAAATCAGCATGCAGGCAATGCACTTCGGAGACAGCAAGCCCTCGCCCTGGCAGTCTGTTAAAGATGACGGTAAAAGCAGAAGTTCGTCCAGGCTACTTTACTTTATTATTTTCATCGGAACTGAGACTCAAGGCACACAAATCATGGAAAAGCTTTCTGCAAAGTATTTCTTTCCTAGTGCTGCCTAAGAAGGTTTTTGGTTTTTTTTTTAAGTTAATTTCAGGATCCTCTAATCCATGAGCACTTAATAAACTCAGACTATAAAATCATAGTTCAGAAAATAAGAACTGTCAATAAGCATTGTAGATTGCATAATATAGTGACACTAGGACAAACCTAATAAAATCCTAATGGTTTCAGCATGGCTGGATTGAGACAGGACGGCACAGTGCAGGAAGTGATATTGATACCGATAGACGGGCTGTAGACAGGTTGGCCGGACCGCTGTGTGTGAACTGGGGGCGTGGCACGCAGCCCAATAGTACCCCTGCAAAGCGCCGCAGCGTGGCAAGGATAGCGCGTTTCACAACACTCCCACGGGCTGGCCGCTTTGCCCAGGTAGCTGAGCTCCTGCCTTGTGAACAATGTGTCTGTCCCCGGTCCACAGTGTTCTAGTCCCAACTGCAGATCCCTGCCCATGTTGCAAGGTGCAGTCCTCGGCTCTGCCTGAGGGGTTGTCCTTGGCTCTGGTTCAGAAACTGTCCTGGGCTCTGCCTGAGAGTCGGGGCAGGGTTTGGGGAGTGGGGTGGGGTTTACAGGGACCCTTTACTTTGTCGGTGGGCGCTGTGTATGGGCAGCTTGCTGTATGTGGAAACTAGGGTGGGGGGGGGCCATAGAGTCAACTAAGCTCCACAGTAGTCTCCCCCACCCCTGGGCAAGATGGGGGCAGGAGGAAAGCTAGCAAGTGCAAGGCCAGCAAGGTAACTGGATAGGAAGAAAAGCCCTCCTACCCATTTCTGGGACCTGATTAGGGGTGGAGCCAGGGGAAGGAAGGCACATGTGCCATAGAGATCAGGATGGAAGAAGGGGAAGTACTGGACCCAAGAGGCCTGTCAGTCTAGCCTAGGCAAGTTAAGGAACAGGTTGGGAGGTGAACCCACCCCCAAAATGAGAAAGTTTAGGAAGTTAATTGGTCATTCTGAGGAAGCACTTGGTCTGTTTCAAACCCCAAATTAATACAAACCCATTGGAACAAAGAGGTCCCACTGTTGCTTGTAGCTGCTGCTCAGGATCTGCACTTGGACCGAGTACTGGCCTGTCCTCTCTAGGGGCCCATGATCGCAGGAGAAAGTCTCTCTCTCTCTCTTGCTGGCCTGCTGGAGCGTTCCCTGGTGTATTCGTGTGCTCCCCAGCATGGGAACATGGGACATCGTGGCCCTAGAAGCCACATGGCCAATGTCACCACCGGCTCCACACACCATCTCCAGGAGGGAGCCTGAAGCTGGACAGCAGCTGGGACCAAGATAAGCGACCTCCATGAATGCTTAGCAGCTGCCTCAGGCTTCAAAGGACAGTACTTTAAATGGAGCAGGAATTCTGGGGACTGCTTTTTGTTTTGGTCTTGCTGGGGATGGCTGGCTTTTGTTTGGGTTTTGTGAAGGAGGTGAACGTTGACATGGGGAGTCCCCCATTGTCCCAGATCATTCTGCATCAGAATAAAAACTTCTCTATTTTCTCACTAGCCTCTACCTCTAGAGTTTGCCTTTTTGTGTTGGTGGGCAGCTTAACCCCAATTTGCTCTGGTAACAATACAAATGTGAAGTATCACATCAAGAGGGATTCACCAAGAAGATTCCTAGGTTACACTGGACTTAGAGCTCCTAGAGTTAGGCAATTTGTGCTTAAAATCAGAAACACACACAGGCACAAAGTCTATAGGCCTCACTACTCTACAAATCTCTTTGCTACAATCTGGAAACAGTAAAGCAATTTTAGATCTTGTGCACATTTCCACATTCCTGAAGATAGGTTATAAATACTGTGCATACTACAATCAGGAGAGTTCTGTAGTTAGTTGGTTAAAATGTGGGGATTAGCAGAGGAATTTGGGGAAAAATATAACAATAGCCACCCCTAATTTGAAATCATTTTTCCATTTCATTCATTAAAACCTCAACCAAGCCTCTTAAAGTTTCTCATTAGGCAAATATTTTTCTTTGCTAAAACAAAGAGAGAGAAAGGACAGAGAGGAGGGAAAAGGGGAAGGGAAGAAAGGAAACACTTTATTTAAACACTTGACAATTTCCTGGCTCCAGTCCATCTAGAATTGAAAGCATTAAAATTGGAGAGAGAAAAAAGCTATTCTCCTGGTAAGCATAAAACTCTCTAACACATCTGAAGAGATGTTCTCCCAAGATTCCCCATGCAGTTGATTCAAATAATGCAGATAAGTTTAGAACAGGCAACCAATGTTACAACTCAAATGCATAAACTTGGAAGACACATTCATTATTGCCACAGGTTCCTCCAACTACCTCAATCCACTAGGGAGCTCCCATTGACCATCCCTCGGGTGCATTGAAACCTGCATAATCTAAACTACAGACTAGGCCTTCAGGGTGTTCAATAAACCCAGTGCTGAATAAAAACTAATAGAGAAGAATTTTATTGAGACAGCACTAATATAATTAAAGAAAAGAAAAAAAGTACATGATGCATAAAGAATGGACCCTCTACAGTTCATATCTATATTATTTTAAAACTATTTCAAAGAGTTCCTTAAAGTTCATTTATTCATACATTCACATTTCTTTACTCAAACATGCAAGATACTGAGCAACTAATATTTTAGGCAATGAAAAGAGCTAATTTCTTAGACTCTCATATCTGGGAGAGATTTTTTCCCACCATTTGATCCAGTGATTCCCCAACCCTGAGAGTCTTCCAAAACACTAGGGAAAGATGACTAAAAATGAAGATTTCTGGATTCCATCCTGCAGATTCTGGTTTGATAAGTCTTCGAAAGAGTCTGGGCACATACATTTTGTCAAATGTCCCCATTTGGGCCTGGTGATCAGCCACTGTAAGGCTCTCTTACTCAGGCACTCACTGTCAGGAATTGCCTTCAGAGCATCGAGACAACTGGTCTTCCTCTCTTCTGGATCAAACAACATGTGAGAGGTGTGTACAGAAGGTTTGGGAGTCAGAATTTAACTTTGATCACAGCTCAGCCATTCATTTATCACATGACAACAGGCCCTAGATTGAACCTTTCTGAATCCCACTTTTTCATCTCAAGAGATGAAAATATTGGAAAAACTAGACATACTCTATGTAAAGTAACTAGAGTGCCAAGCAGTGATTAAATGAACACAATAAACTATAATTTAAGAGAGCTAGAGACGGTATAATGAACAAGAGCAGGTTCTGCGAACAGTTGACCTAAACAGCTTTTCCATTTATCGGCTATGCTGACCGGGCACCTCGTTTCACCTCTCTATGCTCCAGTTTACACACATGTAAAATGGAGAAAATGACAGTATTAATCTTTTGTGGTGCTTGTAGGGCTAGAAATCATTTAGAATATTACCAACATGCAGGAAACATAGACTAATTATGTGGTAATCATTCTTGCTATCAGCTTAAAAAACAATAATAACAACAATGGAATATACTCAGCCACAAAAAGAATGAAACCTTGCCATTTTTGAAAACATGGATGGACCTTGAGAGTATTATGTTATGTAAGTAAGTCAAAAAGACAAATACCACATGTTTTACTCATATGTAAAATCTAAAACAAACAAGCAAAAAATTCATAGCTACAGATGGCATTGATAATTCCTGGAAGAAAACAGTGTTGGTTTTGAGGGGAGCAAATAAAATGATCATTTTGTAGTTCATACAGATGTCGAATTACATGCTAGAACCCTGAAAGTTATAAAATGTTATATACCAATTTTACCTCAATAACAAAAATAAAAATAAAAGGTAACATAAGCCACCTGCTCCAAGGAGCTTTTGTCTCTAATTTTGTAGAGATAAGTTGGTTTGAATCCACAAAATTTTGCTATCCTCTTTCATTCACTATTGTGATCATAGTTCATTTCATGAAGATACACATACACGTTTCCAACCATGAACCCTGCAAATAAGTGGAGATACATATGTGTCTCTTGAGATTCTCTCCATTCCTGTGTAAATGTCCTTTTTCTATCATTCTATTGTATCTTCCAGACTTTTAACAATGCTATTGCCTTCACTGGTAATATACTTCTTGGTATGTGTTACCCAGAAAGGAAAAGAAGACTCAAAATATGGTCTGACCAGTACCAGCAAAGTCCAACAAATACTTGGGGAATGCACACTTCCTGTCAAGCATGGAGCTAGTTACTAGAAAGATAACTATGGCATGGCCCTTGGTATTGAAAGAGATTCATGTGAGATCATGTAATTCTCCGCATAAAGCTCTGTTTAATTCCCAAATCGTTTTAATGTTTCATTTCATTTCATCTCATAACCCATAAGAAATATGTATACCAACCTTGAAAGAAGTCTACAGAAATAGAGTAATCTGCCTGAAGCCATATAGTTGGTTTGGGTAAAGAATGGCATTATAGATTCATTGTTAAAAAATACTAGCTTCAAATATGATGTTATAAATGGTGTTAATTACAATGGTATTAAAATCAACACCTACTTCTCTGCCAAAATGAAGACCCCTTCCCACTGCTTAAATCAATAAAGTTAGCAGTAGCACAGCACTGAAATGCGGAACACCTCTATGCCGGATCTGTGTACAGGTGAAGAATAATTGGCCAGGGATGCATTATCCACACTCAGCACACCACTGCATGGCTTTACAGGAGTGGGAAACCACGTGGCTGTCCAGGTGATAAGCAGCAACAAGACGCTAAAGATTAGGAGTGTCTAAAAGTCTTGAAGGGTCCTTACAGGGTGGTAGCAAGAAAGACAGACAACAAAGTCTCCTTGCCTACTTCAACTGCAAAATGTTTTACATTTTCTGTCACTACGTTCTATAGCTTGAAAGTTTTTTATGTGCAGCCACTGTGGGAAAACTGTGGCAGGTGAAACTGTTCACCCAGCACATGGCCACCTTACATGTACTAACCTCTTGGGATGAGATGGCAGAGGTATCATGAGTTCCTCGAATTCCAAGGGGAAAATATCTGTAGAAAATCGCATCAGTATTCTGCGAACCAGTAAATTGAGAGAAAGTCTTGCTAGATCTGCTTTTTCTCTACAAAAGACAGTGTCCAGACAATCCAATAAGAGCACTAAACTCTAGAAAGACTGAAAGCTTTCTTCTTCCATTTCCACCCCACAATTCATACACTCAGGGGTCCTTCTGAATGCGAGTGTCCTTTCTATGCTGTGCCCCATGCTGTCATGCACCCAAGTGCAATCTTCCAGCATTTGCCTAGAGTGGGGAAGGAAAGAGTAAGTCATCCTGTGTCTCCCTTTTCCCTTCCCTTTCTTTAGGGAGGCAAGCTAGGCTGGCATAGAACAGAGATTTGAGATTAATGTATAAACAGTTCTTGATAATTCAAAAAATACATATAAGTAAGAACTATACTCACATGATTCATCCCAGACCCCTATACAAATTCCAACTTGATTTCAGATGCAACAAAATATTCAAATATCTATTGAACACAGGCTATGGTTAATATTGTGAAATACTCACAGAGTTATGAAAAATAAGACATTATTATCTTGCATTTAAAAATGAGGAAAGAACCTGGGAAAAACTCATGATTTACTTTAGTTTACATAGTAGTGAATTCTAAAAAGTCAGTGGTCTTCTCACTCTACCACATTTCTCTCCTATTCAGTTTAGAGTTCGCAGTCTGTCATTTCACAAATTCTGCTCACACACAAGTTTCCCTGGCTTCCTCTTCTCACCAAGCTAACATCTTTTACCCCATCACAAGCCGATCTCCCCTCTGCCTGCTTGAGTTTAAAATTCCCACCAGAGAAGGTCATATAACAGCACAGACTAAGTCTACATGAAATTAGAAATCATCAGCTTAATGTGAGACCTCCCCCATCTAGCAGTCCTGTCATACTTCTCTAGAAAATTCCTTCCTCCATGCTCTTCAGATTTGGTGTCAATATTCATTCTCATACCTCCAAACCTTGTCCCTCGCTCTCTGCAGACAGGCTGAATTTAATCTGCAGGTAACTAGAGACCATCTGACAAGATCTCACATGTCCTTCTGTTGATGAACTTGTGAGTCTACCTGCATCTTCACCCACTTCCTTTTTTCAAAGGTTGGCCATATTAATCCTTCCTTGGAGACTATGACCTAAGCACATCTCCAGAACATAATTCTCTGTTCCCTGCATGTGAAGCCTCTTGTTCTCTAACTGGATTAACTTTTAAACATTTTACAGTATTTTCAAAATAAAAAAAATTCCCCTTCACCCAAAACCAATCCCAGCTGTTGTCACATTTCTCTCTGTGCTTTTAGCCAAATTCCTAAAAAGCATATTCAGTCATCAGTGTCTCTGTTATCTCACTCCCACCATCTCTCACCGTCATAGTCAGCGTGGGTTCCTGCCCTGCTTTCCCACAAACATCTCTCACTGAGGTCAACAGTCAGCCCCAGGCTGCTGGTCAAAAGGGCTTTGCCTGTCTTCCTCATTATTGAGTCACAGCAGCATTGAGACTTGTGTGTGCCCTTCTTGAAACATCATCTGTCCTTGGATGTTATGGCATCATAGTGTGTTGGCTTTCTTCCTATTCCTTCTGCTATTTCCTATTCCATAGACTTTCTCTCTTCAATTCTCCATATTCATTATGAGTCCAGTAAAACTTGGGTCCAGGTACTGGTCTTATTTTCCTTCTGTAGGAAATGACCTCCAAATCTTATGCTTAAGTTATCATCTTGTGCAACTGGATCATACACTTAAATCTCCATCTTAAACTGTCTTCTCAGCTCCTCAGCTCTACATCCCAACACCCACTTGAGTTATTCACCGTGGTGTTTCAAGATCACCTCCAGTTTAGCATTTATAGTTTGAGATAACCTTACATGCATTGTCTCATAATTAAGCAATGTGTTTTATACTGTTACTAACCCCAAAGAAGGAATGGGTGCTCCAAGTTCAATAGCTACTCCAAGGCCATTCAGCAACTAAGTGATAACAATGGGATGTGAACTTGGGCCTGGGCTGAACGGCCTTGCTCCTAACATATGTCCTGCCTCCCTATAGCTTCCACACACCCAGAGATGGCCCTGCTTTTGCTCAGAGCCTGGAGCAGCATGTGCCAGGCATTCAAAAAGCATTTGTCGAATAAATGAACAAGTCAAAAATGACCTTCAGATGGTTCTTTTGTTTGAAGAGGCCATCTATATAAACTCTTTGACATCTTCGGTCTGAGACTCCCATAAGGAATCATCAAGACATTATTTCAGAACAGAATTCAAGGGGCTTAAGCTACTCTAACCTATGCAGAAAGATTGAGGGGGAAATGGAGACGTGCTTGAATAGTCCCTGAACACAAAGAAGCTCAATGACCTTAGAAAACTGTGTAGAGCATTCAACCAGAAAATACTAGCAACTATGACAACACTATTCTTGTTTTACAAAATCACCTCAAATTCTGTGCCCTTATTGACCTACAGAACTGCTGAAATGTGTCCGTCTGACCCATTGTTATGAACTTTATTTGCTGAAAGGTATGTTGGATCCCACTAGATGCCTGACAGTTCTGTGATGGTTATGACCTGAACTCAGGTCAGTCTTTATGATTTACCACAATTATTATGTTTTTGCTCATATAACACCAATGACTTACATATTTACATGGATTCAGTGTGGCCATTGAACTGTACTTTAACTGTATACCACTTTACCACTCCCCAGAGTTAGAATCAATACAGAATAAGCCAGTGTCTCTAAGAGCTATAAATATGCTTAGGCAGTAATTAAAATGAATATATGCACCCCTAAGTTCACTGCTGTGTTACTTACTATAGCCAAGACCTAGAAATAGCCCAAGAGTCCATCAGTATATGAGTGGATAAAAAAGTTGTCATACTTTCATACAATGGAATACTACTTGGCTATAAATGATGGAGAAAATCTTTCCCTTCGCAACTTCATGGATGGAGCTGGAGAGCATTATGTTAAGTTAAATAAACCAGTCAAATAAAGACAAGTACCATATGATTACACTTATATGTGGAATCTAATGAAAAAAATAAACAAATAAACAAAACAGAAACAGACTCATTGATACAGATAACAGAATGATAGCTGTCAGTGGAGAGGGGGTTTGGGGTCTGGTAAAAAAGTTGAAGAGATTAAGAGAAAAAAAAAAGACTCAATACATAGAAAACAATATGGTGATAACCAGAGAGAATGTGGGTTGGGGGAGGTAGAAGAATGTAAAGCCGAGATAAATGGTCATGGAAGGAAACTTGACTTGGGATGGTGAACACACAATACCAACACAGATGATGTATTATGGAATTGTATGTGTGAAATCTATGTGATTTTATTAACCAATGTCATGCAAATTAACTCAATAAAAATTTAAAAATAAGATTAAAAATGTTTGCAAGTAAAAAATATTTCAGAGAAATACAAACTGTATCCCAAAATATAAAAGTGGTCAAATTTTCAACCAAAATATAACACCATATATGGAATATGTATAATGAAACAGAAGGTTAGGTGTCTGCTTCCGAGAAGTAATACAGATTTCAGTCCATGACATTGATCAGCACATGGAATAAAATTACACAGTGTGTATTTCTGGGTGAGTTACATGGTTTTGAATCTAAAATATGAAAATTTAATTGCTCTAGGCTGTTTTGGAGCCATAGGGATGTTTCTGAATGTAAATGCTGTCTCATTGCCTCACTGAATAAATAGGTTTATAGTGCCTCTTATGTCTTCAGAACACCTGTCATGCTGAAGCGTCAGACTATGTTCTGTTGATTATTCCTGGATTTAGGGGATGAGAGGGGACAAAAAAACAGAATAAAAATGATTGTTTCTAATCCTGACCCTCTCCTCTGGGGGACATTTCTCTTCCCTGAAACATAATCACATGCAGGTTAAAATAAAATCAAGTGATTTCAAAATGTGAAACGAAACACCAGATGAGAAGCATCAGTAGTATCATACCCAGTGTAGCTACACAGATCACATAACACATAATTTATAAGAAAACAGTAAAAAACAAAATAGATTTTTAAAAACTACCTTTAAAAAAACCTATAGTGGTGGCCTTTCTCATTTGAGTGAATTTTGAAATATGTTCCCCAAACACAGAGACATTTAAACATACCAGCGGATCCTTTTAGGGGCACTGCTTTCATTTATTGATACTGTAGTTTTCAAAATTTATGGCAAATGGAAATTGGTTGTACTTTCTTAGGACTATTCTGTTTCCAATAAAAGCCCTGCACCCCACAAACACCAGAAAAGAAATCAGTAGGATCTAACTTTTTTAAAAAGAAAAGCAAGCTACAGTATGACTCAGTCCATGCCACCCAGGTCCCCGTGCACATAGCTGCCAGCAGAGGGAGGCAACACAGTTGAAGATGGTCCCTTAACACACACAAGCACACACATGCACTCATATGCATATGCTCACACACATACACACTAGTCACATGAAAAGACAGTCTTGACTGGTTTTTCATCTTTGCCTCAGCTACCTGATTGCTAGCCAGAAAAGTCCTAATCTTCACTTGTAAATAAAATTAAAAACAAATACCAGAGAGTAATGTGAATTTTGAGTTGAGAGGGAGATTTAAAATGTTAAGATTGATAAGGGAGCACGGTATGTTTGAGATCAAATTGAATTGCTTATTCCTTCCTTAGCTAAAATCGCAATTCACTGAAATGCAGCTCCCAGGTCTTGAGAGTATCATAGTGGCTATAACAAAGATCACCTCCTAAAATATTACCTGAAAATGGCAGATCTGGACTTTGAAAACACTTGAGAAACAATCCAAAGAAAACAACATGTAAGTGGGCAACATTTAATGCAATGGGGATTCTCAGTGAACCTCTATTGCTGCTAAAACTATTTCTCACCAGTTCCCTGACACTAAAAATTTTATATTTATAATTGAATTCCTTCGGATTAGAATGCTACCCTTGCTAAACAGGCATCTATTCTGGCAGACATTTGAAACCACGTGACGTGTATGAGACCGCTCCCAAAAGCTAGAACTTCACATTCATTCATTCATCAAACAACTGCCGAACGGTTACTCTGTGCCTGATACAGTGCAAGGGCCGTGTGAGGCCAGGAGAACAAGACACATCAAGTCCCCACTGTCGGAAGGTGATGGTTACAAAGCCGACGGAGAAAAATATTAAATAACAACCAGACTCGAGACTAGAAATGATAAGCTTGTGAGCCGTGCCATGGAGGACATAACGGAGTAGGACAGGATGTCGGGAGGCTGTAGGCGTGGGTGTGGGTGTGGTGGCCATGGACGGCGTCATGGGGAAGGGATTCCCGGAGCACGAGGAATTGTCCCTGGGGGAGCCGGGACAAGGGAGGGCAGTGCGTGGGAGGAGAAAGGCAAACGCAACAGTCAGGCCTCAGTAAGAACAGGGGCGAAGGTGTAAGGGAAGAAGAGCCTGACCCCTTCCAGGAAAGACCAGGATGTCTGGGGACGTCCTGGGAGAGTCGGGGAGAGCGGAGGACCAAGGACTCCGACGGGCCTGGTCAAGCAAAGACTCGCCGCTTTGACAAACCTCTTGGACTTATTCTAAGGACAATGAAAAGCCTCCACTTAAGTTGGACTAGAACAGAAAGGGTATGTGAGAGAAGATGAGGATCAAAAGAAACCACCTTCATCTGTACCACAGAAGTTTATATATCAGGACAGGAAAGCAATGATGAACTGGAGCAGAAAATTTTGTCCAGAAAAGTGAGCTCCCATCTCTGTCAGAATTTTCTCTTCAAATGTCCCATTCCTGAGAGCCTCCTAAACACACACCCCTCCCCAACACACCCTTCCCCATACACACACACTGATTTTTTCCAACCGTCTCAAATTCTCTGTGGAAATAGATGTAGAAATAAAATATAAATAAGAGAAATACAGCTTTGACTAAACAAGAACTTTGATGACAAAGTGAGACACCCGTTTTTGGTAAAGACCACCATGTAATTAATTAGAAGGGTCTCTCCCCTTCCACCCAGAGACTGAAGCCTGCCACCCTGCTTAGCATAATGTCCCTTCCGCTGGGAAAGGCACAGACCACATGCTGTTCTCTAGCAAGTAAGTTGGTCCCTACCTATAAATTATTCTATGTGATGAACAAAAGCATGGCTTTTATTTTTTTTTCTTCCTGAAACTATAAGCACAGCCTGGGAAACCAGCAGAGAGAATTTGAAAAAGTGGCTTTTAGTGACCCTGAGTGACAATAACATTGCCGGAGCAGTGCAGGGTTTGACAGGGCTGCGTCATTCATGAGCCTCTGTGCGCCTCACCCGAGCACAGGGGGCGGAGCTGCTGCCCAGGCTGGCTGCAGGGGAGGGGCCCCCCTCAAAGGGTTCACAGGCCTGTGCGGTGTCTGCTTCTACCTGAACACTGTTCATGTATTTCCAGACACAAGAATCCTCACTAGTGGTGAGATGGTCAATTTGGAGACTCATGGGTACAGAAACTGTTGAGTGTTTAAGGGTCAGGACTCAGTGTAAGTAAACTCCCAGCTGCCTCCTTTAACCACCCGTGGCGTGGCAAAGCCCTGACACAGGCGTTTTCTCAGAACATTCTGTCCTCCCGGGCCTCTCACTCTTCAGGGAAATCAGAGCATGGGAATAATCTCACAGCTGGTGGGAGTTCCTGAAGGGCCTGAAACTGACCACGTACCACTCTCAGACCTGTGACCCACATCCTACCATCAGGGAAAGGGGTACTCAGGGCCAAGGTGGCATGAATGTCTGGAGAGCACCTTCTTGGTTATTCCCTAAGTAGACAGATTCCAGAATGTCTGCCCCAAACCTTCCCCCAAGGCCTGGGTGGGCTTCTCCAATGGTTCTCTCCTTCCAAGGTTATGACACCTTTAGGCCCATTTATCTGGGGGAAGGAGAGTGCATGTTTGGGTGTATGTGTGTGCAAGGCCCCTCAGGGCTCGGAACAGAAACCCCATTGGAGGTGAAGAGGCTGGGGACTGGTCCTCTCTGTGCTTCTACTTTCCACGCAGAACTTGATAGTTTCAACATTATAAAGTCAAAATCACCTGGCCTTCCCAGACATTCTCAAAGGCTGTACACTCACACAGGAGAACTGTGCACGTTTTAAAAATGATTTGTTGATAAGATTACATTTCCTAAAAGATTGGCGCTATGGTGGGCTACTCTCTCACCCTTGCCCAAGACCCTACCAATGTTTGGGCTGGCTGCTGATGACAGGGGCTCTGCACATGATCAGTGACTGAATAAACAGGAACAACAGCATAAAATTTTATTTCCTAAGCATGTCTTCAGGCCAAAAGAAATATGGAAATATTAATAAATTTATTAATAACTCACAAATATTGGTATAATTGTTAATTTAACAAATTTAGCCAAAAATCCATCCATTCATTCATTCATTCACTGTTGAACACCCACTACCTGACAGGTAGCAGACTATTATAGACAAAATTGTGTCCCCCAAAACTCATTTGTTGAAGGCTTAACTCTAATACCTTGGGATGCACCCAATGTGGTTAGTAAAGAAAGTTGAAACTGACTTTTATTCAGTCTCACATCTAAAATTCACTGATGTGCCTCAATCCTTGCTGAGTCCTCGACGTCAATAACTCCCAAATCTGAGCGTCTGTCTCAGGAGGGTAACATCCTCCTGAGACATCCGTGGGAAGAAACAGCAGACTCCCAGAGCAAAGCGTATTCAACCCCGTGTAAGAAAGTCAATCCCAGTCTAACAAAGTGTTCTTATGCCTTGGGTGGGGGAGATGCCACCAGAAATCCAACAGATCGTGCATTCTCAGCATGGGGGATGTCATCCCCAATGGGTAAAAACTGGGCCTTGGGGACAGAGGAAGCTAACCTTATATATTATGACAGTTTATAGCCCTCCAAGTAGTCACAGTTCATAAACAGATATACACTATATCTGCAGTACAAAAATGTCGTAAGTAAAGGGGACCTTTAGGGGAAAAGAAAACAAGCAACTTCTTTACGGGGGTCAGTAATGAAATAATGCTTTAGAGACATTAGCCTACCAAGAATGAAGTAAGAATAATAATAGCTAACATATGCCGAGTGCCGTGTGAAAGTGTGAAATACAAAAGGCCACGTGCTTGAGATTTGTCAACTCATTTAATTCTCATAGAACCATATGAGATAGACATTATTATCATATTACCATTTTAGTGATGTAGAAATTGAGGCATAAAGTGTTTAAGTGATTTTCCCCCAATTACACAAGCTGGATAAAGAGTAGCTGGCATGTATGTAGCACAAAGTTTCTTCACCATATTTCACTGGATGACTCTTTTGATCAATAAACCAGAAAAAGCTGGGCTCTTGCACCCCAATGAAATACACAAACTGCACCCATGACTTACTAGTGGTTAGTGGCTCCTCAGCTATTCTAGCGCTTTCGCACATGCTCTTGATTGTTAAGCTTACGTTTACCAAGAGATTCAAACCATATTATGCCAGTTATACTTTTGTTTTGTAATTATATAGTAAGAACCAATATTTAGGAAAGCAATAAATAGTACAAAAAGGGAGTTAGTCCTATGGAAACCTAGTTGAATAGTTTAGGAAAACATTAATAGTAAATCAGTCACTGGCAACTTGTTACGGGGGGGATGGAGAGAATAGAATCTTAAAAATCTGTTATGATTCTATACTCAGATTACTCTCCAAGTGCTTCAATGTTTCCATTTCAATATGGGAATGCAAACAGGGAATCAGAATTGATGTATTTGGTAGAGAAAACAATATTAACTCAATCGGTGGTTCCATTCGCAGACAAATACCTGGGAATTACACATCAAAAGCCTGGCAAATTTATGTCCACTTAAATTTTATTGTGTGTGTATACATAAATTATTATTAAATATTTTAATGAGTTCTTAATGAACTAAAATAATTTCCCAATTTTTTAACTATAATAATTTCCCAAATGATACTAGATGACTCATGTAATATATACATTTTCAAATGCTTAACATGATTCTACCAACCTTAAAACATGGAAAACCTGTGATTTCTTGAGGAAAAAACCTCAAGCAAAAGTGATGATAGCTACAATTACCAAAGTAAATAATGCCCCTTATTTCCAATTATCTTTCTGAGTTATTGAAAGCAAAATGTAGCTGACAGAAAACAAGAGAGAGAGAGAGAGGTGTAGGTTTAAAAACAACCAGATAGAAAGGCCTAGATTCATATTAAAAAGAAAGAGGAAAAAGCACAAGTAAAGTCTTCCAGACCCAGGCACTTCAGGCTACCTGATTGTTTACTAGCTGCACCATAGAACTATGGGTTCCTCTTAGCGGTGTCTTCTTTGTGACCCATGATGAGTCTGAACCTTTCATGTCAAAGAGCACAGTTCTTGCTAACTAGCCTTGCAGCCAGGCCAGGCTAGGAAGGCCAATGCCAGGTCTTCCCGTTTCTTTTCCTAATCCCTGCCTTTCACCGTTCAGTGCTCATGCACAGCAGGACAAACTAATTTCTTTCCATTTTCTAAACTCTCTTTGAAGATATTTCTCGGGCACTGCTCTGAACTACAGCTATTTAGAGCAATTTAGTTTATCTGCATCCTTTATTTCCTCTACCCTGAGTTCAATTTCAAAAACAGTAAGGATAAAAAAAAAAAAAAAAAAAAGAGGCATTCTCAGTTTTAAAAACAATCCTTTATTTATCTTGCCTCGAAGGTGTTTTCTTCTCCTTGTTAGTGAAGTTCTCTACCTCCCTATTTCTTCACCCACAGCAATTTGTGCAAACAAACGCTGCACACAGCTATCATTAATCCTTTGAGTGGGACCTACTGTGAATAACAATGTTCAAATACTTGGGTTTGTTTGGGAGAGATCAAAAGAAATTAGAGATATGGGATCCTTGAAAAATTTACAATTTAGTTGGGTAAATAAAAAGCCGCACATCGGAGATTACCAGGCAACAAGTAAACATGTGGAAAATGAGTGAAACAAGGTCTGACTAAAGGACGACCTGGGGAAGAGTTTGGAAACATTTTGCTCCTGAACAGTCTACTAACACAGGCATGGCACTTAGCTTCCCTCGGCTTCATGCCTCACATCTCTTTAGAAGGAGATGGAGTCAATTGTATCTAAGCTCCTTTCCAAAATAAATGAAATTTAGAAGCCTCCCCCTCCCCGCAATCAACAAAATAAATCCTCACAAAAAACGTTTTTTAAACCTAGTAAGGCAGGGTGAGATTAATTTAGAAAGGCTAGCATTAGAAGTTCTTGAGTTCATAGAAATCTATTAAAGAAAACAATACATGCAGGTTTCAACTCAAGCATCACATTAAAAAAAAAAAGATTTTATTTACTTATCTTTAGAGAGAGGAGAAAAGGGAGAAAGGAGAGTAACATTCTGGTTGCCTCTCCTATGTACCCCTTCCAGGGCCTGAACCCACAACCCAGGCACGTGCCCTGACCAAGAATCAAACTGACAACCTTTTGCTTTGTGGGATGGCGCCCAACCAACTGAGCCACACGGGCAGGGTGAAAGCAGCACATTTTACTGCATCAAAACAGTCTCATTGAGATGCAGTGAAAAGTCACTCTCTTTGTTTCCCAGAAATCTGTACAATTTTAATCTCTAAACTTTCCTCTGTTCTTAACCCAAGTCTCAAACCCCACCAAGATCTGACAAAAACAGAAAAGAAAAGAAAAGTCAAATTAAAGGAAGCGCTTCATCTTCTATCAGAAGTTTCTTACTGGTCCTTATCTTGTGCTGAGCAGAGAGCTTCACTCATCAATGAACAATAAGACAGGGTCATTCTTCATATGCTGGTTTTGAGCTTATTATTCAGTCAACGCCATTATTCTACAAAGTGTTATGACACCAGTCTTTTTCTTTCCCTTTCAGTGGTCGATGCCCAGAATCTCAACTTTCCTCTTCTCTATACACACAAGCGAAGGGGCCCCTACCTGTTCTTTTCTGGAGTTTATGCCATTGAACAGCTATCTCAGTGATCAAGTCAGCACATACTAATTTCAGGGCCCTGTACTAAGTACCTTCAGGGAGTTCACAAATCTATCAGTTCAAGTCCTTGCCTGCAAAGGACTTAGGCAAGAGGAAGACAAAAAAAGATGGATAGATGAATAACCGAAGGCAGAAGGCCATAGATGACATAAATAGAGGTATATACAAAATTATATCCAGGCAGAAAAAAGAGGGACTACTTGATTGCGAATAACTGAAGAACTTGAAGTAAAAGTGTTATGTGAGTTATAAAGAAAAAAATCACCTCAAGACTTCCCCAAAGCCACCAAATAAACCTGCAGAGATGATCATTAATCTGGGGTTATGGGAGATTTTTCTCTGCTATTTATCTTGCAAATGTTTATTAGTTCCATTTTATATAGGAATGAAGGGCTCCTACACAGAACTACCATGCATAAAAGGATACATCATCCACTTACGACATTCTAGAAACTTGATTTCTAATAAATAGATCTATTCAGCTACCAAGCAAATTGGTCAGCAGTGTGAGTGACCTGTTCCAAAGACAAAATTATGCCTATGCTTTTCATTTCCATCTTCAAAATAATTGAATGTTTTACCAAATCATAAGTTCTTTATAGTTGTTTATACTGAATGTAGAACCCCCTTAAGCTACTCTCGCTCTGGAAACTCTAACTTGGCTTTGATCAAATCCTGACAAAGATAAAGAGAGCACAGAATGTAATCAATCTTGATGTCTCCAATTTGTTCCCATGCTTCAGGGTGTTTTCATGAAATTGGAAGTGCCACCCTGCCTTCCAATGAAGAAGCAGTGTAGAGAAAGGAGCCAGAAGTGGAAACTCCAAATTGCAGCACCAAGATAGATTATTTTAGCAAGGCATTTACATTGAAAAACTAGAATAAGTGTATGAAAATGGGAGACTTTTGTTAGGACTGAGCAAAGAAAATAAGGTAGTTATATAGATATTTCCATGTAATATACATGTCAATTTTTATATGCAGTTGTGTGAATATATTAATATGTGCAAATAATTTTTATCCACGAAATATATTTTATTACCCTTTGCAATTGATATTTAATGACAAATTTTACATATGCTTTAAAAAAGTATCTAACTAACTATAAAGCACTGTTTGCCATTGACAACAGACTCTTCTATTTGACCTCAAGGAACAACCACTTATATGGCCCAGTATTCAAAACATTCCATGGTGGACTCAAGGATGCATCTCCCATTTCTGAATACTGTATGTCAGCTATTGGGCTGTCCTTTGTTAGCACAATTTCTTGGGAATTCCACACCTCTGTGGCTTTACTAATAATAATGGTAATTATTAAAGAGTCAGTATTGTTATAGAATTTACAATTTCCAATGCATTCACTCATACATCTCTATACGTCTTGTCAGCGGTCCCATTTTAAAAGTGACAAACCAAGGCTCAGGCAATTTCACAGGTTTGTTCAAGCTTACCGAGATAGTGGGTAACAGAGCTGGGATTTAAGTCCAACTGATTCCAGGGCTGTGCTCTTTCCTTTGGGGTGAAATCTTTAGGGCTTTTCTCCCCAGGTTATTAATTCACCACAGCTGGTCATTCACCAGCAGCTACGGGACCCTGCTGTCTTCTGTTATCCAGAGACCTGCAGTGATGTTGACGACGTTGGGCAGAATTTTAGTCCTGGCCATCTGGCTGTGCACCAAGACCTCGTTATTAGAAGCATGCTGCGTCATTTAAAGTTCAAAGAGGCTTGTAAACAATGCTGATAGAGTGGCTCAACAATGGTCTGTGAGTCCATGGGGAGTTCAACCCAGCCCTGATGGACTGCCCCTCTACTGCCTGCCTCAGGCCACGTTTGATCAGTTGGTCTCTTCCATGCATTGCTTCCCTTCAATATTCTCCTACCTTCCCTTCAGCACTTTAGCCTCTATCTCTGCATTGTCTCTACCTTCGTGAACATTAGTCTCTGCCTGCCCATTAGCTGAACTTACTCTTTCATCAAGTTAACTTTGTGTTCTTCATACCAACTTCTCTTGACACTCCTGCCTGCTATTGGACATGGCTTCCATTTATTTATTTGATTTTCTTTTTTAGTAGACACAATGAGGATAATATTTATCTTTCTAGATTGACAAAAGATAAAATCAGTCATTAACCAACATCTGCTGAGCACCTCAAGCGGGCAGCGTGTGCATAAGTCAAAGACTTGACCTCAAACAAGGTCTTCCTCCTTGCACTCATGTAAATTATCTCTATTCCTTACCCTCTGGCTCCTTATACTCAGTTTTACACTACCCTGAAGTACTTTTATAACTCCTCTCTAAAATATCCACAGAATGATCTCAAAATATAAAATCCAATGGATTCTTCCAGTCTTTCATGTTCACTTCTCTGCAAAGATTGATATACCTGATCACTTTTCTTTTCCCTGAACTCTCCCTTCAGTCAGTTTCTCTGATATCTTCTTCCTTTTCTCCTCACCTCTTTTTCCTTCTGAACCCCTAAACGTGGACAGTACTCACAGTTTTAGCCTTATATACCTTCTCTTCAATACACAATGAAATGTTATTGCTTTACTCTTCCAGAGCGGGATCACAAATCTCCAACCAGTCCAACGTCTGATCTGAAATTCAGTCCTACTTTCTATAACCATGGACATGAATGTCCATACGTCCATTTGGAACTTCAACTTTTTCAGGCCCTTCTTCTGACTTCTCCATTTTGACCAATGGCACTGATTTCCTCTCTGTTACCCACAGTAAAGAGGTCACCACCCTGTCTATGTCTTCCTAACTTACCATCAAAATGAGTCACTAGTGATGACAATTCCTTGTTGACCACTCCCTCTTCATCTATTTACTGCTTCCCCATACATTAGCTGAACTTGCACTTGCCTCATACCATTGTCTCCAGTCTCTGCTTCCTAATCACCCTCAATGGCTTGAAGGTAAACATCCTGAAACTATCATTGTGTTGCCTGATGCAAAACTTTTATTTTTCCTCTTTTCTATTGCTGGATGCAGCCTAACTTTTTATTGGGGTCTTGGATTTAAATCCCAGATTTACCACTTCCTAGCTATGTGACCTTGAGGAAGTTACTTATTCTTCCTGTGACCTGGTTTCATCATTTGTAAAACACACATGCATTTGCTAACTCGCTGATGAAAGAAAGGTTGAATGAATGATTGAACTAAATGTCTATGGGGCAACATAAAAATTTAGGAGATAACTTTATTGTGATAGCATTATTACACTTACTTGATAATTGTTCAACTTTAATCAAAGCGTTAGCTTTAGTTTTGTAGCTCCAATGTGGTACAGAGGGACATATGTAAGCTTGAGAGTTAGAGAAACCAGTGTTCAATTTCTGAATATTCTGATGAGTATCTGTGTGACATTGTGAAGTCATTTAATATCACCGAGTGAATGTTTTCTCCTGGTGAACCGGGGTAACAATACTTACCTAAAAGTCTTTTCTTTTGTCATCTGTATTTAAAACAAACAAAAAACCCATTTCCCTTATTTTATCTCAGTGCTTGGCTACATGAAATACATTGTATATGATTAAACATACACGTTTAAAAAGAGGCTATCTGAATTGTAGAAAGCGGTGTTGTCGCGGATTCCAGACTCGGTTCTTTGTCTGAGCTTTGCCACAAAATAGATGTGTGGCCTTTGATAAAGTCATTTCATTTCTCTGGGTTTGAGCATTTTTATAATGCCTATGGTTTCTTGCAGCTTGAAATCCCCATGAGCTCCAGAAATGGAGTGCTACCAACTGTGTCCAACAGAGAAATGCCTTTAAGATTTGAGAATTCAGTGCATCTGAATGTCACCATCAGAAGCTAAGCTCTAAGATGATCAGAGTGGACATAAAGCATTGATGATGATGACAGAGGTGACTTGGTTTCCTGAATCTGCTTCTTGTATATAGGTTCTAGTGAGTAATATTTATGCATTGCAACCTAAAAACACATGGAAATCTACGGAAGTTTAGAATTCCAGTAGAATGTCTTTACTCAAGTACCTGTTTCATTCCAGGATGAATAAAAAATGTAATCAGATAGACTTGAGAGTCCAAACATTTTCTCCACCATGAATGAACTGTAGGCACATGTTAAGCATATCATTTAACTACTTTAATCCAAAGATTCCTTACCACATGGTTATAAAGATTAAATGAAGGCACTTATACGAGCACTTTGTTCAGTAAATGGTCTGAATGGAGACAGTGTTCAATAAATCATAATCATTATTTTAATCATTACAATGGGCTGTGTCTATATGAAGTAACCAGATTAACAGTTTTGACTGAAACAGCTGAAGTGAAATAGTGACATGTGTAGACAAGCCATTAAAGAAAGTCTAAAGGGTTCTCCTTTCTCCACACCCTCTCCAACACTTGTCCTTTGCTGATTTATTGATGATAGCCATTCTGACAGGTGTGAGCTGATATCTCATTATGGTTTTAATTTGCATTTCTTTGATGATTAGTGACATTTAGCATCTTTTCATGTCTATTGACTATCTGTATGCCCTCTTCGGAGAAGTATCTATTCATGTATATGCTCATTCTTTAATTGGATAGTTTGGTTTTGAGTTTTTTGTTTTGTTTTGTTTTGGTGCTGAGTTTTATAAGGTCTTTATAAATTTTGGATATTAACCCCTTATCAAATGTACCAGCGAATATGTTATCCCACTCAGTGGGTTGTCTTTTTATTTTGTTGATGGTTTCCTTTGCTGCGAAAACCCTTTTTAGTTTGATGTAGTTATCATTAATTTATTTTTTCTTTTGTCTCCCTTGCCTGAGGAAAGAATACTGCTCTAAGTGATGTCTGATATTTTATTGCTTGTGTTTCCATCTGGGATTTTTATGGTTTTGGGTATAATTGTTGGTGGGAATGCAGACTGGTGCAGCCACTGTGGGAAGCTGTATGGGGATACCTCAAAAAATTAAAAATGGAAATGCCTTATGATCCAGTGATTCCATTGCTAGGATTATACCCAAAGTATCCTGAAACACTAATTCAAAAGTACTTATGCACCCCTATGTTCACAGCAGCACTATGTATAATAGTCCAGATATAGAGGCAGCCCAAGTGTCCATCAGTAAATGAGTGGATAAACAACTATGGGACATTTACACAGTGCAATACTACTAGGCCATAAAAAAAAAGAAGATAATTTTACCCTTTGTAACAGCATAAATGGACCTGGAGAACATTATGCTAAGTGAAATAAGCCAGTCAGAGAAATACAGGTACCATATGATTTCACTCATATGTGGAATCTAATGAACAAACTTCACTAACACAGAAAATAGACACAGAAACAGATATAGAGCAGATAGACATCCCTGAGGGATTTGTTAGGGGGTTGAGGAATTGAGCAAAAAAAAGAAAAAGAACTCATGGATATGGACAGCAATGTGGTCATTGAAGGGTGGAGGGGATTGTAAGGGGGATAAATGGTAATGGAAAAAAGACAATAAAAATAAAAAATAAAAGAGTCTAAAACTGAGGGAATCAGGGTTTATTTCCCAACTACAGACAACGGTGTTTATGACTGTAAATAAGTCATATTGCTGACGTAAAAAATTGCCAACAGAGCATGTCATCTCTGCAGACCCGTTCAGCTATAACACCCTGTCAGTCAGTATATAATTTGAAGCCACACATTTTACCATATAATTCATTGACACCTTTAGGCTTCTGCAGAAGCAAAAAATGACTGAACATGACTGAACTGGAGAGAAGCATGTTGTCTCTGAACTGATGAGACTTCTCATAAGTTATTCATATCCTCTAAATGCCCTACACTCAACTGCATTTATGAAAATAGTGCAGTATAAGTAAAAATAACCTCACTGACTTTTGTCATTTACCTGGGAATGGCAGCCAGCAAAATTGAGTAGGATAAATTTAAAAACTAAACATATAATGGCACCTTCATGGTGTTTAACTTATAAGGGAGTCCAGTACCTCCTAAAGACTCACCTCATGTACTCACATATTTCTCTCAGTTAATAAGATACTATGTACTAAGTAATATATAGAAATGTAGTTCATGCCTAAATAGTTCATTTTTCTCTTCTTCATTCTTTCATGCTTTGACATATTTTCCTCTCATTTCCCAGCTCCTTGAACTACATTTTTCCTTATTATATTTTAATTGACTTTTCACATTAAATTTTGCTTGAGAAGACTCTTTAGTTTAACAGCACCAAAGTAGTCCTACCTTTTGAACAAAACTTTATGTCATATTTAATATGATCCAAATTTCAATAGCAAATTCTGATTTGTCTCTTTATGTTTTCCTATCAACAAAATAAAATAAGGCCATAGCTAAAAATGATAGAGAAGAAAGGAGTTTCTATCATTCAAACACCGATTTTACCTTGGCTCTCTCTATCAAGAGACTCTAGCATTTAAGAATGTTTGTTTGCTTTCTTAGAATAAATTGTTAAAGCCATGTGCTGTCTCCCAACTCTGCATTCTCATTACCATTTAAAGTGTGCTTGAAATCCATTGGAAGTCAACACCTCACATAACAAGGCACAGTTAACTCTGATCTGTGCAGTAGCATGGTAACGGCTCGCATATGAAACATCCCAATTCTCCCTGGTACCATGGTGATAGACAGAAAGAGTTTTGACAGTGAAAATGTTTAAAAGAAAAAAGAAAGAAAGAAAGAAAAAGCCTTCAAGATGATGGGTTCAGTTCCTTTACGATATCTAAATCTGAAATTCTTTTATCTTCTGGGACATTGGACAAATCCAGAAAAACAAATTCTCACATTGGAGTCTTTTTTCACATTAAAAAAAAAAGGGCAAAGAAAAAAAAAAAAAAAGCCTTTCTTCTGTTGTATCTAATCTCTAGTTTAGTCTATTATTCTATAAAGCATAAATATGATAAATAGCAAACAAAGGTGCTGGGACATCTCAAAAATGAAAAAAAAAACTTTACATAAAAAGCATGTGTTCAACTGCTTTGATATTTACAGAAACATTTGATTCATTTGAAATTTCTTGTGAAGGTGAGGGGCCGCTGGTTATGTAATTGACCCCACCTAAATCCATGAGGACAGGTTCTCTGTCGTTCCCCAGTCTGGAAAAGGAGATAACGTGTAAAACAAACAACTGTAAAATGCAGAGCAGCCTGTTTCCTGGCCCCTGGCTGGGAGGCGGCCCTACTACCCTGTGCAGGGAAGGAGATCATTTGTTTGTTGGACACTGGTATTTTAAGAAGCTCTTCCCAAAGAGTCCAAAAATGAACTGTAATTTCCCGAGAGATGCATCACAATCCTGTCTGAAGATGAATGAAAAAGAGTCGGATCCCAACTACAGAAATCTCTGAGACCTCCACAAGCACCCCATGGGACTTGTAGAGGTTGACTCTGAGCATCATACCAAGCCGGGAACATGCCCATCTCTTGCTAGGAAACGGAGCTATTCTAAACCTTCTTCGTGGCACCAAGAAAATATGTATGTGTAACAGGAAAATACAGTGAACCAGAAATGGCCTAGTTTTCCCACTGGGCCTGTCATTTGATATTGAGAATTTATCCCCTATAGAAATAGCTATGGATTTTACTTTCAGGCTTGTCTATATTAGGACTTCAAAGAAAATTCTGGATATTAATCCTATTGGTGCCTTTGAACATAGTGGAGACTTATACCTTGAATAAAAGCAGGATATTAATTCCTAAGCTCTTTTCATACAGACTTCAAAAGATTCGCCCATATCTTCAAAAGAAATCATGACTTTCCGTAGTTATGTGCATACACACATACATAATAAATAAATATAAATGTGCACTCAAAATGTGTGCCAATCAACGACTGAGCACATTGTCAATGCCACACACTTTGTCAGGCGTTTGCTTGCATCTTACCACTAATCTTTACAAAACACGGATAAGTCATTATTATTAACCCATTTTTCAGACATTTTAAAAAGTCTAAATTTAAGAAAATTAAAATAAGTTGCTCAAATTCACACAGATTATAAACCTCAGCTCTTGAACTTAGGATGATGCAATTCCTTTCACTGAGGGCAAACTTGAAATACAGACAAGACTTGAGCAACACCCTTGCACCCACCCTCAGTCACTCCATCATGACCTGCATCTCCTAGCTCCTCCTACAGTGACACTTCCTTTTACAGACTATCAGCTTCCCTTGGGGTCCAACCTCTCTATCTCTTGTGTCTGTGGAGTTTCTCTCGTATTCCTTTGTTGTCTCCTCCTTGAATCAGACAGATGCTTCCATCTTTCCTCTTCTTTCCCCAGAAACGTTGCTTGGGCTTATTCTTCTTCTAAGTCGGAGGTCAACACTGTTCCATTTTTAAGGACTCATTGATATTAGGAGACCCTCTCTCATCAAAATGAGTTATTTTAAAATGTATTCTTATTTGCAGAAAAGCAAGCCCTGGAGATGCTAAGGAAGCCATGCCGATGGTTAACAGACAGTGGGGCTGGTGTCAGGGGCAGAACATGCGGCCTCGTGTGTCGCCTTTCACTAGCCCACGCTTTATGTTCTCAACCACAGGGAGATAGGTGCTCATCTTGGTCATGCTAAGGCAAACCTATTTTTCACATGACTGCTGAATTACCTGGGTCTACCAAAATGGCAATTTGAAGCTTTCTAGAGAAACTGGATTGGGGAGCTTAAATCTAGAGCCAATTCATTAAAATACTCAGAAGACCATGATTTGAGCAGACTTAAAATCTCATTACAGTTGAAAATATAATTTTTGACTTAAATTATTTTGAGTAAGAAAAAAGGTTTGTGGTCATACAGTGTCAAAACTTTCATTACTTGTTTGCTTGATGTTATTTCAATAATAATATACTTAATATTAAATAGTATTGGTTTTAGATAAATTTAGAAACACATTAATAACAGATACTTATAACCTGAATATTCAAAATAAGCAGACAAATGATGGGATTTGCATAAAATAAAGTGAATAGGAATTGCAAAAACATTATTTTTAAAAATCAGATGATGAGTACTTTTATTGCTCAAAGTCCAGGTGTAAAATTATTTTAATTCAAGGAAAAAACAAAAACCAAAAATACCCAGGAAACTAAGAACTATGTAAACAATGTTATACAACCAAAATAAATTGTTAGGGTTGGCAATGATGTAAGGGGTTCAGGATCTATAAAACATTATTAATTGCTTCCCAGGTAGACTATAAATACCTTGGTTTCAGTCCTCTAAAAATACATGACATATTCAAAATCCTACCAGCACATACAGATCTTGTCTCAACACATTTTCAATCATATCAAATTAAAAAGGTTTCAATAGCACTTAAAGAGAAATCATATGGAAGGTATGGCAAGTCTTAAATTAACCTACTGGCCCCATATGGAGCCAGGAGATGAAGTATAAAAAAAAGAGTTTGAATATCATGAGGAAGAGGCAACCATGAACTTAATGAAGTTTCAAAAGCTACATAGATTGAAGTTACAAAGACATCACAGAAAAATATCAGACATTTTAAGAAAAGTTTAAAAACTCGTTAATTCACTTCTTGAAAGTGACATTCAAGGAAACAAAAAGTTAATCTACAGATACTATATAGACAGCTGGTAAATAACCTTTCTTCTGAAGTTAACTTAAATGTTGTTTAGGAATCATACTATAACCGAGTGGCAATTATATAGCATAAGAGGAAAAGAATACGTTTCAGATGTGAATTGAGATTTAGTGTGTAGAGAGGATGAAAATGTATTTTGTGTATTTTCCATCCACTGATCTTAAAATATTAAGCAAACTATTTATGTGATTTGAAAATATAATGGATTGGCTACAAAGAAAGCCCTGTGCTCAAGAAACTGCTGATGCAAAATGTTCTATGTCTCTGGATCCCCCACGACAGTCTGTACAGCATCTTACAGGAACAGGTGCAGAACTGATGTGTTAGTTTTTGATTGAACAGGTAATGCTGATACTTCTTAGCATGCACTAGACCCTATTAATTCTCAAAGTTGATATATTTTTTATCACCAAAAGAAGGATGTGCCAGTTTTCTCACCTGATAAAGAAGGAAGGGGAGGTCTCCATTTACTGTGAGTCCCAATCGTTACCAAATTGGGAGAGAAACCAGGGTTCTAGCTATTTGGAAGGAAAGAACAAAAGAAAAAAAAAAAAAGGAGGCGCTTCCTTCTCTAGTCATTTCCTTGCTTTTCTATTTTGTCTTCCATCATCCCAGAATATGTTGATTGACATTAAGAAATATAAAAGCCATCTTTACCCTTTCATGTGCTTAAAAAAAAAAAAAATCTCTAAAAAAAGGTTTTAGATCTCTTTTTGTCACATCTATTTTAATGACCCACCTCAGGAAGAGTGAAATCAGCTACTACATAGGAAAATATTAACTTGACATTTTAGAAATAAATTTGCAATTTATGTCTTTGTTATTTCAATTTAGTGGAGTGGATCATTCATTTATTTACCTTTCTATGTTTAAAACAATAAGATAAATGCAAATGAAAGTTATATAACATTCTATGTAAGCATAATGCCTCTTTATTCCCCACAACCTTTAAGAGTCAGGACTTAGCTCACAAAATATTTATTAAACAATAAAAATGTTATATATTCAGAGGACAAAACTCCAACTCACTTAAAAATTAGACAGCCATGTAAACCTATCACTCCAAAACAAAAAGAAAGCAATTAAGAAGAACGATTTAATTGCCTACTAAGGTAGATATACAAGGATTTGTTTTATGCTCAGCAAACTATTTTTTGTAGTAATCGGCAAAAACAATTAGATAGGTATTTTGCAAGTCTGAGGTGATGGGATTTCTGGTCACCTCAGTATTTACTTATGTTTCAAGTGTTTAATCAGAGCCTTCCCACATCACGATGGCCCCCAGGAGGGGCAGGGCTGTAGTCTATCCCCTGTCTGTGCATCTTCAGATCATCCAAGTCCAAGCTCTTTCCCACTGCAGACTTTCTAACCTGTAGAATAGATCCCCACCAGACAATACACTTCAAACACACTTAGACTGAGAGAAGACCACAGGTGGCCTCAGTTTCCGGGAAATGAAGGGCCAACACCAACAGTAAGACACCACTGATGTGTGCTTTCATTCTGTTTCTCCAAAAAGGTTTTGTATTTCTCCAAATAGAAAGGCTGAGAGAGGATTCACCACTGGGAAAACGAGAGCCAACGTGAGAAGGGCATGGGAAAGACTAGTGTGCTCCCTCTTGACTTTCTTTGTATACTGATGGCTGACCTGTGGAATGCTGATCCATTTCATCTTGAAAATTAATTCCAATAATTAATGTTTCCCCCCATTACATTTATTTTTCAATAAATGGAATATCTTATAATTCCTTTCAAAGCATTTTGCAGTTAATATCTCACCATTTTCCGAAGTCAAAAGTAAGAAGGCTTATGATAGAAAGATGGTTCTCATGTTGTCAGAAAAAAACAAAGAAGTAACACAAATGATTCAGTGACTTGCTCAAGACCAATCACAATTTCAAGGAAACAATTATGAAACATGTCTCAGTGAACCCAAGCACATGTTCAGCAAGAAAAGAGAGATGAGCAATTTTAAAAAATGCTTACTGTCTGGTCCCTCAGTTATGAGGCTAGGCCTAAGTGTCACCTTTACAAAGTATCAGCCTCTGTAATTTTTAACTGACTATGTTCACAAAGAGAATAGGAAGGTATTTATCAATGCACTTAACTCATCTTTGAAATGAACAAGCTGATGTTGGTGATCACTTACTATGGGTTAAAGCTCTCTGTTCAGGAGAGAGGGGAAGAGGTGGGGGGGGCATATAAGAAGAGGTGATAACTGTAGCTATGCACTGTATAAACAGGGAGACAATATTGCACACGAGTTAAGAAAGAAGGGAATTCATATGAAACAAACTTTGTCCCCTAACTAAGGCAATAGTGCTGAACAGGAGACATTTTGCCTTCCTCCCCTAGGGGACATATGGTAATAATGGAAAAAATTTTATCATAAATGGGGGTGCTACTGGCATTTAGTGGGTAGAGACCATGAGTGCTGCTCAGTCTCCAACAAGGCATAGCAGAGCTCCCCACAACAAAGACCCACTCAATTCAAGCTGTGGATGGTGCTGCAGGAAGGGACCCCAAATTAGTGATATGACATTGATCAAGGTATTGAACTTCTGGAAGCCCAAGACTCATTCTCTGTATAATATTAATCATAATAGTAGTACCTACCTTGACGGCTGGGTGAGAGTATCTCAAGAGATAATACAAGCAAAGCATTTGATCCAGCTCCTGGAATGCTTATTCAACTGTAATTTTTATTATTTTTACTACTAATAATGCCCATGTCTTTCACGGAGAAAATACATGAAAAGAGAAAAATATAAAATGCCCAAAGAATAATCACTCATTTTATATTAACAATACTATTAAAAAATAAACTTCAGTACTTGAATAGTCATATTTGGTTCATTCTAGAATATTTAATCTAATCTCATCACCACCATTTTTTTTAAACAATCTTCCAGAACATTCCCTCATCATTCACCATGGAAGTGTGCCAGAGATCTATCTCAGTAGGGTGAAAAAGATAATGCAGCCTTGTGGTAGAGTTTAATCAGGAAAAATGAATGCTAAAAGGGACTGTTAAAAATTATTATCATTTTAATATCATCTTTGAAATATGAGCTCTCATTCCAAGGATGAGCCTTTATTTCAAGTCTTAAGGGTTTGGATTTCATTCTTTTGAACTGTCAACTGTGCGGACCACATCTAAAGAGACAGTTAGCATTTGTCCACTGACCGTGTGGCAGGGTTTGAGTAACAGCAGTGTTCACTTAAGAAGAAGGAAAAAAAAAAAAAAAAAAACACTCCACCCTCAGGTCCTTTAATTTGTTGAAATAGTTAGAAGTTGAAGAGCAAGTTCCAGCTCAAACGACCTAAGAATCAAATATGTTTTTCTGCTTTAGGTGGTGACGAGGGCCAGAAACCACAAGATGATACATTAAATGAGCAAACAAAACAAACCAGGAAGACCTAGGGGAGCAGAAGTAGCTCTTCTACAGGAACTCTTTGGAGCTGTTGGCACAGTGTGTCTGCTGTCCGTGCCAATTAGAGTGACCAAGATGAGCCCTGCTTTTTTTCCGTCCTTTAGCCAGCTACAAACTGATGACAAGGCAGTTTCAAGGCTAAAATATACTTTTACCCATTTCCTGAAATGCTGAACGAATGTAAATGTGGGAGTTGTTTTTTTTTTTTTTTTTTTTTAATATCCGTTTGAAAACAGAGTAAAACTGAGCTTCCTTATTTGATGGTAAAGTGGAAATTACAATACATACTGAAGATATTAGTTAATATAAAATAGTATAGATTTCCCTATGGCCAAATCAGAGAATACCAACCTATAAAGGAAAGCCAACTACAAAAATTAAAAGAAAACATCTCTACTATTTTTAATTTTCACACTCTACCTGGGACTTTCTTTGACTTACCTAAACTTCATGAGAACTAGCTTACCTAAACTTCATGAGAACTAGCTTACCTGACTGTGTAGATCTTTCAGATGTGAACTTCTTCCCTCTGACTTAGAGAAATATCATAGCCCCTGTGTACAGTCCTGGCCATGAGAATTTATTTGCCTGACTGGTGTTCTACCTTCAACTGTTTTAAAATAATATTAAACAAATGCTCACTTTTATCTTTTACTTTTTTTTTTTTTTTTTTTTTACTTTGAGACACGTATTTTCAATCCCTAAACTGTGAAAGAATTGACACATACATAGAGGTGAGTTTTCAGGATGATGAAACACCAATTTGGGGCATTATTCATTTTCTTCTTTTTAAAAATTTAACCTATAGGGGTAAGACTGCTTAAGATCTATTCTCTTAACACATTTTAAGTTTACAATACTCTATTGTTAACTACAGGCAGAATATTGTACAGCGGATGTCTGGAATGTATTCATCTTGCATAACCGGGGCTTTTTGTCTGTTGATTGAGCTACAGTGTCCCTTACCTCTGCACTGTCAATGCAGTAAGCAGAGCATAGGAAAGAGCAAGCTCCTCGGCCCCCCGGGGTGGAAGCCCAGCTCCGGGGTCTGCGTCCACTGGCTGTGGGCTTGTGAACAAATTCTCAACCGCTCCTCTATTAGATGAATTAAATAAACCATATATATACTAGATATGTGTATATGTACATATAACATATGTGTGGTATATATGTATTATATGTGTGTGTGGCATGTCAAACCAATGCCAAGAAGGTACATTATATACTAATATTCACTGTCACTATTATTGACAACCAGCAAACCTAAAGCCTTGGTTCTGAAGAACATTAAGGAAGAAAATGTACGTACAATTATACTTGTCAATTGCCATTCAATAAAAAGAAAAGGTATTACTCATTTTTGGTTTCCCAGCTCTTTACCTAGACCTCTGGAAGGGTCCAGGGGAAGACAAAATCGTCAAATCTCTTGTGATTTAGGTACAGCTAAATAATGAATAAAATCCATCCATCCTCAACCTCAAAACACTTTATTTTGCAGAATCCAGAACCTTAACTAATAAGTAATATAATACATGCCATATTAACTATCGTGCATATATAATGCAGTCACACACATACATGTATACAAATTCTTTCTGTGTACTGAGATTATAATTGCTGGTTACTTTACTCTTTAGGTTTGGATTTTCCAAATTATCTACAAAAAGCTTGCCTTATATTTGTGATCAGAAATAAATACTGCCTTGGGAAATGACTGTCTGGGATCAACCTAATGTGAAAAAAGTTAGTAAATGATCTTGCTCTTGCAACTCAGAGGGGAGATACTCAGTTCATTCAAACCTGAGGAGTGGTGGCTTCAAAAGGCTTAGTGACTGGAGACACTTACTAACTGCTGATGACAGATGACTTGACATGCACCATCTCCCTTCATCTCATCTCCACTTTGTAAGGAACTCTTGGGGCCCCCATTTTGCAAGTAAGGGGTTCAAGGTCACACAGCCAATCGGCAGCCCTGGTATAATGCCAACTACATTTCTGGGCTCTAAGTTGAATATCCTTTTACCATACCTTTCCTGAGTCCTCTCATATCTCTATTCATTGCCTCTACCACGCTTCCCCCTTGAAGCCCACCCTCTTCCACGCTTTTTGGATGCTGCTCCATTTGCAATGAAAAGTAAGCAGGGTTACAAAAGCCTCCTACAGCTCGCACACAGAAGGCCTGGCTAAGGTAGGGCCAGAGCTGCCTGAACCCACCAGTATCCTTGCAAATGTGCAGCTGCAGACACCACGCTGCCTCGGCAAGGCCCATAAAGCAGCTTTCAGCACCACTTAGAAGCCTGTGTTAGCGGGCATCTGCAGAGGCGCCGGCAAGCGCACAGTGAGCGATTCTCTGCTGAGCCCGGGCAGGCCCGCTGTGTGGGCAGAGAAGGGGGCGTGGGAGCCCAGAGGAGAGTGTCTGTCCTCTGTGGCTCTGGAGGGCATATTGTCGTGTTCTGAAAGGCAGGAAGGCGAGAAAGAGGTGCAGAAATGTCTAAGAACTTCCAAATCTGGGCGTCTTGGGTCACCCAACCCAGACACTCAGTCTGCTGCTTTATACAAGCACAGAATGAAGACATCATAGAAAAAGCCTTTCACAGCTTTCATTGGCCCCCATATGTGTCTCTTTTGTACTTTTCAAAAGACTTTTTTTTTTTCCCATGCAATTTCTTCTGTTAATTATTTAGACAAGAAACTAAGTTCAGTGTTCCGAGTCAATACTACATGGTCTGGTAGGTGAACATTTCATTCATAAAAGACATTTCCTAGTCCTGTGCAAATATTAATCGACTCTCATATTTTGGGGGGCAAGTAGCTCAGGAGAACCTAGTTCACTAGTGCTTAAATAGAGGAGTTAAGATGATAGGGCAGCTTAATTGTGGAGTCTCCCTGAGATGGAAAGCTCCCAAATAAAAGTGGTAGGGGGGAGCCCCTACTCCCTGAGGGATAAACAAACAAATAAATCCTATTGCAGGGATAAGACAGTCCGGTGCACCACAGGAATGAATCAATAACACAAAGCTGATGCTAATATTGGCACCTATTCTTAAAGCATCCATATAATCATTGTCGGATTTCACATAGCTTAAGAAAGGGCCATTTTCACTTCCTTCTCTCTGGTTTTCACAAGGTAGCTGTACTACCAGAGGATCACGACCAACATGCAGTGCTCATGCCATAGAAAGGAAGTTATATGTTCTTCCTTGCACAATGCCTTTAAGAAATGCTGTCAAGAAGGCCAGGTGTCTGATCTTGACTTTGTGCTGACGAGGAAATGCTTGGAACTTCTCCCCTTGGCACCTGCTGCCTGATTCTGGGTATATCTGGAGCTCCAAGTAACTGTTGCCAAAATTGCAGTGTTCTGCTCCTAAAAATCACGGCTGCCACCCACAATTCTGTTCATGGGTCAGAGCACTCATCAGTTGCTCAATGGATTAATTCCTTGGTTGCTATTATTGGGGAAATCTGCCCATTTCAGTTTACTAGCAGCAAGGATTCAAAATGGCTTAAAGGTGTTTTGTTTAGTTTCTGCTTTCAGGACCCATATAGACCTAAAAGCAGGGCCTTAAACCTAGTATATCACATGGGATATAGAGTGGGAGCTGTTATTTTCTTCCTTTGTCAGAGGTACTGTTCCCTATAAATACCCTCTCAATAAACATCATGAGAACATGTCAAAAAGAATTCTTACGTACTATTTAGAGGCACAAAAACCTAGATTTAGAAAAAGTAAGATCAAATAAATATCTAAGATAAGTTCTTCCTCCAAAGCCTGTGCTATTTTTCCACTAACAGACTGAACTAACACTGCTCCCATTTGCTACCCCGCCAAGGAAGAACAAGCCAGGGTAAACTATGATCTTCCTGAAAGGAGAGCCATAACACATAAAGTTATACCATAACACACAAATGGGAACACATAAGTCTGCCAAGCTGCACCCATCTTCGCAGGTGTAGCTGTCATCCAGAGCCAAGACTTCATCCCTTCAAAGACCACAACCCAGGGGGAAATGAAAGGACAGAATCACATTTATGACACATCCCAAATGCACTGAAAAATGACCCCAAATATCAGACCTTTTTTCATTCAAGTAAAATGTAGAAATGAACTTTTAGGTACTATCCTCATAATCCCCCTCCTAAATAAACATGCTTTTTTTTTTCCTGGACAAAAAATTTTAAAAACACTTAAAGTCGGTTTTTATGAATTTTAAAATAATTGATAGTGGAAGACAAATTTTATAAAATCTATGTAGTGTCCCCATTGCATAGAGAGAATTTAACATTTTATTCCAGAAGAACATGGAAGACGTCATCCGGTATCAATCGCCAATGCTAACATTACTGTACTCGTAACTATACATGGCCCTGAGGTCTGGGGCTTTGAACCTAAAAGAAAGGAACAATCGCCATGTTGTTCCAAGTGGAGATTTGGTAGAATTTTCTAAACTGTTTGAACTAGGACTCAATGGTCCTGTCAAACTATTGTTTTCCTTTCCTTGACCACTAAATATAAGAGGCTGGTCTTTTCTGGGGATAAGTGGCACCCTGTAAGGAGCCATACGAAGCCACAGGCTTGTCATTCAGAGCACTGCCTGCTCTGTCCTAGAATCCTGGACTCCTGAATGACTTGCTTCTGCCTCCAGACCATCTCTAAACAAACGGGAAGCTAATTTGCATAAGCCACATTTTCCTTTTATTCACCCACTGCCCAAATCTAGACCAGAATGTTTAAGATCCCACTGTGGGAGGCTGTGGCAATTTAAAGGGCATTTGTGGTCAACAATTAGAAGGCATGGTTCCAGAGTTGAGTTTCTTGAAATTAAAAGCTGAAACAAGAGAAAGCCTGTTGTAATATACAAAGGAAGAAAAACAAAAGATGAGCTAAAGTATGAACATGGAGAAACCAGAACCATCGCTATGGTCTTCAATCTCTACTAATGAGCTACAAAGTCACTATTTAGAGAATGACTATGATCTATAGCAGACACTTTACTTGCATGTCCACATTTAATCTTTTATTTTATTTTATTTTATTTTATTTTATTTTATTTTATTTTTTTAACTCTGTGATATATGACTAAAGACCCAGAGGAAAAAGAAAGTCAAAAGGCAGGTGGTTTTCTCAATGTCAAATATCCTCTAAGCAACAGAAGCAAGACTCAGGCAGGAGCCCATTCTCTTCACCCCCTACTCCAGATGACCCCTTCTGCTGACCTGCTGTTTTCTGAAATTAGCCCTTCATGTAACAGAAATGTGTTCTAATAAGTATAAACAAAAACTTCAGTGATTCGCTCAGCATTTAAGTGTTTTCTTGTCCTTGAACATTAAACAGACTGAGACAAACTGTTAAACTAACCTCTATTTAGGTTTATGAGCAAAATTTTTCAGTGCGTGTGAATATTATTTTCCAAGAATAAGGTGGCTCAGGAGCATAATTAATGTAGACACACACAAACACACATGTGCACATGCCTAGCTATGAACACTTATTTACCAAGCAAACATGATCCCATTAGGAGAAAACAAATTAATTTTGAAAACACTACAAAAATTCTGCAACACTGACAGCACCTTCGCTGGCTCATTAATTCTGGCCTAAATTTGCTACTGTCAGGCAAATCAGAAGCACTGGCCAGCAGACACCCACCTGCTATTAGGCTGAATGTGCCTGGCATCTTGACATTCTATTGATTCCAATCCAAAGGTTATGCAAAAAAGGCAGATCAGAGTCCAAAAGGAATTTTAGCTACAAATACTTTGGGAGAAATCCAAACAACTACAAACAGAAAGAAAGACAAGATGCAAATCTGAGTGACAAAATTGAAACAACCGCAAAAAGACTGGTGAACATTCAAGGACAAACATACACAAGACCCAGGCATCCTTTTTTGATAACTACTTATTTTAGGAAATACCAATAGCCTATGCATTGAATGATCACCCTTTCTTACAAGGGGGACCAAAAAGACCCAGAATTATCTTCTGAAGGGCAGACCCCTTGTAGTACAGGCTTCTCCCAACTAAGTAAATATTCTACTAACTCATCTGTATCTGTGTACCAGCTGGTGTTGTTGTGAGAGGCTATGTTTGGCTTCCGTGAATTTTTTTGAAGACTTTCAACATGTTTGCCCATTTAATGAGAGGTGATTTACAAGTGCACCTGCTCACATTTCACTAAGTATTCAGCAGTTTTCAACCCCAAAAATTGTGTGCTCCACCCTCCCTATTCACTCAATCCCGCCCCAAGTGACTTTTTTTTTTTTTTTTTGCCAACATGGAAAAGGTGAAACAAAAAATGGCAGAAGCACTAAAAGGCATCAAAACTGATAAGTTCAAAAACTATTTTGAGCAGTGGAAGAAACGTCTCAATAAGTGTATTTCATGAAATAAAGAATATTTTGAAGGTGACTCAAGTTTAAATATGTAAGAATACACAATTTTTTTATAAGTAAATTTCTTTCTGGGGGTTCCCCTTCATAATCTGGACTATGGTATGTGTGTCACAAGAGTATTCAACATTATTCCAGTGGTGTTGTTTTTAAAGAGGACCCTGTCAATTTTTGCCACATTCAGTAAAATTTGCTATACCATAGATACAGTACTGATCACGACAAAGGATTCAAATTCTTCAAAAGGTAAGATAAACTAGAAACTATGTGAATGTGCTTAAGAATGCTTCATACTTCAATATTAAAAACAACCCTACCAGCTGAGAATTTTATTTGTTGTACAGATAGGAAAATTTAGGTTCTGGAAGGTAAAGTAATTTTCCCCAGGTAGCTGGGGATGAGATACTGAGAAAGAGAGCATCAGGAGTCATTTATAAATTTTCTGACACCTCCCAGCCCTCCTGCACCCCCTGAATCACCTAAGCCTAAATGAAATGGGTAGACGTCCAATTTCCAAATCCTGGCACTCATGGCTTTGGCGGCTGCCTGTCGCCATCAATTCTGCGCACATAGATCAGCTCTGGAGGTGTTTTTTAAAACCAGACCAATTCTGTCCTACTGTAGCCAAGAGAAAGAGCACATTTCAGAATAAAAGTGAATGTGGTGTTTTTTTTTAAAGAGGAGAAAGAGAAACCTGTAATCCTACTGAGCAGCATTTCCTGCCCTCCTGCTCCCCACTGCCATCAGCCACTGCACAGCCTTCCCTGACTTCAAAGACAGCCAGGGGGAGAGGAGGCTGAGTCCCTCAGCTCTAGCTGGAAGGAGGACCTCATGCCTAGGGGAGGTTGGAAGAAGGCTGAGAGATTCACTGCGAATGCCAGGCATCTTGAAAAAAATTTCAGTGTTTTCCAAGAGCTGATTTCTATCAGGGCCGCCAGGGAGGATCAGAAGGCATGAGGTTCCAACTGGGAGGAATGTGTTTCTGCTGCCCAGAAATTTCCCAGGTTTGCAAGTTGGTTCCAGGTTTTGGAGTGCCAGTCTGGGTTTGAGGAGTAGATCCAGCCATCAAGAAGTCAGTTAGACTCAATTTACCCTTTTAGTTATGACAAGACAGTAGTATCTCACTCTCTAAGAGAGATGTCTGGGACCGTGCATTTCTATCATTTGAAGTAGTACTCTTTTTTATAAAAGAACATTCCTAAATTGAGCCACACAAAGTAAATGTCAGATAACCTAAAAGTCCTTTGAAATTGTTTGTTACATTCCCACCCCCACTGGCCCCATACTGCTGCCTTATCTGTTTTCTTTGCCCGTGTCAAGGGGTGTTGGAGGCTCTGCCTGGAAATTGGGCCAATGCATCCTTCCCTCAGCTCTGTGATTTACAAGGTGATTTCTTAGAGACAGCTGCTTAGCCCTCTGGTCTTGGTTTATCATCCATCCATTATCATTGTTACTGCTGCCATTATTATTCAAAACGGTTATAGACTTATAAAGATGTTCTCCTTTGATAATAATGTTTGCAATATGCTTTTACACTGCCAAGTTAACACAGTGTGCCTGTGATTTTTTGTGCTGGCAGGAGTCACAAAAGCTGATAGACACAGTGGAATGTTGAGCAGTTTTCTGAATGGTTATACAAGGCACTGCGGCGGGGGGGGGGGGGCAGGTGCCAAAGTATTTTTTTAATCCTCGCCCAAGGATATGTTTATTGATTTTAGAGAGAGAGGGAGGAGGGTGGAGAGAGAGAGAGATAGAGAGAGAGAGATTGATTTGAGAGAGAAGCATCGGTCAGTTACCTCCCGTGTGTGCCCTGACAAGGGATCAAACCTGCAACTTAGGCATGTGCCCCAACCTTAAATCAAACCTGCAATCTTCTGATGTAATGGGATGATACTCCAACCAACTGAGCCACCTGACCAGGACACTGATGTCATTTTATTTTTTTTAACAAACTGGATGTCTTTTTGTACATGGATGACAGCAAAAAAAGGCAGCCCTGCATGCGACATTTAAAGTAGCTGGCCCTTTGCTCCACAACAGTTTAACAAACTTTCTAAGGGCAGTGATTGCCATTTACTGAATAAAGGCCAAAGTGTGTCCTTGACCTTCACATTGTCAAGTCCTATTGACAGGAGGAGAAGTAGAACACCCATATTGAAGTCAGGGCACGCATGGGCCTTGGAGGCTAATAAACTGACCAAAAGAGTCTACTGCCCAGAAAGCAGAATATTCAAGTGGAGTGAGGCTGCAGGAAATTAATAAAACTCAACACATCTCCTTTAAAAGACTGGCAGTGGGCTTGTGACTAGAATTCTCTTCATGCATGCACTCAACTCTCCCAGTGTCGCCAGGAGACCTGTAACGGCACCGCAGGAGAAAGTGGAGGCATCCGTCACTTAAAATGAACCATTTCACTTCCTCTTCTCTTCCATTTTTATACATTTTGACAAAATATAAAAATAGATTTTTAAGAAATCGATTCAGCTTTGTACTTTTCTACTCCACAAGCAAAAGGAGACATCAAAATGATAAGATCCCGTAGCTTCTGAACAATTATTTAAGTGGGGTCACCCACAATGGAATTCCAGGGGCCTTAGATTTGCCAACCCAAAAGGAAAAACGCAAACGGTAAAGTGTTACAAATCACTTGCCCCTTATTTATTTTGAGATTTGGATTTCCATTTTATTTTTAACAAGAGCTTCACGGCTCAATGACAAATGTCCTGAGCTATATTTAGATGAGTAGCAATATTTAAGATGAGGAGCACACGTGGCCAGAGCTGACTTTTCACTCTAACAGAAATACAAAGCCCATGCACGCTGTGTACGTTTCACGTCCAGGACTAGGGTCCGCCATCAGCATTTCTGCTCCACTCTGAGCTCAGGGTGTTCATGTTTGGGGGTACATCCAGCACTCCTCTACGGTATGACTGCCCTGCCATTTCTCCAATGCGAGAGACTATTCCCACCATCAGGCAAGCAATTGGTTTTAATACGGAGAGCTGCCAATCTGAAATGAGTTTGCAAACAGAAAGACAATTAGCTTGCTAACCTACCCAGAATAAGTACAACCAGTTTGCTCTGCCATTGCTTTAGGAATTCGATTTTCAGAACTGGAAAGCACCGTCTTTGGCTTTCCTTGAAAGAATGCCAGAGGCAAGGAATATGCTGATTATTTTTCAAAGGAGGAAAAGAAGTTGTTGAAAGCTCTTAATAACATATAAGGTTCTAAGTTTGCAGGCACCAAACAAAACAACAATAATGTTTTAGCACTGTATAAATGTAAGACACTACCTATTGTTTGGAGACAGAAAATACTTTTAGACAAATTATAATGCTCCTGCCTCTACCCAAATAGAGGAAAACAGTCAAATACTTTGAGGTATCAGAAGATATCCATGGTGACAAAAGTACATAGTTCTAATCCTGAAAGTAAAATAAGAAAATACATATAATTAAAAGAAAGAAATCCAACTGCGGGTTTGATCAGGAGCTTCTGAGGCTGCCGCTGACAGCCAGCATTTTAAATATAGCATAACCAACTTCCAGTTACAAAATAAATGGCATGGGAATGTAAAGCACAGCAAGAAGAATATAGTCAATAACGTTGTAATAACTTCGTGTGGCGACAGATGGCAACTAGACATCGTGGTGATCACTTCCTAACATTAGTACGTATCATATTACTATGATGAACACCTGAAACTAAGAGGATATGGTACACTAGTTATACTTCAATAAAAATGTTTCAAAGAAATGTTTACTGCCAAAAAATAAAAAGATATGCATTGTCTCTAGTAATTAAAAATAAAAAATAAATATATATAGCAGTGTTTTAGAGTGAAGGAAGATCATTTCATCTAGAGATTGGTCACTGGCGAACTCTATGGTAGATTATCAATCCGAGGAAGTGCAGAGTATAAATAAACAAGTCCATGAGTAATCTCTTAACGAGTCAGTGCAGTAAGCATCCTTTCCAATTCGAGAACATGCCCTCACAAATGGAATTTTACAGGCAAGAGGGAATTAAAGTTTACTGAATTCCTTAAGCGCCATGTCCCTCCCTGACATGGTGCTAATCACTTAACATGTATTACTTGCTTTAATCTTCTGGAATAGCCCAGCCAAGCAGTCAGGTCTTATCATTTCTTGACAGATGAACAATTGAACACTCAGAAGGGAGGCGCTCAGCAGCGGAACTACGGCTAGAAGGGGGCTGGGGGCAAACAAAGGCAGGCTCCAACCTGCCTTCTCTCCTTCATACACTCTGACTCCCTGCGGCTCTCACAGAGAGGCTCGGAATTGCTGCCGCGGGTTGTCCACCCATTAGCCCATCAGCCCTACGGGAAAGGAGTACAGTCTGTGGCAGGTTTTCTGATACTTGTCGTCAAGAATGCTGGTTTGGGGCCTCAGGGATCCAAACTATCCATTTCTTGTTATTCTATTTAGCAACCCTTGGCATAAGATTATTTGGGGGAAGCTGTTTCACTTCCCCAGTTCTAACTTAGCATGTAGTTACTAAAAAGGTGAGTCTATTTGGGGACACATTATTCCTTTCTTGAGCTGCAAAACCCTTAATCCAGCCAAAAACAATGCTTTCAGGGGTCACAGAGGTATGGATAGATATTTTTTTTTTAATTTGAAGAATTTTTTAATAAGAACAAATCAAATTGACATCAGCCCCAGAAAGTGGGAAATGGGGGCTTTAAGTCATATTCTCTTATCCCACCAACTTCCACTCCACTCCAAGGTACTGGCATGTATCCTACATACATTTTTAGTATTTACCTACAATGTAACATAAGGCCTGCTTTAGATGGAAGGATTATGTAGGATGATCTGGGTCTGGTTTCAAGATCTTAGTGAGATGGGAAAAGTTGGGGGCGGGGCACGATGATTGGGAATAAACAGCCTTCAGACAGATAACGTTGGGTCCAGGTAGCTAAACCTGCCAATCACTGTCATCTATCACAGGCTTCATGCTAGTGTGCCCATTCAATGCATAGAAAATCCCATCTATAACTCATTAATAAAAGCCAAGGTGAGAATATTTGCTTATTTAATGGCCGCCGGCCTTGTTTGCTGAGTCAGCATATAATAAGCACAAGAGGTAGGTGCCCAGAGATCACCTTCAGTGGCAACAGATGTTAACATTGTTAGCGCTGACCCGATCTGCTCTTAAACAGGAGCCAATGCCTGTCTCTTACCTTACCTGGCATGCCCTGACTAAATGTTTTCTAAAGGAGACTAAAGAGATGCAGTTCTATGCCAGTGGAAAATATTCCACTTGGAAGAATAACTGTTTGGGAAGACAACCACTTGGTTAACAGGGAGATCACATCAAAATAGCATTGTGCAATTTCAGAGAAGGTGGTTATACCCACACGAGAAACACTAGGACAAATTTCCACATGAAGTGACAGCTCAATAGGAGCCGTGTGGCTAACTCCTTTTGCATGCTAAAAAGACCCTCCAATTTATTTTAAAAATGGGAGTGAATGCAGTACTGACAAAATGCAGCATAAAGGGAAGAAACTGAATGAAAGAATAAAAACAGCACCTTGTAATTTCTTTCTAATATTACGATCCTCAAAAAGGATCAAGATATAGTTAAAAGGCAGGACCAAAGCATCCACAAACATCTCTTTGTCTCAGGATTCTTTTTGACCTCTTGGTATTAACACTGAAAGAACCAAGGTTTCTATAGCATGAAAGGTTGTCAGGTGGAAGAAAGCAAGACACAGTTCATAGGACACATATATGTACTGTTTATCAGAAATTCAAAATCAAGTGGGCATCCTCCATTTTTATTTATTAAATCTATTATCCCTATAATAGAACAATCAAGCAGTCATGAGCAAGTTTTGAATGAACTATTTTTGACCTGGTTAATGGTGCAACCAGAAGGCCTTAATCACAAGTGAACTTCATGGTTTCCTGGGCAGCTCTTTGAAAATGCAGACTCTTGGGACCTTTCCCTTGAGATTAGCTCTCCTACGGCCCAAGCATCAGTAGCTTACAAGCTCCCAGGTGAGGTTTAATGCACACACATTTGTGAAGGACTGTATTAACCCTGAATAATAAAAGGAAATGAGGAAGACACAAGAAGCCAGATTTCTCTGATGGCTTAAATGAGTCTATTAGGAGTTTAGAAGCGGCTCAGATGCCTTAAATCTTAAGACAGTATTAACTTGAGAATGTCAAGAAGAGACCATGTAAAATGCAAAGACTGGTTAGATAAGTATTGTCACAGGCCACTTCTACATTACCCAGATGAGGACTCTGAGGGAAAATCACTCCCTCTAAATTAACAATCCAGAAGCACAACCAAGAATAGAACCTCTGACACCTGATGCCAGAATTCACCCCATGCTGTCATTTCTAAACAAGACCTCCTTACATCCTGCTCCTTGAACAGCTGAATGAGCTGGCACACCCAACAGAAAGAGCTGAGACATTCTTCTCCCCTTTGCTAATGTGTCACCTCCTTCACTACAAAGTGTCCAACTGAAGTACAATGTAAATAACTCCATATTTGAATCAGGAATTACCTCAACAGATGTAAGCTGCTTCTTCATTGTATCAGTAAATGCTAATAACACACCACTAAAAGTGAGTAAAGAAAAATCTAACTGCACTTCCCTGAAAATAAGATTCAATTAATTTTTGCTTCCAGAGGGGTGTGTGTGTGTGTGTGTGTGTGTGTGTGTGTGTGGTCTCTGGTAAGGACTGACGGAGAAGGGAGTGTTTTCTTCTCCAATCATCAGCAAAATCTCTCTCTGTGACCTACCCTGTTTCCCCAAAAATGAGACAGTGTCTTATATTAATTTTTGCTCCTGAAGACACACTAGGTCTTATTTTCAGGGGATGTCTTATTTTTCCATGAACAAAAATTCACATTTATTGTTGAACAAAAAAATCAGTATTTATTAATATACTGTAATCATGTCATCACAAACATCGGCATAACCAGCCAAACTCTGAATTCCATCAAGAATTTGGGGAGAGCTGTAGCAAAGACTGCTGCTAGGTCTTATTTTCAGGGGAGGCCTTGTATTTCTAAGCTTGAAAAAAATTGCACTAGGTCTTATTTTCGGGGGATGTCTTATTTTTGGGGAAACACGGTAGTAGCCATTTAAAAGAACTTCCCACTGCCATTTCATTTACACCTGATAGGAACTTTTTCCCATGGGTTGCTAACTCTGAGATCCAAATGTCCAAAAGGATGACTCAGGCAAAGAGAGATGTTAACACTAAAACTGTGGCTAATCAGTGACAAAAATGAACAGGAACTGAAAAAATAAAACTGAAGCATGGGCCTGTATGCAACAGGAATTCAGTACAGTGGGCAACTACTGTGTGTGGAAGTACCCTCCACAGGGCATGGTACATGGCTTACTCACTGGGAAGAACAAAAGCAAGACTGTGCATTTCTGTGGACCCAATGGGTCAACAAGCCATCAGGTCTTTGACAGTAACCTAGGTACAAACTTACTGCTCTGTGTCTAGCTGCCTGCAGAATAAATGGGCTATATAAAAGAATCGCAAGACTTACCAATTATTTGCACATAATTGTCTTATAATCAATTATCCACTTAAGCAATTAACCAATGCATGCTTAATAACAACCCCTGCCATGAACATGAAACCTGATTAATTGATGTAGACAACGCAAAAAGTTTTAAAACATGCTGCCCTGCTTCCCATGTCTTGGTTGCTCAAATGACACATAACTTGCTTCAGAAGTTACTGAAAATGACAGTTAGACAACAACGAAAGGACACACGAAAGTATAAGTGGCAGCTGATGAATAGCTAATGAAGTCAGAAGATATTGCCTTTGAGCTCAAAAGAAAAGGAACGTGAGTTAAAGCAGTCTGGGAATTCTTCATGGAAGGTAAGCCACTGGAGATTGGCCTTGAAAGAGGAGCAGGATCTAGTTAAGCAGAGAGGAGGAAATCGTAGGTTTATGATGTGAGGAAAGCTGCAGAAGTGAGAAACTAGGGCTAAGTGATGATGACTTAGACAAATCTGGTATGTTATTCATGTCCTTTATAGCACTGACAGTCAGGCACAAAAGTCACAGCATTTTTATTCAGGCCCATGGTTCTCAGTATTTTATTGTCTCACCTCTATAGCCCTATCAGAGAATACCAGTGATCGCTATCAAGGCTCCACCCCAAAATGTGGGGGTTGCATAAGGTTCGTTGTAGATTATATAAAATCCTAGTAAATTGGTACTAACATCCTCCTTCCTCAACACACATAGACATGCTTTTCCATTTCACTGACTGCAAAGCAATGGTGTCTCTTGGCTACCTTGGGAAATGGGAGCCGCTAAGAGCTTTGGTAAGTCAATCAAGAGACACTTGATAAGGAAAGAAGGTGCTAGCAGTGCTCTTCTGACTTCAAGTGCACAGTCAGAGAAGGAGAGAGTGCTCCTCTCTGGCCCCGCCCCAGTGGATTTAGCCCAGCCCACCTCCTTAAGGTTTTTGCCACTGCACCATGGTAAGAGTCAAAGAAATATTTAGTACTGGATGAATAATGATTACTTTGGTTTTTTTTTTTCTTGAATATTTGAGCAAGCCTTTGGACATTTCAATGGAAGGGAAGAGGCTAAAGATTAGATCATCTATTCCTCCTTTTTTATGCCCACATCTATAGCCCTGTCCACTGGGTTACACATTTTCAAACTTCTGATTTTGAACCATTATATAAAAATGTCATAATATGCATAATTGGACCACCTCATAAACTCATATCCTCCTTACTCCACAACTTTCGTTATGCTTATAGTTTGTTAAAGTTTCTAAAATTAATATATAAATGTGATAATTTCCATTTTAAAAGAAATGCTAGAATTGAAAGATTAGACAGAGGATCAAATTTTAAAATGTTATAGCTGTCAATGTAAGAAACATCCAAACCTGTAAAGATCTTTACAAGAGTTTATTTGAACCAAACTGACGACATATACAGGGAAGCAAGTCCTCAAATTCTCCAGAGAGTAACAGCTTTACAGTTTCTTCTATGCATTTGAAATTAAGAGGTAATTTAAGAAAGACAACATGGAAGTGGGAGAAGGCAAGGCGGGCTGGAGCACAGAATAGTTAACAAGATTATGTACTTCCCTGAGAGTGGCCATGCTTTAGAAAGAGACGTCTGAATGGGTGGTCAAGTATTAGAAGAAGGGGTACAAAAAGGGGCATCCCAAAGGTGTGTTAATTTAGATGCATAAAAACAAAACAAAACAAAAGAAAATGGAGAGGGCTTAAGGCAAAAAAACAAAAAAACAAAAAACAACCTCTAGCTAAAACATTATATGCCTGGGGCATGACTACCCACCATGACCTTCCCAGTTAGGGAGTTATGATTTATTACAGCACCCCGTTTTCCTCCACATAGCCGACCCAAGCTAACACCATGGTGACTCTTAAAAGGATGAGATCTTCCGGAAAAACACATTAGAGGACAGCAGCAGCCTGTGCTGAAGGGCCAGTACATCCATTTTAAACCACTTCAGCCTTGAGCAAAACACACGAAGAAAATTGGGTTTCAAATCCTTAGGATGTCATCAGGGCCCAAGATACACCATTACCGCCTTACAGCACTCAGACACAGTATCACTGAGAACCACGCACGGGCACTTTCGGAAGGGACGGATCTTTCAAACACCGGGAGCAACAAATGCTTTAAAATCGAAACTCTTGACTCAGTGTAGGGTGCAATGAAAAGAAAGAAATAATGGAATCCATTAAGTTACCAGAAATGTTCTTAAAAAAGTCATGACAATTTAAGGGAAAACAAACATAAAGACTGCCTTACAACCCACACACTTCGCCCTTTGCTTTTTCATTAAGTGAACACGTATGAATTAAAGCACAGCTACACAATGTTTCAAAAAGATAATAAATGGCCTCTAAATGTGATTTCATTTAGCTGCTTCCAATACTATGGTTAGGTTGAGATAAGAAGGTAAAACTGAAGCCTAATGACGAAAATGAAAAAGGAGTTGAATTATTTATTACATGTTTAATTTTCAGAGGTATCTAATGAGTTATTTACAATACCCTCACATATATTCTAACCCAGAACTGGAATTGGAAACCTAGGATGACCAACACCTTTCACCTTTAATACGCAATGCAGACTTGGGAAAATGACGAGAGACCATGTTTGAAGGAGCCAGAATATAATTTATGTGTCAAAATGACAGCTTTACCCTCTTGGGTGACAGTTGTCAATACTGGAAGCTAGGAAATGAGGATGCTGGAGATACACAACCTTATTTGGTGTGAAGGTTTGTCATTTTCTGTTCTTGATTTTTTTCTGAAGGCCGAAAGATGGTATGACTGTTTGGGGGAAGCTTGCTTAAAGAATACTGTGGTGAATGAAATGGACATCCCAACATAAATACCACTAAGATTCACTGGCCCATTTCATTAGCATGATCCCGAAACTGAACTGATCAGAATTTATACAAGAAATAATCTTGGTAATGACAACATTTGTGATCACTTCTATAGCTAATGCAAAATGCTCCAAAAGCAAAGGAAACAATGCTCTGATAACACTTCAGGATTGGTATTCTGCCATTGTGTCATTAGTTTTTAGCAAGATAAACATATTTGTTAATAGCTCTGATAAAGTCCAAACAAACCACGGTAACCAAAGAGCTTGGCAACAAAATAAGACTCAACTGAAATTCTCAGAACATACTCCTTAGTGTGACTGTCTGCTGGCTTTTATTAGAACTCTAAAATGACTCATGATGTCCTGATTCTAATGGTTCCTTGTCTCTAATGGCCAAGCTCAATGCATCCAATGCAGTGTTTACTCTCTCGCTTCTGCTATCTTTGCCCTGCACTGGTTCCAGTACGGCACAGAGGCCTCTGCACTGGTTCTCACACTCTTTGTTGCTTCTGGTGCCATTTCCTGATATGTCCAGGGAACCAGAGGACTCAGATTTCCCCTTCACTCCAGCCTAGGTAAGAAAAAGAAATCCAGCCATGACCAGTGAGGCTCAGAGTGTTGGGCATCATCCTTCAAAGCAAAAGGTCATGGGTTCAATTCCTGGTCAGTGCACATGCCTGGGTTGCAGGTTCGGTCCCTATGGGATGAGAGGCACCCGATCAATATTTCCTTCTAACATATGTTTCTCACCCTTTCTTTTACTCTCCTTTCCCCTCTCTCTAAAAATAAATGAGTAAAAGAAAAGAAAAGAAAAAAGAGAAAAAGGAAACCTGCGAGGATGATCGGAGCCTTAACAATAAGTGGTCAGTTGCCAAGTATGTGGTGTAATGACAAAGCTGCTTTAGGCAGACACACTTCCTCTTTTTTCTGGAGGAACAGTGCCCAAAGGCAAAATGGCAACCATGAATAATGGTTAAAGTGCCCCCTGTTTGTCCCACAGAGCCATCACCAGTTTGCCACAATGCCCAAAGGGTCCACTATTGATAAAGTCCTTTTCCTTTTAAGTATATTTTACTGATTATGCTATTAGTTGTCCAAATCCCCCCCCCCCTTTGCCCTCTTTCACCAAGTACTCCCTTCTTTCTAGCAATTACCCCCTTAGTTCATGTCCATGGGTCAGGCATATAAATTCTTTGGCTTCTCCATTCCTCATGCTATTCTTCACTTCCCCCTGTCTATTTTGTTCCTACCAATTATGCTTCTTAATCACTGTACTTTTTCCCACTCTCCCTTCCCCCTCCCAGCTGATAACCCTCTAAATCATCTCCATACCTATGATTCTGTTCCTGTTCTACTTGTTTGCTTATTTTTTTTTTACATTCAGTTGTTGATAGTTATGAATTTGTTGCCTTTTTAATATTCATGGTTTTGATCTTCTTCTTTTTTTTGTAATAATGGCTTGGTGGTGATGAACTCCTTTAGCTTTGCTTTGTCTAAGAAGCACTTTATCTGCCCTTTCATTTTAAATGATAGCTTTGCTGGATAGAGTAATCTAGGTTGTAGGTCCTTGCTTTTCATCATGTTGAATACTTCTTGCCAGTCCCTTCTTCCCTGAAAAGTTTATTTTGAGAAATCAGCTGATAGCCTTATGCAAACTCTTTTATAGGTAACTCTCTGCTTTTCTATTGCTGCTTTGAAGATCCTCTTTATCTTTAGCCTTTAGCAATTCAATTATGATGTGTCTTGGTGTGGTCCCCTTTGGGTCCAACTTGTTGGGAACTCTCTGTGCTTCGTGGACTTGTATGTCTATTTACTTCACCACCGTAGGGAAGTTTTCTTTCATTATTTGTTCAAGGAAGTTTTTGATTTCTTGCTCTCCTTCTTCTCCTCTGGCACCCCTATGATTTCGATGTTGGCACATTTGGAGATGCCCCAGAGGTTCCTAAGCCTCTCCTCATTTTTTTTTTTTAATTCCTGTTTCTTCTTTTTGTTCAGGTTGAATGTTTATCTCTTCCTTATATTCCAAGCGGTTGGTCTAAATTCCAGCTTCTTTCCCTTTTCCTTTGGTTTTCTGTAATTAGTCTTTATTTCACTTAGTGCAACCTTCATTTCTTCCTTGCTCGAAACGTTTCCATCTTGAGCGTCCTGCCAGTGCCCCCTCTCTGTGCCACACCGCCTGCCTCTCCACCCGTCTCAGTGACTCCACCCCCCCCACCTGTCTGGATGAGTACGTTTTCTTTAAATCCTTGGTTGTCTGACTTCCATACAGCTTGATTTTCTGATGGTTCTTGGTGTTATTAGTTTTGAAATCTGGTTGTAGTTCTTTCTGTGGTTGCGCGAGGAGGCGAAGCGTGTTTACCTACACCTCCATCTTGACTGGATATAGTCTTTCTTTTAAGCGAAGGCTGTAGTTGCTATGAAATTACTGTTCAAATGTTATTATTTGTCATGAAAGAGTTTACTGAGCCACTGGTACCACAGACAGATTTTGAAGATAAAAGGTCATCTGACCTGTAACTCCTTAAAAGAACAGATGTCAGAGATAAAAAGAGATGGAATGAGTGAGAAGCAGGGAGAGGAGGCTAGACATTGAACACACCATGGCCACTAACCTCTGAAGTCAGCGAGGGCTTCTCCATTTTATGGAAATGAAACTGAGTTTTAAGTTAAAGGGTTAAGAAACTAACAGGAGAAAGGTAAAGATCCCAAGAAAAGGAGGAGAAAACAGACAAGGTGGGGCTGCACACTGAAGTGCCTTGTTAATTGGGAGGGGAAGCAGGATAGGAGATGGGTCCCTTAGGCAGTTCATGGAAACAGAAGAAAAGACAAAGGAAACTACGGGTAAATAGGGTGAGAAGCTCAATCTCTGTCTTTGGGGCCATTTGATCCATAGCTGTTCCAAGCTTCCTGAATGTGAGCACATTTTTAAGGAAAATCCCCATCTACATTAGATAACAGAAGTAAAATTAGATCTGTTTGGAAATACACCTAGCAATGACCACTGTCTTGCTACTGATGCTTCACACAGGGTTCTTAGGTTTTCCAAACATCGTTTCATTTCAGTGTTCATTCTCTTTACAGTGACCCTTCTCGCTGAATGATTTACCTAGGGAAGAACTAGAAAACACACACACACTCTGTCTCAAAGGCCCATGTTCTTCCCCCAGGGCCCTCCTTCCCACAAGTTCACAGGTTCTATGACTAAGAAGCAGTGCTTACTACCCTTTATTTACCCCCTGATGAAACAGGGAAGGGGACACATTCTCAAAGTACCCACAACAAGAACAGGATGGGTAATTTCTGAATAAGTAGTAAGACTCCTTGCTAGTGGGTTCTATACAAGCCTTCTGTAACTCACCTGCTGAGATGAGGGTAAACTGTGTTTTTCATAGAAGGTAACCAAGCTAACTGATTTCCATGACAAAAAAACAAATTTCTCCTCTAAGTTATTTACTCTGTGCTAGGTCCCATCCTGAGCCTTTTACAGATATCAATTCACTCAATCCTCACAACCACCATTGTGAGGAGGTACTGTAACTGCATTGTACAGAGAAAGATACTGACGTGGAGTGATGAAGGAACCTGTCCAAGCTCCTAAATAAGTAAGTGGCAGAGCTGAGGTCTGAGCCCAGGTGGTCTGGCTCTGGAACCCATGCTCCTCATCAATATAATATGGCAATAGCGAAGAAGACACATGACATATGCAGACGGTGTATGTTTTCCCAGAAAGCTCCATTTCAGTCCAACAGAAAAGTGTGCAGAAGGAAGCTTAGAGGTACCAAGTAGCATCGGAGTTTCTATTATGTGCAGACACCATGTGATGAGAATATCTTGGTGTTCAGGACACTGTCCAGGGGCCCACGGGATTCTTGAGGGGACATGTCAAATGTGGCAGCTGAACTGGGATGGCTCCAACCATTTCTGTAAAGCTCAAGTCTACCAGACTGCCCCCAATTTAAGGGTGTGTCTACACATAACTTTCCCGATCCCGAATCTTTTGGGAAAAAATAATAATTGACCACTGTGCACAAATATTTTCACATTTTTCACGTATATGGATTTCAAGAGCTGTGTCTTTTCTGCAATTTTCAATGACACTGGTTGAATCATGAGAAATTTTGTGCGACGTTAGCAGCAGAAACTGTTTTCATTACTATTTGGCCCCCACACAAATATCAACACTGTTTGCAAGTTCTACACTGCATTACCCTTCATCTGGCAGAAATGGACTGTTTTTTCATCATGAGTAATTCACAAACCATCAAACTGAAAAATATTTACCCTTGTTTCATTCCTGGGAAGCTGATACATAGAAGGAATATGTTCCTTGTTATTCATGCCAAAGATTTGATAGCACTCAATACTGATACTGTTTTTCAGCGACCAGATGACATTCTTTTTCTCTGCAATGAGGCCAGGAATATACACCCAGTGTGTTCTACCATACATGTTTGGATCAACTACTGAACAATACCCAATATTGCATTTTCCAAAATAGAAACAGAAATTTTTGTTTCTATTTTGTAAAAGAACAGAAAATTCTTCTACACACATACACGCATACCACACGTGAGCACAACTCTTTTAGGAGGAGACATGAGAGAGTTTCCTAAGTATGATCTTACAGGCTGACGAATCATGATGAGCTTCTGGACGCCTTTAAGAAGTCATTTTATTCTTGGAGAACAGCGCCTGATTTCAAGCTTGAAGGGAGAAATAATGTATGACACTGATCTCTCAATGAGATTTTCATTTTAAGGTTCTATAGTCAGACTCAGTAATCATCCAGTGATACCACAGTTCCTGATCCACGCATGCAAAGCTTGCCAGGGTACTTCTGGTCACAACACTTGTGACTTTTTTTCTCTCTCACACATCTAGAAACCATAGCTTGTTGGCTCATGGGCACTCTAGAAGGTTTTGAACCAGGGCGAATTAGGCAAGCAGATATGGGAGTGGGTCTCCCGGGTATATCCTACTTTGTTCTCCAATCTCTATTGTATGAATAAGTCAGCAGGATGACTCATAAGAAAAGTACTGCTAACATAGTAGCATTTGCAAATTTCCCTACATTTGTCACCTTTCTATTCTGGTTTATCTGTCAGCATGGCCTAGATTTGGCAGAGGACAAAGACCCATCTTTTTTATTCTAATGATTGGGTGTAGGAGAGAATCTTACAAAAACTGCTACATTTGGTTTGTTCATCCTCCACTGAAAGACATCTCCAAGCAGTGAAGTTTCTGTCTGGAGGCCGAACAAAGAAATTACTTTTTTGCCTTAAGATATGGCTTGTTGTTAGGCGTTTTGTAATAAATTCAATTATTGGTCCTAAACCTTCCCAAAGCTCCATGGATTCAATAGATATGAATATATCAGTCACTTCAAATATATTTTCCCTTCTGACTTCGAACAGCTCTTTCAATCTCGGAGTATTTTTATGCTATTTCCAAGTGCCTTCTGAGCATAAACCCAAAATAGCAACTCTTTTCTATAAGCTAGCAACCTGTATTTTAAAACCAATAGCCTGGGCACAAGGACTCTCAATCATATCCATCTTAAGACATTTCCATGAATTTGGTTCCTGAAATAATCTGAAAATCTTAAAAAGTAAATAAATTTGGTCACTAGCTATGCATGTAATAAAAAGGTAGTAATTTCTATTAATAAAGTAAGCTACCAGAGTTCCAGACGCCACATATTACTCTGAATAGTTTCATCAAGGTCATTATTTTTACAGCCAGCCCATTAAAACAATTGCAGAATCCACTTGTCTCATATCCACATTGCAACTTAAAATAAATATGACAAATATCTTTTGAGAAAAGTAACGGTTCACAAGAGATATTACAATAAAAGGTATTTTTATGCCTCCATACATACTGATGATATTAATATCAACCTACCTATGTAAAAAATATATAAAACACATCTTTTATATTTATGTTGATTTATATATATGAGATGCCAGCCTGCACGCCATTTTGGGTCAGGAAGATTTTCATTATCCCCTTCCTGGGGGGGTGGGGGGACAAACAAAAAACAGTTTCTAAAGCAGGGTATTTCATTTATTTGTTCTAAGATCCCTAGAAAGACTAAAGATGAGAGAACTGAAAGTCTAGTTTAAAATAAAACTTTAGGGTTTTGTACCTTGACTGTTCTGTATAATATCTTATAAATTCTGTTCCTAAAGCACATTGTTCTTAACTCCACTACTCTTTTCTTGCTGCCATAGAAATGATAAGACAGAGACAAGATACAACCAATACTTACATAATAAATATATCTTCTTACTATAAAATGACCAGTGTACATTCAACAGCTTTCCAATATTGAATATAAATTAGGTGAAACTTATCACTTCAAGGACTCTAATTCTCTTTAATATTGAGAGGACAATTTTAAAGTCCCAAAGTGTTGATTGGATTATAAAATTAAAAAATTTGCTGAGTCCAGTATTGCACGTGAGAACTAATTCATAGGCATACAGGAAATACGAGAGAGTAATTTAGTGAAACAAAACGAAATAAATTTTCATTGGGTACTGTTGTATACACTAAAGATATGACAAGATAAGTCACATGAAATATGGCATAATGTATGAACTATCCCGTAAAATCACAATAACAGTCACCACTAGGACTTACACATTGCTAGTAGTGTTCAACTTGCAAATTACTTTTAGATATAGCCTCACATCTTATCACTACCAAAAAAACCTTTTGAGATTAGCACTGTTACAATCCTCATCATATAGATGAAGAAGTTGACTTGTAGAAAGAATGTAGAGTGGCGCAACTTAAGAACTATTACATTAAATCACAGGTCATTTGTCTGAATGATGATAAGCATAGTAGTAGGTTTCTATAACAGTTGTATCCGGGTCTACAAAAGACTGAGAAAATGGTTTGTATGACAGAATCGTACTTCCAAATACTTTTTTTTATGTTATCTATGAGTCCAATGGCACACTCAGAAAAACATCTCTTTTTGTCAAAGTCAAAATGTCTTCACATAGATCCTCCATAAATACATTTGGATGGTCCTGGTTGGCCCAACAGAGTTGGAATAATTTAAGCTTTTAATTACCTAAATATGTTTTTAACTTAGGTTATTAGTAATGGTTTCTATTTGTTTAGTTTCTTTATTATCCTCTCTTTTTCTAAGATGATTCATTTGTAAAATGAGTGAAACCAGTGTTTCTTTTAACACTCCCTAATTGCTACTCACCATAATGGCTGAAAAGAAAAAATCACTAAAGCTTGAGAATTCATCTATCCCATTCAAGCAATATATAGTCATCAGCGTAATCAATTCATGAGATACAAAATAAAGGTCAGTTGGCTCTACTATTCTCCATATATAGGCAGAGAAAAAAGCAAGCAGATAGCTAAGTGTTAAGTGCCACTTTCATTTTCTGCCATGTAAACACTGGAAACACAGCCACTGAAGAATGGAACCCCCTGCAGCCCTACACTCCCCTTGATAATATCATCTTCCATGTCAATCAAAGAAAGGGGTCCAATGACCTGACTTTTGTCTGTCCATTCAAGAGTTAAATGTAAGGCTGCCTTTGTGTTTTTTTTTTTTTTTTTTTTTTAATGAGTTGAGAGAAAAGGGGGAAAGAGGGGGAGAGAGGAGTGGAGGAGAAAGAGAGAGAAACACCAATGTGTTGTTCCACTTACTTATGCATTCACTGGTTGATTCTTATATGTGTCCTGACTGGCGATAGAACCTGCAACCTTGGTGTATCAGGATGATGCTCTAACCAGCTGAGCTACCCAGCCAGAGACTGTAAGGCTGCCTTTTTTAAGGGCCTTTCCATGCTAGGATTTTTACACACGTCAACATTGTGTCTCTTTTCACTCTAGTATCTTCAAGAAGAGTTAGAGTCAACTACCATCTATCAGGTTATATAAAAATACCAGAAATATCTATATGCTCTAAGAAAAAATAGATACAACATTTCACATTTTTTAGAGAGAAGTTCTCTTATCTGTGTTTGTTTTCCTTCCCCAAGATCACACGAAGTACTGGGGTTTGGAAATGACAGAAGATATGAACCATGTCAGTCACAAAAGGTATGATGGGGGAGCGGAGAATTAAATGCATCAGACATTTGATAAAAAAAGCATAAACTTTGGAATCAGATACATCTGGTCCTGTTCCATACTCATCATCACTCTCTGGTTGTGTGGCCCTGATGACAGGCAAATCTGCTACAATATTACTAGGGCATAACCATGATAATGTATACTTCATAAAGCCTCTTTACTGATTAAATCAAGTAAGGCAACAGTGTTCAGAAAAACATAATCCTCAAAAATAATGTATGTTTCTTTTAAGGAGTGGCTATCCTATAGATACTTCTGGATGTCTAGCATTATGTAAGAAAAAAAATTTTAAGAATACATTTCTTTAGAATGTATTTTTATATTTAACACTATAGAAACAATCTTGAAAAAGCAGAGCAAGAAGCCCATGCTCTTGGGCCCACGGCTTCTCAATAGCCTCTAGGTCTCTGGGACTCTGAACCTTGTCTCTTGCAGGGTCCTGTTACACTCTATTGATTTTTCCTCATGGCATAAAATTTCCTTCGCTTAATTTCATTGGGCTATTTCCCCTGGGTCATTCTGACCAATTATGCTCCTTGTTGTTTATACTGTTCAACCATCAACAGATTTCATTTTGAAGAACACGCTGCAATCATAGGATGGCATTCTTTCCTGTTATTGAATTCTTGTTTCCTGAAGAATGACTTAAAGAACAAAAATAATTGATGCCCATGAACATCATAACCTTTCAGGCAATTATGAAATAAATTAGTATAGCTGGGAATTAACCTCAAGTAGCTGCTATTATAGTGTATACCCATCTACTCTCTCCCTCACTCCAAATACTGATATTATCTCACTTGAACCTCAAAATGAGTCTGTAAGTTACTATTATTAATTTTAGTTTACAGAAAAGAAGACTGGGCTTCCTAAAAGACAAATTACCTGTATTTAGTTTTCACACCCAAAAAATGATAGAGGTTGCATTCAAGCCTGGTCTTCCTGATACCAACTGCAGCTCATTCTCCATAGGAAATCCAGAAATCAGCCCTGGCTGGTGTGGTTCAGTGGGTTGAGCACTGGCCTGCTAACCAAAGGGTCTCAGGTTCAATTCCCAGTCAGGGCATATGCCTGGGTTGTGGGCCAGGTCCCCAGCTGAGGGCATGTGAGAGGCAACTACATATTGATGTTTGTTTCCCTCTCTTTCTCCCTCCCTCCCCCTCTCTCTAAAAACAAATAAATAAAATATTTAAAAAGTAAAAAAAGAAAATCCAGAAATCAAAAAACAATTTAATTTTCTTAGTTTAAACTGAAGGAATGCCTATGTCTTTGTGAAGTGAAATGTCCTTTTGGAAAGCTACGTCAGATAAACTCAACAAGATGACCAAATGTGTAGTAAACTTTCAGAAGAACATGACTTTCCTCTCATGAACATTCTTCCTAGTTGTGCATAAGCTGCTGAACATTCCATTTCAAAAACTACCTAAATTTATCCTAAGGTCTTACAGTTTGAAAATGTAAATACTTTCAGAAAACTAACATTTAGTGCTGGTGTCAGTCATATTCATTGTAGTGAGAATAAGTTTCCAACTTATCTTGAGGCCAGCTTTATTGGTAAGACAGCTTGAGGACAGAGGAGAAATGTAGTGACAGAAATGGCCCATGGAGACTCTGGAATATTAGAAACATGGGTGCCAAATAACAACAAAATACCAGGACAATCATGATAATAACAGAATCAATTTCAGAACTTTACCAAAACCAGAGACTGCATAAAGAACTCATAATTTTAAAGTTACATTATCATACATTTTAAAATAAGGAAAATCTACCATTCTATTTGAAAAAGCTTCTGCTTTTTTTAAAAACTTGTTTTGAGAGAGAAAGTGTTGGAAGGGAAGAGATTTGTTCTACTTATTTATGCATTCATTGCTTCTTGTATATGTCCTGACTAGGAATCGAACCCACAACCTTGGTGTATAGGGATAATGCTCTAACCAACTGAGTTACCCTGCCAGGGCTAGAAAGGCTTCTGTTTTATAGGTTTTGTCTCACTTCTACTTTATCATTGCATATATTGGGCAGCCATTCTGAAACTTCCTTGCTCGTCGACAATATCATCTGTTGTCATAAAGGAGGGAGAATTTCCACGCAGGCAAGACCATGCGTCAGGATGCTTTGTCGTCTACCTGCCAGGGTTCCAGGAGCATTGAAGTATATTTCCAGCCCTCATTCTGCACAATGCATAATCTAACAGATGGCACCATTAAGCAAGTGTCCCTGGTAGTCAGTCTCTCTGAAAACGAGGGCAAAAAAAAATGCAGAATAAAATGAAGTTGACTAGAATAACACACGACCTCATTCCTTACACTATGTTGACAAGGGCTGACAAATTTCTAGTGGATATAATCTCACAGAACATGCACAGTAACATTTTACAACAACATAAACCGAGATTGTAAGATACCTTGATAAATAGCTACTTCCTCACCCCAGGCTGTACTCTACTCTCTCCAGATACATGCACAACTCCCACTACCATCAAACAGCCAGGAGAGAATTACACACTGCTCGGGAGATAGCTTCTGAAGCAGCGAGGAGATGTTAAAAAGCTGCATTCAAATCGTGGGGTGGTGGAATACAAGCATGTTGTACAGAATGTAATGCCCTTTTCGGGGGCAAAGAAATACAACGGTACATCATGCAACGGAAAGATAATAGGGGAAAAATTAGCATTCTCTGCACTGACAGTGAGCCGTTAACAAGGTAAAATTACCCAATATTGGTGCAATTTGGAGCTTGCATTTTGTGTTTGGGGAATTATGATAATGTGACAAGGTTATCCTTATAATTAGGGGAGTAATTAAAGTAACAGGGTAATTGCTCGTCTGCATTTTTCTTAGTCAAAAAGATCTAATTGTGGATAAAAAGAGTAAAAAAGAACATTCTTCATTTAATTTTTTTTTAAATTTCTCACAAGCATCACAAAACCCAAAAAACAACTAGACTAGTCACATTGATAAATAGCACCTTTCAATTTTCTTCTCATGAACTTTATTTTTTTTTAGTTATTACAAATTCTTTGTCACACACCATAGATTCTATGTGTGAAGACAGTCTATTAGGATTCATCTTTTTTTTAATGTGATATTTCTAATTCTGATAGGTTAAAATGTTTTTCTCCTTTATGCCTCCTGATTCAGAACTTACTTTAAGTTAATCAATCATATGTTCACATTGTCTCACCAGTAAAAAAAAAAAGAGAGAGAAAAAAAACAAAACTGTTTCACCCAGGCAGATATAAATCCACACATAGACAAGTAAAAATTTAAAATAAGTAACCAACCTACCCATCCTTGAAGAGTCAGGCTGGGGCAGACAACATCTGTCTGGCAGAAACACTTCAAAATAAGGGAATGAGGACGAAGCATGAGGAGATTTGTTTAAATACCCGGGGGAGAAGGGAGCGGACCTGGCTGAGGTGTGAGAAAGTCCACATTTTTGCTCAATTTCTATGAGCTTCCTGCAACAGTTAAAAAGTTTCTCCCACTCAACAGGAAGTGAGAGTGACTGGGACTGGCACAGGGAAGTCATTGACTAGGGGATCCTGGATCAGAGCTTTAACCTTAGGGTGGCAACAAGCATCACAGACCCAGATCAGAGAGGTGAGTCCCAAGGACATCGCTGGGGGGAATTGAGGCAAATGACTATGCAGTTGCTACCGCGTCTGTGAGCCTTCCTTTCCTTTCCTGAAAAATGGTCTTAACCACCTAACTTGCTGGAGCAGTCACACAGTAATAAAAAAAAAAAAAAAATGTGTAGAAGGGCTTTATCACCAACAGGTATATTACATGTACTCGTATATACATATATTGCATATCACCTAGATCCATTACTACATTACTACAAGCAACTACGGTTTAGCTCCCTGGCTCCCTTTTCTCTAGGCAGTAAGAACAGCGCATTCACAGAACCCCTGAACTATTTGGAAATGAAAGAACTCATATCTATTTCGGGATAAATTTAGCTCCAAAGTGATTACTTACTGCAACTAGACAACTTTTTTTTTTTCTTCTTTTTTTCTCATCTCCTTATTTCTGTTCCTTCATCAGGGATCAACTCAAAGTTTACCTCCTTATAGAGCCTTCCCAGAGTCACAGAGGGGAAGCGAACCCCACTTCTACTCTGCTTCAGGCTGCTGTCTACATCCCCCCATCACTGCTTATCACAATTGCTTCCCTGTCTTTCCTCGGCTAGACGGTGAACAACATAGAAGAGGGACTGAGCCCTCTTCACATCTGTACCCTGAGGCTGAGCACATGCTCAGGATGGATGTGTTCCCTGGGCTGAATGGCGATGTCTTCAGCATGAGCAGTTACATACATATGTGTGTCTATATGTGTGCACACGCATGTGTGCATATCTACTTGTATGCATGTGCTTATACATCCATTTATTTATCCATATAAATATATTTTAAATCAGCTTACTTTGAATAGGACTCTGAACCCTTAGGAAGCCATGAGCCACCCACGTTACCCTCTCCAGAGGAGGTGACGTTGATAACTGTTTCTTTATTTCAGAACCCATTAGCTCCCCAAGCTTATTATCTGCTCGGGCAACAGCAGATTCACAGCGATCACGCTAAAGAAACACTGTGCCCAATATGCACGATACAAAAGCCCTGGCAAAACAAAATGGAAATCTAGAAAGGAATCGTGTAGCAGGAACTCCCGGTGAACAAACACCCCCACGCTGATGCTCCAGCTGCTGTTCTCTGAGGAACTGCTCCTTTGCCTCTTTTGTGATGTGATTTTAAACTGAAAGCATTAGGTAGCACGGAGCGCTGTAATTAAAGCTTCAAACAGAAAATGATTGAACACTGAAAGAAACTTCGCCTTTGAAAGTGCATTTCCATTCTCCCCGTGTCTCTAGAAGAAAAATGCTTCTGACAGTCTGTATTTTACTCATTTCATTTAATAATGCATATTGACATTTATCCAGGAGCATCGGCCATTGCTTTTACATCTCATTTTAAATCAGCAAAGCACCAGCCCAACCCCATGACTTCACTCTACCCCCTGCCCCTATCCAGTTTGTTTTCTCTGTCCTCTTTATTTATTTTTTCAAATTATTTTTTGAAGCAAAGATAAGTGTTTCAGGGTGAAAAGACATAGTCCCTGAAAATCTGAGTGCCCCTTGCCTCTTGTTCTGCTTATGAAATGACAATGTCATAACCCAGCTGGAAGCACAGAAGCGCACACAGGACATACGCATCTCAAGAACAAAGCAGAGTACGCGGAGGTCTCACTACTCTTACACTCTGTGCTTAGAACATGGTACGAGACACTTGCTATAGAACTCCATTACCTGCTTCCCTGAAGAGGGCCTTGGTTTAACTTCTCTCTCTACCATACCCATGTCCCTTTTAATATGAACGAGTGCTATACGCAAAACAGTTCTCAAAACTCTTTTGTTTTGCATTTATTTTTAGACTATCTGGATGTGTGTAGGGACACCGCTTAGTCTTTCCTTTTTGAAAATCGGGATACCTTACTCATATCCTAATACTCATAATGTAAACATAGGGAAGAAGAAATTCAAGCAGATTTATTCATCACTTCATTCAGTACTCGGTTAGGAGCTACGGAGGTAATGCAAGAGGATGAGTATGAAGGGAAGTTTGCTCTCCAGGTATCTACAAACCGGTAACACAGCTACTTAGTAAAACATGCTTTGAAAAAGAATGGAGTGAGTTAGTCATGGCATTCAGCTTCCAACTGAGTAAGAGGGTCTGTGTTTTGGGGGTTTATCACTTAGAAAACAGAATTCACAAAGTCATTTATTAGAACAATTACAAATGGGACAGACATTGTGCTAGTAAAGCATTATTTATAACTAATAACACCAACTAGTATTTAATGTGCACATACTACGTGCCAAGTCTTGTTCTGAACACATTGTACATATGAACTTGTTTAATCCACTAAACAACTTTATAAGGTAAACTTTATCTCAATGCTCTAATCAAGAACACTAAGGCACAGAGGGACAAGTAACTTGTCTGAAGTGGCTGAGTACGTGAAGAGATGGTTTTTAAACCCAAGAAGTGTGGCTGAACCATTTTCTACAACTGCTTCAAGATGCAGGTGCACTCTGAGGGACAATTTTATGGGGTTGAAAATGGGTTATCCTTCAGGAGCACCTGTGCTCCACTGACCAAGCTTGGACTCTGATTCAATTTTTAAATCTAAAACATTATTTATCAATAGAATTTTATCACCAACTTTTTGAAATTAATAGAACACCACTGGTTGGTGAAATCTGGGGAAAGAAAATAGGGTATTTGGGATGCAGAATAGAGCTTGTCAAAAAGTAAGTCAAAGCTATAACCAGCAGTTACTATCCTGAATGCACCTGATCTCAAAAAGGTAAGTAAATATGTAAAATAAAGCTTCTGCCAAAGAAATTACTGTGCCTTACACATACCGCTTGCAAAACCCAGTGGGCATTGTCTCAGAAGGGTGAATATTGCAGATAAAAATCTATAATTGCCTCTAAAATACCAAATTAAAAAAAAAAATTTAAACATCCAGACAGCACTGCTTATTACTATTGCTTTGATTTAATTTTAAGGAAGCCATCTGTATATTCTAGACCATTTTATGAAAGTACAAAATGTCTATACTCATGCACCTGAATTTATCAACATAACAGTAAATTCCTTAATTATATGCCTTCTATCCATATTTTGTTAACATCTCACTGCTAGAAAATACAAATGTGTACATCTTCCTCTAAATTGTTAAAGGGCTTAACAGTTATCTCTTTTTTAAATTTTAATAATTTGCTTTCTTCACATTTTCTTCTATTCCTACCAGATACATTTTAAGATTTTAAGAAATAGTTAACCTGTAGCATGCTGTAGAAATCTAGGCATATTCTGACATACTGATGAGTGATTTCTGAAGATATTAGCAAGATTATTAATGTCACTAACTTCCAGTGGCCCTTACATCAGGATCTCAAACTACTATAAAATTTGATGTGGAAAGCCTGCACTACTTTGCCACCTGTAGACTTACTGACCCTCCTTTTCAATAAAAGTAGCTTTTACACAAAGAGTAAAATCAAATGTCTAACTTGCATACCAAGTCTCTAAGGACTTAAATTACATTACCAGAATGATGCCTATCTCCATTAGACAGGCATTATCAGATGATGTATAGGTCTTTAACCTACATCAGTGCCTTCTGTGGGGTGTGATATATACCCAAGGGGTAGGGGGTATGAGCTGGCATGTGACAGAGAGCCACCTCTGACTCTGCAGGACAGCAAACCACCTTAAGGAAAAGGACCACAGAATTAGACCTTAAAGGTCATCCTGTAGTGATATAAGCAAACTGTTTAAAACCCATAGCAGCAGCTCTCTATTTTTTCATGCAAAGAGAAATGGCTAAAGGGTCCTAAGCATTCCTTGAATTAAACCATACCCATATGCACAATGCTAACTGTTTAGGTCAAAGTCAATAAGTGAAATTTTACAAATAATGGTATCAATAAAGAAATGGGGTAGAGGATTCAAAACAGGTATTCAAACTGCACAGAAGTGGTCTGCTAAGACCTCGAAGTCACCTGAACGCCACTGGCTAGCTTCAGAAAGGTGAGAATGTTGTACATCCTGGACTGTATTTCTTAGGTGTACTAATATGTCAGGACATGAAGCACAGAAGAATGCACTCTGAAGGAAGGGCATTTGCAACCTGTGATCACTCACCATCAAATGTTTATCTTCTATGATGTCTTTTTGCAGGATGTTGGCTAATTAAGTCCCTCAGGAAGGCCACTAAACTAGCACTTAGAACTTTCTGCCATTTGAGACTTTGATAAATACTTGTTGATTGCTGTCCCAATGCTGAATCATTTTAACTTAAGTATACATGGTATCCTGCAGAGTGTAATGGAGCTCTTTAATCAGCTAAGCTCTCTGAAAAGAATAAAGTTAAACGTTTTCTCCTTTCTTCTATATGAGAATAAAAAGAGAAGGGAGGCTTGGCTTTCTATTCTTGATGAGATTTTCTTTCCAGTTTAAACCCTGAAATCACCTTTGAAAAATATCTGCCCCACCTTATAAGCTAATGAATATAAAGTTGAATCTCTTATTTTTATGGTAATCTGGACAACTATGTCAGACACACAGGCAGAGATGAGTTTTAATATCCTGCAAACCTCATCTGTTATGCTATTTCTTGAATTAGGACAAAAAAGGTCTTTTTCCAAAATCATAATGCAGAACCTCCACCACCACCAACAACAAAATTATTTTCAATCACCTATGGGAGGCAACCTGAAATCTTCCCTTTTTACTTCTCCCTCAATCTTCCCTTCCCTCCTGCACCCTCTCTCATGACTTCTTTCCACAAATATTTGTTGAATCTCTACTGTATACCTGATCAGCGCTCAAATCTGAGGTTAAAAGTATGAATCAGATAGTCACGGTCCCAAGGGATTCAAATGACCCTTAGATGATCCTAGTGGCATATTCCCCTGGAGGGGTGGAAAGAGAGGAGAGAGGGAGGGAGGGAGAGAAAGACAGACAGACAGAGAGAGAGAGAGAGAGAGAGAGAGAGAGAGAGAGAGAGAAAGGGAGGAAGAGAGAGAGTGAGAGAGAGAGAAAGGGAGGAAGAGAGAGAGAGAGAGAGAGAGAGTATTATTGAGGACAAGACATTTAAAAGCTGGCCACTACTAAGTATTCTGTTTGCATTGTAAGATTTTTATCTTCACATCTGTCCTAATTTCCTGTTTCTTGGCCACTAAACCTTTATCACTGCAGTATCCATTACATCCTTTTGCTCTGCCTGAATGCTGCAAAGGAGAGTGGGTGTGTGTTTCATAACTATGACTAATGCAGATAACTGTACAATCTTAACCGGAATCAAAAGTACAGGGCCAACAAGTAAAAGGTGGCTGCTCTCTAAGTATTCCCTCCCTTATTCACTGTGTCGGCTGTGCCTGCATGTCTTGAATTTATATCAAGGAACAAGTATAAAGGACCCATGGACATGAACACTAAGGTGGGGGTTGACTGTGGGAGTGGAGGTGGGCGGGGCAGGGGAGAACAATGGGAGGAAAATTGGGACAACTGTAATGAACAACAATAAAATAAAATAAGTGGAAGAAAGTCCTACAGTTAAGATTTAATGTGAGTGTCCGATACTGAGCACTGCATCAAAAAACACCCCTGTAGTCTTCTAAAGCTAGATCTGGGAGGTTAGGCAGGTAAATATTTCAGACACTTAATGCAGTGGCAGGAGCATCAGATATATGAGCAACAAGACCCATTAGTTACAGCACTTTAAGCCTCTTGGAAGGATTTCTGGAATAGCTCCTTCACATCAAAGGTTTCACAATCAGCCTTCCAAATCCTGCCATAAACCAAAAGGTGTCCTTGTCTTACCTGCCGGCACCAGGGCACTCCATGCCGTCTATAACAGAATCATTACTATTACCATCATTCAACATTTGCCGAGCTCCAAGAAGGACTTAGAGGGACCGTATATCTCTTTGAAAAGGCCTGTGGGATGTTCCTCTGTGATCATCTGCGCTTGGTCGCTTTGAAGGGCATGACTTAGGCTGTTGGGTTACTAATATAGGGATGCATTAATGTCTATTACTTTATGACAACATCAGTGATATTTACCTCATCGACTTTTGAATAAGCCATGTTGGAAGACCTGCTAATCTTCACTGAGCACATAAATGCACGAGGTACTATGCCAAATGCCCCACAAGTGTTACCTCACTTAATCCTCTTGGCGACTCATTAAGGAGGTTTTGATTTTCTGTCCCCATTGCACAGATGAGAAAAGTGAGTCTTATATAGATTAAGTACTTTGCCAAGATGAATTGTGAAGCCATGAAGGCAGCTCAAGCCCACCCGGACAACATCCAAAGCCCAGTACCTAACCACTAATGCTGCTAGCCCTAGATTCTGATCATTAGAAAATCACTGACAATGTTCAGTCTTGACCAGATAAAGAAACTGAGGCTCAAAAAGGTGGAGTAAATTGACAGAAATCAAAGATTTTTTAGAGACTGCATAAGAACTAAAACTCGAGCCTTCTGCGATGCAACCTACTGATCTTTTGAGTAGCCCACATTGCTTGTCCAACTCCAATTCATGGCATCAATTACCGATAAGATGATTTGGTACATAGCTCCACAAAACAGAAAGGGACATGACCTTTAGCAATTCGTTTTCCTCTCTGGGAATCCATGAGATGAAAATAATTACACATGCCCTACCTTCTATAGGAAATAAGGAAGTAAAATGATATACCCAAAATACAAAATAATAGAAGTAGAGTTACAAAAATGGAAAGAATTATGAAAAGCAGTTTCCATCTTCAAGTTTCTCACCTCATACCAGATTTTACCTCTGGAAATAATTAAATAATTAACTATATCTTAATTTATTTCATTTATTTCATTAGGGTTTACTGCCGTCTTAAATATAGTGAATCTTTTAGAATCAATATACATATTTATCTATTCCATGCATTTATCCATGCATACATGCATTCACCCATCCACTTATTATATTTAGAATTCAGTGGTAATTAGGCAAACACACATAAAACCAACGACAATGTACTGAGATCATGCATGTTATGATGTATAATACCTTCCATCACTTGTTTCACTTAATCTTTAGAAGAACTCTGTTATAGATTAATGCCTTCATCTTACAGAAGAGACTGATAAAATTTATAATCTGCCCAAAGTTTCACCGTTGGATAATAGCAGAGCTGAAATTCAAACTCAGGTCACCTAATTCCAATGCTGAACCACCATGCAGTCCTTGCAATTCCATCTCATCGGAATCACGTGTGGGTGTGCCCATCACCACAAGGCACTGACCCTTCCAACCCTTCCTATTAAACAGAACAAGTGGAGGTGACATTGGAACCTTTATTGCTATCACTTGAGCTTTAGAGTTAAATCATGGAGTGACATGAAAAAAGAAAACATTTCCTTGTTTATTGAATCCCCGATAAACACCCTTTGGAGAAGATTAAGTGTTACTATACACGGAAGAGGAGATTCTAGAAGGTCATTTCTACCGTGGCCTGCCTGTGTCCTTCTTTCCTAAGCTTCTCCCCCACTGCCATTTCCTAATTTTCCAAACAATCCCATGGCTTTTACCATCTCAGTTATGACTTAATGGTTCTGTTCACATTTCACAGACACCAACTGCCACTCCTCCACCGGCAATGTGCTCTGAATTTTGAAGACAGAAGGGCATGGGACTTGAAGTTTAAATCCTTTCATCTTTCTTGTTAAGCTTTCAGTCAAAAGGTTGAGTCAGAATGAAATCCAACTACCAGTTAAATTAAATTAGGGATGTCTCTTTAGATTTCATCATTTACAAGTCTCTCCATCACTTAATTGCTTCATCTGAACATGAATTATTTTCAGGAATCTATTTGCTATATGTTTTCATAGAAATTCCATGAATTACTTAGAAATACAGACTCGTGGAACAACAAGGGGCCATGACATGCCAGCTTGCTTGCATGCCTGTCATAAAGAATGAATTTAAGCTAAATCATCAAGATAATTATTTTTGTTCTGTTAAAAATCACTGACAGCAATGATACAATTTTCACATAAAACCCTTTCTAAATCTTATACAGGATCAATATTTCCACACATAGAAATAATATAATCAAGGGAAAGTTTTAATATATATTTGTTAAAGGAAGGGAAAATCATGTTTTAAATATCCTTCTTTATCTTACAACATAGTGTTTCCAGACTATGGATAAGCCTTTAAACTGAAATCTAGATAAAAGCTAAAACAACATTGACTTCACCAGAAAAGAAACCCATAAATATAATTGCGCATGACTGAGGTTTTGATATGTAGAGCACCTTCCTCACTTTAGATGACACTAATATCATGCAGAAAAAAAAAAATAGCCAAGTAGAACTACATTGGTTATTCATGTTAAATGAAATGTGTCTCATATCACTTCATCTTTTTTCCACAATGTGGTCTGCAATGAAATTATTTACTTGATTCGCCTTTTTTGCTTCCTCCTTTTTATAATGACTTTCACTTGTTGTTCGCTTGTTTCCAAATAGACATTCCCTAGGGTTCTCTCGGAGTAAATATTCATTCTCAGAAGCTCTTACTTGAGAATTTCACCTACTGGAAACACTCACAACATTGTCCCCACAGAATATATTATGAGCACTGCAATTTTCATGTTTATAAGTGACAAGCTGAAATTTAGTAGAAAAAATTCCTCTGTGCCTGCTGATAAATCAGGCTCTTCTGTGGGCAGTTGTTTTTAAGAGCACTTTCTTTGGGTAATTCTCTTCTGATAATTCATGACACCCACTGTTTTTGAGGGGATGAGACTGCTGGAAAGATCTCTCTTTTCCGAGAAAGAAAAGTGATTTTAAGAGTTCTTCAACGGTGAGTGTCCTAACTGAGACAGAATGGTGACTATTTCTAGGGTAGCCTATCCTCTTCTGGACCCCAGAAATAAGTGCTATTACGGAGAAATTAGGCAAGAAGCACCATGGCCCCACAGAGAGCTCTTTCGGAGAAATAATGACACAGTATTACAGAACTGCCTTCTCCATGCAGGGAAAAACACACACAAAAAAAACCAAAAAACAAAAAACAGCCATTTATAAGCCACAGCATTTGTATTATTGAAAGTTGAAAAGCAAAGGCAAAGGGAGCCAATACTTACTAATATTTGATGTGTGGAGGGCATCACCTAATCTGTTCATCACAGTGATCCTATGAGAAGTGCATTATTTTTCTTCCATTTAAAATTTAAGAAGTAGAAAAGAAAAAAAAAAAAAAAAAAAAACAAAGAAAGATGTTTGAGTTACCCTAACTTGTCGAGGCAGAACAAACCCGGTCTATGTGAGTCCAGACTCCATGTACTCCCCATTCACCCCATCTTAAAAAAAAAAAAAAAAAAAAACATTATGGAGATAATAATAAACAAGTGATTGTTGTATCTTCAAAGTTTCCAGCAAGCCATAGTCTACGGTTTTGCAATACTGCATGCATCTCTTTCAATATAAGCTACCAAGCCACTAATTCTTGCTCTCATGCCTCAGTTATAAGAATAGAATTCAACATAATCAAATTCTAATGCCTGTGATTATTTCTATTTGCTCTTGCCTAAGGACCTGGAAAGACTACAGGTTTTACAAATATAAACAGAGGGCTCATGATACTGTTGGAATCCTCCACCTTCCTGTTTCCAGAGCAAGGGTGCAACGCTTTGACAAAGGATTCCACAGAGGGAACAAAGAAAGCTTCTTCTATTAGATAACTTTAAAATTCAAATACATAAGAGTTATTTATGCAAAGTTTGTTAATGCTAATTTCCTCACTATTTAAAATCTGATGGGAAGTAAAACACAGAGAGATTTGTGTGTTTGTAAGTTTCACAGAGGTAGGTTGGAGTCAGATACAGGAGTTCAATTTAGCTCCTCAAACATATATTGGCACGGCCCTTGCCCCAAATAAGCTTACAGATAGTGAAGACAAAGCATTTGGTAAAATTTTACATCACAATAAGACCTCTATAAAGATAAAGTAAGGACACACCCTAAATTTAGTTCCTAAAAGAAGATTAATTTACTGGGTGGGTGGTGGGGCAGATTAGGAAAAGCTACAAAGGAAAGGCCTTGAGTGTCAAGTGGAGAAGTTGAGATTTGGCTCTATAAATAATGAAGGGTAATCTCATCAGTGCAGGAATGAGGAAGAGTAATGAACTATGGTGTGAAGGTCAAGGGCAGAAAGGCACACAGGGGCTAAACCAGCAAGGACACAACAGAACCAAAATAAAGGGGTAAGAACAGAATTTTTGAATATCCATAAAACTAGGAATAGAACAGCTGAACATGAATAAAACTGAGTAATTAAGATGACTCCAAGTAGTGATTCTAGACAGCATATTTTATTTAATAGGGAAATAGGAAATAAGCAGAATGGGACATTGTTGGTCGTGATTATCTCATTCTAAGACACACCAGAAGATGTCCAACAGAACATTCCAGCAAGGCCAGCACTCAGAGTGGAAGCAGAAGAGTAACACTGGGTAACAGGAGGATCCTTCACAGATGCACGTGGTCCAGACAAACCAGGCAGCCACCTCCTGTACCAGTGACACTGGAATGTTTAGGTTTCTTTCACGTGGTCTAATCATGTCTCCCTAGCAAATTGCAGAGAGCAGATGTTTTGGTTCCACCCAATTCAGTTAGACTCCCGTCGCCATAGACAGAAACACCACAGAATTCACCAAAGCCAAAGAGCTGGTGTTTTCCTGTGGTCATGGAGTGGGCTGGCTGTGGGGCTGGCTGGCTATGGGGCCATTCACTGACCTGTTACCACACCTGGGCAGAGCCTGCTTTCGTAAACAACCACATCGATGAACCCATCTAGACTGACCGAAATCAGCAATAATCTTGCACCACCCAATCCACAGTTGCCTCATGACACACATTGGACATATGGTGACAAAAGGATGTAGAGGTAACAGCAGTTATGGTCTAGCTGCCTCAGGTGAAATGAAGGAACTGAGAAATGGATCCCTTAATTTAGACAGCACCAATAATACTTACATGGAAGGAGGAAGGACAAATAATTGAAGGACCTCAGTTATAATCTCTGAACTCGTACAACACAACCTTGACACATACAGAGATGAATGCATCAGCAGAAAGTAGGGACAGGGAGTGATGGCCAAAAACCAAGTTCAACTGGATGAAGACTTACAAGCTCATACTATGCTTCTTTTCAAATTATCAATGTGGAACAGCCTCTTCCAGCCTATTTCTGGGGCATTTTTTTCACCCAATAAAGGCTGTTGTCAGAGCAATTACACAGATTCAGAAAACGAGACAATCTGACCTATTTATAACACAGTCGATTCTCCATTATTTCCAGGATCTCTCAGAGGCTACTCACTTTATGTTATTATCTGACCTCTGGTCATTCTATTGTCCATTATCACCTCCGCAGGGAAAAATAGGTGCATCTCAAATCCATCCATTTAACTATTCATTAGCAGTGCTGGTAAAAGGGTAGAGGCAAAAAATGGCAAATGTTCTCTATAATAAATGTACTCCTTAATCATTAGGCATTCATCCATAGACTTTCATTAATACTGAAAACAGGCTCACATTTTCACAGTTTAAAATTGTGATTCTTTTTCCATTTTACAGAAATACATTGAAAACATAAGAATCTTTTTTACTCAAAAACAACAAAGAGCAAATAATAATTTTTTACATTTTTATCTATCAAAAAGTCAAATATAAAAAGTTAGACCACATGTTACCAACTGAACAGTGAGCAATCACTGTGAATTTGATTTTCAGGGCATGGAAACAGACATTTAGAGTTGATTTTAGAAATCACCCAGTACTGACCTATCCTATAAAGATAATTAATAACAGCTACAAAATAAGTAAGCAACCTCAGGCAATTCTCTTTAGTTTCCCTGTATGCGACATGGAGTTAATAGTAATATTACCAAACAAGCTTCTTTCCATGGTTTTGTGAAGATTTAATTGCTATAATATACATGAACTGCATAAACAGCACTCTAAATAATTTATCTTATCTCTGATCAATATGATTAACATTGCTCATTATTATCATCACCATTATTATTACTACTACTCCTAGATGAGAATGTGGTCTTGCTGGTACTCGGTGTGAATCAAGAAACAGAAGTCACACTGTTTGTAAACAGTCCTATAGATTACATTGTAAAATTCTCTGTGGTGATATTATAAGCCCCCACCCAGGATTAAGGCACAATCACTTATCAAAAAATCATCTCAGATGCTATTCCATGTGTTTCCTATTGGCATAAAAAGTGTTGCCAACATATAGACAGCCCAGAAGGCACTAAGGGTTAAGGTAGGGGCATATCAAAATACGTTCCATCATCTTCTGCTCTTCGGAGCCACTGAACATTTTGCCAGAAAGGGGGAAGAAAGGACTGGAGTGTGTTTACATGTACATACATGCACCTCACATGCATGCAAATCATCTCTGTTCATCATTGATAATCCACCATGAAAGGAACAAGGTGTTAGAATGTTCTTTTGGTGAAAAAGAAGGATTTCAAGCCCAACTCTGTTACCATCATAATCACATTGAACCCTGTAAGTTTAGAATTTATTGTAACCTTTGCATGCTCTTTGCTCTATTCAATGTGAAATCATTGAGACTAAAGTGGATCCTGCTTTGTGGTGACAGATTGATTAAGGAGTTATCATTTCTAGTCTTCTTTGCTCCTCTCTGGAAGGTCCTGGCTCCTCAGATATCTCCACCAAGAAACAATGTGGCTGGGATAAAATAAACAAAATAAAAATGCAGCAAAAAATAAAAAAAAAAACAAATTAAAAAAAGAGACACTGCATACATTTTTTTCACAAGTTTTTGACTCTCTCTAATTATACCAAGATACGCAAAGTTGATGTGATGGGTTCAATGTTTCACTCTATGAAAGCCACATCGGCAACAACATCTACATAACTGATAGTTTTACGTGATGCCAAGAAAGATATATCGTCAAGCAAACTCCTTTCTTCTTTAAACAGATCTTGCAGTGTAGCATCTGAACTGCATCATGCATGCTTTGGAGAGCTTGAGGCTGCTCTGGGTTGGGTTGAACAGCAGACATTTGCCTGACAAACATGCTTAGAGGGAGGCAGGAGGTAGTGGTTGTATTTTTTCCCCACACAGAAAGGAAAAAGCACTTCTGAGGATGCACTCCCTGTCACTAGATTGGGAATCTTCTCTTCCAGGATTGGCCAGCACAAATGAGTATGTATTCAATCAACTACATTTGTATAGAACTTGCTGCATTGGGTACCATTGTCGGCACTGGCATGACAGAACGAATAAGCCAAGGTTCTTGGAGTCTAATGGGAGAGACAGACATGTGAACAGAAACATTACAATACCACACACACAAGGAACTCGTCGTCGTCGGCAGCCGTCCGTCTCAAGAGACGATGGTGTAGCTTCTTAAGAGTCTATCTGCACCGCCGAGAATGGCTGTGCAGTCCGACTCGGGAGTGACACGGTATCTGTCTCCTCCCGTGTTGAATCGACATCTTGCGATGACGCTGGAGTGTCCTCTCCAGTGAAGCTGAAGCTACAGAGCCTGGGCAGGGTGATATGGAGGGTCTGCTGTTGCCCATGCAGCAGACCCCCCCTCTCTCCGCAGCTGAAGGGTCCAAGGGAAAGACGGAGTCAATACAGCTTGGCTTCAGGTGCGCCGCAGGAGTTGCCGGTGTTGACTACAACGTCAAACCGCCTTAGGGACTCCGGCTCCGGATTTTCTGTCGGGGTTTACTCCCTTACTTTCCCCTGAAGAGGTATGCCGCAAGGCAGCAGAGGTTTTTTGGAGTCAGAGTTTTCCTTCTCTGATGTGCCCTGACTGGAAGATCGAACCAGCGACACTTAGCTCGCAGGCCGATGCTCAATCCACTGAGCCAAACCAGCCAGGGTAACAAGGAACTAATGAAGGTACAAACAAAACATAATGCTGGAGAAGCTCAGAGAAAAGAATGATTCATTTTGACCAGTAAGGAAGGTAATGTTCATGTGGGCATTAAAGGAAAATTCTCCCAAATGGAGAGTAAGTAATACTCTTATGCAAAAGGTAAATGTCATGGAGAACTGTTAAGTATGAAGGGGAACATGCTTTACCATCTTTGGAATATGGCTACATAGGATGAGTGCTCGAGAAAGAGGCCTGAATGAAAGTTTGAGACCCAGATTGTCATAAATCTCACCTGTCATCATAACGTTTGGATGGACTTTATCCCGATGGACAGGGAATAAGGTAATATGATGTGATTTGTCTTTTTTGGAAACTAGCTCTGGGACACTGAGAACAATACAATATAATAGTTTAGGAGAAACTGAAGGCTGATGGAAAGACCACCCAAAAGGCTGTGGCTACCACAGATAAAGCCAGCCCTACTGTTTGGCTTGATAGTTCTTTCCTAGAAGAGTTGGATCAAATCTAGCAATATTTCCTATGTGGCAAAATACACAGGAAAAATACACTTAGAAATTCACAAGTGACTATAAGCTAGAGGATTATAAAACCATGGAGTCTCTGGATCAGAAAATATTCTAAAAATTACCTAAGTCAATGATCTCCAATGCTGGGACCTTTGAAGCATTCACATTCCCAGGCTTCAACATAGATTTAATCAGTCAGAATCTCCAGGCCTAGGGCCCAGTAACCTGTATTTTTAACTACTTCCTCCAGTTAATTAAGATGAGTGAGTTAGGCTTCAAAAGGATGACTGTGCGCCAGCCCATCAGATTTCTTGGTGATCAAGACTGAGTTCTTCTTTGAAATATCCCAAATGCCCAACAGGAAACTCAGTACGGTGCCTGGCACAAAGTAAAGGACCAATCTTTGTCAAATCCCCAGTTGCAAGCTCATGATTTGAACGGATGTATGCCTTGCATTCCTTAGGGACTCAGAGATTATTAGAATTAAGTTTTAAATTCCATTGCTGTCAGCACTATTGGACTTGTTCCTTACCTATTTGGGTATAAAAAAATTTTAAACCATTTCCAAAGAATTTTAATCTTTCTTACATGTTCTAAAGAAACAAGGTCTTATTGTTTTATGTTGGGTAAAATGTTGGTTCAGAAGCTGCTTACCCAGATATTAACAATTTACAAAATAGTCTAGTGACTGCTTCTCTCTGCTCCAAATGGGGAATATATACACACGTATATTCCATATATATATGACATTACATTAGAAAATATGTTATCTTAATAGGAAAAACTTCTGTACTTACAAACTTAGAGGCCTGTGGCATACCTACTATCTTGTTAAATACAACTTGCTACATCAATAAATTTAAAGATTCATAGTGTCAAAAAAAAAGAATCAAATTTCAATTAGTAGAACGAGAAAATTATATTATAGATACGCGCAATTATAATGATAAAAACTAATCCTAGCAATAATGCTAGTATCTTGACCAGTGCTTAAAACACCGCGTTTGTTCATAAGTATCTGCTACAGGAGGGCTAAGAAGCTCCTTTACTTACATTAATCGAAAATTCCTTTCTGAAAGAAATATTTTCACTCTGAACTGATAACCCAAAAGCATCATTCTCATGCTAACATCTTCCACTAAACAAGCAAGGTATCATCATTCTCTAAGTACAAAATAAGAATTATACAAGTATGATAATAATTTACAGGTTAATCTTCTGCAATAAAATATTTTCATACCTAAAATAATCTCTGAACAGTGACAAAGACGTAATAACCAAAGCTCACTGTGCCTAGTGTCACAGTCTAGACCAGAACTTGTTGCAAACTGCATGTACTGGTTACCCATGGAAGGGTGCATGTAGGTAAGTAAGGGTGCATGGGGAAGCACCCCTTAACTGCCAAAGGCTACGCTTTCAATGGTCAAAAAATTACAGTTAAACAGGACCCAACTGACACCACTTTCTGATTCCACAAACTGAAACAATTGCTCCGTTCTGTCCCCCACCCCCAATCACGGCCTCAGCCCATGCTAGGCATCACCAGCTATGAGCTCTTTCTGCCCCTGTGTGGTGTTTTCATCTCCTTGGCTGTCCTTTCATGCTCCGTCACATGCATAAAATAAAATAAAAATTTATTTTGCAGAAGAGGCTGTATCCTGTTAGTGAACAGGTTCAAGGAGTCAAAAGCTTTCTTTGGGATTCCAGAGAAATGGCAAAAGTATTTGTAGAAGGAGAGAGCAACATAATGGAATCATTATCATTCTGGAGACAGAATGATCTGCAGTCAGCGTTTATTAAGCTTCTACTGTGTGCCAGACAGTTAGACACTTTACATAATTACCTCAATCCTCAGAAGAACAGCTCTGTGAGTAGAAAGGATTTCCTCCTATTTTATATTTGAGGAGACAAAGACTAAAAGACATATAAAATTTTACCCAAGTATACAAAATTAACAACAGCCAACATTAGAACTCATGACTAGCCCTTTCCAAATGTAAAGCTCTTCTCGTTAATGCTATGTATTCCTGGCACACTGATTAGGGTTGACCGTGCTGTTTCCAATCATGTGTAAGAGTGCAATGCAATTAGGTCTTGTGTCTTCCTTTCTCCTCATTGGACTGGGTAGCCTCAAGTGGATGGATCCCACATGACCTGGTTATCTCTCCAGTCTTATTTTATGCCTGATATATAGTAAGTGTTAAAAATCACCTTCTGAATGAATGAAAAAGCTTTCTTCATCATGTGGTGTATACCTCCTGCAGAGACAAGAATAATTTCTTCTTCATGAGTACCAAGACATTCATACAAAAAAATGTATTCCTTCTTATTTACAGTTTCCCTAGGACCTACTTGAAAAAGAACATCTCCAATTAAAAATAATTGGGGTTATCTCATTCTATAATATTAAAGACATATGGGCTAAATTAGCACCCCCTAGTTGGAGGGTGTAATAGTGCTCCCTCCTCACAGTATCTGACATAGAAATCTAAGTTTGTGCATTTCAAAGACCCACACATGCACACACTAACTTCCCGCACACATACCTATGGACTCATCTCGTTTTATTAGCAGAACTCTTCAGAATAGTAGTAAACATTTTTATTCTTCAAATATTATGATTCTATAATTCAGCACTGCTGGAACAAAAGGTATTCAGATTCTATGAGGGTGATTTGTCATGTTAGAATACAGTGCTATGGCCAGATAGTTTACAGTGTACTACTAAAATACTAATCAACTTAAAAACAAATATCAGGCAAATGTAAATTAGAAAGTGAAGAGAATACTGTCAAATACATACTGTCATACATTCATATCACTGACAGAAATTTTCCTTCTGACCAAGAATTGTGACCTAACCACATGCTTTATACATATACACTTCACTTGAAAGCATTTTCTGCAGGCTTCAATTAAGCAACCTTAAAACTATTAAAAATTAACCTTTACAAAGGCCTGCATGTACACAAATTAGGAAAATAAAATCTACACACTCACTCTCGGAACATTTAAAATTAAGTGTCTCAGGTCTGACAATTATAAATGTTAACAACTGAACACAATACAGAGAAGTGAATTGTAAAGAATGTCCCACAAGGGTTTTGTGACACTAAATCAAAACAAGGCCAAGCTTTGGAGACTATGTTGGTGTCAGGGAAAAAAAAAAAAATCAGGTCCTCCTATTTATTGGTAATGGGCTCAGGAGGTTTGCCAACCTCCTGAAAAGACAGCCTTTTGCCCTAACTTACCTTACTTTACAAAACAGAAGTCTTTAAAATCCTCATATATTTTATTAATGACTGTGTTTTTGCAAAAGGTAACTTGAATAACCAAAGTATAAACCCAGCCAAAAGGGGAAACAACTTCAGTTCAGTGAACATTGATGGTTTCTTCCCAAAAATTCCTCAGTGGAATCTATTTGTGATAAATTCAGTTTCCAACATCAAACCAAGCTGTCAGGGAAGAAAAGTTTGGCCCTGGTACCAAACTCACCCCATTTTACCCTTGATCCTTGAAAAAAATATTGTATCAAAATAGAGCAAACTCACAATAAAGAGACAGTGCACCACTGAATGAATGAAATAAGTGATGAAGAGGGCCACCAGACATTTTACTGGTTGGGTAATGTCCCATAGCATCCCACAAAAGTTCCTGGTGGGCAGGGCACTCTCTCTTGGTTACCATTTCATTTATATAAAACCTGTAAGTATCCTAGCACATGACAGTCATGAAGTGATAAATGGTATCAATCTGAATAATGTCTCTTTATGGGAATATAAAACTGTGCTGTTATCAAGGTATTTTCACGCACATTAATCTTATTTGACCCTGGAACAGCCCTGTTGAACTCCACAGAGAGGAAATTAAGTCTCCAAGAGATTGAGTAATTTGTCCAAGGTCATAAATGCAGAAAGGAGTGTGCTGACAGACAATGCAGGGTTTTTATTTTATTTTATTTTTTTAGAAATACATCCTTTCTTTCCCCACAAACAACTTCCCCATTGCTCATTCCCCATGGCAATTAATGTCCCAAATCACAATGCCTACATCATAAAACTGCCCTTACCCAGAAGATGCAAACTTCTATTTTATATAATGTTGGCGAGAGAGTAAAAATCTTACTTTTTTAACCTAAATATTTATATAACTGTTATGTTTTTTACTCTTTTAATTAAAAGTAAATCCAACTCTGATCATTTTGGGTGGCTTTGTAAAGGACTTCTAAACTATATTTGGTAAATTCACATCTATGCAAGAAAAGGTACTGTAATGTTCATCATTTTGTATAATGTCAAGTGGTTTCAAGGAAAATTTTGTGTAGCCTTAGGTAGCCTTCAACCTCCTTCTGGCGCGTTACCCAGTGAGAGTCTAGGCGAGTAGGGCTTTCTCATACCAATTCACAGAGATAGTTGTGAGGAATAAATGAAATCCTGTAGGTGAGAATTGGAAAATGCAAGAGAGGAGGTACATAAACGCTAGGTATGAACGTGTTTTAAAATCATTTTTATCCCCCAGGGCCTAAACCAAATTTCCTGGAACCTCTAAGGCAAACGTTTAACCAATCTACTCCCCCAGCGTTTACCTCCTCTTTATCTAATATCTGTGAGTGATATTTCTACTTTCTGCATTAGTTCCTTCACAAAATAATTAAGTTTCAACTCTGGGGTAAAGTGGGAGAAGAAACTACCACAGAGGCTATTTTGACACTGGATTTCATGAAAGTGACACCCATAGGCAGCTGGGGCTAAGAGTGACACCAACACGTGGACCTATTTCAGGACTGATATGAGTCTAATGTTTTCCATTCAGCCACATGACCTCTGCTGACCTCAATGGACAATAAATTTGTGATCCAATTTTAAGAGCCACTGTTGAAACAGGTTTCAGCGTTCTGAGGCCCAATAGCATCTATGCACTTTGGTACCTGGTATTTTTCAGTGAATTTAAGTCTAAAAGCCCTAAAGTTCTTAAAAGGTTCAGATAGAAGATTCTTTTATCTCCATCTTGAAAGCTCTAATAAAGAGAATTGAAATATAACACATGATCTGTGATCTGAGGGGAAAGGGGAGCTTTGGCCAAGTTTCTTGCATATTCCTTTAAAAGCAACCAGGGAAGAAAGTGAGAAAAACAGCTCAGTTCTAATGAGAACTTAATGGGTAAAAACACCAGATATTTATTTTGTGAGTGCTTCAAAAAATGGCTCATATCTTTAACCATTAAACTGCCAGGAAAATGTGTGTACCCTTATTATCAGAAGAGTCACTGACCAGTGTTTGAGACTCATGAATGCGGCCTTTTGACTTCCCAAATTATGCAAGGATATTTTCTTTGACCTTCCCTTATTACGGATCCATAAAAACGACACTGCTTTGTTCATGAGACTCAGGACACGTGGTGCCACATGCTTCTGCAGAACTACATCCCACATTAAATTAAGTTAGAGGTGGTATTTGAAAAATAAATAAATAACGGAGTTCCAATTCACTGCAAATGGTACAGGAGGCTAGTAAGTGGGAAGCCTGCAAGAGAAGGCCTTCTTTTAGAAAGATGTTTTACAGGACTTTTTCTGCATCATTAACTCTTCTGGAATCCTGAACATAACATGATGAATTTCCCTAAAGAAGTAGCTACTGTTTAATTTTGAATCACTTCAAAGAACCACAGTCGAGGAAATCAAAGAAAACCAAAAAGACCAGTAGATGCGAAATTCGCCAAGGAAAAAAAAAAACATGAAGGTTCTAACAGATTTTGACCATGTACTGAAAATACTACTGATTATTTTGCTAATACAGTGTTTTACTGTTCCATGCGACTGACTGAAATAAGTCTCTGTATTCATCGGAACACAGGATATTTTTATTACAATATTTGTGTCATAGTTCTTTAAAAAGAACATATTTTAAAACCTTGAAAAGAATCTCTGTCTTAAAATAGTTCTTGCTGTATATGTATGTGAGTGTGTGTGTTATACTATACTATAAACAGATACTTAACTACAGGTCACATTGATAAAAAATGTAAAAAAAAAAAAAAAAAATGATAGTCTTACTCCAATCCCCAACATGTAGTTTTTAGAAGAAAATCATAAGTTTTAAAAAAACAAAGCAATTTGGAGAGTAGAGAAAAATAAAAAAGTTGGCTGGGATATTATAGTGGTTAACTTGAATAATAATAAAAATTGGTCTTTAAAAATGCCTTTTGCACAATACCCCCCCAAGGGAAAAGAAAGAAAACCTCCTAAAAATTCCATATCCCCAAATACCACTACATCAAAAACCATCTGGAAAATGTCTGATAATGGTATCCACCCACCTAAGAAATTCAGTAAGCTTTGTCTTCAATTATGATTTAGAATAATCAACTCAAATTGAAATTTTGACTTGAAAATCCTGAGAAGACAAAGCTGGATTAGGAATCAGATTTTAAAAGTCCCCTTAAAAGACCGTCAGTTTATAGACACCCTTCCCACACCCCATCTCACCCTTGGTCTGTACCATAAGTTTACAGCTGAATAAAAAGGCATACGCACACTGCTACTATGAAGTCTAGTTACCACGTAGTCGTGCATGTTCTGGGCTTGAACCAAGTTTCCCTTGTTATGTAAGCACTTAGGGGCAATAAAATTTCACTGACATCTAGCAGCTTTGTGAGTCTCAAAACATTAGTCTACCTGACTGTACAACCCTTTTATTGACAGTGGATAACACTGCTCTTTTATTTATGTTGATCTTATTGTCGATGCTGTATGGGAGAACCGTTTACAAGCCTATTAGCCTGTAACATTTTTATTACTGTTGTTAAAGATCAGTACCCACACTGAACTCTATATTAGAAAAATCAAGTTCAAAAACCTAAATATCCAGAAAGAGATACAAAGCTGTTGGTTTCCTTCCCCCCACATAATCTGTAGACTCTTATGAGCAGAGAGAAAAACAATGAGTATTCACTTCTTGCAGACAGAGGTCACTAATGGACTGAAGTTGAATCACTGTGGCAGTAACCACAAAGTTATTAAAGTAATCTAGTGAAAAATGAACTTGAATTGAAATTAGAGTAAAGACACCAAAAGATGATTATCCAGGAAGGTCTGACCTGAATAGAAATAAAATGACATCACCTTGACCTTTTTGGAATCTTCCAAACAGAAAGCCAAACCACTGGCACCCTTGCTGTTTTTTAACTTCAGACACTGCTGATCTTAGAAGCAGAAATTCTTCTTATGGGAGTCAAAGCTGAAGACTCAGACTAGATCAGACGTTCACGCTGCGTCTCTACAGTTTAAGGCTTCTGGACTTGTACATACTTGAGCTGTTTTTGAAACCACAGCTTCAAACTGGGAAGATATAAGGTTGCTTTAGGGAGCTATGTCTAAATCCTAAATCAAACTCTCCAGCAGGCCAGAATATAAATGTAACAGGCATCAGAGGAGCTTCAAATTAGATCCAGCAGGTCAAAGTCAAACTCGGATAAGATCACATCATTTGAAACCTAACAGAGAGGAAAAACCGTGACTGTCTTGGGGACTGCAAGGCGCCCAGCGTGGTGTCATTTGGGAATCTACTTTCTTCTGTCAAAAGCAGCCCCTGAAATTTTGAAAACTGCAATGAAACTACTGAAGCGTTAAGAGGGGTGTTAAAAAAAAAAAAGCAAAAAACAACAGCATTCTTTCCACACCAGGTGCGTAGTAGGTTCTGCTACAGTACAGCTAGCCCAATTCTTTTCACAATGTCTTATACCCACTGGCAGAGACATGGAATCATGTTTGAAATTTCATCTACAACCTTCTCCAGTCACAGATACTTGCAACTCAACATGACAGGATGGTGTTGCACTGTCAACAGTGATTATTAGAAATCCTTAAATGGTTTAACCCCACCCTGTTGGGGGCTTTTGAGAAAGGAAGAAAAGTTGCATTCTGCGGAGCAGTAACATTGTAGGGAAATAAACAACTTTTTGTGGTGTGTGTATTACCCAAGGAATTATTCTCTTCTAATATGGTGGCCTGTCAATCTTATGGATCTGAGGCATGTTGCTTAGTGATAAAAAAAAAAAAAAAAAATTTCGGTTCTAAGAGTTACTGACCTAAAATTTTATATTCATACTGCAACCAGCAAATGCCAAGCTGCATTTTATTTACCTCAAAATGTTTGGGGGATCCTTTCACTGGAGATTTAATAAGGTCACACTATGTAAGTCCACAGACAATATTTTCTTGATATGGAAGCTAGTCTTCATATTAGCGTTTGGCTGGAAGAAGTTAGACATAATAAATTTAGCAATAAGCCCAAGGGAGAGTGGACAAGCCCCACAGCTCCCTGAAACTGTGTGATGAAAGAGCCTCTCAGCTGAGTGGGGAGCAATAGATCCCATTTAGAAGAGGCTTTGCATAGCAAATGCAGCATGTAAAGAAATCTAATCAGCACCTTGCACTCCTGGGTGAGCATTTACACGGATTTGTGCCTTGCACTTGATTGGCTTACTGTAAGCTTTGCAAGAGAGTCCCTCCACTAAAATTAATCAAAAGCTCTTGGAGACTGATTTCCATTTATAAGAGCAGGCACGATGAGTTTCCAGGTGAATTAATAATGATCCTAATAAAAATGATAGCAGCCACTTGGAAACTCAAAACTCAACTGGGGAAGAGGGCACGTTGGGGTAGTTGGGGCTGGAATCTTTTCTCTCTCTTTCGGAGTGAAAGGCAGAAGCTATTTTCTTAGCCCAAGTAAGGATGCTGAAACGTTCAGTGTTCTCTCTCTGCTGCCCCTCCTCAGCGCACAAGCTGGACCACCACCAACACCCACCCCCCAGCATTAAGGTGCATCAGGCCACAAAAGAAAAACCAGCCCCTAGGAAACACCATTAAGGACACCCCCGACACACACACACACACACACACACACACGCATTGCAAATTCACATCACCAATGGTTAGTGCTTCATCTCACCCTTCAATCAAAACGTGAGTTCTAAAGTTCCTATTTTATGACGCCAGAAGGTGAATGGAAAGGAGGAGGACCTGGAGATGTCAAGAGGGAAGGATAATTTTTCCCCTTTCCTTGAAATTTTCACGCACATACACCTCCCCGCCCCGCCCCCATTTGCTTTCCTGCACCAGCTAAATTCGGTGGGCGAATGCAAATGGGTTCATATCATTCTTTAAATATGCTAAATAGGAGTGAGAGGGTCGGGGTGGAAGTGAGTGAAATCCACCCATCAATTCCGTGGATTTAAGAATACTAAAAGCCCTGAACACACATTCTAAATTCCCAGCGAGCTACAAGATCAGACACCAGCTGGGGCAGAGGGTTCTCATCCATTCCCAGGAGAGATTCGCCTCGCTGCGCAGCTGCCCACCGGACGCTGAGATGCGCCACAGGCTCCTCTAACGTTACTGTAGATCTCCCGGCGCCGGGTGCCCATCCCCGGGAACTTCGCCTCCCTCTTACTTTCCAGTCAGATCTGGAATGGTCAGAAGGGCGCTGGGAAGGAGCGGGAGCCCAGCAGAGGGGCATGGAGAAAGAGAATTGAGGGTGCCTGTTACCTGCAGAGGTTCTCGAGGTATCCTTCTAGCCCTGCTGTTAATCCCGCTCGGCGCCGCGTTGTCCCTCCGATTCAAACTTTCGCTCGGTCCTCCGGGTGGCGGCAGCGGAGACGGTGGCGGCTGCCGGAGCCCGGCCCTGTCGCCTGCAGCGTCGGGGCACGGGGATGCGGAGGCTGGAGCCTCAGAGCTGCGCGAGCCTCCCCGCAGCCGGCTGGCGCCCGGGTGCCCCACTCGCCTCGCTTGCTCTCTCCTTTCTCCCCTACGGAGCCGCGGCATCGTCTTCCCCCGTCCTCCGCCACCTCCGCCTCCAGGGCTCGGGCATGCCACTTTCTCTTGGCTCCCGCCGCCGCGGCCCCCGCCCCTTCTGCTCCTCTGCCTCCCCCTCTCCGCCTCTGCGGAGCCAACGAGTGCCCAAAGAAAGAGGTCGAGCGGGGAAGGCAGTGGAAATCAAGTCCCTAGTCCTCGGAGACAGAGGACCCCGGGGGACGCCTGGAGTGCCCGGCGGGCGCGCCTCGGACCCCCAAGTGCCGACCGAGCGGAGCCCGGCGTGGGGCGCTGTGCGGGGCTCGCTCCCTGTGCCGCGTCGGTCCCGCGTGGGTCTGGAGTCTGCTTCGACCTCACTGCTGCCTGGATCCGACGCGGCCGGGCTATGTAGGCGCCGCGGCCCCCACCCCACCCCTCCTGACACCCTTGGGAGATGTTTACAGTAATGAATTCGCGGGATCGCCTCCGCCGCTCCTGCGCTCCTCCTCTCTCTGGTCCCTCGCGCTCTGGCGCGCTCCCCAACTCGAGCCCTCTTTCTCTCCCTCCCTCCCTCCCTTACTCCCGCCCTCTCCGAGTCCCTCCCACATTTCTGGTTTAAAGAATGCTTGGGAGGCGCGGCCGCAACCCAAAGCTTTCCAAGAGGCAAAGTCAGACGAGGCTCTTAACCCTGTCCTCCCTGAAGTGTGTTGCAGAACGCCGCGGATAACACCCGGGATGCCTCTCTGACCACGTACGCCTCCTCCTCTCTCTCTACCCTGCACCATCCCACCTGCCTCCCCAACTCTTAGGGTTAATGCCACCATCCCAATGCTGAAAGTCAATTTCCTCAGTGCCCATTTGATGTTGTACTTCCAAGCCAGGGTGTCTATTACTTACGCATTGAGGAATGATGGTAACATGAGATTAGAGGGTAAAAATATTACCAATCTTTTAAACAAGATGGCGTTATGTCAAAGGCAAGCGATTTTGGTGATTTGCCCCCCAACCCCGTCACTAGTTCCCTGATCCAGGACCTTCTTAAATAATTTTAATTGGGAATGTAATAAAAAATTCAGTGTGGCTATTTTAAACACCCCATTTTGTCCCTTCATCCTGGAAAGAGCGTTGGTCACTTTCCCCATAGATTACAACGGACAGAGTCAACCTCAGAGCTTCAGGAAACAGGCGTGACAGCTAAAGACACCTGATTTGTAAAGAGGCAACGTTCCACTCGCAATCTCTCTGTAAAGGTGAAAGAGTAACGTGAGACAACCAGGTGCACGTCTCTTTCTTAGGGCAAAAGGAGGTTCTGGCTTTCACCTCTCATTTCATTGCCGCTGCTCCTGCCTCCCGTAAGTTACTGTCCTGTTCTAACAAGTCTGTAGAGAGGCTGAATGTGAACAGAAGAGGGAGAGCGAGCTCGCGCCAACCGCGGAGCTGCGCTCAGAAGCGCCGTCGGTGGGGTCAGGCCAAAAGCACACCCAAGAGCTTGAAACTGGCTCAGGACTAACTCCCTAGGGAGTCGCTCGGCTAGCGCGGCGGAAGAGTTGGGCAGGGGCCACCGGCTCAGGACGGTTTCCCGGTCCTCAGCTCACAGCCTGAGTCACTTGGCACCACTTTCCATTTGTTTTTATTTCCTTCGCATCCCTGTTGGATCTACCGCCTTCGCATATTTGAGGGCCTAAATTGTGTTAGCACAGCTGGGAAAAACGCCCGATTTGCCTCCCAAGCACAAGCCACGCACAGATCCACCCAGACGCACGCCGGAGACGCAGGCCGGGACAAAGGCACACTAGACCCGGGTTCGTGTCCGGGAGTCGCTGTTGCGTTATACAAAGGCGGCTAGGAAAACGCACTGACTGACTCATACAGAACCTCTCTTCTCCCCAAACTCGGTGTGTGACTAACCGCCGGAGGAGGAGGGGGAATGGCTGGGGGAGTTAACCGGACTAGAACAAACAGTGAGTGCCGTCTTGCTAGGAGGTACCAGGAGCGAAGCGCCCACGACCACACCAGCAGTGGCCTCCAACTTCATCTTCTGCCGGACAGAGCCCCACGCGCTTCAGGAGTGTCCTGGGCATCAAGTGTGGGTCCAGTTCGCCCCCTCGCTCTCTTCCCAGACACTTCCTTTCCCTGGTTAGTGCCCGGACTTCAACTGGCAACCTTGATCTTGCGCCCGATTACAAAAGAAACGTGACCTAGCGGGGGCTGAAAGCGCGGGGACCGGCGCAACCTGATCGGCATCATTCCAACCAGCCCCAAACCGTCGCGGAGACACGAGAGGAGCTGCCACTGCTCTGCTCCGCTCCCGCCCTCCTCTCCGTCGCCTCGCCCCCGCACTTAGAGCCCGGACGCGTTACCTCCCCCTCCCCGCGTCCCACGCACGCGGCACAGAGAAAGCAGTCGGGTTCAGGCTAGTACGCTACCCGCTCGGTGATAGCCCGCGTTGGTGCGCGGTAAGGTTGCGCTGATTCTCGCTCAGCGCCAGGCCCCTGAGGACCAGCAGGGTTGGAGGAAGACTTGGTTTTGGGGAAAAGTAACCCCCTCCCCAACTCGAAGGAAAAGGAACTAGCATCCCTTCAACCCCACCCCCGCCGCCCGCATCTCTTAGCCACCAGTAGATTCAGGATTGCGGACAGGGGGCGTGCTGGTGGCTTTAGACGCCAGCTCTTAATAACGCTGGTGACCTTAACTGCAGATGGAGCGGGCGAGAGGATGGGGAAGTTGCGGAAATGTTACTCCTAGAAGTTAACCGATTCATTCTGGGGAAGTGAAAGGCTGGATTCTGGCAAGTTTAGTGGCCCTAGAAACCCCAGTCTAGGATGGTGCTCCAGCAGGCTAAAAATCGGCGTTTTCACTCAGAGCTCAGTTAGCAGAACTCCTTAAAGGAGATGCATTCGACCTGAAAATAGACCTCCCTAAAGTCGGAGGTGAATTAAGCAGACGGTTTTCTCTCTGGATGAAAGATAACATCCCAACCCAATGACCACCCTCCTCTGGTTGAAAAGAAAATTCTCCCCCCTTCCCCCAAAAGACCGCGGTGCCAAGCGTAGTGGCAGCCCTGGCAGTTACTGGAAACTCCACCTGGCACCCCAGCCCCTTTACCTGGTGTCCGCGTCTCTCTGCAGTAGGATCATCCGAATCCGACAGGGTCGGGGAGGTGGAAAGGGAAGAAGCTGACGCGGCAGCAGCGGGGCTCCCGGGGCATGGTATTGTTTTAGGGGTCGCCGCCAAGGTCCCTCCTGCCCATCGTTGAGAACTGCCAACCTGGTCCCGAGCTGGGTGGACACGGAGACGGACGGGGAGTTGTTGCCTCGCCGCTGTGTGACACCCGGGACCGAGGGCCAGAGACGCACCTCCGCGGTAGCAGCTCAGCGCCTTGGCGTGGAGATTTCGGCCACGACTGTTGTCTCGGAGCGCTCGTTCCTCTGTGGTGACAATGGAAGATACCCAGCTCGCAAGTGAGGGCGACAGGTTTTGAACGTACAACTAACTACAAGGTACCCAGCCTGAGACACTAGGCTGCTTTCCCCCTCCCCTCACCCTCCCTCCGATGGGGGAGGGAACTAACTTAACCCTGTGTGCGCCCTACACTCCCTGGAGAAGCTGGAATCGACTAGGAAACCGCAGGCGGCGGTTCCCGGGGCGAGAGCTTTGTTCACGTGCATTTCCAGTGGGTGTGTTGCTGTCTGGGGGCACTCGCGTGGCAAGACGCCAGGGGCAGTCTTCCAGCACCAGACTCAGGCATTGGAAGGAGCCCTAGCGTTTCATCCGGACCAGACTCAGCCCTCGGAATCTATTTTTTGCCTCCAGTTACCAGATTTATTGAAGTTGCCAGGGAAGTTGGGTTTTATTTCTTTATTTCAACCCCCCACCCACCCACGCCGTCCCCGTAGTATTTCCTTTCCTAGCGTCGCTTTGAAGATGTGGAACTCTCTGATCTTTCTAACTCTGGCTTCTTAACTCTTTTGCGTGAACGAGAGGAATTGTGTAAGGAACCCACCTACTCACGCCACATTTAAATGAAACAGCAAAGAAAGCTGCCTCCCACTCAGGGCCCGCCTAAGCTAAACGATCACAGGTTCAAATAAGACTCAGACGCCGGAAAATGGGGGAGGAGTCGGATTTGAGGGAGTTTGAGGTGTGACTAGGGAGCTGGAAGGTTTGCAGGGGGGCAGAGAAAGGGGCACAGAGCCGTAGAATGGCAGAGCTATGGGAAACACAAACAGGGATGACGACGCAGAAAATATATCTCAGTCCCAACACTGAAAGCAGCGGGTCAGCTTTAAGAGCTTAGGTTTTGATCGGCTTCATTCCCCCAGCTCCCTTGTAAGGGATTTGGGAGAAAGAAAAAAAAAAAAAAAAGAATACAGGAGAGCCCCCCGCCCCCCTTGGCCACCCAGATGCTTTGAATTTTGTGAACAGCTTCAACTAAGTGTTCTGGACTCCCAAGAAGTTAATGAGTTGGGGACCAGCCATCTCCTGGACACGGAATGGAAGCTTCGACCATAGAAAACTGATGGCCCAGCGCCTCCGCTGTCACCGTCACACTCAATTGAGCCAAATCTTCGCCCAGAGCGCAAACTCAGACATCTTCGACAGATTGCTTTTCTCCATCTCCACTCCGGACTAACGAAAGAAGGAAAGAAATACTGAGCCTTTAAAAATAACTCAGAGACTAACACGTGGACCTTGCGGAAAAATGAATTATTTTAAAAAGAGAAAACTCTGGTTCTCCACCGGAAGATGTTTTAATGTCTCTCTGCAACATACCCAAGCCAGCGGCAATCTGTAATAGCCATCTCAAACGCCTGCCAGCCTGGCCGGCCCACAGAGAGGCAGTGGGAAGGAGTTCCGCTTCCAGCCTGCGGGGCGCAGAATTCCGTTGTAAATCCTTCTCGTTAGCCAAGGGGGCAGCAAAGCATAGGGATAGCTCCTCAGGCTGCAGAATCAACACGGAAGACCGCATTTTAGGACAAACACTCTTACCCATCTGTTTTTAAACATTCATCTTCGTGTGTGTGTAAGTTGCATTAAGTATCCACACGAGGCGCTTTCTTTGATACATTGATCTGAGATAGCAGTATAATTATTTCATATTTAAGAATACATTTTTGTTTGACATGCGGCCTTGAAAAATGAATGAAAAAGGGGCTGGGGAGAGGTGGCAAATGTACAAAATTTGCACTTTATCATTGCTGATCCTAAATTATAAGGAAATAATGTCATGTGGATACACTTCCTATTCAAAATTGTTGACACTACTGTTGTAATCGGGGCAATGAAAATTGAGTATGGAAAAATATCACCCCAAATTTATGAACAGAATCGCTGTAACAAATTTCTCATTCACATGACCTGTGAGTCAGTTTTAAAAATGGGTGGTAGTGGGGACAGAAGAAGCAAATAATAGTAAATGTGCTCAGGGGCTCCAGGGTATAATGATTTTGCTGACTCAGAAAACCATGAAAATTAGGTTACTTTATTTTTATTGAGGAAGCTATCACTCCTACAGAAGGGTCAGGAAGTATAGAGAAAAACCCCAAATCTGTGTGCTTCAAAAAACAGAAGGTCAGTTGCATGCTCAATGGACTTTTCACTGCAATTAAAATCTTACTGCCATCTCAAATCTGTTCATGACCCTCAATGTCTCTTGTACCCTCCCCATCGATATGTGCACACATACATTGGCCTGTCTTTGTAATATCTGGTGAAAGTAAAAGTAGCACAGAACTCTTTGATTCACAAAAATCATAGTTTAAGCTCAAGGCACTGAAATTTTGATCTTGGGTAAATTCAGCTTTGAGTCACTGTTTACTCATTTATATAATAGACATAAAAATACCTGTTCTGCCAGCCTCATAATAGTGTCACATCATAAGTCAGTGTATGCAAAAGTGCTTTAGAAATTTGAGTTGTTGTTGCTAATGATGTTATTGCATCACACAGTCCCAGTCTTCAAAACAGAGGAAAATTACATCGATCTAAACATACCCAGTTTCCCCTAACAATACTGTCTTACATTACCTTGGAGCATTTATCAAAGAGAAGAAATCAGCATCACCACATTGCCATTAACTGAACTCCACAGTTTATTCACATTTCATCAGGTTTTTTTTTTTTTTTTTCACTGATGTTCTTTTGCTGTTCAGGATCCCATCTAGGATACCGTATTGCCTTTAGTCACTGCATCTTCAGGGCTCTGTGACAGCTGTTCAGTTTTGCTTTTTGGGACCCTGAAAGTTTTGAGGGGCAATGGGCAGGTATTCCATCACTCAGGTTGGGTTTGTCTGATGTTTCCTCGTGATTATACTCTAGTCACAGGTTTTGGGAAAGAATACCATGTAGGTGTAATGGTGGGAAATTGTAACAGTGAGCAATTATAACCCACCCCACCATTCTTTCGACATTGTTTCTGTAAGGGCTGACTCTGACTAATATGTAGCTTGTAGACTAATAGCATGTTTGGACAGGAATCTCAGGAACTAACTTCAAAAGATACAGACTCCAACCTTCAGGCATCCCGGCTCCGGGAGATTTGCTGACCTTCAGCCATGGAGCCAGGATGGTGTGCAGGCAGGATGACTAAACCAGGATGACGAACACCGGACCATTACCTGTCTTATCAGAATGGACACTACTTGTCTGCACATAGAGAACTTCCCAACCCCCTCCCTCTATCTCTTTGTTCTGTTCCCCTCTCCCTCCTTCTAAAAACCTCTGCCTCCACTGAGATGTGCAGATGGGTTTTGAGACAGGAGTTCCTCAACTTCCAGGTGAAAATAAACCACTTTTCTTTACATCAGCACCTGCCTCTCGAATATTGGCTTTCTTAGCAGAAGGCAGCTGGACCTGAATTTGGTTACACAGGTGGAGTGTGTTCTCATCACATTATACTAGGGGGTACACAATTTCAGCATGACGTCACTGGTGATAACATTATTACTCTCTATGGTATTGTGTGCAAGGCATCTCCACTGTAAAAGTATTTGTCCTTTTTCACACTTTTTTTCTTTGGAAATGAGTCATTAAGTCCTGCTTGAGTTTAGAATTTTTAAATGAGCCAAATAAGCATCTAGTTCAATTTGTAAACATTTACCAACCTCATCCTTCCACCCCAGATACTAAATTCACCCAAGGATAATTTCCCTGGGAAATTCCTCCTGTACTGTATATCTTTAGGAAAATATTCAGAAATTCCCTCTTGGTATATACCATATTTTGAACCCATCTTAGCAAGTCCCCAACCCAATCACTCTCCAAATCCTATTGATTCTTTTCTGAAATGTCCCCTGCCTTTCGAATCCTCATTACCACATCTGGTTGGTCAGAATTCCAACTTTCCTATAAATAGATGGAATCCATGACCTCTTAGCCTTCTTTCTCATTCTTGGTTTTCTGACAGTATGGTGTTCATACCATACTCTTTTAAAGTGACATGTTTGCCTCTGATCTAGATCTAAGTATCTCAAAGAACTGTGTTAGCCTTAGTTTACTATTCTCCCAGTAAATGTTTGTTGATTTCATGAATAAGCTCCTCATTTCTTCTAAGATGAGGAGCTGTGTAAGGCAATCGATGATCAACACACTGTGGAGAGATAGCTTTTCATTTCTCTCGTAAGTATAAAATACTCCTGATGTATGACACCGATTTTGAGAGTGTGGCTTGATTCGTGTGAATCCATGACATTATTTCAAGACCCTTCAGGTTTTGAAACACCACACTACAATATATAATTCATCCATTCATCTAATAACCATTTGTAGAAAGCACAAAACAGGTAACAAGACTTTAATGAGTAGATCCAGTCCCTATTCTGTCAAAACTCTCAGTCTAGTAGAGTCACATAGACAAATAATTATACACTCATTAGGTAAATATAACAAGTTAGATTTATGAAATTTACTTTAATGTCCAGAAATAGTTCCCTCTAGAGTGAAGACCTTATTGAAGTGATGATGAGGTTTTTTTGACAATGTACTTATTTTACAAGGGGCTTCTCGATATCATTTTTATACCCAGCTTTCTGCATACGGCAGACTCAGGTACCAGCTGGAGTCCCCTGTCTCATAGAAAGTCTTTGGGTCAAAAATTGGAAAATTAGTGAGAAAATAATTGCTGGAATACCTATTTCGCAGAGGGTTGGTGTCTCTGCCTTTCCATGCTGGTTACAGGATGATCATGAGGAAACAAAAACAGAAGGCACAGAATGACAGGGAACAAATGCACGTTAGACCATGGAGACTTTCTCTTACAGAACCCTACCATTTGTCAAGCGATTGCTCTGTTCTAAAGGGAAGCTGGCAAGAACGTGAAGCAAACGTTCTCCAACAGCACTGGGGAAGAATAAGAGCAGAGTGGAAAATGCCTTTTTAAAAAGGGCATAGGATGGTATAAAGATATAAGGTGTTTTAAGAAAAGATGAGAGACCTACCCAAGGACTTATTCATACACAGTCATGACCACTGTAGAAAGTGTTACTGAGCCTTCTATATCTTACTATAAGTCTGATAAAGAGGGAGGTGCTGTGTTAATCTGAGAAAACACATTTAAATTATTGAGATAATAAGATTCTGAATTAGGATATATATACACATGTAAGTATATATATATACACACACACACACTTATGTTATTACATGTAAATATAGACATATTTATATACATATTTATATTTAAAATTTCCCACTACACTATATATGCATTTACACACACACACACATTTATATACACTTCCCACTATTTAACAATATATTAGAAAAATACAGTTACATTCTTTAGAAGGCCAGGTAGACTTTTCAAGACTGACTCATTATGAGAATAAATATTGTATCCATTAAACATTGCGCATTTGTCAGGGTCCTGAACTTGGGCTTGGAAGATGGTACATCACGCCTCCACTACTTTATCAGGGAAATCACTGAGTTGCAGGAAGCCTCAGCTTCTCTTTTATCAAATAAGTAAAACAAAAACTATCTTCCAAGGTAGGTGTGTGAAGAATAAGTGAGGTGAGTTATTTCTAAGCTCAAAATAAAAAGAGTCATTATTCATATAATCATGTTTTATATCATTTAATGTGAGAAGCATTTTACTCTACATAACCTTAAACCATGGGTTTGACCTGCATTTCTAATTTTTGCTTTTTTGGTAACCTTGTTTTACATAATGTCTCAGAGCTTCAATGATACAGAGCTGCTTAATTTCTTCAAAGTCACTCTGAACAATACTTTAGAGGCCACTCTTTGTTACCAAGCTTTGAAATACCCAGAAGATAAACTTCCTCACCACAGAGAATTCTTAGTTTATCTTTGCACTGTACCATTAAACATATTCATACAAATTGCTGTTGGCCAATTTTCTTCCACAGTTCCCTCACTTAGTTAATAGAAGTAACTGAAGTTTTGCAAGTGATTCTTTTATTTTTTTTTAAAGCTTATTGTTGGATTATTTTTGCGCTTGAGTTTTCTGGGTGAGTCATTTCATTTGCTTACTCAGTTGGAACTACTTGGAATTTAGGTTTTCCACTTTCTCCACTTGAAACATTTTTGAAAAATAAAATTAACACTAAAAATTGATAATCAAAAATTTAAAGATATCATTCCTCACACATAGTGTCTCTATCTCTCTGTCTCACCTTTGAAAGTTTCTATTAGTACAATATTTTGTAAACATGCCAGTCATATACTATGAATATAAGTGAGCTTATTGTCATTTGATTTTTACCTTTTGTCATAATACAGGGGCAGGAGTTAACTTCTCCTTCCTAAAAACAGAACAGCCATTGCGGATCACCAGTCTGCTCTGCAGGTTGACAAAGTTCATGGAGTTCTCTTCTCTGAAGAAGTCATTAAGTATTTGATTTTGAATGGCCTTCGCATTTTTCATGGTGTTTTGGAGAGAAGTCTAGGGAATCCCAAATACAATATTAAACCACAGGAAGATCTGAATTGTTCTGTTCTTGCATTGCGCATTTATTTTTATTTCCGGGATTTTGTATTTTCATGATTTATGCAATAAGATTTCCTCTTTTCACTTTAATGCTTTATAAAAAGGATATATTGTTAGATTATTAAGTGAAAAGCACATACAAGAATATGGGTTATAAATTAGAGTTGTTAGAAAGTTAAGCAGTATTTTTAGAAAGTTAAGAGGTATCTTAGCATTAAAAAATACCTCTATCTGTAGAGTCTTGATTCCTTACAGCACCTGGTTCTCCACGCCTGAAGAAGACGCAGCAAAGTCACAACAAGATCAAGACAGTGGTAACTGTGTGTTTTTGGCTGGGAAGGTGTTGTCATCACGAGTATGTCCCTCCAGGCCAAAGAGTTAATAAGGAGCACTACCTCCACATTTTTTGTCCGCTGAGAGATGCAATACAATGGAAATGGCCACAACTCTGGGCAACCGGTGATTGGCGGCTTCATCACGACAACGCGCCTGCTCATGTAACACGTCTCGTGCAGTTTTTTTTTTTTTTTTTTGTGAAACATCAAATCACCCAGATGACACAGTCCCGCTACAGCCCAGACCTGGTGCCTTGTGACTTCTGGCTTTTCCAGAAAATAAAATCACCTTTGAAAAGGAAGTGATTTCAGACCATTGATGAGATACAGGAAAATACAATGGTGCAGCAGATGGCAATCCCAACAAAGGATTTTAGAGTGTTTTGAACACTGGAAGAGTTGCTGAGAGAATTGTTTGAGGTCCCAAGGTGTCTACTTTGAAGGGGACTGTGAGGCATCATTGTCTTGTTGACAACGTTTCTGATAGCTTGTATCTTCTTCAATAAATGTCTTCATTTCTCATAGTCTGTGGCTGGATACTTTCTGGACAGGCCTCGGTATGTTTAAATGAAATTTTTCTTTTAGTTTTATTTTATTTTATTTTATTTTGCATTAATCTTTATTGTATTTTTTATTTACCATTTAGTCCCCTCATACCTCCATCTCCCAAACAAACATCACACTGTTGTCCATGTCAATGAGTTTTTTTTTTTTTTGCTCAATCTCTCCACCCTCTAACTCTTCCCACCCCAGTAGCTGTGTTATCTGTTCTCCATCTATGAGTCTGTCCCAATTCTCCTTGTTAGTTCAGTTTGTTCATTAGATTCCACATATGAGAGAAATCTTATGGTATTTGTCTTTCTCTGACTGGCTTATTTCACTTATTTTTAAAACACTAAGAAGGTTGGAGTCCATATCTATGAAATTTAACCTCGGATATATTCCTGTTGGATCCTCCAAATTATCAACAAATAAGATTGAGCTATCTTAAGAGTGATAAAGAGTATGGAGAGTATTAGAAATAGTAAACTAATATGCAAGTCTAAACAATTCCTCATGTCTCTTACTTCTTCAAAACAACAGGTCATTTTGCAATCTGATTAAATCCACCCCTGTGATCCATAAAGTTCAGAAGTAAAATAAACAAAATGAAGTGATATTTTTTTCACTTCATTCTCTGAAAAAAAAAAATGAAAAGAAAAACATTTTTAAAATGTCTCTGAATCAAAATGGGAAAACAAATTTTCTGCTTTTGTATTAAATTTTCTTCTTACCAGACCCCTCTACCTAAAGATTCTTTCATTTTTACAGCCTACAGTACATTTGTTTATGATTGCTGAAGAAAACATGAGATTTTATTAATAAAAATATCTTTGATATTAGTGTTATCGATTATTTTAATATATCCCTCAAACAGTTTAAGTCCTTCCAATATTCATCAATCAGGAATCTTCTTTCTTTCTGTCCATTTAGGGGAATATAAATATCACTTTGTAAGGATGTCAAATTTTTATTTTTTCTGGCAAAACAAGAAAGCTCAAGACAGATGGGTAAGAAGAAAGCCAGACACACTATCACTTGCCAAAAGAGAAAAAATAAAAAATAAAGACAACAACTTGTCCATCAAGGAGCTCAGATGAAGAGTCTTCCTTTTCTCCAGTGATGACAGTTCCAGAACTGTGAGCAACCGGCAAATAAATAAGCAAACCACGAAAGGTGCTGCTCCGTGGTTTCCACTCTAATGTCTGGAATAAACATGTCATTTTACTGGGAAGGTTACCTTTACAAAAATTAGCCATCGTAGACCAAGAAAAAAAGAAGAAAATTCACTGAGGGAATGCCATGTTTATTACCCTGGGATTGTGCTTTTCTGGGTGTTGCTGATGCAAATGTCCAGGAAGAATAATGTAGTCCTACCTTCAACAATGCAAAAGGATCCGAAGTACAGATTTATAATCCTCACCCAAGGACCTCAGGACAACTGACATCATTGCTGTCAGTTAAAAATGGATCCTGATTGGTATTCTGCCTTCATTTTTCTCAAACTGGATTTTACCCACGAGGTGTGGTGAAATCGAGTTTGTGTGCTTTTTAATGGCCTTTTTACACCAGGAAGATCTTATTTTTCAGGCCTCAGGAAACTGTTGATAGAATAAAAGAGGTTAGAACTGTGAATAGATATACTGGACCTGTGAGTTATCCATCACCCATTCACAACAGTATCCCACATGGCAGAGAGATGAAGGTAAACATATTTAATGAAGTATGAGCTTTGAAGGAGTAGAAAAACACAATTTTGAAGGTTTTGAGAGCAATTTAATAAATCAGCTCAATGAAATAATATAATGAATATAAATCACTTTTTTTTCCATGTTTCACATTATTCTCAGGCTTTAGGATAAGAGTAGAGACTAGACTTAAAGAAATTGAGAAAATTTGTTAATTGGCCACATTTCTTGCCAATATCTTATAGGATGTGTTTAAGTATAACAATATGTTCCAGTCTATTTGTAATAAAACCAGGCTGAGTTCTAGTATCAAATATGATCCCAACTAACTGAATATTTAGGAAAGCCATGGAATTTTCTTAGGTTTTAGATGTCTTGTCTCATAGGTGATAATAATTTCTGGCAAACTCACTTTCCCATTGTTTTGTAACTATAGAATAAAACGATAAACGTAAAAGAAAGAGAAAGGCATTTTTTCTAAGCAAAAGTGTCATTTTGTTAAAAAATGAGAAAGTCTCCTCTTTAACCCCTTAGTTTGCTTGAGGATAAAAGCCAGAGTAACTCCTCTAGGAAATGATCAGGTTCTGGTTTACATTTCACATGTTATGAGGGCGATAAAGGGCTGATCTTTAGATGTGACAAGTACAAAGTCTTATGCGTGGGCTAGAGCTTAGAAAGCCTCATTAATCATGCTCCGTTGTGTTATAGGTTCTGTAAACATTGCAAAAGCATAAAGTACAGCCCTTCTATTAGTGACATCTTTCCACCCCAACTCCAGGAAGCCTTTGAGATTTCCTTAAATGACTGGCTTTCATTTCAGTCATTAGTTAACCCTGCCTAGTGGGTGACTCTGAATCCCACCAGGCAGGAGTAAGGGGATATGTATTCAAACAGTACAAACATAGCTTGTCCTAGTCACATAATCATTAAGAACAGTAGGGGGGATTTCCTTTCTCAGGATAAATCAAATAATTTATGTGAATCCCATAATATTCTACTCTTATTTTTTTGCCTTTGGAAACTAACACTATAAAGTTATAGTTGAAAAAAAATGCTGGCAGTCCTTCCTATGGATAGTTTAGATGAAAGTAAAAGGCAAGTATTATTTCTTTATACATTCTGCTGGAAAAGTCTTTTTAGGCATGAATGGGCTACTCTAGACAACAAAGACACCAGGCCACCTTTGGGAATACAAATTAGAATAGAGTTCGTATTCACTAGGACTCATCTGCTTAAGGTTCTTCCTTGTATTTTTGTTACACTTAGCTTCCAAAGCCTCTAAAATCCTCCCATTTATAAATATTTTATTAGTTATTTATATTTTATTAATATCATCCTTCTTACAAATGCTTTAAAGACTATCTATCAATTGGAATATAGTGTTTTTTGAAATTATAATAGCAAAGATCCTAACAGAATTAATGTTAATGAGATCATTTAAATAATTTTGTAAGTGAAATTTGCACAGAATCATATCAGTGTATGTTTTAATATTGTTCATTGTTAGTTTGAAGCAGAATATATTAAATCCCGGTTTCTAATTTGTTTTGGGAGGTCCAAATACAGAAAATTGAGAAAAATCATTAATTTCTTGGTAGCTTTTCTTGCCTTTGAACCCCTTTATTTATTTACACTCCAGGAAAAGCCATGGATATGGTGTCTAGACATTGGACTAATAATGCAGATGTTGGCATTTATATAATAAGAAAGCTATCTTTCTTCCATATAGATAGCAAGGAAAACTTCATGAGTCTTATAATAGAATGACATTTATACACAAGCAAAGACCACATAGCTGAATTGGAGACAATCCATAATGACCTGCGCATAAACAACTCAAGATATAGGACATGCTGACTCTGAGTTACAATTAATAAAATGTTTATGAAAAATAAAGTATGTATTTTTATACAGATTTCATACAGATTCATTAGTGACCATAACATCTATCTTCTAAAATTTTGCCTCTTTCATATTAACAAATACTTTTCACCTATTTTAAAATAGTGAAATTCAAATTAAACAGTTACTAAGAATAATAATAATCACAATGCATATCTAAATCATTGAAGCAGGTCATTTTGAATCATTAATAGCAAGATAATATAGATGTGATAATGTCAACATGCTTAAAATAATGGATTGAGCGGCATGAAACACAGCTATGGAATTGTCTTCCAGTCCTTGCATGTGATAATCCAGTAAATATGTAGAGTTATTACATTATCTTTTCTCATAACTGTAGTATAGTACCTCAGAGAAGGAAAACTCTGATTCCAAAAAACCTCCGCTGCCTTGCGGCATACCTCTTCAGGGGAAAGGCTAAGGGAGTAAACCCCGACAGAAAATCTGGAGCCGGAGTCCCTAAGGCGGTTTGACGTTGTAGTCATCACCGACAACTCCTGCGGCGCACCTGAAGCCAAGCTGTATTGACTCCGTCTTTCCCTTGGATCCTTCAGCTGCGGAGAGAGGGGGGGTCTGCTGCATGGGCAACAGCAGACCCTCCATATCACCCTGCCCAGGCTCTGTAGCTTCATCGCAAGATGTCGATTCAACACGGGAGGAGACAGATACCGTGTCACTCCCGCGTCGGACTGCACAGCCATTCTCGGCGGTGCAGATAGACTCTTAAGAAGCTACACCATCGTCTCTCAAGACGGACGGCTGCCGACGACGAGTATAGTACCTACTCAAGGTTAGCTGATTCTCCATTTTCTTTCTACCACTCTTGAGCTTTGTCTACCTCTCTTTAAATTTTATTGTTCTCTTTCTACTATTACAAACATACAGATTTTTTTGGTATGTGCATGATATTCATGTTTTACTGCTTACAGTACTTAATATTTCTGAAACCTTCCTATGTGCCAGATACTGTATTTAATGCTGATAAAGTGGCAGTAGGAAGTCAATTACTGCAGAGAAATAGACAGGTAAGTGAAATTATAGTGCAACTGTAGTAAGTATTAGATTAGGGGAAACAAAGTTCTACGGAATAACATAAAAAATCTTTTGTAGTCAAGAGTCTTTTTCTGTAGTAATGAGGTTTGCAAATTGTGTTTAAAAATTCAGCTTTATAGAGGGAAACTGGGAACCATTGGAGGTTTTTAAATAAGGGAGAGAGTTTAGATCCAATTTATGCTTTCACTACTCAACTCTGCCATGGAAGATACATAAACACAAGTGCTGTTGTAGTCCAACAAAACTATTTACAAAGCAAGGCAGATGGCAGAAATTAACCTACTGGCCACGGTTTGCAAAACTAGAGAGCTACCACCATGGGCAGGTGGCCCAGTTGGTCAGAGCATTGTCCTGTACACCAAAAGGAGGTTGCAGGCTTGGTCCCTAGTTTGGGCGCATACAGGAGGCAACTGATAGGTGTTTTTCTCTCTCACATTGATATTTCTTTCTCTCTCTCTCTCTTTCTCTCTCTCTCCCCCTCTCTGTCTCTCTCTCTCATCAATAAACATATCTTTGGGTGAGGATTACAGAAAACAAACAAACAAAACTAGAGAGCTACCAATGAGGTAACGTGGCAAGATTTGGGTCACTGACTAGAAGTGGGGGCGATACCAAGTTCCTGGCTTGATCAATGTGTGAGAGATAACTACCGATAGATGACCCTAAGTCTGATTATAGGTGTATGGATTTATATATCATGTAAAATTTTGTAGAAGAAGGCAATGACACAGTAAAAGAGTTGATTATTATTTGGAAGATACCTTTAAATGGCCATACAAACAAATTAGACTAAGCATTGCAGTATCAGAGTGTAAGCTACTCATTCTATCTTTTTTATGAAATTTATGACATCAGTTTATACCTGTAAAATGAATAATCATTTTTTAAAACCATAGTAGTTAGGGAAAAAAATAAACTATAATAAAACCATAGTAGTTAGGAAGACAGTATTTGTTAGAATATCACTGGTTCTAAGAATTAAAATATGCTAGATATAAGCAAAATATTACAGCACAGTAACATGTAATATTTTGAAATGCTTAACAAAGAGTCACACATAAGCAGCAGAAAGAGGAGGTAGATATGGAATCGGTTAAAGAAAGGAAGTGACTCACAGGAAGAGAGCCAATCTGAAAGTTCAGAGAAATGTAGGGAGGAGACTAAGGAGAAATCCAGAGTGAAATAACTGGCGAGCAGATGGTGCGATATCTCATTCTTAAGAGATAAGACAAGTTTAGAATCTGCCCTTTCTCCTCAAAAAGATACATTACTTATATTTTTTTATTCCATTTATTTCCTTTTGGGAGTAGTTTCATCAGTAATTTATCTTTACTCAAGTTTGGAATTTTACCAATTTCCCATACAATGTCACAGCTTTCACTTTAAAGACCTAGAATGCTCACGCTATTTTTTCTTACCCACTCCATCTCCATTTTTGCTTCTGTCCTTTATATCCTGCAGATGAACATGAAGTCAGTGAGGTTGCACCCTAATGTGATATGACTCCTAATTACTGGTGTCTGCAAGACATTTGAGAGATATTATGTACTATGAATCAAGGAAATCCCTTCACCCTCTCTTTTGGCATGATTTTCTTCAGCGATCACAGTTAGATCATCAATGGGAGAAGACGTAGCTTTTAAATTCTTGGCAAATATAACTTGGAACTTCAACCTTTTATTAGTATTAGCATCCACAATCCAGATATCCTGCCCCTTCCCCCTCCTTGCCACTTCACCCATCCCCACTCTCTGAAAACTTGGTGTCAGTATCCTCAGTGTCTGGAAACTTTTGGCATGGAAACTAGCACCGAGCAATGAAACATTTCCTTTTCATGTATGTTGAGTCATGTCAATGTGCTTTAGATCTTGAGAACCCCTCCCAGAACTGTCTAAATGCCCCCTTTTTAAAGGAGGGCATTGATACAAATGTCAAAAACCAGTGACAGCAAGGTTGATGCCATCTCCAGCGCTTAGTTCCAACATGACAAGTCCTGAGTGCCTCCAGATGTATGCAGTAAAGTTTCATTTAGCTTGCCCAGAAAAAGAACTTGAAGGAACACAATTGAAGGCTGTTTATTTACAGTCTATATATACATATAGGGTATATATAATAATTTACATCTCTTGGGGGCTCGTATCCATTGTCCAGAAAGTAAAGTAAAATAAATGGATTCTCAAACTCCCCCAAAGCAGATTCCAAGGCTTATGTTTTTTTTTTTTTTTCATCAACTTCAAAAGATCCTTCTAGTTATAGTGTCTATCATGTGGGAATAAGTATAAGGTCTAACAGCATCCTGAAGCTTTTTTCTTTAATGACATGGTTCATTTTAATGAAACAAGGCATAAGTTTTTTTTTTTTAAAAAAAGGAAAGAAAAAAACACTAACTTTCTAAGCAAGTATCTTGTTAGAAAATGTGGTTGGGTTTCTCCAGGTTTAATTTCAAGTTCCCCTTAAGGTGCTTTACTGTATTCAAAGTATAAAGAATATTTCCATTCTATCACATCTAAAATATAGAGCTATAAAAAATATTATATATGTCTACTTGAAAACATCTGAAGATTTATATTTGATATTGTTTTATTTGTTTTAAATTATATTAATATATCCATTACTCTGACTATCTAATGAGGATTAATATGGCTTAACCCTTATTTAATTTTCTCACAGCTGAGTATCTGCAGAGAGGCAAATTACCTTATCCCTTTATTTGGTTCATTAAAACCACTGAAAAGTAATATTTACAATTAGTTGTAAAATCTTATATCTTTGAACGAAATAAATCCAGTAGGTGATCAAGACTGTAATTCTTCAAAATGTCATAGCCACAGTGCATGAAATACATTTTAGATAATTCAAAACATGAACTTAATGCTTTAAAAACACCATTTTAAAAAGTCATGTTTCAAAAAGTAACTACCTAATTCATCCATGAATGTTCAGAGATTCACTGCTTAGAATATGTTTATTAAACTGTATGACAAGAGGTTAGAATTTTTAATGTAGCAAAATTTACCCTATTTATGTCAACTCTGCTAATTATACCAGTCTCTGGATGGAAATGCATTCCCAGCAACCTCTAGTTCTTTGTTCAAAAAATGTCAGAAAGCATTGTCAACATGCGTTGCAGACTTTGCACCTACATGAGTGTACATTTTATGGTCTCAGAGATATCTACAGGTCTCCAAAAAGAAGATGGGAGTTTAAGCCTCTCAGAAGTAACATACCTGTTGTTATTATACATAACCTAGGTATTTCTACAGCAATAACTGCATCTCAGCAAATAATAACTTACTACCCATGTGCCATGTGTCTATGATTTATATTAGGGTGCAGTGCTGAATAAGAAGCTCTCCTTGCTGTGATCCTCCAGAATTTGGTTGAAACTGGAAGAGAGAACATTAAGATTCTTCCATTGGCAAGAATGGTATATATGTATCAGAAAAACCCCTTAAGTTAAGGTGCTGTTCCAAATTATCGTTTTTGTTTTAGATCTAACTTCTGTTTTTACTAAGCAGGTATCTGTTAATTTCATTAGCTATATGAAGCTTATCAAAGTGACAAATTGTTTTTGTAGTACTTCTCTGTTGATTTCAAGACAAGGTATTGTTTTAAAATATGTTGTTGCTGCACTTTGCACTTCACTATGAGTTTACAGAACAAACCATGAAGTTAACAACTAAAGCTAAAAAGAAACCGTCTCCTAGTAATTAAATACCGTTCAAAATCTCTAAGATTCAGCAAAGGCAAATGCTAGAGGGAGAGAAGATGGTCCACTCTGCCTGCACAATATGTCTTTGCTTTCTCCTAGGGTTTTTCCACTTTCAATTCTACTGACAATTTACTCTCTACACCTGTTGGATCCCTCAGCTCTAAACTTGAACCTTTTACTCTAATGTCTTCATTAAGGTAAAAAGATGCAAATCCCTTCCTTGGATTACCTATTGGTCATACTTACTCTGGAAGTTCTCAAATCTTTATTGAATGTTAATAGAGAACAAATATGAACTAATCTAGAAAAGCAGAGAAAAGAAAAAGATAAATACTCCCCCTGATGAGATAGAAGTGTGTACCTATGCCATATCTAGCTTCCCTTAACATCTGTTAGCCTTATTTTGTTTAACTAGTTATTTAGCTCTAAAAACTATTATGGGTACTGATGTCAATGGGGAGGGAGATCTGGAGGGAAAATAAAGTTGGTGGAGTTTCTAGGTATTACTTAGCTTTGTCTTTATTCTGTTTGTTCAACTTTCTAGGTGTGTTTTTGTTTTTTTCTTTTTAAGAAAATTTAGTAAGCTAAGAATTTTTAAAAGTATCAAACAAATCATGTTGAGCTAGTTACTTTCTGGTCTATGTGTGATAAACATATGACCTGAGTACTACTTATTATGTTCCTTGTTTTTATGGACGGTATTGCTACATTCATGTAATCCTCACTGATTTCTGATAGAGCCTCAGGACCCTTCTCATCCCAGCATTTCAGACGCAGCTACAATATTGGGCAGTATTGACATATTTTTTAAAACCAATGCATCATCATCACTGTTCTAGCCCTTTCTTATAGTTCCTTACTTCTTACCTGATAAGAATGTCTCAATTCTTTAATTTTCTTGGGTTATCATTCTCTGCTCAGTGTCATAAACCGGAAGTCAACATGTTAATTTCTCATCATGATAGCTCTTAGATTAATCTACTGTCATCAATGTTTTTTCTGAACATTTGCCTTACTTTTTTTTTTTTTATGAAACATTCTTTGGAACATAATTTTTGTTGCATATGCCATGGAAAATACTTCTTAGGCAAATATACTTGGAAAATGGTACCTACTTTAGCCCCTTGAGAAGAATGACAATATATAATAGCTAACGAAAGTCTAAGAAATGCTGTATTCAAGAGCTATGTATGATTCAGTTTAACCAAGCATTTCCCAAACTTATTTGACCACAGAAAACTTTTAACCAATAATAATACGTTTTGACAAGTCTGGGAACACATTTTGGGAAACACTCCAATAACTTGGTCAATTTCTTATACTCAAGCTTCTTCTCCTTTCAAGTCATCTTATATTCTGCCACCAGAATTATCTTTCTAACATTATATGGTTAATTATATCACCTTTGAGTTCCAGAACCTTAAATGGTTAGTTGTAGAGGAAACCCAAGCTGTTGACTATTGTGTTCAAAGTTTGAGGTTCCTTCTGCAAGTCATCTCTGTCTGTTGCACTGATGAGGCAGAGATTATTTCTTTGCACATAGTAGGCACTTTATCAGTGAATCTGCCTCAGGTCTTCCTGATTGTCACTCAGGAGATATTGACATTCTCACTCACGTTTATGTCTTTCTGCTTTAGATCAGTTCATTTTCTCAGCCTGGAGGAGCCTGCTTCTTTACCTTGGTCAACCAAAATTTTTATTTAAAGTTCAACTCAAAGATCTCTGTGGGTGTGAGGTACTTCCTCTATGTTCTCCACATCCCTAAAGAAACTAAGCACTCTCTCAGACACCCAGACACTGTTCCATTATACTTTGAATATTCTTCTCCACATGTTTCACTTAGGTACATAGAAACTTTTTTAAAAATCGAATCCAGAGGTTCTCAGCCTGCATCTATTGACATGTTGGGCTGAGTAACTATTTGTTGTATAGAACTGGTCTGTGCTCTGTAGGATGTTTTTCAACATTCCTAGCCTCTACACACAAATGCTAATAGTACCCCATACCCTTTTCTAAGTCAGTCGTCACAATAAAAAATGTCTCCAGATATTGTCAAATGTCTCCTGGGTGCCAAAATTGTCTATGGTCAATAATCAGTCTTCCAGATCAAAACTTTCATCTCCCTGGCCTTTAGCGAATGCTCACCAAATAGCTTGTTAGTGGAAACATATTCCTGGCATTCACTAGCTCCATTGTTAGAACTGATGCGTTCACAGAATTCAAGAATTTGAATTATTCTTACTTGCCCCTTAAAGGTTTGACTGTGGTTGTCAAGGAGGAAAAGAGAAAAAGAAAAACAAAAAAGAAAAGAAAGAAATACGATATTCAAAAAATGCTGTCATTTGGGAAATCTTGTGAGCATTATTATTTTCTAATTTTAGATTAATCCAAGTCAAACTTGAGAGGGCACAGGATGGATCTTCCCCATTCAAAGATTACCCAGAACTTTGAAGTCTATTGCTCATTTCTAGGATTTTGTTTTTCAGAAATCATCTTTTGTTTTGTGTTCTCTCAAGTGTTCAGATTTGGTGACGTGAATACACAATTGAGGCATTAAAACTCCTTAACTGCATTGATTTGTGTTTTTCTTTGTTTCTCTTTCATTAATGATACACAGTGCTTTGTCTCCAGAGAATTTTTTTATCCATTAGTAAAAAATCTCATATTTTCTTTCTTACAAAGAGTTGTCTTGTGGCATCAAGACTCATCAAAGTCATAATTACATTTCATTTGCCTGCATTGAGATGTCTGTCATCTGTAAGCTTTTGAGCCTGGCAGGAGTCTTCCTGCATTTGAACTACATTTTACTGAATTACTTAACCAATCTGGGATGATTTGTCAATGTGTGTAAGCTGTTTTTGGCTCTCTCTGCCTTTAATTTTTCTGACTCCATAATAATGTTGTTTATAATCTTCTAGGTGTCCTCAAGCCAAAAGAATGATGATGCTATTTATTGTTGTTTATAAAAATTGATAAAAGATATTATTTGTCATTAACCTGGATGTTTGTCTGCATACTCCATCTGTACTGGCAATTTCTATGCTTTATTCACAAATATCCAACTCCCACTTTAGATAAAGGGAATGAATTTAAGAAGTTCCAAATGCATTAAAATGTTAAGATCTTCATTTAAACCTTTTCTGAATGATCCTGGATTCCCGAATCTCAAATCTCATGTACTGAGCTGGAACTAAGAGAGCAACCTCTCTCACTAGGCTTCCAGCTTTTAAGAAAACAAGCTAATTCAGGGGGAACTGCTACATGCAGGGAATTCCTCTTCCTTAGCCTCTGGTATTTAATTAAAATTAGAATGGACACCTTGTCACTTAGCTTTGTTTAGCAAGGCATATTATTTTGGACACAGAGACTCCTAATTTAGAAACCATATGACAATCTTCAATCTATAAATGGGGAAACCCTGGCGCACTTTTAAAAGACGGATAAAAATAAAGTTGAAAAGAAAGACGCTTAAAAATATCTTTTTACTCTTCTAGCGTGACTCTTCAAATTTAGATCGAGATTTGACAATCAGACACTTTCCACCTGACTTTGCCCCAGGAGATGTGCAGATACAATTTTAAGCTAACCACGAAATAATGGCAAAAGGATAGGTCTGGAGGCAGCCTCTCCCCTCTCTTCTCTTATTGCTGCTTTTATCTTATTTTTTATATTGTCCATTAGCTCCATTTATAAAGGCAGTTAAATATACCTTCACAGGCACCCACAGTCTCTTGAGCTCTTACAGGCACTGGAAGAGAACAACATCAGTTGTAGTCAATACCACTTACCTCCACAGCGGTAAGTGCGGAGGTAAAATAAAATTTTATAAAATAATAAGAATAAAACTACCTACTGCATATTTCTTCTATTTTAGAATCAAAATACCTCAGGAGTTTCACTGACATTTTCTAGTTTAATCGCATTTCTTCCAAGAATGCTAAAAATTTAGAAAATACCAACCTTTCTAGATCAATGTATCTTCAAGAGTCGTTGTACAATAGCTAAGTGCTGGAAACAACCGAAGTGCCCATCTGTAGATGAGTGGATCAAAAAACTGTGGTACATTTACACAATGGAATACTATGTAGCAGAAAGAAAGAAGGAACTCCTGCCATTTGCAACAACATGGATGGAACTAGACAGAATTATGCTTAGTGAAGTTAGCCAAGCAACGAAAGAAAAATACCATATGATATCACCTAATACAGGAAACTAAAGAACAACACAAACAAATGAACTAAATAGAACAAAGAGCAGAATAGCAGTCAATAGGGGGGAGGGGAGAGGGAGAGAAGGGGGATAAGTAAGGGAAGGGTTTAATTAAAGAGCCTGTATGAAAGACTCATGGACATGGACAACGGGGAGGGATATGATTGCGGGAGAGGGGGTGGGTTGGGTAGGGGAGAGAAATTGGGGGAAAACGGGAGAACTGTAATTGAAAAACCAAAAAAAAAAAAAAAAAAAAAAAGAGTCGTTGTACCAGAATCATCTAGAATGCTTGCCAAAAATACAGATTTCTGACAAGGGAAGCAGAGTTTGCTAACCCCCAAACGCCTTTTGAGATATTGATTAATTTAAGCTCTTTATTGTTGATAAACAAGAGACTCAGGAGAAAACTTTGAGTTTCACCGCAACTGCCTCTAAGGAATTTAGAAAGAAGAACTGCCCCAGGATGGTAGCTATCATTATAGATAATATAGTTTAACATGAACTAGTGTGCTAGACAGGGAGGAACCTAGCAAAGCCCCTGTGATCAAAGTCCTCCCTGTGTCCCATTGTTAAAGATTGCTCAGCAAAAATTTATTTATCCAACTTTGCTTTTCATTCTCCATGTGAATTGCCTTTCCTGCCCTTTGAAGCCCCAAACCATAACCAGCTCCTTCTCCTTAGCTCCAGATCGAATATAAGCCTCAACTGCCCAATGAGTCCTGGGGTTCCATATTCTCATGGAACTCTGTATGTCATACATAATAAATTTGGTTATTTCCCCCTGCTAATGTGTCTCATGTTAATTTGGTTATTAATCCAGCCAGAAGAAGTTAGAATGTGGAAGAAAAATGAAATTTTTGCTCCTCCACCTGAGAGGGTTCATCCTGGATGTACTGAATAAAAAATTTCTGAAAATAGGTCCCAGGTTTCTGCATTGTAATAGAGCCCCCTCCATGAAGTTCCATTGCAAACTAATGTTTATGGTGACTGTCTTAAGAAGTGATTTCCAGAGTCCAAGTATTGTCCAAGATGGTTTATGTAAGCTTTTCTGGATACCTCTCTTTCTCTCCCACTCCACATCCAAGTCTGTCAGCATCTGACATTATCTTCACTCTACAAGTCCGGCAAAGCCACCAGTACGTTTTGCTAAGATCCTTTCAAGGCCTCCCAACAGGTTACTTGCTTCCATCCTTGCTCTGCTGCAGTCTGTCTCAAGGAAGCATTTAGTAGTTTTTTTTTTAATTTTATTGTTTTTTATTTTTTATTTTTATTTATTTAATCTTAGGTTCAGACCTCCCGGGGGCTTTCCATCTCTCTCAGAGTAGAAGTCAATGTCATTACATTGTAATCTAGAGGCTCTCAACTCCAGCCTCTCGTTCACTACTGCTTTCTCCTTGCTGGTGTGCTTCTCCAATCACACTGACTCTTTGTTCTTCCTGGACAGTCAGACCAGCTTCTCTCTTACGCTCACCCACCCACACTGATTGCTCTTTGCACAGCCATTGGGGTCCCTTTCCTTCCCTTTCCCTAGGTCTTTGTTTAAAACTCTCTGCTAGGCTATTCCCAGCAATGCCATTTAAAATAAATTGATCTCTTTCTGGGCACTTCCCACTCACCTTCTCTGTTTTTGGTTTCACCCAAATTTATTACCATCTTCTATTTTGGACATTTTATTTATTTTACATATTGTAGTCCCTCTCTCAACTCTAATCCATAAGTACTAGATTTTTTTTTTAACTTGTTTTGTTTACTACGTTAGTCCCTCCCCTAGAAGAGCAGACTATGACAGGGACCCAATAAGTATTTGTTGAATGAGATGAAGATACCATCTCATCTTAATAACTCTGTATTGCAAGTGTTATTATCTCTATCAACCTAGGAAAACAAAAGCTTATAAAGCAGAAGTAAATGACTCACTCAAAGTCATGTGGCCTGTGTACAGCTGACAGCAAAGCCAAAGCCTCCGCTCTTTCCTTGCCTTCGCTATGGTTCTTAGGGATACCTTCAGTTCCGTTTCTTCATTCTCCAAATAAAAAAGTACTTTCAGCCAGAATCATTGCATTATCAGAATGAAAGAGAGACCCTGGGAAAGCACATGGTTCCAGTGGGTGGGGCAGGCAAAACTCTTCCCTGTTTCCTGACCTCCTTCTCAGACCCTTAGGTACCCACAGCCCCTCGCAGGAGATCCTTATTAGATGAGCCCACCTTGATCTACCTGAATATAAAGCAGACTTTTAATTTAATTTAATTTCTTCTCTTGTTCTTCAGGATCAGAGATTTGCATTAATCCTACTTCTCTACTTGGGCCAAATTATTGAATTCAAGCAAAGTATCTTTCTCATTTGACTTCACTTTAGTTTTCTCCCTTTTATCCCTGGTAACTGCTCCTATTGCTTTCATCTTGTAAACATTTACTATAATGTGTTTGATATATGTCTCTAAATGTGTATGTATCCTTGTAAAAAAAATGTGGTGCTATTGTTATGTACATGTGTTAAATTTACACAAATGGCATTGTACTAAAAATATTGCTTCTCACTTTTTTGACTAAGTGTTATCTTCTTGAGATATGCCTGTTTATTGCTCCCAGTATGTAGTATCCCATAGCATGCATCCTTGACATTCTGTTTTCCTTTTCCCTACTCATTATGTCTCCCAACTCATTACCTCAAACAGCCCATGAAGAATATCTATATACTTGGACATTTACAGACCTCTAGCAACAGGGTGCTATAGGTCATAGGGTATGTGCTCAGCTTATTTCACAAAATATTAAGAAACTGTTTTCTAAATATGATTTATCTGCTCACCAGAGTGCATGGGCAAGATTAGCTCCTCATATCCCCACCAATATTTATAAACAATTTTGACTGAGTCAATATAAAGCAGTATCTTTATAACATGAATTTATCTGTTTGGACCTCACTTTAAAGAATTTGCAGTTGAACTTTCTTTTTTGTGAATTACTTATTTTAATATTTTGACCTTTTAAAAACTAGGATTTCTGTCTTTTTTTTTTAATTGGGGTTCTTCGTATATTAAAGATAGTAATAATGAGTTTATTTTTAGGTATTTTAAATACCTTTTTAGTCTCTTATCTGTCTGTTAACTTTATATTGTAGTTTATTAGATAAAATTTTATTTAAGGTATTATCTCATCATATTTCTAAGTCAATAAATATTAATAAAGATATTCATGGGCATTTTCTTCTGTTAGCTTGATGATACTACCATTTAATTATTTTTGTAATCTATGTTGTGAAGTACGTTTTTGCATTTGTGTAAGGCAAAAATCCAATCTAGAGAATCTGGTCAAGACATGGCTCATCTCTTCACAAAATCACATCAAAATTACAACCAAAATATAGAACAACCATCATCCAGAACAATTAGAAATCAAGTTGAATGGAAGTCTGACAACTACGGAATTAAAAAACCCACATCCATCCACACTGGTAGAAAGGGAGCAGTTTCAGAATGGGCTGGTCCCTCACACGTGTGTGGTGGATAAAAATTTGGGAGGGATATCTCAGGAGTAAGGAGTCCCAGCCCCACATCAGGCCCCCAGCCCAGGGTTCTAGTGCCAGAAAGATAAGTCCCCACAATTTCTGGCTTCAAACTCCAGTCGGGATTGAGTTGGTGGAAAAAAACTGCTAGAACCCAAGAAGTTTCTCTTAAAGAACCCACACATGAACTCACCTACACAGACTCACTCCTTCTGAGCACCAGCACCAGGATAGCGGCTTGAAAGGCACCAGTGGTACACAGGGAAGAACTGAAATGTGTGGCATCAAGGTGAGCAGAGGCCATCGTCTCTTCTAAACCCTCTCTCACAGGGTTGATAAGCTGGTGCCATATTTGAGACTCTATCAACTTGGCTAACAATGTTGGACCTGCCTAGGAGATCTCCAGAGACTCTGCCCCATCCAACTTACAGGCCCATGGAAGCTGCTTTTCCATATAAATGGCTGGCTTGGATCATGTTTCACAACTTCCTAAATCCTATCAAACAAGCAATAGCTGACCTCAGTGTCCCCCAGGCCTGGCACTAGCAGTAGCCAGCCTAGATTCACAGCTTGACTTTGCCTGGAATCTCCAAGCCCAGCACAAGTTGCCACGATCTCAGTTTGCTTTATAGCTCAGGCAGAGTTACCCCAGTCATAACATAGGTGGGAGCTGACCTTGGCCTGCACCACCTGGGAAACGCCAGAGCCAGCACACCCAGTGGACAGCTACAGAATGCAGAGTAGCACCACCACCCTGCCCCTGTATAGCTGATCCTCCACAGAGAGCAGAGCTTGGTGTCAGTGGTCACAGTCAGTCCTTGCAGCTGACTTGTCTGGATAAATACTTCCCATTGAACTGCTAATAGCAACCAATGCTCAAATACGAGAAGAGGGTATACTCAGACCACATGAAGGGCATACTTTGAGTACCCAGCTTGGGTGATAGGGGAGGCTGTGCCATTGGACTCTGCAAGACACCTATACCATTAGGCTACACTACCAAAACATGGAGTCAAAGCAGCTCTGTCTAATACAAAGAAAAAATACAAGGAAGTTGCCAAATTGAGAGGCAAAGAAATATGACCTGGTTGAAAGAACAGAACAAAACCCCAGAAAAAGAACTAAATAAAACAGAGATAGCCAACCTATCAGATACAGAGTCCAAAACACTGGTGATCGGGATGCTCAGAGAAATGACTGAGTATGGCCACAAAATAAAGGAAGAAATGAAAGTTATACAGAGTTAAATAAATAAAAACATACAAGGAATCAACAGTGATGGGAAGGAGATTGGGATTCAAATCAATGATCTGGAACAAAAGGAAGAAATAAACATTCTCCTGGTACAGAAAGAAGAAATAAGAATTGAAAAGGAAAGAGAAGAGGATTAGGGACCTCTGCGACAGCTTTAGACCTACCAACATTTGAATCATAAGGGTATCAGAAGGAGAAGAGGAAGAACAAGAAGTTGAAGACTTATTTGAAAAAATAATGAAAGAAAACATCACTAATTTGGCCAAGGAAATAGACATACAAGTCCAGGAAGCACAAAGAGTCACAAACAAGTAGGACCCAGAGAGGAACACACCAAGACACATCATAATTTAAATGCCAAAGGTTAAAAATAAAGACATAATGTTAAAAGCAGCAAAAGAAAAGCAGAGAGTTACCTACAAAGGAGTTCTCGTAAGACTATCAGTTGATTTCTCAAAAGAAACTTTGTTGGTAAGAGGGGCTGGCAAGAAGTAGTCAAAGTGATGAAGAGTGAGGACCTACAAACAAGATTACTCTACCCAGGAAAGCTATCATTTAGACTGGAAGGGCAGAGAAACCACTTCTCAGACAAGGTAAAGTTAAAGGAGTTCATCATCACTAAGTCATTATTATATGAAATGTTAAAGGGACACATTTAAGAAAAAGAAGATTAAAACTATGAACATAAAAATGACAACAAATTCACAACTATCAACAACTGAATCTAAAAGACAAAAACAAACTAAACAAACAACCAGAACAGGAACAGAATCATAGGTATGGAGATCCTTTGGAGGGTTATCAGCTGGGAGGGGGAAGGGAGTGAAAGGGGGAAATGGTGCAGGGATCAAGAAGCATAATTGGTAGGAACAAAGTAGACAGGGGGATGTTAAGAATAGTATAGAAAAGGAAGAAGCCAGAGAACTTACATGCAGGACCCATGGACATGAACTAAGGGGGACGTGAATGAGGGTACCAGGTGGAGGGAGGCAAAGGAATAAAATTGGAACTGTAACAGCATAATCAATAAAATATACTTATAAATAGAAAAAAGCACACTAGTCTAATTTTTCTCAATACCACACCATATGTTGAACAATCCTTTCTGTTCTCTGATTTGAAGCATGATATTTACCACACTTTTGTGTGTGTGTGTGTAACATGTGTTTCTTTGTATAAATAGGTCTATTTAGAAGCTATATATTCTGTTTCATTGACATTTTTGTTCCTGCATCTCTGCTATATTGTTTGTCTTATAATCATGTAATATGTCTTAATATGTGGTGAAGAAAATTGATCTATGACAAACTTAGTTCCCCTTCTACAAAATTAACATAATTACATGTAAACTATTGCTATTCTACATTAACTATAGAAAGTATTTTATCATTTTTCTAAAATTATAAGTTGAAATTTTTATTATGATTGCTTTACATGTGTAGAATAATTTGGAAAGAATTGATATCATTATCATGATATATTGCCTCATCTATGTAAATGGTTAATCATTCCCTTTATTCAAATACTTTCCATGATTCTGTGAATGTCTTTTTTGTTTAGTATGTAGCTAAAATTTTGCTGTTATTTAAAAAATATTTATCTTCTAGTTGGTTATTACTAGCAATGACTAGTTCTTGAAGCGTAGGACTTGGAGTGGCAGAGATGGGCAAAGCGAATTCTAGTGAGAAGGACAAACCTTAGTGAAAACCCACAGCCTGCAAATATTAGAGACACATTGAGAATAGAAAGGGTTTCATTTGTCTGGAGATAAAACTACCTGGAGAGAGCTGTTGGAGAAAGAATGGATTGATTGGTAGGAAAGCATGCATGGCGCATCAGCAAGTTTATCTTTCAGAGGCAGCAAAGCATGCTGGTTGAAAGTACCGGTTCTGCAGTCAAGCTGTCCTTATTCTGGCTCTGCCACTTATTAGGTGGGGGACTCTGGGTCTCTCTGGGCTTCATTTTCTTCACTGATAATGGAGAATTAGAAGAGCGGTGACCTCATTAGAATATAGTGACAATTAAATGAGTTATGACATATAAAACCTGGTGTGGAATTCAACGAATGTTAACTTTTATTGTTGCTGTTATTATTATCAGGAAATAGGAAATCATTATGGATGGAGATGTGATTTGCCCAAGGTCATAAAAGAGGCCAGTAATAGAGCAAGCAGAGATCAGGGACAGAGGTCTCCTGATTTCTGGCATAGGGTTTGGCGTTTAACATTTTGTAGAAACAGATAAATGTATTTTAAACATCTTTGAAAAAAATGACCTTTCATGAAAATATTTTAAAGGACCCACTGGTATCAAAAGTATGAATGCTCGAGTGGTCTTCTTTGTTGTTGTTGATTTTAGAGAAGGGAAGGGAGAGAGAGAAACATCAATTTGTTGTTACAATTATTTCTGTCTTCATTGGCTGTTCCTTATACGTGCCCAGACCAGGGATCAGACCCATAATCTTGTTTTATGGGATGATGCTCTAACCAACTGAGCTTCCTGGCCAAGGCAAATGCTATAGTGCTTTTAATGAATGAACTGGAATGATAAACTCAGATGCTGTCTGCATACATCTTAAAACACAAATCATGGGTGTGTACCCAAGCACTGAATGTACATAAAACACAATGAAAATAATGTAATACTTCCTGTGCTGACAAGTAAAGATGACTCAGGTACAACTTTTAAAATACCCGTTCAAATATGCCATTGTGTACTATATTATGAATAAAAAATAAAATTTTAATCAAGTATTTAAATCTTATAAAAGATCTCAGTGACACCTTTGGCAGTTGATGACCTCTTGAAAATGAAAACAAAGCAATAAAGAAGGATTTAAAATGAGATTTTTTTCACCCTCAACATTCCCATGTCACTAAAATTAAACGAGTAAGGGAGACCTTTACGGAAGGCGGCACATCAAAAAGTAGGCTGGCTAGCAATGACTAGCTATGGAACGGGTTTTTGTTTCTCTTGCAAATTTAAAAGATACAATTTTTTAAGCTTTTCTAATAATTTCCATAAACATGGGCAAGATTAGCTTATATTATACTATCATATTGCTCCTTATTCATTATATATAATTGATTTTAGAATTGAGGGATCAATAATTAAGGAATTTATTTTGCCTCTTAAGTCAGCCTCACAGTTTGTCCCATTCTACTCTTCCCTTCTCTCCGCCCCTACAGCTATTTTGTTATTTCTTGTGTGCAGGTCTACCACTACTGGAGATCTGTAGAGCATAGACCTCCTTGAGGACAGGAAGTATGCCCTGCAAATGCTGGATCCTCCAGAAGGTGCTGGACAGGATCGCAATGTGGTAAATCCTCCATACAAACGCGGCTTATGCCAAAGAGAGCCGAAATGATTTGTGTTCAGTAAGAAATGACTACTGTTTGAAGAGGCTTTGATTTACGTAAGATCCAGGGAGCATGGGGACCAGTGAAGTATTCTTTCCTATTGAAAATCACGAAATACTTGTAGGTTAATGCAGGGAGTAGTTAGTGACATTTGATTTGCAGGTCTACCAGGTAAGGCTTTGAGCTGTATAAACTAGATGATCCGACATCTCACGAGGTTTAACATTTCCTAGTGTTAGAAAAGAAACCCCGGAATATAAATTCCAACGATGCCTCTCTCTGTTTTGCTTTCAGATCCACCTACCCTATCCCCACCCTCCCTCATGCACACACAATATTAACCCTTTTAAGGGTGAGATTTTCCCCCTAAAACAGTGGTATAATAAAGAATCTGTTGAAAGCCGGAATAGCTTGCTTTGAACAGATCAGCACAAAAGGCTGTTACCCCTGGGTCCTAAGATGCCTATTCTTTGCACAACAAATCTAATTTGCTTAATAACTAGGATAGAAATACAAAGAAAAAACCAATTCAGATAAAATAACCACCTCTCCTAAAACATTTTAATGCATTTGAAATCTGAAGTCCAAAGACAACATTTTTATTCCATTCTTTTATTTTTACTTCTACTTCCTTTGTTACTCTCAGCAGGAAATGTAAACCGTGTATACCCCAAAAAGACATATATTAATCTGGCCTTTACGTATATCTTGTTTCCTTGGTCTAATGCTTATTTAAATGATAACTTGATGTAACAACAAATATTCAGATTTTTCTTTCTTAAACAGCACCCCATGCTATTTCAAAGATGTATGGAATAAATACTACTAAAGAGCATTTTCAAAATTTTCAACTAACAAATTTATGCACAAGGCTTTACAATTTTTAATTGCCAGAGCTTAAAAATGATTTATTTCAGAAGTCAAACTGACCAAAAAGGAAAAAATATAGTCCATTGATCAAGGTCTTTGTGTCAAATGGAGAAAATAGAGTCTTAGTCCGCCTCTCTCTGGTATTTAGCTGTTGGCATCTAATTAATTAGTTATGAAGGATATAATCACACAGTGAAGCGATTCTTGTCTCCTGATTATGGATCACATTTTGATGATAAAATTGTTGGTTGTATCCTTCCTTAGTGACAGGTTTTGTGTGATTAATGTCTCCAGTATCTATTTTTTATTATCCCTTTCACAAAAAGGATGTCGCAAAATCAGCATTACCAATCAGAATATAGCTTCTATCCCCTTAAATATTGCCCTTCATCATCTCTTGTTATGGCTAATCTTTAGCTTAGCGTATGTATTTGACAATTACGAATAAAATAAAAGACCACAAAGTTGCTATACCCATTAGTGCCGGTTCAATTTAAATTATGGCTGCATAAGGTTCTAAGCTCCGCTAAGTTTCTACACAGATACGATCATTAGCAAGGAATAGTTCATTAAATGTACTTGTTTTAACAACATGGCATTCAACAAAATACTGTTTTATGCACTTGACCTAAACGTTTAGTCATTTAACTGTGTTTCTGTACATTGTTGTTTGTTGACGCCCACAGACAAATACACCTGATTTAACAAACATTTGTTCAAATGCATTCATAAGGAATCTTTTTGTATAGTTAATATAAACATAACCTCATGGTGCACCTAGCTGATGAATTCGTTAGACTAGCTTGTTTGCAAAGAAAATGGATCTATTCAAGTTACTTTAAAAGAAGTGATTAAGAGAGAGATTGGTATGTTTAGAAAGCCCCTCTTTTTTTTTTTTAAACCACAGCTTCTGTGCTTTTCTCTTGTACCAGTTAAATTTTCTTGTAAACTAACTTCTTTTGCATTTGCACATTGTTCTATGCTCCTTCCTACCTTTGCTGCCCACATGATCCTTCATTGACATCTCTTGGCCATTATCTGCATTCACTCTATCAGCTCAATCTTTCAGGTTTCCAAAACCAAATGCTGTGATGAGGACCCTTACTGGCTCACCTCATTTTCTTAAGTGAAGCTACAATGATTAAAAGTTGGTTAATAATACCGTGGATTTCACTGTCTTTGAGATGTGATTCATTCCTGATCTAATCAGTTTGGTCCAGGAGGAGAATTATCACGTGTAATAAAGTATGGCTTCCTTATTCAGCTCTTTAGAGTTATGAGGATAAGAGATATCCCCTTAAAAGAAGGTCTTATATGGATAAGGCTATCTGTTCATTGTTTGTGTACCTCCCTCAAAAATGCATATATTGCAGCCAGATTCCCAATGTGATGGTATTTGGAGATGGAGTCTTTGGGAGGTAACTAGATCATAAGGATGGAGTGCTCTTATATGAAGAGATACAAGAAAGCTTCCTCCTCCTCTTCCCCCTCCTCTTTTTCTTCTTCCTCCTCATCCTCCTTCTTCTCTCTCTGTATGAAAATACAATGAGAGGGTGGCTACCTGCAAATCAGGAAGTGGACCCTCACCAGACACTAGATCTGTCAGCTACTTGATCTTGGACTCCCCAACCTTCGTAATGTGAGAAATAAATGTTTGTTGTTTAAGCCACCCAGTCTATGGTGTATTTGTCCTAAGACTCTAAACAGGAAATGATCAGTTGTTTGGTCTGCCCAATTACATTTTTTTCCCAAACATTTTCAATGGTTATTTTAAAGGCAGAACTGACAAATTTACTGATGGGCAGGGTCTGAGTTGTGAGTAAAATACAATTATTTTGGCCTAAGTAGAATGGAGCTTTTATTAACTGAGATGGAAAAACTGTAGGGCACATAGGTTAGTTGGCGGATGGAGGTTAATTAAAAGTTGAGTCTTGGGATATGTTAAGTTTGAGTTGCTTGTTAGATATTCAAATGCAGATACCTTGCAAGGTCAGGGGAGAGTTACAGGTTTGTGGTATAAATTTTGGTAGTCATTAGCATACAGGTCATAACTAAAGCCAGAAGATGAGATACCTAGGGACTGAAATTAGTTAAGAGAATGGGTTAGTCAATGTGGAGCACATTAATATTTGGAGATAGAAAAATAAGTGAGAAAAGAAGATGAAAGAACAACATATTGATTGTAATGTCCCACAACACACATTTTAAGAAAATGCTTAGCTGTATCAAATTCCACTGATAAAATACCACTGTGGATTAAGAACAAAAAGATTGTTGGATTTAGTAATGTAGAAGTTATATTAGTCAGTGCAGGCTACCATACCACAGACTGTGGATTAAACAATTAAAATTTATTTTTTACTCTCTATTATATCCTTATGACCTTATTTTATCTTATTGCCTCCTTAAGGTCATATCTCTAAAGAGTCACATTGGGAATTAGGGTGTAAATATATGGATTTGGAGGGTTACAATTTAGTCTATTCGCCCTGGCTGGTTTAGCTCAGTGGATTGAGCGTCGGCCTGCGAGCTAAGTGTCGCTGGTTCGATCTTCCAGTCAGGGCACATCAGAGAAGGAAAACTCTGACTCCAAAAAACCTCTGCTGCCTTGCGGCATACCTCTTCAGGGGAAAGGCTAAGGGAGTAAACCCCGACAGAAAATCCGGAGCCGGAGTCCCTAAGGCGGTTTGATGTTGTAGTCAACACCGGCAACTCCTGCGGCGCACCTGAAGCCAAGCTGTATCGACTCCGTCTTTCCCTTGGACCCTTCAGCTGCGAAGAGAGGGGGGGTCTGCTGCATGGGCAACAGCAGACCCTCCATATTACCCTGCCCAGGCTCTGTAGCTTCAGCGTCATCGCAAGATGTCGATTCAACACGGGAGGAGACAGATACCGTGTCACTCCCGAGTCGGACTGCACAGCCATTCTCGGCGGTGCAGATAGACTCTTAAGAAGCTACACCATTGTCTCTCGAGACGGACGGCTGCCGACAATTTAGTCTATATTAGAAGTCATTGATGAATGATAACTATAGTTTTGGTGCCATGGGCTACAGAGTTCTGATAGTGACCACCTGACTTGATTGGTTTAAAGAAAGAATGGAAGACGAGAATTAGAGATATATTTACTAGGCAGCCAAGATACAACTGGATGGTGGTTATCTCAAGGGTGAGCTATCTCTTGTGTTGGAGAATATTATGCATTTATGTTGTGTTGAGTGAGCCTAGAGTGACCGACAGAGCTGCTGGAGGCTATAGAGAAACACATGGGTGTTAGGGGGTGGAGGATAAGTGATGAGTTTTATCATTCTTCTGAAGATTTCAAATTTTAGTTGTTTACAAGACACTGTAAGATAGCAGGTGATTCTTTTAACTAATTTATGTAAACATAACACTATATTTCTTAATATTAACAAGTTCTTTTTTAATTATTGGGAACCTATAGGTTCTTACCTATAGCCACCTCACCTCAGATGTAAATAATTGGTATATGTTTAGGTGCTGAAATCATTTATGATTGATAGTGAATACATCAATACTTGATTAACTATATATCCATGGAGAATTTCAAACTATTATTACTGTGTGCTGCTTTTTTTACTCAGAAGAGAAGGAAAGTGTCTACTTACCTGGTGTTTCAGGTACTAACTATTTTCAATGAGTGTTTATTTCTAGAGGTAAAGTGATTTTACAGTATGGTATATTAAGAAGGCCATTGGATTTGGAGTCAACAAACTCAGATCTGTATTTTACTAGCATTATAAGCTCAGCTATCTTAATTTATCTTGCTTTAGGTTTTGCCTCTGTACAATAGAAATAATACACACACTACAATAAATGTTCATTGAAATTATGCTTGTCCGCCCTACGCTTAGGTCAGCTTTTCCCTGAAATGAAACCAGCCTTTACATACATGTGCCTTAGTAGTCTAGATCCATTTGTAAATAATACCATCTGCGATTTCCTGTGAATTACTGTTCATCTCAGGAATATAAACTAGGATCCTCAAGGCAAAAGTTGACACTGAAAAGAAAAGAAAAAAGAAAAAAGCTCAGTGCTTATTCAGGGAACAAGGATCTGTAAGGATCAGAGATATTATCCCTGGAGTGCAAATAAGAAAACACACATATAGAAACTCCAGCCCTTAAATTTATGGTAGGCCTATAAAGACAAAACAAACCAGAGACCTCAGCTAGCTCTTCCACTGTAATGCAGCAAATCTAATGGTTTTTGCCATTTTATAAAACTACGATAGTAGATGTAGAAGAAATTGAATAAAGTCAATTTTCGCCTTTGCTTTTGTATACAAAGGAGTGTTTGGCAAGGGGGAAAAACTTGGGGAAATGTTCTGGTAACAATAAGAACCCCTGTATTGTGACATATCCCTTCCTATATATTTTTTTTCTATAAAAAGAGAACTATAGAGAAAAAAGAGAGCAAAAATAAAAGTTCTTTTAGAGAATAAAATTATTCAAGTTTTTTTTTCTGTTATCCCATTATATTTTTATCTAATTGCAATTATCGAGATTCTTATTCAAGTATCTCAAATACATGCTTTATGCACATGTACAGAATAAACTTCTTCCTACAAATAATAGGCAAAGATAATTAGCAAATTACCACTCTTTTGTAGACCAGAAGCCACCTCTATTGAGAGTTCTACCTTGTAAATATAACCTAGCTCTAAGAGTGTTAATGAATTGCTTCTTTAATAGTCACACATTTTTAAAAGGTAAGGTTAATGTATTGTCACAGAGCCCAGAGCTTCTTGTCACCCTTTCCCAGAAGGATTGGAAGCATTGTATTGAATTTTGTTATCTGAAAGCTGAGAAATTTGGACTGATTTAAAAAAACTGAGAAATTTTGAGGTTTCTGACTTATATGTGAATGACAAGGAAGGAAGATGCCATTTGTTGATGACTGTTAGAATTTTATGATAAAACTAGATAAATAATTCATCGAAGCTCTCTTTAGGGACCACAAGCGGTGGCCTTTCATCCAGGCACCATGTGCCATGCTGACTTGTAAACTTCCAGGGGAGATAAGAGAGACTGGAGAGTTCTGCCGACATCAGTGCCTGCACAGTCTACTTGATCCACACAGTTTCCTAAAATTACTCTGCCTGAGATGGAAATTTAAAAGCTCTTCTGCCACAATAGCACTTCTTCCATGTTACAAAAGAGTCTCTAGGGTTCTACCCGAAGGTGTAAGATTTTCCTGGTGCCAAACAATAATAGCAAAATGAATAACTAAAGACTGTGTAACAATTCCTTTGCAAGTCTGGTGGTTTCCAATTATTTGAAATGAATGGGCACCTGATTGAGTTGAAGAATGATGGAGTATAAAAATATTTTTAGATGGTGGATCGCTACTAAAAAAAATCGGTCTGTGAGTTGAGACTCCCAAATCTCATTCATTCCCAACTACTTATTTATGGTAACAAGTTTTATCAGTACTGCATCAAAAATCAAAGACAATAATGAAAAATAAGGGGGAAAATCTTGATGCTGAAAACTGTGTCATTAATTCTATCAACAATTACCATTCATTTGTGACACATAAGTACATTATAATTATTTATTAATATTAATTACATTTGTATGAATATATTTACTTTTTCCTTATGATCCATAGAGAGATCTGGCTAAATAATAACACATTTAAAAAATTCTTCATGATTTATTATTTTTGACCCGTAACCTGGAAGGCCAGATAGTCTAGCTATTTGAAATTTACTGGTGATCTTTATTTTCATCACTATTTTAGGGAAAGAGGAAACTTATTCTCCTAGTTACTGAGTCTTTCCCCATACTTGATTGAAATAAATAGTCAAGGAATTCTTGAATACATTCTAGTTGATGTTAGTCCTGCCTGATCCTTTAGTCTCTGAAGCCTCTTCTGTCTTACAACTCTGGCTGCTTCATCTTCTCTTAGAAGATAGTCCTTTCCCCAGTTTCAACACCAGTTTGAACCTGAAGCTGACTAACTCTGAAGCAGTTCCAAACCACTTCCTGATTATTGGTGTGGAGTATTCTAAACAATTACTTTTTCAGTATCCCCAAAATCTTTCCCCCGTGGACCCTATTCAGTCCCATCATATATACACCTGGATGCCCACTTTGGTCTTCTTCTTTTTTATTCTAGGAGCTTCTCTAAGTACAACATTTCTTGAGACTGAGACCTGAATTCTTAGAAGTTTCTTTTCCAGAGTATTTGTGTCTTGCTCATGAAGTTCATTTAACCTTGTGTCTAGGATGCAGCATTTGCTAACAGAATTTCTATTGCTTCTACAGGCTGTCAATCCTCCAATTGTGGATATTGACTGTCCCAAATTTCTTCATGGCTGTGCTTCCATTATGTGATCTGTCACATCAATCTGGATTCTTATTATGGACTTCTTTGTAGAGACTGAGACTTGAGGTTATATCACAGTGCCAAAGTTTTCTCATCTGTAAGATGAGACCAATAATAGCATCTATTCCATGGGATTAAAGTGAGATCAAATGAATTAATAAACATAAATACTTAGTGGAACACCTGCACAATCATTGACTGATAATGTTCAATAAATAATATCTATTCTTGTTTTGTTGCTGTTGTTAAAACTTTTGGAACAGTTTTTCACACTCGTCAGTTGAGTCATGTCATTATTTTGCCCCACTGGCATATTTCCTGCACTACTATTTTTCAAAATATATTTTTATAGATTTTTAAAAATTAAATAAATATAGTCTTCTTCTAAACAATGATTAGATCCAGGTTGCTTTGATGTGCCATACTATTTCATTAAATCTAAGATCTCATTGATTATATAAGACAGCATTGTCTTTTGTAACATTAAGGAAAAGCACGGTCAATTCAACTATAATCTTTCATTAATTTGAAGAGGCATCCTGATATCAAAGACACTAAAATGTTATTATATATATATATATAATATATATATAATATATATATAATAATATATATATATATATATATATATATATCTGGAATCATTGAATTATCAGATTTTCCTTACAATCAGTCCTGCAATTTAATGGCCCCTTGGATCATGATGATTCCCAGCTCTATATGTCTGGGACAACTTCTGTCTTGAACTTCAGAAGAGTTCTGTTTATCAACCTGTTACCATCTCTGCAGAGATACCACAAACAGCAGCCTCGCCATGTACAAAATTAATTTCTTCTATTTTCCCTCATTTCTACTCCTGAGTCTCTACTGCTTACCTTGATGAATAGCAGCACCAGACAATAATTGCCCAAACCTGAAAATCGGGTTTCATCTATGACCCCATCCCTTATTTATTTCTCCATGTCATCAGTCTCTGAGTGTTGTGCAGTCTCCACCTCCTTAAGTTGTCCCTAAACCACCTTCTCTACATCCTCACAACTGCACCTCCAGTTTCACTCATTCACCATCCTCCTGGTAGTTCTGGTCTACCTCCTGAGAGAACGTCTTTCCTTCAGTGTAGCTACCTTCTCCTGTCACCCATTACACGCTGTTGCCTGCTAGCCTTATCTTCCCATTGCAAATATGTTCAGTTTACTCCTCCTTTTACAGAGATTCAGTGGCTCCTCATTACTTTCAGCATAAAGTCTAAAACCTTCAACTCGCCACCCAGGGCCCTAGCCTCCTCCTCATGAATCAGTCCCCCAACCCCCCATAAACTCATGTCTAACCACACTCTTTTCTTCAGCCAAGCCAACCCCTCACCTGCCCCACAATGCGCTGTTTTCTCCCTTGCAATCCTTTGCAATAACTTCTGTCTTCTTTCCGCTTTCCCATTCTCCTTTCCCCTGTTCCTCTCCCTGCCACCATCTCCCCTCCTCTTTTTTCCCACTTCATCTTTTTTTTCCTCATTATCTTTCTCAGCCATTTCCGGAGCCTTTCCTATCCTCAAGTCTGAAATTGGTGTTGCTGCTTCATGCTTTCAGTCTTTTATGTTTATTATAACTTGTACTGTATTTCTAGGTTAGATTTCATTACCCCTAAACTGTCTCTCAATGCATCTCCTTGCAGGTGGTTAGGTTAATTTTATATGACTATATAACAAATCACTCCAAATATACTGGTTTGAAACAACCAAGCATTTATTATTGTCTCACATGGTTCTGTGGGTTGACTGGGCTCAGCCTGAGGTCCTGCCTGGTGTCTCATTTGAATGTAGTCAGATGACACTTGGGGCTGGCATCATCTGAAGGCAATCTTGGACCTGATGTATAAGATGCTCTGTTGCCTGCTGGCTGTGAACTCAGCTGGGTCTGTCCTCCAGAGCACTGACATATATCCTGTCCATGTGTCTTGGGCTTCTCTCAGCATGATAGAAAGTTATCAGAGAGAGCCCCAACAGTGAGCATTCTAAGAGGTAAAGGCAGGAGATTCTGGTCCTCCTATGGTCTGGACTCAGAAGTTCCAGGACATTTTCCATCTTCTCTTAGTCAAAGCAGTCACAGAGCGCACCCAAATTCCATGAGAAAATGGTTCGATAGACTCCAACCATTGATGGAGTGTGGCAAGATCACACGGCTGCAGAAAATGTGGGATGGGAGATGTTGCTGTGATCACCCTTGGAAACACCATCTCCCACAGTGGGACGTCAACTTTGAGCTCTGTCTTCCCAGAGTCAAGCACTAGGTCTGGCACAAACTGAGTGCTAATAGAATCCTAAGCAGAATAACACAGCAGTTAAAGGCATGGCCTCTGGAGTCCGATCTGCCAGGGGGTGTCCTGTGTGTTCCACTTGCTTGTTCCTGGGATCTTGAATGCGGTGTCATAATAGTCAATGGTCATAATAGTAAAATTCAAGTAGACTCTGTGATTGCAGGGAACACCCAGGTTGTATATGTAATGGCCTTGAGACAGTGCCTCACACATACTTCAAAGTTAGCTACTATGGCAAGGGAGAGGGAGAGGAGAAGGATGTGCCCCTGTAAGGGATTCCCTCTTCCAGGACTTGCTCCAGACATTCCCAATCTGTTCTCTCTTGTTGTAAACCAGTGGGCAATACCTGGCTAAACCCCAGGTTGTCTTGGTAATTAAGTCCCTGTGCATGACACCCCACTTGGTAAACTTAAACATAATGAATATTCCTCTAGTGATGTATATAATAATGCTAAATGTCTCAAGGTGGGTTTGGTGCATGCTATATTCTTAGAAGTTATGTTCTTTTCTCAAAGTTTATTTAGTACTCTCAGACAACTCTGAACTTCTTTGAGCACTAAGATCTCGGCTTTATGGGACCATGTATGACTGACTGCTTTAGTATCTAGTACAGTGCCTGAGCTATACCACACAAGTAGTAAATGCTTATAATTAATATATTACGTTATTGACATGCTGATAATTAAGGAGCATTTTTAAAGAAAATTGTATTTATCACAATGTAATAAGGAGATGGTTTTGGGATTTTCAAAGAGAAAAAGAGGTCATGGGACATCACCCTTAAAGATAGGTCAGAGTCGTGTATCCACCTCTGTTTTTACAGTTTCTAAGAGAGTAGTATCTCATTGCTAGTACTCCTGCTCCCATCTGGGCTCCTGAGCTGGCTCTTTACCAAGAGAATCATTGAAGGGGAACATGTAGCATTTGGCATTTTCTGGAAATGGCACTCAATCTCAACTGGAAACCTTTTAAATAATTAGTGTGTAAGCTTTTCCTCTACCTCAGTTTCTCCAGGGGTTGTGAACACCTTGAAATCGTATGCCAATCCATCTCCTTATTACATTGTGATAAATACAATTTTCTTTAAAAACACTCCTTAATTATGTGCAGGTAGAAAAACATATTTCTTCCAAGAAAACTCACAGTTTTCATGAGGTTCTCTGAGTGACCCCTAAGGCAAAAAGAAAAGTTAACAACCACTGGTTATGAAAACTTGGGCAGAATCCGCTGATCCTTGACATATCCTGGAAGTTCTTTTCCTCTGACCAAAAGTTTAATGTTGTATTTACTTACTACTCCCCTCACTTTTAACATAAAACTAGAATGTGGCATTTACAAAAATCCCATAAAATCCATTAGTGGTACTTTTCTATCCTAGTGGTCTGGATGGTGGTAAACAGAAATTTCTTGTAGTGTAATGTTGGTCTAAAATGTGGAGCGCTGAAACTTATGCACAGCATGTATGTCTAACTACACCCTTCACTTTAAAAGAATTTGGGGACGTGAAATAGACTGAGAGAGACCACTCTGGATCATATTAATTAAGAAAATTCCTTTTTCCAATACAAACACAATACACACACATATGAGTGAATATATATATATCCTTTTTTTCTAAAACATATAATCTCTCATGAAATGCTACAAAATTATTCATTATGTTTTAAAGTGTTCTCAGTATGTGTGATTTACAGGAAGACAGATTTATTTAAAAATGAGGCCTTCAGGTTCTCCTAACTCAGAGAAACCTTATAATTACATACCAGAGAACCTTATCCGTATTATCTCCAGAGGCAGGATTCCTGAGGATTTTTTCATCCTTAGTCAGCATCTCTGGCTGAGGAACCATATAAAATTGCAAGTCAGTTCCTGAATGTTTCCTTTTAATTAAGGCCAATATTTTTTAATAATGGTGGTGATAATTATAGTAGTAGTTACTTTTTATTGAGCACCTAATATGTGCCAGGTTCAATACTAAGCATTTTGTGTATAATATCCAGTGTATAATACCCAGCTATGGGTAGTTTAAATCTGTGGTTTTCTCCAGGGCCCTTATTTTCTTGCCTCTTGTTGAGCATCCATAGTGCTATGTTGTAGACCTAGTACTGATCTCTAGAGTATAACAGCGAGCAAAGTAGGCACTGAACCTGCCCTCAGAAATGTAATAATCTAACTGTGTTAGAGAAGAGCATGTGACGTTGGGTGAATTTATGAATCAATAGAACATTGAAAGCTGAGAGGCTAGGTCAAAGTTATTGCATCTTGCTCATTGGTGGACAATATTTTTCTTTGAACTCTTATCACTTTTGGAGAATAGGTGGCTGTCATTTCTTTTATAAAAATGTCAGAAACACATTCAGATTAATGCATCCTAATCGACTCTCCCCGCTGAGTGAAAGCTTGTAAGGCTGGTAAGGAGCATTGTCTCTCACCAGGTTCTGGGTTTTACTGTGAATGAGTGGCAGGAAAGGGCCTATGGTTTCCAAGTCATTCTTGCAGGTGTGGTTATAGTTGCAGTGGTGGGAGATCAGAGTCATTTCTACTGTACTAAAAGACTTTTTTGAAGACATGGTTGTCCCTTGGCCATGTGTAAACATTCTTACTCAACACAACATGTATATGTTGGTGTTAGGCCTAGGGAAAAAAATCAACACAGTAAGTAGGAGACAGCAAGAGAGATGGGTGGTAAGATTAGGGATGTGTTTCTCTAATGGCAATTCCTCAAAATGCCTGGGATCATGCTAAAAATGTAGATTTCTATGTCCCACCTTCTCTCACTGGGCTTCTTGATACAAAATATGCATTTTAATTATGGGGACGAGGCAAAATGTGCAAGTAGCCCTGGAAAATCCAGCATGTTGACATGGAAACCTCACTGGACTAAGAAGAAAGGAAACTAAAATTTTTGACCCCACAAACGTAGCTAACTAGCAGGATTTTTCAGGCCAAATCGTTTTAATTATCTGATTTCTATTTAGTAATACTCTCCCTCCACCTCTTCCTCCAACTATCCCCATTAAGTTGTACCAAAACATGACACTGATAAGGAAGTATGAATAATTAGGCAATATTATGCACAAACACGGCATTGGATGAGGGCAGATTTCTCAGGCAATCAATTAGCACTCAGTGAACACATAGTATGGGAGATCTGAAAGATGTATAAGGCAAGGTCAATGTCTTCAACAGCTTACCATCTGCTTTTTGAAAATAAGTTTTATTTAAGTCAGGGCAAACAATATAATGCTGAAATGGTTAATACAAACACGTGCTCTATGAGATCAGTAAGTCCTCTGCTAGGGTTGTCAGATAAGATGTCATCAGAACAGACATCGGATGACCCCTTAGGCCAACTAAATAAAATTGTTGGCAAGTTCTAATTGGATATACCATACAAAAGTCAAGAAAACCTGTGATTTCACTCTAAAAAGAGAAAAAACAAAAGTAGTGTGAAAAGAACTTTCTTACGTGAGTAGACCAGTGATAGCTTTGGAATATTATTACTCTAACTCACCTACCTGGTCATTATGTCTGTTAATGGTAAACTCTATCTACGACATTTTAACTGAAAGACTGTGTCCTTGGATGCAGCTGTGAGAGAGTCAATATTTACTGCCAAGCAAATAGAAACAGAAGAGGGAAAAAAATGTGTATCTATAGACCACTAAGGACACAGATGGAATGGGGAAATGGGGGAGAATATCCACTCTGGTCTCCTTGGAAGGGATGGTGGTACCAATATCATACCCCACAGCTCCCACCCACTCCTTCAGATTATGCTGTGAAATTTGAATTGCTGAATGCCACCAATGACTACCTTAAAGGAGTCCCTTAGAAGATATATTTTATAGCTTAAGAAACTCATGTGGGAAAAAAAAAAATATATATATATATGGTAAGAGAAGGGCAAATTGTGGTGCTAGGCATTTATTGTCCAGAGGACTAGAATTTTCCCAACAGTGGACAACTGATTTTACAGTAGAGACTAGAAGAAGGTAGCATTTTCAGGTATTAATATGAAAGCTATGAATATCTAAGCAAAGTTATAAAGTAAGAGCATTTATATGAGGGCATGTATACCAACGTCCTTTGAGATGCTTAATTCTTAGTATGCCTATCATCTGTTTTTGAGGATTACTTGTTTCTCACTTCTCTGGTTTCTAATGGGGAAAACTTTTTCTTAAACATTCCTGGCCTCTGTCCCAACTCACTCTTCCCCTAGAGATGGGCAGGAGCTGTCGGAATGCAAGTTTGAGTAAGGAAACCCATAAGCATTGGGTAGTTCTCCCTTGAGAACCAGCCTGCTCACAGAGAGGATGCCTTCTGGCCCGGTCCCCATGCCCCACATCTGACAATGTGAGCAAGCCTGTGCTAGTTCAATGCAGCCTAGGCTGGGGGCATATGGCTTATTCTGAAGTTCAGTGGTAAGAGGTCTATTGTGATCACATATCTAAGCCACATCCTTCAGTCTAGTTTTTTTTTTTTTTTTTTTTTTATCAGCCCAAAGCAGCTATTTTGATCTCCATTTAGCTGACTTCATTGTTTACCTCTCAGTTTTTTCAAAATTGGGCAGGAAAAGTATTATTTATAGGGCCACATATCTCTTGGATTGTGGGGAAAGTTATTCTTATTTTTATAGTAATTCACTGAAGCTGGATACATTGGCAATACACCATATTAGGTGTTGTGGCCTTGAATTTACCCATTCGCTGTCATCTATGCAGAGAGAGGATTTCTACTAAATATTAGTGGTGGTCCTCAGCCAAGCTGGGAGAGGCGGGATAAAGAAACAATTATTCATGGTCAATAGTACATGAAGTTTGTAAGATAAAACTCCTTCTACCCCATGTATACCAAGAGATGGTAAACTGGAGGGAGAGAGACAGTAGATGTTTGGGTTTTAGTAGTATCTGCACCTTGGAAAGTTTTGAATAAGGTTTGAGAAAAAAGTCAACACTGTGTAAGATTATGCTAACATTTCCAGAAATTCAAGCATAAACTCAGTTTTTAGGAATGGCAACCATTACAGGGTATCAACCTCCTTCCTTGCTTGACTTTCCAGCTTTTGAGACAATTTAGAGTCACATTGTTACCATCTAGAAAAATTCAGAATAAAGATCTGGTTTGAGCACAGAACTTTAGAGGTCAAGAGAGCTGGTCTACTAATCTTCTGAGTGATGTATGCCACAGAGACTCCAGACGTTTTTAAGGAGAAAGAGTCTTAAAGATCAATTTTTGATGACTTCCATGCGAGCTAAAGTAGCAATATTGTGGTAGACTGCATTGTGGGTTTGAAATTATTCCCTGCTGACTTGAAATCCTTACTCAGCTACTAAGTGAATATATGACCTTGTGCAGCTGCCTTAACTAGCTTCAATGGAAGTGCTTTTATTAATCTGCAAAATCCAAATAATAATATCTTACAGCAAGATTAGTGAAAGTAAATTGCACATAGAGTCTCATTGTAAGTTAGTTGAATTAGATAGCAGAAAGAATGGACTCTTATCCCTGGAAGTGTCTTTAGTAAACATCTTGTCCCTCTTTCAGGAGAGAAAAAATAAAATAGTGAAAGGGTCTGAGGTTTAATAACATTATAGAAATTTAGTATGGCAAAGTACTTGGGGATATTCACTACAGTGCCCTATTGTGAGAGTCTTAGGTCTATAGATATCAAGCAGTCTCTGGGAGTTGCACAAATCAGGAAGTCTGGAACTGGGCTAGCCAGATTATTTCATCCTAGTCGAATACTTTCACATGATTTTGTGCTTAAACCTTTATCTGGTGGTTAAAACAACAGCAGAGGCACAGAGTTGTGACATCCCTGAAGAGTGAAGAAGAATTTTAGAATGCTTTTCCAAAAGTTCACTATTGCCAAAGTCAAAGTCACACAATGGAGAAACTCCTCATGTCGGACAGATGAGAAATCCCCTTCCCTACTACAAACTGATTTTCAGGTCAAATATTTCAATGAACAATACTGGAAACCAGCCAAACTATTAAATTCACAAATGAGTTTATCCCTAGAATGTGGATAATTTTCATTTATGGGATCATATTAGGGACAATTACACTATAACTCAAAAACATTGGTTTGTACTTTATCATTAGGAAAATCAAAATGCGTGGGATATAAATAATCGGAGGCCTTGCCATTTCCCATGCCACAAGAGTTGATGTGTTTCCAATATAGTGTTTTAGATGAGTAGCAGAGAGACTTACATATGACCTTCGACACAGAATTCCTACTATGCTGGCCACAAGGCACATTATTTATATTAGCTTTATGTCTCTGGGAAATCTAACTGTGAGACAGTGAGGGAAACATCCTCACTTATCTGTGGGTGCCAAAAGATTTATGCAGTTCCAAGGACTCTGGGACGCTGAACCCGGGGTGTCCTCCATCACTGGAGATTGGAGTAATGATAAATGGATGACAATACCCTAACTCCTACCAGATGCTGCATGGCCCTAACCTAATTGTTAGACTCTTCTCCGGGCCCCTCTTGGGACTTGAAACCATCAAGCTCTAAATTTCATCTATCCCATTGGTGCTATCTTATCCACAGTCCTGATAGAAAAGTTCACAAGCTAGAAGTCACACATCCAGGCTAAGTACTAGACACATTTTCTCATTTTACTATTTGGCTAATGGAAAGAAATATGATGCTTTGAATCTGCCAGTTCCTAACATTCCACTCCCTACATTTGCTTATACTCACAATAACTAGACATTATTTTCTTCCAGGCTTTGGTCATTTTCACATTATTATAAACTATGACAGGAATACCAATCAGATTTTATATCTGTCAGCCCCTGACATTTTATTTCCAATCTACAACGCTTTTACCAGTTCTTCCCACACTTCTGGATGTCAGGCTGATGATGAATCTATTGACTGAGCATGAGTTCCCTGAAGGCACTTTCAAGTTCTTTTGTTAAAGCTGGCTCTCATCTCCTCTGGGTTCCTGGGTCGCTATCTGCCTGTGCTAGTATTTTTTTAAGCTGGAAGAATAACAGTTTTGAGAGCCTCTTCAGAAAAGAGCATCGGACAAATCTTCCCTGGAGGAGAGGAGATCTCAGAAGAAAATCATCTTTGGATTCAGTGGTCATTGGGAGCCTCTCAAATTTTCAAAGCCACAGAAGGTCACAATGTCACAGCATGATTCTAGGCTTGTATGTGCTCAGATAATGATTTCTGCCTCCCCAAACACATGGTGGACAGCAGTATTACCTAAATATACTTGCTACAATTTCATCCTAAATGCAGGTAAAATAAAATGCATTTCCTGGGGAATTAAGCCATTCTAAGTGATAGTCAGTCAAATGCATCCATTATATATACTGGAAAGCTCTTGACATTTGAACATTTTAAATAAGATAAAAGACAGAGTTAGATATTAAAATACACTGCAAATATTAAAATATAATGCCACTCGTATGCATTAAATATATCGGGAGAAAAAACAATGATCATTTCCATCACCAACATTTTCTAAAGATGAGACATTTTGATATCCAAAAAGGTAGGAAATACATAATGCTAGTGTATTAAATTATGTAGAGTTGGCTTTTTGAACATTGCTTTTATTTTTCTCATTTTGCCATGAATAGCTTAAAATTTAGTCATGGATCACAGGCAGATTGTGGACCTTTGCTTAGGAAAGGCTCCTCCATATGCCGTCAATTCACAACAAAGCCAAATCCCTACCCTCTAAACTGAAACAGCCAGAGGAGTTAGAGAATGGCCATTGTCATCTCTGCTGCCTCAAGTGAAAATACACAATGGCATCTTTGATTCATTTAATTAGCCAGTAAAAAAAAAAAAAAAAAAAAAAGAACAGATTTGGCTGTAAAGGTGTCATTAAAAATTCCCCTTTGCAGTCTAATCTTTCATCAGAGCCTACCTTTGCTTCCCCGAGTTCTCTTTTCCCTCATGTATGTGGGTTATTGAAAAAATCAACTTTCTGGGAGTAAAATAATAATAATAATAATGATGATGATGATGATGATAATAATAATAATAATAATAATAATAATAGAACTACCTGATAAGTTCTTACTCTTTCTACTTAAAAGCAGGTTTAGATTTTGGGGAGCAAAGACCCTCGTGTTCCTAACGTGCTGTTTTTTTCCTTTAGGAGAATGTAGATTTGCTGTCTAAACAACCTGACCAGGCTAAGGGGCAATCTTGCAGCCAGAACTTTGCTGAGTGCTTTGAAAATTTCCTCCTCCATTCCCTCAGTGGGTTGCCATTTCCCCTGTACCAGCCAGCTTTCTTAGGGGCAGAGCATCCGACCTTTGAGGAACTATGAAACCTAAAGGGCTACAGATAATCTCTTTTGACTAATAGAACCTCTTTACATATAGTCTTTTTTTAGAATCTGTTCTTTAAAAAAATCATCTTTTGCAATGTTTCACTTGGCAGAAAAGCTATTCCAGATTTTTTTTACAAATTACCCATGAAGATAAACGCACTGAGGGCATTTTATTTGAGATGCTACCTTTCACGTTTCTCAACTTGGGCAGGTGCTTATAGGAGATGAAGTAGCCGAGTAAGGGTTTGAGCAATAGATACACAAGCCCAGACCCCAGGGAGTTTAAATATTTAAAAATATGTTTTTATTGTTCTCGGGGCTAGTGCATTTAAAACACTGCCACTGGATCTCAAAATATGAGGTGAATGCTCTTCAAAATACATCAGACAATGAAAATTTTGAAGTTTTCTATTTAAAATAAAACAAAGGCTAAAATGAGGAGTGCTAAGGTATACTCTCACCCACCAAGATTATCATTTTTATATCACTTTTGCTCTTTGTTAGAAAGCTAACTACCTCAGCTGGTAAAATGGGTCATGGTTACCCCTCGTATCTGTTCTTTGAATGAGTTTTTGAGGAATCTTTGAGCAGGCTTTCACTCTCTTGCAGGTGCTCAAATGGTCACAGAATAGAATCACCCATCAAAGACCCAGCCTAGGACCTTCACTCTTGCTATAACTTAGCACTGTCATTGTAACTCAAGGAGAAAGTGGATAGGGAGTGAAATATGGAGTTTCAGTCCCCAGATATCACATCCAGAATCACACAAACTGTGGTTAAGTTAACACATCCTCTTTTTGTTACTAAGTGTTTCATTCTTCCTTTGCATTTGCTCCATTCATGGTGCGGAATGAAATTCTGAAATCATCAGGTAGGCTACGCAAGATATCTCTAGACTCAGAATAAACTTCATAACTGTAATACTAACAATGGGCATGTACTGAATGTTTTTTAGGTGCCAGGCACTTGACTCAGTTCTTTCTGTGCCTTAAATAAATTAATCCTCACAATTCTGTTATCAGCATCTCTGTTTTACAGATGAGGAAACTGAGATTCAGATGAATTGGTATCATGGGAGTATTCTTTACCTAGGAGGAAGACTCAAAGCAGTTCTGAAATACGTATTTTTGACTTCTGCATTCAAGGTGAGGCTCTGAAGAATTTACAGGTACAAGCACAAGTTTACATTTACATCATTTTTTTCCAGTACGTTTTCTGGAGCCTGGGAAATGGGTCAGAATATACAGAAAGCCAGGGTAGAAAGAGGAAGTCCTGGCCTCAGCACTCTCAGCAGCTGCACACATTGCCTGGATCGCTCTGCCTCCTCTTCGGCTCCTCTTAGTTATTCACCTTATTTTCCACACCTTCTGTGAGACTGATCCCAGCCCAACTTCATTCAGGAGACTTCCCCGTCCTGCAAACTCAAACTTCTCTCTGCTTCGCAACCCCCTTGTTTGCCCCATAGCCTGAATCGGCACTTGAAATGGGGCTTCAGAAATGGGTTTTTATGTACTTGCCATTACTTCTAGTTTCTGTCAGAAAATATACTTCTTAAAAGCAGAGGTGAGATTTTTCTAGTTTCATCACCTTCCTCTTGACCCTGATCGCACTCTTGGTAATGTTTAGCCCAGGGCTTAGAGCAGTAATTGTGAAATGTGTACTTTTGTCATGTGATTATTTTAAGTCTTAGCCAAAGGGAGTGGGCCTGAATTTTGGCAAAAATGCATGTAAGTTGTAACCTTTCCTTTGAAGGCACAAGGCAATATGTGTTATAGAAGATCATATAAAGAAGGCAGGCAATATTCTGGACTTCGGTGGAAATTCTACCAAAAGGCAGAATATTTTCCACCCAACAAAGAATGAAGAGGCACCTGTTTCTTTGAACAGGGTTCTCTTCTTCAGAGACCCATTGAAAAACAACTTGTACAAAGCCATTAAGTCAACACATATTGAAATTTTAAAATCTTCTATATCAAGTCTATCTATCACTTTATGAATTCAGAGAATGTATTACTGTTTTAATCTTGCTGTTCCTTGTTAAAAATCTAGGCAAACTTAAACAACATTCTCCTCTTATCTTTTTGGCTCACTATTAAAAAAATAAAGATTTTTTTTTTAAAGAAAAAACTCCTCTCTAGCAGGATCTGTGCCAACCAGAAAAATACTCAAATAAGAAATATCAACACCATGAAATATTAAGAGAGGGATTTTATATTTTTTGGAGGAGTGTTAAAGCATATGTTTTACTTCTAAATAAAGTTGAGCCAGGGCTCATGTAATTAATCTGCTGAGTTTCCTGAAGATATCCTCTAATATCTGGGGAGTAAAAAAGTATTTCCTGTACCAAGAGCATTTTTAATAGCTCTTCCCATGAACAAAGAATGGTCACTCTTATTTACCAGTTCAATGTGCCAATATAGCTGGGGAAGTTCTTTCTCATTGTTTCAACATTAAGTCAACATTTGAAAAATGAAGATTTTTTTTTTTAAATCAAAGGATTAATATCCAGGTCATGGGTAATAGAAATCTCACCAGGTTTGGTGCATTGGGCTTATGAAATTGAAACAAGTGGCTCTACTTATTATTAATAAAAATATATGGTTATGCTTAAACTAAATATCAAAGTCCTGGTTGAATTTTAGAGACCATGATATAAGGCCCCCTTGCTGCCCTTTTATGATTTTCTGCAGAGCCCTTACATAATTTATAGTGTTGTAATCAGCGGGGTCCTATAGATCAAGGTGTAAGCAGGGTAAAATACATTCCATTAAACAAAAATTGTGAAACACTTCATTGTAAGATATAAATTACTATTTCTTTTCTCCTTTTCTGTTTTCAGATTTATAGCATTTATCTGACACCCACTTTTTAAAACAGAAGAAAATCCAATTACTTACTTTTATTGAATAGACAACAGTAATTTAAAAATATTATTACTGGATGTTAAATCCTTGAACCTAACACTACAGCTGTCCTTGGACAATGTGGTGTCTATCAGTTTTTAGTACGTTTAAGTCATTTTCCCACCATGTATTTGTACAGAAATTGACAAGGTAATAAGTATCATTTAGTGAAATGCATCACAGAGCTAAATAGTTAACTTTCTTTTATTGCAAAGAGAACCAGATACAACAAACAGCAAACTTTTACTATGAATCTATTATTTTAAAATGCTACAGCAAATTAGATAGATGAAGAGATAATACATAGAAAGATGAATAGATAATAGATAGACACATGCCAAGTATAAAAAATTCCTGGTCTAGTTTTTGCCATATTTATCAAAGTTTATTTAGATTCATTAACAATCTGGTAAATTATTTGCCCAGTGCTCTGCATTATTGGATCCAAATGTTCATAGTTTTGATTAATTTTAGGCTTTGAGTACATAAATCATAACAACATGAAAGGAGTATTTTCTTATTAATCCAGCATTCTGGATCTCATCCTAACATGGGACGCTATAGTGACGTTAACTTGAATGGACGCCACTGGTTGAAGAATTAGATGAGAAACTCAAAAGGAGAAACTGGCAAATACATTTTCATCACCGTGAATTAATATTTAAGAGATGACTATGAGGAAACTAAAATGTGCAACTTTGAGAGAATCCTAACACTCTAAAAAGAATTAAGCTCCTCTCAATTACTTCTGAATCATTTCACAGTCTTAATCAATATTGATACTACATACATCAAAATTGCATTTTTATGTCTGTATTCTCTGTATGGATAAGCATTTTATTTGCATTATCTCATTTAATTCTGGTACATCATTCCATGAAACAAATATTCTTATCCCATTTTCTAGATGAGGGAACCAAGTCTTAAATTCCCATAACTTGCTCCTGAGAGGCTGACTATGACATCCTTGACCTTCAAGCTTTCTCACAACACAATTCTGTTATTTGGCATTTCCCCAAATTTTCTGATAATAAAAGGGATTTCACTTCTGTTACTGCTTCTCCAAGTCCACCTAAGTTTCTTTGTATCTTTCAACAGGACTATACTTGTTAATGTTTAACATCAGTTTTCTTTCTTTTCAGAGGATAAGCTATCTCCCTATGGCTCAAATTTTCCAAAACTTGTATTGTATTTTCTCAAAGGAGCTTGAAGATAAATTGGAGTTAAGTGATATATCTGGTCAGTTTTATAAGAAAGGACAGGAAGGTACTATGAATCAATTATTTGCTATCCTTTAATTCCAGTGACTGTGCTGGGCACTTTAGATCATTTACACTGCAGAGGAAGTTGGTTAGAAAGCCTTCATTCACCCTATTGAAGAGAAGACAGAGATTCAGAAAAATAAGCTAGAAGCTAATTTAGCTACATGAGGCTAAAACCACATCATCTGACAATGAGGCTCTTCTGTATCATGTTCTCCTTAAAGCAAACCTTCAGACATAGATGACTGATTATTTATCTTTTTCTCTCCTCAGACATTTCCAGTTTCTTAATCCACTGTGTACGTCAGCACTGGAATCTTGCTTTCTTAATAAAAAGAGGAAAATGTCAGGAATTTATTACGAGGGAAGGGTACTATTGTTTGATAATAATCTATTCAGAAATTAATTTTGCCAAACAAATAGGATTTGGGGATGAGGTCAAAAGTTATTAAAAGTCTAAAGATCTGATTGAATGGAGTGTTGGAAAGATAAAAACTATTTTATGATTAAGCTCTAATGCTCTGATTTGATGTTAAACGGTTTCGAGATCTGAAATGCAATGTGTCCCAAAATTGATCTTTTATCCCCAGTGCTATAGCTTATGATATTTCATGATTATTTAAGTTTGAGATATTGAAATAAAATGAACAGAAATGCAAATAGACTTCCTGGTGATTGTTCTTCTCCTTCTTCTTTTTTTTTTTTTTTTTTTTTCATATGTTTTCGGCCTGTTTGTAAAATGACACAATTCCATTAATTAACACAGTCATAAAAAGCACCATTTATCATTGTGTTATTCCCATTTAATGTTTGTGTAATGTTGCACATTGTGGACTTTTGGCACAGCAGTACTCAGCCAGGACTGCCAGCAGCTGAATTACCATGCATTGACTGTGTCTGTTAAAACCTGATCACTAAGTCCTGCGAGTTAAGATGTGTAATGCATGCAGTAAAAGATGACTCATCTCAGATAAATTACATTTGCTTCTCACTTCTACTCTTAGCAATAGTATTTAGCTTGTCTTCCAGTAATTTAAATCAGTGCCCCGAGGCACAGAATAATTAGGTATTTCCCTACATTAATAAAGAATACCCCTGAAATATTTGCTTTTTTTCCTCAGTGGCTTTGGCTAGTTAATCATCTTTGTTAAAGAAAAAGTTACTATGTGTGGGTACTAGAATTGTCAGGGGGATCACTTTGTAAATTATATACTTGTCTACCCAATGTGCTGTATACCTTAAAATAATATAAAATAATATTAAATGTCAACTGTAATTTAAAAATAAAATTTAAAAAAACTTTTAAATAAAAATGTACTTTAAAAGGAGGTAGAACAGAATGTATTGGTTTATAAGATTCCTATAGGAGCCATCTAAGATAGCTCATATTTATGAAATTATTGTTTCTGGAGTAAGCAGGAATCCTATTTACCTCAAATATCATTCTCCTCTTTGCCAGGAACTCTGACAAGCTGAATAAATATATGAAATGGGAATCTTGGAAGTGGGTAGACAGACTGGTGACTCAGGATGGGGTCATAGCCTTTGCTATTTGCTTAGAAACAGATCTCCTTCCCTGACTGCCATGGGGAGGAAGTGATGATGGACAATGGTTAGTTTCAGAGCAACCTGGTCTAGGCAGCTGGAAGGTCAGGGGTTAAACACGTGCTATCTCAGCTATGCTGGGTGCAATAACAACCTCAGGCAGCAGGAGAATGATCTATCAGGGCAATTAGTCAAACTGGCCTTGTGGTAGCCCAGATAGGCCTGACTGTTTGCATCTGTTAATCAGTTTGAGATAAGAATCCTTGTGAACCTTTTTGTTACCTTGAGAAAGTAGACACCTGGAAGATAAACATAAGACAAGGGGTGGCTTTAATGTTGATTTTGAAAAATGACTACAGCTTCCAGATGGGATTAAATAATTTTTATTTCTGGTTGTTGAAAAGAAAATGAAGACTTTCTTTGCTTGTTTTTTTGCACCTACTTCTATGCCTGGTCTCTCAAGAGCAGAAATTATGAAATTGGACTTCTTTTGATCAAATATGGAACATGGCCCAGGTGCCCTAGGAAGTGGGGAAGATAATTTGGGTTGTTATGGGTTTATTTTTTCTCCAACGTTTTTCTGTAAATGCCACGTTTTGTTAGTCCGTAAACTGATGTAGACCCTCAGACATTTATTTTTCTTGGTTCAGATTGACCTAGTTGAATAGTTCTTTCTTTTCTTCTATTGCAAACTCCTAGAGGATCCTGACAAAATCTTTATTTTGTTCTGATCCTATCATACCAAGTCACACAAGAGTCAGAAAATGGTGAGGAGATTATCATAGCTACCTGTGACTAATGGTAATCATAGCAAAAACTCAGAATTGGAAGCTTTCAAGATGGTAGTTCAAGATTTATCTTGAACAGCAATTTTCTGTGCCTTGAATATGCATAGTCACACCTCTGTACCTTTGTTCACATGTTTTCCTGTGCCTAGACTCTTTCAGAAGTAACGCTCTTTATCTCCTTGGAGACTTCAATGCAAGAGTAGGAGCCGACCACATGGCCTGGCCCACCTGCCTCGGAAACTTTGGGAGAGGAAAGATCAATGAGAATGGTCAGCGACTGCTTGAGCTTTTGTGTCACCACGGCCTGTGCGTGACAAACACATTCTTCAAGTGCAAAGAGATCCACCAGGTGTCATGGAGGCACCCCCGCTCCCGCCACTGGCACCAGCTTGACCTCGTCATCACCAGAAGAACGGATATTGGCAGCACCCTCCTCACCCGCAGCTACCACAGTGCAGACTGCGACACGGACCATGCCCTCGTGGTAAGCAAGGTGCGCATAACGCCGAAGAGGTTGCACCACTCCAAGATGAAGGGTCGCCCACGCATCAACACCAGTTGTGCCAGCAACCCAGTTAAGACCCAGCAATTCATCAACAAGATGGAAGATGCACTCGGCGAGGGAGTGGCGGCAGATGACATTATCGAATCCAATTGGCCACGTCTCCGCGACGCCATATACAACTCTGCCATTATTGCTTACGGGAAGAAAGAGCGGAAGAACGCTGACTGGTATGAGGCTCACTGGGAAGAAATGGAACCCGTGATCGAGGCTAAGAGGAAGGCCCTACTGGCTTACAAGGTCACGCCCACTCCCAGTACACTTCAAGCTCTACGGGCTGCCAGGAACAAAGTCCAGAAGACCGCCCGCCACTGTGCCAACACCTATTGGCTAAACCTGTGCAGAAGCATCCAGGAAGCCGCCGATATAGGCAACGCACGAGGAATGTATGAGGGTATCAAGAAGGCAACAGGCCCAATCCCCTCCAAGATAGCCCCCCTTAAGTCCAAGACAGGTGAGGTCATCATTGACCAGGAACAGCAAATGCGGCGGTGAACCGAGCACTACCTCGAGCTGTATGTGATGAGGAACACCATAACAGACACTGCTCTTAACGCCATCCCAGACCTACCAGTCATGGAGGAGCTAGACACCCCACCTACTGCGGCAGAGCTCGGCAAAGCCATCGACCGCCTTGCTTGCGGGAAAGCACCAGGAAGCGACGGAATCCCTCCAGAAATCCTAAAGAGCGGGAAACCAGTCCTGCTACAGCCGCTCCACCATCTACTCTGTCGCTGCTGGAAGGAGGGTTACCTCCCCCAGGATATGAGAGATGCCAACATTATCACCATGTACAAGAACAAAGGAGACCGCAGCGACTGCAACAACTACTGGGGCATCTCTCTCCTCAGCGTCGTCGGCAAAGTATTCGCCCGGGTCGCTCTTGCCCGCCTGCAGACCCTTGCTTCCCGCGTCTACCCAGAGTCCCAGTGTGGCTTCAGAGCTGGCCGATCAATAGTGGACATGATCTTCTCCCTACGCCAGCTGCAGGAGAAGTGTCACGAGCAGCATAAACCACTCTACCTCGCCTTTATCGACCTCACGAAGGCGTTTGATCTGGTCAGTCGAAGCGGACTCTTCAGCTTGCTACGGAAGATTGGCTGTCCACCACATCTGCTTGCTGTGGTCATGTCCTTTCACGACAACATGCACAGCACGGTGTCCTACAACGGCGCAACCTCTGAGGCCTTCCCAGTCAGCAGCGGAGTAAAGCAGGGCTGCGTCCTCGCGCCTACGCTGTTTGGAATCTTCTTCTCCATGCTCCTCCAATACGCCTTTAAGGACTGCAGCGAGGGTGTCTTCATTCACACCAGATCCGATGGCAAGCTCTACAACCTGGCCCGTCTACGAGCCAAGACCAAAGTCAAAGAGGTGCTCATCCGTGAGATGCTCTTCGCCGACGACGCAGCTTTGACATCACACTCTGAAGAGGGACTCCAGCAGCTAGTCACTTGCCTTTCCCACGCATGCAAGGAGTTCGGACTAGCCATCAGCCTGACGAAGACAAATGTTATGGCTCAAGGCACGGGGACTCCCCCATGCATCACCATCGACGGGTACACCCTGGAGGTTGTCAACGACTTCACTTCCCTCGGGTCCACCATCTCGAGCTCTCTGTCAGTCGACTTGGAGGTCAACCGGAGAATCGCCAGGGCAGCCACAGTTATGGCCAGACTGAACCGGCGAGCGTGGAACAATTCCAGCCTCACTGAGAAAACCAGACTGCGCATCTACCAAGCCTGCGTACTCAGCACTCTCCTCTATGGCAGCGAGACGTGGACCACCTACGCAAGGCACGAAAGGAAACTCAACAGCTTCCACATGAGGTGCCTGCGACGCGTCCTGCATGTCGCCTGGCAGGATAAGGTCCCCAACACCGAGGTGCTGAAGCGAGCCAACATGAGCAGTTTGCATGCAGTTCTTAGTGAGAGACGCCTCAGGTGGCTCGGCCATGTCAAAAGAATGGATGCAGGCCGTATCCCCAAAGACCTCCTCTACGGCGAGCTAGCAGAAGGCAAGAGGATGACAGGGCGCCCAAAACTGCGGTTCAAAGACATCTGCAAAAAGGTCATGACACAATGCTCCATCAATCTCAACACATGGGAAGTTCAAGCAGACGACCGCCTAGCCTGGAGGCTCGCGGTCAGGCAAGGTACGTCAGGCGCAGAGGCTGCGCGCAACGAGGAGGCGGTCCAGAAAAGATCGAGGCGGAAGCAGCGTCAACAGCAGCAACAATGGCCATCTGCCTTCACCTGTAACAAGTGCGGCAGGGATTGTCACTCCCGAGTCGGACTGCACAGCCATTCTCGGCGGTGCAGATAGACTCTCAGGCAGCTACGCCATCGTCTCTCGAGACGGACGGCTGCCAACGATGACGAGACTCTTCTACTTCTACCTACTTGGGCATGGAGTGGAGCGTGCCTAGGTCTTTAACAGCAGCAAGAAAATTGAGGGGTACATTTATGTGTATCTTTCCTCACCAAGTTTAAGCTTACATCATGATCTAATAATCCCATCTCACACTTCTGGTTATCTTCAAATCCAGTTCCACAAGCTGTACTCACACTCTGCTTTTCCAGGAGAGCAAAGCATTTAGGTAGGAAGGGATTCTTTCTTCCAATCTTCTCATTTATCCACCCCTAACAAAAAGCCAAGCCTAAGAGTTGATTACCCAGATGTGTGCAAGAATCATTTTTATGCCCCCCCCCCCGAAGCTATCTGTATGATTCTGGGGAACTTAACTAACTTCTCTGAACCTCATTTTTTCCCCATCTGTAACTTGGGAATAAAAGTAGGACCTATGTCATGTACTTCTTGTGTGAAATCAATGAAAATGGACACAGATATACCTCATGTGATGCTTAGAATACAGAAAGCACTGTCTACATGGCCCAACTATAGCCCTCGCTCAGCGCCTGATTTGCAGATGCATTGACCTAGAGGTAGAAGAACTGCCTCGTGTTCTGAGAGTCTAAACTTAAACTGTAACCAAAAAAATCATGGTTTCCATAATAAGAATATTTCACCAGATTGAATATTTGAAACACTTTTACTATACTTTATTTTTTTTAAGCTGTTTTAGGTTCACAGCCAAATTGAGTAGAAGGTACAGATTTCTCCCATGTACTTCTCATTGCCACATATGAATAGCTTCTCCCGTTATCCACATCTCACACAAGGTTGGTATATTTGTTGCAACTGATGAACTAGAACTAACAGTGACACATTATTAGCACCCAAAGTTCATTATTTATGTTAGAATAGATTCCAGATTAAATTTTTAGGGTTTTGAGTACACTCCAGATATCTAGTCATTTATTTAATTATTCATGATTGTTTCTATTTATTTTTCCCTAAATTGGGGCTTTATTGTGCTAGTGACATATGATCTAGGCCTACAAGGGGCTTATGATATAGTTTTAATCATTTTTATCTAAAATATATTTGTTGAATTCATTTTTGTGAAGGACATATTATTCTACTTCCCATATGAGGCACACTTCTTCCAGACCCATGTTCTATAATTGCACCTTTGCAAGGATTATGACATGTAGGTTTCTGCCAAAACATAAACGGATGTGTTTCCTGAAACTTACTATTCATACCAACAGCAAAAACAGAAAAAGAGAACTTAAATCACAACTCTGACCATTTGCCACGGCAAAGAAATGTTTAATTGAACTTACTGAGGTGACTTTGCTTTGCAAAACCAAAGAGGTTTCAAGTGTACCACTCAATAAACATCATCTACACACTGCATCGTGCACCCATCTCCCCAAGCAAGGTCTCTCTTCATCCCCCTCTTCCGTCCTTCACCCACCTCTACCTCCACCTACCCCCACCTCCCTTTTCTTCCGCCTATCACCATGCTGTTGCCTGTGTCTGAGATATATGTCATATATGACATGTATGACACACACACTCATAATCGGTGCAAGTATTAGCCTTACACCAACAGGAAATTTGGTACCTATCTTTTTAGAATCAGCTCCCTCAGAGGGAGGAGGGGCAGAAGTGGGCAGCCAGAACAGAGGTTGAGCAAAACAGGATCAATACAATGGGAGCCCAGCCCCCCTCACCTTCTTTGCTCTGGCCACTCTGCCTTTCTCAGAGTACCTCAACATGACATGCTTCTTTCTACCAAGGGGTGTTAGATGTGCTCTCTCTGCCTGCAAAGCAAATCTTACCCTTAACTTGGTTAAATAATTCTCCTCTTCAGTTCTCACTCAAATACCAGTTAATTAAAAAGGATCTCTTGATCGCCAGACTAAACTTGGTTTTCCTCTGTTTTTCATAATGTGTTGTTAATGTGATTATTCCATGAATTCTTGTTTGATCCAGTAGAGAAGTTCTCATGGCTCAGTCTTGAGGGCTTTTGTGTCACTAATACCTGGTATGTTAGATAAGTTCCTTAAATGCTTGTTGAATAGATTATAGAATACCAATTCTGTTAGACTTTAGAGAGAAAGGAATTGCAAGATATTAAATACTTATATTGACTTTTAAAAGCATATAAAATGTTATGTGTTCTAATTGGATCTTAGAAATTACAAAGTGTGAATACAGTATAAAATTAAATGAAAATAAGTAATATTACCATGGAAAAGTGACTTCACTTGTGATTAAAAACTGTATTCCACTTTTGTTAAACTGACAAGGTTAAAATCAATTTAAACAGTGCTAGTTATTTCTCTCATCATCAAAGTATAATTATCAGGTTTTTATGATTAAATAGGGCATCAGACAAGGTTCCCCTTTGCCCTCATTTATTTTTTTAAAAGAACCAAAAGAAATCTGAGTTTCACTTGGATCTGGACTGAATTTTCAAGAATAACAAGTAAAAAGTCAGCCAGTATTCTAAGTGCTTTAATCTTTACCTGTAAACTAGGCAAAGTACAGGTACATTAATTATTGCTAATGGTTTATGTTTTATAGCTATTGAATCAAGAATCTATTTATCAAACATAACACGTCTTTGGTAAACACTTTCTGTTCCCAAAGTCATAGTGGTGCAGAAGACAAATGAAAATTTGAAAAATTGTAAGTATTGGTGACTTTCAGACTTTTTTTTGACTCAGGTTAGTACAATGCTTCATTGAAATAATATGAAAAAATTGCTGAAAATCAGATTCCAATGCTGGTGGATGAAAATGTGTAACTGAAAGATTCAGGATGAGTCAAATTATTCTGGGGAGAAAAGATAAGTTCAAGAAATCTTTATCAGAAAATCCTGACCTCTGAAATGATTCAACAGACAGAAGAATCTAGGATAGCTTTTGATCTTTATTTTATAGCAGCTGTAGAATGTAGCATGTTCTGGGATGAGTTATCATGATTTAACATTTAATTTCTAAGCATTGCCATGTATGGGATGAGTAATAGCAGAAAGTATAGGTTTAAAGGAACATGAACTATTGTATCTGATACAGTAAGTAAGACAGGATGATAGCAGCAGTATGAAAATTGGTAAGTAAAATGTAATGAAAGACACCAGTGTCATGATGGATGAGTCAGCTAGTAACCAGAGAAATAGTTGAATCAGAAACAACCTTGCAGATATCAAAAGTCTGTACCCCAAGGTCAGGAACTAATCCAAGAGGTGAAGGGTCAACATGTCCACAAACTCCCAGGACAATGGATCAAGAGGCTTTGGGAGGCACTCTTAACTCATTATCATTTTTCTTTATCTATTTGCCTTTGAAAAGATTAACAACCATGTTAATTTTTAATTGGCTAATTGCTAAGTATATATACACACATACATATATGTATATATTTGTATTTTAGGTTAAATAACACAGAGAGATTTCTGCAAGAGCGTGTCTTTTATTGTTTGCTCTGAGCGTGGGTTGCTAGATCTTCTTGTGATAGATTAAATTCCAACTCTAATGTATTGCTGAGAATTTTTTTTTTTTTAGATTTGGATATAATTTAGGTTTTAGCCTTTTAACTTTTTCAATATAGTTCATGTAATATATAATCAACATTCTATAAGTCAGTTGGCCTTGATAATTCAATATTTGTTGTGAAGATGAGCTCCCCAAGACAGTACTTTTAAGTGACTAGTACTTTTAAGTGACTAATATAATATAATACAATATTTTAATATAACATAACTCTCCAAAATGTTTTGATTTTTCAAGTTTCAAAGGGCACATACTTCCCATAAAGCACAGATAGTTATACTTTTATAGATCAAAGCATCTGGGTTATGATAAGAGACATGGTCTCAATAAGATTCTAGGGTTAGAAATTTGCATAAATTCATATCTAGCTGATCTCATGAGTTTCAAAGAAATCTCTAAGGATTGAAACTTGAAATACATGTACTTTTTTTCTAAGCCAGTTGAGAAATGAAAACATCCCTAATTATTTCAAGCCCATATAATGGAGACAGTGTAATTAACTCTGATGTGTGTTTCACACCCAATTAGAAGGTATTTTTGCACCAAGATAATTAGACCCAGCAGCACCTGAGAAGTGTAATCAAACAAGTTTATCACCACACAGTATTGTCCTATGATCCTCTGCATTTTATGTTGTACATAAAAAGAATGGTCAAGACATCTGGGAAAATGTTGCTCATTACTGAAATTTATTAAAGCCCAAATCCAGTTCAAGGCATTTCTGTTTATTTAAAAATCCCTTACCTTTTGCTGTGACTTTATAATTCCTGTGTGATTTTTATTAATGATTTCTTTATTGCTTATTAAGACAATACAAGTTCATTTTCCTTGGTCTTCAGTGTTTTGTGATATTTTCTTGGTAATGGGGATAATCTATTAATATTTTTTTCCTGTGGAGTACCTAAGAATAAAGTGCAAAAATGAAGTTGAGGATGTAACCCATATTTTGGAGTTTTCAGACATCACCAACCACAGGTTCAAAAGATCCATATTAGAGGCTTATGTCTAAGAGTGTGGTCTGTGGACCTGCAGATAGGGAACTCATTAGAAATGCAGATTCTTGAACCCTACCCCAGGCCTACTGTCTTTGCACTTTGGAAAAGATCCCCAAATGACGCCTATGCACATTGAAGTTTGAAAAATATAGTCAAGGTAAATTAAGAAATCCTCTAGGGTGAGACCTATGGACTGTGTGTCTTCATAGTCCCAGTAGCACCAGAACACATGACAGTACATACAGGGGAAAAATATGGAAGAGAGACAAGAAGGCAAAAAGAAAGGCAGGCAGGCAAACTGTATACCTGGTGTATCTGGTAGTCATGGGTCAGATGCTTCAAAATAGATGGAACCTTCAAGTACCATTTTAACACAATTGGCCTCAATGGTCTCCCTTTTTACCTTGATCCCTGTTCTTTCTAGTCCTGATGTTTCAACTTGCTGCTGAGTCAAGGCTGCTCCAATGTCATCTTTAAATTCTGAACCCAGTCTTGAGCTGTACCTTGTGAATCCTGACCCTTCATCTTCAGTGCTGTGGTAACATGGGTTTCTAGCTTTAGACAAAGATAAGGCCACAGTTATCACTTATCTTTATAGATTTATTAAGGAGCAATGGCAACTCACTTAACCTTTCCTGTTTACATTTTCAACTCCTTGATGTTTTTGTTGTTGTTTTTGTTGTTCTTGGATATAAAAGATTCACATACAGAAAACAGTGAAGCTCAAGGTTTTTAGAGCAAACATCATCATTCCTTGCCTGGAAATGAGGTGAAGGACTTGTTCGCTGTGGCCATTTTACACTGAAAAAGTTATTATGTAAAACATGAGTGCAGTCATTTATGAATGGCAAAGACAAGCTACTGCCTTAAAAAGCACCACGTTCCTGGATGCTTGAGATAGATGTACTGCTTGGGGAGAAAAAAAAAAAAAAGGAGAGAAATATCTTCTATACACTTCAATGGAGTCAGATAGCCTTACGGTCATGGTGACCAGAAAACAAAGCAGAAAGAAACATGTTTAAAGTTATGTTTACTCCAATAAAGTAGCAAAAATCTACTTTGAAGAAAAGAAGTTCTGTTCCATATGAGAGCCAGGAATTGAGAATGTGCCTGTGGGTAGATGTGTGTGTCCATATTTCATACAAAGCCTCAATTTTGGGGGTATAAAATGTTTACTTTTCAATGGATTTATAGATACATTTTTAGTGTATTTCTTACTCACTACTCAGTAGCCACAGTTTTCATGTTTGGCAAATCCCCATAGATGACATAATTGGGGAGAAAGGCCATGATCAAATTCCCAATGATTTGCCTACTATTGCTAACTTTACTGGTAACCAAAATAGTTGTTTCCAAGCAGTAAAGTTTTAATTTCAATAGCCTATCCTGCTTCTCAGTAGAAGAAGAAGAAGAAAAACACAGGAAAGACATCCAAGGTTTGGGGCTTTGGGGCTTGGTGACATTTTCATAAGAAGAAATCAAAATGTCTAAGAACTGATGTTCAGTGTAAAACTTCTAAGTATCGATGTCAATTTTCCTGTGAGGAGCTTACAATATGACATCCTAGGCAGATCTTGGCCACAATTATTTCATATTTAATCAGTTCTTTGATATAGAAGTGTGTTAAAAGCTTATTGAATATCTCCCCATTTTCTCCACCATTCTGGATGGCTTTCTTCTACAGCTGCAGAGACTCTGGCAGAGACTCCTGAAGTTGAATTTTCAAAGCCGTTGGAAGGCTCATCTCTTTGACTCTTTTGCCTCCTGTGTGTCCGTGCTCCCTCTCTTGACTTCCCAGATTTGTGAACAGCCGGAGCAGATTTTAAAAAGCCCAACAGCGCTTGGCCAACATAAACTAATTTTTATGGAATATCAACATATTTACTATGATCTACAATTTTTCTGGGTCTGACATCTCCACTCCCCTTCTGTGCATGACTCAAAGGATAGACTTAATGCTTTGGGGCTCCTGGAATGCCATTCTCAGAAGCAGATGGGCTAATAAATGTGCACAATACCTCAGAATCTAAACAGAGAGCCAGATTTAATTATAGAACTTACTCGCCAGGAAAGTGTAGAATTTTAAAGCATGACTCAGTGAAAGGCTCTGTAGAACTTTAATCCTTGAAATATTTCCATTGGGTGTGTTGAGAAGGTGTATTATCAGTAATAGAATATTCTAGAATAAAACATTTATAGTAGAAAAAGTGCGGGGAAGCTTAGGTCCTTATCTGAGTGATTATGACTATTTAACACAACAAGGAAACATTTTAAACCACTGACATACAGATAACTACCCAACTTTTTTTTCTCTTTCTGGCACAGATTAAGTATGAAATGCTATGACATTTGGAGACTTGCCCTTCAGAAGGCTCATTGCTAACAAGGCAAGAGTCTGGGTGCTTCTATATTTCGATATACAGCTGTTTAAATAGAATGGGCTTAGATCGGTGACCTGAAGGAACATTTGCACTTGAGCTTGCTTCCTCCAAGGTTCAAATAAAAGTTTGCTTTGAAAATGGTGGAAAAGGGCACTGGGAATACTTCCTCAGAAGAGGGAATCAAGGAGAAAAAAATAATAATGTTACACAGATGTGAGCACGGGCTTCCAAAAAGTATTAATGCATTTCTTCTCCACAGCTATCTTCCCATATGCCTATCTGATCCAGCAGGTGCTCTGCTTGCAACAGTGGGAAATAGTTCATCAAATTCCTGTGGAAATAACCTCCTTTTCTCACACTAGCATTGATTCCCTTAGACTTTTTACCTCCAAGAAAAACACTGGCACTTTACTCTGTGTCCCTGGAGTTAGAGTAAATCTTTGCTTTTGTACAGATGATATGCTTTAACTACTGAATTGTTTGTGTGAAAACCTTCAGAATGGATAGCCCAACAAATATAGTTAAATGCAAATGGAGGCAGGTAGCACTGTGCTGAGGCTTCCGTTTTTGCTTGTGTTGTTACTTATACATTTGACGGTGAACAGGCCAGCTCATCTTCTGTGGGTTTTAGTGTCCACAGGCTTATTCTTTTCGGGGTTTACGGGCCTGAGCGACTCTAGGAAGATGTCGATAGGAGGTAGACTTTCTTTTGGGCCCCTTGCTGTGTTGGACCTATATCTTCAAGCTTTTTAATTAATCCTTTTCTTCCCAGTGACTTTTTTTCTCCTTCATAGAAATGTCTACAGTTCACTACATCATCAACAGTAGGGCCATGTTTCACTGACAATGCCTAGCTGACCGTTAGCTAACAGATAACTTCTCTATTCCAATGAACTGAGAATGCATGAAGGCTGACATCTGCCTTCAACTGAAATATTTGTCTTCAGAAAATAGAGGCTTTAATGGCCTCTATTACTGGGAATTTAGAACATCCCAGTGGAGACGTGGGTGGTTGAAAGCACAGTCGTGGCTGACACGTAGTAAGATGGGCCACCTCCTTCAACATTGGTAGGAAGTTATATTAATATGACCATTCTCAGAAGCGAATGTAAGTCAAGTGCCCTCAAAAGTTTCATGAATTGTAGTCGTTATTCCATTTCCTGGAGCCTATCCTTGAGAAATGACCAAGGCTCCTATAATTATCTATTTGGTAACAATGAAGAAAGAAATAATAATGTTTTTAATAATATTTAAGCTAAGTTTATTGAGTCCCTGCTAGATGCTGCATTATGAAAATTACCTGCCGTACCTTATCTCATTTAGTCTTCCCAGCAAAACTCGATATGAAGCATTATTTCTCCAATAACATTAACAGCGGGGAAAAGAAGACTTACGAAGGTTAAAATATCAAGTTTAAATGAACACAGCTAGAGAGCTGAAGGGGGTGTGTTATCTGACCCAAGACTGGAGCTCTTGTGCAGTGCATGAACTACATGCTTGTCCGTGGAAGCCGTGGTCTGACTCCAGTGCGACACCCTTAACTACAGCAGAATTGCCCTTTCAGGAATGCTTACAGCCACATCTATCCAACAGCTCCTCTGCATTGCCCTAGTTAGATGCTACCTGAAGTCCCTTGAAAACAATTAAGGTCAGTATGACAGGAGGTACTGGGAGGAGCAGCGGACTAGAGAATGGGACCCCAGAGTGTTAACTGTCAGGCACATGGTAGGAATAGATTTCCTGATCCCCTTCTGAGAGTGCTGTGCCTAGTTCTGTCCAGGATTTGAGAGGGGAAGTGATGCATTTCTCCTCTGGGTTGGCACTTAACTGCCGTAGGAAACTCATCAGAGTGCTCTGCACACGGCAATTTTCCAGGTTGTGGCTGCTCTGTCTGTCTTTGTCCCAGCAAGACATGGCAATGATGTGGGGCAGGGTCCCAGTCAGCCCGCATGCAGAAGTAAACCTTGTTTATTCCAGCCACTGGGATTTGAACTTATTTTACCTGCAACCTTACCTAGTCTATCCCAGTGTGATACAGCAGCATTCTATTCTGCAACCTACTACTAACTGGCATCCTGACCAAGTGTTTGAACCTCTGATTTCTTGTCTGTAAAATGAGGCCACTAAGACCATCTCATCTTATGGATTTGTTGCTAAGGTCTAATATGATAAACTGCTACACAGGTAGAAGATATTACTGTGTGAGATATTTTGTTTCCTTGAAGTCTCTGGAGTTGTATCATACAGTAATAAAAATTAATGATAATTCAAGGTAGTTTTGCAGTTATTTAAGGATCGTGGGTGTGTTTTAAGGCCCACAAACATTTTTAACATAACACAACTGGCATGGTATTATACTTTTCTTTTATAAAATGATACTCTTTTAAGACACACTAAACAGATGATGGGGTCTAGTATCTAGAAAAAAGGTCAAAAAGTAGCAGACTATTGCAAACCATGGGTGGCTTCATAAACATCTACTGTCTGAAATAACAGCTTAGTACCAATCAAATCATAGTTAAAATTAATATGCACTGGAGACACCACATTTTAAAAGAATAAAAAATTAAAATTCTATTCAGATGAAGTTAATCAGTTATCTGAGGGTGCACTTTGCACCTTAATAACATTGGTGGGCACAGCACTAAATTGCTTGTTTATAATTGGGAAATAATTGAGCTTTTATTTTAAAAAGTCCACCTAAGATGGCTTTTCCATTCTGTGATATTGTGGATGAATAACTAAAAGTTGCTTTTAAAATAAAATGTAGTTAAATTGAATTCCACAAATAACTTTATGAAGAATTTTCCATGCAGATGAGAATATGGATTTCCAGCCCTCCAGCTCTGTTGAAATATAATTAACATATAACTTGTGTTAGATTAAGATATGATACAATTTAGTGATTTTTTACATATATGTATTGGAATGTGATTATCACAATGTGGCTAGTTAACATACCTGTTACTTCACATAGCCTCATCTTGTGTGTGTGTGTGTGTGTGTGTGTGTGTGTGTGTGTGTATGGTTAGAAATTTTTAACTCTACTAGAAACTTTCAAATTTACAATATAGCATAACTAATTATAGTTAACATGCTTTCTATTACATTCCCAGAATCTTATTATCTTATAACTGAATGTTTGTATCTTTTGACCAACTTCACCCATTTCTCCTACTCCCCATTCACCATCCTTGGTTATTACAAATCTATTCTCTATTTCTATGAGTTTAGTTTGTTTAGATTCTACGTATCAGTGAGAGGAAGCGGTATTTGTCTTCTTCCTGACATTTCACTTAACATAACATCTTCAATGATGGCCAGATTTCTTTCATTTTTTATGGTTCAGTAATGTTCCATTGTGTGTATATATATATATATATATATATATACTGCTGGTCCTTGCCTTTCTATGGTTTGACTTATGATTTTTTTTTTTTTTTTTTTGCTATACCATGGCACAAAAGTGATATGCGCTCAGTAGAAACCATATTTTGAATTTAGAATGTTGATCTTTTCCTAGGCTAGTGACGTGTGGTACAATATTCTTTCATGCTGCTGGGCAGTGAGTTGACTCTGCCCAACTGTAGGCTAATGTAAGTGTTCTGAGCACTTTTAAGGTAGGCCAGGCTCAGCTGTGATGTTTGTTAAATTAGGAGTATTAGTGCATTTTTGACTTACAATATTTTAAATTTATGATGGATTTATAGGGATGTAATGCCATCATAATTCAAGAGACATCTGTATACCATATTTCCTTTATTCATTCACCCATCAATGGACACTTAGGTTGATTTTATATCTTGGCTATTGTGGATAATGGTGCACTGAACATAGGTGTACAGATGTCTCTTCAAGATAGTGATTTCTCTTCCTTGGGATAGATACCCAGAAATGAGATTGTTGGATTATAAGGCAAGTTCTATTTTCACTTTTTTTGAGGAACTTCTATAACTGTTGTTTTTTTTTTTTTTTATAGTGGCTACACCAGTTTACAGAAAATATTGGTCTTGAGTATCAATTTTTTTATACTTGCTCCATTACAGTTGTGCCAATGTTCCCCTGTTGCTCTCCCCTGCCCTGCTCACCCCTGCTCCGCAGTCTGTCCCCACCCTGGTTCATTCTCCCTGCTTACCTGGTACCTAAAACTTATGCATGCTTTAAATATATAGCCTTGAGTTGCATGTTACAAAACACTCCAGTATTAGAAGTTATATCTATTATAGATAATCTTCAGGGTCACGCTACATCACCTTTTAAATACTCTTATTATAGAATAGTATAAAATTAAATAAATAGAAAATTATACACATAGACTTTGTCACTTTAGGCCCCTATTCACTTATTTGTGCTTCAGTGTAACGGTGTTGGCCTTTATCAGCAACTGACCCCAGAAATAGCCAAATGAAGCTTACTTTCCTGTTTCCTATAAAACTAAAATTAGTGGTAAATCTATTTTGCTAATGGTGACTTCTGTGTATGATCACATATAATGAAATCCTTTCCAACAATTTTTTTAAACCAGAGGTATTAAGAAAATGTATTCCTGGCAAGTAGTTGGTAAGGTTTTTACATGTATATTTGGAATATATATAAATGTGTTTATATATTGAGATTAAGATGCATACTTTGGGTTAAGATTATGTTTTAGAATATGACAGTAGAGAATATTTCATTGAAATTAATACCATATTAATTTCTATGGAATAAAAATGTATACAGGTTATTATATATATATATATTTTTTTTATCCTCCAGCTGCCAAGAATTTCCAATTCAAAATTCAAGTGGATGATATTACTTTTGTCATCCCTAATGGCTGAAACATTTGCGCCACTTTTTAATTTAAGACTTTAAGTTCCTGCTTTTATTCTAATGAAAATTGTCTTATGAAATATGCCTTTTACTGCATATCTTCTCTAAACAATTTTACAGTGAGAGGAGTTATAATAGAAGAAATGAAATGAAGTCACACAGCTCCAAACATCTCATTTTGTCACTCAGTAGTTTTTATGCTGGTTTTTAACATCTGCATGAGCTTTTGCAACATTTTAACCCACCGTGTTATTTAACATCCTTGTTCCTCAAGGCATCTTAACATTCAGTAAACTTTTAATACCCAATCATTTTGTGAAATAAATAAGGGAAGTCCCAGATGAGCAACTTAGACAAAGGTAAGCCAGAGACAAATTAATTCCTCAAATGGTACATTCTCTTTTCAATAAGAGAAAGTGCCACAGAGGTATTAGTAATTGATTTACAATGACCTAGGGTCGCAGTTCTGTTGAAGAGACACATTTCATGAGTTGAAAAAATGAAATAAATTACCTCAGTTTGGGATTTATACCTTGAGTTTAGTGACTAAAAAAAAAAAAAAAGCATTACAAACTGAGTCTCCAGCTGTTTGTATCTCACACGGCAATCAATAATCCAGGTAAACATTAACTAACAGCAAATCGGTACCTAGGTCCCTTCACTTCTGCCGGTCTGAAGAGCCCAGTCTTTTCCTAGGGAAGACAGATCTGTTTTTTTAGCAGTGCTCTTGTTAAAGTGAAAGCAGCCACCTAACGGCCTGGCACCGTCCCTGTGGAAAGTCATCTCTATCCCCTCCCGTGGTGACTAGAGCACTGGGTTGACTCTGTCCTCTCCCTGAGATCTCTGAGACCCACAAGTACTCAGGGTCAGTTTTCAACTCTTTTGGAAAGCCAATCCTGGGAAATGTCATGGAGCGTATTTCTTATTAGATGGCCCCAGTGAAGCAATTTACAGGGAGTTAAATGGATTGACGTTTTCTTTTTTCAATAAAACAAGGCCTCAAAGATGAGAGTGAAAATATGAATGGATTTATTGGTTTTTAAAAACACATCCTAAATCTCTCTCTCTCTCTCTCTCTCTCTCTCTCTCTCTCTGTTTCCTCCTCCCATGTAGTCTCTCTCTCTCTCCCCTTCTCTCTCTCTCTGGGATTTCTAAAAACAAAATGACAGCTGCAGAGGTTTTTTTAGTAGTTACTACATAAACAATCAGGTCCACTATAATTATTGTCTTAATTCAAATATAATCTTGTAGTTTCCACCAGAATTTACCATTCATGGTAGCAAACATCTATCCACCCTGCTAATGCAAGTTTCAGTACAGAGAGTTAGCCATCTTTTGGCTGCATTAAGAACTTTTCAAAATGTAAATAGAAATACCAAATACAAAAGGGATTTGCTAACTTATTTCCTTGAGATTGGTGTTTGAAATAAAACCCTTGGAACTGGAACTATGTTATTGGTTCTGATTAGTCATTTATTTGGTGATGCAATTTATATTTTCTCTTCATTATCCTTTTCTTTTTTGTTTTCCCCTCATAGTTTATGAATCATCTGGATATGGCTTAAACTAACTTTTGCTCTTCAAAGAAGTAAATAAAGGTTTTGCTGGCATCAACTTTGCTTCTGGCAATAACAGTTTCTTTTACAAAGCCTCTTTTTATTGACTAAAATCCAAAGAAGTCAAAGAATCCAATCAAACCTAATTCTGTCTTCTCATTTAAAGATAAAAGACTTTCAACTTCTTTTAATACACCGATAGTTTTTTTTTAATTTAAATTAAATGTATCGGGGTGACATTGGTTAATAAAACTATGTAGTTTTCAAGTATAGCACTCTACCATACATGATCTGTATGTTGCGTTGTGTGTTTACCGCCCAAAGCAAGTCTCCTTTTGTCACCATGTACTTGACCCCCTTTACCCTTTATTACCTCTGCTGACCTCACTTTCCCTCTGGTCACCACCATCCTGTTGTCTGAGTCCGTGAGCTTTTGTTTATTTTTTTATCTTGTTTGTTCATTTGTTGCTACAGTTTTTTTCTTGGCACTCTTACTCAGCTAAATGCTGACAAGTTCAAGATTTCTGAAATTTACACCCGATTACCCTCCTCACTCACCCTGCTCTTTAAACTGGAAAATGGAATGGATCTCAGGAGTCCTGTCTGGTTTCTTAAGCCCTACATCTCTGGTAGCTAAGGAATGGTGTTACTATTTCTAAAGTAAATAACTGAGCTATCCAAAAATAAAAATACAAATAGATCTCGAGAGAAATAGAACAATGTAGTATTTACTTCCTTTCCATTTCCATAGTGACTCTTATTAGATCTCTGCCTATTTTTCCCTAAAGGATATAATGAGAATTTTTAAAAGCAATCATTATCTTCATTTTTTCATTTTTATTGAGATATAATTTACATCCCATAAAATTCACACACTGTAAAAATACAATTCAATTGATTCCAAATGTATACAGTGTATGACCACCATCACCATAATACAAGTTTAGAACATTTCTGTCATCTCCCAAAATTCGATGGAGTCCATTTCTAGCCAACTCCCCATTTAAAAAAAAAAAATGTGTTTCTGGTAAGTCAATCAGTGCCATTTTGAAGGGTGTATAATGGACAGAACAAATGCTTGGACAGTAAACTTACGATGAACTGTGATCGACTGAAGGAATTGAGAAGGAGAATTATTTTCTAGTTCATAATGAGTAACCATGCAGAAGGTAGGAGGTGCTGAAGCTTCATGGGATTCCCAGAGGCTAATAACGAGAGCTAATATCTACACGGTGCCAGTGCTGGACTGGGCACTATTCTAGCCACGTAACATAGGTGTACTTACACAGTGCACACCCTGACCCTGAGACAGCCCCACAACCATCCCATGTTACAGATGAAGAAACTGTGACCCAGGCAGATAAAGAAAATAAGCAGATAAGGGATGGAACTTGGATTCAAACCCAGGGAAGTCTTATTCTAAAATCCACATGGTCGCTATCTACTTTACCATTCTTATCAGTGTCACGTGGGTGACAAAACGTGGCTAAGTAAAGGGTAAACACTGTGGAAGCTGGAATCCACTGATTAGCGATGGTTAAGGGTCTGGGACCCAACATAAGCAGACTAGGAAAGAGGCGGCCTCGTGCAGTGCTGAGGCCATGTCACCCCGTCTGCACTGCTGGTTACACAAGCAGAAGTCTCAGTCTAAAGTAAACCGTCGTGGTGAGTGTGAGAGGGAAGCAGCAAATGGGTAGGAATGAAGCCAACAACCCCGCATTGTTCGGTGCCTTGGACCCAGTCTCTGGCGGGGACCGTGCTCTCCATTGCTGTAAACAAAGCGATCACTACGCATGACTTGGTGTCCATGTTAGCTTGATATTTGTCTCTTCCCCTCTTCTCTTGATCTGCTCAATTAATATTTTCCTTTTCCTAGGCTCTCCCATCCTACCCGGCCCACCCTCTACTCTTTTTCCAGATGTGTGACAACCACTTCTTGGTCTCTGAACAGGTTTCAGACTCATTTGTTTAATGGCTAGGCATTTTCTTTTTTGCTGATGCTGGAAGATTTTAGAAGTCTAAGGAGACTGCTGTGGAAGCTGCTCCACTGGAAGTTGTGTTCCAAGTTTCTGAATATATGTCCTGGCAGCTTTGCGAGCTCAAGTACTTCCTGGAGTCTAGGGCCAAATGGGAAATGCAGCTGGGGCAGATGTTCTGGACTTAGAGTGGCCTTCTTCGTTTTAAAAGCTGGGAGATTCAGATCATTAATGGGTCTTGGAAAAACTAAGCCAGGCGAAGCAATGGGAACAGCACCAATAAATGAATTTCCATATGTTCACTGCCATGGCCTATTAGGGTTACTTTGGCAATGGTTTGTGAAGGGGCAGCGCAGTTGATGCCCAATAAGTAAGAGGAAAAGGAAAGGAAGATGCAGTATTATAGACAACAACAAATGCACACTACAACTGTCCTGCTGCACTGATGTGCAGGCTTGGAGAAGCTAGCTCAGGGAAATGGAGCCACCCATAATGAATGATCTAAAAACATTATAACAAAGGTGTGTTTTTTCAGGGAGAGGGGGGAAAGTATTCATTTCAGTGTTACTTCTTTCCAACGAGGTTAGTGCCCTATTTTTATTAATTTCTTTCAATTAAAACACATCATAAAATATTGTTGCATTTCTGAGACCGCTAAATCCTTCTGTAAAAAAATTAGACTTTCATTTAACAGCTATATAATTATTTTTCAGCACATTTCTTAGTTTTAGTCATTATTTTGTAAGATAAAATGTGTGCTTTCCAGAAAACAAATGCTATAGGAGTACCCTAGATTTTTTTTCTTAGCTTTTTAACCACAGTTATAAAGTTTACCAAATATTTGTTTGAATACTTGTACCATATCACATAAGAACAATTTTCTCAATTGCCAGTCAGAATTGTGACTCTGTAGAAACCATGGCTTTAAAAAGTATAACAAGAATATGCAAAATAGTCACATAAATTGATGTTTATTGGAGATTTTCATTGTGATGGGCTGTGTATTGAGTACAAAGCTCTCTGGACCAGGAGTGCTGGATCTGGGTTATACTTTTAATTCTTTCTAGCTAAATGTCGTCGTCGGCAGCCGTCCGTCTCGAGAGACGATGGTGTAGCTTCTTAAAAGTCTATCTGCACCGCCGAGAATGGCTGTGCAGTCCGACTCGGGAGTGACACGGTATCTGTCTCCTCCCGTGTTGAATCGACATCTTGCGATGACGCTGGAGTGTCCTCTCCAGTGAAGCTGAAGCTACAGAGCCTGGGCAGGGTGATATGGAGGGTCTGCTGTTGCCCATGCAGCAGACCCCCCCTCTCTTCGCAGCTGAAGGGTCCAAGGGAAAGACGGAGTCAATACAGCTTGGCTTCAGGTGCGCCGCAGGAGTTGCCGGTGTTGACTACAACGTCAAACCGCCTTAGGGACTCCGGCTCCAGATTTTCTGTCGGGGTTTACTCCCTTAGCCTTTCCCCTGAAGAGGTATGCAGCAAGGCAGCGGAGGTTTTTTGGAGTCAGAGTTTTCCTTCTCTGATGTGCCCTGACTGGAAGATCGAACCAGCGACACTTAGCTCGCAGGCTGACGCTCAATCCACTGAGCCAAACCAGCCAAGGGCCAAGAGGTACTAGCTAAATGACTGTAAGCACATTATATAACTTTCAGTTTCTTGATTGCCTCATCTGTAAAATTAATTTTACTTTATTAAGGTGCTTCTAGATCAGAGTTGTAAGTAGCAGAAACAAACTCTGGGTAATTTAAAAAGAAAAGAAATACATTAGAGGATACAGATTAAAGGTAGTTCACAAATCCTTAGGGATGGTCACCGACCTGGACTTGGAAATCAAAGAAGCAGAAACAACATTGATAGTCAGGCTAGGGAGCTGTCCCTTTGAAGATAACATTCCACTGTCTCTGGGCATGAATTCTACTACCCTGTGCGGTCATTGCTGCTTCTGGAAACTGTGTAGCTGTGACAGGCGCCACCACACTTGTCTGCAAGGATACTGAGTAGCCTCTGCTTCCTTGTGGCCCTGGTTTGGCCCAAGAATGTCTGATTGGCTGGGCCAAGGTCTCATGACTGTGTTTTCGCTGCAGGAAAGGGAGGTGGAACATAACACAGATATCTTGTTTTGCTTCCTCCAAATTTTTTTTGAAAGCCCCAAATATTTTTTTAAAAGGGTTCCAGTACTGCACAGTTGAAAATATGCTGCTAAATGAAACATTTCAAATTCTAGCCTCTTCTAGAATACTCATTATAATTTGGGAGATCATGTTTCTGATGTTCTGAAGATTCACTGTTGTCCTGCTGTACTTAAGAGCATCTCATTCCATTTTAATTTATGTCCTGGTTTATAAGGTAAATTATAAAGTCAGCATACTTACAATGAATAATGTTATGAGTATTTCATATATGAGGAATAGATGTTTACAATTCATTGTTATATTTACATAGAATTTTGTTTATCTCAAATTGAGTTTATTTATGGCATATGGTATTACCCTGACAGTGGTCCCATGGGCATTATCATCTCCTTTTTACAAGTAAAGAAATTGCTACTTGACAAGTGTATACTGATGTTAATCTTGGGTGGTAAAGAGAGCAGAGACCATGTACCTTCTGATTACTCCAACCAATGAAACAAACTTCCCATCCTCACATTTATCAAAATGGAATCTCACCTTTAATTCAAGAGAGTAGCCTGAGGAAGACAGAGTGGAGTTGGCTGACAAGTAAAAGGAGGACATTTCTCTGTGATATTCTGTGCTCTAAACCAGAGCTTCTTGGCGTGGGGTACCCATCCATGCGCAGGTGTGGAGAACGGGTGCTCCTTTAGTTGTCCACTTGGTTGGGAACCGCAGCCTTAGCCTCAGCTGCACAAACTGCGCATCCTTGTCTTCGTTGGGCTGTATGCTCCCACGTGAAGATGTTTGGGAAGCACTGCTCTGAGCAATCACATAGAGACACTTTAGTCCCCTTGAAAGATGTTTTTCACTCATTTATTCATTCAGTGTCTACTTGTTAAGGGTTCTGATGTTTCGGATGTGGTGTCAGATGTGACAACAAGGTAAAAAGACTCAGCTCCTACACCTGGTGAGATAATTGTCCAATGTGGAAGGCAGGCAAGCAGAGGCAAACTCAGATCAGATAAGGGTGTTCATAGGAGCAGGTACAGGAACTGTACGGGCACTTAGAACAGGCTCTTAGCTAGGCTTCATTGCAGGGGGCACACGGGAGTCTTTTCAGAGTAGATGCCTTTTTAGTTGAACCCTAAATGTGGAGAGGATTTTCCAGGCAAACAACAAGTAAAAGAAGACCATATTCTATGCAAAATAATTATCCTTCCAAAGACTTTAAGACCCTAGAGGCTTCCTTCTTTTCAGAACTTGCAGGCACTTCAATACAACTAAAGAGTTCAAGGTGAGTAGAGCTCAGAGACCAGGCAAGGAAGTGCCAGATCATGTATGGACTTATAGATCATGAAGGGTCTATTATGCTAAAGCCACAATCTTATAGTAATATCTAGAAAACAGAACTTTTCTATTCTGTTTTCAGTAACATTAGTGATAATAGTCTAAAAATTGACTCAAGTGGTTCCAATGAGGATGAAAATAATAGCTAATGCTTATTAACTATTAGCTACATGGCAAATGCTATCTTCAGTACTTATAGCTATTAAGTAATTTAATCTTATCAACAACCATATGAGGTATTATCCTCATATTGCAAATGAGGAAATTGACACATAGAAATCTTGCCCTAGGTTATATTGAGCTGGAATTAGAACCTACGAGGTCTAACTTCCAAATCTTTGCTCCTAGAGATAATACTACACTCAAGTTACAAAATTCCATCGAAGACATCTCTATGATTAGAATATGTTGGCTTTATGAGTTCTTGTGAATTAGGTCGCTTTGAATTGTTTGGAATTGCAGGTAGTAGAGAAACATTACTCATGCTTCAGAATCACCAGACTTACTATTATGATAATAAAGCCAGTCAATAATGAAGCATACACACTTGCTTCCTAAAAGTTGTCTCCTTCGTGATGTGTAACCACACTAAGCTTTAGTTTTTTATATATATACACAGTAAAGGTGATAATATCTTGTTAAATGAGATGATTTGGGGGCAGCGACATGTGCATAACTGAGCATGTAATATGTGAAGGGAAATCTACCAGGCAGGGCAATTGCAACAACCACACAATGTAAGTTGATGGGACTTCCACGTAGTTTTATTTGTAAAACACTGGAGAATATGCTACAGTCTCAAAAGTTGTATCATTTAGCCTTAAGTTTATTTATTCATTCTTTCTTTGATCATTTTTACGTCATGAACTTGCTTTGGGCAAGTTTGCATCTGTCACCATCCTGGATACTGGGGACACAATGATGAACAGAAAAAGGTTCCTCTCCTCGGAAGTCTTTCAGTCTCACGAAAGAGTCAGATAGACATAATCAGAAATTATAATGCAATATTCCAAACATAAAGACGGTGTAATGTAAAGATACCAATGGAAGCTCCAGTGAAGGGGACCTATTCTAAACTTCAACTTCAAGGGAAAAAAAAATTATAGCAATGGGGATGCCTCCAGATTTTGCCAGAATGAGTATTGGCAAAGCTTTAGTTTAAGCTGAGTAGAATTGGTTGTTAGAGTAGGGTGATTGTAATCCTTCTCCACTGCTAATATATTCCATTAATCAGGCAAGTTGAGGGTGCTGTCTCCAACTGTTCTCCCTCTGGCCACACTCTCCACATCCATTTCCATAAAATTTAAAAGATTGATCAAGTCTGGTCTGGAACTGCAGAAGCCCTTCTGTACCTTCCAGGGGTTGCCTTTCCGTGGATAGTCATCCCAGGGATGTGGCTCTTCATTAGCTCTCAGCACCGGCACAAAGACATTGAGGCCTCTGAATGTGTGCAAAGTCCAGCTCAGATGGGGCCAGCAGTTCCCAAAATCATCCTTTGAAAACCACTGCTGGACACATATTGGAATGAGATGCTTTTTAAAAAAAAATTGAAGCTAACATTTTCCTATCCAAATGTTCCTTCAGAGGGTTTATAGCCCAATGAGGGCTCCTAAGACAGCACATGCATTTGGTTTGCTATCAAAAATTTTATTTTAGAGACATGTGCAAAGAATTAGAAGAGATTGTAATAATATCTTCTCATTGAGGATTGTGGAAGTACTAGCTTGTATAGTACTTCCAACACTTGCAACAGTGATGTTATATTCATAAAAGTGCAGTTATTTATAGGTAGACCCTTTTATATTGAGAAGAGATATTATAAGTAAGTTCCCATTTTACTGTTTCCACTCTGTAGCTCATTGTTTCTTAAGTTATAATTGCTTCCTGACACTTCGAATTCTTCGGGAAGTCTCTTTATGGTCCTCCAAAAAACAAACAAAAAAATCAAAACAAAACAAAACAAAACAAAAACAAGTGCATTAGTCTCTACACTTGGTTTGTGATTGGGATTGAAGTTGCTCTACTCTAACCCATTTTCCTATTATTTAAGGCCTGAATTTCATCCCAGCTCCATCATGAAGCTTTATCTGTGTTTCTTGTGACTTGGCTTTATAATGATATTCATACTGGTGGGCTCCACTACGGGGCAGAATAAGTTTTGTGATCTTCATCCATCAGGATAGGTGCAGCTGGGCTGTGGGAATGAAAATACCCCAAATGTCAGAGCCTATAGACAAGGGAAGTATTTTTGCTCCAATGTTGCATTGCGGGTAGACTGAGGACTCGGTTCTGCTTCATTTCACCCTAGGACTCTGGTTGACAATAAAGCCACCAACTGGAACCTTGCCAGTTGCATGGGCAGAAGGAAAATCAGCTCTTACGCTAGCACTGAGAGATATGTTTTATTCAGGAAAGGGCATTTGTCACTGTGCTTACAACTGATTGACTAATACTAGACCTCTGGTACTTCCCAACCAAAAAAGGAGCCAGGAAGTGCAACCCTACTCTGTGCCTGTAGGTGGAGAGCTGTAAAGATTTGGTGAACTGCATTAATGACAACCACAGAGTCCTTCAAACTGGGGCCTGAGGGCTTAGGCACTTACTAATGATACATTTCACTCAGGTCAAGTGGCTTAGCTGCTTAGCTGCTCAGTGCCTCACCTTCCTCTTCCATAGGAAAGAATTCATTATTCTCCAGTTATTTCTGGTAAACCTCATTGACTATAGAGCTCATCCCACAGGTTTTGTTTGCTGTTATGTTACCTTGGTCCTAAGTAGTAACATGAAAGTATCTTATGCCCCCCTGAGAACACAAGCTTGCTCTCTTGAACTGAGCCTTTGTAACACTCAGAAGCATTAGAAGTTAACTGTCCAAGTTGTCTACAGAACTGACAAATGAAATTGACTCTCTGCTCTTTGTTCATTAAAGGAAGAAAGGAAAATTAGAAGGGGCACGGATCGAATTCTCAAGGATGACAGTTAGAAACTCATCCTTTGGTCTCAGAAAAAAACTGTCACACAAATATTTCATAAAATTTCCCTTACAGTTCAATTTTTTGAAGCGGTACTTCATTTAGTTCATTCTTCTCAATGAAGTAACTATGTATGAATCAATGATGATATTGGGTACTATGGATCTGGTAATCAGGATCCAATTTCTGCTCAATCATTTTTCATTGACATCTCGGCTGCATCTGTTGCTCAAGAACAGATTTACTCACCATTTGTTGTCAGATCGATGAGCATTATAAGCAATCAGTGTGAAGAGTTACACAGTGCCACGTTATTCTTCCTCAGGCATAAAATAGTCTGTTGGCTTCAAGTTAGAGCAGGGTAAATTATTCATTTTAATATTGTTGATTTAGGCTCACCTGAGGAGGTGGCCTTGCTGTTCTGCTATAAAAATGGCGTGATTAAAGATTTTTCCCATCCTGAGCCTTCTGCAGTAGTCAGGCTTTTGAGGGCCACTAGCTCAGTAATGTTGTCTGCATCAAAAGAGCAGGCTGGGTCATAAATAGCTGTCATTAATTGAAGCTCAGTTTACAAGTTCTCATCTCCATAATTCAGACAATGCGCATTCTTTAACCAGATGTGAAATTTATTGCACTTCATGTCACACATTTAATATTGAGTTTTAATTCCAGTATATTATAACGGTCTCTGGACTAACACTTTGTCTAGCCTCTCTGTGCTGTGTATTAAAATATTTTTGACTATGGATGAGATTAGTTCACTCCAGTATTAGTGTATTTTGGATTACATCCAATTATCCTTTCAACTGCAATGATTTTGACCTGATATTTGGCTGTGTGTTGACCCAGTTTAGACAAGGAAGCAAAAGTGTTATCATGCTTTCTTTTTCTCATAGCCAGAACTCAATTATTGATTCCAGAAGAAAGAGACCACCATGGTGCTGAAGACAACCAGGAATTGTGAGAAGTCATGAGATCAGTTTTTAATCCTTAGCTTGATCTCCTCATGGAGCCTTTGCGTAAACGCATATGCTATTTACAACTATATTTAGTTTTCCAGCTCTTCAGTCCACGATGACTTTGCCACACTGTTTCCTCTCCTAGGAAAGGCTGTCTCAATACATTCTTCTAACTGACTCTGAATTATCAAAGTTGCAAAGCTCAGCTCTAGCAATACCTCTTCCAGAACACTCTTCTGAGAACGTGTTTAGATTTCCCAGTTTTATGTCCTAATAGATAGCTTAAGAGGCAATACGTATTAACAATTTATGAGTCCAGATCCCAGACAACAGTTCCTTTGAATTATTTAATTGTTTACAGCCATTTTCTGGCCTTGGCATGGACCTAATAAATATTTGTTCAACGAATGGTGAATACCATTAAACTATGACTTTAAATACAATATTTATAGGAAATATTAATTGCCAGTACATATGGAACACCTGTGTGCTAGACAATGTTCTTTGCATTATGTCTGTTGTAACTCATTTAAGATACATGAAATTCTTACAAAATAGATACTCTTGTTACCTCATTTCACAGATAAGGTAACTGAGGAACTGAAAGCCATAGTAACTTGTTCAATGTCACACAGACAGTAAAAGATACAGTCAACATTCACATCCAGTCCAGCACCAGAGTTAGTAACCAAAACCACCATACTGTTACTTCTTATAGTATAAATTTCTCACTGTCAATTCAAAAGCAAACTGAAAACAAAACTTCTCCTTTCTGTACTTGTTTATTCCTAATAGCTATTTTTTGTCATTCACGTAGAAAATAAAGAAGTAACATGTTTCTGTATTTATTGTAGCTTTAGTAATTTGAGTTTGTAAATTTGCTTGGAAAGCCCTAGAGATTAAATATTAATCAAAACCATGGAACTTTCCAGGCAACTTCTGTCACTGGAAGATCAACATTAGTTACATTTTTACTTGCTGACAAGTTAAAAATCAGTTTGTAGTAGCTTTTCTACCTACTGGGAATATGTTAGCCTCAAAGCCCATCCTGGGATTCTAAAGAAATTTTTTGCACTCAACTTTAAAGCAGAGATATATAAAAGTCAGCAAACAAAGAAGTGATTATCTTGTTTGTTAAAGATTTACAAAAATAATCCTTTAACTATGTAATCCCACAATTGTTTTCAAATACAAGCTATTTTCTCCATGTTTAGATAAATGTACTTAATGGATACAACTTAGTACATCTCTATAGTAATTTTTTTTTAGAAATGTTCTTTTGTTTCCTTTTTTTAGACTTCCAACATATTATCTTGTAAAAGTTAAGGCCAAAAAGTTTTATCAAAAGTGTGGAAAGTTTACAATTTTTACATTTGTTACCAGAATCCTTTTAGACACAATAGCTTTAAACACAAATGTGCAGTGATACACTTGTGCTAACAAGATTTAGAAACATGTTTTTCTGTAGCCCACTTTATTAGTTACAACATTCAGAGCATGTTATTTAACTTTGGATCTGTTGCATGTCTTGACTCCTTTTCTTATCTGTAAAACAGAGGTTATCATATGGCTATAAAATTAACATGTTTAAAACAGTACCCAAGAGAAAGAAATCAATTGCTGCTATTGTCATTATTGGCTTAAAGCAAGGGGGTTTCATAAGTGGACAAGCATTTGAAGAATGACAAACATCTCATTTCAGTAGGTCAGGTTATCTTCTGTGACTGCAGGTATAGACTAGTCTGCCCGGCTGCCATAGCAGAATACCATTAGGTGATTCAAGCAGCAGAAATTTATTTCCTCACAGTTTTGAAGGCTAGAACTCCAAGATCAAGATCACAGTGGGGTTGTTTTCTGATGAGCCCTCTTTCCTGGCTTACAGATGACCCCTTTCTTGCTGGGTCCTCACATAGCCTTTCCTCTCTGTGCCCACACTGCTGGTATCTCTTTCTTTTCTTATAAAGACCTCTGTCCCATGGGATTAGGGCCTCATTTTGATGACCTCATTTAACTTGACTTACATCCATAAAGAAAATATCTTCAAGCACAATCACATTTGGAGTTACAGCTTCAACATATGAATTTGGGGAGTGTAGAGACATAATTCAATTCATAAGAAGGTAAAACATCATCTGGGAATACTAATAAAATTTTAAATTGGGGGCCCTTACTATGAGGCCTGGGTCACATTACCCCCTGCTCAGCCACTGGAGGTTTTTGAGTGGTTACCTGATGTCCGTTGTAAATAAACAACTTCAGCTCCTGTTCAGAATTCCACTCATTAACATGCCTTCCTGCCTCCAGCACTGTTCAACAGAAACTTCTGTGGCATTGTCTATGACTTCATTACATTTTTGCTTGGTGGTAGGGACTTTGATTACTACTTGACACCAGGAAGTAAGGGGTTCAGAAACTGAAGGGAATAGGGAACAGTGGGACGTTTGTCTGAACATGCCATCAGCTTCAAGCACATCAAGAATGTTGTTGGAATGGTTTTGCCATCACAGGAAAGGTTTTAGGGCCACACATCAGACCTTCATATGGGTAAGTGTGAAATTCCTAAGCATTTAAAAATAACAGAATGATATAACAGGCTCTCCTTCTAACAGACTGAAACTTGCACAATTATAATAAAAAAGATTTGGGTGATGATAGCTTTTAAAATTGAGATTGAAGCATCTTTGACCAGGAAGCTATAATGACTAATTTCCACTGTGCAGAATTCTCCATTTGTCAGTGAAATCCTAACTCCCATGCTTAGATTCCCATTGTTCTTTTTATAACTTCCTGGAGTCTCTGTTTAGTTATGATGGCAATTTTTATTCCATGTAATATTAACAACACATCACATAAAATGAACAGTGAGTTGATTTTCTGAGTCTGCAAGTAAATACTGAATTACGGTTAACTCCTTATAGTGATCTACTTTAGAACACTTCTATTGCCCTTCTCAAGTCTGTCAACATTCAAAATAATTTTCATCATCTGCGTGTGTTTATGTTAAGCTTCAAATGAAAGTGTCATTTATTTTCTTTATTAAGACTAGAGATTTTATTTTTTATTTTTCAATTACAGTTCATACTCAATATTATTTTGCATTACTGTAGTTTCTGGTGTACAGCATAGTGGCTAGACAATCATACACTTTACAGAGAGGTTGCCTGGATAGTTCAAGTACCCACCTGGCACTTTACAGAATTACTACAATATCATTGACTGTATTTCCTATGCTGTAATTCACATCCCTCTGACTATTCTGTGACTACCAATATGTACTTGTTCATCCCTTCACCTTTTTTACCCATCCCTCTTCCCTTCTGGCAACCATCAGTCTAATTAGAGATTTTATTTTTATTTTAAGTACTGTTAAGTTTTTATAAACAAAGTAATCTATTGGCCTTAATGGTATCTTACAGCCATTAGTCTTGCGGGTAAATTAGACAAAGCATTAATTACTTGTCATCTACAGGAAGTCCTTGGCTGACCACATTTTCATATATTCTGAAGAACTCTATTAAAATAACACATTTTGGTCAACATTATAAAGCAAAGTGAAAATATCCAAGTTGGAGTTCTACTTAATAATAGATAAATGTTACTGCATAGAAATCTAATGCTAATGCAGTGCTTGAGCATCATTATTGATTGCTGATTTTTAACAGTGCTTTTCACAACATGGGTCCTCTGCTCTTCCTTCTTTTGCCAGATCTGACAGACCCAAGTAAGTAGCACAGAACTAGCGCCAGAAAGACCATCAGCCAGCACATTTCTAGCAGCTGAGTTTTCTGGCAGAGGCCTGGGGAAACTGAACCTACATTTGCCTCCAAGAAAAGATGAGCTGGGCCATTGGGAGAAGAAATTGAGTGTGAGAAAATTCAACCAAATGCCAGTGTGATTCTGGCCTAGTGCACTTGCTGGTGAGTCAGTTCTCTTTGACTCACGTTTAAATGACAGCAGACCCAGCAGTAACTGTAAACGTCTTTGGTGGTTGTTTGTGTGCTTTCTGGGCTCCTGTGTCTTTTAGCACCTGTACTAAAAAGGTCTTCGTTCTAGCCTCTACCTTAAAATTTACTTTTTCAAGAAATCACTCACTTCCCCAGCATATGAAATCATGGTAAAGAGAGAATTATGCATATGCTTGATGATGATCTTGGAGAGAGAGCCAGCACAGAGAGGGATGACCAAGCAGGGGGCCGTCTGACTTCGGAAAGCCGCCTCCAGTTGGCAACTGTTAGAGAAGGACTCAGCTCTTGGGCTCTGTGTTACAGACAGATTTAGGTGAACCAGAGAGAGATCAGTACTGAGGCTTATTCACACATAAACATGCTCGGATCAGCCAAATTCAAACAGTGCACTGGAAAGGCAAGCATCTATGATTGCGTCAGGCAAATCCTACTTTTTTTCCCACTGAAATACTATTCATTGAAACTTCCTATGAAAAGCATTTAAGACTAAATAAGTTAAATGCACATCTTTTAACTACATATTTTTACACATTTATTTGTGCTTATTTTATTCATTTATTGAATGCCTGCAGTGTGACAGGAGCCAAAAGAGGCATTTAATAACGAGTTAGGAACATTTGTACTTATTTGCAGATGAGCCAGCAAAGGCCAAGAGAGGGTAAGTGGCTTTCTCTGAGCCACATTTTTGTTTTATGCTGAAGAAAGTACTAACCTTAATACAGTATCTATACATTTTCCATTTAATTCTCACTTAGCCTTTCCCCCCCATTTTGACTACTGTTCAGTAGTAATCAAGAACCTTGTTTACCTTGCACATTTTAGGTACCATTCACATAGCTCCAACGCCTGAGATTGAGAATAACACATGCTTTGAATATCTGGGTAGAGGAATGGAAGACGATTGGTTCTTCGATCACAACCCTGAGCCATGCACCGATCTTGGGAACGTTGATCCCTAGTATCCTGCCATACAAGAACTATATATCTTCATTGTTTATTTAAATTAACTGCTTGGCAGTCACATATTTGTAACAAGAAGTTCTTCACTGCTAGACTAAAATAATTAAGATAGTACAATGATACGAGAAGTAAAATAAAAGTTTTAAAAAGCCTTCCAAAAGTAAACCTATGTTGACCGTATTCTAGGAGGTAAGACCCAGGTATGAGGAGGCTGTGTTGGGTTTATACAATGTGATTTACTACCAGAGATACTTGGGGACTCATTATAAACTTGTTCACTTCACTACACAATGTCAAGTTCAGGTACTGGGAAACAGAGTTGCAAAGGGTCCAGGTGGAGATGTTATGAACTGAAGATTCTGTCAATGAGAATACGTTCATGCAAGCTGTCCTCAGGAGGTATCACGGGATATGACTGACTTGGGTTTTAATATTCCACTATGGAGAAGTGGTGGAAGACAGTTTATAGACATCCGTTTCCAAGGATACCAGCATTAACTCATAAATGTTAGGTTTGCTCCATAAAAAGTTTTCATAAAACATAAAATGAGATGTGACACTCTGTGTTACATCTGTTGCTACTAATGAAAGCTAAAATTTGTTAAACACTTACTATTTCCAGTGTTTTTTAATGTGTTAGGCTGTTAGAGCCTCAATCACTTGTGAGACATAACTCTTATTATTTCCTTTATTTATATGAAAAATATGTGGCCTGAAGTTTTGAAACACCATTAAACTGATAAGGAGAATTTAGCCAGAATTTGAGATTGGGCAGGGTGATTTTACCTTTAAGCTCTGCTATCAGTTATAACTATGATATTACTCATAAGCATTTTTATGTTACTTGTACACCAAACAGGTAGTTTCTCTGATGATTTGTTGAACATTTTTGGAAGTGTTGCTAAAAGTTCAAGATCTAGGATATCTCATCATTGAAAGAAGATAATGAACACCAATAATTGTGATTGAGATGGGAGACAAGGAGGAATTAAAGGTGAGGGTGCTGTATGAAGCAGTCAAGGATTTGCTTTGGTGTCTTCCTCACAAACTATCATGAGCACATGTGTAAGCTTGGAATGAAGGAAAATGAATTGAAAAGAGAAACCAAGTCGGTCCTTCTCCTTGGCACCTGGCATCCATCCACGAACATTCAGTTATGTTGGAGATATGAGAAATGAAATATTTAGAAGCAGCTAAAGGTGAGTTTAAATTCCATTCCACCATTTTTTAGCTGAGTGTTGGTTCCCTTATTTACAACATTTTGATAATTATGTCTACTTCATAGTGTCATTGAGGGAAGTAGGATATGTTTGTGTTTTTGCCTTTATTTAGCAAGTAAAGTGCTTGGCACAGAGCTAAAATAATAAACAATAGTTGCAGTAAATATATGCTCATATTCATCATAATTATACAATAGTTTTCTATTAGACAGTAATGACCCTTCTAGGAGTTCAATGATGTTTTTCCCTTCATTTCCAGTTGGGAGGATTTATTAATTATATTTTCATATTTTGAATTGAAAAATAAACATATTTTGATCAGAGAGCTTAAAGTCAACCAGTTCATGTACTTCACATGCTACTATTTCCCCTTATATATTATCATCTTTTCTCAAATTATAGCTTACAGTCCCAGGGAAGGGATTAGTTAAACCCTCCTGGCTTTTCTGCTTACTATAGGTGACTTGCAAAAACACTGGTTTGATAGGTTTAGTTTTAAGGAAGTGTGCTTATAAAGAAAGAACTGGACCAGAAAAATAGCTTAGGGGAACTTTTACCTTGAAATGAATGATTTTAATCAGTTTAGATAATTGTTCATGTTTCAGGATGATCCCCATCTCATAAGATGTCTTAGTGATCAAAAAGGACAATAGATATATAACATTTAGCAAAGAAACTCACATCCAATAAACACTATTAAATGGAAGCAATTACTAAACTTTTCTCAATTATAGAGCTTTGTAAAAAGTAATGATATATGGTGGACAAATTAATGCAGGCTGTTTTCTTTCTGGACCAGGTTTTAAGTTATTGTCTTTCTCAGGTTGAAGCCCATCCAGCTCTATTTAGCTCTGTGCTTCTGGGGAGAATTACACTCCTTTGTTAACAGGCTTCTGTTGAGCTGTGCCCAACAGAGCCCAAGAGGAAGACTGGAAGGTAAGAGGAAGAGGAAAGAGCCTGGTCTCATCTGTTGTTCTTAAAAGGGTCACCCTTGAAATATCTCTTTCCACTGGCATTAAGAGTAGGTCCAGTAGTTACAATCCTTGAAACAGTCTTAGAGCATCCTCAGCTATTAGGACCAACTAATCTAGATCCTGAATCCATGGGATCCCTCTTCCAAGCTCCTGATGCGCCAGCACAAGCCAAACAGGGGTCCCTCTGCAGAGCTCTGGGTTCACACTCTGCAGGACCCTCTCCTAAGTTTCTAAATGTTAATAATATCATCTTCTATTTGCTCCTTGAACCTACAGGTGATAGCGGCTTGCCCCAGTAATTACTTTTATGAATCCACAACATCTGCCTTTTGTCTTTTATTTCTGTAATACCTGGCTGACAATTCTTGATAGCAGATTCCTTTGTTAAAATAATTAGTGGAGTTCCTCTTCACAAAAGCTGACTGATAAGCCATATCTTGACCCTCCCAGGGCATGATGTCCTGATAGCAAGCATTGCATGGGGTGATAAAGTCTTGTATTATGTGCAAACTAATTCTAAATCGTGCCCTATAGGATAACAAAATGTCAGAGTCTTTAAAAATTAAATCTGTTTTGCTAACAATTGTGAATGTGACAATTCTCTTCTTAAGATCCTATAAATAGCCTAGCTCTTAGAACCTTACAATGTAAGGCAAGTTCCCACAGGTTTACAGTGCCCAGAAATTCTCTTGGGGTCAGAGAAAGCTATATTTTAACTTAAAATTTGTCAAGAAAATGAAGGTGAAGGTTTTCTTTTTTCCTAGAAATTATTTCATTAAAGTTTATTGTATAATTTATAAATGATCGTATTGGTGACTTGGGGTCCTTTCTGGTATGTTCTTATTTTTATTTGCACATTGGTTAGAGTTTATCATCATTTCTCTCATTTTTCCTGCATTACACCCCAACTTAACTTTTAGTCACAGATTCTTTGCTTTTTAAACTATATCCCTGATATGGGTCTTTGTGCTTTTAGAAACTAAGACAATGCTCACCTGGTAACTATAGCAAGAGTAATGATTTCAGCGTTACAAATAAAAGTAGAGCAAGTGGTGGGAAACATTACAGAGGAAACAGTGAGCCAAAAGCTACCCACATGAAGAATGACTGGTCTTAAAATCAAATGGGATTCTCTTCTCATAAAATTCAAATAAAACCTAATATCACAAGAGTTTAAGACTACCCTAGATACGCACTCGTTAGTTCATACTTGAATAGCTTATGTGCAGAATTAGTCAGAAAACTCAAATCTTTCAAACTGAGCCAACTATGGGATGGAAATATGCTCTTCATGTGTCATGGATAAAAATAAATTAGGGATAGGCTGGAGATTTCCATTTAGTGTAATCAGCTGAGATGTGAGTCTAATTGTTAAATATTTGAAGAATATTTAAAACTAAATCTAGTGGAAAACATCAATATTCATCAAGGGAGCTAAAAGCTGTAATATCAATTACTTAGGTTAAAACACACACATTTGCACTCCAATGGGGACTAAATAAGTATAATTGTAATGGGAAACAGAAATTCTTTCTTATGTGATATCCCAGTTTTAAGGCAGAGCACAGCCAAACAAAATTAATTATAACTCTTTGGCAGACTATGCAAAGTCACATTCTGTACTTTCTATAGTTAGTATAAAGAATGACTATTACTTGGCTTCTTCTTGAGTACCTTTATGGAATGTTTGAGTTTACTAGTTAATTAATGGTATAGCCCCCCAACATTACTTACTCATCTGTTAAACGTTAATATACTTGCATGTTTCCTAGTATAGGTTAGGACATTCATTGCGATTCCTATAATCATCCTATCCTCTTTTAAAATTGATTATATTTTTGTCAAAGAAGCAACACGTTCCAGTAAAAGGATAGCATTTTTGGATTAAAATGGGTTTAAGTCGCATCTCTCACAAAAGAAAGTACATAACAGAATTATTGGGGTCTCAAACAAGATGATTCTCTAGAATATAATCTCCATGAGGGCAGAGATCTTTGCCCTCCGTTCTATCACAAGAAACTAGAATAGTGCCCGGACATAGCAAGTGCTTGATAGCTAGTTACTAAATGAATGAGTCGTCGTCGTCGGCAGCCGTCCGTCTCGAGAGACGATGGTGTAGCTTCTTAAGAGTCTATCTGCACCGCCGAGAATGGCTGTGCAGTCCGACTCGGGAGTGACACGGTATCTGTCTCCTCCCGTGTTGAATCGACATCTTGCGATGACGCTGGAGTGTCCTCTCCAGTGGAGCTGAAGCTACAGAGCCTGGGCAGGGTGATATGGAGGGTCTGCTGTTGCCCATGCAGCAGACCCCCCCTCTCTTCGCAGCTGAAGGGTCCAAGGGAAAGACGGAGTCGATACAGCTTGGGTTCAGGTGCGCCGCAGGAGTTGCCGGTGTTGACTACAACGTCAAACCGCCTTAGGGACTCCGGCTCCGGATTTTCTGTCGGGGTTTACTCCCTTAGCCTTTCCCCTGAAGAGGTATGCCGCAAGGCAGCGGAGGTTTTTTGGAGTCAGAGTTTTCCTTCTCTGAATGAATGAGTAATGGTTGTAAAACTACACTGCAAGCTCTAAAGATCTATGAAAATATTATTTTTGACTAAGATAGTATCGTGGACAATCTGTTATTGGGTGTTATTAAAGTGAGATGGAGAATTTCTACTTTGTCTTTTAAAATAAATCCTACCTTGGATTTGCATTCTGATAAGATATATTAACATTATAACGGTAGGAACATTTTGTTGAAGTGTGGAAATAGGGCCTCCCCAGACTAAATCACATTAAAGCACACACAACAGGGTAGTAGTCTGTGTATTTGTCCACGCCTCTGTGTTGGCACATGTGTTTGTGAGTGTGTTTGTGAATGTGGAGCATTCCTATTTTGGTCGTAGGTCTCCCAGACAAACTGAGGCACCAAGTTGTGAGACTGCCAGAACTGTAGAACCATCGAAATATATAGGACTTGACTTTGCCAAGCCTTAATTCAGCATTTGTCAAGGCTATCTAGCATTGAACATTTCTAACAGGAAAATAAAAGAAGGAGCAAAAGCAAACAAACAAGGAAAATAAAAACATTTTTGTGTTAGGTAGAATCACTTTCTATAAATCCTGAGAAGATAAAACCAATTGCAAAATGAATTCAGGTAGCATTTTGTTGTTATGGCTTGATCTTAACTGAATCTCTCATCTTCTCAACTTCCTGTAGGTGATACTTTGTATCTGGGAGCACCAAATTGCTCCTTGGTCTAAGAGTTCTTCTTTGTACACTTTGCAAAAAGCCATATATTTTGTAAGCCTAGAAGTGGTATGTACTTCTTTCTTTATTTGATCTCTCTCTGTATGTAACTTTATCTAGAAGCCTAATGTACTACTTTTCATTAACTAGGCAGGTAGAGATGAGCAATGAAGTCTTCAGAGTTAGACATAACCTTCTGGAGACAAATTTAACTCTTTCCTCTCAGTAGGTCTTATTTTGGGAAAGTGAATCCGGAATGACAGAGCTAGAAAGACTCAGAGTTTGAATGTGTCTAAGAATAGGATCTAGGATGTAACTTAACCAGCAATCTATATAACCATAGAGATTCAGGGAGACTTATTCTTTGATCCAGTCTCTAGATTCAGGGGCGCTTATTGGATGGCGTTATAAAGGTCCTAATGGATTCCCAGTTCACACATTATGACCTTCTTTGCTGCCCCTGAATCAAAATGGCAATTAAAACCCAATGTTATATTAAACTTATTACTGCATTGTTCTGTTCTCAGAGTGCCCAGCAACCTCTCAAGAAGTCTATCTTACCTCATGAAAGGTATTCAATCCAAAAACATTAGTCTAACTAGTTGTAAGAAGGTGTACTAAAGCTCTAATTGTGGTAAAGGTTAAGAGAGTAAAAGAATACAATTTGTGGGAACTGGGTTGGAATTGCTTTAACTCAGGATATTATTCACTAGTTTGACAACCCAGGTAGTTGTAAGAGGTTAATTATTAATTATCTTTTTTGTCCGTGCAGTTCTAAAAGTAGACCATTTTGTCCAAGAAAATTCAAACCAAAGTCTAGCTACTTTTTTAAAAATCCCACCCTTTCCATATCATTCAGTGTTACATTCTGTCTTTTAATTACGGGTTTCTAAGGGTATGCAGGATTCAGAGGAAGATAGAACTCAAAAGTGAGATCCCCCGGTTCCGGTTTTGGAATCATGGTGCTTTAGAGCCTTTTCACTCTCGGTGTGTATTCAGAGGACCACTTGCATTGGTGTTGTCTTTGTTTGGGCTGCAATAACAAAATACCACAGACTGGGTCGCTTATAAACAATGAGAACTCATTTCTCACAGTTCTGAAGGCTGCGAAGTTCAAAATCAAGTCTCTCTCATGGTCAAATTCTAATGCAACTTCAGCACTTACCAAAGGCTTTGCCTCCTCATGCCATCCCCTTTGGGATTAGGATGTCAACATATGAATTTTAGAAGGACATCAGTTTTCAAGCTTTAGTAGCTATCATCTGGGGTTTTAACTAATAATTTAGGTACCTGGTCCCCAATACATTCTGAGGAAATCTGAATTTTAGGGATTGGGCTTTGGATTCCCCATGTTTTAAAATATTTTATTTATTTATTTTTGGAGAGAAAGGAAGGGAAGGAGAAGGAGAAGGGGAAAAACATCAATGTGTGGTTGCTTCTCACTTACCCACAACTGGGGACCTGGCCCACAACTCAGGCATGTGCCTTGACCTAGAATCAAACCAGTGACCCTTTGGTTCTCAGGCCAGTGCTCAATTCACTGAGCCACATAAACCAGGGCACATTTAAATTATTTTTTATTTATTTTTTCAATTTATGTTTTCAATTTATACTCGATATATTTTTATATTAGTTTCAGTTATACAGCAAAGTGATTAGATACTCATATAATTTACAAAATGGTCCCCCTGATACTTCCATCACTTACCTGGCATCATACATAGATATTATAATATAACTGACTACATTTTCTATGCTGTAATTTCTATTCCCAGGACTGTTTTGTAACTATCAATCTGTACTCCTCAATCTCTTCACCTTTGGCAACTGTAAATCTGTTCTCTGTATCTGTGATGGACTCTTCATTTTTAACAAGCACTTTGTTCATATGTTAATTAACATTCAGGGACCAATAATGAAGTATCTATTGCCCTTAAAGCCAGGGCAGTAGTTAAAAAAAGATCTGTTGCTTCTTCAGCTCTCAGTTATTCCGCCCCTTGGATATAATGGATGTATGTTATCTTTTTTTCTTTTCTCCTTTCCCTTGCCCTTTTAAAAATACTATCTCCCTTGTCATTTGGATCAGAACCCTTTACCATGCTCTTCCAACAAGACCATGGTACCTTGTGGTCAGTTGTAATATGAGGCTTAAAGATAATTTAAAGATGAGGAAGTCTGCTACTGTAATTGCATGAAATAAAGAAAAGGGGCCTAGAAAGTGACTAGAATAACTCACTGTACCTGATTTGGCAGGCTTCATTCAGATATAAGGGGAAAAAAAGCAGTTCAAATGAGCTCAAGTCAAGAAAGGGGAACTTCTGGCCAAGATGGAGACCTAGACAGACACGCTGCATCTCCCTCCACAACTAAGAAGGAATATAACTACCTCAAAACTAGAAACAACCAGAAGTTCCAGAAAATCGAGTTGCATGGAAGTTAAACAAAAAATATATATAAAGAAGAAATACTCATCCAGACAGGTAGGAGGAGCAGGCCTGGGGCAGAGAGGATGTGGTGTGGTGGTGGCAGGAGCAGTGGCAGTGGTGGGCCAGTGGAAAGCACAGTCACACATTTTAAAAAGTCAGAAGGGACACCTTGGGAGTGTTCCCAGCACCAGACCAGACTGCACAGCTTACAGTCCCAGCGCCAGAGACAATGAAGCCTCATTGCTTTTGAGTATGCAAACCAGTGGGGATTGGGGTGGGGAAAGAAACTGCCAGTCTCTCAGCAGAGTCCACTAGTTTAGAGGGCCCCCATGGTTCTAGAACGTCTGAAGACCCACCCACTCTCAGAACGACAGCAAGGGCAACAGCTAGAAAGGTGCCAGCCCCATACAAATTGGGAGATGTGCCTGGAACAGGGGCGAGTACTGAGCAAGTGGCATTGTTTCCTCTCAGATATCTCCCCACACAAAGCCACAATGTGGTGAAAAAGGTCGCACTTACTGATGAATACCTAAGACTCCTCCCCTTATGACATAACAGGAGTGACAGGTCTAGCTAAGACACAGAGGCAAACAAAACAGGAGCCTGTCAAGATCAGGAGACAGAAAAGTATGGCCTAAAAGGGGGAATGGATTAAGGTTCCAGTGGGAGAACTAAGCAATGAGGAGATAGCCAACTTAAAAGATGAGGACATAGACAACCTAACAAACGAGGAGATAGCCAACCTAACAGATGCATAATTCAAAACACTGGTGATAAAGGTGGTCACAGGCTTGGAGATATGTTTAAGTATGGCAAACACATAAGGGAAAAAGTGAAGGTTATGCTAAATGAAATGAAAGAATATCTACACAAAACCAATGGTGAAGAGAAGGAAACTGGGGTTCAAAATAATGATTTGGAACATAAGGAAGAAAAAACAGTCAACCAGTACAGAATGAGGAAACAAGAGTTGAAAGGAAATGAGGAGAGGCTTAGGAACTTCTGGGATAACTTTAAACGTGTCAACATCCAAACCATAAGGGTGCCAGAAGAAGAAGAAGAAGAGCAAGAAATTGAAAATGTATGTGAGAAAATAATAAAGGAAAATTCCCCAAATTTGGTGAAAGAAATAGATATACAAGTTCAAGAAACACAGAGAGTCCTGGGCAAGCTAGACCCAAAAAGGACCACACCAAGACACATCATAATTAAAATGCCAAAGGTGAAAGATAAAGAGAGAATCTTAAAAGTAGCAAGAGAAAAGCAGAGTTACCTACAAAGGGTTGCCTATAAGACTATCAGCTAATTTCTCAAAAGAAACTTTGCAGGCAAGAAGGGACTGGCAAGAAGTATTCAAGGTGATGAAAAACAAAGACTTACAGCCAAGATTACTCTATCCAACAAAGCTATCATTTAGAATGGAAAGGCAGATGAAGTGCTTCCCAGACAAGGTAAAGCTAAAAAAGCTTATCATCACCAAGCTATTATTATATGAAATGTCAAAGGGACTTACTTAAGAAAACGAAGATCAAAATTATGAACATTAAAATGACAACACAGTCACAACTATCAACAACTGAACCTAAAAAATTAGAACAAGATCCAAATAATCAAACCAGAATAGGAACAGAATCATAGGTATGGGGATCCTTTGGAAGGTTATCAGCTGGGAGGGGGAAGGGGGAGAAATGAGGAAATGGTGCAGGGATTAAGAAGCATAATTGGTAGGTATGAAATAGACAGGGGGAAGTTAAGAATAATATAAGAAAGAGTGAAGCCAACAAACTTATATGCATGACCCATGGACATGAACTAAGAGGTGTGGGATTGCTGGAGGGAAGGGGGTACTGGGCAGAGGGGAGCAAAGGGGGGAAGTAGGGACTCTTGTAACAGCATAATCAATAAAATATACATAAGAAAAAAAGAAAGGGGAACATTATGGAAAGAAAAGAAGGAGACATCATAGAATCCAAAAGCAGTAAGTAGAGCCAGGCCTCTGTCTGGAGAATGACCAGCCACGCAATTTTTATCATTCTCCTCATTCTCCTGCTCTCCTTCCTTTATCCCCTTCTCCATTTTCTCTTTTCCTCTTTCTTTCTCCCTTTCTTCTTTCTTTCAACAAATATTTATTAAAATCCCTATTACTGCTCCAGGTATTGGGAATACATCAGTGAACAAAACACAAAAATCATTTTTCTTATAGATTCTATAATCTCTTGTGTGTGTAAACAGATAGAAAATGAGTAAATAAACATCTATAATATAATATAAGGTTACTGTTAGGTTCTATGAGAAAATAAGTTAAGGAGGAGAACCCTGGTTGCTGTGGCTCAGTGGATTGAGCATCGGCCTGCAAGCCAACTGTCGCTGGTTTGATACCTAGTCAAGGCACATGACTAGGTTGCACGTCAGGTCCCCAGTTGGGGGCGCAAGTGAGAGGCAACCACACAGTGATGTTTCTCTCCCTCTCTTTCTCCTTTCCCCCTCTCTAAAAATAAAATAAACAAATAAATAAATGATTAAAAAAAAAAAAAAGACAAGGAGGAGAGTAGGAGAGCCAGGAGATGCATTTATTAATAGGGCAGGCATCAATTATAGTCTGTCACACCAATTTCCCTCTGTTAATATCTGGCTCTTAGCATTTGTTTCCCTTCCCTCTACATCTTTGTATTTTCCAGCCCATCCCCTCCCCTCAATTCCAGCTGTGTCTATGTGTCCTTCTATATACTCATCTTGTATCCACTTGGCCCTATTCCACATGGTCTTTTAACTCAAGTGCCTACTGCTAACTACAGTTAACTTGGGTGTCTTTCGGTACACATCCTGAGGCTCTGACAGCTTCAATTGGACTCTGTCTGGACAAAGCCCTGTTACCCTGGCATCTGTCCACAGGATACTGTTTAGTCAACGGATGGATTCTTTACTAACTACATATTTTCACTTCATCATGTCGATTAATCTACTGAGCCTTGGAATATCTCAATATAGTGTACTCTACTTTAGATACATACAAGATACTCTTTTTCTCTATGTGGAATTTGTTGTTTTGGAGATGTGGATTAAAGATAAGAACCAGCTCCCTTTTCCTTGAAGAAGAACAAGATAAGTAGGCAAGAATCACATATTATTTTTAGTGGGCAAAGATTTTAGAGAGGATGGAACATGGAGAGTATTTGGAAATATTAGTGTATGATAGTTCCTTGAAATTTCCTGATACCTTTTAATTTAGGATATATGTGATTAATAGAAATACCAAAAGAGCTAAAAAGGTCAAAACTCATTTTTTTTTATTTTCAAAGTCAACTTTTAAAACTTTATTGAAGAAATAACATAGAGAAGGGAAGTTTATTTTTGTGTTTGAAAGTCTCAGTTTTTTGAATATATGAACCCATGGGCACCACTGACTTGGGTTTTCAGGAATTGGATTTGAGGTAAAAGTTCTTTCCCTATTTCTGTGACCACAGAGGAGACAAATCTATGCAGGTTGGGAGAGAATGGAGGAGTCAGTGAGGAGAGCAGTAAAGTGAGAGGGCTGTGGGGATAGTTGAGAGAGGGCTCTGAACCCTGCTACCTTCTCCTTCTGTGGATCCCACCTGGTGAGGACCTAGAGCCAACAGATGACCTAAGAACCCATGTTTTCCTTCCTTCCTTCCCGTGGGAGGTGAAAGCCAATTAGACTCCACTTCCCTCCACTCCTATCATGCCAGAGTGATGAGGCCGCAGCAGAGTAGAAAATGTGACCTCTTCAGTCTAGGCAGAACTATCTAAAGTGGTCCCGAATTTCCACTTACCACGAAGAGGAACCAAAGAACATCTAGAGGTTTCTTGTGGATTCTTACCATGCTGAGGGATGTGAAAGTAGCTGATAAGAAAAACATTTCAGGACAATTCATAGAGAAATAAAGGAAGTTACATTCTTGCCACACCTGGGAGGTTCATGCCCAACACACATGTTTGAATTTGCACCAGCTTCACTTTTAAAATAAAGTGTTTGCTATTGTTTTATCAAGGCTAATTCATCACATTTCTCTGACAAATGGCCCATATTTGGTAATCCCATGCACATGGTCCCAAAGTCACCAAAAGCACAGTAACTGCAGAGAACCCACATTTCTTTTCAGCTTGATTTTATGGAGGATTTTATTTTTCATAAAATAATTCTGACTATATAGCATGAGTTATTGTAAACAGGTGTTCAGTACTAATTCCTACATTACCTTAGATTCCTGTGTCTATAATTTAGTCTGATGGGCTCTCCCATGATTAAAAGAAATGCCTGCTCATTTTTCCTTCCATGCCATTCCTTCTTCAGGTTTAGTTTTAAGTTTGGATACAGCTAGACTACGCCAACCTGACCAGATGCGCAAGCTAGCTACTTTATATATAAATTCTTAAAATGCTGTATATATTTCCAAACTCTATAATAAGGCTTTAAACATTCCATCCTCACCCCATTCCACCAAACTCACAAAAGCGGTCGGAGAGAATGCTGTGCCCCCTTTTCAGTAATTATGTCCAGACGAGACCTCGCATGGCCCGCAGGATACAACGCGCATGGGAAACAAATGCATTCCAAAAGTTCTAAAACATAGCTCCCAACGCCTGGGAAGGGGAGGGTTGAGGGAGCACCATTCCCATCCTTCCACCCTGTTAGTTCTGCCAGACGTTTCCTTTGTTCTATTTTCTATCTCACTGAGATTAAAGTGCTGATAGCCCCGTTTTTGAAAATGATGTCACTTTTTTTTTTTTCTGGCTTTGGCAGAGAGCAAGTTCATTACAAATCTTCTGTGTGACTGATGGCTTTGAAGAGATAAGGCAAAGGGGAAAACACATTTGGGGAAGGTATGAAACTGAAGACACAGGTTGAGAGAGATGACAAAGGAAAGAGAAACAGAGACTGGATATAAATATCTCTTCCATATTCTCTTTTACACCCACTGAACAACTATTTTTATTTCCTTCCTAGTTTTATCCTAAAGCAATTGCATGGGCTAACATGTATTTTGTGCTTTTCCTTACAAGAGCCATACATTTTTGTGATACTATTTCAGGCAGGTCGTCATGGGCGTGTTTGATGTTCAGGATGGGGAAGACATTTCCTTTGGCGGTTAGAGAAACAAAAATATTTGGGGCTGAATCTGATTTGCTGTAATTGCCGATCACTGGGTGATGTGGCAGATTATATAAGAAGCACTTCAGATGTAGAACCAAGTTGAAAGCATAATATAGATTCTAATGTCATTTATGTTGTTGGAAAATGTTAGTGCCAGATGCAGAGCTTGGAAAGTTAAAGGTCTTTTACCCCAGGCCGAGTCATAGTGAAGGCATCGCATTCTAGTGGTGGCTTGCAAAGGCTAATTTAACTAAAGTGTTTGACATCTAATAATTCAATTCACACACACACACACACACACACACACACACATCCTAACACTGACAGCATCTAGTGCAAATAACAATGACATCTTTATATCTCCCCTTGGGGTTCAGCTTTAAAAAGCCCTCTTCTTCCCCATGGACGGGTACTCTTGAATAGATTAAAAAGTGTTTTTTAAATATGTGTCTGGATTAGGGATGCGGGTGGGAAGCTGTGGAGAGGCGAGTAGTGGATAATGAGATGGAGAAGGGAAAATCGAGACAATGCTTGCCCGACTGGAGTATATACGACAGGACATGATTCCTTCTTTCTGGTCTGTGGATGTTCTGCTCTCTCCTGTCATGATCGCGCACATCCAGCCTTCGCTTTTAAGTAATAGTACAAATATTTATGATGACATCTCGCATGTCCGTGGGGGGTAGAATGTACGTGGCAGATGTGTTTTTCATTCTCCACCCCTCATTCCTGCAACATATTACCTATTAATCAGAACATTTTAAGTGTTTTAAAGTTTTCCCTTGGTCTCAAAGAAGCCATTCTCAAAAGCAGATACAATGTTGGTATTCCACTGTTCATGCTTCCTCCCCAGTTTCTTCACTGGCTCCCCATGACCTGCAAGTTAAAATCCCAGGTACTTAGGCTTCTACCTTCTTGTTTCTTCCACTTCTCCACTCTTGATTTTGCCATCATTCCCATTCAGTTTTTAATTGAGTCCTAATGACTGTCTGGTTCCTTTGTTTCCACTTTTTTCTTTGACTGGGCTGCCCTCTTTGTTCTTCCACACCTAATGAACTTCTCCATTTCCCTCTAGTCCAAAAACATGCATGACTTCTTCTGTAAAGTCTACCATGTGCTCAGGAAGAATTTATTATCCTCTTTTCTGGCCACATCGTACTTTCTATTTATACTTTAAGTTTAGAATCTTTACTGTACTTTTTAAAAATTATGCATCATGATTCAGGTGGCAGAATAGACCCAGTAACTATAAGCATGACTAGTGAATAGTTAGCAATCATTTTAGGAAAGTTTGGTGAATAAGAAAATATATAGAACCTGGTATTTGAATGCATGCAAAAAAACTTCAGGGTTGTATGCCTGCTTCCTTAGTTTCTTAGTTAAAGATATATCCCTTCACTTAGAAAATACAGACCTAAAGAGACTTGGAATCAACAAAAATTAATATATGGTAAATATTTTTTTAAAAAAGACCCACATTGAAGGGTTTTAGGAATGCCATGACTCATGATATCAATCAACGCTCAATAATTTCTCTTATTGTTTATTGTTCTTAGACAGTATTGTTCATAGTGTGTGACCAACATGTTCCTCAGAACTCTCTGCCCACCTTTCTGATTCTGTTTGTGAGTATAAATAAAACATGTGAAAGCAAAGCAAAAGCAGCAATGAAAATGTCTTCAATGTATCTGAATACATGCTTGGCTTCAGATATGGAAATGACCACCTGCTTGTTATTCTAGAAAAATCATTTCTAACTTTGATTCTCTGTTCCTGTTGTTTGCTCCTGTTTTGTTTTTCCAGGAACTGATGGATTTTGAGCCTCAAGCTGACTGTGGTTGAAACTGAATGTGCCCATGAAGCTGGTGTCCCGCACCTGCGCAGGTGCACTGAGCAGAGTTGCACCTCTTCTGAGATCAGCTGCAGATGCTGCAGACTAAGGTGGCATTCATATATTTTTATACTTCATGATTTTCTCATTCACTCAAGGTTTTAGGACTTGCTGACTCTCTCAGCTCATCTTGTATTAGTGCCAGCACCAGCACACGAATGACTAGCATCACATGTGAAATTTCAGAAATCAAAGTCTCCCTAAAGCCTTGGAAAATTAAAGAGATAATGGAAATCCTCAGAATGTTGCTAGAGAAATAATCATGATTTGGTAATCCAGTATTGGAATCATAGAAGCACCTACTACAGGCTATATATTTTTATAAGCAGTGTCTCTTGTAGCTAGAACCCTTTGGCAAGTGGTAGATAGCACCAACATTTCTATTTGAAATCCAGTAAATTGTTTCAGAGTACAGAAGTAAGGTGGGTAAGCGTTCAGGGCTAAGTGTCCTGGTTCCATACTTCTCCTCTTCATCAAACAAACTTTAACAAATGACTGTCAGAAAGTTTAGGCAAAACAAATATTGGCCATGACATCTGCCCTGTTAAGAATAGCAAACATTGGCTAACAGAGTTTGACTGGATTTGGGTGCTTTCTAAGTGCTTTGTCAGAACTCACTGTAGCCTCCCCATTTTCTTACCTTTTATCATATCCCAGAGTGTGCGTATCTGATGTAAGAAAGCTGGCTAGCTACTCAAGCACTCCTTCCATGTCATTATCTTAGAGAAAGAGAAAATACAGTTCAAGGGTTTATTTAAAAACAAACAGGTATTATTGGTAGAGAAAAGAATAATTCCATGTACGCCCAGTTCTCAGAAAATATATTGGAAAATCTGCTGTCTTGGTCTGGTTTCAACACGTTGCAAAACAGGTCCAGACAAAGCGTTTCAAGTGCAAGTTGTTTATTTAGGATGCAGTCCCTGGAAATGCTGAAATGAGGAAGTGGAACGGGAGAGGGAAGGCCAGGAAAAGTGAACGAAATTTGCCTTACAGAGCAACTCCCAATGAGAGAGACTGCAGTATAGTTCTGACGGGGCTCTCTGGGGGTCAGTGTAGTACGTGAGGGCTGCTCACCTGCCCCAGGGGGGAGGAAGCTGGGCTATGTTACACCAACTCTTGTCAGTCACTTGCCAAGGGACACTCCCAGGGACTTTCCTTTGCTGACACTTCTAGAGGCAGAATAGGATGGGCTCTTATGTTCATAGAAGCGACAGAGCGCTGGAAGTTGTGTTACAGAATGGGGGTGTCCAAAAATCCCCAGAGCCTGCGGGCTGGGGGCTGGGGAAAGGAAACAGCTTTTAAGATGCCTTCACATGCCTGTGGCTAGTGGCTAGTGTCTTTGCTACACAAATGGATTTGATACTTCCAAAGCCCCAAGAAGACAGGAGGGGATTTTGGACCATGGGATGGTATGGAAAAAGCATACAGGGCCTGCACAGGGTGCTGTAAATGGTCAGAACTGATTACCACACCCACTGTGCCAGAGAACACAGTCAGGGGTTTAAAAATAGGTGGCAGACATTTTAGCTGAGTTCTCCATGCAGTTTTTAGATAGGTTCTCCATGCGGTTTTGAGAAGGGAGAACACCATGCGGCTTTGAAAGGGCAAAGAGAGAACCATGTGTGATCCAGTGCAACATGGCACATGTTTTCCTGGACTGTTATGCGGAAGCTGATGACATCGTACCCCAGATCCTGAAGGAGAGAGCTGACAGATACAGGATAGGGAACTTCTGGGCATGGTTTTGGCTTCTAGCTTTTTGGGGAGCAAGGGAAGTGCTGGGTCCCGTGGGAGAACAGGGCTCTGAGTTAAAGTGCTCACTGTCCTCCCCAGGTTGGAATATTGTAAATAAAGACCTGTTTTCTTCAACACCACTTGTTGGATTTTATACCAAGGCACCCCGTGAAAGAACCCCCTTTCACTCTGTAACAGTTGGAGATCAGCCCTGCAGGCACCAGCGTGGTAAGACCTCGGGGCACGTGGCTTTGCCTTAGACCACCTTGGATCCATTTGCTGACAACATGCATTCAGTCAGCAGTCAGTCAGAAATGACCTGAGTGTCTCAAACACTAATTTCTGCTGTGATAATGAGTGAAATTCCCCCTGTAGGGAAGGCTCACTGCATTCAAACAGGGCCCCCAGCCACAGCAATAGCAACGCCACCGGCATCATCTCCTGTGCAGTTCATGATGGTTCAAAGGTGTTAATAACCAATTCACAGTGAAATGCCATGAAAGGCACCTTAAGCATGACCAGCCCCCAAAAGCAGAAGCAGCATTCATATAACACTCTTAGAAATTCATCATATAATGCAATTATTATAGAGTCTTATAATTTAAGTTGATGAATAGAATATATGGGTTCAATATGTATTTGTGAAATAAATAAATAAATAAATAAATAAATAATAATAATGATAATAACCTTTCTTGAAGAATAACACATGACACTTTATTTCTAGAAAACATGAATACATTTCTTGGGCCTTTTCCTGCAGACTCACTAGGAAGTATGTATTTTGACTCCACTGACGGAGTTTAGGAGATTTATAAGCATGTTATAAGCAGCACTTTTCTCACAATAAGCCCTTTAAATTTCTCTGATGCTGTGGTGACATTTTCTGGCCACAGCTTTTTCTCAGGAAGTAGTATTTAGGACTCCTCCGAATTTCTCAGGGCTAATCAGACAAAGCATTAGCTAATAAATCTTGGGAAAATCAGTATAGACAGAGGAGTCCTGGCTCATCGCCACAGGCAGGGATTTCCCCATGAAGCCACTGATTTAAATAGCAATTTAAAAAAATAATTTTATTTTATTGTATGTATTTGTTTTCAGAAAGAGGCGAAGGGAGGGAGAAAGAGAGGGAGAAAACATCCATGTGTGAGAGAAACATCCATCGGTGGCCTCTTGCATACCTGCCACTGACAACCCAGGCCTGTGCCCTGACTGGAAATCAGACTGGCACCCTCTGGGTTTCCAGGCTGGCACTTAATCCACTGAGCCACACCAGCCAGGGATCAATGGCAAATTTTAATTTAACCAGTAACAGACAAAATTGATGTTTGATGCCTTCAATAATTACACAATTTCAGTTTTCCTTGGTCCTTTTTTTTTTTGTCTCCTTCACATTTATATTGTCTTACATGCATTTTGTAAGCCATACCAGATCATTAACAACAGAAAAAAACAGTTTATTGATCTGAGAACAGTTTATTATAGCAAACTTAGGGATTCAAAAATGTTCAGGAGAAAGCAAGGCTTATCTTCTGTGATCTTTATTTTCTTCTCTTTTCAAGATAGATTATTACTCAGCCTTTGAATTCCAAGAAAGATGTAACATTTTTAAATATAAACCAAGGTGATTGTTCTAAACACACAGTTTGTTTCTTTTAAAAGCACAGGCTATACATTTTGCATTATACTAGTTTTGGAGTCGATTTTTACTTTCTGTTCTTTTACATATTTGTTACAAAATTTTAACTTTGTTGTCCAATGAGAGACGTATAGTAGTTTTTGCTTGTTTGTTTTAGCAGCAGGGGAATAAAGATGAAGCAGCACCATCTGGGTTTTTAATTTTGTTGTTCTTTGTTCTGAAATTCTTCTGTTGCTCTTGTCCATGAAAGGAAGAGAAATGTCTGTTATATGACTGATTGTAACAGGACAACTAAATTTACAGAGGGCTTGGACATTTATTGGCCCATTTCTAACTCTTTGTGGCAAAGAGAAAAGTGACTTTGATGAGGGCGCCAGTTCTCAGTTCTCAATACTTTTCGGTCTTAAACAGAAATACCTGCGTCCCTACCACTACCAAAAACCAAACAAAGACTGGTAACATTTTAAATATCAAAACAGAACAGAAAGCAAAATTTATAATATTCTCTTGAAATAGGCATTTGACAAATCCAGCTTTCTGATTAGAAATTTTAATTGAATTGAAGAGAGACATGCTTCCATTGTCTACACTATGTCAGTAATCTAGGTGACAGATGACAGGTCCAAAAGGAACATTTGTTTACTTATCCATCCATCCTTTGGCATAAAATAATAGAGTTGGGTATTTGTACTTTTGAGCATTAATTTAAGAAGCTGCATCTGTAAAACTATGTGTTTTAGGAAGGATGTTATATTTCTCTTCTATTCATATTTCTGATGGTTGTCACATATGGAAAGCTTCAATTTTTCAGTAAAATTCTTATTTATTATCAAAGACAGCTTTAGGGAAGAAGCAACACTTTTTTTTTAGACAAACCCAATTTGTTGGCATATAAAAAACGATGTTAAAATTAGTATTGTACTGTGTTTGCAATACTGTGAAAATATCAAAATCTTATTTTGACTAATTATGTTTCTCATCCTATAATAAAACATTTAGCTGAGACATATTCTTGCTTTGCACTTTTTTAAAAGTAGAACTGCGAGTTTTCCTTTTATGACTGGGTTTGAATTTGTGTAATAAAATCACTTTTGTTAAAACAGTCTCTGCTTTTAAACTACCTTTCCTTTTCTTGTTTAGACTTCATATTTACTCTAGAAATGACTACAGGTCAGAAAAAGATGAGAGCCATACAATGAGCTATGAGATGCTTTGAGATAAAGGTAATAATTGGTAATCATATGTATCATTTAAGGCATAAAAAATATACTACATAGGCCAAATATGCCCCAAGAACTCCTTCTGGATGGACCTCAAGCTGAGAATAGTTTTTGCATTTTTAAATAATTGAAAAAAGAATACACCATGATAAAAATTGCATGAGATTCAATCTTAAGTGTCCATAAATAACATTTTATTGGAACATAGCTGTACTCATTTATTTACATATTGTTTAATGATTTTTGTGCTGTATCACAAAAATTCTGAGTAGGTACAACAGAGACTCTATATATGGCCTAAAGAGCCTAAAATATGAACCATCTGGCCCTTCACAGAAAAGATTTGCCAACTCTGAATCTTCCTCTTTCCTCTACATACATAGCTATAAATATACAGGACATATATCTATCTATATATGTACCATAGATCTATTTAGATCTACTTATGATATATCTATGATCTTTCTGTGATAAATATACCTATATCTTCATATCCATGATTTATTGATGATATATCCTAGATATATCAATATGTATGATCTATCTATATCTATATATCCATGATCTATGAACCATATATATATATCTATGACCTATATACATATCTCAGAGAAGGAAAACTCTGACTCCAAAAAACCTCCGCTGCCTTGCGGCATACCTCTTCAGGGGAAAGGCTAAGGGAGTAAACCCCGACAGAAAATCCGGAGCCGGAGTCCCTAAGGCGGTTTGACGTTGTAGTCAACACCGGCAACTCCTGCGGCGCACCTGAAGCCAAGCTGTATTGACTCCGTCTTTCCCTTGGACCCTTCAGCTGCGAAGAGAGGGGGGGTCTGTTGCATGGGCAACAGCAGACCCTCCATATCACCCTGCCCAGGCTCTGTAGCTTCAGCTTCACTGGAGAGGACACTCCAGTGTCATCGCAAGATGTCGATTCAACACGGGAGGAGACAGATACCGTGTCACTCCCGAGTCGGACTGCACAACCATTCTTGGCAGTGCAGATAGACTCTTAAGAAGCTACACCATCGTCTCTCGAGACGGACGGCTGCCGACGACGATATACATATCTATTTATATAACTATATCAATATCTATTTATCCATAGGAGAGAAAGAGAAGAGACATTCATCATGAAATTTTAAAAAAGTGTAACTACCACTTAATCTAAATTGTGTTTGGGCATTTTTACACTAGTATGGAGAACTAAAAGTACAAAAATCAATGTTCTTGTCCTAATTTACACTTCATGTAAAAATAATGTATAAATTAGCAGATAGAAGGCTCCATAAACCCATCATTAGCCCATCTTCATTTAGACAGACCCAAGCAAGGATGTGGTTTGCTCCATTAACCAGACACTGAAGTTTAAATAAACTCCTTTCAACATGCCTTTTTTTCCCCAGCTACCACAAAGACACACAGTTTCTTAGAAAACCTCAAATTTACTACCTTTCTCAGAAGATACAGTTTGTGCAGTAGGTAACTGTCACATTCTATATAGACATTGGTGAAATATATTAAAAAAGATAATAAGTCATTTCTCTCCTTTGCTCAGAGTTGGAAATTCATTTGATCACATAAAAACCTTCTGATTTTATATTTTTATAGTTGAAAATATAAAGCTGACTGATGAGTTTGGTGTTTGTTACTTTTAAAATGCCCTTCTGCTGATTCTAACGGCAAAATAGCAAATGTTTATACATAGAGGAAACTATCATTTGCTTCATGGCCATACCGACTTTTCTGAACTTGGAAAACCAAAGAGAATGGACCTTTTCGGTTCCTGCCTTGTGTGTCTAGTAAGTACATTTTGGGGGAACAATCTATTAAAAAAATGTCATCACTTAATTTATAAGTAGTTTGAACTAATATTAAACTGTGGGAAGATACAGATTTTGTCTGTTATTTCTAAACAAATGTTACTAAAGACCTGTAATTATAAATATTTAAAGTAACTGGATGGTACTTTTCAATTATAATTAATAAGCAAACTTACTTAGTTTCAAAAAATAATTGTAGTCCTAGAGATTTTGGGCTAACAACAAGATGATCTGATTAGTATAGACATTGAACTATCATGTAGTGATTGTAAATACAATGATATTTTATAATTTAAAAAGTAAGAAAGTGCATATTAAAATTTTGCTAAAATAAATACCTCCCATTTCTCATTCTGAGATTCTCATGTAGGTAGGCTTGCATGTTAAAAATAAATTTTCTGTGTTGAATGAATTGAAGATAAAGATCTACTCTTTAAGTCTGAGAGTTAAGTGTAATCTTTCAGGAATGTTGGGAAGAGGCAAGAAAGGAAATGAGAGGATTTACATTTCAAAATGTTGCCCAATCCTGGGAAGACAGAAACCAAAGCAAAGACTAAGGAGGAGGATACCATGAACAGACCTGCTATCAGGAGTGAGAATTGTTCTTCCCCTGCAGACCCTTCAACTAATCCTGTTTAGGGACCAGGGCACTATCTGTATTTCATCACCTTCCAATTTATTTCACTAATCTTCCTTTTTACCTAAACTTTAGAACATTTTTTATATTTTAATACAGTGAAAATGACTCTTGTCTGCAAGCTACTGGTTCCTCACTGGTGAAATACTTTATCCAGAGTTATAGGCCCTTTCAATCACTTCATCATAGGATATGAAAATAGTTGAAATGCTGTCAGAAATTATATTTACTGGTATATAAAGCAATCTGTTTGGACACTACTTTTTTTTTTTTTTTTTTACTGAAAACAGGTTATACATATATCTTCTTATAAGTAGGATTAAATGTACAGAAAGAAAAATTTTAGGAGAACTTAAGACAAAGCATTCTTTGGGTTTTCATGGCATTGGTATCTCTCATGTCCTATTAAGCATGAAGTTTATTTTACAATTTTTTTTCAAAAAATTAATTATAAGAAGAGCAAGTGACTTCACAAAACAGTGAAAATGTTGATTTAAATAGATATGAAAAAATATGTTTTTTTAACCACTTTTATGCCTGTAAGTTTTAATATTGTATTTGCTTTTTTTATAAAATTCTATCTATGTTGTTTCAGAAGTATACATATTATAATTTTTGGCCCAAACAGTTAGAATAACTGGTCACATAACCATACATACACAGCTACCTTCTTATTCAAAAAATAAAAATTCCAAGAAATTCAAAATGCTTTGAAATGAAAAGGCAGTTTTGAATTTCTACTTGTATTTGAATAGCAAATTCTTTAGGTTGATTAGAGCTAAAAGCACCACAGACTTCTAAGATAAATTAGTTTCATTTTTATTTTTATTATTGTTATTGCCAGCTTCTCATCCAAATTACATTTTTAATAAATTTGATCTATAGCTATTTTGAAGGGTGAAAGCCCATAAACACATCTTTCTGTCTTAATTGCTTTTATAAAGCACTTACTCAAGGAGCAGTTTTTCTTCCCACTTTTGTCACCAGTTTTTATAAGTGAATGTGCCAGCCTCTCCGGACTCACTGAAGTCACTACTGAAAATGAATCATATATACTGTAGGGCATTAAAGTATTCACACTTGAATTTATACCGAAAAATAAATAACTGCCTCTTCAGGGAGCATGTATGACAATCACAGGTAGAATTAACATTCTAATTTCTTTACAGTAACACATATATCATAGTCTACAAATCATGGTCTCATTGCCAGACAACTGCAGCCCCCAACTTTCAGGCAGTTAAAGAACCACATCTTTTGCCATAGAAAAACAGGCTGGAACAAGTTTTCTATTCTCACTGATGAGTGTACTCCCCCCTTAGGTGATCTCACCCAGAGTCATGAACTTGCATTCTGTCTACATGCCATCACTCCCAGATCGCCCCCTTAATTCCGGCGCCCACGACAGTGCTTACATGTCTAACTGGCTCCTCAAACTCGGCACATCCAAAGCAAAACTCCTGAGTCTACTTGAAACCTGTCTCCCCCCAGCCTCAGTCCACAGCCCCAACATTTATTACTCAGACCCCAAACCTTGGAGGAATCCTGGACTTTTTTTTATCATCTGTCATATTTCTCATCTAATCTATTAGTAACTCTCATGGACTCTACCTTCACAATACAAACGTGTACACACAGGATCTGACCATGTCTCAGCATCTACTCTGCTAACACCTGGACTGAGCCACAAACATCTTTCACTGGGACTGAAATATGCTACTGGCCGATTGCACTGCTTACAGTTAATTCTCCAAATACCCGCTATAGTAATATTTGGTGATAATTGTAAAGTAGAGAATTTCAGACTCTTACTCAGAACTTGCCAGTGGCCACCATCACACTCAGAATAAAATCTAAGCACCATGTGCTAAGTGCCAGCATGAGCCAATTCCTGGCTATGTCTTGGGCTCGCCTTCCATTCTCCTCCTGGCTCACATGGCTCCGTGCACCCTGATCATTCCTACCTTGGGCTAGTGGGTGCAGTGTGACGTTGCCCAGGAAGGCAAACAAGGCACAGTTGGAGACCACGGGCTATACTGTGTGGCTTTGGGTGGGTGGGGGGAGGTAACTGCAGGTCCAGATAGAGGAACAGGGAGGGGATGAACTGAGCATCAGAGGACAGTAGCACTGGGCCTCAGACACTGCTGCCTGGATCACTCTTCCCAGAGGAAGCCTGATCTCTTGGGGTCTCAGGATTTCTGCTGGACAAGCAGGGGAGTTCTAAGATGATAAACACCTGAATGCTTGAGGTTCTGGGAGCCCCTTGTACCAGAAGCATCAATAGATAAGGAGTCCAGTTCATGTCACCTGTCAAACAAATGCTAATCTTCATGGACACTCTCTCCTGTTTCTATTTCTACTGTCTGGAGCACTCTTCCCAAGATTTGGGGATGACACATTCTTCTACTACTTCCTGTTTTAGCTGAAATATCAATTCCTCAGGGAAGTCATTTAAAACCAAATTTAGCTCCCCTACCCATTTTGCCATGTTCTAATATTGCCCTTCTAATTTTTTTCTACATAGTTCTTATAGATTACCTGACCTTTCATTATATATATTTACTTTTCATTATTTATTTTATTTTATTGTATTGTATTTTAGTTTTTGTGTTTTTTTTTTTTTTTGCCTCTACCAATAGAATGTTGGCTGCATGAAAACTGAGTAGTTTCTCTTTTCTCCACTGTATCTTTTATGATCTTTTGGTAAGAACAAATCCACCCATGTAGAAATTTTTGATTCCACTACCATGGAGATGGCCACTGGATCCCAGGTGTGGAAATATAAACTACACCGAAATACCTCAATACTGGGCCCAAGATGGCAAGTGTACTTCCTGCCCCGGGTTACAATTTCCTCAGAAATTGCAAGGAGGCAAGAAGGGAAGAGTAAGAAAAAAAGGAGGGAATGAAATATTAAAGCGTTGGTATTCTGGGGGCTGTCAGTTTTGAGATTATGTGGGATCCAAAAATAATCAGTCATGAGCATTCCACCTTCAATGACACATAACAATGCAGTGGGATTAAACTGGAAAGTGAAGACTGGGAATCTTTTTATTTATGATTTGCATACAAACTCAGCAGTTGTAATGGACGGAATGTTTGTGTCTATCTGAAATACTTATATTGAAATCCTTACCTTCGAAGTGACTGTCTTAGGAGGTGGAACCTTTGGGAGGTAATTAGGTCATGAGGATGGTGCCCTCGTGAATGGAATCAGTGCCCTTATAAAAGAGCAGTGAGCTGATTGGTTCCCTTTCCACCATGTGCGGAAACAAGGAGAAGTCCACTGTCTACAGCCTGGAGCAGGGCCTGCACCAGAGCACAACCAGACTGGCACCTACGTCTCAGACTGCCAGCCTCCAGAACCCTGAGACATAAATCTCTGTTGTTGAAAATCCATAGCGTATGGTGTCTCATCATAGCAGACTGAACTAAGTGGTCATATCTTAGTGGTAAAAGTTCCAGGAAAATTCCTGCTCTGGATTTTTTGGTTTTTTTTTTCAGCTTCAGAGGATTCCCATAAGGTGAACATATTTTGAAGAATGGTGCGAGGGAGCAAGGAATTCTCTAAACTATTTTATTTCAGTAGATGCACAATTAAAAATTATTTTTAAGATCCTCAGGATTAGTGATTAATGAATGATAAGGTGTAGGAAACACCAGTCCTGCCTGATTTATTTCTTTGTGTTCACAGGCATTGGTTTTTATGAACTTATTGCTCATCTACATGGATGTTATCAAAAACAGTCTCAACATTGCCTCAGTCTCTCTGTTCATGACAATTGAATGGTTACAGCAAATATATCACATGATTATTCAAACAATTAAACTGATATAAGACACTTCAGAAAAGTATGTGGTCTGTGGCAATTTCAATAAACAGTGATTAGCATTATTGATATAGTAATATAATTATAAATATTAATATGGCTGTAATTGATGTAATATTAATAGAAATAATATTTTAGATAATTTTTAGAGTTTTGTTCATATAATTATTTATGAATTCTTAATTTGCTTACAATTGTTTTTGCTTTAGGTATTAAATTGATGTCTAAGTTTTCATAACTTCTGGATTAATTGGTACAAAAACATTCTATATTATACAAATCACATAAAGGCAACTTCAGTTAGTGTAATAATTATATTAATTTCTATCTCTAAGAATGACTTGAAATTGGTATTTAGTTTTGAATTCAAGCTGTTTATATGTAAATATATATTTATAAATATTTATACATTTTCCCTTTACTATTGAACTTTCAGAAAATGAATAAGGGAAAACATTGCCTACATATATTACTATGTGTCTCATTAATGTTTCATTAAAAATTTCATATTATTGTAGCACAAAAAAATTATGAAAGTGAACTTCAACAAAAGTAGCATCATACTTTACATATTATTTGTTAATTTGTTTCTAATACAGTATATTTACATTTTTTGTTAGTTTTCATTTTATCAGTTTGACTGGTTAATTATGTGCCTCCTAGGACATAAGACACTCATGAGCCTTTACAACTGAAGTATAGGCACCATTTCATCTAGAGGGAAAAAAGGATTACAGTATGCCTAAATGTAAACCCTCCAATGTGACTTTCCAGGATTTCTCAAGGAATTAAAAGATCTCAGGTACACCATTTCCCCAGTGTTCTCTGAGTGAGGACAGTGAGTAAGTGTTACCTAGAGCCGCGTGATGGCACGCTTTAGGGAGAGCTGCTTCTTTAATTATGCGTAATGGCAGTGATATATTTGAATAGCAGCAAAAGAGAAGTCAAGTAACACTTCATCTGCTTTAATGATGTATTATTCAGGAAGAATTATTTCCCTAACTAGACCTCTAGCTCCGAGTTGCAGCTTCATGCCATCAGCAGGGCTGTTGAAACCACAGCTCAGCTCCTAAATGTTCAGGTGGTCAGATACACTTTAGCAAAATATTGTAAAAGATTCTTTCGTCACTGACAAGTGAGGCGAAATTGTGCCAACATTTCTTTCTTTTTCTTTTCTTTTTCTCTTTTTTTAATTTGTTGCTGCCTCATGCTCTACAGACAATACACTCATCCTTCAACTATACAGCTTCAATATAATTGTATTTCCCTTTATTTCTCACTTTTATGTCTTTGTTTTGAAAGGCAACGGTGTGTAGGTAAAAGCTTAGAAGTAAGTAAAATAGCGGATTAAATTTAACTCTAAATTTTATTGCTGTGTGACCTTGGACAAGTTACTTAACCTTCTTAATTTTCAATTTTCTAATTTGTAAAGTAGAGATGAAGTTGTTTTTGTTTTTTTTATAATTTGGTTGTGAAATTTGAATAACGGCAGACACAAAGATCATCTGTCACTTTAGGCAGCTTCAATATATCCTGCTTTCCTTTTCTTTTATGACATTGTACTTTTCCCCATAGTTTGTTGTATACTTGTCACATATTTTAAATTTACTCATCTCTTTGCTTCCATTATTTCCAGAACAATCTCAGTTGTGTAAGATATGACAGGGCCCATCCGGCTTATCCTTGTCTTTTTCCATCTTTACATTTATTTTCTTAAAATCAAACATGTTTTTTCTTTGGAAAAATTCTGAAGATTTCACTAGGAGATGAGTAAAAAATAGTTCCACCTCAGCACCTCATCAATTTAATTTATTTTCCATCTTCCCAGGGAGACGGTAATAGACTTGATATATATCATATTCTTATGCATGTCCAACTTAACTGACATCGCCTTCCTGCCAGGGTTTCTTAACCTAAATGGTATAAAATAAGCTCAGCAGCGTTGTCCTTTGTCATGAAGCAGAGCACAACCCACCAAACACCTCTGACCCAGGACTGCATGGGCTAAATCATGCCTTTTCTTAGAATAGGATCTTTTTCAACAAAACCATTTTAATCACCACAGTGATGTTTGCCATGTCTAGTTTTTGGTACCTTCTCAAATGAATTTAAAGATATCATCTTAGGATTCTTTCCTTTGTTGCATTAGCTGTTTCACTTTTACTTATATGATTTTTAAACTGAACTAACCACTGAGGCTGGGTACATCACTCTGTATCAACCATGTCCAGGTTGTGGAGTGAGGTCTCACACTGAATCACTGAGTTCTTCACCTTTGACCTCTTTCTTGGTAGAAATTTACAGACTTTTTTTTTTTTAATTTCTGATTTATTTATTGTTTTTCCATTACAGTTGTCCCGCTTTTCTGCACATTGCTCCTCCCTCACCCAACCCACCCCACCTCCCACAGCCAATCCTCACCTCTTTGTCCATGTTCATGGGTTATTTATACCAATTCCTTGAAATCCATACACTTAAAAAAAAATCTTCCTTTAAAATTGAAAGTTTATTCAATTTCTCTTTCCATGTTATTTTTTTTTCCTCATCCATGTTGGTCACTAAATCCAACCCACTCTCCTCTCTTCATGAACAATGTGAGATGTTTGTGAAGGGTGTTGTTATTTTAGCCTTGGCCGCCTTTTCTTTTATTCTTCACTCTGACCCTATCAATATAAACGGCCCTCAGTTTGCTCTCTGATTTTTGCCCCAGCCTTTCATCTTTGTTTTCTCCCCTCTGCTACCTTTCAATAAGTTTGAAACTGGAAATGTCTCGGCTGCTATTAATTCTTTCAGCTTCACTGCTTCCTCTCAGAGTGCTTTCTCCAGAACTCTCTCCTCTGCGACACTGTGATAGCCTCACAAAGAAGGACATGCTTTCTCACCTTGCTGTTTCCTCTGTCATTTAAACCATTTTCCCATTCCGTGAGAGTGCCTTCAATCTCCCAAATACCTTTTCCAATGTATCCAGCTTTTCGGGAAGCTGTTAAGACTAATGATTTGAGGAGGCAAACTCTCCTATTTTCTCTTACATATGAACCTAACCGTCCTGTGATTCCCCCTCTACAAGCATGCATATGTATACATGTAACATTTTAAATTCTGTGTCCATTTCAGCCTGACTCTATGTATTTGCATTCTTTGTATAGTTTTCATTCTTTCCTAGTCCTATCGATTTATATTTAAAAAATGAATCTCATATTCTCTCCAAATGTGACCATTTTTCTTCTTTAAAAAAGGGGAGGGGCACATCCTTAGATAATTGATCTGTTGTATTTCTCAGTGACATTAGCAGGGGCAAGAGGGTGGCTCTAGCAGAGGTTATAAAGCTGAATTTCTCTTTTCAGCAATTCACATCCATAATTATCAGACTGTCTGTCTGCCCTGTTCAGTGAGCGTGATGGCTCCAAATAGAGTTACTTTGGATATATCCGTGGCCCAATTCCTGGGCTCACAATAAGACGACTTCATTTACTCTGGGCTCCAAACTATAACTCTGGATTCTGTGTTTAATTATTCACTCTCTCTCTCTCTCTTTTTGGCTCTGATATGCTCATATTTATCCTACATAAAACCTGTTTCCCCCTTTCCATGCATGACTCCTTATAACCAAGGGATCCCTCACATTCGTGAGCACAATATCTTTTTCTAATTTCTTCTTCTTTTTATTTTTTTTGGACTTGAGTTGCATTTATTATGGACTTAAATTTTTTTCGGTTCTCATTCCTTTTATTTATTCAGTCATAATTTTGTTCTCACTCTTATTCCCTTTCTTTTCTTTCTCTGTAAACATCCTCCAAATTTATGTCTCTAATGTGAACATTCTGCTTCCCTTGGCAGAAGCTTTGTTTTTTCTTTTTTTCTTTTTCTTTCTATACCGATTGATCATTGCTGCATATTTCACTTGCTTTGTTTTTCTTTCTTCATTCACCACTAAGCTTGAAATTATTCTCTTTTAATATTCTCTTCATCCTACCTGAAGCGAAGGTTTTCTTGCCTCTTCCCTCTAAGAGTTCCTGAATCATTTCTCAGTCCATTGATGCCTGGAACTGAGATTATTATAATTGTATAAAACTCCCTTTTATTATGATGTGCCTTTTAGAGATTTGCATAGATGTGCACATAGAATCTTTCATCACAGAGAGGATAAGGTACAATGAGAGGAGCAGCAGCTAATTGTTATCGAATGCTTACTAATTTTATTGTTCACTAATATTTATTGAGAACTTACTACGAAAACACTCTGCAAAGTGTTTTAACTGGCAAAATTCCCCGAAGCGCATGCTACTAACCCTTTAAATTGTAGAGGAAAAGCAGGGTTCTGTAGACGACACTGAGCAAGTTAGGATCTAGTTTGTTGAAGGTCACACGTGAGTAAGCGGCTGAATTAGGATTCAAACTAACCATGATTGAAGACCTCACAGGCGTGAACCTTCCCCCCAGTATAAGCTTCCTTTGGGCACCTCTGTGGTGTGGGACAAGGCATGAAATTCAAGTCTAACGGAGATCTTTCAGGTGGAAAAAGTGGCAACAGGGCAAGCGCGCTCACCACGGAGGTGCAGCGCCCCTCTGCTTCAGCTGAGAGCCTTGTGTGCTTACGGGGAGGGGCTCAGTGTTTGCCAGTGTCTGGTAAGTGAAGACAACTTGAAAGCCAAAGGTGTGTCAACTTTCCTATTATAAAAGTTGCATCTAATATTTAAAAAATAATTAAAAGCGATGCCCTCAGACCAAAGACATGTGCATAACACATGGATGTCTATGGGAAACTTCTCAGGTAAAAGGAGGTGCTTTCCTGGCTGAATGTATTCTGACCACCAAACAGAGAGAGCGCTTATGGCTGTTAGTACACTGTTCAGTTTTGATGAAAGTAATCAAACTATTCAACTCTATGTGCAGCAAAAGGTTCACTGTTCTTTCAGGCTATTCCCCTCTTCTATGCTTTCTTCCAGTTTAGGTTACTTTTTTTTTTTTCAGAGCTTTTTGTTAACTTTCTTTTACTATGTGATATAAATAAAAGAACATAGGTGACATATAAGACAGGAAACAAGAACTCGTGTCCTATTTTAAGTGATAGAATTTTACAAAGACAATTTAAGCTACCTGTGGAGCATGATTCCATTTCATGCCTCCCTAACCTAACACACACTGAATATACTGTATACTACATATTGAATTTTTACATATTATTTCTTAGTTATTTAAAGCTAGTTTTAAACATGTTTCTAATATAATATACTGTGTAGTTTTGTTATTCTTTATGCCTTGTTTGTAAAAATGTTATTCTTTATGTAGAGCTCTGCATTTTGTTTTATTCTATGGGTACATTTATGTTACCATTGTAAGATTAATTTTCACTGCTGCATACTATTCCACTGTGTGAATAAGCCAAAAACTATATTAAGCTATTACTATTTTAATAATTTATGTTTATTTTATTTCTACATTTTATGTGTGTAATGTTGCTAAGAATATTTGTGTACCTGTCTCCTGGTGTCCATGTACAAAAGTTTTTCTCGGCTGTGTACTTTGTAATAATAAGTCTGAATCTTAAAACTTTGTTACTCAGAGAATGGTCCACAGATCAACAGTAGCTTGTCACTTGGGTGCATATTATCAATACAGAGTGGTCAGTCCCATTCCAGACCTACAGAGTCAGAATCTCCATTTTAACCAGATCCAGGATGCCACAATAGGTTTCCTAAGACAATCTCTTCATTTTATACAATTATTTATTTATGCAACAAAACAGTTTAAGGAGCAACATCCTCTACAAAAGACTTATAACTGAGAAAATTCAACCTATTATTATTTCATATATTTTACCAACATAATATAGAAGAGGTCGCCTGTGTTTCTGAGAGTTTGTTTCTTTTAATCGGTACCTCTGGATATTATTACGCAAATGTAAAACAATTTTCCCAACTGGCCATTACATGTGGATGATATCCTGATCCATGTTCCCTGCAAAACCTGGGTAGTCCTTCAAATCAGCCCAAACGAAAAGTGTATGAAGGCGATTAACCTCATTTGTCTTTTGACACATTTTGTGTTTTTCCCAGCATGTATCCTTTGGTTACAGATAAAGTGATATGCTTCAAAAAAATATAAAAACTTTAAGGTCGTTAGATTACTATGAATCCTAACTTACATCTGGGAAAAACTGAGACATCAAACCGTTTAATATCTTTCCAAGGTCACAAAAATAGCTACTGACTGGTCAGGAGTAAGAACTTAGATTTTATTTATAGTCTGATCTCTCACTGAGATGCCATGGTGTTTGAATTGAAGTCTTTTAGCCACTAACTCTGTGACCATGGGAGAGTCACCTGAACGACTTTGAGGAAGCGCAATATCCCTTCTTTTCATTTTATTAGGATAATATCGACTTCTGAACACGGTGTTGTACACAGTAAAATGGTGAGCATCCTGCATGCAGTCAAAAGTCGAGACCAAGTTATGGGATGCCATTCCTCCACTGACAGACACTCTGTCACCCCAGTACCATCTTCGCAGTTAGTATCTGTGGTCTAAGTAGAGCAATGGAAAGTCACAAAGGACATGAGTTCCTGTAGAGGCCCACACACACTGACGTCTATAAATGACATGGCTATAAATGAAACTAAAGTGGTCTTGGCCAAATACTAATTAATAGGTAGAGCTGTTTTAAGTATAGAGCGAAAAGGCACTCTCTTAACATCTATGAGTATGTTGGAACTCCCATGCTCCAATCAGGAGGAGAGTCATGGGAGGCTTAAAGAGCAACTTTTGAGCCACAAATTGCTCTTGACATTAAAGATCTGGAAAAAATAACTATTTCTCTAACACATTTGTACTTCAGTGAAGGGCAAGGCTGTGCAAGGGTAGTGCTTGATATGGTTTAAAATTAATTTTAGAATAACTTCAGTTTTATTGATCAAAAGCTGAAACAGCTTCTTAAAAAGGGACTGTGCTGAAGTATAAAAGTTGAGAGATTCAGGGACCTCTTCTGGGTTTAGGTGAGCCATGCCAACAAGGAATATCTCGGCATAGCAGCGAGGAGAAGACCATGCTCTGTTAGCAAGACCTCCAGTTGTTACTCATCAACTTTATAACTTTCCGAGTCCTCCAGTTGCATTTACCTTCTCTTTTGGCAAGTTTTGCTTCATATTACAATTATTTACATATCTGTCATCAGACTGTGAGTTGCTTCTAGCCAGAAAGTATGTTTTTCTTCCTGAGTTTCTCAGCACCAGCTAGCGCAAAGTCTTTCATGTGAGATAAATATAAATGTTTACTGAATGAATAAAAGTGTCTTTATACATATTTATGTATACATTCACTTGAAGGTATTACCTGCTTAATTTTCACGGGTGTCAATATATATTTCAGTTTATATGTTTCCATTTCTTTTTTCTTTCTTTTTTTTTTTTTTTGAATAGATTGAGCCCTGTTTACAAGGGCTCAACTCGGAGGAGGTGTTACACACACACACATACACTCAGACTCACACCCTTCCCCCCATGAAATTAATCAAATCAAATAAAAGTTCACTGTGACCAAAGGAGCTAAAATTGCATTTAATTTCAATCTTTAATTATTCCTTATAAATCTATTGTTATATTTGATTAGAAGGCCCTTTAAAATGTATTAACAGCAACAAATAAAGCATCATGGCCAGTAACAATGTACATCCACTCATCTACTGATGGGTACTTGGGCTACTTGGGAATCTTACTGTTTGCAACGGCATGTATAGACCTGGAGACTATTATGCTAAGTAAAATGATCCAGTCAGAGAATGACAAATACTGTATGATTTCACTTATGTATGAAGTCTAATGAACAAAATAAACGGATGAACAAAATAAAAACAGAGGCATGGATACATGGAATCGACTGACAGCTATTAGAGGGATGGGGAAGGGGGAACTGGATGCAAGAAGGTGAAAGGGTTAGCCAAAGAACATATATGTAAAACCCATGGACAGAGACGCCAGTGTGGTGACGGCCAGAGGGAAGGAGGAGTGAGAGCTGGAGGAGAGGGACGAAGGGAGGAAAATGCGGACCTCTGCAATAGCATCAAAAAGAAAAAGAAAAAGAACAGCCCTGGCCGGTGTGGCTCAGTGGATTCAGCATTGACCTGTGAACCAGAAGAATGACAGTTTGATTCCCAGTCAGGGCACATGCCTGGGTTGCCAGTCAGATCCCCAGTTGGGGGCGTGTGAGAGGCAACCAATCAAAGTATGTTTCTCTCTCTCTTCCTCCCTCCCCACTCCTCTCTCTGCAAGTAAATAAGTAAAATCTTTCTTAGAAAGATCAAGAATGTAAATATTTTAAAAAATAAATAAATAAAGAGAACAAATTCCTGGAAACTCGATTGCGTACCTACAGGAAAAGTAATGTTGAACTAAAAATAAAGTTTCCAAGTTGATTTTTTTAAACCAAAATTGTCCATGTCAAATGCCATTTCCCTTTGATGGATTTCCTGCCCATGACAATGGCACCTACAGGTAAGAGACTAAAATAAAGACTTACAGAAAAGTAACAATGAGTGAAATCTTTTAAAAGAATTCTTTTTACAATCCTGTTGTTATTAAATCTTGTCAATAATTGATTTTGTGCTCAAAACTCGGAAAAATAAATAGGTTTTTTAAGCAATTCTTGAAATTCTTGGTGCTTTGAAGGAAGTCATTGGGATCAATGGATCGGATGTGACTTAATCTAGGGCATAATTATTCTTTACAATAGAAAGCCGAGAAGAGTTTGATACTATTTGAATGCTTCCTAAACCCTATTTCAACACTTCTCAAACTGAACTCACTTTTTTGCTCCAGACATGTTCTCCTCCTTTATGTTTCTTGTCTCCATCAATACATTCTTATTCTTCTAATCACCAAAGCTAGACAGACCTGGATTATTGTTGATACTTTCTCTCTCGCTGTCAGTCACATTCAATGGCTCGATTATACTCTGAGAACTCTTTCCTTGCCTTTCTCAGTGCTGCTAGCTGAGGCCTTTGTCATATTTTTTTCCTACTGCAGTAATCTTCTAACTGGCCTTCCCTTCTCTATTCTGTTTTTTATAAAACCACTGGATTTATCTTTCTAAAACACTAATGTGCCTACCTTGCTTTGCAGGTGAAACATTTCAAATGAACTACTTTTGAAAGCACTTATATCACCCAGGTACAACCTGGTTCCCACTGCTACATCTGGTCAGCAGGCATGTTTTGTTTGGTTCATTGTGTTTAAAAGAATATATGAGTCAACATACAATAATTTGGGGAATTATCATCTGATAATTTTTGTTTTTTCTAAAAGAAAAAAGAGCAACTGGAAAAATTGCATTGACATTTCTCCAGCTGGGCTGATTGGCTGTCTCCATATAATTATCACCCCCACCCTCTACCAAAATGCAAGGTCTCTCTATTTCACTACAATCCCCACTTTTCCCTATTGTCTCTATGTCTCCTAAACAATGAAATTATCAGTCAGCTGTAATTTGTCTTAACTGTTGTACTGAGTTCTCTTATACTTCCTCTGCTATGTTCTGAAGTCCACGTTTCTTAGCGCAGTATTCTAGGCCCTTTCACGGTGGCTTCATTCTCTTCTCATTTGATCTTTCTGTATTTCCCACCTTATGCTTCAGCCATATCAAATTGCTTTCTGATCCTAGAACATGTATGGGCCAGGGATTTAGAATAAAGGCTAGACCCAGACTGCTCTTTTATTTTGGACAAATCACCTAATCTCTCTCTGCATTAGGTTTTTCACTTGTAAAGTGGAGGTAATCATGCCTACCTCATATGATCATAATGAGAATTTAAGAGTCAATATTTTATGAAGCTTTAAACACTTCACAGTGCTTAGAAAATGTTAGCAGTTGTTAATTTTCCGCCAAGTATTTTCTCATTGTTCATTTTATCTTCTGAGTATTGGGTAGCTAGCTGAGTGCTGTACAAATATTCAACGTTCAGAAAAAGGTTATGTCTTGAATCAAAATGAATTCTTTGATGAACCAAATAATTATGAGTTGAATTAACCTTCAGGAGCATCATGTGCAATCCAGTTGCTGGAAAAGTAAAGAAGATAAGCAAACTATTGTGAAAATTAAGTAATTTTTCTAAGGACAATTAATGTATCAGAACAAGGACCAGGTTGCCAACATGGGGACTCTGAGTTTGTGCTTCCTTTTCTCTTTTATATGCATATATCTGTGAGGAGCAACTACACTCAAGTGACAGTGGTGTCACAAAGGCAGGGCTCCCAGAAGGTAGTTAGAAGCCAGTGTTATACTGTGAACATGAAGCCACTGCGACCAACCCACGTGGGAGGGTGAAGGTGGTGGCAACAGCCACATTGTTGGGGTCTGAAATTTATAAAAGCCAGCACGTCTTTGGTGTGGGAAACTCAGTAAGTCATTTTTCTTATATTATTGCATTCATTCCCTTTCCCTCCTTATCTTTGCATCATCAGAGTCAGCACTACTGTGTAGTATCCATGCAGTAAATATTTGCTCAATAAATAATGAAATATAAGTAATATGCCTAAGGTTATATAGCTATGTGGAAATACTATTTGAAGGTAGTACCCTCTGAGTTCTCCCTTTGGCATCATTTTTAACACACTTCGTGACTGATGGCTTCTCATTACTAAGGAACACAGGATTGCTTCAGTTCTACTGAGACAATTATGTTCTCTTACAATTCTGAACGTACACGCTCTTCCTGCATTCCTAGAAGGTATTTTTTTTCCCCTGTGGCTTCTATTGATTGCTAATATAGCTGAAATGTCTCAGCCTCTCACACCCCGTCTTTGGGTCAGCTGCCCGTGCCTTTGGTCCCATAACCAGCCTTTCCACAACCCCTTCTCATATCCCTCTCTGCTGTTATATCCAATCACAGAACTTGTATTCCTTGGTGGAAGAGAACTTGTCCAGTCACTCTGTTTTATGGCTCCACTCTTTTTTATGGCTCCAGTACCGAAGAAGAAGTCAGCAAATTACAAACACTCAGTGAATGTGTGTTGCACCAATGTGTGGAACGGAAGACACAGAAGTCCCAAGAAGTAGAAGTTGGAACTATAGAGATAAATTATAAGGTGGAGCAACAAATTTTCAGACTCAGGTAAGTCCTTATTGCCAAGGACCCCCTGTTGTCTATGTATACACTTATTTTCTTCTCTTTACATTTCCTACTGGACCCAGTAGACAGAAATGATTACTTTCCAGTAGAATTTTCCTGCCTGTTCTTGAAGCTTTGTTTTCTACTTTCTATTAGAAACTTAGTTTGCCACCACTTCTTATTTTTTCTTTTCTGGCACTGGGCATTTTTCAAGACTAGAAAACTTCTACTTTAAGTAGCAGTTTGTAGTATCTCCCAAAACTAAGAACCAGCATTGGACAACAAGAGGAGGTATTTGAATAGTGGTTGGTCATGAAATAGATGTAATCTTGAGACCACCTCAATATTGTCAAGTGCTCTTGTAAGCACAGGTAAAAAAATGCTTCTTTGTGGGAGGTTTGGATCAGAAGCCTAGAAGGCACAAGTTGAGAAACATTTAAAACACCCAGGGTTTGAATGTAAAACCTATTGCATTGCCTCAGATTATCTTATATGAAAGTAAACCCAAGACTAGGTGAGAATTGTGTGGCTTCATTCTGTCAAGACATATTGCTGCTTATAGGCTTAGAGATGCTGCCAATAAAATATTTCTTTAACCCCTGAGGTTCTACAAGAATAGACTCTTGGATGAGATTATTGTTAACAGCACAAGTGTTGATATAGCCACGAGTTAATAGCTACTGGTGAACAGCAGACTTTTTTGTTCTGTATGAACAGTTCTTCCTTTATTCCTTTACTAGTCTGCCAAACTAAGCACATTTGGTGTGTTTTCAAATTGGCACACAGGAGGTCAATTCATCAATCATTCTTAAATAGTGGGAAACAGAGAAGACTCCTGTCTTTGGAAGCCCCTGGAAATGTAGTCCTTTCTGTTTTCAGTTTTAAGCGAGTAGGTAATATTTCCCAACCTAAAGATTCCTTCCTTCCTCTTCTTGCTTTCTCAAGGCCATTTACAGTTCTCATATCTATGTGTTAGAATTCAAATGCCTGCATCACCGTCAAGGAGACAATTGAATGGGATTGAGAGAAAAGAGGGTATTTAAAAAAAAAATAATCATTTACTTTATTCAAGTATAGTATATGAAATACTTGGTTAAAATTTATCTTTCCAAACTTTCCTCCATGAAGAAAACCTCCTCTCTGGGTGCGCTTGTATATGCTTAGTGTTTGGCAGCCACATACCTGTCTTAGGTACCTGGGACATAGATGAAAGTAACTTAAAAATCTCTCCCGGTCTTCTAGATTATCATGCACACATGCAATTTGGTGACAGATTGACTTGGGTGGGAGGTCCGGTTCTAACTTCTGCTAACTTATATAACATCTAAAATCCTTGTGCTCCTCTTCTCTAAAATGTGTGTAATCATAAACCTACCTTCCAAAGGAGTCACGAGGCAAAATTTGATAATATATTTTTACTAACCTTAGCACAGGAAGGCAATTTCTTTATAATCATCTCCCACTTCTCCATCTCCTCTCCCTTTTCTCACTGTTCTTCTACCTCTTCTTCCTTCTCTTCCTCCTCTTCTTCTCCCTCCTCCATTTTTATTCTCATCTCCCACGCCTGACGTAAATCCCTTTGTGTTACTTCCTTGTATGAATTCCTCTAGAAAATGATTCCCCTTTTAATGTATAAGGGTCTCTCAACAAGTGAAAAGCAAGAGGCTTTTTCTTCTAGCCTGGATTTTGTTTTCATTGAAAATAAACTAATTTTTGGTATGATTTTCCTGAGGCTTCTAACTGAAAAGGACTCCAGATTTTGGGTGACGTTGATGCAGCTGGCTTTTTTGTTTGAGAGAGGGACTCATGTGGCTGAACATCTAGTGTGATGTCAAATGGGACACAAGAGCCTTCCCTCTACTCTCCGGATCTCTGCAAAACGTCCTGTTTGTCTTGAAGGTCAAAGAGAGTTCTAAGTAGTAATTGAATGCAGAGTGTATAAAGCTTGCCCACTTTAAATTCAAGGCATCCAAAGGCATCAGGCAACAGAACGCTGACATTTTGCTTGTTCTCATGGGCATATAAAACTCAGACATTTAATTAATTTTGAGCCTCCACAATATGCAGTTTTATTTTCCTTTATGAACGTCGTTCTCTCCAGTCCTACCGTTGCCATGAGTGTCGAGTTTTCCTGCCATCCTCTGCTTTCTTCATCTCTCTGCCTAAAACCACACAGCACCCGCCCCATCCCTAGGGTGCTCATTGTTTAAAACAAACACACAAAAAAGCAAACAGACAGACAAACAAATAAAACACTTGTGGGCACAGTTCTGTTTCATTCAATTCCATCCCATTTCCAGCGCTCTGTCCTGCGACTCCGCTCTCTCACATTCCCTTGACTCTTCTCATCTTGTGTATTTGATGCCCGGTCACGTCTCTCAAAGTGCAACTCTGGCTTTAACATTTTTTAAAAAGAACCTGATGTTTTTTTCCTGGTTAAATTACATCCAGTTACTGAACTAAATGACCCAGGACTAGCGTGACCCAAGTACTAAGAACATCAACTTTATCCATTTCTCCAGGGTCATCATACATACCAGGCATGGCTTTATCTTCTAAGCAGAGACTAAATACCAGTGTAAATACCTGACCCCACAGAGACCTGGCTGGCCCGTGTGTGATCCCGATACCTGTCTTCTTTTTCAACTGAGTGTAAATCTTTTCAAATGTTTCCTATATTTGCAATTAGTTTCTTTCCCTATCTCGCAACCACTTTTTAAAGTGCATGTCTTTCCAACTCTATCACTTTTTTTCTCATTTCTTACCGGTATTCACAGCTTGTACTTCTCACAAAGTCAAGGTAAAAGAGAGAAACACTTCACATCCATACAAAAACAATTGCAGAAAGAATGACAGCCAGTGGAAAGTGTAGCTCCATCTAGAAGTGAAAATACACTCCATGACACTGCACAGCCTTGCAGAAGGCCTCTAGCCATATGTCCATCTCTCTACCTCGTCCCTAACACGACAGCAGACACAGGTGTGGGAGCTTCACAACTGATTACTGGATGCCTGGATGGACTCTTTTTGTTTTCTTAAAACCGTAGCCAGACACAGGCACAGATTAATGTCTGCCATGCATGTGATGAGTTCACATGGGGGCTTGGCTTGGGCCACCTTAAGAGGTGTTTCTGTACTTGTGAAATAAATTACATATATTTTCATATATAATAATTGTCATTTAGAGCCACACATTAAAAATAACACTTTAGAGCCCTGGCTGCTGTGGCTCAATGGATTGAGCATCGGCCTGCGAGCCAAGTGTCGCTGGTTCGATTCCCAGTCAGGGCACATGACTAGGTTGCACGTCAGGTCCCCAACTGGGGGCGCGTGTGAGAGGCAACCACACAGTGAAAAAAAAAAAACCACTTTAATGGATGGGTAAAAATATTATGTCCGCACAAGGTTGCGGAATTTGGGATTCGGCCTCCGAGAGAACTCTGGGAGGTGAAGCGGCCTGCTCAGCCCAGGAAGCCTCACCCGCAGAGGTCGTTTGAATCCACTGACGTGGGTTTAGATGCCCGGGGTGTCTGGTTCTCCACCAGCTGCAGGACCTTGAGAGGAAGACCTTTACCCACTCTGAGCTTTCTTTTTGTCATTCCTACAATGCTAAGTATTAATACTATCTAAACTAGGTGATTTCTTTGGAAAGTTCTCTGTGTGTTAATATTTAATTTATTGAGCTGTGTGGGCCCGTATCTGTCAGGTATTTACAACAATGATCGGCAAGCAGTAAACAAGTAGTAGAATATAATATTAGGTTCCATCATCATTAGACATATTATCTGCACTGGCTTCATTTCTTGTGTCTGCTGCCCAAACAAACAGAGATATATTTTGAAAATAGCTGCTGCTTAATAAATAAGAAGAGGTCTAACTCACATGCATGACTTTACTTTCCTGGTTCTCAGTACTTACATGTGTTTTTGCAAGAAACTGTGCTTTTCACTTTAATTTTTTTTTTAATAATTTGTGGGGAATCAACATAGTCCCCACCTTCCCCCACCACATTCTTCCTAAGAATAGAAAATAGCTCCAAAATGCTCACTTAATTCCAGAAAATACACAGAGGCTGGATTTTTCATGGGGAATCATACATTTTCTTGGAATTTTACATGTTTTCTAATAACCGTCTCAGAAATAACTGCCAGATTTAAGGACATTCTTGAAGAGGGTGCAGCAGGGATGAAGCTGGAATGAACATTTCTGAGTGTTGCTGCCTGTGTGTGGTCCCCCCTCTCCCTGGGACCCCACCCTTCTCCTCCAGAACACTTGCCAACTGCATTCTACCAGGGGGGAATAATCTCCAGGGTGGCATTACTCTCCCCATAATGTGAGGAAATGCATGCCCAGGAGAGGAGAGGTTCAGGGCTGCTCCATTGGTGAGAAGGAACGGGGCATTGCTTAACTTCCTACTGTGAATTTCCCTGAGGCAACTCTCCATTCTGGCATTTAATCAAAGTGGTGTCGTGGCTCTAATAAGTGCCAACTGCATATATTCAGACACTCACCAAACGTCTACCGAGGATCCGCCACGGACCAGGCAATGCAGTACAGGCGCTTAGGCAAAGAAAGGACACTATGTCGTTTCTTCCCTTAAAGGTAGTGGAGATAAGCAGAACTAGAGAACTGAAGCATGATGGGAAATCTTTAAAATACATGGGCCAAGGGGGTCCAGAAGAGGAAGTTCTAGTCACTTCTGGGTAAGGCAAGGATAATGTGCAGAAGAGGCAAAGTGCTTTTAAGCAAAGGAGCAATAAATGCAAAGATGCAAGCCCCACATAGCAAAGACAATAAAAAATTGGAAACAAAAGAATGATCCCTTGGAATCTGATCTGTGTTCTCAGTTAGCTGGTGGTGCTCATCACCTGATACAGGAAGGGTGAGTTGGGCTTGGATGTAACAGCTTCCTTTTGTCCTTGTTTGTTTTGACAAAGCGCTGGAACTTCAACACAGGCAGCAGGGTGGAGCTCATACAAAAGTAGTTTGCCAAATATTGCGTGTTCAGGATGGACACACATGGGTCAGTCTATGTGCTCAAAATATACCTGTAGAAAGAAAAAGCAAGGGGTACTTGAATACATAGTGTGGGCAGTGCAGTACAGGGGGTAAGAAGTTGGACCCTAGTGTTATTCTGTTTAAATTCAATTTCCACCCTCATAATTTACCAGTTGGTAATCTTGAGCAAACTACTTAACCTCTCTGAGCCTCTGTGTTTTCATCTGTAAAAGGGGAGCAATAGCACTATCTGACTAATCTTATTGCTGTGAAAATTGAAAAAATGAATACTTTCAAAGAGCTTGGACTGTGGCGTGACCCAGAAGTGTCCGTGTTGTTAGAGATTACAGTGATGAATCAGACACCAGAAAATGCTTGTGGTGGGAGAAAACAAGAGCATTAAGAAGAGAACCCTGGAAGGTTCTAGCATTTAAAAGTAAAATAACGAGCAAACAAAAAAAAATGCATAAAACAGAAAGACAAGGAAGAAAAACCAGGAGACTTATAGTTAATTATGTTACTGAAGCCGATGGAGAAAACATTTCCTGGTAGTGTTTAACATGAGCAAATGCTAATCCACTTGTTAAATATGATTAAACCCTAGGAGTGTCTCTGGATTTTTCAACGTTTATATTTTCAGTAGGATGCTTATATTTTCATCTGACAACAGCCGAGGCCAAGATATATGCTTTGCCTTTCCCTGTGGCCCTGTGGCTTTTGTCTGTGCTTCCCCATAGAATAGTCATAGTTGGCTATCTAAATTAAAATTTAATTTAATTTAATTAAAACTTCAGTTTCTAAGTTGCGCAGCCACATGTCAAATGCATATGTGGCCTGCAGTTCCTGCATTAGGGAGCATAGATACCAAATATTGTCCTTCTCGCAGAAAGTTCCTTTGGACAGCGCTGTTCCAGAAAATGAAACAAACCCCGCTTTTCTCTGGGCCTCCTCACAAAAAAGGAGCTCCTGATGCTGCGCACATCATCACCCTGTTGACCATGAACCCAGTGAGCAGGATCTTCAACAGCTTACTTCTCAATGTGCTTACGGCCTTTTATTAGTTCTCACTGTGGGATTCCTGTCTTTTAACCTGTCATGGCGCCTTAGGTTCCCATTCGTTCTTTTGAAATCCTCGTTTTGTTTGCCACAGGCTCATCCTTCCTCGAGGATCTTGGTAAACACTCTCTTGCCCATTGATCTGGGAAGCACGATGCCCACCTGTTTTTCTATGAGTTTTGTATTTTACCCCCAACATACATCCCTTTCACATCCAGAGTCTACCTCTGTGCTCCTTTCACGTCATTGCGAGTCAAGATAATATGATTAAGTTCAGCACATGGCCTTTGGATTCAGATGGAGCAGCTGCCACTGTATTTTACATGTGTGGGGTGGGCAAGTTTCCTAACTTGATAGACCTTCTTTACCTCATTAGCGAAATGGGGATGCAAACAGTGGGTGTTATGAAAACTGAATAACACAAATTCATGAAATTAGTGTGATGCATGCCAAATTGCATACTGTTCCTTTTTCCCTTCTTCTTCTCCCCTCTTTCTCTCCTTCTCTTTCCTTCTCTATTGCGTTGGTTCCCAGGGCTATGCTAGAGGTTATAGTTGATTACAAGCACAGAACCCTTGAGTAAGCAGCAGATTTAGTGAACAGTGGTTTTGCCCTTTGGTCCACTCCATGAAACCTAGAGGTAGAAATGGGCTCGTCATGGCCCACTGGCTGGCTGACTCAGAGCCATGACCTCTGATTTCTTGGCCTTTCCTTCATGCTCACATGGTTGCTGCTGCAAGGCCAGTCATTAAGACTATGATCCACACTGAAAGAAGGAGGAAGAGCTGGAGCTTATCCAAGGAGGAGAAAGGTTTTCCTGGAAATATCCAAGGAATCTGGAAGGTTGGCTTGAAGCTGCCCTCACCCTTCCTGTAGAGAAGGGAGTGGAGCAAGACAATACATAGACTCCACATGGATAAAATATGAACTCTTATGTGTCCACTAGTTTTCCCTGCCCCCTACCACCCTGGGTCCTCTGTGACTTCATTTGATAGAAATTCTTATTGCTCATCCAGATGTGTGTCCATAGCAGAAATCCAAGAAGCCCTTCTCCCAGCTGCTTTGGGAATCTCACTTCAATTCCTTGCGATTCGTGCTGGTAGTTTATACTTTCACCATGTAGGTTTAACAACATATAACTGATAAAAATATATAACTGATTTAAGAAATGTTTCCATCTGAATATAATTTTTATTAAAGCCTCTGGAATCAATAACTATTTATATCTTCTCCAAAATATATAACTAATAGCCATGTCATCAATTTCTCTCCACAACTCTGACTTGAATGTGCAGACTTAACCTATTCAAGTCAAAATATGGTTTTTAACAGAGGTCATAACACAATAGTACAAAAAGTATTTTCATAGACACAAGATCAATAGATTCGAGTTTGTAATAATTGATCTTCTTTAAATATTTTTCAATTGTATATATTTTTTATGACCATTTTCAAACTCAGACTTCTGCACAACTGTTCTTAAAGTTTATCTGAGCATATATATACCTATTTGTTGATATATTTGCATACTATATCTTGGAAATGGTGAATATCAATAAACTTATCAGTTACAATGTTTTTATTTATTCTCATAATTCCACTACTTACTCTTTTAAAAGAAGAAAATATTAAGAAAAAATATATAGAGCTCAGAGACAGCTTGGTGCATTAAATGCTCTCTGACTTGGGGATCCTCTATGTGTGGTACCATTAACAGTGTCGTAATACTGAATATCTGTATTAAACATGAAATCAAGACCCTTAAGCAAGGCACTCGGAGAAGAATGTTCAGAGACCTACCATACTTTTAACTTAAGCAGTACCAATGCTAGAGCTATAAACATCTGTTTAAAACAGTTTTCCATTGAGGACTATTGCTTTTACAAGGGAAAACATCATGTGCTTACCATTGCATCATGCTGAAAAATGTCTACGCTTCTGTGAGGCAAAAATTATATGACTTTAACTCTTTCCCCCAATAAACTGTCAATAAAAGCTGCCCCATTCATGCACAGTGGACATTCCCAGAGGTTGTGTGTGGAAAGAAGACATCACTGGCAGAGCCATGCAATAAAAAATATATTTCTACATGCAGTTCAAAAAAATCTGACTCACATTGGGATGAAGGGGGACCTCAATCCATTGAATTTCATCAGGAACAATCCCTTTTCATACAACAGAAAAAGTACTTAGAAGAAACTAAATTTTAAAAAGTGAATAAAAATAAGTTACCACTTTCCATGTCAAGGCTCTATAACATATTAAGTGGATTCCCTTTTCAAAACTCTGTTTGTTCTCATGAAGTCACATATATTATTATTTCTAAATAATGATGAGTTCTCTTAACAATCTACCAAATTTATTTGAAAGCAATGACTAGGCTTTGTGAGGTGCATCTGGCTTGATGTTTTTCTAAAATCTAGTCTGTGCTCTCCCACACTATAACCATCAGGCACGTGCCACTTTTATTTTTTTTATTTTTTATTTTTTTCAAGTCAAGTTTTCCAGTTTTCTTTTTCTTTTTCTTTTTTTTTAAATTTTATTTTTTGGTTTTTCAATTACAGTTGTTCCATTTTTCCCCCATTGCTCCCCGCTCCCAGCCCATCCCTTCTCCCCCAATCATATCCCTCCCCGTTGTCCACGTCCATGAGTCATTCATACACGTTCCTTGACTAGACCCTTCCCTTACTTATCCCCCTTCTTTCCCTCCCCCCTCCCCCCTACTGACTACTATTCTAGTCTTTGCCTGTTTAGTTCGTTTGTTTGTGTTGCTCTTTAGTTTCCTGTATTAGGTGATATTATATGGTATTTTGCTTTCTTTGCCTGGCTTATTTCACTAAGCATAATTCTGTCTAGTTCCATCCACGTTGTTGCAAATGGCAGGAGTTCCTTCTTTCTTTCTGCTACATAGTATTCCATTGTGTAAATGTACCACAGTTTTTTGATCCACTCATCCACAGATGGGCACTTAGGCTGTTTCCAGCACTTAGCTATTGTAAACAGGGCTGCTATGAACATAGGGGCATAGGTTTTTTTGAATTAGGGTTTTAGGATTTTTCGGGTATAATCCTAGCAGTGGAATCACTGGTTCAAAAGGCAGTTCCATTTTTAGTTTTTTGAGGTAATTCCATACTGCTTTCCACAGTGGCTGCACCAGTATGCATTCCCACCAGCAATGCACCAGGGTTCCCATTTCTCCACATCCTCGCCAGCATTTGTTGTTTGTTGATTTGTTGATGATGGCCATTCTGACAGGTGTGAGGTGGTATCTCATTGTAGTTTTTACTTGCATCTCTCTGATGGCCAATGATGTTGAGCATTTTTTCATGTGTCTATGGACCTTCTGTATGTCCTCTTCAGAGAAGTGTTTGTTCAGGTCCTTTGCCCATTTTTTAATTGGGTTGTTTGTTTTCTTGATGTTGAGTCGTATAAACTCTTTATGTATTTTGGAGATCAGTACGTGCCACTTTTAAAAAAGATTTTCTTTATTTATTTTAGAGAAGGGGGAAGGGAGGGAGAAAGAGAGGGAGAGAAACATGAATGTGTGGTTGCCTCTCGTGTGCCCCCAACTGGGGACCTGGATGTGCCCTGACTGGGAATCAAACCAGCGATGCCTTGGTTAGCAGGCCAGCACTCAGTCCACTGAGCCATACCAACCAGGGCACATGTCACTTTTTAAATTGCATTTTGATTTAATTCAAATTGGGTGAAACTCCATTCCTCAGTCACACTACCACTATTACAAATGCTCAATACCCATTCACATGTGACTACCATATTGATTACTGTTATAAAACATTTTTGTTATTACAGAAGGTTGTGCTGGACAGTGAAGGTCTAGCATCTCTTCACTTGGTTCATGATTATTTCATCTTAAAAGTCAATAAAAGAAATAAGTATAAAAAACACTCATAGAAACATAAAGTTTAGATATTGGAGAAATAGAAAAAATGCAGGGTTTGGCCCAGATTTATGCCCTTCTTCCAGGTGAGATCATGTCATTTTGCATTTATAAGGTGAAGTGACTGAGGTCAAGAGACACCAGGTGACTGGCCCAAATTCACACAGTGAAACAGGCGTCAGATAAGAGATTTGAACTTGAGACTCTTTTTTCTTATGCAGTGTTTCTTTTATAATTTTACACTGCTTCTTTTCCTTCCATTGTTAACCTTTAAAAGACAAAGTCCAATGGATTTTGATTTTATTGACTTTGATAATAATTATTTGAAATTTAAAGCCAGTAAAAACATGTCTATAAAAACAGATTCACAATAAAGCCATAAACAAAAATACATAACGCATTATCATATGTAATACATAAAAAATAATTGTTCAAATTATTGAGCTTTAATGCTCCACAAACAGCAACACATAACCTGGGCATTTCATCTCACTAACATAAATAATAACCCTATAAATTATCTTTATTATGCCAACTGCACTGATGAGGAAACAAACTTGAAAAGGTTGAATAGCATGCCTGAGATCACAAAGCAAGAGAGAAGCATATGTTCAAAGATTTAAATCTAGGAGTGTTTGACTCTAAAAAACCATTTCCTCTATCAAAGCACTTTATAGGTGATCCCCTGTGAAGAGTGGAGAGTGGGTACATCTGCAGGGAAAAGATTCTCTAAGTGTTCACACATCTGTACTATTGCATGAAGGTTTTGTGTGTGTGTGAGAGAGAGAGAGAGACAGAGAGAGACAGAGAGAGAGACAGAGAGAGAGAGAGAAAGAAACTATTTTTCTTATATTACCATTTTGATTGACTTGTTCCCAGGGAATTAATTGATATGTTAAAGATGATAGAAAAGGAGGAGAGGTTGAAGAGGTAAAAAAGTAAGGATGTATTAGTTTATTAAGTATGGATTTATTAAATTTAAAAAGCAAACAATTCTTCACTGTTTTCTCTGGTCCAACTTCTTTCTCTCTGTGACTCTTCTGTCTCTTGTTCATATGCATGCTGAGAGAAAATTTAGTTTTTAAGGTGTGGGTAATATTTATATCTAACAGAAAAGAGTGGATCTTACAAATAGGAATGTGAATGCAATACTCATTTTCTCATCCTTAATAAAACAATGAAAACGTATTTATTATTTCTTATGTTATAGAAATTGTGCCAAGTTTTAAGTATACTAAAATAAATTCAGCAGCAACTGTGGGCTGAGGCATAGCTAACCTGTAAGATAAATGATGAATTTAAACAATACAAAATCAAATGATAACTTAGTAAAAAATGTGAAATATGAGACTATTTGGGACAAGTGTCTGGTGAGGGATTACAATCAGTATATGGATTATCAGGCTGTTTATTAAAATAAGTATTCATTCTATTGAGAGTGTCGTTGTTGTAACAGGAACAAAATGACAATTCATCTGTAAGATGTACCTCATTCTATCCTGCTTCATCCAAATGCAGGAGTCTCTACAGAGAATGGCGGTACTCTTCAACTTTGCCATATGTTTCCTACATACGCTACCTATGCTGCATTTCCTTTTAATACATGAATAATCTGACTCCTACCTCATGTTATCTTGAAACCTAATGAAATAGATACATATGTTAGCATGTGTCCAAACACATCGGGTAGACCTATCATGATTCTCAGTATGAAAATATTAAAATAACATTATGGAAATATGAAGAGCTTTGCATTTGAATGAAATGCTTTTGTATTAAACGTTCCCAGCCTCAGAAGTTGTCTCCTGCCTAATTGAGTCAAGCAACAAATGGGCATATGATCTGGAGAAATACACCCTTCACAATTTTTATTTCTAGGTCAACTATAAGCTGAGCATGTCTGTCCTGTTTTCCAGATGACCACTGAAAGAACTCATTCCTTTCGAACTATTTTTCATACTGCTGTATCTTTCAATTTATCAAATGTGGAGGCTCGAGGCTCTCAAACCATGTGCAAGCCATACCCTGGCAGGGAGATGATGGGGATCTTCTTTTAGCAACTGATCAGCAGGCCTGGCCTTGCACTCCTCATGCTCAGAGAAGCAAGCAAGGGCCAAGACAATGGTGAAATGCGTTATCTCTGTTTTTATCTATTCTCTTTTCATAAGTCCCTATTACAATCAAATTTTAAAACCAAGTCCACAGTTTTAAATATGAATTTAAGAAACCTTGAGAAATATCATATTACACCTTCAGAGTACCTTTAATTTAAACTGTCAAAAGCAAATGCTTTCCTTGTACATGGTGTTTGCCTTTTCAGAAACAGGAGCATGCAAATTGAGTCTCAGTTTTACTAAGTAACTACCTGGAATTGCAGGATTCTCAGAGTCAGAAAGTGAAGCCCACACACCATGGGAAAAAGACATGTTCTTATGACTTGACAATTTATTTTCCCAAGGCTTTCTAATCATTTCATCTATTTAAAATTTTAATACATTTAAATATAATCTTCCCCTGAAATACTTCACTAATTAAAAAAAAAAAGACAGCTTTCAAAATAACTTTCTAAGAGGAAGAAGCACAACAATCTAAGTCAGTCTCAATATTTAAAAAATAATAATGAAGGAAAAAAGTCTGGTGCACTCATTGTCATTCCATTTTATTTTTTATTTGTTTTTACTATGTTTATTATTTTTGCCTCAGCACTTTAGTTTCACATTGTTCTTTATTTATTTATTTATTTTTTCAGTAATTCTTAGGTAATTCAGTGATATGGATTCCATTTTATGAATTATTTTTCTCTCTTTTTGGCGGGGAGCAAGGGAAGAAGGCTATTCAATAAGGGACAATAGTCACTACTTCAGTTTAAAAGAATTAAGTAATGAAGAGGTTGTGTATCAAAACATATCCACAGCGGATCTGAGGGAGGCTGGCATGGGCTTGCTCTGAGTAGTCTGGTCACACAGAGTATGATCGTGTTTGTGGATTCATCAAAACAGTCAAACATTTGGCACAGAGTCACAACTTCTTACTATTTATGACTGACCTTTCAAAAACCCATCTCTGCCCTGGCTGGTGTGACTCAGTGGATTGAATACCAGCCTGCAAACCAAAGGGACACCGGTTCGATTCCCAGTCAGGGCACATGCCTGGGTTGCGGGCTAGGTCCCCAGTTAGGGGCACATGAGAAGCAACCACACACTCATGTTTCTCTCCCTCTCTTTCGCCCTTCCTTCCTTTCTTTCTAAAAATAAGTAAATAAAATCTTTAAAAATAAAATAAAAAACAAATCCATCTCTGTTCTCTTTCAACTCTCCAATCAGCCAATAGAGCAGTGACCACTAGTATGTTCCAATTTTATAACCTAGTGAATTAGTAGAGTATTTTTAGAGTCATTTAAATAATCCCGTCATTTGGTTAAAAATCCTTAGAAGTTTAAACTATCTTGATTACCTTAATCTTTGGGATAACCTAAGTTAGCAGTGTAAATCACTCTATTAGTTAATGCATTTGGATGTGGTGCAGACAGTTACCATTCCCCTACTTTTACAATGGTGAAAAGAACAAATTTATATCAGCCAAAATTGCTGGAAAATTGATCTCTTTGACTGTAAATATCCCAGATGATTGATTTATGTTATTTAGCTTCTTTAACCTCAAGAAATATTCATTGATCATCTTCATCAGCATATGAGGTTTTGACTGATTAACTAAAAGTCAGTAAATAACTAGTCCAATGGCATCCATATGAGAGCAGTGAATAGAAGTGAATTGTAAGAAGTACCTGTTGAGTCATAGACAAATTATGGTTGGATTTTGAAAATAACAATCTTTAAAACTACAGCTCTATTTATTATAAATCTTACACAAAATGATTTTTAAGGGATAATGTTCACATTCATATAATCTTTTACAATTAAATCTAAAATATTTCAATCATTACAAAACTTTAGGTATTTGCTACTCCTTCCTTTTTCTATTAAAGCTGCTTTGGCTCAGGTCCTTATTGTATTTGCAATGCTCCTGGACTTACATCCATATTTTAAATCTTTTCCCCAGAGATGTCCCTTTCAAATTGCAATGGAGTGAGCTATCGAAGTTTAATTTGATTTGGATCCCCCTGCTTTAAACCTTCTGTTGTCTATAACAAAGTCCAAGCTCCTAAGCCTGGCCCACAAGGTCACCCAAAATCTTATTTCTTCTCTGCCCCGCCCCCTTTTTTTTACTACTTGCCGACTGACGTATCTGGTCTGTTATAGTTTCCTACATACTCAAACATGCTACACCCCCACGTACATACAGACGCCACCATAAATACAACAGCATCTTGCCAACTCTTACACTAAACCAACGGAGCTGCCCATTTCAATAATCTGAGCCAGCAAGAACCATTGCATGAGCAGATGGCCTTCAGGTGTTCAAAACAGGTTTTCTGATTTCTTTTCTGTGCAGTTAGAGTAACCAGCACCGACCTGTTGGCCACTAAAGCTCCCTGAAGTTTTCGTGGAAATTGAGTGGCTGAAATCTAAGGAGTGCAAAAGGCTAGGAGAGAAGTCAAATTCATTTCATAGGAATATTAAAGATATGTGGTCTTCATTTGTGCTTTCATTTGGTGAGAATGTAAGAAGGGATTCTTTTCTTTCTATATTTTTGTGAGGCTTTCTCAGTTCAATACAACATTCTAACATGTGATGGCCTTCCAGAATCCTCCCCAAAAGGTGAGAATATCCCAAAGTGTTCATTATTTCATAGGGCCATGTTGGAGTAGTTTGACTACGTGATTAAATCATAACTCTTTGAAGGGTTATGGTAATGAGAATTCCAACATGGCAAAAAAGGCATTCACCAAAAATCTTATAATACCTTCTGCCTCTGGAAATTACTTTCTTTCTCTGAAAGAACCTGATTCCAAAAGAAAAAAAGAAAATGTTAGTGTTAAGGAATAGATAATATTTAAGATCTGTTAAGACATTCAAATGGATGGGATGGAAAGTTGAAGGGTGAGTAGGTTGGTCTAGGACAGCGATTCAACCAGTTATGCCATAAGAATGTTTAAAACATACAATACTGAACTATTTAGTCAGGAGCACTGAACTTTTTCCCCTTACAATGTCAAATTTAAAAATGACAACAGCCAACATAATAGCTGTCCAGGTGAATAAATAAAAATTATACCCATTTTTGTCATATTGGTAAAAAACTGATTTTTTGATGTGCTGCAGAATTTTAGTAACTAATTTATATGTGCCATGAGATAAAAAGATTGAAAATCAGTGGTCTAGAAGAAACATGAATTTCAGCCATTAAAGAACCCCTTACTACCCACCCACATTCCTCAGTCACTGATGCCAAGTATTTTAAAGATCAAGAGCACCAGGTTTATTTATTTATTTTAGGGGAAATCCTCATCTGGATTCCAGAAGGGAACTTAAGAAAAAAAATGCTTATATTTAAGATAACTCCTATAGCAAGCTCTCCCAACCACTTCACTTGATGATAGAGAGACCTTACTACTTAAAATCTCTTTAAAGATAGTCCAATAAAGTTAATGACCTCAAACAAAATATTATTAATTCTACTAATATTAATAGATTGCATTAATAGTTTCTTGTATAGTATCCCTTTAAACTTAAAAAAATGGATGTGGAAACATATTTCTTACAAGAAACCTTGCTGCCTTAATCAACCTTAAAAGTAGATTTTCTGATATGTATTTTGCTTCTAATGAGTATTTATTAAGGTTGATGAGGGTTTATGGCTTTTTGTTCTTGTTGTTTTTCTTGCTTTTCTGTTGGCTGCAAAACAGCACCACGTATTAGACCAGTGCGGTCAGACCGTACCTCGGTTCAGTAACCTTGGTGCTTGAATTCTGCCTAAGAAATAATTCAGAGCCTAGACTATAAGAGAAAATTTATTGAGAAAATCACAGAGGTAGAAGTGAGTGGTAGGATAAATGTGCTTAAGGAACAAGATATAGAGGCAAAGGAAGGGTCCCTGGAGCTTAGGGGAAAGAGAGAGGAAAAAAAAAAACACGCCTGGGGGAAGGGGTGGGGAGAGGCATGGCGTGGACCATAGAGGAAGCCGCCAGACCTACAATTCTTTGTAAGTACAAATGTCCTGACAATGAGGTTCTACAGGAAATTCTGTAGGAAACTTTAAACTGCATTCAACGTTAGAAAATTCTTTTGTATATTTATTTTGGTGAAAGACAGAAGGGGAAAAGGGAAAGGTATAACAGGGAGTAAGTGGGCTCATGAGGGTCTTATGAGGGTAGTGGGAGGATTTGAACACATGCAGAGTCTGCCTCCAGATTCTGCACTATCTGATATATGACATTTTGGGGGACAAATTTGACAAGAAATGATGATGGGTCAAATACCAACCAGAGCATGCAGGAGAATAAATTGTCCGGATGGATATGTCATGGCAGCTTCTCCAAGACGGCAGGAGACAAGGTTGAGAGTAGGATCATTTTCTTTTGTACATGTAGAGTTTGCCATGCCTATAAGGCATTAGGAACTCAGAATTTGACACCAGTGAAGTTTTCTTACAAAACCACAATTGTTACATTTTTAAATGCCAAACTAAAATCTAGGATGATTTAATAATATCTCAGAGACAAACATGTACTTTTGGGTTAAAGTCTTAACTTACTTAGCCTTCGAGTTGAATAATTCATGGACTTAAACATGCTCACTTGTGTTGTTTAGTACTTTTTTTCAAAGGCAATTCAATTAGGGAAGAAGCTAAAACTGCTATTTAAATCCTATTAGTGTGAGCTCTGTGCTGTAATCTGAATGTTTTTATTTTAGTGGAATTTCACTGTAGCTGGTGTATCGTATTTCTGACATACACAGCCTTCCCTCCTCACCCACACAGTCTCTTGCAAGCTATCCAGTGACCCACGTTGAATTAGCAAGTGACAGGAAATCCCTTTATAAAGACTCAGGACTCTGTGAGGGCTGTTGCCCTACGAAAAGCTACCTGAAAAAGAACTGAAAGCTTTTAATCTTGCTTGTTTGGGAGGCAATGGTAGAGAATGAGAACTGGCCACCAGTATGAAGCTATGGAATATATTTTTTTGATCTTCATCCTTGCACACATTTCAGTGTTTAATCATATATGTTTTTTCTTATGAGTAACCTGTGTATGAATGAATACTTTTATATCCTTTATACTAAAACATTTGAGATACGGGGGTCTCACTTTTGGATTATATGGGGAAATGTAACAATAAAACAGGTTTGGAGATTTAAGATAATTTGGGGCGGCCAAGAAAATATTGTATTAATCAGTTTGTCTTCCTGAACCAGTATACACAGAGAAGGAAAACTCTGACTCCAAAAAACCTCCGCTGCCTTGTGGCATACCTCTTCAGGGGAAAGGCTAAGGGAGTAAACCCCGACAGAAAATCCGGAGCCGGAGTCCCTAAGGCGGTTTGACATTGTAGTCAACACCGGCAACTCCTGCGGCGCACCTGAACCCAAGCTGTATTGACTCCGTCTTTCCCTTGGATCCTTCAGCTGCGAAGAGAGGGGGGGTCTGCTGCATGGGCAACAGCAGACCCTCCATATCACCCTGCCCAGGCTCTGTAGCTTCAGCTTCACTGGAGAGGACACTCCAGCATCATCGCAAGGTGTCGATTCAACACGGGAGGAGACAGATACCGTGTCACTCCCGAGTCGGACTGCACAGCCATTCTCGGCGGTGCAGATAGACTCTTAAGAAGCTACACCATCGTCTCTCGAGACGGACGGCTGCCGACGACGACGACTTCCTGAACCTTTTAACTTCTTTCATCAGTACCTTTTCAATTCTGAATGTAAGTAAAAGAACCAGGTGAAACATATAACAGTCTCCATTACAATCACATCAAATAAAACACAAACAGAAAAGGAAAACAACCTCCTCACAAATCTGTAAATATACTTATATATAATCACCGCAAAACACCCACTCTTTCAGCTTTTAATTAACTTCCCTGTACAGATGTTCCTTTCTGATTAATCCCTTGTACCCCAAACTCCACCTCAGCATCTGCTTTAAAGTAACCTACCTGTGACAGTATCATATACTGAAGCACAATATATGAATCCAAGCAGCATAAAGCTTTGATGCTAAACACTAGAAAAATCTACTGTGGTTAAATCATGGTATGGGGGCCTCTGTCCTCCCTAGTGAACTATGCCCACCAGACATGGAGTTTGGAAACCCTGCCCCCACCCCATTGCCCTCATTGACATGGGGAATTGGGGGCTGAGAGGGTCTCAGTGACCCACGGGGTCAGGCAGCGTATGGATGGGGTCTAAGCTCACGGCCTGTGTTTCATTTTGGTACATTCAGGCTGATCCAGGTCAATCACATGTCATCTCTCAAATTCAATCAAATTTTAAATCAAGATGATCTAAAATGATTGCCCTTAATACCATATTTTAAAATTTACAATAGAAGTTTTGATTCCTCATTTGCACTCCTCAATGTCCCATCCGCTTCAATTCCCAGTATCACCCTCCCTAATGGATTTGTGAAGAGGAGTTTCATAAATTAGATGAAAGCAGACCAGCTCCGTCAAAGAACAAGGCTTCGTCTGGCTAAGAAGTCTCTCTTGCAACTGGATAAAACCCTTTATGATGGGACTTGGGGCCTCAACAAAAGTGAAAATCATTCCATATTTTTGATTGACCAGCAGGTCTTTCAGATGAGCACATACCCACAGTTAGTTAAAGGATTTAAGCCATGCTACAAGCCAAATCCAGGGTTGCTGAGCTTTGCAGCGCTAGGGCTCTGGCATGGAGTGAATTAGGGTTTAAAATATTCTGGTCCAAAGCATGTTATGTACGGTCTGTGTAAAGTGGTTATTCTCAACTGGGGGTAATTTTGCCTTCCAGGGGACATTTGGCAGTGTCTGAAAACATTGGTGGTTGTCACACTGGTACATGCTACTGGCATGGAGTTGGTAGAGGCTAGAGATACTGCTAAACATCCTACCATTCACAGGACAGACCCTGCGACAAAGAATCTTTGGTAGAGAAACGTCAATTGTGTGGCTGTTGAAAAACACAGATCTCATGTCATTGTCCTGCTGACTTATCAGAAGCAGCAACTGGCACTGGAAAGAGAGGCCTGGGCCAGGAATCCCAACAGTGAGCATTGCTGTCATGGGTGAGTTCCTCCCACAGAGGTTCCAAAGAACATTTTCACTTGCTAACTGTGCTTGATTGCTTTGCTCTCAATGCCCCTTCCAGGCTGACCTCACCTGGGCTAATTAGCTGAAACTCCCGCTCATGCACAGGGGTGTTCCAGGAACGCACTGGGGGCGAGGATGACGCCATGATGAAATGAGGCTTGTCAAATTAGCTGTAATTAAAAACAGCTTAGGCGTCTGTGCCCTGTTGAGATCAAAATGCTATTTGAGGTTGAAATGTTACTTAAAAGGGGGATCTGATATATAAAAATAGCAGCAAATGAATTACTTTATGCTTTTCAGAGAGATTAAAACTGAGCATTAACATCTTTTTAAATTGCCTCTGAGTTTCACTCAGATCTGGCATGTTTCATGAGACTCCTTACATATTGCTCCCCATTTTATTATTGGGAAAGAACTTTGCATGTTGGCAATGGCAGAAATGACACTGGCCCCAATTTCAGGTTCTCCCTCAAATCTGTGATGCCCAAAAAAACACAAAGTTACCGACAGCAGACCATCCACACCAGGCCCTTCTTTGTTGTGTATCCTCAGAGTCTCCCAGAATATGGACTTAGATGTCCCATATACAAAATGTGACATTGGTGGTGAGAAGGGAGGTACAAAATCAGGAAAGACTGTCATCTAACTCCGAAGGTAGTTAAAAAAAAAAGAAAAGAAAAAAAAAGAAAGAAAGAAAGCTGCTCCAAGTAATGATATTTGAACTGAATTTTGGAAGCTAAATTAATAAGGTCGAACAAGAAAGGGAGAGCTGTGAATAAGAAAAAATGGATTCAACTCAGCATGTAGGAAAATCCTATGAGAGGGATATTTCAACAAAAAATTTCAAATGTATTTGAACTTGGGCTAGTTTTCAAACTTGGATTCAGGCAGAGAATCATATAGTCTTAACTTTGCTCTTGGCTCCTATCAAAATAAGCCTTTTAATTCTCCCAGGGGTATGGTCTGTTAATACTGAAATATCTTTTGCTTTATCTGCTGACTTTTTCTTTCTTTCTTTTTTTTGCCTCAGGGTGAATTAGTTTGAACAATATTCAGGAGGTTTCAGATGAACAGAAACTTATTCATTTCTGAGTGAAAGCTACATATTCTTTCCTGTTAACAACAATTTTAATTGTATTCACATTTAGTCTTTCGTAATGCACTCACAGAAAAATACTACTTTAGTTGAGCTAAGGAACTCGTCACTGCAGCACAGTTTCAGAGAAGACTTTCTCCTTCATATTAAGGAGCCACCGAGGAACTGTTTATTTGCTTGCCTCGCAGTCACCCAGCTGTTACTGCCACTTGTGGCCTCAGTGCTAATTGCAGAGTGTCCCTAATTTATACCCGCTGGTAGATCTGATCACCGCAGTACCTGGAGGGCGAGCTTTAATTAGAGAAATTTCTGAACAAATGGTCTAAAGCGCTTGTTTAGCATGATTAAATGCAAGAGGGTTCCCCCACCCTTTTTAAAAATGAGCCTTTACTCCATACTAAAAGTTTGCAGATAAAAAGCAACATCGGTTCTAATTAAGGCCTATAAAATGAGCGGCAACATCACCCCTGAAAACCAATTGGATTTTGTTGTTTGCAGCTGAAATGTATGTGACTTGCTGCTGCATTTATTAAATGGCTCTCGGCTTGTCTACTTTGCCTCAGTCAGAACTAACAAGGTGAAACAGCAAACTGATTGAAAAAGGATAAACTGTGAAAAGATGATACACTGATGTGTGATGCTAGTTCAGCTGTGGCTTATGAAAACAGATTAGAATCCTGTTCATTCTCACCTGCTCATCTCCAGGCACTTGAACAAGCTAACATTACATTAAACCTTCCAAGCTGTTAATAGGTAGCAAGGTACCCTATGAATTAATATGTAATCATCTCCCTGTCAGCTGAAGTGCAAATAAGATAAATATCATAATAGGATCAACAAACTTGGACAATCCAAAAAATAATTAAGGTCAACCTCATTGTTTAGATGGAATACTCCGGCTTAATGTCAATGTCATCACAAAGCGCAATGAAACAAATTTGACTTGAAGAGTTTAGAAATCTCTGTCACTTTGCATCAACCTCTGTGAGAAGTGTATTATTCTTAATCATCAGCCATTTTTTTTTGTGTGTGTGTGTGCGCCTCCTTCTGCTAGACCTCTTTTGGAAAACATATTAAGTTTAGAAATTTTATTTCCTGTTTGAATACACAAGCAGGACATAGTAAAGTGTGATTGATTATCTGATTCTTCTGAGAAAACTTTTAGATACAATTTCTATTTTTTATTTTTTGGATCCTTGACATCAACTTTCTCAGTGAATATTATCACTGGCTGAACATTAAAATTATTTTTTTTAAGATGCCAGTGCCTCAACCCAGACCAAGTAAATCTGATTACCTGGAGATTTGTTGTAGACATAGGGGCTTTTAAAAGGTGTTCCTTATATTTCTGATGCACAATGAGGGCTGAAAGTCCACCAAAATAATCATTGACTGAATTGTGCTTTAAACAGCAATCTTCAAACAGGACTCTGAATTGAGGGCTCCACTATTTTATGATGTGACCCCAAACACATCACTCAATTTGTCCTGGACCCAGTGATTGATAATCTCAGGTTTTGATTTAAACCAAGGAATTAAATTAACATTATTTTCATTATATGTTCATTACCTCTAGTATATGATGCCAAAACAAATAGAATAGATAATTTTCTTGCTCTATGATGTCTCTGGTCATTAGGATAATATCTATTATAAAGTGATTTCAGAAAGTGAATCCCATTTCCTGGGGAATAATATGCAGTTATTGTGCCTGATGGGAGGTTTAGGGGTACTAAGTGCTGCCTCTGTCTTTACCAATGAATGGCTTCCTCCTTTGTCCATCACGGAAACATATGTGTATCACTGATGTAGCAGTTCGTTCTATGTACCCAGGGGTGTAAAAGGACAATTGAATTTACAATAAACTAGACCTGTGTGAAAATTAAATCCATAAATTTATAATCTGGGCATTCACTGACTCAAAGACTCACTCATGGCTTTGATTCATTCATTCATTCATTCATTCATTCATTCAATACTCTGCTGATTTATTCATTAAACAAATAGGTATTTGCCTGACAATGGATTAAACACTAGGCCTACAGTATCAGAAATCCCCAGCTGCCCACATCTGTAACCACATATTAATTTTACACTCCCTTTTATTTCTTCCATTTCTTTGCTTCTCAGGTTTTCCCAGGCTATTCATAATAAGTAGTGGGCAGCCATTATGTCAGCAGGAGGAAAAATCCTCCTAAAATGGTGTCAATAAAGTAGAGAGTCAGTAATAGAAAAAGGAAGACTGATTCTGTATTGTATTAATTGAGCTCCTGGATTTAGCTGTATCTATAACTACAGCTTACACTTTTCATTTGTGAGCCAATAACTTTCCTGCTTTGGCTTAAATAAGTTGGTGTATCATTTGCAAATAAGAGTCATGACATATACTCTAATATCTTGCCATTAATAAATCACAGCTTTACCATTCCTTGCTTTTTACCAAAATTTATTCATTTATTCATTCATTCATCCATTTTAACAAGAGATAGGTTTAATAAAAAATGCCGACTTTCTTTACAGCTTACAATACAGCGGGAATACCTTAAGATGTTATTTTATTCAGTTCAGGCTGCCATAATAAAATAGCATATACTGGGTGACTTAAACAATAGAAATTTATTTCTCTGTTCTGGAGGCTGAGAAGTCCAAGATCAAGATGCCAGCTCGTTTAGTTTCTGGTGAGAGCTCTGTTCCTAGCTTGCAAGGAGCTGCTTCCTCATTCTCTTTTCTTCTTATAAATCCACTAATTCTATCATGAGGACCCCACCCTTAGGATTTAATCTAACCCTAATTACCTCCCAGATCCTCAACTCCAAATACCATTACATTGGGGCTTCCACAGATGGACATTCAGTTCATAATGGATATCTAGATAATATTAAATGGAATAATCTTTTAAACTCAATTTTGAAGTTTCTGTATGTGTATCATTTATGCTTTTTTTTTCTTTTAAACATTTTTCCCTCCCCCACAAAAAAAGACAATATGTTTGAGAAAACTATCTTATCTAAAAGAAATTTAGAAAATATGGACTCCTTTATACATCTAAGTTGCTTCTCTGGTACATATGGGATGGTTTGTTTATTAACTTCATGTCTCCTTGTTTAATCTTCTTTTGAAGGGTCTTTTTTTGGTTAAGCAAATAAGGTGCTTTTTGGAATTTTTTGTACCTTTTGTCAACTAATAACATAGATGTTATGCTTATGTTGCCGCATAAGGATTTTTTTTTAAATTCATAATATTGTCTCTGTAATTATTTAAAGCTTATTAGATTTGGTTTAGTAAGTCCCTGAATTGGTTACCAGATATTACATAATTAAGTTATTTATTTATTTATTTTTATAATAGCAAATGACACTGTGAAAAATAAAACTTTGGATTTGGATTTGTCCATTTTCAGATAGTATAATTTTACTAATCTAAACATTATGAGCTTGTTCAAATGACATAGTTGTTCTAAAATGGTAAACTAATTTATAGTGCAACCAACAATGTATATTATTTTTTATATCAGCTCTGACTGTTAATTTTAAGATTTTTGGATGATTATTAAACAACACATTAATATCCAATGATGTGAAAAGCATAGAAAATTATAAAGAACTAAGTAAAAATTGTCCATAATTTCACTACCTATGCTTTCTCTTTTAATTGCTTTTTGTAAGTTTGGTTTTATGAAATTTGTATCATCCTGATTATACAATATTGATTTTATTTTTAAAAACCTTAGTGTAGTGAGAGCTCTTTTCATTAAGTTAACTACTTTAAAATTTATATTTAAACTAATATAATTATTAAATTTTATAATTATGATTGATACCAAAATTGAAACACTCCTTAGTGGTAGAGGCTATTTCTAATTCTCCCTTACAAATGTTGCAATGAGGAGATTTTAAGGCATATTTTTAGCAACATATTTAAAATTGTTATTGAAAATCATTTTCTTAGGATTGAATTCCTGTATGAGTTCTAAATGATGTTATTTACAAATTATATCAAATAGAAATTATCATTCAGAAAATCTTAGTATTCATTGTTTTCTGACAGTCTCAGCCAACTCAAGGGCTAGTAGAAGATAGAAAAAAATTTTAGTCACTAATAAGTAAAATACATGTATATACACATTAAAATGGCTTTCTAGAAATTCTTACATTAATACATTTTTATTTCTATTTTAAGCACTAAATTATATATGAACATATGGGCACAGCAAATACATGAAAAATAAACAACAGTAGTTATCAAAACAAAGCATATCATATACGTCTGATTATTTATCCAATAATTAGATTTAGTGGTCATAGTAGAAAAAGTCATGAAATCTTAAATAGAGCATTTGGTAGAATTTCACACACAAATAAACATGAAAATATTTCATTTGACAAGATGTCAAATCAAATTACATTGAAATAGTTTTCCATTAATCAAAACAGAGCTACTTTGTAACTAGCTTCGCCACTAACTAGGTATTTGATTGCATAATGATCATTTTCTTTTGTTATCTCAAATTCATTCTTTGCTCACAGAAATTGTATGCAACCACGTCCAGGCCCTACTTAAAAGGCTCTAAAAAGACCTGCAGGATTAATAGGAGAATCAGCTGAGACTTTTTTAGACGTGACCAACACACCATTCACGTTTCAGGTAAGTGAGAAGTCGAGGAATGCTGCCAAATCCAGGTGCTCCTGCGTCTATCTATTGGTGCACTTGATGTCATTGGAGCCTTTTCTCTCTGTCAGTGTGTCTCCCTCCCTGTGTTAATTTCCTTAGCATAGTTTTCATTCTTAAGCAATCCACACACACCCCATGGTGGTAGAAGACTATAGTCTTATTGCTGTGTATGTGAATATCTCAAGCAAATAACTATTGGCCATGTTGTGTTCACCTGGTCCTTAGTATTCACTATCTCAGTGCAAAAGAAAATCGAACCTCTTGCAATAATTCTAGCAAGTGATGACTGCGTTTGGCCCAACTAAGGTGCACCAAGCCCCATTTCAATCTTTGTGCACCTTTGTTGGCTGTCTCTGAGTCATCTACTCTCAACATCCCACAGGAAATGAGGTAAGGGAAAGGAAGGGGGTGAAGCTATCCCTGAGCATGTGGATGGAGACATGATTTCTAAAAGTCAAAATAAATAAATAAATATTTTTTTTCTTTCTGGAAGTGGGAAAGAATGAAAAAAAGTCACACAGCACACATCCCTACACAGGTGACAGAATCCAAGGGTGTCAGTCTAGCAGGGTTTGGCACGGTGGCTATATGATCCTCACGGTCAAAGAGTGACTTAATACTTGTAGTATTTTAAAAGTTCTCAAGAGGTATCTGCTTTTACTCCTACATTATACAATTAACCTTCCATGAAAAGAAAATTTTACTCAGAGACTGGAGGGATTGTACCGGCTTAAGAAACACTCAGGAAACGTGCTGAATGTTTTAGTCGCCCAGTGCTGGTTAGCAGAGACCTACGTCAGCGACAGGCTCTTCTAGGAGTGGGCTGCAGGCTCAGTGGCCTCTAAGCAGGGACAAAGGACAACGAAGTCTAAAGCAGACCAGCCTCAGTGAACAGCATTAAGTAGCTCATTTTTGCCTGACTGCTGGCTTTAGATGACAATTCTTTTGAGAAAACAAAAGGCTTAAAAAAATAAAAGTGAAAATAACTTGAATCTGATTGGTTCTGTTCCTCTGGATAATGCTGAGAACTCCACTAGAATTAAGAACAGTTTCAAGGAATGAACTACATGTGAAATATTTATATATGAATACATAAATACACAAACATATATGTTATATATAAGTTAATAAATAATCCTATATCTAATAAATAATATATAGGATATAGATAATACATAAATACTATATACATAAAATAGTAAATATATATACACATATATGATTTATTTTTCTATTTCTCTGGGAATGAAAACCCAAAATCAGTTAATGTGATCACTGAGTAATTCATGAGAAAGTACCCAGACAATAAAAGGGAATATAACTGCAATTTAAGAACAGTGTAAAATTGAGAATTAAAAAAAAAAAAAAAAAAAAAAGGAAACCAAGTCTATATGAGGAATCTGACATTGAGCTTGGGTTCAGTGATGGGCAAAATAATAAAGGAAAGACAGTAGGGGAGAAAGTAGTGCTTAGGGTAAGGCTGGAGTTGCATCTAGGACTTGGGCATGTGGGGAAGAAAGGTAATAATCCCAGAAGAAATATCAAGGCAGAAGAGAGTAGATGTGGTTGAAAGAGAGCTGATGAGCAAAGAGACCTGAGGCTAGGCAGAACCCTGACTTAGAAAGTTTGTCTTTGACCTGGACCAGCATGCTTTCTCATATTTTCAAAGGCTCCCATGTTCCAGATGTTCGTTAACCTCTCCCTTTTTTCTCCTAATTTACCTGCTTTTTATCCATCCATTTATTTAGAGTCCTACTTTCTACTGGGCAGGGTGATATCACCCTGCCCAGGCTCTGTAGCTTCAGCTTCACTGGAGAGGACACTCCAGCGTCATCACAAGATGTCGATTCAACACGGGAGGAGACAGATACCGTGTCACTCCCGAGTTGGACTGCACAGCCATTCTCGGCGGTGCAGATAGACTCTTAAGAAGCTACACCATCGTCTCTCGAGACGGACGACGACTTTCTACTAAGATCATAAAAGTGCAAATAGATTCAAGAAATCACCAGTGCATTTCAGTTGGGACCCTTATGGATCGCTTTGGACAGTTTTCCAGTTGACTTCAACGGTCAGTTATTGAGTACCTATGAAACGCTAGGCACCTTGCTCAGCACCGTGGGAGAGATGAGAAAGACTGAACTTAGGTCTCGAAGGGGTTTATGCACATCCATCAGAGTATGGTCGCAACACAATGTGATAAGAGATCATTTGACCATGGCAACAGTGCTTTGGAAGCAATCAAAAGATAGTGATTATTCTGCCTGGGAGAATCAGAGAAGGCTTCATGGAGGAGCTGACACTTGCAAAAGGAGATCTAGAAAATAGGAAAAGGACATATTAACAAGGGAGGAAACACAAGCCAAGCAGACAGAGCAGAAAGTGCCTGGCAGTCAGCAAAGATGACATCAGCTGTGGGTAGAACAGGTCTGGTAAACTGCCCTTAGGGCAGTTTTTCTGTGACCCCTTCAAACACACAGAATCTAAAATGCTGGCTCTTCAAAACTCTTAGGATAGTTTTTCCTATAAAAACTATATCTAGAACAGGGGTCAGCAAGCTTTCTGTGAAGTTCTAGACTTTGCATGTCTATAGGCCCCTGTCACATCTCTGCTATCAGATTGTAAAATCAGCCACAGGCAATATGTAAATGAGCAGGCCTAGCACAATTTTATAGACACTTTTACTTAGAAGGAATTAGCTAGCCTTTCCCAGTGATAAGGACTTCTAAGCTCCTTTCGATGTTTTCTTTTCTGTCTCACCACCCGCTGTGGCCAACCGAGAAAATACTTCCCAATAAAAAGTCATTTTTTTCTAATGTTAGAGATGCCCCCGACTTGCATTTTATTCAGCTGATGTTTTCACCACTTTACTTCTTTTTTAAAATTTGTACAGAATGATAAGAGGGAAAAAATAGAACTTGCTGGGAAAGAAGGCATGAGAAGGCTGTGTGGCAAAGAGATCAGTGTAGCTTTCCCTAGAGCTTCGTGGGCAAAGCACAGAAACGCACACAGATAAGTCACTTTACTTGTCAGAGAGAGATTCAGGTTGTGTCTGTACGATGCTATCACAACCGGGTACCCTGGCTTGATTTTTTGTTCACACACTCAAATAACTACTTTGACAAAATTTCCCACTCAATTGACCTTTGTTACAGGTTGTAAAGATGCAACCTGAAGCCCCTTTGAGACCATTACTTTTTGATCCATCGCCTTTGTCTAAACAGTAGCAATTTCACTAGGGGCTTTATTTATTCTGCTTGTCCCATGTGACTTTCCAGTTCCCATTGAGATATTACAGTGTTTTCTACAGGCCTCTTTCTACCTCTTCCAACTGCCGCTGCCCCCCAAATAGTCTCTCTTGAGATTCAGAAGTGACACTGTCTGTTAGTCACAATAATTCTTTTATGTTCCACTTTATTTTGTTGTTGATTTGCTAATTTTCCAAGTGCAAAAAAAAAAAAAAAAAAAAAGAGTAGTTAAGCCTAATTTCTAGGACTGCGATATCCAAACTGGTTTTCTTAATAGTTCAGAAAATACTGTCAGATTAAGCTGTGTGAGTAGCTTTGAAACAATGATGGCCATGCTAAACTTGACAGATTTAAAGAGTCTACCAAAATTTACTAGCTATTTAGGAGAGAATATAAATGAAATTTCCTTAAGCATGATTGGCATATTATTTAAATTTTTCATAAAAGGGTTAATTCTTATCCATGAAGAAACATTGCTTTTAAAATGTTGTTATTAGAAATTAATATGATAAGATTTATGGTCACTCAGAGTAGCATTTCTCCTAGCTATTACACGTGAAAAAAATTTTCTAAAACACACATTTTTGCCTTTCTACTGGTCTTCTTATTAATAAGCAGATAGTCTTTCTCCTTGTAGTACCATTTTGAAGGTTAATGAAAGAGCTCGTGGCTTTCTTTCAAGGTCATTATTTTAGAGTTTCTTCTCAATTTCGCTAATTATCTCTCTTTCCTTTGTGTTCCCTTTGTGAGTAAGAAATAATCAGTCCTGATATTTCTATTTTGATGCTTTGTTTATGGATTTCTATACTCTTTAAATGGTGAGCTTTTCCAAAGCTGGAATCATATATTCGTTAATTTTTGACTTTTGGTGTTTAGAACGGTATGTGACAAACCAGCAGGCACTTAATTACCAGATGTACACATATTTAGTACAAGGCATTGGTCAAAACATTGTATAACATCTTCCAGTCTTTGGGGCCAGGTATTAGAATTTGGTCCTTTATTTGGTGATAATAAATCTTTGCCTTTAGGAAACAGATAAATGGGAGAAGAGAAGATATTTCTGTAAAGGAAACGATACTCAATAGTTGACATGTCATTTGAGAAGCTAGGTTGCCCAAGCTCTATTAACTATCTGTGCAGATGAGAAGTCCTTCAAATATTCTCTCCATTGCAGATTATCAGTGGAGACCTACAGCTTAAAAGCTTTCTTATCCAGCCCACCATTGACTCTATTCCCAGAAAATCAAGTAATTGTGAGCTAATACAGAACTGACCTTCACAATGGAAAACATGCAATTCACCTTATTACTGTATATCTTTGCCAACAGATTTTGATCAGCTAGGTAGGAGAAAATAATTGGTGGTTGAGACCAAAGGATCAGGCAATCAGAGTTCTGAATTCAAGTTCCAAATCTCACTGCTACTAAGTATGTGCCCCTTGGGTAGAGGGTTATCTAAAATGACTTGGTCAAGTGAATTAATACCTAGGGGAGATGGTGTTGTAAAGATTCAATGTGATGTAATTGTGAAATGCCCATTGATGGTCTCTTATGTGGATACAAAGGGGAACAAGAAGACCCACAAGATCCTTCTTACCAGTGAACTTATCTTCTATTCTAGTGACCCTCTAGAGCGAATACATCAAAAGACTAGGACAGTGCTCAACATACTGCAACTATTATTGCTGTTACTAGTGTAAATGATTAAATCACCTCTTACCCCACAGGTGCCTCCACACAGTAAATAAGAATCTGCATGGCCAGCATTTTCTATCATTATTCTGAAAGGAAAGTGACCCGAGGCTGCAAAGATCCAGGAGTTCAAGCCACAGGCAGGTTGAAATGCCAGAAAATATTGGAAATATCAACTCCTATACTTTTAACTCACTGACTTTTATTTTTTCCCCATGGCTATGCTATCTTCCTTCCCTCTACATTTCTCCAACAGCAGGCCCTCAGCAACCACAGTGGAGGGGGCATGATGGGGTTTCTTATAAGGAGAAAGGTGGTCCCTCACCATGGACTGGGAAAGCTAGCGGGCGAAAGTGTAGCATTGCACTTTCCTGGACCGCGGCCTTTCTTCATTTGACAAAGAGATTCAGTCCGCATTTTTTGAGGATGATGCGAAGCAATGCTTAACTTCATAACCTTCATCTATATCCTTTCTTTTAATGGCTCTAATAGGAAAACTGAAGTTTATATTACCTGATTGAAAAGAGGCTTTATTTGACCTGGAAGTTAGCCTTCCAGTACTCCCCTGATCTTGAGCCATAAACAATTAAATGCCTAGGATTTGTACCTTACAAAATAAAATAAATGAGATAACACTTACTGGTAAACAAGCAATAGTCTATTTCAAAAACAAAAACATAGAATATTACTTTCTGATTTTTGTAGAGCGAAAAGGTTTATTTTGATCTTTTAGAATTTTCCAGCAGAGCTTAATTAATTATAGATTAGATTTCAGAAGTAATATATTCAGGAATAAAATAATACAATGTGTGATAACTCAACCTGATAAATAGGCTAATTTCAATAATGGTTGGTATATAGATCTTTTTCCACCAAGACTTTCAAAATTTAGAAAAACTCATAATGTTTATGTTTTCCACTTAAAGAATGTAGGGGGATTATTAATATTCAGAAGCACATGCTGATTTCCTTTGAGGAAGGATAATTTAGTGGCTATGACATAAGAATTGCCTCTGAAACCGGGAAACCTGTGTTTAAATTTTGGTCCTTCCACTTACTTCCTATATGACTTAAGATCAGTAATTTAATCCTAATTTTTCTTATCTGAAAAATAGGGTTAATGATACCTACTACTTTGTTAGTACAAGAAAGCGTACCACAGAAATAATGGTAACAAAAGAAATTAGACTGCACATAATTTGTATCTGAAGGCCTTTTAAAAAATAATAAAATTCTTGGGCTCCCAGCCCCATAGATTCTGACATAATTAGTCTGGGGCAGCATTAGAACTGCAGCATTTTTTTGTTTGTTTTTGTTTTTGCTTTTCAAATCCAGACAACCACAGTCCCTATCCTTCATAGGCTTCAGAGTAGAAAATATAGATGATGTAAATAATACATTAAATTGAATATGAGTTTTAGAGTCAGACCTGTTATGACGTACTACCTGTGTGCCCTTGGTTAATAATTTCCCCAATCTCAGTTTCCCCATGTTTAAAGTAAGCATTCAATTTAATGCACTTTAGCACAGTGATTTAGGACTGCCTTCTAGTATATGCCCCCTGAATAGTATTATTCCCTATACTTTAAAAAATATTAATGCTTATAGTCTGCCTCAAAAAGATGCTATAGTTCTGATTGTTTGAGTCTACAAATATCTAATTACACTGGTGTAATATTTAATTTAAAGATGAATAATATCTCAAAGATTAAGAAAAAATTACATTTCTGTCTCAAAAGTGTTGTGTTCAGGTCATAGGCTCCTTCCCATGCCAACTCATTACTATTTCTGCCTGTACACCTCTCTATAAAATACATCCATCAGTCATAGACTTTTAGGTGTTCAGAATTGATCTACATTTCAATGTAAAATGCAACTTCATCAGCATCTTTTTATGATTTTGCTTTTAATTCCCATCTTACACATTTTAGAGTTTCATCATATAGCTTGGTGTATGTATGTAAGGATGTATCAAACAATGACAAGCATGAAGGAAAGATGGACCAACCGATGCCACATTTCTATCAATGTCAATTCAAGTTCTATTTTATTTCAGCCTAATAGTTATAAACCTAGGATTTCCTCAGAGGCCCCTGGTTCTTAATTAAAATCTCTATGACCTTGCCTAGAGGGAAAGTCTACTTTTCCATGAGTTTCTCCTTTTTACACAAAGTTCCAGAACATTAAGATTACAGCTTGTGGTCTAAGAATCTAACCTTTATATAATGAGAAGGTGATTTTCACCATATCAAATCTGGAATTTATCATTCTTGGCAGTCTCACATTACAAACAAAATTTCCTGGAATATGGTGAAGGAAAGAAAGATGATGGCGTACAGAAAGCTCCTGATTTATGGCACAAGACCTTGGTTTTAAAATAATCTTTTGGGACAGTTCGGTTTCATCTAATTTTTCTCTTGATTTTATACCTTAATGTAGTTAAAATAAACACTTTAATTTGAGCAATCAATTAAAAATTAGAAACATGTCTACTCTGTAGGAAGGTATAATTAAGGGTACAATTCCTCAGTTATTTTCCTTGTTTCGGCTTCTTTGATTTTGGCCCCAATCAAAACACATGTACAAATACTAAAAGAATCCTCTCTATCATGAAAGTATAAGATACGATTATGAAGTATGAAGCCTATTCCCCCAATTATACATAAAATCCAGAACTGCAACTTACCATCCAGGGAGCTGAGGAAGAAACCTCCGCCCTATCTCAGAAGTCACATTCTGCTGACCCTAATTTCATGACAATAGAAGTTGAGACTCACCAGGTAGGAGCTGACATCATTTCACCCAGAGCCCCCACCTTTCTTTTCATTTTCCTCTCCTAGATGAAACCTTTTCAAAAGTGCTTTTCTATTAAGGATTATTCTTCCTTCAATACCACATCTGTCATGTGACTACCATCCTGCTCAGCCCATTAAGTCTAGAATGAATTCAGCACTCTCTGCCGTCTGCTCCTGACCCAGCCAGCCAGCCTCAGCTTTTCACCCACGTGATTTTTCTACTTGAGACAGGCTTGGCTATTCACAATGTCCTAAATGTACTTCATGCATTCATATCCTGTGCCTTTATACACACTTCCCTTTGTTCGGAAGTATCTTCCTCAGTCTCACTACCAAGGAAGTACAGTCAAAATACCAGATCTTTCATCTAGCTTTTTATTTTTTATCATAAACTGTTATAATTTTCCTTGTTTTTATAGCACTTTATTATGCGTCAGGCCCTCTTCTAGGCATTTGGGATGTATCAAAAAACAAAGTGGGCCCATTTGCAATGATATAAGAATGGCTGCTTTCTTTTCATAATTTGCTGACTCTTACAAGAATGATGACACCCAATAAACTATTCAGTTCCTTATCGGTGAGCCTTATCAGTTTGCCTTCTTATTTGATACCCCATGAGGGGAGGAGAGAAGCGGAACTAATTATTACTGAACAACAGCACCACATAGTCATTTTCATTTAATCTCCACAACAAATCTTGAAAAGTATGTAGCCTTTCAGAGGGTTCCTTTCAGTAGAGTAAAAAAATAAATATATTAGAGAGTGGGTGGCCTAACAGAAAAATCCTTCGGCTGTCTGTGATATTTAAAGTACTTTCTTACTCGTGGATAAATTGCACCTCTGTCTTCTGTAACCAGATCTAGCTATCTGGAATTTTTTGTTTGAGGGAGAGGTTTTGACCCAAGTGACACTCTTAATTTATCTTTTTAATCAGTTGACTACATACTTGATTGAACTTCAGCATGCTGTTTTCCAACGATTCTCTCATTCTCTGACACTAGCTGGGAGTCCTACAGTTCAATCCAGTTCCGACAGTAAATAGCTGGCTTTAGAGCAGACCCCAAGAGTTAAGGGTCCAGTCTTACAGGACTACCCCTACTTCAGATACTGGCAACAAAGAGGGTTCGGGCCACCTGTGTGTCTGCCTAGCTGAGTATGAACTCTGGCTTTCCCATGGGCCCTCTCCCCTGGATTTGAAATTCACTGAAATAACTCACAGAAGTCAGGAAAGCTTTATATTTACAATTATAGTTTTATTATAAAGAATGCAACTCAGGAACTGCCAGTTTGAAGAAATTTGTAGGGCAAGCTCTGTGTATGTAGGGGATGATGGCCATATGGAGCTTCCACCTCCCACCACATTAATGTGTTCATCAACCTGGAAGCCTCACAGCGCTTTTGTTCAATATCTCTATTGATTATTTCATGATATAAGCATAGTTAATTAAATAATTCATTTTAGTGATGGAATCCAATCTTCAGAGTCTCTGCGTTTCCCATGGTCAGGGATGAAAGTTCCAAACTTATAATCAGGTGGTTAGTTTCTCTGAAAACCATCCTCTATCCTCAAGGTATCTAGAAGCCCACTAAGGGTCATTCATTAGCATAAACTTAGGTATGGTCAAAAGGGGTAAAAACAAACAAACAACAACAACAACAAAAACTCAGCTCTGTCACTCAGGGAATTCCAAGGGCATTAGGATCTCTGAGAAAAGAACTAAGAACAAAGACCAAATATGTCTGTATATATTTATTATACTACAGTTGTAAATACCCAAGGAGCTTTTAAACCAAATGCATGGGCCCCTCTGCTAATGTTTCTGATTTATTTGGTCTCGCATAAACCCCCATTGTGGGTACTTTTTAAAAGATCTCTAAATAATTCTGATGTGCAGTAGGGCTGCAAACTATTCTATAAATAAGAGGGGAGAGGGAATGTTAAATATTTGATAGTCAGTTTTCAGATTTTTATTGAACTGCAGTCCATGTACTATGCCAGATGGTGAGGAGACAACAGTGAGCAACCAAGACATGTTCCTTTTCGTATGAAGCTTATAGTCCAGGAGGAAAGACAGAAATTGCCTGTTATGTCAACTATGATGGGCTGAGAAGGTGAGGTACAGAACACTATTGGAGCGTATAACAGGGGCCCTGGAATAATGAAGAGGTAAGGGTCAGGGCCAGAGAAGCCTTTTTTGGAGCAAAGACACTGATGGGGTATATGAAAAAATGAATAAGAGTCAGTCGAGAGGCTAACTTCTCCATAAGGTCTATGGAATAATAGCATCAGCATCACCTAGACGGTATTAAAAATATAGAATGTCAAGCTCTCAGAATTGAAGTCTATTATTTTCTTAATGAGCCCAGGTGACACTTATGCTCATCAAATTTGAAAAGTATAGCTCTTGGTAATTCCCTAAAAGAAACTGATTATAAATACTTCCATGAAATTCTTAAGGCAGCTTTCCTTCCTGTCCTTAGGGGAATAATCATACAAATATCCCTCTAATTCCATAAGCTACCCTAGGAACTTTCTAATAAGATTATTTTGCTTAAGTTAGTAAGATTCACATTCTATCATCTAGAAGACAAGTACCTTAAGTAATACACAGTTTTTATTTTTAAAAAGCTAGGGGGGGAAAATGACCAAAAACCAAATTATGTCTTACATGTTCAATTCAGTATTTAATAATATATTTCTAACATTTTAAATATGACTTGAACTATTGTTCTTTTTCTTCATTGAACACATATATAGTTTAAAGCCCACCAGTTTTGATTGATGTTAATAATTTTGTGCTCCTGGTTAGCTAAATGATTTCTTATCCTCAATTGTGTATATTTAATTTATGAGTTTGTGCTAGTTACTTGTTTTTGTATGACAAAATACTCCAAAATAATAACTTCAGACAACAATAAACACTGATTCTCTCACAGTTTTTGTGGGCCAGTTATTCAGGAGTGGCTTAGTCAGGATGCGTTTACCCAGGGTATCCCCTGAGGTTGTAGTCAAGATGTTGACTAGTCAGAATGCAGTCACTCAAGGGCACACCTGGGGTTGGAGGATCTGATTCCAACAAAGCCCATTCCCATACCTGACATGTCAATGCTGGCTGTTGGCAGAGGCTTTAGTTACTCACCACAGGGGCATCTCTGCAGGTGTAGTGAATGTCCTCATGCCATGGGAGCTGGTCTCCTTTAAGGAAGGTGAGTCATGAGGTCAAGGCAGAAGCTACATCTTTCCTGAGCTAGCCTCAGAAATCACACTCAATCATTTCTGTTACATCCTCTTGATTACCAGGTCAGTCCTATTCAATGGAGGTGAGGAAGACTCATAAGGGTGTGAATACTGAAAGGGAAGCCCTGGGGGTTATCTCAGAGGCTAGTTAAAACTAGGTCCATATTTCATATTATTTTATTTTTCTGCTTCCAACTATTTTTTTAAATAATAAGGATTAAATGTAATAACCTATCAAACATTCTCCACTTAGACAAAGATAGTGATTTTCTTGAAACTGAAAGGCAGCAACAGTCTGATGGATAGGTTAGCATATGAAATAATAGTTACACTAATAATATAATATCTAACAGTTATATAACAGTTAATATGTGCCATGTGCTATTCTAAAGGCTTTCAGTATATTAACCTATTTAATCTTGAACAAATCTATCAAGTAGGTACTATTTTCCTCCCTTTCTTTATAGAAGAGAAAGCTAACTAAGAGATTATATAAGTATTGTTGTTATCCCTCCTAAATGCCTATATTAACACTCCTAACTACTATTAGTAAATATATGGGTGGTGGAAGGGGAGGATTGATGCACAAAAATGAAGACAGTAAGAAAAAGAAATATTTGAGGACGGAGGGTCATTTTAATTTTCTGATATCCTGTGTTGGAGGGCAAGCTTTAGTGGTATAGGGAATAAAAAGATCATTGTTTTACCCTTCAGGATACTTGAAGTACAATCAGTTAAAGAAAAAAAAATCTTGAAATCATATTTTATATCAATTTCAAATATGCTCAACATCAAACTACATGTTTTTAGATTAGTTTATTCAATAAACTTTAGTTAGCACCTGCCATGTGCTAGTCCTGTTGAATGCACTATAATACAGCAGGGAACCAAACAAGCAAAATTCCATGACACACGCAGCTTCTATTCTAGTGCGTGAAGGCATATATGAAGCCAGAAGAATCAGTCAAATATATAGTAGATTAGATATTTATAAAAACCAAGAATAAAGAATTAAGCAAAGAAGATGGTGAGACATGGTAATGTGGGGAAAGAGAGGGAATAGAGATTTAGGGAAGACCTTGCTGAGCAGGTAAACACCTGGAGGCAGCAGGAGAGTTACAGCTGGAGGAAAAACATTCCAGACAGAGGGGGCAGCAAAGAACAAAGGCTCAGAGGTATGCTCAGGAAGGAACAATAAAAAAAGGCCACTATGATTAGAGCAGAATAAATAAGGGGGAAGAACTAGGAAATGGTTTTAGAGAGCTAATGTGTTGGGGTGTGAGCACAGATCAGGCAAGACATTGAGGGATATTGGGACATACTGATATCTCTCTGGCTTCTAAGCTGAGAATATACCAAAGGAAAACAAGGACAGAAGCAGTAAGCCTAATTTACTCTTATAGCAACCCAGGTAAAAGGTGATTGCATTTGGTTCAGGGTAGTAGCAGTGAAGTGGTAAGAAGTGGGGAAGTTTATCACAGAAATAATGGAATACCCATTTTAAGATAGCTACCTGTAAAAAAAAAAATCATGATAGTGATGTTTAAGGGAGTGAACTGAAGGGATGAAGGACAGTGGCTCTGATGGAGCAGAGTGATGGCATCCTGTTAGAGGACCAGTGTGCATCCAAGATGGCTGTGTGACGGTCTTAGAAAGTATCCAAGCTTGCTACCTACAAAAAGAAACTGATTGTTTTCAAAGAAATTTTCATGTCCTATTGAGTTACTGGCAATAGGTTCATAAGTATAAATATTAAAAAAGAAAGGGTACTATGAAGATGTAGAAGAATGTCCTTAAAAAAAAATATGCTGACTGACTGATGATCAAAGAAAAGCTTGGCAAATTCTCCTGGCAGGGAAATAAAAAGGAAGAAAAGATCAAAGAATAGATTTGTTAAATAAGGTGAATGTGTTCCTAGAATATTCAACTAGCTATTTATAGACACATAGTCATATGTCAAGCCAAAATTAAAATGGGTATCAATATTTTCTCTCATGAACACAGACACAATTTATGGGCAAAAAGAATGGGTATCAAAAACCCATGATCCCAGGGCAGTGAGACAGTCAATGGCTTATGTAGACATCTCCAGCATGGTCAAAGCAAAATGTTCAATAATGGAAAAGTAGACTCTTCTAAAATGATCATTCTTTCTACAAAGATCGAGTGCCTACTGGGAACCAAACGCTAATAAATTATTCCAGAAACTTTTTAAGCACTTTTTCAACATATGCAAACAATAAGTCTAAAATGGGATAACATTCTAAATTTAGTATTCTAGACCTGGAAAGAATCAGAGATAATTTAATCCATCTTCCTTAACTCCACCCATTTGCTAGATAAAATAAAAGAGATGCATAGAAGTGAAGCAATTTGTTTAATGTCACATGGCTAGTTAGTTTCAATGTTGGTATTGAAAAGCAGAGAATTCTCCCACTATTTATGTCTTTATCTCATTCTGTCAGAACCACAGCGACTTTCAGAAATTAATTCCTTTTTTTTTTCCCACTAAACCATTGGAAATGCATATGTTTCCTATTTGGATTCACATTGGAGTCTATTCACAATTCTGTGAGGACAGGCAAAAAGGAGGATGACATTGTCCTCTCCTGCTATGGAAATGGAAATGCAAAGCCACCCCACCCTTGCAAGGGGAGAGCTCACTGTGTCACAAAGACAAGCCTGTTTCATTTCCACTTGTACACTCAATGCCATAGAGTATCTTCCTGCTACATACAGCACACTCAATCCAATGTTGCTAAAGAAATGAGTATGACTGTCTTCCCTTCCTGTCTACTGCACCTAGACACCTTGCAAAGGATAAGTCACATGGGTTAAATAGGAGCTGTAGCTTTCAGTGCCTTCTGGATGACTTGTCTACCTCTGCCAAAGTGGAAGCAGAGGCTCATAAAGACAGTAGACCTCCATGATGGCACCTGGCTCTACCTTAACCTGGGCTAAGACACGGGTAAAGGAAGAGATAGAATGGTTGACATTTAGTATCAGAAAGATCTCCTTGAGAGCCCAGGGAAGAACACCTAATTCAGGTGACAGGTTCCTTGTATTTAAATTCAACTCAGATAATTATTCAGTAATTATTATGTGTCAGGCATTGTGTTGGAAGTTCTCATTTTATTTCATAATTCAATTATTTTTAATAATAGAGAAAAGAATGTGTGGCGAGATTCTCCTCCAGATGTGAGAGGAAAGAAATGTGTGTGCTGATGAGAAGAAATAAATGAAACACTGCAGGAAGAAAATCAAACGCTATCTGCTCTTTCTTTGAATGCTGCGTGCCATATGCCACCCTCCAATTGTACATAAGATATATGTATTTTTAGGCCATTGTCTTTAGAAATTCTGTTTCTTTGGAAATTTTACCTACTAAACCATACTCCTAATCTTTAAATTAGATGTAAGACTCAAAGCCACCAATTTCCGGAAGGGGGAAAGGAAGCAGCTAATGAAATAGCAGAATGTGTATAGACAATTATTTTCCAGCGTGAGTACACAATAGCCATTTCTTCTTTCATTGAAACTTGTTTTTCAAAATGAAACTTGGCATATATAGTGAGTTGTTGTAAGACTTGGGAATCCCTTCATGAGAGCATTCAATGTAAAATTTGATGTAAAAGAACTTCATTCCCAAGCTAGCTGCCTACCTGCCTGCCTTTAAGTGATTGTCGGAATGTGGCTGATCATGTAAGTGTTTAGCAATCACTTACATCCTTCTATCCAACCACGGACAGGTAATAATTTATAGCCAACCGAGTGACTGTAATGATGTCCTTTTTAAAGACAAAATTTGTAAGAGTCAAAGTCATATTTTATGTGTGGTATAAGCTCAGCTCATTCTTGATTCACGGGAACGCACAGGAGGATGTGTGAAGAAATGTATGCACCCCTGTGCCCACGCGGAGGTCAACTGCTTACCTCTTCACTTATGTCTTCCTTGCCTGGATCCAGCATAGGATGTGGCAATGGAGGCACTTGCTTTGGGAGCCAAATTTAAGGAAAGACCAAAAATGTATCAGTCAACCTAAGGGTCAGCATGCTGTTCTGAGCTATTACACGAGTCTGAGGTAAAAGCAAAAATCAGTAATGCCGATCCTGTTTTTATTTAAAATGGATGCATTTCCTTCATCATGGATTTGTTTGCATTACATTTGATTTACAAAATATTATATATTGTGATTACCGAGTTTTTGATCCTTCTTAAATTTTGCTTCTAAGACAAATGCCTTAGGCCTCTTACTGTAGTGTAAGCCCTGCCGGAAAGACTTTGCTTTATCAAAGACAATGTGAGAAATATTCAGGAAGTCAAGGATTCTATTCTCTGATTTCAATTTCTCAATGAACATTAGGAAGTTTTAGTCCCTGAACAACCCTCCAAAGGAACAGACATATGGGATTTTAGAAGGGCAATGGATAAGTTAAGAAGATAATAAACAAGTTCGAAAATTATTAGTATCAAAATCTGAGGCTTAGCAAGGACCTTGAGGATCAGAAAGTGTATTTGTTTTCTGAACCAGAGTCTCCTTACAACATCCCACCACGAACACATCTGAATGCCTGCAGTGATGGAGAATATGCTACTTCCCAACCCAGCCCATTCTAACTGAAATCAATGAGAATGTCCTCCCTTATATTGCGTTGTATTGGAATCTTCCTTTCTGAAGTTCCACACTTTGGTTCACTTGAAACTCCTCAAGATATTATTTAACAAGATTCATCCTTATCTCACACTACTAGATCCTTTTAAATGTGGAGGCTGATTTTTTAAGAAGTCCCCTCTTAGAGTAATTTTTCTTTAAACATTTATCCTAAGGAGATAATTATTAATTTTCTATTACATGTTGTTTTGGAAGTTGAATTCTTACAGAAATATGAATGAATGCCCTGGCAGCCATATACACCATAATAAATAATCATTTCATTTTCTTAGGGCGCTGATCTCCTTAACCCTGGCTGATCATCAGAATCTGCTGAGGGAGATTCAACAATACGAATGTTTGGAATTAACACTTCATTGACTTGTTTCCTTAGATCTGGGGTGAAGCCCAAGCATCCTTGTTCTTTAAAATCTCTTTTATAAAAGTTTTGAAGGTTCCTGTAGGGTTGAAAACTACAGCAGTCCTGTTACTGAATAGCAAGTGGGGTCCTGCTGCCCGTCACCACCCTCTAGGCAAAATGCCAGAGGCAAAGGTTTGGTGATAAAGGAAAGGAGTCTTTACTCAAAAGCTTCACAGTTTGGGAATAAGAGCTTTCCACAAGAATTAGGCACTTAGGCCCATGGATTAAGGCTGAACTCTTCAGCTCTTTACTCACAGCTTTAATCACTTCAGTCTATCAATCAGGGCTAAACTCTAACACCAGGTTTCTCTTGTCATTCCCCATTGGTTTTTAGTTCTTTTACTCATATAGGGTACATTTACAAACTAAAAAAAAAAACAAAAACATAAGATACAAAGCTACACACTTTTGGAAGAACGACAGGCTCTGCCTCAGAGCTCATCCCCTCTAGAACACTCAAAGAATAAACCTGCCACCCTCTGCCAGGCCAGCCTGATCCTAGGCTGTGCCCAGAGTTCCTTCCCATTCAAAATACCATCTGTTGGGAAATGCAGGCAGCTGCAGCACAATCATCCAGGCACCCTCCAGGAAGAAAAGCTAGAGAGCCAGAGAGAGACTGAGCCAGCCCGAGAGCCTCGGAGCCAGGGAGCTAGGCCCTCTTTTATTTCAAATCAGCTAGCCCATAATTCCATGTGCTTGGGAGGCATTCAGCTTCATAGTCAATCCCATTCTAGACTGTCTGCCATTGCCTCCTATGCCCCCCTCCCCCAGTCCCCCCATTAATCTAATCGGATCTCTGTATCAGTCCTACTACTCAGAAAGTCAGGAGCATCCATTTACCTTCAACTTCCTCCAAGTCAGGCAAGAATAATTGCAGGTTAAATATTTTATTTACTTTTATAAAGTAAGTTTCTTCCCTTTATTTAAGCTTCTCTTGAAAATGCAGTAATTGCTTTATTGTTGAAAAGAGATTATGCAGGGATTATCTAGTTTTCTTGGATTGCTCATGGGGTAGGAAAACTGGGTAAATATGGTGATTCCCCTGAGGCAACGTGTGACAGGTGCTCTAGAAGCCAGAGAAAGCTCAAAGAATTTTCTGGGTTTTCACTCGGAGAAAACACTTAATTATCTTATAAATCACTATAATTTAAAGATAACAATAATAATACTTTACACCAAAAGTTTTGTGCCTATGTTGTTATCTCTTTGAGGCCTCATCAAAATTCCATGGTAAAAAAAAAAAAAATAATGCATCAGTATAACTACTTTCTTTAGTGACCTATCCATGGTCACAATTCCAGTGCCCGATATGAAAGGAAGAGATTCTAATGCTAAATCATCCATTTAATTTATTAAGAGCTATAATAGTTGTAATTCAGTTCCTATGAAATATGCTATAAAGTATTCTATCAGTTTAAAAATACATATTAATTTAGAAGAGGAGAGTTAAAAATAGTATAAAAGTTAACCACTTTTACATAATCTGAATTTTCATTGGTTTTCAATTTAACTAAAAGATAAGAGATTTTTCTAGTTATTTTTTTAGGATAAACATTCATTGGCTTAATGAAATTTTATTATACCTGGTTAACAGTTGATTTCAGACACAAAAGCTGAGTCCTGGAATGAGGGACAAAAGTATGTGTGGTCTACTGGCTGTTTATTTGGGCAGAATCAGAAACACTTTTAAGTCTGGCTATATTCCTTGTCTTTAAGCTACTTTCCATTTATAAGCGCATAATAGCCACAAGGGAATCGCTTCAGGTTTTGTGCGCTCTTCTGAGCTGTTCTTTCAAGGGAGGACACTCTAGGGTTTGAAAGGCTTGTCTTTAATTGAGAGCAACTTCAGTTCTAGGATTCATGGTACTTACGAGCAAGGGATGTGTGCCAATCCTTGTGTTAAAACTCTAGATTTATAAATGAAAAAGACACCATATGTATTCTTATGTGTCTTTCTTCTAAGTCTCAAAAAGCTGAAAGGTGTGTAATAGGGCTAATCTATTTCAGATTCGGGGTGGCTCCTGACTACAGCTTGGATTCTTATAGGGATCAGCCACAGTTCCTCTAATCATATATAATCAGGCTCAAGCCAGAGAATTGTGGTGTCCAAAACAGAGAATCCTAATCCTTGACCCTTAAAGAGAAGAATTGAGATTTTAGAATAAGGAATATTGCCATCATGCTGTCAAGTTGACTATTGCCATCAAATATCAAGTTGATTTAACAAACATCACTATTTGTCAAATTCTCACTTGTCAAATAGTGTCAGGAGATTTGTGCTTGGGAATTAACCAAAGTAGGATGTATTTTATATTCAAAACGGATTAAAAAAAAAAAAAACTCTCATTGTGAACTTGCTAGCCTCTCTTAATTACTGCTGATTTTATCTCTTTGAGTCACAATTAAATTTTATTGTAAGTGCAACTTATCTTTGATTATTCCAATAGATCTAGAAAGGTAGACATTGTCAACTCAATATACAAAATTATCAGTAAAGAGCAAAAAAGTATAAAACGTGGGAATATTTTTTACAGAAATCCAACATGTTATAATCATTCAGTATATCATTTTGGATCCATTTAAAGGGGAACGGCTTTCACAGAAGGCCCACCAGACAAGTTCCCTCAGGCTGCTTTGCTATCAGTCCTATTAAAGAATACACATTTTGGTGCCTTGGGCCTAAAATTTTAGAATTGATTACAAAGTGCTCAGGATGCATTACCCAAAATGGAATCATTGGGTTTAATTTTCAGAAAGAAAAGAAAAGGAGAGAAAAAAAGTCCAACTAGTAGCCTTGCTAAATCAGAAATAGTATAGATCATGTTTTAGACTTTATGTATGTTTAATAGAATTATGCACACAGACACTTGCTTTTATGATAGATCTCTGTTAATATAATTTCTTTGACTAAATAATGGTTATAGAAAAATTACATGTAATGTAATCTATTTTAGATATTACTTTCTCCTTGATTTATTTATCCAAAGAAGCACATCTCAAAATCCAAAAGCATCTAGCTCATAAAGGAATGATGAGGTCTGGTCTTCCTTACGTTTCCATTTGGGTATAGTTGAAAATATGTAGGAAATCAGTCAACATGTTCTGAAAACCTATATTATAAATAAAGTGTTTTCTCTCAATTTAAGAAACAGAAAGTAAAGTTCATATGAGTATACAATATCATTTCCTTAAAGTTGTAACACCTCACCCTTAGATGTGCTGATCAATAGCTTTAAAGCAAACTTTTATTTTTATAAATTGATGTAGTTTTTTATAATCCCTAGAGTTGGAGATACCAATGTAGTTGTACAGCCAGTGTTAAGAATTATAGGTTTAGATACTTATGAGCACAATGAAATCCTTTAAGTGGCTTCCAAAGTAATTGTTCTAATGTTTTATTTTCTCTTTTATGCAGTGGCTTTGAACTCCTCAAAAGCCCAATTCTGAAAACATATTCTCAGCCTCAAATGACAAATTATGTTTAAATATGTTATCAAGAGAAAATGGATTAACTATTATGTAAATTGGAGGCTTAATTGCCATCCTCTATTACTCATAAAAGCTTGACTTGGAAACAGGTCCAGAGACTATTCATTCATTGAAGCATCTCCCATTCCCAAGGAAGCTATGGCACATACCCTACCAGGCTTATCATAAGCATACGAGGTCTGTCCGGAAAAAGTCCAGCCATTGTTAATGTAACGAGAATGGTTTGCACAACATTGATGTAACCTGGCAGTCAAGGAGAGTGGACTGGAATGTGCATGTGTGAACAATGGTGACCTCACTGTACTAGTCACTAGGAGTGGTAGATGCCGTTGAGTGAGCATGTGTTCTGTGTGGCTGTTGCATTTGAAATGACTGAGCAAGTAGAGCAACACATCTGCATTAGATTTTGCATTAGGCTTAGACATTCCTCCATGGAAACTATTTGGATGATTCCACAGGCCACAGCTATGGGCACCTGGTGACTGGCAGCTTCATCACAATAACATACCTGCTCATGCATCATATCTAGTGCAGTTTTTTGATAAAACATCAAATCATCCAGATGACTCCACCCCCCTACAGCCCAGATTTGGTGCCCTGTGACTTCTGGCTTTTCCCAAAAGTAAAATCACCTTTGACATGGAAGAGATTTCAGGTCATCAATGAGATTTGGGAAAGTACAGTGGGGCAGCTGATGGTGACTGGGAGAACTGTGTGAGGTCCCAAAGTGCCTACTTTGAAGGGGACTGAGGCATCATTGTCCTGTGTACAATGTTTCTTGTATTTTGTATCTTCTTCAATAAATGTATTTTTCATATAACATGGATATATACTTTCTGGACAGACCTCTCATAGACATATTTCATGTTCAAATGAACAAAACGTCTTTGACAGAAGACTGAATGACCCATTGAGTATAATGTCAACCGGTTCTTCTACTTTGGGACATTTCTAAAGGTAGGAAATTTATTTTTTCAGAGGTGGATATTTGTGGTTTCTCTGGCCACCTGATGTCCATTGCCTTTTCCTAACAGGGAATGATTTTTCTTCCTCATGGTTTCTTGGGGTTCTGTGCAACTGCAAACTGAAATGCCCTTCGGTCCCCCTTCAGAGTCCACAGCAGGTGTCCTTCACCAGATGCTTTCTCTCCCAGTCCAAGGGACAGGCACATGACGTGACCACAGGACTCGCTGTCCCAATACTCTAAATCTTGTGAGAGGCGAAGCAAGGATGAAATCAGAAGACACATTACTGGGGGTTTTAAGTTCACTCTAGTGCTGGTTTACTAATCAGATGTGTCCTGCAGTTTTCTGCTCTTGGCCCCAAGATTTTCCTGCATTCAGCCTGTTACTAAGTGAGCCTTCAGTTTTCCTTAGTTTTGGTAGCTCCTAATATCTCTCCCACACATCCTGTTTGCTTAATCAAGCAGATTCTCTCTATATGGCCTATAAGCAAAGTACTGTCTTTGCAAAGTTCCTAGTAATTTCCATCTTTTATTCCTAGATTTACTTTTCAGAATTTGTCTATATTTACAAATCTTGCTTTTAAATATAAAATCTAACCTTCTACTTCACTCTCCTCTTCTGGTCAAGCAAATGGGCTTCCTACAACTATTACTTAGACTATTTGAGTTCTACACCTTAGAGGACTCTGATCATATTTCTTCCCTGGGGATTAGACTCATATGGAACTTGTAATTAAATAAAACCTATAAGCTTCCTTTGCAGCTTTTCTTGATGTTGTTTGAGGGAATGAGCTGTTTTCATTACCCCTACCTTCATAACCATGTGGCCATGTTTAATTAATTTCCAAACTAAGTTTAAGCCTTTAATTCTTTTTTTTTTTTGGTTGCAATAGTTTCAATTTTCTTCCCCTTTGCTCCCTCCACCCAATATCCCCAAGCCTTTCATTCTTTACTGTTACATTTTGTCTAATGATCTACATCCATTAATTTGGCACCTACCTGTTTTGATTTAGATGAAATATGATATTATTTCTTCCAATTCTTTGTTAAGTTCACTGATAAAAATGTTAAATAGTCCAGTCTTTGTAGTACTCTTCCAAGAATGTGCTGTGGTTGACAGTGACTTAATCAATGGCTTTTGGATGGCAGTAGTTTTAACCACTGTGGATTATTTATCATGCCTAATCACTTACCAGATATAAATAGTTATAAGTCTGTTAAATTTTAATTCAGTCCTTATTTCTCTGTAATTCCCCCATATGATACAGAATATTCCTATTTAACTAATAACTAGCATAGTTATTAATGGGGAAATGCAACATAGTAACTTAAATACAGATACAACATATACATATAACCAAATCAAGATTCAGAAACAAGATTTTTCTCTAAATACAAAAATTGTGTTAGTTTAAATTCTATTTGATAGTATTGCTTTGTAGGCTAGTCATATAAGTTTGGTGGATTGTATTAGTATCGATATCAACTTCTTGGTTGTGATATTTTATGACAGATATACAAGATATTGCCATTGAGAGAATTATGGTAAAGAGTACTTGAGATATCTTTGAATTATTCTCTACAACTGAGTCTGGACCTACCTTTATCTGAAAAGTTTAATAAAAACTAGGGATGACTGGGAGGGGAAAAGGGGAGAAATGGGGAAATGGTTCAGGGACTTAGAAGCATAATTGGTTGGTACAAAATAGACAGGGGGAAGTTAAGAATAATATAGGAAAGGGTGAAGCCAAAGAACATATGCATGACCCATGGACCTGAACCAAGGGGGATGGAATTGCTGGAGGGAAATGGGGTATTGGGAAGAAGAGAGCAAAGGGAAAAGAAATTTGGACTACTGTAACAACATAATCAATAAAATATACTTAAAAAAAAACTCGGGATAAACTACTAAATTTAGTTTGTGATCCACTAATGATTGATCAACAAAAATTTATAAGACACTGCAATGGAGACATTAACAAAATAGTATTAAATAAAACAAGGGTGACTGATATTACCATTATTTTTCAACATTATTGCAAAAATATTTATTTATACTCTGCCTTATTTCAGGATTTAAGGTGGGACAAAATGGTTTGGAATTGACTTGATGGGCAGTATAGATTGTGTAGATCATTAAGTAGATTGATAAAAGTTAAATTTATGCAGTATTAGTCTGAGCATAACCCTGGCTGGTTTGGCTCAGTGGATTGAGCGTCGGCCTGCGAGCTAAGTGTCGCTGGTTTGATCTTCCAGTCAGGGCACATCAGAGAAGGAAAACTCTGACTCCAAAAAACCTCCGCTGCCTTGCGGCATACCTCTTCAGGGGAAAGGCTAAGGGAGTAAACCCCGACAGAAAATCCGGAGCCGGAGTCCCTAAGGCGGTTTGACGTTGTAGTCAACACCGGCAACTCCTGCGGCGCACCTGAAGCCAAGCTGTATTGACTCCGTCTTTCCCTTGGACCCTTCAGCTGCGAAGAGGGGGGGGGGTCTGCTGCATGGGCAACAGCAGACCCTCCATATCACCCTGCCCAGGCTCTGTAGCTTCAGCTTCACTGGAGAGGACACTCCAGCGCCATCGCAAGATGTCGATTCAACACGGGAGGAGACAGATACCGTGTCACTCCCGAGTCGGACTGCACAACCATTCTCGGCGGTGCAGATAGACTCTTAAGAAGCTACACCATCATCTCTCGAGACGGACGGCTGCCGACGACGACGATTGCAAAAATTCTATTATATTCCATTAGAAATAGGAAACGTTATTAGAAAGAGGACAAATCTAGAATTATTTCCAAATCATAGGGATATTTATGTGAAAAAATGTTAAAGGTATAATGGGAAAATTGACAAAAGACAGAAAAAGATGATCCACAGAGGAAAACATTTTAATAACTAAAAAAGTAAAATTGTCTAATTTTACTATAAATAAAATAAGATATTTCTTTTTTACTCTCAAACACATTTTAAGAAAATTTATTAAATATAATATATCTGTGAAGTTGACAGGTACTATCTCAAGCTGCTGCTGTGAGAGGAAATTGGTCCAAATCTTTTAGAAAACAATAGTAAAATTGTTAACTTATAAAAAACTTAAGTTAAAATTTTTTTTCTCAGTAAATACAAACTTTGGACTTTATTATAAGACCATAACGAGTTTGTGTAAGAGTTTATACAATAAACTGTTTTTCATTTTTCATTTTTTTTTGCAGCTCAAATTATAATAGTAACGTAATAAGCAAATAATAAAGTTTTGTCCTGAATATTCCTATACTAAGATTTTGTTTAAACACATTTATGAATGAATTATTTACAGCCTTAATAATGCACTTTACTAAGAATATTTGAAACAAGAAAAATATTAAATTGTACCATTAAATAGCCAGAAAAATATTCATAAAAGTGTTAATAGTTGTTATTTCTGGTCAAATGCTTATAGTTAATTCTCATATTCCTTTCTGCACTAAAACAATTTATACTGCCTGAAGTAGTTTTCAAACCCTTCTCAATAAAGTTACTTCCATTAGTTAGTGAGGGCTACCAAAACAAAATACCACAGACTAGAAACAACAGAAATTGATTTTTTCAGAGTTCTGGACACTAGAAGTCCAAGTTTTAAGTATCAGCAAAGTAGATTTTTCTCTAAGGCAGTGATTTTGACCTTTATTTTTTATTTTTTCATTTCATGGCACACATAAACTAATTACTAAAATTCTGTGGCACACCAAAATACATATCATATTTTTTGTTTATCTGACAAAAAAATAGGTTTAATTTTGATTCCTTCATACTGGGCAACTATTGTTTGTTGTATTGGCAGTTGTCATTTTTTTTTTTTTTTTTTTTGTAATCTAAGGGAAAAGACATCAGTGCCTCTGACTAAATATTAATAGTCAGGCATTGATTGCTCGTTTTAAAAATCCCTGTGGCACACCGTTTGAAATTGCTGATCTAAGGACTCGCTTCTTGGCTTGTACATAGCTGCCTTCCCTCTTTGTCTGCACGTGGCCTTTCCCTAATGTGTGTCTGCTTCCTCTTCCTAGAAGGACACCAGTCATATTGGATAAGGGTCTACATCCAGGACCTCATGTATCCTTAATTATTTCTTCAAAGACTGTGTCTCCAAATAGTTATATTTGAAGGGACTGGAGTTTAGGGCTTCAACGCATGAATTTTGAGAGAACATCATTCAGTTCATAACAGTGCTCTAGACAGATCCAGTGGTGCCCTCCACACCCAAACCAGTCCACCGTTATGAAATGGCTTCAGGTAATTATGAGAGAAGGAAGATTATTTGACTCTGATAGGAAAGCATCAAAGCTTCCATGGCCTATTAACTTGGGGATATGCTATCTAGGTTCATTGTACAGCTTCTGGGATAGACTCTCCATCAGATCCCATATATGTGAAGAGAAGAACTGGTAGGAAAGAAGGCTGATATACAGGATTCTATATGTACTCCTAGAAAAAACGCAAACATGGGTATCATCCACGTATGTTGCTCTGTGATTCCTGTCTAGTCAGACCAGTTCGGTATTTACTAGATTTATGATGAGAAAAACAGTAACCATGACAAATAGCAGTGGCTGTTAGGAGCAAATCCTTCTCACTAGAAGACCATTACCATGTGTATAGGATCAATACATAATGCCTAGGTGAACTAGAGTTTCCCAACATGAACGGTTAGCCAGACTGTACAAACCTTAGCTGTCCACAAGGATTCCTTCCTGAGGGTTCTGGAAGCAGCTGTTGTCTCACAGATGACTTGAGTTACATATAAATGAAGATTGTTGAGTATGAACTAGCAAAGGGAAAACTCTTTTAGTGATCCCAAATATTTTAAATCACCTTCCTCTTCAGGAAATGCCTTTAACATACAGATATCTATCTATTCATTGTTAAATACAATACAATTATTAGTGTCTTGAGCATGTATATAAAAATATAAATTAAGAATATTAAAAGAATATGATTAAATAACAAATAGCAATTTAATGCTTAATTCCTCAAATTCCGTGATCAGAGTTTGAACATGCCCTTTGGGGTGCACAGAACCCACTTTAGGGACCTCTGATCTGTATTCAAGGTGCTTCGTGCTTAAAGATCTTTTCTTTCCACCAATGGCAACCTACATAGAAATACCAAGAAAAGACTTACTATAAATGATAGGTGTGGTTCCTTTAATCTTTATTAATTTCCTCATCAGTCAAAGCAGTATTCATCTGTATCATTAAAATATAAGGCAATTGTTAACCTTATTGTCATATTGAATCTCTCTTTTAATAACATTTATTGTCAGCTTATATGAACAAATTGTGGAAGCATTATACCCCAGAAGGGTATTTTCTCAACTCTGTAAGTTAGAACAATTTTTTTTTTTGATTTTTCAATTACAGTTGTCCTATTTTTCCCCATTGTTCCCCCAAACCCAGCCCACCCCTTCTCCCACAATCATATCCCTCCCCGTTGTCCATGTCCGTGAGTCATTTATACACGTTCCTTGACTAAACCCTTCCCTTTCTTATCCCCCTTCTCTCCCTCCCCCCTCCCCCCTGTTGACTGTTATTCTGCTCCTTGTCCTATTTATTTCATTTGTTTATGTTTTTCTTTAGTTTCCTGTATTAGATGATATCATATGATATTTTTCTTTCTTTGCCTGGCTTATTTCACTAAGCATAATTCTTAATTAGTGGAGCAATTTGCAGTTCTCATTACAAAAGGCTAGCCTTAATTTAAGGTGCCTTTCACACACACACTCACACGCACACACACATTTCCAAATCATATAGTTATGCTTATCTGTCCTAATTAATTCATTTTAAAAATAAGGCAAAATTGCAGCTTGTAATCTTTAAGCCTGTGAACACATTAGGCTCCCCTTTAGAGTTTGTATGTCTTTTTAAAAAAAATTTTTGATATGTGAAATTTTTTATTTTCTTCCCTGTATTATTCTGGTTGGTTGTTAAATATAAAATAATAGCGATAGTCTGACTACAGCTATTTTTCGGAAGGACTGTCTGTACTGTCTCAGCTGGCAAGTCCCCACTGAATGTTGAACAACAATTCCAGTAAATCAGTCTGCAGTGGCAGCAGGTTTTGCCTGAGAAGAAGAAACAGAGCCCACTGGGATGTGCAAAGACCTCCCTCGCCCTGCCACCCGTTAAGCCCAGCCTTTTCCAGGCTTTAGCAAACATTTCTAACTCAAGCTTTCACTCAAGGACTATAGCATCACTCACACACTCTAGAGAGGAGGATTTTAACTTCCTGCTGGTGGGACAGTTCAGGGCAACCAGAATGGAGAAAACAGTGGAGCATTTGGCAAAGCAAGCAGCCTGGCCTTAGATGTGCCTTTAACCACTAGCTTTAGGTATTGACACTCCTATAAAACTCAGCATCTACCTCTGATTGCCATCACTAATTTAATTTGTTAAGTCAGGCTGGCAGACTGCTTCAGGTGAAATAAAAGCCATTTTTTTCTGCAATAACATTTCACTGCAGTGTACTCACAGAATTCAGCATTTATTTCACACTCGATTTACTAGGCAGCACACATACAAAAATTAAGGCTGTACATACCCTTTCCAGTCAGCACTGAATAAGTGCTTTTGACAAATATACGACATACTTGTCTTTTTAACATCAATACTGACAGCTTGTAAAGAAATGAAGGTAATAGAATGGTGAGTGATACCTTCGCACCCGTATTGACATCAGTGAAGGTATAAAAGAAAAACCCTTGATGTCTATAAAATTTGCTTGCCAATACCTTACTCAGATTTTCCACAGAGACGGTCAAACTCTAATGTTTAAAATAGGCACATTGGTCTACAAAGAACAGAGATACACTTAGGTTAGCACAGCACGGGAGGTATTGCTAGATCACAAACAGATGTAACCCGGGAGAATCTGGACGACCCGGCTTGGGAAAGCCAAAAGCAGGGCCTGTATGTAGATCAGGACACACAGTTTTTCACTTTGAAACGTAGCCATTAAATTGACTCAGTTACTTGTCTGCTCCACATATCAGTTTCTAGCTGTGAAATTCAGTTTGTCCCTCCAGACTATACTCTACACAGAGGAAATGAGAATAACTCAGTTTATATTTTGTTGGCCAAAAAGTTTGTTTAGGTTATTCCATAAAATGAAAGACACATTTTTCATTTTCACCAATAACTTCATTAATTTGAATATTCTCAGTATGTCAGCTATCTCCTGCATGGGATAATGCTGATTATCCTTAATTAATGTCTCAATTTGATTGCTACCAACTTTAACTGGTCTTCCTGACCCTGGAGCATTCATTATCCCTGAGAATCTTCACAAACCACTTTTGACACATTCGATCATTCACAGCACCTTCTCTAAACACTGCGTCAATCAATAAAGCATAATATGCCAAAAAAAATGTTGCTTATTTTCTTCCATCTTCAATATTAAAATGGCTACACAAAAATTCACTGGTTTTGATAACTTTTTTTTTTAATGCATGTTGATATGACAGCTGTCACAACACAATCTAACAAAAATTGTTTCGAATGAAGTTAAAGACAACTAAGCACTCACTACTAGAGACACCTTATGGAAAAAAACAAACAAACTTTTTGGCCCACCCAATATTTTTCACAGCCTGCTCCATGGGTCATTAGGTAAATGGACTTCCACAAAGCAGAGAGCACTGGGTAAAGTGTTGGGGAGAAGGTGATGTTAGGGGTTGCTGGAGCAGAGATTGGGGTATCTAGCATAACTGGTTCCCTGCCAACGAGGTTGGATCCAACCAATGATTCAATTCCACCAGCATCCAAAGAATTTAGGCTCTAACTTCCTTGGGAAAAGACACCACACCATAACTCACCCCCACACCTTCCCTAGTGAGTCTAATTGTCTGCCCCTAGTCCTGGGTGTCACACATCCTTTCTGCTGCCACCTTAAACACATGATGGTCATTATCAGCTTGTCCTCTACAATATCCCCATGAAGCAACTGCTGTTGGCTCAACCACTGCCATTAGGTCATTGAAATATAGATGTTCACAGCTTGTCAACCTAAAGAAGTGGTTCTCAGAAGGATGGGGGTATTGTTTCCCAGGGGACATTTGGCAATATCTAATGACACTTTTCCTTGTCATAACTGAGTGAGTGCTACTGGTATCTGGTAAGTAAAGGCCAGGGTTGCTTCCAAACATCCTGCGATGCACAGAACAGCCCCCACAACTGAAAATCTTCTGGCCCAAAATATCAATAGTGTCGTGGTTGAGAAACCCTGGTCTAGAGACTCACATCCCAGGAGAACATATATGCTGGCGAATTTTGAACAAACCAGTCTCTGAGTTAGAGCAAATTTTAAGACCTAAAGGTGGCCCTACTGTGAGCACCCACTCTCACAGTATTGGCCATGCAATGTGACTGTCACCGTCTGTTGCATACCTTGTTGGTATATGACATTTCTGGTACACATACCTGCACAGACGCCGATGGAATCAAGGAAGCATTTCTCTTGCCCTTTATTCGTGCAAAGGCCAGTGTGCAAAGCATGGTGCCCAGTTCTACACCTCCCTAAATATCTTCCCTGTTGCACTCATGTAAGCTTAGAAACCTGGATACAAATAGGATTCCTCATGCCCAGTTAAGGGCTTACAGATCAAGCCCCCATTAATCCTTGGCTACTTTTTAGTAAATTCAGGGAGGTTTAGTCAACTTGATCTTCACAGGTGCTTGGAATTCAAATGAAGAGGGTGATCAATCTAGGGAGGAGCTAGCAGGTTTTTTTCTGGATATTCGTTATATGCCAGGCCCTGTGCTGGCTTGGAGTCAATTAAAAAGTTGAAACATGTATTATTTCACTTATTATACATAATTGTGTCTCTCGAACAAAATTTATCTCCCTTTATGGATGTAGTTTTTTCTTTATGCCAATAGTAGCACATAATACCAGCCTATCCTTGGGGCTCACTATGTATTTTCTGAGCTTGGGAATTTTTCTCAACCCTTTTCTCTTCCACAATGCACATGAAGACCACATTCATACTCCCACACCCCATTAATAACAATAACCTGTCTGTACTTAAGTAGATGTGCAGTGTGTTGTATTTATATATGTATTGAATGGGGGGTAAAAAAAAAAGAGGAAGAGAGATGTGAGATTTTGATAAACTCTTCCAAGTGTAGCTGATTCCCTGGACCTTCAGCTGAAAGGGACTTTTATATATATATATATATATATATATATATATATATATATATATATATATATATATTTTACCAACATCTCAAACCCAGTAAAACATTTAGTGGTTTTTGAAATATCTTGAACAGCACTGTTGCCTCAATACCTGGTACATCTTTTGGTAAAAAGTTTTCCTAAAACCAGAACTATAATAGCACTAGAATGGCCAACAATGTTGATTACGTATTTAGGTACCACGCACAGTTGACATGTCTGCGTATCTATCTGAGTCACCTACTGTCATGCAGAAGAAACAGCTGAGGCACAGGGTGATCTTGGAAGGTTGGATTCTGGCAGACTGCCTCTAGAACCTGAGCTATCCCAACACTGTGACCCACCCAAAGCTTTTCAGTCCTATTTGGATCCTCCTCTATGAATCCATTCAGCCTTATGACTCAGGGATCTGTTCCTAAATCCACAGCATTATTTTATACACGTTGGAAATTCACTGTGCATTTGCTTATACTTTCTGTGGTATGGTTGTACTGCAAGTTTGAATTTGTGCGTGGGTTTTACATAGTGCGGTCCTGGAGGGTAAACCTTCCTATGCTCACTTCACCTTAATCTTTCTAGTCAGTCTACCATTATCCTGACCACTAGCAGATATGTATTCAAAATCTAATTGCTTGTGTTTACAAATAATCAGATGGAATCCAGAAGGATAAAAATAAATGTCACATGTATTACAGATGAAATTATTTTTCAAGTGCTCAGTTTTCTAAAGCTAAAGACCCAAGGTACTGCCCTATATCATCAACCAGAGTCTTGCATAGGAGCAGTGAGCCCAGCCAGCCCAGACGGCACGTAGAGGAAGCAATGGAACCCCTTGTTGGTCAGGCAAGTCTACAAAAAGCCACCCCTTTAGGGGCTTTGGATTCAGACACTGACTCTTCATCTCTGCCTCTGTTTTCATGAACTTTTCTTTTCCTTATCGTAGTCATAACCACAGTTGAAAGTGGACAGTTTTACAGAATGTTCTCAGAGAAAGCAGAGCAATAGCCTTCAGCTACTCTTTTCCACATCCCTGCTCCTGTAACAATTGATGTTAACTTTTTTTTTTCATTATCACATTTATGCTCCAAAATGAATTGAAACTCTTACCCAGGGTTCTCTGTTTCTGAAGATGTTGTATGTAGTTCATTGACTTTTCCCAAATAAATTAATATATGTATGAAAACTTTTTATATATACTTATTAATATTAATAAAACACTTTAAAAACATCCTTAAAAGGAATATATATTCTGTGTGTTTACTGAAATCAATGGTTGTCTGGCTACAAATAAATATAAATGCAACTCCTGAATGAGGTACCAAATTTGGATCTCCATGAATTATATCTGCGATGTACTACACACATGCACCTCACATGGCTTTTTTCACTTGATACTTCATAGTTTCTTCTGGAAGCTAAATTGCAATTTAAGCACATGAAAACTTTTCACTTTGTACAGAAAGGAGTCCCCCACACAACAGAATGACAAGATCAATTGCACGAGAAGGATGTTGACATAATTTATAATTTACTTAGTCAACAACGGAGCAAAAACAACCCATCTGAAGTGACGTTTGGTAACAAAATGTTGCCAAAAAATAATCAAAGGGCTAGAGGATGAAGCAGCTATATAGCAAAGGTTGTGAAAGGCCAACCACGGGACTTTGGGTATAAATTTTGGACAGCATATGCAAATTTTATAGCTCACTCTTCCTGAGTAAGAAATCCTGTGCATGATTTAAATGTCATAAACATTTTACAAGTCTTTCCTAACAGTAGGTTTCCTGTACTGGGAGTTAAAGGGCAAGTGTAAACCTGAGAACATGGTCTACATATGTATGACAGGTATAAAAACACACAGAATGACCTTTACAAACATCAGGCTGACCACTTTCCTTCTAAAGAGAAACTGCCAATCTGAATCCACATTTTGACAGAATCACTGATATGTAATGAAATACATAGCCCTGAAAATATAGTGGCCTCCTTTATAATTATATGGAAACTTGTCTCGTGTTGTGTGAGCTGTGTCAGCTTTTAATTATTCAGAGTTTCTTCTCTTGTTTTTTTTCCTTCCTAACTGAAATACAGTAAGAGACAGAGTTTATCCATGAAATAAATGTTTCTGTAATTGGTTTCTAATGCACTACACTAATCTGGTTAATTTTACAAGTTGATTATGGCCTGCAGAGCATAATTGCGGAAGCCAGGAGCTTAAAATTAGTCTCCTGCCCTCAAATGACTTGATCAACTTTGTATGAGTTGAGTACAGGTTCAGGAAAGAGGGAAGAGGCAGGACACAGCGGGAGGAGGTATTTCACCAGGAGGGACATGGTAAAAAGACCAAATGATGGATGGACTGCAGACTTAGTTAGCTTCTTCGTTTTTCCTGGGGCCAGATCAAAATGTAAATATCAAATAAATGCATTCTAGTGTTTGCCTTCCCTTTTGTGCACCATCCTAAAAGAAACTTCCCAAATGGTTTATTTATCTGCAGAGTAGAAGTCTGGCTCTATAAACTATAATCATAGAAACAAAAGTTTAAATCCCAGGAAAGGAATCTGGATTTTTTTTTTCTTTTTTTTTTTCCTCTTTTTCTTTTTCTTTTTGGTTTGTTTGTTTTGTTTTGTTTTAAATTCAGATTATGGTCTAGACCAGTTTATTAGCAGTGTTAGCTTGATCCACTCAGGACTATTAAAAGTTGAACAAATCTTGATAGGCCAAGACAAAAATCCAGCCTGTTTGAAATGGCAGTCTTGTGTTTTCTATGCCTTTTGTGATGCCATGGAAACGTGCCCCTCAAACTGGAACTGGAGAAAGAGGCAGGAATCATAGGCCCTAGAAATATGAGCCATGGCCTCATATCTGCGCCATTTCAAATACCTGTAAATTAAGTTTCATTCGAATGTCTGATGTTTCAAGGGAGCTTGTTGCCTCCCACGAATTCTAAAGGACGTGGTCAGCAGGCAAAGGGAAGCCGCTAGGCACTGCTCGCTGGTTCTATATCCACAAATCTCAACAGTGAAAGACTGTTTTCTTCTCTGCATCGGACTGAAAGCCCAAAGAATGTGAATCTTAAACATGCCGGATCTTGAGAATTATGCCCTCGCATATCTGGATACTCAAGTTATTTATTTTTGTAAGAAACGTTTTACAAGGCTCCTTTTTAATGTCTGAGCCAGTAGCACAGCTTTATGTACATTGAGAAGATATAAGCCTACGAGAAGGACCATTCCAGTGCACTAAATGAATTAAGATCATCAGACATGCCCCGAGACCACTGTGGAATCTAATATGTAACATCAGGAGAGTTTATTTTTCCATGTATTCTTCTTCCACTTACTGTGTTTTTTAGCTCTGCTACTTTATGTAACATTATGTAAGGAATTCTCTATTAAGGTCGTAGCAATAAACTTGAGTGCTTCTGGTCCACTTTGCATGGAATAAACAGCCTACACATGTTATTCATTTCAAGTGCATTTCATCTGGGGTTACTGTCACTGGGGCTAGATAACAAATATAAGAGCATGGGAAGTTATGTGAGGCAACATATATTAGTAATATTAGTATTTTATCTGGATTTTTAATCCTGCTCACGAGAATGTTTTTCATGTCCGGCAAAAAAGGAGACTGTAATCCTATCTCCGGACAATCTGTGTTAATAGCAAACATCAAGGAAATGTAATTCATCTGCTTTGAGAACTTTGTTGAGGGAGTTTTAGAAACTACTCTGAAAATTAGCTATAATCCACTTGGAAGAAAATATGTGATTACACGAGAGAAAGGAATTTTCCCACTGGATATGGCTACTTGTTTAAGCACAATCATAAAAACATTATGAAATTACATTCCCTCAGCAGTTTAAATGAAATATCAGGTATGTGACTTTATCAGAATTCCTGAAGTTTATTATTTCTGTGCTGGGCCAGCTTTATATTCCATGCTCTGTCACTCACTAAGAAGTTTTTCAGATCTTACTAGTGTGATACTCATTTTGCATGGACTGTTTGCCTTGTTGGCTGATTTTTTAAAAATAATACATCTTGTTTTACCTAATAGATTAGAAGATAGCAAAAGAGCTATCTTATTATAGGTTTCAAACTTAAAATGATACTAAGCACACAGAATACCTGAGGCTAAATATTTAATTCTGTTCCTTACATTGGATCACATAGTTCTCCTTCTGTTCCTTTCTCAATTAGCCACTTCTATTGATTCCAAGAGTATTCCTTGGACCTAGCATATAGTAAGTAAGTGGTCAATAAATGGTATTGGATTGAATATTGTCAAGTTTTTACTCATTTACTGGTATAACCATTAGCATGAAAAATTATAGTAGTACCATGAATTTTAATTTACATCTAGTTACTATATCCAGGTAATAACTTACTTTACTGGTTGAAGTTGGTCTAATATTAACTATTACCTGAACTATCATAGCATTTATTTCTTAATACAGCTGATGATTTATTATTTTATTTAAATGTTAGTCTTCATTAACTCTTTATTTACATCAAAAGAGAAAATGAAGGAGTACCAATGTTGAATTACGGAAATACAGATTTTGAACAGAGTAGGATTGTTACCCATATTATACAAGGATTCTTCTGAAGGGCATTTTAAACTGAATTAAATGTTCATGTGAAGAAAGGTATTCATATCACTAAGTTGCTTGTTATCCATATAATCTACTCACTATTCCTCAATTCTGCTTAATTATGTGTTTTTATCACATTTTTTATTTACTTCCTGGAAAGAGCATATATGTATGCTGAAGCAACAGGCAAGAAACATAAAAAAGGTGAAATAAATTAGCTTATTATTCCTGAGTTGTTAAAGTAAAAAATATAGTCCAGCTTACTGGTGTTTATTCATTTGAAAGTTATAAACTATTATTTGATAATAATAATTTTTTTTGATGTTTGAAATTCAAATAACTTTTATTTAAATTGAAAACACAATTCTTAAAATTGCATGAATAGTTAAAACCCTTTGTTATAAAAATCCTAGAGTATTTCTAGATAAGGCATAAGTAGTTCTAGATTAATAAGAGCAGAAAGAAGAGAACTCCTTTCTCTGGACATACAAATAGGGAATCAATAGAAAGTTATGATTCATGATGATATTACTAGAAGTAATTGTCTATTAAAAAGGTAAAACCTCTGGTTTTAAATATACATATCTACAATGTGATTTATAAAGCAAATGCCATTGCATTTTTATGTCTTCGCCTTCCTATTGAACTGTGTTTCTCTAAAGTACTGGTTGTACCCCTCCCTGGGAGCTGATTATTGTCGCTATGCCATGAATATGATACTTTATGAGTTTGACATAATGCATGCAGTAAGCCTTAGGTGTATTGGGACCAAGCTAAGTTCATTATATTTTCACTACCACACTATAAAATGCATTTCAGTTCCTGTCCAAGTTATGAATGTGTTACAATTAGATATGATCTTTTTGGAGAAGTGAAGTGAAATATGGGGTTGAGGGGCGGGAAGGATAGATGTAACGTTTTCAGCTTTCCTGTGTGAACCCTGTTCTTGGGGCCCGGGGACTTCAGGAACACAGTCAAGGCTGTATCGACCTCTCCCCTCATTACAGTGTAGACAGATAGACTGGGGCTTTGCAGTTCACACATTTAGGTGACTTCTCCTGATTTGGGATTGTTTTTAAGTGAATATCAAGTTTCACAAAGGTGGAACATTGACACTCTCTGAGGTCCTTCGGGCTTTTGCAGAATTGTAGTAAAGAAAATGGGTCTGGACCATCCCGGCACAATTCTAAGCACTAAAGCAAGATCCATGCAGGACGGTGGGAGCCAAGGGAGCAGACCCTGAGTGCAGCAGCCCTGTGGACACGTCTGCAGATGGTAATGCCAGATGCCGTTTCCTCAGTTCCCACTCTGCCCTGGGCTCTGAGCTCAAGGGCTTTAGACCCATGCCTTATTTTCTGCTCCTCACAATAAACCCAAACACTCACTGTCATCCTCATCTTACAGATGAGAAAACTAAGGCACAGATAAGGAACTCCTTTTAGGACACAAACAAACAAACAAACAAACCTGGCATTTAGAGCAGCTCGGAGCCTAAAGCTAGTGCTTTTTCTCTGCGGCACTCCAAGTTCACTGTTTGCCAAATGCAGCCCTTGATTCAGCCTCTATTTCTGGGATTTCAAGCTGCTTCATTCCTTTATTAAATAGACCACATTACTAATGCAGCTTTGATCTGTTGTTCTCCAAAGCTCAGTTTTTAAAATATTTTTTATTTCACTGGACTATAGGCAAGTGGATCTCAGCCCAAGTAAGTGACAGAGTCCTCCTTCCACTGCTAGCCCACAAACTTTGATTTTTACCCTCTATAAATGCCCAAAATAAAGTCTGATTACCATGGTCATCTCGGTCTACTTTTTTCCCAATTAAGTGCTGCCAGAAAGGGACTATTGGCTACATTCAGGAATCAGACCAGTCAGAATTTAAATACTAACTTACCACTCAGAAGCTCTCAGTCTTCTAACAGTGAACCTCTTTTGGTCTCTGTTTCTTTGTCTTTAAACGGGCATGGAAATTATATCATAGTGTCCAACTCTTTCTTCTGGGCTTCCAATTTTCTACTCTCATCAGAACTGTCAATGCCGCCATCTGAGATGGATTGTGCTCTCCTTACATAGACAGTATCAGTAGGTGAAGCAACTGCTTCTCAGTTGCTACTGGTAAGAAAGAGGTGGGGGCCTCAGTGAATGGCTACACTTAAAGTAATGGAAACATTCAGGGCTTTTTAGAACCCCTGGTTGTTGTTATAAGTGGTTGGGGCTGGGGAGTGTGCTAGGAATTCTTGGGAAGGGAAAATAATTTTACCTCTACCCATCTGGGCTCAGAGACCCCAATGTAATAAAAAATAGTTAAAAAAATGAGTTAATATCATGTATACCTGCAATATATATGGGAGATACCAAAAAAAAAAAAAAAAAAAAAAAAAGCAAATAACTCCTCAAAGTGGTGCAGGCCACCATCTTAAATACCATCTCCAGCTAAAGACAAAAGAAGTTGTTTGGGGAGGCAGTTATGATACGTGTCAGACAAAGCACAGCATACAAGGGTAATGGTTGTTATACAGATTTAAGTCTTTATTTTCTCCCTTGCTAAGAGTTTCTAGATATTTAGTCATCCTTCTCTTCCTGGTACAGCAAGGAAGACATCATTAAAAATGGAAACTTCCCTTATAGAACGAACTGTCTTTTACAGAAGGGTAACATCTACTTGGTTTTCAACGCTTCTCCTGTGAATGCTGATTCTTAAAAATAATCAGCCTAAAATAATCCTTATACCAAAGAGGCATATTTTGGGGTGGCATAGGCTGCTCCCTTTCACAGTTGAGCTCACAAGGAGTACAGGTGACCTTAGTAATGCTCTGTTTGGCCCCAGGGACCATTTCCATCATAAGTGAGAGATGTTCAGAGTCAAAGAAAGGTCTGATGTATGTGGGGTCCATGCTAAAGCTCTTCAGCAGTTTATTCTGTAGACGCACCTAGAGACACACCTGAAAAACTTCCTTGAAGGATGCTCTTGGTGTAACACTTTTTTAAGGCATCCTGCCAACTAGGCAAAGTCAGATCCCAATACACGTTGGTAGAGGGTGGAGCCCAGCTATCAAATATCGGCGAATTATAGCTTGCTCACCAGCAGACACTGTTACCAGCTGAATGAAGTCCTCCTGTAAATTCACTTTTGTCATTCACAGAAATCTTCTCTGAGGCTTCCCCTATCAACCCAGTCTCTGGAGAACAGCCCAGCCATCAATATCCACACTTGTTCTTGCACCTTTGTTCTCAAAATGAGCACTCTCTTTGAAGACTATAAAGACTCATTTAAATATCATTATAAATCGTTAAAGAAGTAACTCCATGAGAATATAAACAGCTATCAAAATGGCAAGATGCAACAACACATATTATTTCCCAGGCTCCAAGACTAGGAAATAAAAGATTAAAAGATTTTCATGAGCATCTCTAATTTTAGTGAGACTAGGCCAAAGATGCATAAGGGGTTTAATATTACCCCCAGAGAGCTGAGGTGAGTAGTTCTTAAACCCTTTTTATCTTCCCATGATCCTTAAAATCTAATTGTATTCATTTCTTATTGCTGCTGTAACAGATTACCACACACTTTATCTTCTAATTCTGAAGGTCAGAAATTCTAAAGTCAAGATTTCGGCAGGACTGCATTCCTTCCTGAGGTTCCAGGGGAGAATCCATTTCTTTGCACGATCTCGCTTCCAGAGGTTGCCCACATTCTTTGATTCTTGGCCCGTCTCCAAAGCTCATCGCTCCCTCTGATTCTGTCATTGCACCTCTTTCTGTGATTCTCCTGCATGCCTCTTATAAGAACACATGTGAATATAGAGTCTACCTGATAAAGCCAAAATGACCTCATTGCAAGTTTCTCAACCTAATCAGATCTCCAAAGTCCCTTTTGCCATGAAAGGTGATATATTCACAGGTTCCATGGATTAGGGGATGGACATTTTTGGGGGGCCATTATCCGGCCTATCACACTAATCGACTGTATTTATTGAGCATTTGCAACTCATTCTTTCCTTTAATTTAAAAATATTGAGTATCTCTTATAATGTAAGTAATCTCTTACGTTTTAGTGATACGCAAATGAATAAGACTTTGTCCCTGTCTATAACAATATAAAAATTATCTAGTCCTTATTAAGCTCTTGATATGTGCTAAACACTCGGGGTATTTCATTCTTCTTTTAATCTCACATTAAACCTATGACATGAGTGCTATTACTTCTTCCATCGTACAGCGGAGAAAAATGAGTCACTGAGAATTTAAGTAATTTCCTAACATAAACAGGTATTAAGAGGTAAAATTGGGATCTGGACCTAGGAAGTATGCTGCTGCCAGTTGGTCCTCTCTTACAGTTCAATATCTACTTGTCCATATAACTCATTCAGACTTCAGCTAACCTTAAGAACAGTTCCTGGCACAAAGTAAATGCTCTGTAAATCAAAGCGGTGATGATGATGATGATGATGACAGCAGTTTTGATAATGGTGGCTTGAAGAACAAATTGGCTACATCTATTAGGGAAAGGTTTGACTAAGGAAAGGCTGAGCTCTAATGTTCACTTACTCATTAGCACTGTTAGGATATTACATTCAAACACAGAAGAGTCAGGTGAATGGGAATTCCAGAAGATAGGTCCCGATGAGGAAGAAGGAGAGTGGTCCAGTTCTGGGTTGCCACTTTTATCTGAAGTCTGCTCTCTGCTCCTGGAATGAAACAATGTATCTGTCCTAATGGCTTCCCTAATTATCAACTAATTAAGCAAATGATGGATAACTACTGCCTCTCCCGAGTGGAACAAGGGAAGTGGGCCAGGGCCCGAAGCAAAGGGGTGTGATGGGTACACGGCATGGCATCCGCCATCAGCAGCATGGTCTCAGCGGCCAGCACTGTAAACCCAGCCAGTCTTTTAAACTGTCCTGTGATGAGCTTTACTCTAAATCATGTCCCCTCTCAGATGTCCAGATCCAGGAAATTTCATGTCGTCTCACACATAAGCTAAAAATATTGAAGTACACAAATTAACATCTTAGTTTATTAGCAGCAATAAAAGCAAATGTCTACAAATTGAAACTCAATCACGATAATTGAATTTCTATGAAGTATTCTGGGAGGTATTGTGTTACTAGTAGAGATGGAAAGTCATTTTAGTTGCTACCATGACAAAATAGACCCCCACAGAGATTAATCACATTTTGTTTACTTTGTTTATTTTCTCAGCTAATTCCACCTTCACCGCTATCATTCCAATGGCTCTGGGTTTCAATCAGCATATCATTACACTGGTTTTTTTTTCTTTACTATATTAGTTTTTATTGGCGAGCGTCATGTCAGGGTGACCATAGGCAGGCTCTCCACCTCCATAGACATGTATTTCCCAGGTCACCCTTATCTAAGATAATTTCTTAGTGTGTTTGTGTTATCTCACAGTTCTGGTTGGCCATGTGCCGCTTTGCAATTTTATATACACGAGCCCCCGTTGCTCAGGCAACGCAGATTAGTTTGGCTCCCGTGACTCCCGTTTCTTGCCTGCTACCTCGAAACTGAAGACAGCCCCTGTTGTTCCCGTCCTTGCCCACTGCCACAAGACCAAGGTGGATTGGGTTGCTGTTCTTGTCCACGGCTGTGAGAATAAAACTGGGTATGAATTCCCTCTCCAAAGCTCCACTCTCGCTTTTTGGTCTCCCCGAATCCAAAGTAAACTTTCCTGGAGCCGAGCTCCTGCACTACAGTGAGTCTATTAAAATTAACAATAGTTGAGCCTTGGAACAAAGGTATGAGTCCAGCTTACATCTAACCATTAATAGACCAGATGAGGCTGAAAATCACTTTAGCTCCTAAGATTTCCAGATGAAATAGATGCTAAAAAAACACATGGGTAATCATTATGATAGTTGTGCAAAGCTTAGTCAGAAAGCTCTGAGGTTTGAAAAATCTGGGGACGCAACTCCAAAAGCCTTTCAAGCAACTGTGCACACTGTGACAGCAGCGGGCCTGGCCATTCCTGCCGACTGCAAACTCCGCCCTGGTGATCCTTGTGTCAGAGATCCACTGGGCCTGCCGGAACTTTCTCAAAGGTGTGCTGCAGTCAGAGACTTTTCTGACCAATCTGCTCTCCTTGCCCTTCTTTTTTCACAGGTGTCAAGCCTGCAAGGGTCAGAAGGTCTTCTTACCAACTCCTGCTCTCTCTGTCCTTTTACCTTACAGAGGAATTGTCCACGGTACAATTCGTTTACTTTTCCACCTCGACACCTGCTTCCTGCGGGATCCAACTGTCAGACAGGCAAAGCCTGGCTTTTACAGTCATAATAAATGAGGTTGATAATGTCTATTCAAACTGGTTCTTCAGTCTTTCCCATGCTAACTTTGCAGGCAGGCGGACACCAGCATCTGCTGGCGATGCCCTCTCTACAATATGCTTCATTTATCTGGGCCTTGGCGCATATCCTATTTTTTGTTCTCTCTGATTCCACACATTAAAGTCCTAAGAGCTCAAAGTTCAGTTTAATCCCACAGACTTCGTGAAACCAAAGTGTTTATAAAAGCTCCAGAATTCTATTGTATTTAGCAGAAAAACCTCATAGTTCATCCCTTAAAGATTTCAACAGTTTATTTCATTTTATAATTCTTAAGGTCAATTAATAAACCTTTCATAACCCTTTTCTTCTCTCGCCAGCTAGTAGGGTTCTGGGTACATAGTATAGTCTTACATTTTTGCTGTTTTTGTTGATGCATTCAGATCTATGCGCCAACAATTGAAATGCTTCAAGAATAATTGCAATAGGCTAAAGTCTAACAGGGGCTACTGTCAGATATAAGGAGCTGGGCCTCAGACCTCATAAGGAAGCAGTCATGTTTTCAATTAAATTTTAAACTTATTAGGGGATTGTACTGTGATTCAGTGATAATGAGAAGTCTGGACACCAGGAGGAAGTGTAATATCGAAATGACTATATCATGTAAATCAGGGGTCCCCAACTTCCCTCCTCCCCATCCTTGAAAGCCACTGGCATTACCACCTGAGCTCTACCTCCTGTCTCCCCAACACACCCTCAGGGTGGTGGGGCAGGGAGCAATTGTCTTTCATGAAACCAATCCCTGGTGCCAGAAAGTTTCGGGACCGTTGAATTATAAATCACATAGAATACATATAAAAATAAAATCATGTACCGCCTTTACCAAAGCAGTTTCATTAACAGGCTTTACAAATGCAAACCACTTTCTGGAGGAAGGGAGAAACAAAAATAGTCTCTGTCTTATATTTTTTCTAAGTCATGATTTATTTAATGAGTCTGAAATGAGGTCTGTTTCAGGAAGTAACCTTGACAAACATATGCTTATCTCCGTTTGACAGCAACAATAAACTCAGCGTCAAGAAAGCAGGGATCGGAAAGGAAAGATGCTGGTGAGTGAAGAGTGTGTGTGGCTATGCAAACCTGCGTCTACAAGCTTCGGTGGTGAACTAGACTGACCTAGCCGGGGCAAGTAGGGTGCTAAAGAAAATGGAGGTTCTTTTGTGAGTCTTAGGTGCCTTCTGGAAGGCACACAACTCAATAAAACAGCACTTACTGAACCAGTGGGACAGAAAACAGACAGCATTTGAAAACCTGGCACTGGACTTTAAGAGAACTAGCTCCTCCTCAGAGGCTAATGGGACAGAGGTCGGGAAACTTGGAGCCCCAAGCTCCCTCAAGTAAAAAGGGATTGTGACAAAGGAGGAATACAAATAAATTTCAGGGCAATACTGTAGGTGCTCTGTTTCCTGGTGGTGGGTTGACCTTTCTCTTTTTAAATTGGAAAGAGTGCACCATGGGAAAACTTTATGAAAGAGAGAGTTCTGCCCACTTCTATAATTGTAATGCTGTGCTTATTCATAAAAATTTAGTATATAGTTTCTTTTGAGGATCATTTTTAAGGTCACCATTTTGCATGACAAAACTAGTTCGGTGGCAGTCAGGATAAACGGCATCCCCTACCACCCTCATTTTTCTGCTTCAGATTTTCAAAACCTGTTAATGATGAGGATCTGCTTCCTAAACAGAATGCTTTAACACTTTACTTTGGTTCAAATTTCTGTCAAAAATAACTAACAGAATTACTTTATAGGATGATCTTATATACATAAATGCATATAAAATCTCATCATCCAAATACCTTATTTTTATGTTCTCAAAAAGAGATGGAACTTTTAAAATCTTGCTTGTTATCTCTCATGGGCTCAAATCATAGTACTAATGTAATAGTATTGGTTCGAGACTCTTTTTGCCCACATAGAGTTCATTAATTCAGGGATTAGGTTCAGGTTGAAATAAGAAACTCAGGGTGCATCTTTATGATTTTTGCAATGATGGATTCTATTTATTTAGAAATTATTGTCATGGCTTGTAGAAAACATATTGGTAAAGAGTAGAGACTCTCCAGTTATCTTCAGGGAGGAGTTTCAAAGTCAAGTTCAGCAAACAAGTATCCACACCCGTCTGTTCATAGAAAGCAGAATGAAAACATTCTTCTCCTTCATAAAAGGTTTTCTTTTCTTTGTGTAACTACTACAAAGCAGTTAAAGATGCATAAGCAAAACTTCTTGCTCCTCCCTCTAAAAAAGAAAAGGTCATGTCTTTTATTATTATTATTATTATTGCTTTACTAGAACTTATGCTTCTTAAAATAAGTCCTTTGTTAACTCTGTAAGTCATGAATTTTTGATGGTTATACAGATTCTTAAATTTAAATTTGTCACATTAAATTTCTAAGTATTTAGTCCTGGCTGATGTGTCTCGGTGTGTTGAGCACCAGCCCGTGAACCAGAGGGTCACCAGTTCAATTCCCCATCAGGACATATGCCTGGGTTGCGAAATGGGTCCCCAGTTGGGAGCGCTTGAGAGTAAACCACACACTGATGTTTCTCTCTCTCTCTTTCTCCCTCCCTTCCCCTCTCTCTATAAATAAATAAATAAAATCTTTAAAAATTTTTCTAAGTATTTAAAACCAAAATTTAAAACAATATCACCATTGCTATCCAGTTTCAACTAATATTCCAGAATAAATAATCCATTATGTATCTGAAAATATGACAGAGGATTTAAAAAGAGCGTTGTTTAAAATCACCTAAGTTCTTATAAAATGGCCTGCTTAGGTAATAATGATGGGGACATAAAGGAAGTCCATACCTGTAGAGAACGTTTATGAGTTGATTTGAGCCAAACCAATGACACACCCTGGGGAGCAAAAATCTCAAATGCTCTGGAGAATAATAGTCTAGCAGTTTCTTTTATGCATTTGAAATTAAGGGAGGGACACTAAGAAAGCAAGGCAGGAATCGAATTCCAGGGTAATTAAGCTTATGTGCTCTCTTGAGGATGATTATGACATTTCGAAGGTGTGTTAACCCAGATGCACAAAAACAACAGACAGGCCTTACTTAAGACAAAGCTAAATTTTTAAGAAGTTCTGTGCCTGAGGTGTGACGACTTCCCATGTTAGGAATTTATGATCAGATCACCCTGTGAGGGTACGTCCCACAGAACTGCTTTTCTCATTTACAAATACAGTGCAAGCTACTGTAAACCACGTGTAACCCTTAAGAGACATATTCTAGGTGATGATTGTGAAATAATTCCATTTTTCTGTCAGAGTTGAAAACCTTTGCTTTTTTTACATGTTCAACTTTAAAAATAAAAATCGGTGTTAAACGACAAGTCTCCAAACCTTGAGCGTTTTGAGAAAGTTAACAGAGAAAGTTTTACTGAGCACATGTTATGCCTAAAATAATAGTGACATGGCACAAGTTGAAAATGGGGTAAAAAAAAAATGAATGAATTGTTCTAGAACATTCATATCTGAGCGGTAGGGATAGTTATCTCCTAATGTATAGCTTTGGAGACAGAAGCCAGTATCTATCAAGGGTCATGGCACCCTTCTGCTCTGGGGAACTTACATAGCCTGTTCCCAAAGCCTTCATCATAAGTCGAGCTCTGCTCCAGGCTGGCTCAAATAGCACTTTCAGAATTTTGTTATATCTGCCAACGTAAGCTGTCAATTAGCATTTATAAGGATTACATGTATTACTATAACTGTATTCCATGCCCTTAAAAGGTGAGAATTCACTCAGACCACTAGGTAGGACAATTCAACTACTCTATGGTAAGATTAATCTTTTAATCTTTTCTGAATGACTCACCAACCTTGCTCATTCTAGTTTATTAGATGTGACTGGCTTACGAAAGGTAAACCTGTGCCTCAAACATGACTGTACAGTCCCCTCCTTGTCCCAGGGGGAAGGTTGGAAGAGGAAGTAAGACCCAGAATAGTTTGTGTAGGAAAGAACTGGATGAGAAAAATACATCTCCCAGTTTCTTAAAATGTAGCGTTAATCAGGTGCTCTTCCTCTAGGGCGCACGCCTGGGCACCTTTCTTCCTCAGGTGGCAGCCCATCCCGGACTAACGTCCTGAACCTGTCCCCAAGCCCCCCTTTTCTCTGACTTTTCAGTGAGCTAAGAGAGGACCACCTAGGCTCTCTCTTGTTGCTTCTTCTATCCTAGACTCTTCCTTGTTTCCCTGTCCCCAGCTTTAATAAATGTACTATTAAAAAAATAATAATACTGTTAATCAGAATCACCCAGGGGTTCTCAAGCATGCCGAATCTAGTGTCTGTCACCCAATAATTCTGATTCAGAAGGTCAAGGGTAAGATCTGGTTTAGGAATCTCAGTATCAAACAAGGACGTTTGGTAATACTCGTGCCGGGGGTCTGAGGGCCGCCACCTAAAGAGTTCAGGTTTATGTAAATGAATGCTTAGATCTTTCTAAAATGACCTTTGAGTTAGAGACCCTGTAAAGTGATTATCATGTTCTTGAAGACAGTAGGTAGTTGAGACATCTCCTGTCCCGTGCGCTAATTGACATTTATCTTCAGCGCAGTCACTTCCACAGAGCACACACTTAATGATAGCACAGCCCTGTGGTTATAAGCTTCATAAATGGAAATATACACAACAGTGGTGGCCTTTTATTTATATACTCATTTCAAAGAGAAGGCAGAGCAGTTAGCTGTGTGCAGTCTGTTTACTAAACAGAGTTTAAGCCATGGGAGCAGACAGAGACCTTTTCAGCTTAATGTCTACCAGATGATTTAAAAAGTTCCCAGTTCGCTTCCTGCTCGCAGCCTCGCCAGCAACCCTGTAATACCTGTAAAATAATTAGGGTGCAGCGTGTGCTTAATTTATTCCAAACATTGCAAGATTTCCACATTAGCAATAATGGCTTGCTTATAGTGGAACCCTAGAGGCCACATAAAATAATTGGAGGCTCAAAAGTTGTAGCTGAAAAGGAGCGTTCAAAAAATGTGCGCACACTGTTTGTGGTGGACTCCACCGAAAAAGATTGCGGCTCAATGTTCACATTGTTCTCTCCAGACAGTACTAATTTGTTTCCAATTAAAAGAAAATGGATTGCAAATGACTTCACAGAGCAGCCTGGTCAAAGGAATAAGGCCCAGTTTATAATGTTGCCTCAGGAGCCGTACTTTTGCTGCAGGGCACACATTGAGTAGCTGTGTCTGCAGAGAAGCATTTGAATTACTCTTGTTCTGGACTTTATAGTGCTGTTTAAGCTTATTATTATTCTCTGTTTAGGTACTTTGTAGAAGCTTGCAAGTCTTTGTGGAGGGTAGAGATTAATAAACTGGCATTGCAATTCATTTTGAGCAATTGTTCATGTTTACCCTCATTTTTAACAGTGTGAAGTCCCCCCCCCTCCAACCTTGTCATGAGAAGGTAATTGTTTCCTTATGATCCTCATCTAATTTAATATCTGGACAAGGAGCTAGGAGGCAGGCATCTGAAGAAGGAAGGCAGAAAGGAAGAAAGGAAGAAAGAAAGTGTTTTCAGTAACATGATAAAAGACTCTCAGACGTGTGAACCCCTCCAACCCCTTAAAACTAAAAATTGGGAAATTCTTTTTACTCCTGCATTTGCATTAAATTCCAGGAAGCGAGAGAAATATGAATGTTACCATAAGCAAATGTTTACAGTAAGGAAAGGGAAAATGCTCTTGCAATTCAGAAATTAAGACATACAAGTTTAGCTCACCTTCCTTCTCTTGACCTCCCTACACAGTTAGTAGGAGATGGGACATTGACAATTGTTCATTAGAAGCACAGAATTTTTATACGCATTCTCCAGAGAGAATCTGAGTCTCCAAGGTATGATTGTGTCTGTGGACTTAATTAGCCCAATGCATTAAGAACTGCTGGTCAAAGTAATGTTTTTGAAATAAGTAAATTGTTTCTAAGAAGAACAATCCATTAAATTAAGTCAAATACAGGAATGCTGCTTCCCTGAGCTCTGAGGATTGTGCTTAAAGCCAAAGAAACAAATTTCAACTCAAACTTGTTTAACAAAACAAAAAGATTATTGGAACAAAGGGGATTATTGGGAGGGGGGCTTGATTTGTCTAAGTTTTAATGAGTAAAGATTGAGGGGAAAAGTTTGCCACTCCTAAATACGCCTCTTATAATATTGACTATTTAAAGCTGGTTATTTTCAAGAAACAAAAGACTCAGGAAAAACCTTTGACCTTCCCCCTAAGTGCCTGCAAGAATTTAGATAGAAGACTTGCTCCAGGAAGGGAGTGATTATGCTACATAGCTGTAGATTAATATGAACTAAATGTTATAAACAGGGAAGGGTCTAGCGAGAAGCTCACCCAAGGCCAGGTTTAAAGATCCCAGTTTAGTGAGATTCCATATTAGCATGCAGATTTTTATCCCAGTGGAGAGCAAAACGTTTTTGTCCAGTAAACAGGTAATCCCAAAGTTATGGCTTATTGTTCCTACAACAAGAACACTTTCATATCTAATCCAGTGAATTTATTCTAACGTTTCTTTATTAAATTGACTATAAATGCTTAGATCCATAATTTAAAAAAAAAAAAAAACCTGTTCTTAAAATATTACTGATTCCCTCATGAACTAGAGAGTTGAATAAAATCTTTGACAAGGCTTCCTAGTCCATGGCACTCTTGCATGGGAGACATGATTTCACCTTTTGGACACTTATACTGTTAACAAAAAAATAATTGGAGGCATATTAAAACTTATACAAGTTTATCTGAACAAAAATTGATTCAAACTATCTAGCAGATATAAAGGAGGTCCAAGGAGCTATACTAAATGAAAGACTTTTATAGGCAGAGGAGAGAAAAGATGAAGAAGGTAACTAGGCAAAGGTGAATTGGTTATTATAAGATTGCTTTCCTTTGCAAGGTGTCAGAGATCTATCAGGTAGGAGTACTCACTGGTGAATTAGTTTCCTACTAAAATTTCCCTAAACAGGGAAAATAGACATTTTCTCTTTCTTGGAAAAAAAAAAAAAAGGAATCTTTGTCTTTGACAAAATAGACTTTATGCTGTTGTTTAACAACCTCGGTTCTTTTGTGCCTATGGCAGGAGAAGCTCTCAATAGAATATTCAACTTTTGTCCTGGTGTGTTTCCTCAGGGTCATGGTCTCCATTGATTGGTTAGCACCAGGGGAGGGGTCATTAGTCAATGCAGCTGGGCTTGATGTCAGCCATGGTATCACCCACCTGGTTTTGCTGCTTTTCTGGGCCTGGAGCTGAAACACTGCTGAGGCCTAGATGTCATCTCTAGGGATTAATGCTAAAGGGAGTGGTCCTGTAAAGGCTTGATGTTTTGCCCGTTGCTAGGCACCAGGAGCCCTGGTTTCCTCTGCACCTCTCTGCTCTGCTCATGCTTGTCTAACTACCTATAATAGTAGAAGGCAAATAAAAGACCTTTGAGTTTGGTGTAAGGAAAGGTTTATTGATCAAGAAGGTGACAACTGAAAATATATTAGCCTAGTGGTTCCTCAAATTCATCTTAAGAAAGTATATAGAGTTCAGGCTTCTTTTAGGTCAGGGGTAAGGGGGTGATGGAAGGGGTTGTTTTCATAAAACTCAAGCCACAAGCAGAATTTCTCTAATGATGAGCATGTCAATATGTAAGACTAAGCAGAGGCTACTCACCTGAAGGCCCTGAGAACAAAGCAGGCTGGAACAGGACGGAGTTAGGCATTCCACTGCCTTAAACCCAGAAGACTACCAGCAATCTGGCTAAAGCTTTTGTGTTAGTGGAGCTGTTATTTTAAAAACTTATACAAGGAACACAGTTTGGGGGTTCTGGGGAAGTAACAGTTCTTGAAACAGGTGGCACTGGAAACTGATGAGCAGACAAAACCGAAGTGAGAAAGTCAAGGGTATATCCCAACAGAATTGTAAAGAATGATGCTGTATTAAAAAAAAAAAAAAAAAAAAAAAAACAACAACAACAAAAAAAACATTTAAAAATACTTGCAGCTGAGACTGCAATCAAGGTTTGCTCACCTATTATCCCTGCACCACCGGTAGGAAGGCTGGCAAAATAATTAGAACCTGGATTTCTGCGTTAAAAACAAAAACCCTTCAGTCATCTGATTGATCATCTGGTTTATCTTCCCTTCTTTTTTGTATGGTGCCTCTTTACCCTGCCATGCACAGTAGGGGGTCAAGATGAGTCCAAGTGAGAAGAAACAAACAATCTTGGTCTCTTTCAAATTCTTAAGAAGAGCTGTAGTAATTTACAAATGTTGGCTTGAAGAGCCTTGTGTTTTTAGGTTGCATTTAAAAATGTCAAGAACGGTACAATGAACTATTTTGAAGTTTTACAAAAGCATTTTCATCAAGGAAAGGATCATTTGTCAGGTTGAGAAACAGCATTCAAATTGAGCTCAAAACAGAATAAAAGCTTTCTATTGCAGAGAAGGACGGGAAACTTGTATTCTCTTCTTCGTTTAATTGGACAGGACACCAAGGTCCGGAAAGGTTTAGAGCTGAACTAATTCCTTTGCCTTTTTAGTGGCAAATCTTTCTCTTTCATCACAAACACAACACTGAAATTTTTCAATGTGTAGTTGAACATAAACAAGGACTCTCAGGTAAGTACTTCAGAAAAGAAAAACAGGTATTTAGAAAAATACTTCTTTCTTCATTATGATGAAATATATTATTAGACATTATGTTCTAATAGATAAATCTCCAGAACTTTACATAAATATGGCTCATGCCAAAGATCAGGGTTTAATATTGCCAAAGATAAGTTGCACATGTTGCTTTTCCTAGGTGATAATATAAATTTAGTGTTATAGAGTCCCCGAGCCTCCATCAGGTGATAAAAGGAGCCAGTCCTCCTCTAGGCTCTTTCTTTTCCACGAGGAAAATTCTAGGAAATGTTAGAGAATCGTTTATGCTGTTAAGCAAAATGACTCTGGACAAATAGATGTAAAGCACGCTTCCCTAGGTGAGACAGATACGGATACTGAGCTTTAGAGCAACCAAAAAAGGAAAGGACAAAGGCATTCTGTTACCTAGGTTTAGGTGGGGAAAGAAAAGAAAATGTATGAAAAAGCACAAAGAAAATGCCCAGAAATTGAGAATACAGCTGTACAATATTAGAGCAGCTAAAAACAGGAAAACAAAGAATGACATGTATATTGAATTAAGTGGCGACACCTCCAAAGAAAGGTACCCATTCTAAATCCCAGAACCTGTGAGCGTTACCTTATATGGCAAAAGGTGTGATTCAGTTAAGGGTCTTGAGAGAAGGACTTTATCCATCCTGCATTACCTGGGTAGCTGTAAATGGAATCATAGTTGTCCTGATAAGAAAGATGTCCTTATAAGAGAAGACAAGGAGAAAATGACCATGTGACTGTTAGGCATAAGACCTGGGTTCTGGTCTGGTTTTGGCAAAGCCCCCACAGTAACTGCTGGTGTCAGGGACTGCCTGACCCCCAATGAATCCGCTGCCCCCGCAGTAACTGCTGACACCAGTGAAGGCCCGTGGTCTTCAGAGATATCTCAGCCTGCTGGCAAGGCCTGTGTCCCTCAAAGACATTGTAGCTGCCCAGCAAGAACTTAGTAACTTTTCTGTTTTAGTAAGCCTCTCTGTTCTCTAAGCCAACTCCGCCGAAGCCTTCAACAGAGAGTCCCTTCAACTGCCTTCTCCCCCTTAAAAAGCCCTGTCTTTCTTTTGTTGGCTGCTGACACCGTAGCGTCTCAGCCCACCTCTTCCAGCTGGCCAAATAAATCTTTTAGACTCATGGCCTGTTCACCCGTCTTTCTCCTCTCCTTCTCGCGGAATCTAACAGTGACCACAGAGGCAGAGATAGAATCATGTGGCTATAACCAGGGAATGCCTGGAGCCAACAGAGCTAATAGAGGCAAGACAAATTCTCCTCTAGAACCTGTGGAGAAATTGCGGCCCTGGCTAATTTTGCATTTCAGACTCTGGTCTCCAGAACTGTGTGAAAATAAACTTATGTGGCTTTAAGCCTCCCAGTTTGTACTAATTTTTGTAACAGTCACAGGAGACAAATACGGATGGGAAGAGTGAACAGGTGAGCACCTGTACTTTCCTTCTCTGTCACCTTCATGTAGCCATGAGGCTATTAGATAGCATGTTTATGAAGGAAATCGTGGTAGGGTTATAAATTGTAATACATTTCCTCCTAAAAAATGTCAGATAGTTTAGGATCCTAGCTGAGACTATTGAGCAACTCTCACCTTAATATATGCTTCTCTGTTTTAGAGTAATTATTTTTAAGAAACAACAAACACGGGAGAAACTCTGAAAACCAGTAAGTTACCTCTTCATAAGAAACATTTACATTTACAAGGAAAATTTTCATTTGTAGGGAATCTCCCTTTCTGTACCTGGAAGAGGGTGATTAAATCTCTAGAAACTTAATAATGAAGAAAGCAAAATTTAAATCTGTATAATGACCATACCCTTGATTACAATGCTTTGCCTGAAAATCTACCATACTTTCCTCTCCCACTCAAAAATCTTTTTTTTCTTTAGTTGGAGATGGTATTTAAGGTGACGGCTTGGGCCAACTTCTCGTTTCTAGAAGTTATTCCATTTTCCTGGGCATCTCTCATGTATACAAGAGGTGTACATGTTATTAAATTTCTGTTTTTGCCCTGTTAATCTCTCTTTTACTACAGAGGAATCTCAATGAAAAACCTAGAAGGGTAAAGAGAACACTATTTTTTTCCTCCCCTATGCATGATTCAGGGGATTTATGTCTTCGGGTAATAGCTACAATATGATATGATTATAGTTTGCTTATAGATTGAATTGGTGAGAAGAGTATAAATAACAACAACAACAATTATACTATTTATTGAATACCTATTGTATCTGTCTGGTCCTAGCAAGGAACATAATATATATTAAATGGTTCAAATTAAGAGACTTTAATTACAGTAGTACCTACAGAGGTATGGGCAGAGCTAGAGAAACAATAAGGCCAACAAATGAAAGCAATTCACGCCTGTAAGGTTGATAGAATAACTGGATACAATTCCAACTGCCTGCCGCTATGAAAATCAGTAATTAAGAGGCAGTTGGTGATGCAAAGGAAAGTGGTTTATTTTTAGGTGCTGGCAACCATGAAGATAGGGGACTCGTATCTCAAAGATCTCTCTTGGGAAGATGGGGGGGCTCATGTCTCAAAGCCCATCTTCTATCTCAGTGGAGGCAGAGGTTTTTATAAGGACGAAGAGGGGAACAGAACAAAAAGATCAAGGGAGGGGGTTGAAAAGTTTTCTATGTGCTGATGAACACAGTTCATTCCGATAAGACAGGCGATGGTCTGGTGTGTGTTATCTTGGTTTAGTCATCCTGGGTTTATGACATCCTAACTCCATGGTTGAAGGTCAGCAAATCTCCCAGAGGTGAGACGCCTGAAGGTTGGAGCCTGTACCGTTTGAAACTAGTGCCTAGGATTCTTATACAAACATGCTTTTCATCTATAAGCTACATATTAGTCAGAGTCAGCACGTATGGAAACAATGTCAACAGAATGGTGGGGTGGGTTACAATTGCATGTTACAATGTTCTTCTGTTACAATAATATTGGGTTGGCCAAAAAGTTTGTTTAGTTGTTTTTTTTCCCTACGTAGCTATAGTAGTGCTTAGTTGTCTTTAATGTCATCTGCAACAATTTTGTTAGATTGTATTGTGACAGCTATCATATCATCATGTATTTAAAAAAACCAACAAAACAGGTAAATTTTTGTGCAGCCATTTAAATATTGAAGATGGAAGAAAATATGTAACATTTTTGGCATATGATGCTTTGTTATTTCAAGAAAGGTAAGAACACAACTGAAATGCAAAAAAAATAAATAATTGTGCAGGGTATGGAGAAAGCGCTGTGACTGACCAAATGTGTCACAAATGGTTTGCAAAGTTTCCTGGTACTATTGACATATTGGTCAAATAGTTCTTTGCTGTGGGGCTGTCTTAGGCATTGGAAGGTGTTTAGCAGCAGCCCTGGCCTCTACCTTCTAGAAGCCAAAAGCTGGAGAAAGTCAACATACTCAAATATCCAAATCAATAAAGTTATTGCTGAAAATGAAAAAAAAAAAATGTGTCTTATTTTATGGAAAAAAAACCTAAGTGAACTTTTTGGTCAACCCCATACATATCTTTTGAGGGTAACTGTCGTGCAAAAATTTCTGAGGAACTTACTGCATAGTTAATTCAAGGTAGATAAGCTAGTTACCCCCCATTTTCATCCTCCCCACCCCCATCCTTCTGTGCCCAGCTCTGTGCCCTGGGAGCCCAGCCAGGCTCCCCTGCCAGCCTGATCAGAGGCCTGGACGAGAAAGGCTGAGATATTTACTTTCTACTTGCTTCCTGCTTTGGTACTACATTTCTGTCAGGAGCTCCATATCCCCTAAGAATTTAGCCTTGTGATATTGTGATTTATAATAATAAATATATACTTGATTTTCATCCCTCTTCCTGGTACAGAGCTTCTCAAACTTTTGAGATTTTCTAAGTAATAAGGGCAATAAAGCTGTCTTTTGTTATTTACAACAAGCTCCCCTCCCTTTAAATATAATCTTTATTGTATTTTTTTCATTACCGTTTAGTCCCCTTATACCTCCTGCCCCCAGCAATCACCACCCTATTGTCCACGTCCGTGAGTCCTTTTTCCTGTTTGCTCAATCCCTCCAACCCCTAACACCCCCTACCCCCCAACAGCTGACTTTATGTCACTGAGATCGCTTTTGGAAAGTCCCCTGATAACCTGAGGATGAGGGCTGGTTGCCAAGAGAGACAACCATGTAACTAGAGGGTTGACACTTTCAGTCTCACCCACTTATCACATGGCACAGGGAGGCTGTTGAGAAGCTAGAGATTGAATAATCCCCTGTGGCCAATGATTGAATCAGTCAAGTCTTTATAATAAAGCCTGCATCAAAACCTAAAAGGACAAAGTTCGGACAGCTTCTAGGCTGGTGACCACATAGACTGGGGACACTTTTATGCTCTGAGAAGCCCCACGCCCTTTCCCACACACCTGACCTTATTTATCTTTTCTATCTGGCTGTACCTGAGTTACATCCTTTTATAATAAACCAATAATCTAGTAAATAAAATGATCTCCTGAGCATTCCTAGAGAATTAGTAGAACCCAAAGACGGGGTAGTAGAAACCTATGATTTATAGACTGTTGATCAGAAGCACTTTCTACTGAAGTCTGAAGGGGAAGGAAGTGAATGACCTTGTGGGGCTGAGCCCTTAACCTGTGGTACCTGACAATACGTCTAGGTAGTAAAGAGTGCACAGTGAAAAACTCAGTTTCTCTGACTCCATCTCCTCCCAGCCTGCTCTATGCCCACTGCCTTCAGGCTAATAACTCCTGCTTAGTCTTGCCTACAGACCTGCCAGTCGTAAGAGGAATTCTGCTTGTGGCTTTTCACAAAAACAACCCCTCATATTTCCCCTTCTCTTGACATAAAATGTCTGAACTCTGTATTTTGGTGAGGTGGATTTGAAGTACAACGGGGACTTTCATCTTCTCAGTTGGTGCCTTCTCAATCAATAAACCTTTTCTTACTTCAAACTCTGATATTTTGAGTTTTGGCCTTTTGAAGCATTGGGCACATGGGCTTTGGATTGGTAACAAATCACACCAGAATTGAGTTAAATTTTTGAATGTTCCACTGGTGTCATAGAATCGTTGGTGTGTGAAAAACCTGTGGCTCTGGTATCAGAAATGACGGAGGTTGCAGAGAAGTGTTCAGACTAGAGGAGCCCACAGAACGTGATTTTTTTCTCATGTTAGCCCCTTACAAGAAGTCCTTATGTTTGTATAAAAATCCTAGGAACTAGTTTCAAAATATACAGGTCCCAATCTTTAAGCATCCCAGTTCTGAGAGATTTGTGGACATTCAACTCTGGAGCCAGGATGATGTGAAGTCAGGATGATGTGAATTCATGATGACTAAACCAGGATGATCCTCACTGGACCATCATGTGCCTTACTAGAATGAACTGTGCTGGTCTGCAAGTAGAGAACTTTTCAACCTTGCCCCTCTTCCTCCTTATGAAAACCCCTGCCTCCACTGAGAGGTGGAGATGGGCTTTGACACATGAGTCCCTCATTTTTCCAGCAGATGAGCTTTGAGACATGAGTCCCCATCTTCCAGGTGGCCAGCATCTGCAAATAAACCACTTTCCTTTGCATCAGTACCTGCCTCTGGAGTATTGGCTTTGGTAGTGGCAAGCAGCCGGAACTGCTTTTGTTACATTATTACTCCCATATTTAGTTGAATGCTAACATTCAAAGGAGGACATCTACCAAAGTAACCTAATCTTACGTGCAATACTCCTTACTCCATCCTCTCATCCATACTGGCCTTTTTACTTTTCAATAGGGCACCTCATTACTGGCCCCTGTGCTTGCCATTTGCTCTGCAGAGCACACCTTGCCTTCAGAGATCTGTAGAGCTCCCTCCTTCTGTCAAGTGTCTGCTTATCATTCAACCTCCTTGGTTACCCTTCACCCTAATCTCCTATCTGTACAGGTCTGGACTCCACCTTACATGCTGGGTTCTGTTTAGTCAGGCAGTGTCTGCCATCCCCATCACAATGTAAGCGTCATGAATGTGAGACTTTGACAAGAATGGATTTCAGTGGCTGAGACTTAGTCAGTGTTCAGTAAGTGGCCTTGAATGATTGGTAATGTGGCTAGCTCAGGATTTGAACCTGTGTGTGTGTGTGTGTGTGTGTGTGTGTGTGTGTGTGTGTGTGTGTGTGTGATTCTGAAGCTCACTGTCTTTCCATAATCATGGGTTGGGGTTCCATGGAAATGAAATCTATATGCCACGTGTTCTTTGTGTAACAGTGAAAATTACAGAAACAACAGCAAAGCACCATAGTTAAAGTAATGACAACTTTTCATCCCCAACATAATGCAATAAGGAAAAGAAAGATCATTTGGGTACAAATGAAAAAAGTCCCCCAAATTGATGAGAATCCTGTTTCCTCAACACACAGACATGTACACAGAGACAGAATCACATTTACACACACACACACACCATCACTTCCCAAAAGCTCTCCTTCCTTTCCCAGAGGAAAAGCGGACACGTGTATACCAGATTCCACACATTCATATCTGGACTGGGCAGATAAGCAGATGCTGCATCCACACTGTGCACCCAGATGGGGGCTTTGACACCAATCAGAGTTGTTTGTGCGGATCTTCCTGCCAGCACTGACGTTCCTGGGAAGCCTCTCCCTGAAATGCTTCTCACCTCCATTTTCACAGAGAGAAAAAGAGCCTGGGGGTTTCACCCAAGTGCTGCTATAAATACCAGTATTGACAGCGTGGGGTCACACTGTACTGGAATCATGCTCAACTGATTGCTTGCCTTTAGAGGGTATTTTTTCCCCCTCTTCAGCCCCCTTTTTTTGGTACTTGTCATGTAAAATGTCACATAGAGCATAATAGAACTAAACATATTTGCGAAGAATCCCTTCTATCTTAAAGGGAAAGGATCTGTTTTTCCTTACTTCCTAAGCATGCTAAGGATTATTAGCTTTCAAAATGATAGATGTGACCAATCAGGAGACATGGATTTACATAATTTCAGGTGCTGGCTGACCAGAGAGTTAATTTGTGGAAGGAAAAGGAGGGTTTGAGGGATTAGGTGACGAAGGCTTCCACTTTCAAAAATCATTTCTCAGTGATCCTGAATGGTCTAGTAATTCTACTTAATAATTACTGAATAATGAGCGCCTTTATTACACGAGGTAGGGTGGAAGACAGGAGAGATAGCTGCTTTCCCATTGCCCTTCCTTAGGTAGAACTCTAGTTCCTCGCCGTCCATCATGCAGAGTCATTGGCTGGACCACAGTGGCCAGCCCTGGAAGTGATGCTCATGGACACGTGCCTTGTTGGAACTGCTTCTCCAGAAAGCATCCCCCCTGCCTTATTACATTTCTCCTGAAATTGCTTTGATTACTCTCTGCTTAAAATCTTGGGGGACAGGTTGGCTTCTCCTTGTATCAAGGGCAGTGGAGAGTGGGACTCCTCACTGCCACCATGGTGTGCAATCACTGAGCACCCTGAAGGCCACACCAGCTCCTTGGGGGAGGCATTGCCCGCCCTCTGCAGCACGCTGAGGGTGCAAGTGTAGCCTTTTGGGCACCAGGAGAAGGTACCCATACTCAGCCTCAGAACAAAATACTTCTTTTTGTTTCCTTAAACATGACTATGTGAATGCCAGGACTAATCTTGGCATTGGCCATGGGCTTGCTGCTCATACTTCCTCCCTTTGCACAGGGCACAGCTTTCTCTTGTCCTTTCCTACTGCTAGGATGCCACATGCATCATTGAATACCTATTGTTCCACGTGACCCTGAGGACCATTCGTCCTGCTCCCTCTTTGTATAATATTTGTAGCACTGCAGTAGCTTTATCAGGCCTCTTCTGCAGACCAACAGGTGTTATCTCCACACCTTTGCTTTCTGTCTCGTACCATCGGATTGTGAAATTTCTTATTCTTTTGAATGTAATGCTTAACCTTTCTTCTGCTCTTTGCCTATTTTATGACTTAAACATTTACTTTAAAAAATGCTGGAAAATACAAATTTTCTTAAGAGAACAGGCAATGTCTTAATGAGTCTTTCAGGCAAATATGTTCCCTTCAAGTAGTGAGAATCATGTTGTTTATTATTTTAAAAGCAAAGACACTCTGTAGTCATAATTAAATTATTGAACTGAGAAAGCACTCCAGAGGAGTGATTGTGAGTGTAGACTCTGGACTCAGACAGCCTGAGTTTGAACCACAGGACACTATTTTTTAACCACTTAACTTCAAGTAATTTATGCTACCTCTCTAAGAGTTGGTATTGCCATGTTAGAAATGTGGGTGCTAATATTTTTACAGCATAGTATTATTGGTGAGAAGTACATGAGTCCTTAGCATACTGCACATGTAACGAGGACTCAATGAGTATTAGCAGCAGCATTAAGAATTTTAGGTGTACATTGCAATTCCAATGAAAACTTTCAGGGAAATACTTAGAGTCACATTTATGAAAGTTTACAAACTGTGATGCTGAGAATGGGTCTCCTGTCTTTGCATACAAAAAAAGCATATTTAGTGTTCAAAAATTTTAGCTGTTACTCTAAACGTTGTCCTTGCATTATTTCCCATCTAAAATGCGAGCATGCTGGGAAGAATCGCATCCATTTAAGATGCCGGTTCTGACACAAGCACCCCCAATATTTCCTGATGCCACCACGCTCACAGTAAAGCTGTGAATCATGCAACTGCATTTAAACTGGGCAGATGCTGCTATGCATTGGGCATAAATGGAAATAAATTACGATTTTTTATTTCCTACTCATTCTTAAATTCTACTAACATCAATGAGAACTATGTATTTATATAAAGAAAAAATAGTTCATAATTTCAGTCTACTGTTGTGTAAACTTTTTGTGCCCTAAAATATTAGATATCTTTCCCTTTAATATCCTTTTCTAAGCACACAGGAGGTGTTTAATGTATGCTCAATAAATAATGCACAGATAGCTCATGCTGCTTGTGTGTCCTTTAGATTCTGACCATTGCTGGTCATGCCAGTCAGTTATATAAAGGTGACAATGAAACAAAACCATTTTCCCACATGTCTTACATTCTGTTTTAAATTTCTTAATGTATTGATATGAGAAAGAGAGACAGACAGATATTGATTTTTTTCCACTTATTTATGCATCTATTGGTTGACTCTTGTATATGCTCTGACCAAGAATGAAACCCTCAACCATGGCATATTGTCACCATGCTCTAAACAACTGAACTACCTGGCTAGGGCATATTTTATTTTAATTTCTAGCACATTACCCCCTTTTTTATGCACATACACATACACACACACATACATACACAAATATTTTTATTTTGCAGAGCTGTCCCAGGAAGGGGGAAACATTACCTTGGCACATAGAAATGATAATAAACTCCAATCTTGAAAAATAATTCTAAATTGGTATTACTATCTCTGTCCTATATCCATTGCATTCACTTTAGCATGAATCATATGTGGCTAGGATGTAATGCATAATATTGATTTTGATTTTTTTCTCTCCAAGCAGTGTCTTAGTTCTTGGCCTTGATCTTAAAAGTAAGATAGATGTTAGGCATTATTATCTAGCAGAAGGAGCAAAAAATCAATTTTATCTCCTGGCACTTCATACTCTTTCCTTGCAATGGCCAGGCAGTAATGCTGGAACAGCTGTAAGCTCATCTTTACTTATTAAAGTTTGTGATGCTGATCTTTGCTGGGAATCTACAGTCTCCGCTATTTGTTGTATCCAATACATATTTTCAGATGATAAATATATAATAAGTATGGGAACCAATTAACTTTCATTTTCATGGTAATATTAATTTCAAGAAAGCATCTCTGTAAGGATAACATTTTGAAATAATTTTAAACTTACAGTACAGTTGTAAGGGCAGTAAAGAGTTCCTGTATGCCCCTCACCCAACTTCCCCTGATGGTAGCATCTTGCAAAACCATGGTACATTTCTCAAAATTAAGAAATTATTGTTGATATAATAGCACTATCAAATCTACAGACTTTGTTCAGATTTCCACAGTTTTCCCTCTAATATCCTTTTGTTGTTGCTGTTGTGGGCTTCCATCCAAGATACCACATTGCATTTTAAAAGGATACAAAATAATACTAGTTTTAGAGAAATAAAGTTTTTGAGAAACATATATTTGCTAATAGCAAGATGTAAATGTAACTGAACACTAAGTCACAGAGATTCTTTTTGATTTTTTACATTTTTGAAGGTTGCCAGTAAAGAAAAGATGTTTGATGAGCCAATCGATAGTTCAATGGAATGGTGTCCAGCTTTCCTGTCAAGACACACAAGTGCATTTTGATCAGTGAGGGGAGATATTCACTAGTAAAGTGCTGCCAGTAATAAAGTATTGGGGTTTGTGAATGATTTATGTATATATAAATGGGACTAAATGACTGAGTATTCTAATAGTAACCCTCTTCTCACTTGTATTTTAAATGCTCTTTGGAGTGAGAGGAAAGAGGAGATGTAACAACTATGGGCTGAGTTGCTCATAAACATACCTTTACTCCTTAATCCCTTCCTTCTTTCCTTCCTTCATCTTTGAAAAGGGTATGCATCCCCCAGACCATCTCTAATTTAACAGAAACCAAGACCCTCATAGTAAGAAAAGTGTCTGCGTTAGTGTTCAATAGGTTAAGGAAATTATTTTGAAACTCACATATTCAGATCTTTTAATCTTCTTGCTGCTCAGGTTTGATTGTCACCTTCTCAGACTTTATCTAGAGCTTTGGGACTGTGGCAACATAAAAGGACTCGTGCTATAGGAAGTCTGTTATAACATGTCTCCACTATGTGTGTGTGTGTATGTATGTGTGTGTGTGTGTGTGTGTGTGTGAGAGAGAGAGAGAGAGAGAGAGAGAGAGAGAGAGAGAGAGAGAGAGAGAGAGAGAGAGAGAGAAGGACCATGTTTGCTGCTGTCACCCATTTTTCATGGTATAAATACGTATTTTCATATTTGCTGTCATTGCTGCCTTCATTTATTTAAGGGTATCTAGTATGGCTTAGGCACTGTGCTAGGCCTTAGGGAAAAGAAAGTTAATAAATCATAACTTCTCTCATTTAGAGTACAGCTTAGTGGAGGTGACAGTATAAATTTAGTAAGAGGTCCATAATAGTCATACATAAAAATTATATTTTTCTTGCAGTATAAGTGCTTAATTCTGCCCGGTGAAACAAAGAAAGTCTTCCAATAGAGATGATGTTTTAAATAAGCCTATAAGGATAAATCAGTAATTCCCAATAGACCAGGTACTGCTGGAGAAGAGAAAGGTGATTCCAGGCAGACGGAACAGTGTATTCAAGTACAGGATAAAAGGCACATAAGAATGTGATTTTTTAAAAGAGAAATTCAAGTCCTTTGAAAGGGCTGAAGTATCTAATTCTGTGTGAGAGAATATTGATAAGTGAGATCAGAAAGTATACCTATCAGAACTGGGGCACTGCTATCTGTCTGAGCTGAGAAAGATGCTGCTTGAACAAAAGCGGTGGTGAAGGTAGAGGAGAATATGAGATGGATTCCAGAAACAAGGAGGTGGGGACCTCATCGGGAATGGGAGCAGAGTCCGCTGAAGGAGAGACACAGATTTCCGATGTGGTACACTTGTGTGTGGCTAATACAGGAACATAAACAGAGAAATAATTTCATGCCTGGTGTACATACCAGAAGAAAGAAGAAAGTAATGTGTTCCATTTGGATATGATATCGAGGTATCTATATGATTAACCACTTTGAGGTAAGCGGTAGGAAGCCCAAGAGAGAGATGTGAGTGGAAGAAATTTATTTGGAACCTAGCGACATCATATGAAATTTGAAGCCATGTGTTTAAATGGGATTTCGAACTCAAGGGAAGAGAAAAGAGAAGCAAATGGGGGAAAATTGCATTAAAAATGTGAACAGAGAAAGAGGAATTCAGGCAAGAGAATGAGATGGAAACACCAAAATGGTAGGTGTTAAAGCCAGAGGCTACTAAGTACATGTCAGACAACAAGATGGGAGACAAATCTCAGGTATCAGAAATAATATCTGATGCGGGAGACAGATTAAGGAAGATGAGGACTGAAAAGTGGTGTAGACCAGAGTTGAGCATCATGGCTTTGTTGGTTACATTAACAAGAGTAATTTCATTGAAATAATGGAGAACATAGGACAGGAATCAGTTTACGACAGACTGAAGGGAGAGGCAAGCAACCAGAGTCAGAGAAGACGAATACACCCTCTGGAAGCTTGATTGCACAGAAAAACCCGAGACAAGGATGAGTGCTAGAAATACACAGAAATTAAGGACCAGTATTCTTTATTGTTGTTTACTTTTGTTTGCTTGTTTGCTAATCAATGAGGAAAGTTATTCTGCTTGTGGGATATGGGGACCCTTCTTGGGAGAAGGAAGATTGATGATACAGAAAAAAAAAAAAAATCAGGGAATCACTATGTAATCCTCATCTTGCTATCAAATGGAAGGAGGTAAAGAGAATAGATATTGATACATTTGTAATGGGAGTTCTGATTAATGATTTCCATTTTCTCTATGATTTAGAAGGAATGTTTAACTGTTGTACATAGCGTAAGGAAGTGTACCACAAAGCATGATAAAAGTTGAGCATACATTCTTGGAAGAATGGAAAAAGAAAGGGATTGCCAAGAAACATGGAAGATTCAGAAAAAGCTAGAGCCTGTATGTATACATTGGTCATAGTGTAGATTTTCATATATGTGTGTGTGTGTGTGTGTGTGTGTATAACTCAACCGGCAGGACATAGCAAGAAGGCAGATTACAGGACTGAATCAAAATTGAGAACTTTCTAAGATGTGAATTGTGGGAGGAAGGTAGTGGAAAAATGTAGTGCATTGTGTTATTAAGAGACCAAATAGAGTGTGAACCATGAGATGTAGAAGAGGCAAAGATATTTAAACCAAAACAAAAGTAAGTGGATTGTAATAAAGGGAAGGGGGTCAATGGGGAGGACAATAAAGCTTGAATTGATTGATTACACTTACTATGGAATTGAGAAGGAATCAAGGTTGATTAATCTCATATAGGCTCTCTCCACTTACTTTGCAAGTTGTCACTCTTTTAACAATAGTACAACATTTTAGGCTATATTTGTACAAAAAATATGCTTTACTCTCTTATGAGAAATAAGTGAGTTTAATAAAAAAAAAGAACCTTCCTACTATTACTGTCCAGGAATGAGGTCAACTGCAGGAAGCTGCTGAGAATAAGCACTCTTCTATTTATTGCCTCTTTAAGTGAAAATCCAATTTCATCTTCTATCAAAGATTAGGTTCGTACTATTTTGTGGTAAACATCAAAACTGCTTTACAGATGATTATGATTTTAACAGATGTAGTACCCATTTGTTTTATTTTATTTTATTTTTTCTGTTACAGTTGCTTCCACATTTTTCTCCCTTGCCCTACCTCCATCTCTCCCACCCCCTCCCCTCCCCAAACCAATGCCCATATTGGTATCTGTGCCCATGGTTTGTGCATAAATGTTATTTGGTTAAACCCTTCACCTCTTTTCATCCCATCTCCCACCTCCTTTCTGGCAGCTATCTGTCTGTTTTATTTATCTAAGCTTCTGTTACTATTTTGTTTCTTGGTTTATTGTGTTCATTATATTCCACATATAAGTGAGATCATATGTTATGTTTCTTTCACTGACTATTCATTTAAATAATCTCCCTCCATATCCACTAATACAAAAACATCCTGCTTAATCACAAAATAGTCATATAGCATCTCTGCCCAGATAAACTTTTACCACTTAATAAACCTCGTCTTGTTTGTTTTTATTGCTGACCAAGGCATCATGGAGAAACATAACTTGAATTATTCTACTTAAAGAAGGAAAAAGAGCTATGACAATGTCTTCTGAAGTTTGGGTGGTATTTCTACTAGGGCATAAAGAAGAGCTCTCATTTCATTCAAGATATGTTTATCTAACATCAACCAAGTACAGCAGGGCTTTGTACTAGGTAGCACGTGAAGCATCTGTTCATAGTGCAAAAAATTACTCTGTTGTAACTAATCTTTTAATGGTAGTTGTAACAGCAGGAGCGATTCATAGATTCATGATAAGATAACACTTTCTATAATGTGTGTTCTGTAAGAGCAGGATGTTGCCTGTCCAGTTCATCACACTCTTCCCAGAACGTCAGATATAAGACATGTAGAGCTGGACCATCATGGACATCCAAGTGTTTGGTGGATGCAGATATAAATGATTTGAATACGGATCCTGCAGATGCAAGAGTTAGGTATACTTCCATTACATTTGCTCCTTTAGAGACACAGGGGGGCTCACCCATATAACAAGCCACATACATAAAGCAGGCTATATATTTCTCCTGGGTCTGCAGGTGTCAGGGGAGTCATGGACACAGATGTGAAAAACATATATTATTACCTTCTCTAATCTCTGACTGAAATTTTGCATTTCCTTGAATTGATTATAGGTGTAAGAAACAAACCACACGAGTATGAATTTGTCACCAATAAAAAATTATAATTAAAGAAATAACTACATTATGGTTATTGCAGATATCTCAAAATATCAGTGTTCATTACTAATTTGAAATATGACAGTTATTAGATTAATTGTTAGATACTCTATACTTAATGATTAAAATAAAAGGCTTGTATGACCATATTAAAACATAGTTGTTTCGAATAGCTTGGTAACTCGGTTATTTTACAATTGGTTTACTTTATAGCTTTGTACAATTTATTTTATGCTTTAAAATCAGTACTCCAAGAAATTATGTTGATGTAGATTGTTTACCAAGATGGTCACAATTCCTCCCACCCTTGTTGCTGCATATTTTTGCACTGTGACTTTGTCAGAACTCTCATCAAGAGGTGGATTTTTTTCTCTCCTTTGAATCTGCTCTGGCCCCGTGCCTTGCTTTGACCAACAGAACATTGCAGATAAGATGTGACTTCTGAGCCTTGCCTTGTGAAACTTGGCAGCTTCTATACTCAGGCTCTTGTGGCCATCTTCTCTCCATCTATAGAAGCCAGGACTGGCCTTCTTTAGACTGGGGGACAAGGTGGGGAGATAGGCTCCACTGATGGCCAGCGTTAGCACCAGCTCCATGAGAGAGGCCAGCTCTTACCATCTCATATTAATTGAGTTTCTTACAGTCTGCCCCCAAATAAAGGACCCCAGGTGAGCCCAGCCCAGATTGCCAACCACAGCATCTTGGGCAAATAAATGTGTGTTGTTTGGGGTCGCTACATTTTTGGTTGATTTGTTAGCCAGTACTACACCACTGAAACAGGCTGGGTTGCCAAATGTGTCCATGGCATCCCAAATTAAGAATCCATACCCTAACAATGTGATATCTCTGGTCTTCTGGCTTTATGCCTTCTGTATCAGAATCTACAGTGCTTGACAGTTGGGTAACTCTGGTTCACATATTTTTTTCTTAAAATTTTTTTGATCTGTTTTGTTGTTTAGGAATTCACAAAAAAGAAAACTATTAATTACATTTATGTTGAGGAGTATGGTCTTGAGGTAGCAGATGTTTAAAAAACTTTTTGTATGGTTTGAATTTTTTATCAATAATTTAAGATTCTATTACTTTTTAAAATTATTCTTTAGGTGATGTTATAGGGGTCTTATTTTCTATCTATAAAAATAAATATTTTATATTCTGTAAGAATGCAATACCTTATAAAGTTCAGGCTTATAATAATGATCATTTTACAGAACAGTAATTTCCTAACATGGGAGTGAGATAACAATCATATTTTAAGTAAGATTTCTACGTCTGGTAAGAGACACTGAGAAGGCAGGGATTATGAGAGACAAAGTAAGAAAAGCTTTCTTAAGTAATTGTTTTCAAAGCTGCTGAGGAATTAAATTAGTTGGAAACTGAAGAGTACTCACTGAGTTAAGGGAAATTAAAGATTATTGGCAAACTTAAGACGAGCTTCAGTGGAATGTTGGAGTGAAATACAGAGTATAGTTCCTTGAGGCACAAAAGAGGGGTAAGGACACGGGAGATGGCACCTGCACTCAACTATTTCCAGAAATTTGGCTTATAACTAACAATTAGAAATACTATTTAAGGCATTTGCTAGATCTCAGAGGGTATGCTCAGTGCTTTACATATACTGCCTTATTTAGCCCCTGCAATACTCCTATGAAGCAGGAAGCCTGTGTATATTCTTTTAGAGATGAGGAAACAGGTTCAGACAAGTTATTATTCCAAGTTATTAATGTCAAAATGGGATTCGAACTGTCATTCTGATTCCAGAAGTCATACTTAAAGCACAAAACTGTCTCCGCTGAGCCATGAAAGTGGGGATAGAGAATACGGCAGTGAGGAGAGGGAAAGTCACATAAATCAGGTTCATTTTTTGAGAAATTTGCATTGGTCTCAGAGCTGATGAGAAGAGAGTTATCGAGTGCACAGAGGAAATAACAGTGAGTTTATGAACAGAGCTAATTCGTAGTTAGGGTAAGTTTCCTGAGAGAAGGTGGTAAATGTGACGTAATGCACCCATGGGAGGGGGTTGAACTTGTAGTTTAGGAAGGAATCCTTCCTTGAAGACAGAAAAAGGTTAAGATGGGAGGAGATGCAGGCAGGTTTGAACATTTTGTTACATAAGTCAAAACAGTTGCCTTTAAAACACTTCTCTATATATTTTTTCCAAAATAAGTTCCAAGATCATTTGCTGGAAGTTGGGAGGTAGATGAGGTGCTTAAAGAGTGTAGAAAAGTTGAAAGACATCATTGTTGAGAGAGATAAAGCAAGCTGATGGGAAACACGCAAGGATTGCAAGCAGTGTGCAGACCTGTTGGAGGTGGGACTCTCACTTTATACAAGTATCATATCATAATGCTACATTGTGAGGTTTTCTCTGTCTCAACTCAACAGCCTGGGATTGAACTGAAGGAGCCAAAGTTTAATTCATCCCAGATGGGAGCTTTTGTAGATGTGTATACCAAAGAGCCAAAGAGGCTTGAAGGAATCGGGTAAGAGAAGGATTAGAATGAAGATGGGTGTGGAGGGAAGTGGTCCAGGAGGGGCTGATGATGAGGGGCTTATTTACATGCACTTTTATTTTTTATAGTTTTGATTAACATATATTTTACACTTTAATGTAAAAAAGATTACATATTTGCTCTACCAACTTAATCCTCAGACGCTGCCTGGTCTGGAAGGGTGGAAGTTTTGCTATGGAATTGGATCCATAAAATTTAATGTCAATGACTCTACTGGCTAATCCCAGAGAATGGCATCTCAAACAGGCTTTTGTTACAATCTACTGAAAATACTTCTATCAAGGTCAACAACTGTTTCCACTTTTGCAAAATATCTGTTACATTCAATGCAGGTAACAATGATCTCAAATCAGCTTCTGGCCTTAACTTTGAAAATCCAAAGATCTACTAAAAGGGGTTGCTGAGAAACGAGCCTTTTATTCACCTTCCTGAAACTTCATTTCCCTGACTTGATTTTACACTCTCCAGGTCACTTAGCTTTCTTATTGGCCCGGGATTTGTAAATCTCTTCTTCATGATTCGCTTGCCACACTAAAAGCCACTTGAGCAAACTTGCTCTGTACCCTACTGGATATTATAGACAAAGAGGTAAGATCATTTCCCCCTAGAACTCACATTCTATCCGAAGTGTCAGATAAGTGAGAAAGAAAGAGAAAAAGGAAAAAGAGAAGTTATTGAGAGTATTAGCAGAGTAGAGGAATATTCAAAGTTTATGGGAAGGCTATAGGTGAGGGGATTTTACATCATGTGTTGATATTGAACCATATGTTGTTAGTGTGTTTTGCATTTATGCGTTGTGTCTACAGGGAAGCCTGGAACTATTCTGATCTCAATGCCAGGCAGGTCCCACCATGCTCTACACAAGGGACACCTGCAAAGAATCCCCGCTCTGGCTGTGTCAAAAGTCCTACATCTGATTGTCCCATTCCAACCTTAGCACCTCACCTGCATTGGTTACCTCTTGGCATATTTTATTTTTCTCCTGGATTTATACTTGCGCCTTATTCCTAAAGAAAAACTTCACTTAGTAATTTGGTCCCTGGTATACTCTTAAATATAAATCATTTTTGATGCACTATTTCTCTTGTTTCTGACCACTCCAGGGCTTCTCTGCTAAGATCTCCTTGACCCGCAAGTGCAAGTCTGGCTTTAAGCCATTCGATTCATTTTCCTAATATACTCATGTGACGAAACTGAAAGAAGATTGGGCAGTTACTTGATCATATCTCGATAATATATAAAAATGAGGAAACACAAGTCAGATAAGAACTGATGGATACAAGTGTAAGGCATATTTCAAATATGTACATGATGTTCAGGAAGAGGTGTGTGTGTGAGTGTGAGTATGTGTGTATTTGTGTGTAAGTAGAGAAGGCATGATGTAGGTAGTACAGAAAGGAGATGGGCAGCCAAGCATCTATGTAGTAACCCTCTCCTCAGTCTGAGGATCTGGAACTCAGGGTCAGACACTAAGTTCATGGATTAACTGAGCTGGAAGATTCAACATCTGCAATGGGCTGTGAAGCTTGAACTCTTTAACTACCAGGAACAAGTTCTCTTGCCTCATCTTCACTAGAACAGAGTGAGGGAATTGAGCTGTTGATAAGTCAACCGAATCCGTCCCCTTCTTTTAGTGTGAAAGAGATTTCAGAAACGTGATGTTGGTAGGGCAATGTGCGCAGTGCTCCCACAACACTGCTTTAGGGTAGAATTGAAAGGGTCTATGAAAGGGGTAATAATTGTTTAGTTTCCAAAAGGAATAGGATGCTTTTGGTGAAAGAGTGGCTATCATTCATAAATGAAGTTTCACCGTGTTAGAGGTCTTGAAGTTTAAAAAAAAAATGCTTCCTCAGGAAATCATATGCAACTATTCTGTAGTAACCTGTCTTTTCTAATAAATGTTACTTCCCAGTGTATATCATGGAAAATGAAACAAATCTATTTCCTTTCCAAAACGTGCACTTGCACGCACATTTTTTTTTTTTTTGTGGTGGGCTAAGACTCCCCCTCCTCAGGCTTAATGGATCAAGAAGGAGAGAACCTGAGTTCCCACAGCTGTGTGATAAATCCAGCCCACACCTTGTATCCATGAAAAGCAAATGGTGCTCTCCCCACGTTAGCACCACGTGGCATTCTTCAACTCTTAAAGGAATTGTGAATTTTGAAAGAACTCCTGTGACAGGGTAACAACTTAAAGTTTAAGAGACTAAAACATATGTTAATCTCTTTACACTTAACTATTTGGCTGTTTAACAAAAAAGAAATAACTACTAATTTAACTTTCATCATGGTAAATTCAGGAGTAAAACATTTTCTAAATAACTAAGGCCAATCTTTTCAAAGCCGAAATTAACTAATTAGCATCTTATGTGCCAGGACAGGTACTAGACACACTTATAATTATATTATTTACAGCCTTGCGCAACCCCTGCTAGGTAGATATTATTATGAGGCTATTACAGTTAAGGAGTCTGCCTCAGAAAGGTTAAGCAACCCACATTAATGCAACCATTTAACACTCACTCTTTGCGAGAAAGATTATTTTAATGGCATCATTCAACAGTGCATCTTACACTTTAATTTCACAAGAGATAGTAAACATAACTTAACTTGTTTTTGATGGCTTAACCTATCGCTTCAAGGAGCCATTATTATGTTGTTTGTAACACACAATTAGATGGGTTATTAAGGTGTTTGACGCATAAAGATGAAAGGAATGTGAGCCGTAAGTGCTCTTGCACAAAACCACGTAGCTGCTTTCATTTTGAAATTCTAATACTTGATTTTAATATTTTCTCTTTCTTCCTCTTTTATCAGATCATTACCTGTCACTTGGCTTTACTTTAAAAATTTTGGCCACTAGCAATGAAATCTGTCTCGTCTGAACATCTTCTTTATAATCTCCCATAGACTAGGAAACTAGATAAATAAATGTATTACATTATATAATAGAAACAAGAGTACATAGATCCTGCGTAAGCAAGAGGACGATGTTCTAGTCTGCCACAAATATGTGAAGGTTTGAGCTGTTTTGCAAACCCTCAGAGGTCCTTTTCTTTACTTCTTAGTTAAGTTTTGCCAGCTGTGATCAATGGATAAGTTAGGATTTCGAGTTCAGCTCGAATCATAACTCTTGCATTTGGCTCTCCATCTCTCTCTCTCTCTCTCTCTCTCTCTCTCTCTCTCTATCTCTCTAGTTTCCCCTTTATAATTTGTACATGCAATTCAATAAGCCTCACAGCTTGCTTTGTCTTTGAGTCTTAGTGTGGTAGATTTTTGGTCATCTTCGAATTGCATATAACTAAAACACAGTGGGTGTGAACTCTATTACATTTTCAACATCCTTTTATCTTCGAACTGCGAGAACATCTTGAGAGTCAAATAAGGTGATTAGATCTCCCACAACAAAATGATAATACCTACTGTCTGTTAGGTTTCTGGGCAAGACAGCTATTTACACATAACATCTCATTTAGTCCTCATAATAAAATGGTGAGGTGGGCACTGTTATTACCATTTTAGAGCTGAGAAGGTTAGGTGCAAAGAGGTTAATTAAGTTGTTAGGTTATTTTTATAGTTTTTAGGGGCTAAACTTGGGATCCAAAAATAGGGCTGGTGAACTTCAGAGCTTATGATATTTTCCTTGTGCAAAACTGCATAAACACATGTTAGACATGAGTGGTACAATAAAACATTATATGTATGTATTATGCATTTATAATATGTCTATGCTTACATATAGGAATAGATATATATGTATATATGATGTTAGATAGATGATGGATAACAATTATAGCTCCATATATAGTTATATGTATATATACATATGTATATATGGCTCTATATATAGTCTTGAAGACATGCTAGATATTAAACGTCTCTTATAGTAGGTTCAGTTTTCAGGATGGCAGAATACAGACAGTTGCTCATGTGTCCTGAAAGGATAATGAATCTCACTGAAGCACATCAACTCTGAAAAGAACAAGTTAGCCCCGCTTGAAAAGTTGATCTGGACTTCATCCTTGAAGAAGAAATGACCAATGATGAGGCGAGAGGAAATGAAGAGAATGACATTGCAAATTGGACTTTGACATTATTGAAAAAAAACCTCTTTGAGAAGCAGTCTTTGTTTCTCTCCCCGACTCCTCACTATGCTTCCCTTCCTTCACCCCCCCCACTTCTTCTTTATTTCCTGACAGTTCTCTCTCTGAGTTTTATGCCAGTGACTATTGTGGAGGTGCAGAGGAGGATAAGGTAAAGGAAAAAACCTATACCTTGCTATAAACTTGGGTTTCTCAAACCCAAAGCCCGAGAGTTAGAAAAAACCTAGGGATTACAAAATCCTCCAAGGTTTTTCTGAACACAAAATCAGGTCTGCTAGGTGCAATAACGAATTAGATGCACATTCCATGTCTGCTGAAGAGAAAGTACACCTGGTGAATATCAAGCAAGTCAGGCCTTTCCTCTTCATCCGCATTGCTCCTGCCTTGGTGGAGGTGCTCACTGTCCTTCATCTCAGTTAATGGACTGCGGTCTCAGCCTATCTCTCTGCTCTTACACGTCATTCAAACCATTCTCAAATTAGTGGTTTCCTCTTTTTTTTTTTTAATGCTCCATCCACCAGTTTAAAAAATGCATGTATACTCATGTATGTTTGTTCAGTTAAAATTAAATATGTACTATTGTATAGAATAGTTGAAAAACAGACATTTAAAACAAATATGAATGAATAAGGTTCTAAAATGTTCTTCCCATGCCCTGCTTTGAAGAACATTCAAATACTTTCTTCCAAGGAATCTGTCTGGTGTGTTGAAAAGCCTTTGCGGGCAACTCCGTCTTTGAAATAACATCTCAGCCTTTACTACGCTCCGTGTGTCTTTTCGTGATGTGGCGCTGAGCACGCTGGGCACTGTCAGGCCTCGTCTTGGATTATTCTGTGATGTACTTGATATTTTACTAATACATAATTATTTAGACTTTTGGGGAACAAGTCATGAAATTACATGTATCTCTGTATCTAAAACTATTCCCTGTGCATTGAACATTTTCCTTCCTCTTCTTTCTTAAAAAAATAATGGTGACATTTGAATCTTAGATTATAAGTCACTCTCTGCAGGAAACCTTCCTTTAGCAGACGCAATTCTTATTAACCCGATCCTTTACTTCTTTGTTCTCCAAAGCGAGGCAGGTACTCACCAGGTAAGGAAGATGATTGATTTCGGGGGGAAATAAAATAGCACTGTATGTTGGTATCTTTCCTTTTTAGTGTCATTCTATTTTTTAATATAGAAGTAGATTATGTGTATATTTAAATATATTGTATGTAGGTACTTTATATATAAACATCATGTAAGGTATATGGTTAATTTTATATATATTAGAAAATAGATTATGCTCAACTTATATAGTTCTATTGTTTTTATCATAATAAGTTATTGATTTGCAAGTGTACTTTATCCAGTTTTTACTTTTAAATCTTTGTAGCCCAGGAATCAAAGGACTGCTTGACAGAGTTTATATTTAATATATGGGTGTTGACAAATAAAGAAGGCATAATTTAATATTTCATGTCTCTTTATTGTTCTCTCTCACACATTTATTGTGCCAAATGCTTTAGGCAAACAAATTTAATGTATTTGGAGAGTTTTCTGAAGTTGAATATCACTATAAGACTCTTTCCCCCTGGACTCACTAGAGAATTGGAAATACACATAAATCAGTGATACTTCTTCTAAGTTACCATGGAGTGACTTAGATATTGGGGTAAATATGACATAATTTTCTAAAATATAATTTGCATTTCTATGTTTTTTTACTTTCTCCATATTTTTGTGTCCCTGTTAAAGAATCAGATAAATGTTAGGAATGCATTTTTACTAAGGAACCCATCTGGCTCCTTGAAAATGAAAGTTTAAGAGCAGCTTTCTCTAGAATTTTAATGTGGTTTAAAAAAATCAATGTAATAATACAAGATACTACTGCCTTAGGAACTGAATTTTTTAAACTTTCTCATCCCTCACATATTTCATGTTTTCAAATTTTTTAGTGGAGATAGGGTTCTGGTTTGAATTCTACTCATAAGGATTATTATGAAACACTTGAAATTTTATCAAAATTATGTCCCTAACATCTTAGGAAACAAAATAAAACACTTTTAATTCTTATTAGTTCTAGAGAGAACTCACAGTAGTATAATGAAGTTTAGAATTTGGGTAGCAGGTGTCCCTCAACAATTATCTTCTTTTGTTCCTTTGACTTTAGGTTTAAGTATCTCATGTGGCTTCTGTGTCACAGTATTAAGGAAACCCTGTCTCAAGTGAGAAATAAAATGGGCAAGTTAAAGAAATCCAGGACTATGGATTAATTATTTTCCTTTTCAAATAATTTATGTGTATGCATGAAGAACACAGATTCCTTTAAAAATATATGTCTATCTTCTTCCGATGCTGAAGGTGTGAAGTTCTAGTGTTCTTGATTTCACGGGACCAAAAACCCCTATTCCCAATTGCAGTCACTTACTGTTCATCTGCATGTAGATCTCTCTCTGCCTTTCTGCACACAATACCTCATTTATACCAGTGGATTGACGTCATTTTCTCCAAACTCAAGTAGTAAGAACAATCATTTTTCTTTCTACTTGCAAAAGATAGCAGGTTTAATAAAAATCTGTCTTCATGACTTCATTTTGGTCTTCCTCTTAAGAAGAGTATATAATATGAATTATAAAATAATTGATTTAAATAAGTGATCTTTCATTCTTTTTCTTTTTTCCAGCACAGGAAAATTAAAATAATAATAATAAGGCACTTATTCTTGGATGTATTCTTGATTAGGAGCTAATTTTCTCAGGAAATTATAGAAAATTATCAAATATATATATTAAAAAAGCTCATTGTGAAACATAATTTGGGTGCCCTTTTTCTAAGGGAATTAATTGGATCATTCAATATATCATTATACTGAAAATCTATCATCACTAGGCATTATGAGAGAAGGAATATTAGGTATGGACATCTTGCGATTGACCTGAAGAGTTTCATTTAGTGAAGTTCCATTGGGACTCCAGATCAGAACAAGCAGATTCAGGGGGAAAAAAAATTCAAGACTCCCCATTAAATTTAAGCGTCAGATAAACAACAAATACTAATATATATTTTTTTAATAGTGCAAGTGTCATGCAGTATCTGGAAAATAGTTACATTACAAATATTGTTTATCAAAAATTCATATGTAATTGAGTATCTTGTATTTTTTCTGGCATCTCTACACCAAGTTAACTAAGTTAACATAAGTGTACGGAAAACAATGGAACAGACGCCAAAGGGGCATCCCCTATCGTCCTCAGATGACTATTGTGGCATCTACATTCTGAAAATAGCATGCTTTTATTTTTGCCCCGGCAGCCTGGCAGTTCAGAGGAACACTTTGCTTTCAGTCATTCCACCATGACCATCCCTTTCTTAATCAGTTGCTTGAAACTCAGAGGTGAATTTTGAATCTATTTTAAGCAAAGTGTTCAAAAATTTACACATTTATTTTGAGCAATGATTTAACCCCTGCTTTCACTGTTTTTTTTTTTTTTCAATCCTTATTTTACCTTTGCTCTAAATTTCTCACTTATTTTTCCCCTTCCTAGAACAGATATACAGAAATGTTTAAGTATAAAGAAATAAATGTTTAATAACATATAGATAAAGACCTGAATTAACATATGTTTTCTATGGTCTTAAATTTACATTTATATTTTATCAACCCAGTTAAAGCATGCCATTCAAATATTTTGGGTGGGAAAAGCAGGATAAGTAAAGTATTTGCCTATGTCTGTTAAATGTGGGTACAACACCCAGCATCGAGAGAAGCAGGGAAATTAGATAAACATAAAAGCACGATATTAAGCAAGGCATCTGAATGTACTTTAAAATAAAGGATAATGGGTCTTTAAATTTCCGTGGACAGATTCTTGCTTTAATTTGGTTTCAATCATTTTCTCTCTGCTTTGCTCTAGACCTTTAAGCTTAAATGAAGACATTTTGCATGCCATTAAACTAATGATAATGCTTTCTCTTACTCATGTAGCAGCATTCCTAAAACAAATATTTGAATTGCTGTTTTAGAAAAGAAGTATGTTGAAGTGTAAAAATATAGTTACAAATAAAAAGAAACTTGCAAAGCTTATGTTTCAAATGGAAGGACATTATAGCACATAATTTTAAAATTAATTTATCTGGTCTTATTCCCTGGAGATAATAACATTTAACTATTTTAGATGTTTCTTTTCATATTTACCTTTGTTTTTCTCAATAACATGCTTACACTGCTCTTCCTTGGGTTAATCAATTTTGAAAATTAACTGTAGATTTCCTATAGTTTGTATAAGAAGTTAGTTTTCTTATACTCAGAAATCTAACCCCAACAATACCCCCTGACCCCCATCCCCCCAACAAAGCTATATCACAACTTTTGGTTTAGACAGAACACATCACTGGCATTATTATGCCTGTATAAGTAGTTTGATTGCTGATTCAAGTAATAGATTATGGTTATACTTTCTTTTTTGTCAGTCACTTTAGGAAAACTACAAAGAGTGGTCAAGACTTGATTTGATTTGTTTTGATGGCATTTCAACTTGGACTTGGCTTCACTGAATGAACAAATAAGCAGGACAAAAGATATATTTATGATTAGGATAAGATGAAGCGGACACAGATTATTTTGTCTCCACAGTGGAAGGGCACACAAAGTTATGTGGTCGTTGCCTGGCCATAGGAAAGTGCTTTCGTAGGTCAAAGGAGTCAGGTCGTGTCTTACTATATATTCACCCAATCTTCTGAAATTTCCAGGAGTTAATCATTATTTCTTTCTTTCTTTCTTTTTTTTTTTTTGGATTAGTGTTTTATGTAACTTTTTTTTTACATGCTCCACTAATTGCACACATTTTGTCAAATATTTTCTGACAACCAAATATTTAAGATACTGCATCAATTACATTTCTTCTCTCTGGCGCCTGTTTTTCTGTTCCAAGTTGTATGGAAGCTCTTTAGGTTGCTGCAATTTCATCCTGGCACTTCCATTTGCTGCTCTCTCAAATACCCCTATTTTGTGAATGTATATATATATATATTCTTCCCTCATTTTGCTAGAATACCTACTCTTAATGTTTCATATGAGGAGCATTGAAAATTAAGTATTTTTCTTTTTCCAAGACTAACTGTGCCATCGATCTACTTAATTAGTCACATTTGTTTAATCATCGGTGAGATCAGGATTTCTAGTTTGCATGTCATTTTCATTTACACTTTTAAAGGCCTTACTTATTCTCTTCTTGATCTTAAAGTTGCTGCTGCCCAAAGCTGTTACGGCTTTAACACTGAGTGAAAAACATTTGTATGTAAATATCTCACCAGCACTTAAACCTGAAAGAGTCAAACACACAAATTTTACAGTCGTCCTTTCGGAGAAAAGAGCAAAAAACACACAGCTGTGAAGTGACGGCAGTGTATAGTGAGAACTACCTTTAGTAGGATTCTCAGAGATATGATTGGGGGCATCTGAGGAAGAAAGACTAGAGCAGTAGAACCAGGTCATTTGGTATCAAAGGACAAAAAAGAGGAAAGTTTCAAAAAGTAAGTTGTTGTCAGCAATGTTACTAGAAGGGCATTAATGACAATGTTTTGGGATAGTGCTGTGAAATGAGGTTCAGGGTAAACAATCTGAATCCTTCCCACACCAGGTCTCAAAAGAACTGGATTCTATATGCTATATATCTGGCTGCCCTTGGGCAAACCATCGGGCTCTGATCTGCTGCTGCTTACTATAAGCTGAGAAGACGGGACTTCCTAACTTTAAATGTCTCTTTGACCTTTAATGTCATATGGGGTGTACTTTATGAACTCACATGTGCATTCATGTGCAAGAAAGCATTTGAGTCTTACACATTACGAGAACATCTAGACAGAAAATTTCTTTCTTATGTAATTCTGTCTTTTCTTTAATACTCATTCGATAGGTGACAAAACAGAGGAAGTGAGTTAAATTGATTGTTTTTAAACAGAGACAGATTTAGAATCCATGGGTCTCACCCAGGTTGGTCCTGGTTCTTTAGAACATGTCGTGTCTGATACGTAACATATCAATGTTGCTTTCTGCAAATGTGTTAATGTTCTGCCAAAATCTCAGTCTGTATGCATTGATTCTCAAGGTATGGCTCATCATTTTGTGGAACTAGAAAGAACTTCATGAACTGTAAGCTGATGTGAACTTTTAATTCCTATCTTCTGGTTATATACTCAAATTATGAAAAAAAGATTGATAGTGTGCTTAAGAAAAAGGCAAGCTTTGTGTCAAGCTGTTCATTTTTCAGTTGTTTTTTTAAATATAAATTACTAGCTCAGCCTTATCATTATTAATTTAATTTTCTGTGCTTTTTGCTTAATCCTAGAGAACATAATGATGCATATCCTTTTGCATCCAAAATATTTTTTCCTATAATTTTCCAATAACTAAATGTTCAAATGTGTGTACAGTGTGGTTCGGATATAAATCCCACAGAAGGATATTGCAAAACCAGAACAGCATAGAAAACATGTTGCCCATTCATTTTCTTTTTAGATATTACTGTGACCATTTTCCTCATAGAGCTGCATTTCACCATGTTCCATTTGGATATTTTTTAGATTAGACAAAACACTGATTAAAATGCGTTGTTCTTTACGGCCCATAGAACAGCTAGGAACTTCAATTGATCTTAGCCTTTACTTGTAACTCAGTGCAGATATATGCTGGGAAATAGAATGTTTATAATAATGAGTCCCTACAGTACTTTAGATGGAAGACCATCTTGTTTTTTAGTTAGATTAAGTCAGTTGTCCTGAAGCAATAAAAACTTAATAAATGAGTATTTTTTTACAGTCAAGTCATTTAAATATTGGGGGATCTTCAATCTACTAGTTTCTAATGCAGTGGTTCTCAATCTTCCTAATGCCACAACCCTTTAATATAGTTCCTTATGTTATGGTGACCCCCAACCATAACTAACGCATAGTGATTAATCACAAAAACAATGTGTAATTACATATGTGTTTTCTGATGGTCTTAGGCGACCCTTGTGAAAGGGTCATTTGACCCTCAAAGGGGTTGTGACCCATAGGTTGAGAACTGCTGGTCTAATGTAAGCTTATAAAATAAGCAGCCTGTGATAATAGCAGACTATTCAGTGGAATTAGTTCCTCTGGGTAGCTCTCTAGCTTGTTTTATTCCAACGTTCATGGATCCAAATGTAAAATGTCAGCCACCAACCTCGCATAGGCTCTCATATGCAAGTCGTTCTCTGGCTCAAAGAAGACAACTCCATTTGTTTGTAGGCTCAACTAACGAATTGTAACTTATTGGATTCTTTACAAATCTAGCTTATTGGAAAATGGGGAAAATGGAGCCCTTATACTGTGGCAATAATTAAAGTTATGGGGAGATAAAACTAAAACTATAGCTTCTCTATGTAGCCCCAAAAGGATCTAAGAATTAGTTTGTCCTACACTGAGATTATTTTACTAAAATTAAGAGGTTACTCTCCTCACACCATCTCTACTCCAAAAATAAAAATACTAAAGCATAGTGATCATGTAGTTTTAATATAACTCCACTTTTAGGTTGATGTGTTTTATCATAAGAGTTTATGGAAGAATGAGTAGACATTTGATTTACTTTATTTCAATAACCAGACTAAGGGCTAGACATTTCTGCCATTACAAGCTGTCTCATTTGGTTTAGGAGATGGAAGGATTACATAGTTTTGAACAGTCTATATACCAAAGAGTGTTCATGTTAATTGACCACCATTACCCATGACATTGATTACTAGATCAGAGAGAAATTCAGTCTACAGATAGGTATCAAATCTTATTTAAATCATCTTACATATTGAGCAAGTAAGGAATTCATTTATCTCAGATGCATATAAATACAAGAGTTTTTCACATTTTTTTTTTACTGGTTTCACCTAAAATAAAAGACCTTTGTATTTAGCATTTTGTTCTGTTCTGTTTTAATTTATCAGAATGTTTGTTTGGAACTCAAGAAACCCAGTATCTCATTTCCCTATTTAACTTCAAGAAAGGTGACGGATACATTTACTTCTAAAGCTCTTTGACTTCCTGAGAAAGTCCAACTCAGAATAAAAGTGATCTTGTTATAAATAAACAAATTGTATAAACTGTGGGATTATTTCTTCTCATCGTTTTCCTGGCTTCATTTAAACACATCCCACATCTTTATTTAAAATAATTGGTAGGATTGTGTTAGATGTCTTTGATAATAAATTGTTATAAGTATTGATGTTTTGTCACATAAGTTTCCACTAAGAATATATATCATAATCTGCCATTCAGTTTGCAGACTCTAAAATAACTCACATGCTTTTATCGATTAAATGAGGTATACGTAGCATATTTCAACGTCAGTAATGCCTTATATTTTTGAGAGTTTTATAGTTTATAAAGCATTTTTATGTGAATTAACTTATTGGATTGATGCTGGCATATCTCATATTTGTAGTGGATATGGGATTTCTTTTAGCAGAGAAGTTGAAGATGGGTGTGAAATTGAATTCAGAAACTAAGAAGGAGGAAACTGGCAGATGGTTTTCTAGAATAAATGCAGAGTCAGCAATGGATGGAGGGCAAAGCAGGAAGTCTCACGTTCAAGTAGGAACTAACATGGGAACCAGAATCTAAGACACGATCTGAGGACAAAGCTGACAAAGTTCATAAAAAGGCAAGGCTGTCTCTCCCACTAATTAGCCACATGTCCCTGGTGAGCCTCAATCTCCTCATCTGCAAAGTAACAATGATCACAAGTATGCTCATCTCATAGAGTTGCTGTCAGTGTTCTTGGACGGAGAGTAAATATAAAAAAATATTTCAACCACTAACATCAAAGCTTCTTATATAAAGAAACTGAACTGGTTGTAGAGAAAGTCCTTCACAAACTGCTTTTATGCCAACTGCTGAAGCTCCCAGGGAAAGATCTGGAATCAGAGATGGACAAACAGAAGTGAGCTACATGGCTTTGAAAATGACTCTAATGGGCATGGGGGTTGAGGATTAGAGATAAGAAAGAGACGCAGAAGTTAGAGAAGAAAGAGAGGATAAGAAGCACAGCAGAGGCTCGGCCTGAAAAAAAAAAAGGAGCTCCTCAGCTACTCCTAGAAGTACCAATGTTAAAGGATTTCTAGAAACAGATGTAAAATACCAGATTTTAAACTATTTATTGTCCAGCAACTTTAAGTACTTATATTATCCTGATCTTGGGAGGTTAATATACAGATTTCTGCATTAGAGGTGTTCTGTTTGGGATATATAAGGGTCAGACAGATTTTCAATATGGATTGATGTATGTATATTTTGGGATAATATATTAGAAAAGTAGTGTGTAACTAGACATGAGTTTGAGAAGAAAAATATTCTCTAGGAATTCCATAGTTATTATCATCTAAGATGCTGTTGACTTTAGCTAACATCTTGGTTATATTATATAAGGAATATAAAGTTTTTCACCACTTTGGTCATATAATAAATGATAATGATCATCAACATTTTATATTTAAGACATGATTTATCCATACCCAAAGCAATTTTATTTTGAAGAATATTAGGATTTTAATTATTCTGAAAAGTCAGGTCCCAAAAATTAACAGATGATACTCACAACCCTCCTGTAATATACATATTATTGTGCATATTTTATAAAGCAAAGTGATTCTCCAGAATCACAGATCTTAAGTAGCAGAACCAGAACCAGAATTTAGGGCACCTGGTTCTTATTTCTTCTTGAACATTAATGATAGCATAAAATATTTTATAGTAAATAGGAAATTATATTCATCTCTAGAAGTTTAAGGGTCATAATAATATAGAAATGTAGCTATTTAACTGATACAAAAGCAAGTATCCATAATTCTTTTTGTGTCCATACAGAAATATAAAATAGATCCAATGTTTAACAATCAGCAAGTAGATTTCATAGTACTGGTTAATCACAGATTAATTAAAATGAAGAAGTCAGTTAGGTGGTAGCCTTTATTCCGACCAACAGTGATGTTTATATTGGTGATAGGTTCTAAGAGCTTCTATGACCCCATGTCTTAAGTAAAGAAAGGTTCTCCTTAGTATTCATTGGACTTTCCTGTTTTAAAACATTAAGTTTCCTCAAATTGGTTGAGTTTACCTCATTAGAATAATAGAATCTCAGATTCTCTAAGGGTCGTTCCATCATTAACAATGCACTTTTATTTTATTAAAGCAATATCTAAAACAATGTTGCAGAGCTATTTCAGTTACTCATTTTGTGAAAAATGAAAAACATTGAATTCAAACATTAGTTCAAATTTTGATTTTCAAAGCAATTGACTTTAAAATATCATGAACTATTTGAGGACAAATAAAATCAAGAAAAATATCTTAATTAGAGAACAACATGGAAAGCTATTCAAGTGACATTTATTTATGTCATTTTACTACATAAAATTGCCTTTTACTTCAGCATCATTTTGTTTGTCTATGTTGATTTCGTCTTGTTTGTAGAATTCATGAATTTGATATTTCTCCCAACAATGAGTTAAGGCATATCTGTTAAATGCAGTGTGTCAGCTCAAAAATGAAATGATATTCTCATGTCACTTTGCATTCAAAACTTATAGAAGTTAAAGTGCATTAAAAAGTACATAGCATTATAAAATTAAGAAATAATAATTATACCAATAATAATGGTGCATGCAATAATAATATTAATAGAATACATATGCAGCCTTTGTAAGCAACGCTCCAGATATGCAAAAGCAGATAGTATGACTCTTTAACCTTGAAATGATTAGCAAGGCAGAAGACAAAATCCTGCACAGACTGCCAGCTCTGATCTCTAAAGGGACAGTCACTTTTGTGGCATCAACAGGCGATGACTGTGGTTTTTGCTTTCTACTGGGAAGGATGAAAGGGCTGTGCTCAGCTTGTTGATTAAGTCAACAAAGAAACCTGCCTCTTAGAATTCAAAACACTCCAGTGCGAGCAATCTCACACTCTTCTCTAAATATCCAGAATCACTTCATAGAAAAAAAGATATAGTTTAAAAAAAAAAATAAAGTACTGATTAAGTGGAAAAGAAAAGCACCATTTTGACAAATAAATAGACCACATGTTTAATTTTGTTATGGTTTGCAATAAGCTATATTCATGTTGTAATTGTTGTTTCCACATTATCTGTTAAGAGCCAAATCCTAGTGTGTTTTAAATGGGGTTGATGTAGACTAATTTCTCTGCAGGGGTTTGCAGCTTTGGCTAAATTCCCAATGGAATATACTTGAGCTGATTACATGTATTCCTCTTTCATTTAAAGGAAATACAGACTCTTTCACTTCCTGTTTCATTAGAGATAACTGCTTTCAATGAATGCAAATTAACACCCATAGTCATAGGTGTTCTTGGACTTTTTAGTATAAGACACAATTGTTGAGGTTGATTTTTAAGAGAAAATCTTGAAAAATATTTTATACACACTGAATGATTTCTCAGAATTCAAAACAGAGCTAGTTCATAAGTTCCAAAGCCTAATGGGGAAAAAAGGAAATAAAGGAGAACATACCGTTGAGATATTACCCTGAAATAATTATAATAATTACAAAGATTACAAAATCTCATCTTTCTAGATCCCTTAGGTATATAAAGTCAAGGGGCCAAATTTCTGGAGAGGTTGGAGTTTACCTACTTGGTAAACAAACAAACAAAAATTACACATTTTGAAATTCTCTAGAATGTATGCTGTACTATTCTTCTTAAACTAAATGCTCAACATGTAATTCAAAATTCCACAGGCAATTTATATTTATTAACACGCTGTACTATGCTGTAATACAATGTCCTCCTAAAGGACATGAAGGGTTGTGTGCTGTTTTCATTGCTGTGTTCAGTCATTCAAAAACGATACATTAGTTCCATTCACCGCCCTCAGCACTGCAGATAAAATGTTGACCCAGGTAAAATGATTTTGACCCTCATGATCACACAGTCTGGAAGGGGATAACCTGTTAATCATATATATTTAGTTATACTTATTTAATAATCACATGCATATTTAATACAAAAAGGAAGAAAACGTTACAGGCTTTCTTGCCTTTGAAATAGTTTGTCTATTATTCATGTTTTTATGTTTCTTCCTCTCCTTCCCAGAGTGTTTTTTTCTATGACTTTTTAGATCAAGTTATTCCATGCTTAGCCATTGGAAAGTAGACAAAGGTGCTCTGCAGGCTTTGGGATACAACACAAGTAAAACACAACTCTGATCATGTTCCTCTCCCGTAGAGCATCACTCAGTGGTTTTCCATCATCCTTGTTACATATTCAACCCTCTTAAGGCAGCTGACAAGGCACTTGTGGATATGGGCCTAGATTCTTATTTCAGATTCAGTTTTCAACATTTCTTATACTCAGTGCTTCCATTTTACTGACTTTCTTTTGTCCACTTGTGTGCTTCGCTCTCTTGTCAATGATCTCTGAACATGATCTTCCTTTGCTGAAATTCTTCATTGTTGATGAGTCTAAAATGGACTTCTAAAACATGCTAAAAATTGGAAGCAGATTCATCAGCTTCAGGGGCACGAAAATACAGAACAGGATTGGTTCTTTCCAACCATCTCCTGTATGCTATCACGGGTCTCAAAAGGAATCAAGTCAGAACATCTTGATTGATATGCACACATGTATTCCTGTTACTGAAAAGGCATGCTCCGCTGATGGTGAGGGAAGACAACACATGGCTAAGCAAAAGGAGCATGTGCTCCTTCTTTAAGCTTTTTTGGGGGGGGCGGGATTATACGTATATAGTAATTTGCAAAGAATTACACATGGGGTCCCATGCATGCTTTATCCAGACCCCGCAAAGTTAATGACTTGCATAACTAGAGTGCAATATGAGAACTATGAATTGACCCTGGTAAATCTATAGAGTTTCTTCAGATTTCACCAGCTATACATGTAATCACGTGCACATGAAATTTTATCATATGTGTAGCTTTGTGCCACCACTTCAAGATCTGGATACTTAACTATGTATCGCTACAAGTGTCTTGCGTTGTACCTTCTTAGCCACATCCACTCCTTCCCCATCACCCATAGCAACCACTAATATGTTCTCCATTTCTATAATTACACTACTTCATGAATGTCATGTAAATGAGATCATGTGGTATATATCCTTTTGATATTTTTGCTCAGCATAATTTCTTTGAGGTTTATCCATATTGCTGTACATAGCAATAATTTGTCCCTTTTTGTTACTGATCATTCCCCTATGGTATAGTTGTTCCACAGTTGGTCTAACCATTCATCCATGGAAGGACAGGAGCAGACATTTGTAATTAGAATAGTTAGGAAATGATAAACTTTGAAAGTATCTAATACGATCAGAATAATACAACAAATTATTAGTTAGACCAAAATCTCAGCAAAAGATTGTTTAAGCATCTTCAACATAAGAAAATGTAAACCTTTAACCCTAAAAAACATGTTTTAGTGAATTTATATTTTATAATTACACATAAAATAATCAATAAGAAATATAATTGGCTTTACAAAGATATACTTTCAAATGTTCAAATCTTATTCATTAGCTTTTCTTTATTAATGATCCCAGCATGTGTGTGAGTGTGTGTACATGTGTACATGCATGTGTGTGTATTTGAAAAGTGACCTTCAGGTGTCAGGAGCTGGAGGGAACTCATCTTTGTACCCCCCAGGATCCAGCATATTGTCTGTTTCTTAGATTATGCCTAATAACTTTTGTTAACTGCAATGCAGTGCAAAAAGTCAAATGCTCTTGACAGAAACTATTTCCTGTGCCCCTATTATGCAAACGGGTCCTCTGGTCCAGATTTCTACCCAGAGAAGTAGAAATCCTTTAAGTGAAAACCTGAGCTTCCACCGGAGCAACCTGCATTTACCAGTAAATTTTGCAACCTCATTCCAACTTTCCCCACTGAACTTTTAAAGAAATTGTTTCTAAACTGATAAATTAAGAAAATAAGCTGGTTTTATTTCGAAAAGAAATAATAAGAACATTGCTGGTTTATATTACTTCACTTGGTGGTATGGCTTTTTTAAAGGCTTTGCTAGCTTTCTATAAAATTTTTTTTAATCCATTGTATTAAAAAATAACTAAACTTGCTTGCCTCACCAAGGCATTTTAGAAGTAGAATTGTATTTCATTGGCATCTTGAAAATAACTAACCCCTTGTATAACAGGTACTCTTAGTATATTGTCTTCTACAAGCATTGTTGGATCATTAAATATAAGTAAACTAATACCTGCCAATTGGTTTTTACATCTAACACCCACACATATTAGAAGCAAAGAAAGTTTCCATTCTAGATAAAGAAGGCTCATAATGCTCTAGCCCACTGTGTTTGACCCAAAGTGTAGTGAAAACAAGTTATGTCCTATTTAGCATCTTAACGAAAACAGAAGAATTCTAGTATGCTTTTGTGGCTGCTGAGTATGGAAGCTAACCTAAAACTGACTACTAACTTGAGAACTCAGAAAGCTTTTTATACTAGATTTGGTAAAAGCTTAAAATAGTTTGCAGATTTCAGGCCTGAGGAAGTGGAGGGCTGAAAGTTACACTGCCTCTGTGCAACATGCTTCGCTTTATTTTATCCAATATAGGAAGTGCAGTGACATACACTAGAGCAGTACAGGTCTCTGCACCTCTTATTTCATCCCAGGGGAATATGTTCAGTGAACAATAAGAGAACATGGGAACCTTGCATGGTAGAAAGGTCCTGGCTCAAGGTCAGTGCTCTGGACACTGGGCATTGCTGGAGTTTGCAGGACAGAAGAAACTGGGAGGAGAAAAGTGTCCCCAGAGAAGTTTTGTAGCAGAACTGCGCTCTCATATTGGTGGCTTGTTTATTCCTTGCCTGATCTTACTGTTATCAAATACCCAATAATAAGAACTTTCAAACGTTCAAAGCTACTAGAATGTTGATACTGAGACTTTCCCGCCACACTCAAGTCCTTTCCGTGTCTAAGATTACGAATGAGGCGAAGGGATTTGGGAAGCTTCCTTTTCCTTCCTTCTGCCATCTTCTCAAGGGTGTTGTCAGCTTTGTCCAAGCTGAGCTGTTATTTTTGACATCAACCTTCTCTTTTTAAAATAACCTTTCAGAGCACTTAAGTGTAAGTGAATCACATGGGTTTACATGAGCATATAGATTACATTTTTTTCTCCAAAAATAAATAACACAAATAAGATTAAAAGATAAAAGTGTTCGGTTTCTATTTCCTCTAGATGAAATCTGGCCCAAAATACTTAAAACTAATTCCAGCTACCAGCCATCTGACACATTTTCACAAGTTCTTCTCTAATTCAAAATTTCCTTTCATTGGCACAAACTTTAGCAACAACATTTTGGAATAAATTTCTATGAATGGCTTGGCATATTTTTGAATGGCATCTATTGAATGGGGCAACTTTATGCATATGACACCCTGCACCTGTGATGAACTGTAGTGAACTGCAATGATATAAAAGGGCAATGATACTGAGTAAGAAGGAACACTGATAAGAGATGTTAATATTTACAGTCAGGAAAATGTAAATTTAGCAGGTGTTAGTATATTATATGGAGTTAATTCATATAGCTCTAGCAATTTATCATCCTGGAATGTATCACTTTAGATAAAAAGAGAACTTTCTCTAAGGCCAGAAACCAATTAATGTCCTCTGGTTAGATTCTAAATGTAATATCATCAAGTGATTCTGAATAGTTACACGGGATATGTCTATGAATAAATGAGAATAGTTACTTTTTGTTTCAATTAAGGGTAGATGGGTTGATGTCATTCTATAGGAGATAAATATATTATTGGGATTCTGCCACATGGCATTTTCTATATTATCCTAACTTTAAAAACATGCTGAACATGCATTTTATTAAAAGCTTAAAAGACTTTTTATACAATAGAGCATTTATTTCTTATATATATGAAAATGCAGATCCAAAAGAAAAATGATAACTTGTGGACAATTTCACTGTGTTCTACTAGACCTTACTTTCTAAACATACTTCAGATTGCTGCCTTCCTCTCTACCCTTACTTTCACTATGTTATTTCAAGCTTTGAATATTTCAAAAAGATTGCATGAATAGCTTTTCTCTTCCGGGTTTCCAAAGTATTCTTTGTAAAATTAAATTGTGTCCCCTCCTGTATTATATTCTTCAATAGCTTCTGCAATGTCATAAAGGTAATATCTGGATTTATTCATTGCCCTTTGGGTTTGAACCATGCCTATGGACCTCAGAGATGTCCACATTGTGATGTCTAAAATTTTTAAATATATGTCACCTTACATAGGAGAGGGGAATTTGCTGCTATATTTAAGTTAAGAATCTTAAGATGAGAACATTTTAACGAATTATCCAGATGGCGCCAATGTATCCTCAAGGTTTCTTATAAGAAAGAGGCAATAAGGACAACATTAGAAGAAGAAGACATGGCCATGAAACCAGAGTTTGGAGTGATGGATTTCAAAGATGTAGGAAAGAGCCAGCAGCAGAGGAAATGCAAGAAGTCTCTAGAAGCTGGAAAAGGCAAGGGCATGAGTTCTCTACCAAAGCCTTGCTAACACCTTGACTTTAGACTTCCAACCTCCAGAATTCTAAAAGAATGAATTAATGTTGCTTTAAGCCACTAATTTGGGGATAATTTGTTACAGCAGCAATAGGAAATGAATACAATGCCTAAGTGCTGGCATACAGTAAGTATTCAATAAATAATCGATATAAATAGTAGTGAAAAGTGAATCGATATTCATAGGATTTTATTGTTTTATGTGTTTTTTATTTTTTATTTTGGGGGGTGGTCATGTTAGTTTATTGGATGGTATTCCCATGACAATATTATAATAATAAAGAGACTTGTGTCAGTGGAATGATACGTGCTTCCAAACAGTGAATATTTGATATGAAAATTGTAGGTTATTTTTTCACCACAGAGATGAGTGTGGTATATAAATGCTAACTGGCCATCTGACAATATACAAGAGTTTTAACCAAATTGTGCCTCAGTTCTCATGTCTACTTAATTCCTATTTTAAAAGGATACTGTCAGGATAAAATGAAATAAAACATACAAAGAACAGGGACGTGTACCTGGCCGATAGTAAGCACTCAATAAATCTTAATTATTATTGTTGTTGTGACAGTTAGGGTTTGTTGTACAGGACTCTAATCATGGATATAAATATATTAAAACTCTTTGGTTGTCAAACCATGTTAAGAGCTCAATTGAATTAATTCAGCAAACACTCCCACTGGATGTGAGTTTATTTGATATCTCGGAAGTTGCTTGTAGGTAGGCCATATTCTGATGTTATGTTTTACAATAATAAAAGTGATGTCATTTTGGCTTTTACAATTAAACAGTTACATGCAGTAAAACAGAAATATTTTCCCAGTAACCTATTTATAACTTTGTTGTTTGAATGATTCAAAGAAGAAAATGTTGAGTAAAAACTAAGACTTAGCCAGCTTTATTACCTCTGACCAAATATACTACTGACTTCAATCAGGATTTTACATTTAAAAAAAAATTGATTGTTTAATGAAAAATGAAACCTTTCATAGCCACAAAGATTTTGAAAAAGGACTTTTCTAGAGACAGCTTTTCTTTTTACAAATACAATGAGACAAATTTTTATTATTGTTTTGACCTAGTGTTTATGAGTTTGGAACTTGGCAGTCTTCCTGACTCTTGTTCTGTTTCTGATTGAAAACCTGGAATTCATCTGCTTTACACAAATTGTTCTATTCAAATATAACAGGCTCTGAAATGTCTGACTTTATTAGCTTAGACCATCCACAGTGCTGCTGGTGGTACTGCGGATGGCGACATAAAGTGAACACACGGTTAACTTTTACTAAGTTGCAGGCATAGGGAGTGGAACGGAAACCATCATATATAACTCAGGTTCAGTAGTTACAGAAGACTCCGCAAAGACTGCTTCTGTCCGTTGCCTGTTCTGTTTGATATTGTTTTGTTTTCTTTCATAAAATAAATATATTAAAAATATATCATGAATCCTGATACATATAAATGCTTATTTATGCATTTTGCTATTCTTGTAAAGAAGGACTATTCTTTTGACCACATTAGTCAGATAAGAGATATCTGTATCTAAAGTTACCATATTTTTTAAGAATAGAATCATTTTTTGAATTCATGCATGGAGGACACAACTACATCTGATATTTGATACAATACATGTTTGCAATGGCTGCTATATCTTTTTGTACATCTGTTAAGTAGCAGTTCATTAATTTTGTTATGAACACATTAACTTATTCCCTATTTTTATTCATTTAATTCATCATTTATTTGTTCATTGAACAATTTTGAGACGTTATTTTCTTTCCAGTTTCATACTGCATGTTAAACATTCACTGACAGTGATGTGCAACTCTGAACTTAAAGACTTAGGTATAATATAGACTTCCCTTTTTACTTAATTTCCAACATAATTATCAATGCCATGTAAATTTTACTTTTGCTTTCTTGACTCTATATGGGTCTAAAAGAAACCATTTTGAGAACACTTGGATTAAAGTAATTTTAGGTTCTCTGATTTGTTGGGCACCAACCTAAGGGAGATACTTTGTTCTATGTTTGCTGTGTATTATGGGGAAGTATTTGTCAAAAAGAACAACAGCAACAACAAAAGCCAAATGTTTGAAAAAGCAAATATTGTTCCATTTATCACATTAATCCTCTTGAAATAAATTTTGTTCATATTCTCCTCAGTATGAAAATACTCAATGTCAATTTATTTCTTAAAAGATAGAATCAATTAAATTCACTAAACATTTGTTAACATCTACTATGTACAAAGCATTGTGCTAAGTGTTACACATCGTAGCCATAGTTACTAGATAACAGTAAAAGTTGTCATCTGTATGCAGGGTTTTATGGATGAGAGACATAAGAAAAGTAGAGAAAAGTAAAGATTAAGATATAGATTTAAGTGAAATGTTTTGTGTTTTCAAAGGATGTGGGGCTGGGAAAATCTGGAAAAGCATCTTAATGCCATTGGTCTTCCTGGGTAATTAGCATTTTGGTGATAGAGATAGAAAAGTGTAGTAGATGCTATTATAGTAAATATAGTCACTGTTTCTATCCACTGGGCCAGTCCTGGGAACTAATTATACTGCCCAGCCCACTGAAGTCAGATTTCATCAGATGGCTTGCTTTGGTTAATAAAACATGCACCATTTTCAGGAGGAAGTTTTAAGAGCCATTTGGCCATCCCACTGTCTCTTTTTACCTCCTGCCAAGAGATTGTCATGTTCTGGAGAGAAGTTGATACGTTAGCCCTATACTGAGAATGAAGGGGACATGAAGAAAAGCCACAGGCAAAACATGATGAACATGCAGGTGAGTGGTTTTAAATTCACTAAGGTTTGGGAACTATTTATTACTAGAACAAAAGTGTAGTTTATGCTGACAGGGCATTCTGGAAGATGACTCCAAACACACAGACACAGAGGTAAGACAACTTACGGAATAATACATTTTCTAGGGACAAAGTGAATGAGAGGCATGCATGGAAGTGCAGTTTGTGTCAGTATTGCACAGGACACTATGACCTGGATGCTAGGATGAGTAGTGGTTATGCCTAATTTAATAGGCAACAGATATATGCTAGATGTTTTGACTTGAAAAGTGACTTATTGGAAGTAAATTGAAGGAACCATTTCTTTTACAGTTGCATATAGGAAGGATTAGATTGAAGAGGGATGGGAAGTAGAAGTTTGAAAATAGCATTTAGTTGGCATTTACTGGGTATATTTCTCATGCCAGACATTGAGAAGGACATTAATGATAGAATGGAGAAGAGATCTCCACTTTAACGAAAGTTATAGTTTAGTATATGGCAGATAATAAATTATAAAACAAGTAAGTACAATAACTTCAGTTTATGCTAAGAAAGAAACAAGATGCTGTTGGGATAACGAGTAACAGGGGAGATTCACATAGGGGTGCAGAGACAGCTATTCTAATGGCCCTTTAAGCAAATGAAACTGGAAGAATGTCTGAATAAGGAGGTGGAAATGGGAATTAATAGAAATTAAAAAGATGAAGTGAATGTGAGAGGCATTGTGAAGATAGAGTCTGCAGATGATTAGTTAATTTATTAAGTCTAAGAGGGGAAAAGAAAAAGAAGATGCCAACTTGAGTGATTTGGGGGGACCAGACTACTGAATGGATATACCCTCTAGCAGAAATAACTAAATTGAGCAAGAAAAAAATTCTAAGAGAAAAATAGACTATTGGGTGCCAATGATTGTAAACTTGAAATACAAATATGGTGGGGAGATGGAAATGCCTAATGAACAATTGGAAAAATAGGTTTGAAACTAAGAAGAGATTCTGTAGCTAAAGATACTGCCTTAAAAGTTGAAATCTTAATTAAAAATGAAATACCTGAAATACACTGAAGCTCGCAGTTGAAAAATTGGTAGGTTGGAGTGGGATGGGAAAGAAGCATATCAGAAAAGTTGTTAGAGAAGCAAAAGGGAAAGCCTGGGTGATGAAAAACAAGGCCTGTCTTTGTTAGCCCATTATTTGGGAAGCCAGCTGGTAGAGCCTAAAGAATACGAACCAGATACTTTACTTCACACACAGTTGCATCATCTATAACATGGAGGAAATAAATTGCATCTTGGTTGAGATTTTGGGGGAGAATTAAGTGTCATACTTATTGAAGCATCTCTCACTGTGCTTGGCACATGGGAGGGACCAGAATCAGTTCCTATCTCTAGCATTATTATCCAAGACTTCCCTCTTTCAACCCATTATACCAACAGGGATCTAGTAGTCTACATTCATAGCTGAATCTTGTTAAACTTCCTCTCATAAGATCCAGTTCCAATCCTTCTTTCTTATAAACTATTTCTTGTCTATCTCAGCGTCCTGCAAATCACTGCATCATAGATTGTCCATCTTCATCATGTGGTCCACAATTTAGCTTTTATGTCCTGAGACCTTTCCAGACTATAAATCACTTGAACACAGATATTGTCTCATATATCTTGATTTTCACAATGTCCCACTTAGAGTGGGAACTTAGAAAAATAAATTTCTCCATTGATATTTTTCATACACTAGAAGTTCTCTCATCTGATACAAATAGGACCCATAGTCAGAGAACTGGAAAATACTATTATAGGGGAATCTTATATAAAATGTAACATGTATACTTTAATTTTTATGTCAACTTTAAACTAAGTGTTAGAAAGGTAGTCCTCAGAAAATAAACCTACAATGGGTGCTGTTACTCTCCCCAGAGTGGTGTCTGTGAGTTCTGGTGGAGTTTAATCATCTAGGATTGAAATATATGAAGTGTATAATAGCACCTTCCCAGTCATTTGGGCTTAAAACTCCAGCATGACAGTTGACTCCTTACTTCTTCCTAATCCCTGCCCATTTCGCATTATCACATACTTCTTTATTTTCCATTTCAACTTCCATTTTCCTAATACTAACACTTGTTATTTAATTCTGAGACCATCACCATTGCAAAGTGCCTGGTCTCTCCACTTCCAGTATGTTCCATGTATAATTCATTCTCCACACTGAGGCTTTAAAAATCTTTAAGTATTAAAATTGGTATAGCTTCCCAGCCCATCATATTCCCTGCTTTAAAAAATGGCCCTAAAACACTGGTGTATTAATATTGTGTATCTTTGGCCCCTGAGCTAGGAAAGGTTAGTAGGTCAATGGAAGACTCTTGACCCAATCTGGGGCTAACAAGTAATCTTTCCCAGGTACCTCTAACTGGACAAAGATGTCACAAGCAGAAACCACGGGCAGCAGTCGTTTTTAATGAGTGTCCCCTGGGTGAGAAGCTATACTAAGGAAGTTCTTCAGAAGAGATGACCAAACCTGTCCAGTTTCTGCTCTTTCTTAGGTTTAGTATTTTAAATATTCATTTTTCTCTTATGCTCAAGCCAGTTTCTGCCATTTTCAACCCAAAGGATACCAAGCATTTATTTATACTGCATAATATAAACTTAGTTTTTATTGGGCTTTTCTCATCAAAAGGGTTAAATATCTTTATTGTGACCCTATTCCCTTCACTCATCTTCACATTTTTCCTTTTTAACTATGACTATGTGTGAATCTAATATTACCCAATAGAGGTGCGGCTAAGAGTGTGAGTCTTGGCATCTCATTGCCTAAATCTAAATCCTTGTTTAACAACTTACTAGCTGAATGACATAGATAAGCTACTTCAATTTTCTGTATATCACATTCTTAATCTTTAAAGTAGGAAAAATAATGATGGCACCTGTTCATACTGTCATTATGAGGATCAATAGTTAATATGCACAAAGAACTTAGATTAATTCTTAGTACGTATTCAAGATTTAATAAATGTTATTATGATTAGGATTAATTGTTGTTCCTGATTTATATGCTGTATTTTTCAACCTCTGAATTTCCTCCTGTTATTTCTTCTCTATTTCCACAAAACTCAATCATATCCATTGATCAAAGCCAGCTCAAATGACACCTCCTCCAAGCAATCTGAGAGCCGCAGAAGCTGAGTGACTCTCTCCCCGTGCCGCTCCCGTAGCGTTTCCTCATAGTACATCCTCAGTTCTTGTCCCAGAACAATTCTCACACTCTGCTTGGCTTTTCATCACATATGTATATGCTCTATTTTTCCTAATAGACTCCCAATTCAAAAGGTACCACGTCTATATGTGATCTGTCTTGTGTTCTCCACACTTAACCTGATGCAGCAAATTTAGCAGTCGCAAAAGAGATGTTAGCCAAAAGAAAAGCAAGAAAAAAGTACTTCATCTTTAACTCTTATTCCCATCATGTGAGTAATAAAGTATATAAATAGCTTGTTCTTTTTACAAAGGAGGGAAATGGTTTTCTCAAATATATCCAGTGACTTAGTAACACATCAGGGGCTGGAGTTCTGATGTGATGTCATCTTTGAGCCTGTTTTTCTCTAACACATTCTATTTCTGAGCTTGGCTTTCTGGCCAGCTAACAGCAGACACACTTAGTTAGAAAGAAATTGAGAAAGCAGCAGTCATTGTGACTGGTATTCACCCTTGAGTATAAATTTGTGATTTTAAGTGTAAATTAGAACACACTCTTCAGAAGAGAAAGAGAATGTGAAAGTGGCCTCCCCCTCCCGCCCCTGGAGAAAGTTCAAGTAGCTATTCCTCTTCAGCCCTTCCCTCTGCTGCGACCCAGGCTTGCATGTGGTGGTAAAAGGCATGGCCACAACCTGGGAGATCAAAAGACGCTGTGCCGACTGGGGGCCATTAGTACAGTTGCTTAGTAACTAAGATGTGAAGAGATTTATAGGTCAAAATTGAAGCTCACAACAGGTTGATAAGAAGAAAGCATAGTCTGTGTCTACTATGCATTAAAATTGCATAGATACTTTCCTTTCCTGACCACTGAAATCAGTTCAGTTTGATAAGAAAAAAATTACTAAATTTAAGATTTCTTTGGCTCCTCCACTGACGTTTTTTTCTAATGAACTTTCTCAGTGGGAGTTTTGGGTAAATCAAAGTCTGAATATAATACTCCATCTTCCTTTATTTTGTTTTATTTAAACACTTTTTGGGGACATATTTTGAAGTAAAGGGAAACAGAATATATAAATATCTCACTGCTCCCAGAATGCAAGCATAGTTATAAAAAGATGAAATCAAAACTTAAAGCTAAAGACTGAATAAAGCTTACAATCAAATTAAATATAAATAGATGGATAGACTATGATATTGAACTTTATAAAAAAATAAAATTCACCATGAAAATGACTTGTATCTTCCATGTTTGTTAATATTTTCTTATTATTGGGTTGCTAGGAAATTTTTCTTTTAGAGTTCCACTAAATCTATTTAGAAATAAGACTTCAAAATTGTTTTTACTCTCCTTTTTTTTCCTGTAAGCCCCAACTTGCCGTCAAAATTTCTACTTGAAATACCCTTAGGTTATTCTATTATGATTAAAACATCATCATACATGGAAATTTCTATGTTGATGAAACTTTTTATGTCACTTATTCTGTTGTGATTCCAAGAATCTTCGCCATGCAGTTATGGAAGCAATCAGATTGTTGAAATCATTTTGTTATGATAAGGCCATGACTTGCTCCTTAAATTATGATTGAACATGAATTTGTTCCACAGATATCATTGCTGTGGCATAGTCGTCTCTAACTGGTTAAGATACAAGCTGGAGCTCCCTCAATTCTTGGCTCTTGGTGACAGATAGGAAGGAGGAGGTGTCCTACTAGAAAAGATACAAAGAAGAGACATCTCAAGGACATTATCCTCTGGTTACCCTGTGCCATCCCACCTCAGTTTTCTTTTCCCTGTGTTCTCATAAATTCCAATTACTCACCGACATTCTATCTAGCATTGGAGTAAACAGAGTCTCCTTTCCTCTTTCTTATCCACTTTCCTCAAAGTGATTAACAGGGATAATCATTTATATTCTCAACAAATAAACATTTTTTATTGAAGTTTTAGCCGTAACCCTAAATCCTAGATATAATAGATAACTATGGGGAAAAAGATGCATCACAAAAGCCCTAAACCTAGAGAAGACCAACCAGAAGCAATGCATTAATTCACTAAATTATGTCAAAAAAATGTTTGTGTCATGAACCTACTTATTTTCATTTTCTTTGGAAAATGATGATAGTTACAGTTTTGAATGTGGTCTGTGGCAAGATAAGGAGTGACATTGTGTGGCACGGGCACATGCAAACAGAGCCAAGGCGGATTCCTCGGGCCAGATGACATATTAATTGGCCAAGTGGATTTGGAAAGCTATTTACAAGGCCAGATTCATGAGGTTTAAATTTGGGGGTGTTTAAGCTTGGAGATTATTTCAGAAGGCTTTGTGAAACCAGCAGCATATGCTTTAAACTTCTGTCTTGAACAAGACCACTCTATCTATGCTCCTCAGCCACACGCCCATGCACTCAACAAATAGGTCTTGGATTTATTCTGTTAATACTGACAGAAGAATGGTATTACACAAATAAACCAAAGCATCCTGATCCCAGGCAGCCAAAGCTAATCATGGGTGCTGCCAGATCCCAGAATAAGTAAATAAATGAAGGCTAACAGAATAGCAAGCTGATGTTCAATGAGATATAATCAAGCCATGGAATTACTTTAAGGTAAATTTATAAGAAAAAATAAATTTCCTTCAGGCAAATTTATAAGGGGAAAAAAGAGAATATATTTGGACTGCGTGTTGGGAGTCATCACATTTAGGAATTTGCTGCAACCATGGCTCCTAAATTATGGGGATTAAAAAAAAAAAAATCTAGTTTCCAGGGTCCTCTCAAGACTAACTAAACTTAATCTGGAACTTCAGATTTCTCAATAAATAGCTTACTTTTAAATTTTTTAAATAATTGTTCTTTAGATCTTATTTATTTTTAGAAAGAAGGGAAGAGAGAGAAACATCAATGTGTGAAAGGGAAGTGGCCATCAGGTGCCTCCTGCATGCCCCCAGTGGGGACCTGGCCCACAGCCCAGGCACGCGCTCTGACTGGGAATGAAACTGGGGACCTTTCAGTTCACAGGCCAGCACTCAATCCACTGAGCCACACTAGCCAGGGCTTCAATAGTGCATTTGGCAGCTTCATTTGCAAAGCCAACAAACATCTCAGCCTTAGCAGCCCCAGAAGAGAATTATTGCTCTCTCTTCAAATTCAATTACCAAATTCCTTTGCCAAACCTATTCTTATCTGGGGTACTCATTTTGATTAAGAAAATACATGCACCCACCTAGGTGCTTATTCTTGTAACTAGTAGTCACCTCTTCTATTTTTTCAAACTGCATATCTAATCCACCACCTAAATTTATACCTGTACCTTCAAAATCTCTAAAGACAGCCACTTCTCACCATCTCACTGCCGTCATCCGACTCAGAGTTACCGTTTTCTCCTTCCCGAAATGCCAGACACCTAAGCGGTCTCCCTCCATGCATGAGTCAGCAAAGAAGACCCTAGGTCTCATTTCCTTCCAGTCTCCTGTTCACTTGGCGGTTTTAGTCACAAGGGCCACCTTGCCTGTACTCAGCCACCTTTGTACTGGCTGCTCTCTCTTCTGGGAAGTGCTCTGCTTAAAGATCACCCAAATATGCCTTCTCTCAGTGTCTTTTTACTGCTCTCTTCTAAATTAATTCACACTAACTCAATTATCGCTACTTGAGATTATTTTTAAACATCTGTTTCTTTCTTTGGCCCTTCCACCTCCGCATTTAGGCCTTAGTCTTTGTCTTGTTCACTGTTGTATTCACAGAATCTGAAACAGTGATTTGCTCATAGTAGAAGCACTATGATGACTTGTATTTTATGAAAATTCTCCAAGTGATCTGCTTCTAATTAGAGTGCACAGTACTAATCTATGGTCACTGAATCATTATTCTGCACCTTCCAGAGTGGTCTAGAAAGCACAGGCTACTATATGTATGGGATATTTACTCTATGTATTGCTTTAGACTGTCTAAGAGGGTGTTAACTCTTTATTTTATTGTTTTTGACCCAAAGGGATCTCTTCATCAAGAGTATAATGTAAGAATTGTATTTTCTATCTTATTAGAATGTTAATTTTGAGGAAGGATAGACACAGACCTGAATCAAGTCAGCACTGGGATCACTGGCAGTTTAAATCTTGATTTCTTTCTTTAAACTATTTTTCTGATCCTCAGTTTATTCATTGACAAAATGGGACTATTAAATTGAGCTCTCAGGATATTTCTAATAGTTTAAAAATCTATGTAAATATGCATTTATTTATTTTAAGTGAAAGATTCCTGGGCCCCTTTTCTGACTCCACTTATATATACAGACATATAGATACACATGCATACACACAGATAATCACTCGCACATCTGCACACACATGCACAACTTCAATTGACACCTGAAAGGCATGCTACATGCTAGGTTCCTCGAGTCCTTCCTTTTATTTTTCTTCTAAAACCATCTTTAAGGTAATTTAATATTGAAGAAGGTAGGAATAAATGCATAGGGAACCTCTATCCCTACTCCTTTGCTCCCCACATTTTACACAGGCTTCCGGTTTCCCAAGGCTTTCAGAACCCTCAGTTAGGACAGGGCTGGTGGTGGTTTTTTTTTTTTTTTTTTTTTTTTTTTTTCCGAAAGTAGAAATATTTAAATATGAAAGTTAACTTGCAGAAGCACGTGATGGGTTTCCTGGCAAGGCAAGTCTGTAACACTGCCTTTCCTTAGGAGATGTTATTGGCTTGTGCTTCAGATTCGTCTGGTACCATTTTTATAGTGAAACCTCCGATGGGCAGTTGGAATGCAGAATGAGATCCAGCATCGCGCTACTTTTCACAGGTCGCTGGTGCTGAGGTGTGTCCCTGCGGGCGCCGAATGAGGGATAGAGTGTCACAGACGCCACCTTCAGAGTGAAGGATGGCACCCGGTTTTGTTGTTAACAGGAGTCCCGTTATAATAGCTCCATATCTCAGTTAGAATGATAAAACCATGCACAATTACAGAATATTTTAGCTAAGCAGAAGTGCCTCTTCAGTATAATGATCACTCACTTTGAAAGCTCAAGAGCAGAAATGACTTCCTTATAACGTTAGACTTGGGAAATCAAGGCAGTACCTCAGCGTTTTTGCCCTGAAAACTTTATGCCAGCGTATTTGTCTGCATTGGGAGAAATATTCAGAATTTCTCAGAGTGTTATCAGTAACCAACAAGAAGATGGTCTGGGAAATGGACAGAATGACAGGGGAGGGGTTGCTTTAACTGAAATACATCTCCAGAGGGAGAGGCACGAGGTACCAACTTATGAGGTATCGTAGCCTGCGGGCTTGAAGCCCGGGACCCGGGGAGAGAGCCACCTCTGTGAATGTGACAGAGAACAGCGAGTGTGCCATTTCCATAAAAACTGCACTGGGGTCGAATTCAGTTTCTGGAATTCGGGGTTTAGACTGAAGTTTCATACAAAAACTTTGCTGAGGACCTCAGAGATAACTTCGTATATTCCCCTTTCTTTTGTGTTTGACAAACGGTCAGTGACTTTCCCATCACTTACCAATTAGCACTCGGTACCCGTGCCTTTTTCTGCCTGTCACCGTACACGAAAGAAGCGCGCTGACCGTCCGCTTTCCCTCCTAGACTTGGAGGGCTGCAGACCGGCAGGCCCTACCTGATGAGCTGTTGTTTTGAAACAAGAATGCAATTTCCGACTTAATCTGTGCTTAAACTCCCCGTGATCTTCTATGCATTTGGCTTAGGTATGCTTCAAGCATTGAATGAATAATTATTACGGGATTGCAGTTATCTTCTTAGAAATTAGTGGTTTTCTCACAAGAAGGGGTGAATGTTTTCAGCCTAATTGTGTTCCTTCATTATCAGCGTTTAGGGAAAATGCTTCTGAAGCACTTAACCCGCTGGTCCAAATACATTAAGAAAATGCTTGTCTCTATAACTTGACAACACATATTATTATGAAAACAAGGTTATTTGAAACAAATGAATAAATTCCTAGGTTGTACTCTTTAATTTTATCTTTATAACCCTTCTCTTTAAGCTGATGCCTAAGAAATTTACCAACCACTATGACAGTCAAACATAGAAAAGGGTCAATTAGTTAATAGTCACAATGAAGAGAACTGCTTGAACACAGATTTGTTAACTGACAGATATATTTATCTATGAAAAAATTTAAAAAATGCACCAGCACTTCCTATATACTAGGCAATTTTCCAGACATCAGGGAAATAATGAATAAAGTAACCAAATTTCATGCCCTGGTAGAATTCACATCCTAACAGATCTGTTCAAGACGGTCTGCACCTTTGTCCCATGGTGTTCCGATATTTCAGTTTTTCCAACACAAAAGTGAAGCTAGGGACAGATATTATTTTCTTTTTGTTGAAATGACAGATTCCAGGAAACTTAAAAGTGAAAGGGAAGCTATAGGTGATTTGTCTGAAGCACTTCCATCACTTTGCAGGTGAGCACAAGGAGACTCCAGAAAATGACAGGACTAACCCAAGGTCACAATGCTGCTCCATAGCAGATATTTTAGTCATATTCAGGGTTCTGTACTCTTTATCTAGGGCTGCCAAAACAAAAATAAAAAACACATAGTGGCTGTCCTAAAACCAGAGAAATTTATTCTCTCCAGGGTTCTGGTGGCCAGAAGTCTGCGATCATAAAGTTGACAAAATTGACTTCTTTTAGAGATGCCGAGGGAGAATCTGTTCTATGCCTCTCTCTTAGCTTGTGGTAGTAGCTGTCGTCCTGTGTCTCTATTATCTTGTGACACTCTCCCTGTGTGTCTCAATGTCCCTGTGTCTTCACCTGACATTCTTATAAACACACATGTTATTGGATTTGAGACCTACCCTAATCTAGTATGACCTTAACTTGATTATATCTGCCAACACTATTTTTTTAAAAGGTCACATTCATAGGTATGAGAGCTTAGAACTTCAACATATCTTTTTGGGACACAGTTCAATCCACAACATGTACGAAGTTCTGTATTCTTTATGCAACACTATGATGCTTCCATCTTTGAAGAAGTTTCTACTATCATTGTTATGATTTTTGTTGTGTTAATATTTGGAAAGAACTCTTAGTGTTAAAAGAAGCAATCTGGATTTAAAAAATCACCTATTACCTCACTTTTAAAAAACATACATGAAGCTAATTATGATTTTGAGCAATGTATGTAAATTTTTTGCAAAGCAGACAAGTAAAATAATAGCATATTTATTTTTACTATACTACATTTTCCTTCATTATGTACCTAAGCAATTCTTCCCAGTTTCTTAAGCAACTAAAATCTGCAAACTAAAAAAAATAGGTGAAAAATCCATAATGCTAATTAAAATTAGTGGTATTCATTTCTGTCCCCCAAGGGAAAAGTCTTGGTTGCCACTTGCTTGTGCTTCCTTAGTTTTGTATGTTCTGGGAGGCTGTCTTCCTGTCCTGGAAAGACAGAGCTCACTCTAGAGATTCTAGCTCATTTGTAAGGTATTTCCAGAACAGAGTAAAAGTTGCGCCAAATGTTGCAAATCATCCATGATCTGGACCATGAGAGCCTCAAACGATTTCATTTACAAGCACATAAAACATACTGTTATTTGAACTACAGTCTTGTAAAGAAGGGGTCAAGGCACCATTCACTCTGCTATGAGAGGCTGACCTGATGTAGCCTTTTCAAGTTTTTTCTCCTTGTATTTGCCAAGACTTTTTACTCTTTTCTCTTTCTACTTGGAATAAAAGCCATTTATAATGGTTAATCAGAATGACACAGTGACTAAAATATTATCCACTGATTGCCATGACAAATAAGCATTAAATGTTTTTATTGTAATTTGTTTTACCAAAAATTAAGCAAAAGAACAAAAAAGATTATGCTAATTGAGAATAAGCATAATGAAATTATTAATAAACTATGGATTAAGAATCTGACTGTCCTAGAGGAAATAAAACAAGAAAAGTAGATTCTAATGAAACAAGGCAGATATATTAAAATAAGACTCTTTTATTCAAAGTCTGAGTCAATGTTCAGGGAGAAGATAAAATATCAGTTTAGACATCTTTTGTATGTCATGCTGTGTCTTCTTAGCCTCATAGTCTTTGTTCCAAATGCCACGGGGATGGCCAGATCTCCGAGTAACTTCACCCAAGTACAACCTCTTAATGGTTCTATCCCAATACCTCTTCCCCAGTCTGAACGTTCTGTGATAGGGTAACCAACTCATCCTGGTTTGTTCAGGACTTTTCTGCTTTTTGCATTCTGCGAAACCCCTCAGTCTTGGCCACAGCAGGTCAGCCGGACCCTGAGACTTGAGACATTCTGGGGTCCGGTCAGTCACCATGCATGTGAAGCCTGTAAGGGTAGAGGCTTAACATTCCATGGGGCGAAGTTTTGTCTAACGGAAGTTGGGAGATGATGCATAAGCTCTTCCTCCTTTTCTCTCTGGGACTGATTGCACTGACATGTGGCTAACAGGTCGTGACAGCATTTCCTTCTTCACAAGAGGACAGAGGAACATCTTCAGATGGGACTCGGGTACAGAATGTTTGCAGATAAGCACCGCTGTTGGGCATGATGGCTTCTGGACCCTGTTCAGTTCCTGTCCATCCCCTGCCCATCGTTCCTCCTCCTGAGCTTCCCCAGGTGCAGGACGCTGTGCAGAAAAACATTCCAAATACTGCAGCCTCTCCATGGGGTACAGAGGGCCACTGCCAAGGACCAGATCAGTCCAGGAACTGGACATGTTCTTGCTGGAGGAACACAAAACCTTGTATCCACAGCTTAGCATGGAGTCAAAAGTTCAGATGTCTGATTTGTGTTTGAGACCAAACAGGCTGAGAGAATTTGTTTTCCCTGGACATCCTTTAATTAAAAGAAAAAAGAAAAACACACAAAAAGTGGCATGTTTTTGTATATTTCTTGATTTCTAGGTAGATTCAGACTGCTAAGAACAAATAAATATATTCAAGGAGTTTTGACTCAAAAATAGTCTGTTTTTTTGTTTTTGTTTTTTTTTGACTTTGGATATACAGTATGTATGGGACAAAAACCAGTGTCTTAGGCACCCTCATCCTCTCCTCTCCGCTCCTCTGTTCTCCTCTCTGCTCCTCTCCTCTCCTCTCCTCTCTCTCTCTCTCCCTCTGATTCCTCTTGAGCACAGTGCCTTAATGCCCAAATATGTTTGAAATACGTGGGTTTCTTTATCTGCCCATTTCCTTTCCCCCTCTTTTCCAAAGCCTGAAGGGAAAACCATTCCCAGGATTGTTCCACTCCTTTTCTCCCCTGAGGCCCCCACTTTTGTAAGCTCTCTAAAAATGCACAGTGAACACTTAATTCAAGAACTGTAAAATGCTGTTTTTTAGTATTTATTCTATTACAGTTGTCCCAATTTTTTCCCTTTTGCCCCCCTCCATCCAGCTCCACCTGTCTCTCCCATACTCGATTCCCCCATATCCATGAGCCATTCATACATGTTTTTGACTTATCCCTTCCCCTTAAAAATAAAGTTGAAAAAAAAAAAAAAAAGAAAACAGAAAGAAATCCAAATCACTGAGCTACAAATGGGAAAATTGAACATTAAAGAAGTTCAAAATAAAATACTGTTAAATAATGTCAATTGGAAAAATTGTTCGAAAAGACGATTTGGCAAAAGACAACAAAGTGTAATACAAACTTAAAAAAAAAAAAGAATTATGAAACTTTCCTGAAACTCCTCTTTTTATAGCTACGTGAAACTCAGGTTCCTATTCCACAGCCATCCCGGATGTTACCAAATGGTTCACTTCCAAGTCCAGTAATGAGCTGTCCACTTAGTGTGTTAAATTCTCCTTTAGTGAAGGGAAGCTTTTTAAGTTACTTTTATTGGGTTTGATTCTCTTTTGCTGCTGTTGTCGGTGCTTCTTCTCCTTTAAATGCAGACGCCTTTGCTCTCCAGCCACTCATGAGTACATCTCTGCCAGGACCCCACGTAAGCTGGACTACAGGACAGGTACCATGCAAGCTTCTCTCACACTTTGCTGGCAGCGCACCTCCAACACCCTTGTTCCTCAACTGTCGCCACAGTTCTGCCCAAGTTCCTCTGGGCAGATATGTAGTCCCGAAAGGCACTGCCAATTCTGGGGAAGCTTGAGAATTTAGAGGCATGTCTGTGATGTAGACAAAGCTGTGTATTTTCTTTCAGAGGGTGTGGGTGATTTGACCTTGACAGAAACATCTGCAGGTTGACATGTCTCTGTTAGGACTCAAACCAACCCACAGTAGACAGGCAGTTATAAATGTTTGGATGTAAATGGAATACTGTGCACTGGCAACGGTGACACCGAAACGTACTGTTAGAGGGGTTTACCATTCAGATACATTTATGGATCTATTGATTTAGTTATTCAATAAATATGCTTTATACCCTCCAAGTTATGTGTCAGGCTCTCAAGATACAGAGGGGCTGCTTCTCCTCAACACTTAGTGGATGAAACCTGGAATTAAAAATTAACTCTGGTGCTTGGAGTTCATTGGCAGGTAACTTGTGTGTGAACTTTGAAGACAGATAAGCCACAGTAAGGGTGATCGTAAATATTAGATTACATCTGGCATATTCCATCTCAGTATGAAAGGGGTTTTGTAAACTTTTAATTGAGAAGACACAAGTCATGCATGCATTAACATAGCTTGTATGTCTTAAAATTATTCCAGATTTCCCCGGCTGGTTTGGTTCAGTGGATTGAGTACTAGCCTGTAAACTAAAGGGTCACAGGTTCAGTTCCCAGTCAGGTACATGGCTAGGTTGCAGGCCAGGTTCCCAGTGGGGGGCATGTGAGAGGCAACCACGTGTTTCTCTCCCTCTCTTTCTCCTTCCCTTCCCCTCTCTCTAAAAATAAATGAATAAAATCTTTTAAAAAATTAACCCAGATTGATTTCACATCATGGTGGTAAATAAGTCACCCAAATCTCTGCAGTTTTTGCCATTATGGATTAACTTGCCAAGGAGGAAAATAAAATAAGTCAGAGTTGTTGAAAGGAATGCGGATGAAAAGGGGCTTCTATGGAAAGGAACCTCACAGGGTGATCTGATCATAAATTCCTAACTGGGTAGGTCATGGTGGGAGTCACATCCCAGGCATTTAACTTTTTAGTAATTGGCTTATCTTTGCCCTAGGCAAGCCCTAGACATTGTTTCTGTACATCTAGGTTAACACACCTTTGAAATGCTCCTCTTTAGACCCTTCTTTTAATACCTGACCTCTCTTTCAAATCACCCTCAAGAGCACACATAATCTTAACTCAGTTTCCACCTTGCTTTCTCCCACCTCCATGTAATCTGCCTTATGCCCCCTCCTTACTATCAAATGCATAAAATAAACCACACCACTGTCATTCTTTGGAACATTTGAGCTCTTGGTCCCTGGTATATGTCATCAGTTTGACTTACATATACTCTTATAAAAATTCTCCACAAGTTTGAATGTTTCTTATGTCAACAGGAAATACTCTTAAGATATGTTCAAAGCTGGTGACAGGGCCATCCAGTGAGTTGAGGAGGATCTGGCTGGTGGAATCATTCACAGATCAGCTTTGGGGCACTGGGCTTTCTTTCTTTAGTACTACCAGGTCCAGAAGTCATTTATAACTTCAGTTTTCATGCTTTTCGTTCCAGTTCTTCACAAATAGGATCATTGCTCCTTAATAAAACAAAATAATGCAAAACAAAATGAAAAAAAAAAAAAAATCCAGTCTCCTTGTCTGTGTTCTCAAGGAAAATAACAGAAAAATAAAATTGTATTAAAATATTTTCATATATTGTTTTCATTTTCAAAATATGTTGTTCCTCCCCACAGAATCTAAGTGAGAGAGGGAGAGAGAGAGAGAGAAAGAGCAGCTTCTAAAAGTAAATTGAAATAAATTATCAAAAGCGGCTAAAAAAAATATGAAACTCTAAAGCATAAATGAACAAAAAGTAGATACTCTTTTTTCTCCCCACCCCAAGCGTATAGTTCTTTAGGTGATATTTAAACGTTTTGGAGTCTGCTAATTTTTTTGTGTGGAATCGGGCAGGCATTTGCCATTGACCCACTGTCAGCCAATCAGGGCGAGCCATCCAGGCTGCTTTGATGTAACATAAGTTGGAGAGTAGCAGGTGGCCTCCCCTGCTGTTTATAGTCCAGCTTGGGGAGCTTTGTCAGATGTAGCAGCTCCTCTTTATCTGCATGGAATCTGTGTAAATCACAAAAGAACAGATGGAAAAATAGTCACAGACCTCTGTTCACCTCTTAGAAGTAGCTCATAAACCTCTGCACACCACACGCTGTTTCAAAAAGCGGTCATCGGTGGGTTGGTCACCCAGCGGCTACAGGGTAATCATTCTGTTTATAAAAACATCTAAACGTGAATTAGACAAAGGAAACAAACACAACCAATGGCTTAAATGATCACAGCTGCTATGATATCTATTTTACCATTATAATCCAGAAAAATTAGAAATTATCTCTCATCTACCAGTAGAAAGTCTTGGTGATGCCAGATCATACCAGTGGTTTAATATATTTATTCATCTGATTGTTGTTTTTTTAAGTACAGCAATGAAATCTCTTGTTAATATTTTTTCTGAAAACTCTAAATACCTTTCTAAGACTAAACAATATGTAGTTTCATATTGGGAACCATCAAAGAAAAACTGAATAGCTGAAAAATTGATTTAGAAAGGGTTTTATTTTAATTCTGTGTTATTGAAGGAAATATTTTTGATCTGCACAAACATTTACCACTTGACATTTGTGTTGTTAACTTAAAATATAGTGTGCTGTTCATTTTTTGTCTTAGATATATACTATTGTTTTGTGTGTTTTTTTTGACCAACTGCTACTGCTCTGTTCATAAGACACATATGTGAGGCCATGTACCTAATCAAGTTTGTGGAGAAAAAAGTTAACTTTGTTCATTTAAAAAGTTGTTTAAAATTTAGCCAGGAAATAAAAAGAGGACAAAAAAGAACTTCCTAGTCCTAAAAAGCGGTATGGCTGAAACAAAGGCACCAATGTATGAGACAGAGTGTAATTTGTAAGACAACGCATCAAGGCATTGAAAGAGATGAAACTATAAGTTAGTTTGGTGTTGACTACAGAGGACTTCAAGTGTCTCATAAAAAAACACTCACCAAAAAACAGAGAAACAAGGGCTTTGACCTGGATGTGACCAAAGTTGACTACTGAATGTTGACTTTAATCTATTTATAAATTTAAAATCTGTACAAGTAACACACTTAGGAACACACACGTTGTCCAAAGACCTAGAGGGCACAGAATGTATCCATTAGAGTACATTGCTATTCAGAAATAAAACAATTTCTATTTTCTTAGAAACTGCTATAGAGTATAGAAATATTATGAGAAATCTTTATTGTACAGTGATAAACTTATAAAACAGGGACAACCAGGTCTTGAAAACAGCACAATATGAAGTTCAGTGTTAGTAAAAGTCAATACCCATACAAAAGCATCCCAAGAGTCTTCTTTCTTACAAACTCCAAGAGGGCAGGAAGAACATAGAAATTGTTTCCAGAACTCCATAAATTAATTTTCATGAATTCATGTCCAGAGAAGACCATATATTAGACCATGGGGTTTCAACTGGGGGCAGTATTTCCCTCCAGGGGACACTTGGCTGTGTCCGGAGAAGGTTTTGTTGTCATAACTGGTGGGAGAGTGTGTTGTTGACATATAGTTTGTAGAGGGCAAAGATACTGATGAACATGGGGCAGCTCCATACAGCAAATAATTGCCAGCCAAAAAGTCACTAGGTCTGAAGTTGAGAACACTAATTTAGATATTGTAAACATTAAAAATATTCTTTATTCTCAAGAGAAACAAACTCCAAAATTTCATTATATCTAACCATGTACATATTGGAGCAGTCAATAAGTTGTTCTTAAGGTCATCAAATACATGACTTTCCTGTATAATGAAATCTTCCCCAAACAGAATCTTACAAAATCTGATTACATTTTTTAGTATTGAATTTTTTGGAAAATTGCTAATGCAAAATAGTTGCTTTATTAAACTAAATTATGCTTTAAATAAAAGTGTTATTTTTAATAAAGTTTAAAAAAAGAGCTCTCATAAAGCTTTGTTTTGAGTTAGACTGGTTGAATAATTTCATCAGAGCTAGCCTGTGGCAGTTAATCATGATATTTCTGGATACCATATTAAAATATCTTCTGTATCAAAATATCAGTGGAGGCAGGACCAGATTCTCATTATATGAGATTAGGATTCTCTAAATAGTTAACTTTTGGTAGTTAGATATGTTTTTCTGGTGTATCTTAGACCATTAGGAATATTTACTTTATTAGTTCTCCATGACACAAAATTAAAAGGAAAATTTTAAAGTGGAAATTTCTTTCCTTTTAGGCATTCATTTACTTTGGATAATCTCTGTTGATGAAATTTCTCTTTTGTCACAACACAAATTACTACATGAAAACTTAGTTTTCCCTATTCCTACTGAAAGATTATGAGATTATTTGTCATCAGAGTGATAAAAGGTTAAAAAAATATTTGTATTTTCTTATAAATATGAAGTGGTGGTAATAACTGAAACACTAAGAAGGACCAACAGCTATACAGAAGTAATTATCTAAGATAAAATGGTCTAAAATGATATAGCAATGGCACTTTGGCTTACCATCCTCCCTTTTATTGTTGGTAATTGGGGTTGGTGAGTCTTGAATGTCCACCCTTACTCTCAGATCTCTGACATAAGATACGAGGTAACTGCATCTCTCACATTTAATCCTGAGTTTGCATCTCCTAAAGATAGCTCATGGAAGCAACATTGAATGTTTAATAAGTGAAGAACTTTTCTGAATAGTTGTTTGCTAAGGGTTTATAAATATGTATCTCTTTTTAATATGTAGCTGTGTAGAAATAACATGGTGTATCCAGAATCCTGAAAAGTTGCTTATCCTTAAAACTTGGCTATCCTTTTAGTTATTAGAACTTGGGTAATTAGTTTTGCAAGGTGTTATCTGGAAAAAAAGACTCCAAGATTACACGAACATATAATATTTGGAAAAATCTACTCAATTTATTGCTCCCTTAGAAAGTCTCAATGGACATAATGAAAAGAAACCAACAAAAACTTCTTTAATTTTATTTATCTCAGCATGAGTTAAAAGTATTAACATCTTATGAATCTAATGTTCCAAGTAGCAAATTTTGGGGAAAAAAATAGTTTACAATATCTAGTCCTGCTCTTCTATGTGATTTTGGTTTTGATTTAATTGTGTCTTAAGTCTGGTTATTTAACTACTTACTACTTGATTTCTTTTTAGCACTTCTGTCAGAGGTATAAACAGGACAGGAGGTACACTTTAGATTTCTCTTCATTATATTTTTATAAATTATTTGGTGAGGATAGGTCACTGGTGAATTTTTCTTACTCTCTCATAAATCTTATCCTGAGGCAGAAATGTGAAGGAGTCTGCACAAACAAACAATAGCATCCCATGCAACATTTCAACCTCTTTTGTGTAAAATAGCACATTGCATTTCAGATTTGAGCTGCATTTCTCTTTTGAGAACTTGGACCATCGAATAGAGGGAGCATTCTCTGGGCACATTTGTGATCAAATTTAATGCTCACCCACAGTCACATCGCTGTTGTCCTTGGTGGATGAAGATGATGTCTATCTTTTTGTTCAAACTAGATTGTCAAATTTAAACTGCATCTGTAGTTTTTCCCATACTTTCTTCTGAAGACCCTATGTTAGGGTTCTGCCTTCTTGTCTAGAAGAAAAAGTTGTGGAAGCTTGAGCCTCGTGGGGCAAAATTAGAATAGGAATTGTTTTAACTCCAAATCGTTCTGTAGCTCTGCACTCCGGTCTCCCTCCATTGAAAGTGATGAACATGTTCTGCTCAGAGTGTAAATTGGCATGAACCTTCCTCTGAAATGCAATAAAGTTAGAGAAGATTAGATGATTTTTAAAAATGTATCATTATTCATATTCAGTGCTTCCTCTGTACTTCTGTGTACCATCTGGTCCTGATGGTCGAAGTGCCAAAATACCATAAGGAAAGTTGTTTTTGTGGTATTTCCAGTCCAACCAGAATCAGAAAATACCAGAAATCTCTTGAGAAAAGCTACTGTCATAGGACACAAAGCCCAGTTTGCCAAACCAAAGAGTTTCAGAAGAAAAGTAGATGAAATCAAATCATGATCCAAATTTAAATACTGAACAAAAAGGAGTTCTGGGTTTGAGGTTTACCAGAAAACTTGCGTGATAGTAAAAAAATTATGCACTACCAATTGCTCATAGATGTATCCCATTTCTTTAAAAACTACAATTTCCTTTCTATTCCTTAATTTATTTCTATTAGCTTTATATATTTATTTTTAAGGAGAATATTTATGGATTAAAAAAAGTCAAAATTTTCAGTGAGAAATGATTAAGAAAAAGAAGTATTATGCAGACCCATGGAATGAATGACTTCAAATTTAAAAGCCTTTATAGGGTCCATGTCAAAAGGCCCTGTGTTTGTGACCATTGATATCTAAAAATGTCTTTTACGTGCTGTGCTATTTCTATACAGGACATCATAGCTTGTCGAATACATGGAATATTGAATCTTAAAAGATTCAATCTGTGTTATAAAGTTATTGCCCAGAAGGTTTAAAATGGGCTGTTAAATTTGGAAGATTTGCACTTCCACCCGATCCCCAAACCTTCTGAGGCTTATTAGACATTAAATTTTATTCAGCTTAATTTAATTCAATTGAAAAAAGAAAAACCTCTCTAAGTAGGAAAAGCATTTAAGTGATGAGTACTATATGGACATCATTCATTAATAAGGTCACTAGGTGTGGGAGCCAACTCAATGGCAACAGACATATTATTATATGACAATTAGTATGCTAAGGGGATAAATATCATGCATGTTTTCTGCTAAAGGACGTGTCTTTTAATGCATAGAACTCAAGCTTTCTTGTCAATACACATAGATTCTACACCTGTCAGCTGTGACCTAGAAATAGTCACTCACTGTCTGATCTTAAGTTTTCTCATCTAAGATATAAAACCAATTATTTTACCAGGTTGAAAGGATCAATGAACTCTTGAACATAAAGTCCCAGACCATAGCAGATGCTCAGTCTTCCCCTTACCAACTCTAGTTGTATATGAGGATCATAAAATGATAGCTGCAAGGCAGATGCTTAAGAGGCTGCTTGTCTCAAAAGCATATTGCAATTTTTACTTAAGTTTTTTTCCTCATTGAAAGAGGAAAGAGTAACTCTGGGGAGACAGTTCGCATAAGCTTAGAAGTCAGTGATGATATTCTCAATTAGGAATACTCAGTTCCCATAGACAATATTCTGAAGTTTTTTATTGCATGAAATAGTAATGCTTTGAGAGGCTTATGATCTGAGCTGAGCTGAGCTGTATCTGAATCCGCGTAAAAACACAGCTTTTATATGAGCATTATTGGATCACCCATCTGCCCTGGACCCATTCCCAAAAAGGATCTTCTCCCAAAGACAACTAAAGAAAGTCAAAACAATTCAGGTCAAATTTTAACTAAAAATAACATTCCTCTCACTGAGTTTTAAGGCTGTGCGATCTGTATCTGGTATGCACGCTATGATATAGTTTGCTACGTTATGATATAGTTTGCCACGTTATGATATCTACTCCAAAGACAAACAGTTATTTTTTGTGAATGAGCATTCACTTTCAAATCACAGTCCCGGAAAGAGTATCATGAAAACAGTAGCTTTATGATTTTTCGGGGAAGCTGGAAATTGACTTAACCAGGATCTAGTCTTTATATCCAAAGCCTGATTCTAGCGGGATCCAATCTCAAAGTTGTTAGTGTCCTTAATCTGATTTCTTTCATTATGAAAATTTAACTTGTCTGTTCTCTCTCTCACTCGAACTACTGGAATTGAGTTGTGTCAGTTAAATCACTCACACTCCCTTGAAGTGCCTTTTACACACACACACACACACACACACACACAAGCACACTTCCCCCATAACTCACTTAAGAAAGCAATTGAGGTGTCATTCTATGAATTACTGAAGGAGTCCAAACACTGCCTTTCAGAGAACTTTACCTAAACCTTCTTTTTCAACACTGTCCAGGGCGGCAGCTGGCAGTTGCTTTGTTAACCCCAGTCACTCAGCACTGAGGTTCACTGCCCAGGCAAAACTAATAAGAGTGACTTTTTTTTTTTTATTTTGTGAACGATAAAACATATATACTGTTCTTCTCCCTTAAACTTTGAGACGCTGTCTTATTAGGAATGCAATCTGTCAAGAACAGCGAAGTGCATCCAAAGAGAACTCCATTGTCTCTGTGTTATGTTACAAGACTTGTACTGGATGGTGACATTCCTGAGACAGCACCTGCTGTGTGGCTTTGGGCGTCTGGCCAGAAATGAAAGGGAAAAGCAATGTGTGGTTTAAATCTGAGCGGTGCAGCCTTGTGTCGCTGTAACAAATACCAGGGATGGGACAGTTGGGAGGGGTGAGGGAGTCCCAGGCTGCAGGCACTTGACTGCAACATGTATGTGAATCCCGGTCATTGTCAGAAATTTACAAACAGTCAGGTAGTAGAAATGCTTTCCTTTTTGCTAGGTGCACATTTCGACATAACTGTGTATATTTTGCCTGTCCCATACTTCTAGGGAGATGGCCCTTTGGAAATTTGGGGGAGTCCTTATAGCTAGAGACTTTAAGTGCAGAGTCTTAGTGGTACAAAGTGAGTACTAAAATGATGGCATTGGTGAAACTTCACATTGAATAAATGCAGTATATATATATATATATATATATATATATATATATATATATATATATATGAACATGAAACCTCTTGAACTTATAGTTACTTTTCAGATGACCAGATGGTCATAAATTTAACTCCCTGTACCCTTTGCCTCCTCAGTGCCACATAGTGGGGGGAAAGCAAAACAAAAAAGGTGATCTAGAAAGCCAGTCCAATGGTGATATCAGTGGCTAAAATTGGGGACTTCTATTTCTTGATAAATAAATGTCAGTGAAATAGTACCTGTTTGGGAACATCAGTGGCATTCTATTAAAAGAGCAAACTACAAATTCAATTGGGCAGCGCTTCTTTTTCATTAAGGCAAAGCTTAATTCAGTGGAAGCCATTGTTCAGAAACTGGACACCAATTCATTCATTCTTTTTTTTTTTTTTTTTTTTTGTAACGAAATTGATGGTGCACCGCTGTTGACTTTCTGGTTAGATACTTTAGTAAAAAGGCTTCTTGGCCTTTTCTCCATATATCTATTGACCTTAGAAAGTGATGACTTTATAGAATGTGACCACATGGCTCACACCACTGTGAGGTAAGTGCAGAGCTCCCAGAAGTCCCAGTGGGGGAGCAGAGAGCATCATCACTCAGAAAGAATTACTTCATCCCCATTGACCATGATTCCATAACTTTGTTCCTCAGACTCAAAGGAAATTTCTTGCGCCAAACAATAACTTGTTATTAAATATGTTCCAGTCCTCACGCAATTATTTCTGTGTGTGTTGTATGTGTGTGACTTCATGGAAGAAGAGAGATTGTTGTCATTTGAACATGCAAATCTTATGTTTTGCATAACTTTATCTCCACAATAGGTCAGGCTTGAGGGTATACAAAGAGCAGGATTTCATGTCGTGAATGTGGGATTCTGAGCACAGTAAATGCTGTGTTTCATTTCTTCTGGGAATTCTTATCAATCTCTTGGGTTTTTTTATGGAGCAAAGTCAGGGTCTTAAAAGCCTCTATATTGCCTTACTGAAATATGGAGTGCTTCTAAACTTAAAATCAATTGCATCGATTAAATTATAGAACATAAATGAAGACTAATGGTTTTTATGTTCATTAACTTCTAATTTACATAAAATAGAAGATGTTAATATGGCTCCAGAGTCTTTTGGAAACCATTTGGTTTTAGCAAGAGAATGGCACTTCAGTTTTCGTTTGCCATGAATCAATATTGCAAAATAAAAATATATGCTCTTCAGCTCAACCTCCATGATTCCCCCGTAGTTCCTGTTGTCTGAGAAAATTTGCGAACTTTGGGTTGATAAACTCTTTATCAGTTGCTCATTTGCTTTTATAAACAACACGGGTTTTCACTTAAGTTTTACCACAAGTTAAAAAGAAAAAGTCATGAATTTTGGATTTTTCTGAAGTGAAGAAAAGTCAAACAGCCAAAAGCAGGACTAAAGATGAAGACGAGCCTTGGACTATTTCCAATTTAAAGTACATTTAGATAAATCTTAAATATTTCTGGTTTGTTTTTGTGTGAGTGATAGTTGCTTCATTTCTGACTTCTTTTTACCTTTTATTAAATACCAGAATAATATTAATGTGATCTGTAACTGAAATAATGTTATTCGAGAAACATCTAAACCTCATTGACAGATTGATGGAGTGTTAGAAGAATCTTAAGTTATTTTAAAATCAAGTCCTGGATGTGATTTTTTCTTCTGGGGAGCTTATTTCCTTTGGAAAACAAGATAGAAATTATTCCCATTCTCCAGGTTTGTCTTTATTTGAGAAGTGCTATATGGTTGCCTTGTGAGCATAATTCTTTTCTTTCTTTTTAATTTAACAGTTCCATTTTTCTTGTTATTGTTGAAGTAGAGAGGTGCTAGCATTTTTTTTTTTGCATAGTATTTTCTTTGTTTGTAGTCTAATTGTAGACTCATTCAGAATAGTTTCTAAACAAATCTATATTTAAATTAAAATTCTAGTATAGTTTTGATTATTTTGGGGTATTTATCCATCTTATAGTGTGGAAACAATATTTTTACATATTGTGTTTTATTTATTTATTTTTTTTTTTGTGAGGTTGAGCAGAGATTAAGTGTAATATTGTCAATTAGCTAGTTCAAGATTAATACATAAAAGATGCTTAATAAATAATGGGATCTACTTTCTTGGCCTATTTATACCTACTTTTGTCTCAAACCTGGTTTTTCTTACCCTGCATATTTTCCTTTACATGGGAAGACAAGTGTTTTATTTTCTTTTTTGGTTTAACTCTGTGTATCCTCTGTTCTTAGGATTAGGTTAAGTTGCATATGATGCTACTCACTAGAACTACAAATATAGTGAGGTATAAAATAGGAAGCCAAAAATGAACCCATTTTAAAATGGGAATGGGGGAGGGAAAGAGACATTCTCCAGAAGAGTTCAGTTTAAAAAAAGAAAAAGCAACAAAAACAAAAATCTTACTATTTCTTTAAGTCCCATGTATTATATTTGACATTATAATATAGAGGGACATTAAAATTTTAAATACTTATGATAAATAGAGTAACCCAGTTTGCTGCTTGTCCAAAACTATCTCATCCATTACATTATTAATATACAGAAAATGATATACATTCATATTTTTGAACATTTATGACATTCTTCTTTGCCAACTCTCACACAGTTGCTTTGATAGATTATAACCAGGTTGCTTAAGAGCTTTTGAGCTCATTACTTACAGAAACAAGGTTTCTGTCTGAAAATAAACCTTAATGTCAAGCAATAAGAAAATATATTAACTTTATTCACTTTGTTTCTGATATGCATGATCAGACTCAAGCTGAGAAAAGTCACATTTTCAAAGTGCCAATTTATATTTCACATGAGAATATTCTAATTGGAAATGTTTCTGGGGAGCTCAGACATATCTCTAGGACCAAGGAAATTAAGGAACATGATGCAAGAAAGAATTATGGGTTTGCACACATAGAATGGTATTAGGAGACTTCCAACATTTAAAAACAAAAAAAGAGAGAGAAAGGAAAAAACAGAGAATAAAGGCAGTTTAATGAGATAAACATATACATATGACAGGTATTCATTGGGTATAACTAGGTGACAGGAATGAGGAGGATTGTTGAACCATCCAACAGCAAACAATGGTTGTCTGAGAAAGAGAAGGCATCCTCTTGTCATGGCTGCTCCCTGACCTTTACTAGTACTACTGTACTTTTTGCTGCTGCTACTGCAACTGACCACAACTACCAGCCCCTCTCTACCTTATGCTTATAAGTTTATTTACTATGTCACAACTCTATGCTGAGCTCTTTCCATGCATCGTATCACTTAAATTTCTAATACAAATTGGAGGTAGGTGCTAGCATCCCAGTTTTATTGATGAAGAAGTAGTGGCTTAGAGAACTAAAGCAGTTGTCCAAGGTAGTGAGGATGTGTGGTTATCTCATACAGGTTCCTTTGACCTCAGAGACTGATGTCCTTAAAGGGGAGAGTATGAGAAAGAAAGAGGGAGAGGGAAGAAGCGATAGAGAGGGAGAGGATGAGAATGTGGCTAAGAAGAAAAATGTGCAAATTAAGATTAAGTTCAATAGCAGATATCAGAAAGTTCAAAATAATAGTGGCTTAAGAGTAAAAGCATTTATCTTCTCACATGAAAGGACTGTGACAAGAGGCAGCCCTTGGCCATCAAGTGCCCCCATTCTACAGTTTCACCTGCTTCGGTATGCAGCTTTTATTCAATAGACTGACTACTGGTGCAAGCAGAATAAAGGAAAACAAATAGTATCTCTGGGGGAAAGAGAAATTTGTATAAGAAAGAAATAAAAGTTGAAGTATATCACATGGCTCAGCATGAACCAAATTTCCATAGTTTAATATTACAGACACATAATTTTGATTAAATCAATACCTGTGATTTAAACATTGGGAGGTGAGTGTGTATGTGCATTTTGGTGCTGCTATTTAAAAGCTATATCTTCAAATAATTTAAAATGTTATATCAAGAAAGAGCATTCATGTAACAATGTAATCATGTTATCCAGGGATATAGACATAAATACCAGGTGAAACAGCTGTAAGAATTGAACATAGATGGCTCTGGGCAGCAGGATTGGAGTAAGAGTTTCAACAGAGGAAATAGATTACAGTGTTTTAACATAAGCCTTTTTTTTTCTTAAAAACTATAAAAATAATAATTGTTTCAATATAAATATGCTTACTTTAATAACAAAATATTTTTAAAAACAGATATTATAATCTCACAATCCAGAAATTATTTTTTTTTATTTTTTGGTGTATTTCCTCCAAAACTTAATTTATTTATTTTTATTTTTTAATTTTTTTACATAGTACATTTTATTTATTCACCCAAAATTGCTAAGCACCAACTATGTGCCAGACACTGTGATGGACACTGGACACAAGGATGAGTGAGACATTCCCTAACCTGGAATGAATCACAGTCCATGGGAGGAGGTGGCACCCAAGTAGATCACACAATGAAAACTCCTGCAAATAAGATATGGAAAAGGAAACAGGGGAGCAAACTGGAAAACCCCAGAATGTGTGTGGGTTAAACAATGTACTTTAAAATAACACATTGGTCAAAATAAATCTCAAGGGGAATTTAAAAATATTTTGAACTAAATGAAAATACAATTTATCAACATTTTCAGTTTGCAGAAAAGCTTTGCTTAGAGGAAGATTTAAAGAATTGAAAAGAAGAAAAGCCTAAAATTAATCATCTAAGTCTCCACCTTATAAAACTAAAAAAAGAAGATCAAAATACATCTAAAGAAAGGAGAATAAAATAAATAATAAGAATTAGAGCAGAAATCAATGAAATTGAAAGCAGGAAATTAGTAGAGAAAATCAATACAACCAAAAGCTGGTTCCCTGGAAAGATCAATAAAATTGATAAACTTCTAGTTGGATTCATTTAAAAGGGAGAGAGAGAGAGACAGAGAAAGAGAATACAAATTTAATCATAAATTTATCTAAATTAATTTTTATTTATGTCTGTGTTTAAAGACTGGCTCACAAACTCCTTAAAAATTTAGCAACTATCAGTCATGAACTCATAAGAGCACTTCCAGAACACCACCCTTCCCAGAGAAGGTGAAACTTCAGGTAACTCTTAACAGGTGAGTAGCAATCAGCTGCCAAATGGACTTGGGGATGGAAAGAGAGATAAACACATTAGGGCACAGGGGTTCATATCATGTGAGGGGAGCATAGTTTGTGAATGGAAATATACAAAGTTCTGTGGCTGAGTTTGAGATGAAATTCAGAGAGCAAGTCCCGTGAGAGTGAAGATCCTGCACACACATTAAGGAGTTTGGAATTTATCTTACAGACCACGGAGATGTTGCTGAAGTATTTCGAGTAAGGGAGTGAAGTATTCAGATTCACAGCTGAGGAATGATTTCCTGGCCAATCCTTGTGGGACACATTTGAGAAGGAATCAAGGCTAGAGTCACATAAATCAGGTAGGAGGCAGCTGCAGTGGGTTCAAGGAAGTGACGACACCAAGCTGATCCACCAAGCTGATTCGGGACAGTTGTATTTAAGAAGAAGAGGTGACCAATTCCAGAAATATTTAGGAGGTAAAATCAGCAGAGATGGTGATTGATTAGTATGCAGGGAAAGGAAAATCACTGATGGTTTCCAGGTTTCTAGCTCAGTCTATGGATTTGGATGCCATGACCAAAAAGCATAGTCAAGGAGGGTTAGGTTTCTGTGGTATGCTAATTAATTCAGAATGGGTAAGTTGGATATCAGTTTTTGTGTGTTATATGGAAATAACTTGCAGGTCCAGCTGAAGATAAAATTTAGAGTATTGTTATCGTAGACAGTCAGAGGGGTGGGCCACAGTGGGCTAAACAGAGGATGTGGGCGTGCTGGGATCCGGTATGCTGTGCGGCCCACAGCCAGCTCCCCTCAGCTCCCCTGGAAGAGCAGGTGCCCTGTCCAGTGTCAGGAGGTGGGGTGAAGTCAGTTTCATCTCCAGGCTTCCTGACTGCAGGTCCCGCAGCCTCCTACTCCCCTCTGACCTTCATACCTGTGGGCAGAGAGCACAGGGGCCTCTCTTCCATTGGCCAAGATGGTGCAAGGAAAGGTTCTTTGCAACGAGCATGCCAATGACTAGGGAGGTGAATGGATAGGGCCTAAGCACACCACAAGCTAGCAGTGTGATTGGAGAGAAAAATAAAGCTCTCCTTTTCCTATACCTGTAAGAACCTCAGGCTTTAGTAGGGAGGGGAGCTAGTCTTTGAGATAGGAGTCTGCCATTCTCCCACTCTGGCACCTAAATAAACCTCTTCCCAGCACTTGTCTCTCAAGTTTGGTTTTCACTACCACAGGCAGCGAAGCCAACCTTGTTCAGTTTTAGTAGCACTAATACGAGGTCTGTCCAGAATGCATCCAGCCACATAATATGAAAAGTAGAGACATTTATTGAAGAAGATACAAGAAACATTGTACATAGGACAATGACGCCTCAGTCCCTTCAGAGTAGGCATCTTGGAACCTCACACAGTTCTCTCAATCATAACAGTTCTCCCAATCATCATCAACTGCCCCATCATATTTTCCTGAATCCCATAGATGATCTAAAATCTCTTTCCTTTCAAAGGTGACTTTAGCTTTTGGAAAAGCCAGAAGTTGCAGGGTACCAAATCAGGGCTGTTGGGGAGCTGAGTCACCTGGGCGATCTGATGTTTCATCAAAAAACTCTGCACAAGAGGTGATGCATGAGCAGACACATTGTCATGACGAAGCTACCGATTACCAATTGGCTTTCTCAATCACCTGAATAATTTCTATGGAGGAATGTTTAAGCAACTCAAAATTTGTTGCAGATGTGTTACTTTACTTGCTCAGTCATTTTTAATGTGACAGCCACTCAGCACACATGCTCACTCAATGGGGCTTACTGCCCCCACTGACTAGTACAGTGAAGTCATCAGTGTTCATGCTTGTGCATTCCAATCCACTCTCCTTGGCTGTCAGGTTACATCGATGTAGCACAAACTGTTCTTGTTATATTAGCAATGGCTGGACTTTTTCTGGACAGCATTGTATGTAGGTGATAGTTAAAACCTTAGTAGTAGGTGAACTCTAGAAGGAAGAGTGGAGAGCAGTAAGAGATACAGACAAAAGCAGAACCTAAAGAAAGATACATCCTCATCTAAAGGACTGGCAGAGGAACAAGGGCCAGTTTGGAAACAAAAGGACCAAGCAGAGGTGGGAAGTGAACAGGAGAGCCTGAAGTATGCTGTCCAGGGGGAGAGACCATTTGAAAAGCAAGGATTCAGAAATGATGTCAATAATGCCAAATAAAATGCAGTTGCGATTTAGTGTGTATTTTTTGCCTAAAATGAAAATATTATATTTTTCTCATATTGTAGAATGTGTTATAAGTATCTTGATTGGTGTTCCTATTTTTAGAAAACTTTAGTGCACAAATGGTACAGATATTTTAGGAAATAAAGATAAAATATAGAAATAAAAAAGAAAAGTAACCAGCTTCATTTCACCTGTCTGAGCTAAGAGATGATCACATTTCAAAATTATATTATTTTAGGACTTTTCTCTATGTATGTCCATGTATATACACATATAAATTAATATATATTTTATTGATAAAGAAATGCACTTTATGACAAGTATTTTAATGATTGTAATATTCAGCATGTGACTATATTGTAATTTGTATAATCAATACTCATTATTGGACACTTTAAATTACTATAGTTATTTTCATCTCTTTTAAGAATTGTTATAATAAACATCTTTGTATTTAAAACTGTTGTATGTTATTTTTTTCCCTTTAGGAACATAGTCCAAATGTAAAATTAACTGAGTTAATGAATATGGACACTTTTAAGGACTTTGGCATGTTTTGTCAGAATGCTTTCCAGAAATACAGCCTGATAGATTTGCACCAGCCCTATTTTTGCTGATACCCCAGCAGTGTGGAGTGCTTCCTATTTTTATCTGTATTTTTAAATAGTTTACATAGATCTTTCATTTACAGTAAAAAAAAATGATTTTAAGACCAACCATTTTTACATCATGTTATAAAGTAGATGTAAAACCTGAATGAATTAAATGGCCCAGGCGATTGCTTATTTTGGTAGGTGGGTTCTCACAGCTTCCTATGCACAGCCTTTGTTGCTGAGTTGTTACCCAACTCGGCCTTGTTCTGCTACTGTGCTTGCTTATTGCATTCGCACTGCTGTGAAGTAAATGTCTTCAAGTTATATCTGAAAGCTCCAATGCCTATTACACAATACGCAATTTAACATTCAGTTATATACTTACTTGGGCTGCAAGAACTTGAGAGTAAAAACCTTGCCACTTAGTCCTGCTCTGTCATCCATGAAATATATAATGACATTTGGGTAGGTTCTGGGGAAATACAAAGAGGAACGGCACAAAATCATAACCCCACTGGCTTTGTTCTACCTAGGTAATTGCCTATTCTAAGAAAAAGTCAAACTTAGTTGAAAAAAAACTGAAATTTTATAGGATGTTACTTTTTTTTTTTCCAGTCGGGTAGCTTTCTAAATTATTTTAGAAAGAAATGTTGTGCCCTAGGGTGTGTGTGTGTGTGTGTGTGTGTGTTTATGTTGTAGAGGTGATGGCATGTGTGGGTAGCACAGGGTCAGATCTAGATGACCTATTTTATGGTGTGAAAGATAAGTCGAAGTGAGTTCCTTTGAACACAAAGCTGGTAGGAGAGGAGGTTGGTCTATAGCTTAGATCTGCCAACTTTCTGGTCAGTACTAGTTCTACAACACAAGACTATACCTTTAAAATTTATATATTTTTAATTGCATTTCTTCATATACAATGTATTGAGAAAATATTTATAAAATACATAATTTAGTCTCAAACTTGAATTGTAAACATTTCAGTAATCTTAAGTGATTAGAACCAGAAAGAAACTTAGAAGACTTCACAAATCTTCAGTTTTTCATTATTTCTCCTAAAGCAAACAAATTCTCTAAATATTCATCACGTGTTGTCTTTGTGTGTTTTCTTTTTCATCGTAATCTTCATTCGAAAATGTGATTTCTATTTCAATAGGCAAGAAACATGGCTTAGAGTTATCATTTCATTCATTTAAAAAAAAAAGATTTTATTTATTTATTTTTAGAGAGAGGGGAAGGGAGGGAGTTATCAATGTGTCGTTGCCTCTTGTGCACCCCCAACTGGGGATCTGGCTTACAAGCAGGCATGTGCCCTGACTGGGAATTGAACCAGAAACCCTTTGATTTGTAGACCGACACTCAATCCACTGAGCCACACCAGCCGGGCTATACTCATTTCTTTTGAGACAGTGTATTACATTTGCTATAGATGTCCCTAAATATATCTGTGTGTAAGAGAAACCACACATATCAGAAAGTCTTTTTAAAAAGAGATTCCCCCATAGTTTCTCTGAGTAGAACTTCATGTATGTGTGTTTGTGAATGTTATTAACCCCTATGTAGCAGATTATAGAATTAAAGCATCTTTAATTCTGTTAATGGTGATTGATTATGATTCCCTCCAGTTCATTGGTTATAATTTTACAGACTTGAGTAACTTTATTAAATGTTAACCCATATGTATGTTAATGTTAATATGTGCCTGTATATATGGATATGTATTTGGGTAAGTAACTATGTACACACACATTTGCATTTCTGGATATAGATATGACATAATTAAGATGAAGTCTTGGGGGTAATTTCTGTTCCTTTATCTACCATCAAATAATCTGAAAGTTTTCAAAACCACATTAAGAAATCCCTGTCTTCCAAGTTTGCCATGGAAACCTGTCTCTTTGTACGTTTAAAGTTATCGGCAATTGGACCTCCAGGGGAGTCGCGACAAGTGTGTTCGGCTTCGTGGTTGGTGTTTCACCACCTTCGGGAGGCACCTCCCCAGCCCTCCACATTCTGAGCGCATGCACACATGCCCATGGGTGCCCTGGCAGTGATTAGTGGGGGCTACGTAATTGAGTGTAATTTGGATGTCAAGGGTTTTTCAATCTGACCTCCAACCTCAACTGTCTCAATGGAGAAACACAGCTCCTGCCGCCGCCACCTGCCTGCTAGGATACCTGTACCATACCGAAGGGGCCCTTGTCGCAGGAAGGACTCCTGTTTCAAGCCGGGTTCTGTTTCTTCCTTTATATCCCCGGGATGTAATTATCTCTTGATAAGCACCTTTGTGTTTAATGACTTAATGAGGTAATCACATAAGTGATGTTTTGTGTGGTGAGAATGTGGAGTGTGTAGTAAATCATCAAAGTTCCTCATCGCTGGACAGGAAAGCATAAATACCCAGTCTAGGAGTTTAATTTCTTTCCCTCGCCCCCCCAACTCCCCAGACAGGACTTTTGGGGGGAGGTGGTAAGGGAAGACTTGGGGGGATAAACTTCTTTGTACTAAACAGATGTGGGAGGGAATACTGGTGTTTTCCTGAGCTCTGACACTTTTTAATCTGCCCTACACACAACATGCAGTGTTTAATGTGTAATTGCTGCTTTTTCTCAAAATAAGGCCCATTAGCCAAAAGAAGCAACAGCTGTTTGAGCGCTGGGGCTGGTTTCTTTTTTTCTTTCTTTCCCCTTTTCCTTTATGTATTATAAGTGTAAGCGAGTGTGTTTAGCAGGTAAAAATGGGCATTTTTGGAACCATAATATTTCAGCTTTGTTCTTGCAGTCAGAGCACATACTTAAGTAAAAGTGACTCAAGATGTTATTTTGCCAAAGGTCATTAAGCAATTTGAAGTGACTTTCTCTTTAAGGGTAATATGACTTTCAGTGAAACAATAGACCCATTACTGTCTTGTTGTCTCCCTCAATTGGTTTATGTATGAAGGGTTTTGCTGTGAACTTTGACAAATGATGTTTTTAAAGTGTTTACCCTGCCACAGCGTGTTAGCCCAAAAACAAAACCAGGAGAAGAAAATGTAGGCTGAGAAAACCTGTCTTTGCCATTTTCTAATTCTATGCTCAGGTTTCCTTACATCCAAGTGTTAAATGATTACTATTTACCATTAATTAAATAAGCAGACACAACAAGAAACTGGCCAAATATTAACTAGTCTTGTTATTAGTTTGAATAATTATGTCATATTTTAACCTGTCCTCCCCAAATATTTTGTATTTTTTTTAAATTTCATCTTTTGCCTTTTCCAGAAAGTTTTCTGGAATCATGCCAGTCTAAAATAATAGTTTCTTAGCCTAAAATTTAATAACGTCATTTATACCATTATTTATCAATTTATCCCGTTATTCATTCACTCGTGTTTATTTTCACTTAATAAACTTTTATAAAATTCCTACTATACTTCTGCTTCCAGGTTTTCTTTTGTGTATGGAATTGTTATTAGCTTTTATTTTGGATAAAAATGCCACCAAACTTTTTGTTTACTGATTTATTGCATCTCACAACAAGGTTCTAAACTTCTTAAACATCAAGGCCTCAAACGTTATGGACATACAATAATTATTAGGTTTTTAAACTTAATTTGGCCAGGAACCAAATATCCAACAAACATTTCCTTTTATTGTTGTGGTCACTACAAATAGCAAACCTTACACTGAATGTTCGTACACTCTACATATCTTTCTTCCAGAAGAAGTCTGAAAATAGACCCGCATGAAATGCAACAAAGCATGCTCTTCAAGAACAGGGTGTGCGGCTTAAGCCCGAGGGTGTGTTGGAGACAGGGATTCCCAACAGGAGTACAGGAGAGACTACATTTTTTGCATAACCGACTAAACCAGAAGAGCAGTGGTTTCTGACAGAAAATGGCAGGACATCCTCAGACACTCCCAAAACTCTCCAACTATTGAGTTGTCTATAAAAGGGGTCGCGATCAACGCCGTCGGTGCCTCAGTGTTTTAAGCTGTGGTGATATCAGTAGTTCCTAGGACTCTTGACGAGGATTTGCGTGCACCGATTTCCAGAGGCACAGCTGCAATCATTGGGTTGCTTTAATGTATTTATTAGAATAGGGAAAGACTTTAGAGACAATGGGTGTTACCTTAAGACTAAACATACTGAAAGTTTGAATCCATTCTACAGTCTTGGCCTGGATCCTTGGGAGGGAATGGCTGGGGTTAAGAGTCACAAGAGAGGCATGTTGCAACTATGGAAGCAATTGGGACAAAAAGAATGACCCTGAAAAAGACAATCAGAGGAAGGAGAGCTTTAAGATATGTAAACAAGGGGGCCCGCCCTAAGCCCCAAGCAATCACACCTGAGATCCAGTTTGGCGAATGTGAGGTGGCAGGCGTTAGATAGTCCCCGGTCTGCCACGCTGTGGGCTGTTTTGAACAAAGATCCATTCTTTTAGCCACAGACCAATATAAGGCAGAACTAGAAGAGACAGGGGGAATACTTTTTGGTTATCATAGATTTAATCAAAATTCTGTAAAAAGCAAAGCAAGCCTCTGATAGAGATGAGCAACAAAAGCAGAGCCTCTCTATATGGTAATAAACTATTCGCCACGTTGACTTGCCTCAGTAAGAGGGACCATTATCTGCCTCAGGAGAGCTAGAAAAAAATATCGGCATTATAGCACAATCTACCACATGGGTGAGACTCACACAGGTCATTTAGGGAAATAAGTTTTACTGAGTTCTGAAAGCTGGCTTGATGCAATCTTTATAGGTAATTTTGAAGAAGAAAATGGATACATATCCAGCCTACTTCTCAGATGTCATAAGTGATAAATATTAGATAACTATAAACCCTCCAAAAGATTTTCTGAATTCACACGAATTGAAGAGAAACCTAATGTGAGCAAAAAGAGAAGAAGAGAAGCAAAGAATGTTCTTCTATAGAACTCGGGCATCTCCTAAAGTACGAGTTAAGCCCCTAATAAATGCTTACAAGTTTACGTAGAGTAAAAATAAAAAATAAAAAATTTCATTAACATAATTAAAGAATGAAAAATACCACAACTTAATACACTTTTTTATCAGCACTTAGAGCACTGTGCCCAGCACCAAATGCCTTGCTTGGAGAATATCTTTTAAAAGAATAAGTGAAAGATGAAGACTATCTTTTAAATGAAGAAATGAAAGATGTGTGATAGCACAACGCTTTCCATTTACGCTATTATTTTGCGATATGATACCCTTAAACATAAATCCCAAGTTAGTTGGCACCAACAACAGATACCCTGTGTTATCCAGCTCTTACATCCTCAGCACAAACTCAGTGCTTAAAGCAGAAAAGTCAAATAATACAACGGAGGAGATGTAGTGAAATGGTGGAGAAATGGGAGGTGCCCATGGGAGAGTTCAGAGGGTCCTTGCCAGCTTCAATCTTTATTCTTATCACCTAGAAAGCAGATGACCTTGAGGATTGTTGCTGTGAGCCAGTAGAAAACCTGAGTCACTCAAGAGTTCAATATTCCAGTTCACCCAAAGAAAATCAAAGGTATGAGACTGAATTCATTTTATGCTACATTTTCTGTTTATATGGAGACAGCTGTATGCAAATTGCACCAGGAAATTTTTTATGCCTAACCCTGATCTCTTGTGCCATATTGACACTCATATCCACAACTTCTGTCTTCAGTAGAGTTTAAAGACGGCTGGTTGCAATTTGCAGCACTAAGATGCTAACAGAACCCTCAGGATAATTGGAGGCCATTATTAAATTGTCCCTCAGACTCAAATTCCTAGGTTGAATAATGTCTGTTCTTTAACCTTTCCTATTGCTCTCATTCTTTAATCTATAAACCATCTCTGTGGTTCTCTGAAGGTGTTTGCACAAGGTGTGATACATGGTAGGCCAGGATCAAGGGTATTGCCACATGAGTTCCATGAGTCAAGCTTCCATTTCAGCCCAGAGAGCAAGACAGACCCAATCTCAGGCCTAGAAGAAAGAGCTGGCATTGGGAAGAGAGGGATCCAATCAGAGTGGCCTAAGGTTAAAGGGATCAAATCAGAGTGGACTAAAAGGCAGAATCAGTCATTCTGGGAAAGTCTGTCATTTGAGCATAGTGACATTTGGATAGCAAGCTACAGAGTTCAGAGAGGTAGGCAGATATCAGACAATAGTTTCTGTCACTTGTTCAGGGCTCAGGAGCACAGCCAAGAAGCCAGGACATCAGAAGATCTGGAGCTAGCCAAACATGATTGAAAAAAAGGCCAGAAAACAAGACAAATATTCTGAGCACTTAGATTATCAAGAGAAGAAGGAAATGCTTATACTGAACTAATGTTGTGCTTCTCAGAGGGTACTTTTCCCGGCCTGCTTTCCAGTAGCAGGTTTTAAGATGTGCTCTGCCCACTGTAAGGCATTTGCATAAGTGACTGCAGTAAGAAGTGTGAAGACAAATTATCAACAGCCTTTAAAGAGCACAGAAACACCCTGGCTGGTGTGGCTCAGTTGGTTGGAGTGTCATCCTGTAAACAGAAAGGTTGCAAGTTCAATCCCCAGTCAGGGCACATGCCTAGGTTGTGGGTTTGATACCCCTTTGGAGGGCGACTGATTGCTGTTTTCTCCCTCTCTTTCTCTGTCCTTCCCTTCTAAGCATGTCCTCTGATGAGTATTAAAAATAAACAAACAAAACAAACAAATAAATAAGATTTAAAAAGCACACACATCTATTAACAATTATTATTGAGTATTCTTTTAGCAAATACATCTTGTGTACCTACCACGACCAAATGCTAAGCCATTATTCCAATTTGGATTATTCCCTCAAAGTCCAGTTCATTTTTCTAATAAGAGCCATAAATAGGTACTTTCACGAGAGAACAGGAAGGGAATAAGAGGGATATACAGACGTCTTGCTAACAAGATGAAGTTTTTATTTTATTTCACATATATCGTTGATGATTTGTTGTAGTCTATTACTAAATAAAATTTGATATATGAACTCAAGGAACTTACAATTTGAAAAGAAGCTTGCAAATAAAGTAAGGTGGTAAAATTCTGTAATGAGAAAGGAAGGAAAAATAATTCTTAAATAAAAGTGACTGAATTCTCAATCTCTTGACAGGTTAAATATGCACAGGGACATTTTTTATGGCCTGCACTGATGATGACATTTAATTCTTTTTCTTTATATAATACCTTACAACTTAAAAAATTCTTTCACATTAATACTCACACAATTTTCTGGGCCCTGGGTTTAGATAAGATAAAAGGAATGAGTTTGTTGAAAAAGACACAAGAAGTAGAGTTGGGTTTTCATAGTCCAATGTAAACCTTCTTTCTATTAGCATTTTTTAAAAATTTCAACATCAGTGAGCTATCTTTCAGATCAGCTTCCATTTTACATGCAGTCTTCATGTAGCTGTGACAGTGAAATCAAGCAGCATTTGAGCCTAATTTCTGTCATTTTCAAAGCAGTTAATATGTTTGTTTATTTGCATCTTTCTTCTCTTCAACAGTGCTCACAAGGCTATTATGTTAATAGTGATCTTTTACTATAAATGTATTTAAAGTAGCACAAATGAAGGAGATTAGAAATGGTAGCAGGGGGAAAAGAAATGGAGATTTAAAAAATGTGAATAACAGGCAAACTAGATTGAAATTTAACAATGCCAATCAGGAGCACGAACTCAGAAACTTTTGGTTTAATTCCACCAGGTTTTGGTGCTTTTTCAAATAAACAATCAAAAATATATTCATAATATTATGGATTTTAAATTGTCAAAGGTATCCATTCTTAGGGAAAAATGAAATTCAGAGTAGTAGCGTCTGTATTTTACCAGTTTAAGAAAACTCAGAAATCTTGATGCCAAGTGAAAGTTTCCTATTTTCTTTTGAGTGACAGAATCAGATATCAACACTGTCATCCAAACAGTCAGGTCTGGGATTAATTCCTTGGCCAAGATGAAGAGACACAAAAGACTTTTCAGAATATGTGTATTTAACTACTCTCCCTGTGGCGCTGGTCTTTAAAACAAACAAACCAACCAAAAAGGAGGGAGAAGCATTCTCAACACATGAAAACTGAATCAATAAAAGCCTCCAATTATTCATGTTAAAAAGGAAATGGGCAAGCTATTCAGTAATAATATCTGTCTATTCTATGGCTTCTATTTTCTTTAGGCCACAGTAATTTAGCCATTATTCCCTTGCTTAAATAAAGAGCATTGTTTTGTTTAATAGAAAAGGTATTAGGTTTAAGTCTAATATCTAGTCTTTTCCATGAAATGTTGATGTAACAATTGATGCATGTTAACTTATTTTTACCCAGCATAAGCTGTTTCCAGTGTCAGAACACGAAGTTCTAAATTATGTTAAGACAATTTAATACATTAATGGAGAAGCTCTACCTCCCCGCACACTTCCTCTCCCTGTCCCCAGCCCCAATCCCAATCTGGAGCAGGGTATTTACTGCCATAAAAGTTTCCATTTTTCCTCACTTAAATCTTCCAGTCTTTGAGTTGTTCTCAAATCTTTGAGTTAATGGGCCAATTTTTTTTTTCTTTAACAAATACACACGCCTACACCATTTTTACTGTATGATAATATAAGCAGAGGATGCCTGTTTGTGACTAAAATCCTTCCAGAAAAAGTATTTGTACCATTAGAGTTCTCACTCCAATCTAATAATTTAATGTAAAAATCAATTTCCAAGTTCTATTCAGGTCTCCTCTTAAAAACGTCAAACATTAAATAGCCAATCAGACCAAGGTTTACAGAACTTATCGACATCAATGAAATGCAAAGTTGGGGAAAAGAAGGAAACTATAACATATACCAATAAATTATGACATGAGGTGTGGTAACATTTTAACTTTCAGATAGCTGCCCTGACCCAAATTATAAAGATATAGATATTTTTAGGAAAAGCCAACTACTACATAGAATCCTTGATGTAGAATGATGAAATATGTAATTTTACGACCACCTTTTATGATAATGTCACTACTGTTTTATTTACTAACCTTTGAGGCCAAATTTCTTAATAGAGAGAAATGATTCTGGAGTCAAAGTCACCTGGGCTCAAATCCTGGATGCATCAGCTTAGTAGCTTGTTTCTTGGGCCAATTACTTAACCTCTCTCTGCCTCATTTGCTTCATACATTAAATGCAGATAATTATAGTATCCATTGTTATAAGGTTGTTGTGAATATTAAATAAATCAGTACAGGTATACCTCTGAATGTTGTGGGTTTGTTTTCAGACCAGTGTAATAATATAGAAATAAAGTGAGTCCAACAAATTTTTGGTTTTCCAGTGTATATATGTAAAGGTTATGTTTATATTATACTGTAGGCTATTAAGTGTGTTACAGCAGTATGTCTAGCAAAGGTACATACTTTAATTAAAAATCACTTTATTGCTGAAAATGGTACCCATTATTTGAGCCTTCTGTGAGTCATAATCCTTTTGCTGATGGAGGTCTCGTCTCAGTGTTGATGTCTGTTGACCACCCAGGGCTGTGTTTGTTGAGAGCTGGGCTAGCTGTGGCAATTTTTTCAAATAAGACAATGAAGTTTGTCTCTTCAACTGATTCTTTCTTTCATGAATGATTTCTCTGTGGCATGTGATGATGTTTAATAGTACTTTATCCATAGTAGAACTGATTTTAAAATTGGGTCAGTGATCTCAAACCCTAATGCTCTTTTATCAGCTAAGGTTATGTAATATTCTAAATACTTTGTTGTCATTTCAATAGTCTTCACAAAATCCTCACCAGGAGTATATCCCATCTCAAGAAACCACTTACTTTGCTCATCATAAGAAGCAACACTTCATCCATTAAAGTACTGTCTGAGATGATAGGAATGCACATCTTCAGATTTCACTTGTAATTAACAGTTCTCTTGCTGTTTCTACTACATCTGCTGATACTGCATCCACCAAAGTCTTGAATCCCTCAAAGTCACCCAGGAGGACTGAAATCAGCTTTTTCCAAACTCCTTTTAATGTTGATATTTTGACCTCTTCCCATGAATCACAAATGTTTTTAATAGCATCTAAAATGGTAAATCATTTCCAGAGGATTTCAATGTACTTTTCCCAGATTCATCAGAAGTATCAGTATGGAAGCTATAGTTTTAAAAAATGTATTTTTTAGATAATAAGATTTGAAAGTAAAAATTTCTCCTTGATCCATGGGTTGAAGAATAGATGTTGTGTTAGCAGGAATGGAACAGCATGAATCCTGTATGTCCTCATCAGAGCTCTTGGGTCACCAAGTGCATTAGCAATGAGCAGTAATATTTTGAAAGGAATTTGTATAACTGTATATATATATATATATATATATATATATATATATAAGCGTGTGTGTGTGTGTGTGTGTGTATATATATATATATATATATATATATATATATATATATATATTTATGTGTATATATGTATATATCCCCCTGGCTGGTTTGGCTCAGTGGATTGAGCGTCGGCCTGCGAGCTAAGTGTCGCTGGTTCGATCTTCCAGTCAGGGCACATCAGAGAAGGAAAACTCTGACTCCAAAAAACCTCCGCTGCCTTGCGGCATACCTCTTCAGGGGAAAGGCTAAGGGAGTAAACCCCGACAGAAAATCCGGAGCCGGAGTCCCTAAGGCGGTTTGACGTTGTAGTCAACACCGGCAACTCCTGCGGCGCACCTGAAGCCAAGCTGTATTGACTCCGTCTTTCCCTTGGACCCTTCAGCTGCGAAGAGAGGGGGGGTCTGCTGCATGGGCAACAGCAGACCCTCCATATCACCCTGCCCAGGCTCTGTAGCTTCAGCTTCACTGGAGAGGACACTCCAGCGTCATCGCAAGATGTCGATTCGACACGGGAGGAGACAGATACCGTGTCACTCCCGAGTCGGACTGCACAGCCATTCTCAGCGGTGCAGATAGACTTTTAAGAAGCTACACCATCGTCTCTCGAGACGGACGGCTGCCGACGATATATGTATATATGTAATGAATTACAATATCACAAATTGTAATCAAACAAATGTTAATAGATGTGATAAATAAAGCTATGTATATATGTGTGTGTGTGTGTGTGTGTGTGTGTGTGTAATCAGAGATCTCATAACTTATAGCCAAAATAAGCCTTGATTCACTTCATAACAGTGCATCTTTGTTTTGAAAAGTGCTTCTGACCAGCTCTAACACTGTAATTTTTAGATGAATTTGAAAATTAGCAGACTTTTAAAACAACACAATTCATGTAAGAGAAACCATTTAATCCCCCCTCAAAGATAACATTTTTAATTCTATGTTTGAATTATAAACAGATAGATATCATACTATATTTTCTTCTCTGGGTTTTTCAGGCCTAAGTGTTTTGGGTTGAGATACACAATGTAACTGCCTGAGTATATAATGGAATTATATTAGTAGGAAACATATTCATTTCATTCATAATATCCTGGGGCAGAAACAGATTATTTAAATTATACAGTTTTGCTTTTTTTCCAAAAATAAAAAGTACTAAGAAATTTGGAAAACATGTGAACACTGTTTTTCAAAAAAACTTAATAACTTTTGCAGAAAACCTGCTTACAAATGTAAGTGGGGACAGGTAACTTACTAGGAAAGAGCTTAATATGTAGACTCATTAGGGAATTATATGTAAATTATATGTAAATTATCCATATATATGTCATCGGCAGCCGTCCGTCTCGAGAGACGATGGCGTAGCTTCCTGAGAGTCTATCTGCACCGCCGAGAATGGCTGTGCAGTCCGACTCGGGAGTGACAATCCCTGCCGCACTTGGTACAGGTGAAGGCAGATGGCCGTTGTTGCTGCTGTTGACGCTGCTTCCGCCTTGATCTTTTCTGGACGGCCTCCTCGTTGCGCGCAGCCTCTGCGCGTGACATGCCTTGCCTGACCGCGAGCCTCCAGGCTAGGCGGTCGTCTGCTTGAACTTCCCATGTGTTGAGATTGATGGAGCATTGTGTCATGTCCTTTTTGCAGATGTCTTTGAACCGCAGTTTTGGGTGCCCTGTCATCCTCTGGCCTTCTGCTAGCTCGCCGTAGAGGAGGTCTTTGGGAATATGGCCTGCATCTATTCTTTTGACATGGCCGAGCCACCTGAGGCGTCTCTCACTAAGAACTGCATGCAAACTGCTCATATTGGCTTGCTTCAGCACCTCGGTGTTGGGAACCTTATCCTGCCAGGCGACATGCAGGATGCGTCGCAGGCACCTCATGTGGAAGCTGTTGAGTTTCCTTTCGTGCCTTGCGTAGGTGGTCCACGTCTCGCTGCCATAGAGGAGAGTGCTGAGTACGCAGGCTTGGTAGATGCGCAGTCTGGTTTTCTCAGTGAGGCTGGAATTGTTCCACACTCGCCGGTTCAGTCTGGCCATAACTGTGGCTGCCCTGGCGATTCTCCGGTTGACCTCCAAGTCGACTGACAGAGAGCTCGAGATGGTGGACCCGAGGTAAGTGAAGTCGTTGACAACCTCCAGGGTGTATCCATCGATGGTGATGCATGGGGGAGTCCCCGTGCCTTGAGCCATAACGTTCGTCTTCGTCAGGCTGATGGCTAGTCCGAACTCCTTGCATGCGTGGGAAAGGCAAGTGACTAGCTGCTGGAGTCCCTCTTCGGAGTGTGGTGTCAAGGCTGCGTCGTCGACGAAGAGCATCTCACGGATGAGCACCTCTTTGACTTTGGTCTTGGCTCGTAGACGGGCCAGGTTGTAGAGCTTGCCATTGGATCTGGTGTGAATGAAGACACCCTCGCTGCAGTCCTTAAAGGCGTATTGGAGGAGCATGGAGAAGAAGATTCCAAACAGCGTAGGCGCGAGGACGCAGCCCTGCTTTACTCCGCTGCTGACTGGGAAGGCCTCAGAGGTTGCGCCGTTGTAGGACACCGTGCTGTGCATGTTGTCGTGAAAGGACATGACCACAGCAAGCAGATGTGGTGGACAGCCAATCTTCCATAGCAAGCTGAAGAGACCGCTTCGACTGACCAGATCAAACGCCTTCGTAAGGTCGATAAAGGCGAGGTAGAGTGGTTTATGCTGCTCGTGACACTTCTCCTGCAGCTGGCGTAGGGAGAAGATCATGTCCACTGTTGAGCGGCCAGCTCTGAAGCCACACTGGGACTCTGGGTAGACGCGGGAAGCAAGGGTCTGCAGGCGGGCAAGAGCGACCCGGGCGAATACTTTGCCGACGACGCTGAGGAGAGAGATGCCCCGGTAGTTGTTGCAGTCGCTGCGGTCTCCTTTGTTCTTGTACATGGTGATAATGTTGGCGTCTCTCATATCCTGGGGGATGTAACCCTCCTTCCAGCAGTGACAGAGTAGATGGTGGAGCGGCTGTAGCAGGACTGGTTTCCCGCTCTTTAGGATTTCTGGAGGGATTCCGTCGCTTCCTGGTGCTTTCCCGCAAGCGAGGTGGTCGATGGCTTTGCCGAGCTCTGCCGCAGTAGGTGGGGTGTCTAGCTCCTCCATGACTGGTAGGTCTGGGATGGCGTTAAGAGCAGTGTCTGTTACGGTGTTCTTCGTTGCGTACAGCTCGAGGTAGTGCTCGGTCCACCGCCGCATTTGCTGTTCCTGGTCAGTGATGACCTCACCTGTCTTGGACTTAAGGGGGGCGATCTTGGAGGGGATTGGGCCTGTTGCCTTCTTGATACCCTCATACATTCCTCGTGCGTTGCCTATATCGGCGGCTTCCTGAATGCTTCTGCACAGGTTTAGCCAATAGGTGTTGGCACAGTGGCGGGCGGTCTTCTGGACTTTGTTCCTGGCAGCCCGTAGAGCTTGAAGTGTACTGGGAGTGGGCGTGGCCTTGTAAGCCAGTAGGGCCTTCCTCTTAGCCTCGATCACGGGTTCCATTTCTTCCCAGTGAGCCTCGTACCAGTCAGCGTTCTTCCGCTCTTTCTTCCCGTAAGCAATAATGGCAGAGTTGTATATGGCGTCGCGGAGACGTGGCCAATTGGATTCGATAATGTCATCTGCCGCCACTCCCTCGCCGAGTGCATCTTCCATCCTGTTGATGAATTGCTGGGTCTTAACTGGGTTGCTGGCACAACTGGTGTTGATGCGTGGGCGACCCTTCATCTTGGAGTGGTGCAACCTCTTCGGCGTTATGCGCACCTTGCTTACCACGAGGGCATGGTCCGTGTCGCAGTCTGCACTGTGGTAGCTGCGGGTGAGGAGGGTGCTGCCAATATCCGTTCTTCTGGTGATGACGAGGTCAAGCTGGTGCCAGTGGCGGGAGCGGGGGTGCCTCCATGACACCTGGTGGATCTCTTTGCACTTGAAGAATGTGTTTGTCACGCACAGGCCGTGGTGACACAAAAGCTCAAGCAGTCGCTGACCATTCTCATTGATCTTTCCTCTCCCAAAGTTTCCGAGGCAGGTGGGCCAGGCCATGTGGTCGGCTCCTACTCTTGCGTTGAAGTCTCCAAGGAGATAAAGAGCGTTACTTCTGGGGATCTTGGATAATGCTTCGTCCAGTGCATGGTAGAACTGTTCTTTCTCTTCAGTGGTGGCGCAGAGGGTTGGGGCATACGCGCTAAGAATGCTGACTGGGTCGAAAGTTGTTGACAATCGGAGGGTAAGTAATCTCTCTGTGCCTCCTGTGGGTGGCTCTATGGAGTTAACAAGCGTGTTCTTCACAGCGAACCCAACACCGTGCTGTCTTGGTTGGTCCGGAGACTTCCCTTGCTAGTAGAAGGTGTAGTTGGTTTCTCTGATAGTTCCGTTGTCGGCCAACCGGGTCTCCTGTAGAGCCGCAATGTCGATGTTTAGTCGTGCCAGTTCCCTATCGATGACAGCGGTTTTCCTGGCACCCTTGATCCACGGAAGGTCTGCAGTAAGTCCGGGGCACATGGTCCTGATGTTCCAGCTAGCGAGGCGAAGAGCCGGAGTCTTCTTTCTTGTTGTTTGCTTGGAATTGCCTGGTGCAAGTGTTTTGTGGCCCACTTTTCAAGAGACGCCTCTCTGATCCCCACGCACCCAGTGGGGCAGGCGAGCCATGGCGAGACGGCACCTAATTGGCTGGGGGCTGCCCAGCTTGAGGCGGGCGGTAGCTGTCCAGTGAGGTGCGATGACCTCTCCCACCGTCAGAGGAGACCCCTGGCGCTCATTTCCTTTGCCAATCGGATGAGCTTATAACCGGTAACTGTCTCCTCCCGTGTTAAGTCGACATCTTGCGATGACGCTGGAGTGTCCTCTCCAGTGAAGCTACAAAGCCTGGGCAGGGTGATATGGAGGGCCAGCTGTTGCCCATGCAGCAGACCCCCCCTCTCTTCGCAGCTGAAGGATCCAAGGGAAAGACAGAGTCAATACAGCTTGGCTTCAGGTGCGCCGCAGGAGTTGCCGGTGTTGACTACAACGTCAAACCGCCTTAGGGACTCCGGCTCCGGATTTTCTGTCGGGGTTTACTCCCTTAGCCTTTCCCCTGAAGAGGTATGCCGCAAGGCAGCGGAGGTTTGGAGTCAGAGTTTCCCTTCTCCTTAGCCTTTCCCCTGAGGAGGTATGCCGCAAGGCAGCGGAGGTTTTTTGGAGTCAGAGTTTTCCTTCTCTGATGTGCCCTGACTGGAAGATCGAACCAGCGACACTTAGCTCGCAGGCCGACGCTCAATCCACTGAGCCAAACCAGCCAGGGGGCATATATATGTATAAAGGGTAAAATTAGTATAGCTTACTAATATTATTTTAAGTAAGATGATGAGCTTATTTAGGAGCCATTCTCAGAAGATAAAATTTATTCTGCTGTTTCTCCATAATTTGACAAAATTGAAACCCATGTAGGGAATGAAAATTAATTTCTTTTTTACCCCTCTGTGCCTTTGGCTGAGACTCTCCTATAACAAAAGACGGTTTAAAAAGAGAAAAACAAACAGAAGTTTAATAACATATGTCTCCTGTATACATGGGAGATACCTAGGAAAACTAACTCCCAGAAATGACCCAAGCCACCAACTTAAATAAACAAAAGAATGATGTTGGGGGTAGGGAGTGGCCAGTTGGTTACCAGGAAAAGCATAGTAAACAAGGGTGTGGTCACTATGCACATCAAGTAGGTACTTTCTCTTTTAATAAGAGTTTTCAGAGATTTGCTCATCTTCCTTTTCCTGGTACAGAAAGGGAGATCTCCTTACAAATGGGAACATCCCTTGTAAATGTAAATTTCTATTATAAAAAGGTAGCTTCTACTAGGTACTCAGAGCTGCTTTTGTGACTGCTCTTTCTTAAAAAAAAATGACCCTGGGGTAATTCTTATGCCTAAGGGGCATATTTGGGGGTGACAAACTCTGCTCCCCTTCACCTGGAAGGACCTGGTTCTTCGGAAGCCAGTGTGGGAAAGGAGAAATGTATTTTTCTCTGACCTTTCTAAATTCTGGCTGGATGAATAATCAAATTGTGATAAGATGGAGTACAGGAGGGCTTCATAGGAATATGAGACCTGGGGCCCATTGGGCAGTTGAGGCTTCTATTTCATCTGGAACTAAGGAGAAGGGGGCTTGTGGTTTGGAACTTCAAAGGACAGGAAGGCAATTCACATAGAGACAGAAAAGCAAATGTTTGGTAAATAAGTGTTTGCTAGGGCATTTTCAACCATGGGACACAGAGAGGATTTTGAACAAAAAGGGGCCTTGCTTGGTTTCTCCCTGTTACACACTAGTTCATATTAGCCCATAGATATCTATGATAACAGCTACTTTCCTGGAAAAGACCCTGTTTCTAAAATCATTTAGGCAGTTTAGAGTAAGGTCAAAGGTCTTTCCAGAGTCTTTTCTTAAAAAATAACCAGCTTAAAACAATCAATATCCAAAAGACATATTTTGGGGTGGCAAACTCTGCTCACCCTCACCAGAAAACGCCTTCAAATGTATGGAGTCCATGTTGTCCCGACTTCTGTGGTAGGGGTGGTGGTGGTGGTGGAGAGGGATTTTTGCACAATTATTTTAACATAATGAAAAGTACAAGGTCACCAAAACCAAAGAGATTCAAATCAAAAGCTAAAATCTGAAACTTCAAAGAGTATAATTTTATTGAGAAGCAGTCTTCTTTGAAAAACAGATTCACACCATATTGGGGCTACATGCAGGCCAAGGAAGAGGAGGTAGGCAGGTTCACATGGCAGAGACTGTTGTCTATTTATTTTCCTCCCACAGAGAGGCAAAAAGAAGAGAGAGAGAGAAAGAGTGATACCATGTTTTATGTGAGTTTCATTAGGAGAAACCTGCTAGAAAATGGACTTTGAGTCAACATTCCATAATCCTATAGTTTTGCAAAGGTGAGTTCTCATCGTTTTCCTCCTTCAATTCATTTTTCTTAAATTCGAGAAAAGTGCATTCTATATTTTGTGCATGTATAGCATTGACTAAGCCCTGGCTGGTTTGGCTCAGTTGATTGAGCGTCGGCCTGCGAGCTAAGTGTCGCTGGTTCGATCTTCCAGTCAGGGCACATCAGAGAAGGAAAACTCTGACTCCAAAAAACCTCCGCTGCCTTGCGGCATACCTCTTCAGGGGAAAGGCTAAGGGAGTAAACCCCGACAGAAAATCCGGAGCCGGAGTCCCTAAGGCGGTTTGACGTTGTAGTCAACACCGGCAACTCCTGCGGCGCACCTGAAGCCAAGCTGTATTGACTCCGTCTTTCCCTTGGACCCTTCAGCTGCGAAGAGAGGGGGGGTCTGCTGCATGGGCAACAGCAGACCCTCCATATCACCCTGCCCAGGCTCTGTAGCTTCAGCTTCACTGGAGAGGACACTCCAGCGTCATCGCAAGATGTCGATTCAACACGGGAGGAGACAGATACCGTATCGCTCCCGAGTCGGACTGCACAGCCATTCTCGGCGGTGCAGATAGACTCTTAAGAAGCTACACCATTGTCTCTCGAGACGGACGGCTGCCGCCGCCGACGAGCATTGACTACACGCCTGTAAATTTGAGGATGATCCCTTCTGTATTCATCTTCATTAGAGACCATCAAGAGCATGGTGTGTAACTCAGTGTCCTTAATTTTCCTTTAATGTTTTTAAGAAGCAGGCAAATAAGTCAGTTTTCAGAGGTGCTGAACTAATTGAGCAAACCCAATGGAGTTCATTCCTTTTAAAAATATTGAGAATTTTAAATAGAAAATCTGAACTGATCTCAGGAATTAACAAAGCAAATAGTAGTTTTAATTATTATATAAAAGAGCACTAGAAAGGGAGTCAAGAGATGAGGAGTTTAGGATTGGACGTAACATGACTGAGCAGGACTTAGCATCACTGAACTTTCATCCTGTCATTTATTAAGCAAAATTATTCAGGAAGTTGTGTTAACTTAGAGGCTATTGTCAGCTGGGGTTGGGGGTGGGGCTCTTTGCTGTGAGATGCTGGCCTGTGCAGTGTAGGATGTTTAGCAATATCCTGGCTTCTCTACCCACTAGATGCTTCTATCACCCCTCTTCAATCGCGACTCCACTCAAAAATGTCTCTGGACTTCATTGACTATTCCCTGGGACACAATTATCATGCCCAGTTGAGAACCACTAGACTAATAACCTCTAAGCCCCCTTTTGTCTTAAAATTTCTATAATTCTAAATCACTGAACCCCACCCTGAAAGCACTTATTCAGATCTTTCTCTCCTCTTGGAAATATATTAAGAAAAGTATCATATGTTCTGATGTTACTGAGGCTAAAAAAGACTGAATTAAAATAGGGATTTTCCACAAAAATCTGCAAAGGAAAAGGATAAAGATGCCGTATAATTTGCAGTGCTTTTGGTTTCTGCAGAAGATTGAAAACATGAACATGAAGTGACAAACATCTTTGTAGCTATTGATCTTCTCTGATAGTTATCAACCGTAGCAAATGCCTAAGAAGGAAGAATGCCTTTTTCCTTAGCTCACTGGACTCTGTACCAAAGAGCTCATTAAGACCTCAGCCACAACTCTTTCTCAGAATCTGTTTCAAAGTTCTTTGCATTCAGCACCCAATCACATTTGCATAATTTTGACTTTCTCTTAGATGATTTCTCTGCTGTGTCAAAAGAGAAAATCATTCTGTTCTAGGTTCTCTCTCTTGCATTTACCTCCAAGAGCTGCCTTTGCATTTTCTCTGGCTGTGAACACTGTTTTCTTCTCTTTGGTACTCTGATTACTTGATATATTCATGACATTGGTACTTGGAGTTTTCAAGTTTTCTTTTGTTTTGTTTTTAGAAAAAAGAAAAGCAGTGGGTAGGGCCTCAGTAGATTGAGGAACACAATTTCTGGTTCTGGGGTAGTTAATAAGTAGCTGCTTGGCTCACTTTAGTTTCCTCCTTTTAAAATGCTATGTTTGGACAAAAAGATCTCAGTCTGACTTTACTGCATGTCCACAGTTTTCTGGCCTAACCCTATGTTTTCATATTCTGATTGTGAATTTATATTTAACAAACCATAGATCCTAATTTTAAGTTAGTAAAGCATGGTCAATATATCACCAATCTATCTTCCTAGTCAAGTCTAAAGACATTAGATTCTTGGGATTCCAGAATGGTTGGGAGATTATTTTTGTCCCACATTGAAACAAAGCGAAAGCATGCTCGTCTTTGGGGTCAGGGCTGCTTTTTTGTTTTGTTTTGTTTGTTTGATTCATTACCTTTAGCGCACGGTGGTTCTCATGAAAACGTTTTAGGATGTGTCAGGAGAAATTGGGATAGCATTGTTCTAGTGCCACTAAAGCTAATTGGATAGTAGTTATACCAGCCAATACTTGTCTGCAAATCCTACTAAATTCAAAAATGGAGTGTTGAGGTCTGGAATGATTCCATGCAGAAGAGGAAACTCCCTTCTTTTAGACAAAGCCTCATTCTGTTGGTTTTAATGGTAAAATCCACATAGTTAATCTATCTGTCTCCCACTCCAGGTAGAGGGATTAATCTGTTTTGTAGTAAATGGATATGTTTTGGGGAGCCAAGAAGTTGAGCCAAAGCTTCATTTTCCAGTTTTAATTATGAAATATGAGTACAGTGATTCAAGTCTTCTAGTAGCATTTGGGAAGCCAAAATAATTTATTTTCTTTTAGAAAGAAAGAAAATACCTGTATTCGTTTATCATGCTGGTAAATATACCAACATGGCTAGTAGATAAAAAGTAGAAACATCAATCCAGTTAGCTAATTCTTGCTTTCTCCCTAGTGAAAAAAAAAAAAATACACATATATATTTCCTCTGTTTATCAGCAATAGAACAACTTTGTCTCTCAACAACTCATTCCCAGCACTTACTGTTCTACATCTCCCCCCATAATGAATTGACTCTGTGTTGAACACATGGCTGTTATACCTCTGTTCATCTTGGCAGTCTGTGAGGATGCTGAAGCATGTTGGCTAGTGGAAAAGATGACTTTTCATGTGGCCTTGCAAAGCAAACATTTTGGGAGTGTTCAATTCCTCTGTCACATTGACCTTCAACTGATTTTTATTGGAGTTCCACTAGCTTTGTTTCAACAGGGAAATTGACGCTTTAGTGACCGACTTCGTAAATAATAAAAGCATTTCAAGAGATTTTTTTTTTTTCCTCAATGGGGGAAAAGGACCAACCAGTTTAAAATGGATTAAAGTGAATAGCTAATCCTTTTCATAGAGGACAAATTGTTTAGAAATCTGAGTTTAATGGAGTCACTGAAACCAGAAATGTCCATCATGGGATACAATGTCGTCGTCGGCAGCCGTCCGTCTCTAGAGACGATGGTGTAGCTTCTTAAGAGTCTATCTGCACCGCCGAGAATGGCTGTGCAGTCCGACTCGGGAGTGACACGGTATCTCCTCCCGTGTTGAATCGACATCTTGCGATGACGCTGGAGTGTCCTCTCCAGTGAAGCTGAAGCTACAGAGCCTGGGCAGGGTGATATGGAGGGTCTGCTGTTGCCCATGCAGCAGACCCCCCCTCTCTTCGCAGCTGAAGGGTCCAAGGGAAAGACGGAGTCAATACAGCTTGGCTTCAGGTGCGCCGCAGGAGTTGCCGGTGTTGACTACAACGTCGAACTGCCTTAGGGACTCCGGCTCCGGATTTTCTGTCGGGGTTTACTCCCTTAGCCTTTCCCCTGAAGAGGTATGCCGCAAGGCAGCGGTGGTTTTTTGGAGTCAGAGTTTTCTTTCTCTGATGTGCCCTGACTGGAAGATCGAACCAGCGACACTTAGCTCGCAGGCCGACGCTCAATCCACTGAGCCAAACCAGCCAGGGTGGGATACAATGTAAGATTGAGAAAATGAATGAATTTCCTGGGAAAAACATAATATTTTGAAATCAAAATTATGAGCATTTTCATGAACTAAGGTGATTTTATAATCTTCATCCAAACTGGGACTCTGTTGAGAATGAGAGGGAGCACTGTGAAGAAACACATCGAGACAAATATAATCCAAGGCAGTCCTTGGAAAACCTGAAGGTATGACAGCTGCAAGATAAGTCACCACTGATGGGGCCGAGAGAAGTTCCTTTTGTGAGCAGTAGGCTGTAAAATCCTTGAAAAGCCTGAGAGAACCCTTTAAGGTAAAGATAACACATATAAGTTGTTTCGGTGTGCTTTTGTGTTCTAGTCTTATTCTTTCTCTGAATAATATCAAACATTCAATAAAATAAATCTTCAGAGCATAACAACCTCTTAAATATGCAGAATACTCTTCAACGGAAAGAATCATAAGGGATGTGACCAACTTTGCAGACCAAAACACTTTTTTATGACTAAATACTGGAAAAAATCTCTTCAAAATAAGAAAAATTTGCTCTGAAGAAGAATAGTTTATAGTCACCACCATTTATTTTCCTAAGTAACATGTTTTTCTGGGTGAAAACATAATCTGTAGTTAATGGTTACACAAAGCTTTAAGGAAAGGTTAGGAATGTAACCAGAGATAGGAGCAAGTTGAGAGTGTTTAAACTCTAACATGAAACCTGACTGAGTAGCCTGGTCCTATTACTGCTGTACCTGGTAATAGGTTAGGAAAATAAATTACCTACTTCACTGAAAGCGATTTCCCCATTAAAGTCTGCTTCCACATATGGATATCCTATTAAATCATAAGATATTTTATCCTCTTTATTTTCTATCTGTAAGAGAAAGATCATTCATTTTCTCACTTAGCCATTTATTCAACTAGTCAACCATTTATTCAATGAATCATTTCCATAAGTATTTAGTAAACACCTACAATATGCTTGAAACCTATGAACATAAGCACACAATCTCTTCCTTGCAATTCCAAAATCTATAAAGCTCTGCACACCAAATGCTTTTACAACCTACATGAGACCAAATCTGACCTGGCCTGAAATAGTTCTGTGGAAAACTGAATGAGAATAGACGTGAGAGTATTTTAAATCATCGTCTGTCCTCCTAAGTATGAATAGTCCCATACTTAGCTGCAGAATTTTTAATGTGCTTTATTATGGTTCTGCCCAGATCTACTGGGGTATTCCATAACATGCACTACATACAATCTGAGAAATCCTGTATTTTAAATTACCTCTGACCTTAGTAGTTTGGGGTAAGGTATTATGGATCTATAGCTTCCATAATAAGTTGAGCTCCTAGAAATCACAGCAGTAATATATTCCCCTCTTCAGAAGGAAAAGATAGCAGGAAAACATGCTTCACTCCTAAATTCTCACTCAGACTTGTATCCCTGTGAGGTGTTGCCTCCGTGGGTGGCTTTTTTTTTTTTTTTTGAGTAAAAAAAAAAAAAATCCAATTTTCTCTCTTTGAAGGGTAGTGGACCCCTACCAAGAAGACACAGCAACATCCTGTTAAACAGTGGTGAACAGTCTCTGCCCATGTGGTCTAAAATAAAAATAATTGAAACATGGTGTTACTGAAGTTTCCGGCTTCCCCTCACAGTTCCAGAAAGGAAAAGGACGATGAACCGGGCAAGGTTTCAGATGTCAGCCTTCCTGTCCCCAAGACATAAAGCAACTAAAGAATCTAAAATCAGAAGAGGAAAAATAAAAGGACTCAAGAGTTATTAAGCAGAGAAGAATGTTATAATTGATGGTCAATAAATATACTGTGAAGTGGCGCTTCATTCAAACTCTGTTCTCCCTCCAGAATTCTCCAGTTTCTAACAGCTTCTAAAGGGTCTCAAGTTACTGAGGTTGCTGAATTAATATACTAAGTTCCTATTACAATAAAAAAAATGAACAGTTCTTTTATATACATCCATCGTAGCTGGAAATATCTTTAATATTTACATATTACAAAAACACCCCCATCTCAAAACACTGCACTACCAGTGAATCGTCTTGTCATCTTATCCAGTCTTTGCATGGGTACTTCCTAAGTCAATTGGCAGAAAAAAGACAGGCAATGCATTTCAACAATGGCGTACATAGAACCACATGAAAGCCCAAATGTCAAATACAATGGCGCTGTTCCAAATAAAAGACCAGAGCTGACTCCCTGGGACCATCACTTGGGTCCCAAAGGTATGTATAGATTTACAGAACCATATCCGGGTGACATGAATGACTCTGGAGTGAAACACACAAGGAGTTTACATGGCTTTGTAAAATAAGTTTTCTTAGAAATAGACTGTACAATTTTTTTGATACAGATTGAAGTAGCTTAAAATTAAAAAATAAACTTCTAGTTCAGGAAATATATTGATCAGGTGGCTCATTTCTATATATGGATTACAATAAAGGTATGTAAAGTTGAAATACAATAAGAAAGTATTTTTCATGTCTTCTAATTTAATCATTCTCCTAAATAATATGAAAAAAATAAGTGGCACAGAGGACTCCGGTGAAGTGGAAGAAAAACAGAAGGCTGGATGCGTTTGACAAGACAATCCTTGTCACGGGTAATTTGGGAGAACAGTTTAGACATCTTGTGCACCTATGAACAACAATCCAAAGAATAATATGAAGTAAACATAGTTAAGCACGTAATTGACTTTCATGTAGATTCTAAGTGATTCTGCAAGGCTTTATACCTACAACATTACATAACACTCTTGAATGATAGTGTTTGTGATGGGACAATAGAAAAACACATATAATATTGTGGACACTAAATACTATGCCGATCTCACAAGTGTTCTTTCTCTCTGAGGACTGCTCCTCTTATCCACAGATTTGGATAGATAGCAGCTGTGTGTGTGTGTGTGTGTGTGTGTGTCTACTCATATACATATGTGTAATTAGATCTTTCTAAGTATACAGTAGATAGGCATGGATATAAAACTTATATTGACTCTCTCCCAATCTTCTTTCTCCTGGGAAACTGGGATTGGGACTTAAGGTAGTCCATCTGTTGAACAGAAGAAATTGGAATTTGGAAACTCAGGGGCTGTGGCATGGAGGTCTTACCTACCAAGAGAAAGAAAATTGATTGAACCAAGGCAGAAGAACAGTGAAACAGGTGGACAAAGAGAAGGTCAGGACATGGTGGGTGCTTCTGGGCTTCTACTGGCTTTCTATAAACAAGTTTAGCTACTTACCTCTCTTCATGTTTTTAAAACATTATTTTTATAATAATATTTATTTTTATAAGAATGACTTTTAATAAAGATTCAATTTGTGGATTATCTATGAGCCCAAATGAAGTACACTTTATTTTCTTGAGAATCCCTCAGCAGCCCTAGTCTATCAATTTTGCCCAGTTCTTCTTTACTAGGATGTCATGAGAAAATAGTCTATGCACTTACGCTGTTGTTCAGTCTTCCTATTTCTTGAGGATTTCATTAGATAAATGACATCATATCTTCCCTAGAGTTAATATTGCAAGTAAATACAAAATATGTGAGCCAGGCAAAAAATCCTCTGACATTTGCCACAATCATCAAGAGGGTAAGGTGCAGGATGTAAGGTAAATAATCTCAATTAGTTTCACTGGTCAGTTTTATACCTTCTTAATTTCTCCTGACTGCCTGATGTCTCCTCAAGTCTCTTAGTTCCTTTTCTCTGTGAAAATTCAGTTCTAATCTTCCTGGAGTTACTCCTTCCATGGTCCTTTAAATGCTTTAAAAAAAAAGGATAATATTAATTGAGACATTACTATGTGCTAGGAACTAAGAGTTTCTACTGTTATTATTTCTTTGATGAAGGTAATTAGAAATATTTTGCAGATGAGAAAACTGAGGCTTAGATTGATTAACTGAGGCATATATATTATTAAATAAAAGAGGTCTGGATAACCTAGGACCCTGAGTCTTTTGTTAAAGACTGATTTAAATAAAAATAAAAGTCATTCCTATTATGTCATTATGGTTTTAAGTTAATTCCTTGAATGTAAAGATATATTTGAATCTTACTAATATAACCCAACTTACACTTAATTTTCTGGTACATTCCACCTCTTACACCTAAACACTTGCCCCTTTTTCTCTGTTTCAGCCCCTTGTAGATTCCTGTAGCTGAATATGCTCATGACGTCTGCTGGTTACCTCATCTCTTGACCTGTTCCTTGTAGAATTTCCTTTTCTGAGCCTGGGGAACCTGTTGTTATCATATTCTCAGACTCTACGTTCTTGTGTTGGGTTCCTGGTGTCACTTCCATATGTGTATATATATGCAAGCTTTATCTGACCTTGGATCTAGTGTTTTATATTATAGGCTAGTTAACTGGAAAAAGATAAGTATCTCACAACTAAAATGCACCTCTCTCACAAATTTGGCCCAAATAAAATTATACCACCAACTTGTTTTCACTAGTTCTCTGGTTTCCTCAATGAAATCCAATGTCTTATTTTGAGATTTAGTTCTTGTTAATTTACTTACCTTATGTTCAAGTTTTCTATTACTATGTTAACTGTAACCCCACATCTTAGTTCTTAAAACAATAACTACTGTATCATATTTTTAATTTTGTGGGCAAGGAATTTGGGCTGGGCTTTGCTGGACAATTCTTTTGCTCCTCATAGTCTTAATTGGCCTTTAGCAGGTAGCAGAGGGAACATAGAGGGTACAAGATGATGTCTTTTAGTTGCCTGGCACATTGGTAGAAATGGTTGCCTGGCTGGACTGGGCTTCTCTCTTTCTGTGTTGTTTCAGACTGATCCACGTGATCTCTTTAGCAGATTAGTTAGATTTTCTACATGGTACTTCTGGCTAAGAGAATAAGCCTTCTGAGAGGGAATAAAAGTTGCCAGTCTCTTAAGGGCGAAAGCTGGAATGCCAGGGCATGATTGCTGCTGTATCCTGTCATTTAAAGCAGTCAGAGAGCCTGCTCGGACTCAAGAGGAAGAAATATAGACCCCTGCTCTTAAAGAAAAGCGGTCCGGCTGTACCAGCAAGATTCTATTCTTTGTCAGTAAGCTTTTATGCATAGTCACATTTTCAGTATCCATGGCTACTGCTGGCCCATCTTCTGCATATTCCTTGGCTGCCTAGAATGATATGCCATGTGGAACTGATTAGACACCTTGATACTGTGTATTGTATAGGCAGACACTGCTCTTATTCTCCCTGATTAGGCCTCCAGATTTCCCATACAGCTTTGATTGTGACACCACACATTGCATATGGGTAAAATGCTTATATCAGTTAGAAATTGCAGTTCAGAAACAAGATAGGACATTTATTTATATATCACATAAAAGGAATCCATAGGTAAATTTAATCAAGTCAGGTATGGTGAGTCCAAATCTAAGCTATTTCTTATTGTCTGTTCTACCATTCTTAATACATGGTTTTGGTCCTTAAGATTATTTTATGGCTGTTGCTGTGTTAGCTACTACAATGGAGTTCCAGGCAGAGAAGTAGGAAGAGGATGATTATAAGGGCTAACATGCCTGTTCATTCTCCTTTTGAGGGACTTTCTTCCACAGCCTTACCCAACAGCTTCTACTTACCACTTCTTGTCGACCTGTGACTGCAAGAGAAGGTGGGAAAGGTAGGTTTTTATTTGGGCATATAGAGAACTAGTATAAAATCAGGGTTCTGTTCCCAAGAATGAAAAAATAGAATTTAAGTAGGGAACTGGAAATCTTCTCTACAAAATTCTAAATTGGGATTAACATTACTCAAGATCTGAATAAGTGATTTGAATCCCAATGACTTCAGGTTTTAAGAAAAACTCTGCTTTCTCAGCTGACTTGCAAATTGCCCAACTTACATGATTAGAATTTGAAACTTTTAGCTCAGAATTTAGTTTTTAATTAAAACCAATTATTCTGGGTAGGATCATGTTGTGACTTTCATCATTATTACATCTCCTGGAGAATTAGTTGGTCAAGTTGTTTTACTTGGGGTAAGAATTAAGAAATCCAAAGGACCTGGGTACCTAAAGAGAGAAAAAGGGGAAAAAGAAAGAATGATAATTATGGACACTTTTTTGTCTTTTAATAATTTTTCTGAAGAACGTCTCTACATCATACAATAGTTTGACCATAAGCGAAGTGATTTTTCTGAAATATCTTATTCCTCTAGTGGCTCTCAGTACCTCTGGGCTTCATAAATATTAACTTACAAAACACACATTTCCTTTCCTCTGTCAAGACCAAACCATTAATACTTGAGCTCTGAAGGCATGGACAATGACTATGAAAACAAGGCTGATCGGAATGCATGGAGGTCTTCCCAAACCAGGAACTGTGCTAATCATTTATGTGCACTCTTTCATTTAAGTCTCACAACAGCGTTTGGGGTAGAAACGGAGACCACAATAGCTTAATGACTACTCATAATAGGATCAGAAACGTAGTTATTTGCAAAGTTAGCTTTCAAGTCCTGGGTCTGTCTATAGCTTCAGGCACCTTCATTCTCTTGATATCTTCCATCTAAACTCTTATTTGATTCAGTGTTTCCTATTGAAACTGAGTCCTCCCATAAGAGTTCTGAACTTCATGAACTTTCATCCAGCTTTAAATAGTCAGATAGTCAAGTATTGATGTTGTTAAGAGGACTCGATACCATTAAAGTGGTTTTCTGCACCAAAATGAAAAGGATGATGATGAGAAAAATAACATTATTGATAAAAAGGGGGGACAGAGGCAGAGCATAGATATAACCTAAAAGAAAAAAGAATAAAGAAACAGAGAAGAATGCATTCAATTAGTGCCTTCTATGTACCAATCATTGGGCTAAGCCAGCTTCATCCTTGGAAACTTATATTGCATGAGATGTGCAGTTGGCTGCTTCTCTCTTCCCTCATTGCATCTCATTTTTTCACTCTCTAATTTTGCTGTAGGGTGGATACAGACAAGGGGAGAAAAATAAAATTGTCATGTGACTAATAAGAATACAGCCCTGTTGGTGTTGGTGTACTGGGTGGTAGATTCTTGTGGGCTGCTGATATATTTCCAGAGTAATCATCTTGTTGGAATTATTTTGACATGGTCAGGCATTTTCTGGATAGTCAATTTTAAGTGCCCCCTCTGGCAGCTCTGGGCTTCCAGCTGCCTATCTTCTGGTAGAGTTGCGTTTCATCTGCCTTTACCTGACTTATTTCTGGTGAATGGGGAACATGCCCCTTAGCCTTGGTGTTCATGGATTGCAACTTGCTCCATTGTAGCTCTTTCTCTGGATTTTTCAGCGCTAACCATGCTTTATAGTATCTTCAACATGGAAGATAAGCAAAATGCTGAAAAGCCATTTTTGTTTTTGTTTTTAATAATTTATTTATTTGTTTGTTTATTTGTTTATTTTATTTTTAGAGAGAGGGGAAAGGAGAAAGAGAGGGACAGAAACGTCACTGTGTGGTTGCCTCTCACTCACACCCCCAACTAGGGACCTGATGTACAACCTAGTCATGTGACCTGACTGGGAATCGAACCAGTGACACTTGGCTTGCAGGCTGGCACTCAATCCACTGAGCCACAGCAGCCAGGGCAAAAGCCGGGTTTTGATGATTTATAAACAGGATGACCATATATCCCGGTTTTGTTCAAGCTTAATAATAATAGTAGTAATTATAATTCAATCCTAGGCCTAGGGTGGGTGAGTACTGGATATTTTTCTTTTCAGACTAGACTCAAAGACAAGAGGAAAGGTTACATTTAGCATCCTTTACACTAGGAATTATGCCAAAGCAAGCTACTAAGCTTTTATTCTATACATTTTCAAGTACTGCACAGAGCACAGTTAATCATGAAGATCACAGGAACCACGTTCCATCCTCATCACTACCAGCATAAAGAGAAAGGAACTAGGGAAATAAAAAAGAGGAAGCAATTAGGAAAACAGGCATTTTATAAGGACAAAAAAAAAAATAAGTAGAAAAACAATATTATTTCTCTCTCCCTTGTCTCTAAATCTCAGGGACTCAACCAGATAGAACTTGTTGGAACTAAACAAGCTAAATAAGAACACTGTTTTTCAAAATTTTATTTATATCCCATAGAACAAATTGGCTTAAACTGACGTCCCATTCTTTGAAGTTTCACTTGGTAACCTGGTAACCACAGCATCATCTTTAGATTCTAATTTTTTAAAACATTCCAAAACTTTGCTACTTAAGAACATTTTCAAGTTACTGAATACACTAAAAACAATATAATTATACCTCACTAAAATATTTAATAATTAAATTTTTTTCCTCACTTCTCTGGTCTTCACTTCCAGATGGTACTCTCCTTCAGGCATTTAAGTTTTACCTTTGTTTTTTGCTTTATTTTTTTAAGCTTTCTGTAACATCACAAGAAGTTACAAAAAATGCCCAGAAATTCCTATAGACACTTGAATTTTAGTGTGAACATGATCACTGGAAAAACAATGTATTGATGATTTTATTTGATGGGGTAAATAGATTTAATGTTATACATCCAAAGTCACTAGGATGTTAAAAATATTTAGAGCACTAATCTTTTATGTAGTTTCTGCAGCAAGGTCCTAAAATTACTCATTTATCATTGAAGATGAAATCTGATTGTGTCATTTATCACTAACTCGCAAAGATCCTCATGGATGGATGTTTGATGCTTAAGTAGGAGGAATCTTTAGACTACAGAAATATAATTTCAAGGAAATCTCATGTATGTAACAAATGCCTTACAGTAAAAATTTACAAAATGCATATTTTTATAGATGATAGAACTCCCCTTGTTTCATGGTATTATAGAAAACTATAATCTTAGTAGATTATCAGAACATATATTAGTATAGCTTCATAGATCTTGCTCAATATTTCAAATGCTCTATATATGAAATTTTCAAAATAAATCAATGGAGTTAGAGTAGCTACTGTTCTTTCCAATTTTGAAATGAAGTCGTAATGGCTTAGAGAGCTTATGTGATTCATCTTTGTTTGTGTATCTGACCCAGCTCAGACCACACTCTACCACATTGCAGGCTTTTTTTTTTCTTTCTTTTTTTTAATGTTTTGCCTCATAAATAAGAACTTCCTAAGTCAGGTGGGTTCTACTGGTGGTTTTTTTAACTTTTAACACTAGATGTGGAGGTTACATTTGATAGACCACTTCATATAATAGACATTTTGTCAAATATGACAGTTAAGTTTTCAAAATTAGCCTTGATGACTACTCCTATCTACATCTGTTAATCCTTTCTTAAAAGATTAATTGGACAAGTATTGAAAAACATCTTGGCAGAAAAAAAAAACATTTATAATTAAATCCAAATGGAATTAGACAGGCTCTTTGAACCTTCACATTTTGGCAGATTATTGCTGCAATATTGCCTGGATTTGGTTAACATAAGTTGTATATCAAAATCACTATGTTATTTGTTTTCCCTCTTGGGTACAGCAAAGACTTAACGGTGCTTCTTATGTTTTTTTTTTTTTTTCTTTCTGTATACATATTAGACAATGACATAACAATTTTTAACAATATTTTTACAATATTTTATTATAATAAACCATTTTTAAAGAGTCAATATTTACATTCCTTTGACATTTTGTAGTCTTTTTTCTAAGTGAGGGTTTCATTTATAGCAATTTGAAAAAAGAAAACAAGTTTCCCACTATTCTAAAATAAGTTTTTCATAGTTATTAGTACTGAAATGAGAATTACCTATTTTTACCCCGAAGTTTACCTTTTAAAGTATATTGGCTATTTATAGTGCCATACTGCTGCTTGCTATTAGATAAAATTCAGGAGTTTGCTATGAATACTTGGTTAAAACATATAAATGCATATATTGATTTATTAGAACAGATTGGGAAAGGCAATTAAAGGGCTTAATAACTTATCTCTTGCTAAATAATAGAATCTCTATGTTTAAAATCTGTTCATTTGGAAAGAAAATGCAGTAATTTTTCTCAAATACACATGGGGTACTTGTCTTAATCAGATCACTATTAGCCAACTCAAAGCAAAGTGCTGAAGGATGGGCCACAGGGCAGTAAAATTTTTGCAACAATAGGGGGAAAATTATGGTCAAATTCTTGTTCTTCAAATCATCAGTAATTACATGTTTCCTGTGGAGTTATAGATAACTTTTTTTTTGCTTCCTAAACTACCGTATCCAATGTATACAAAAGTACTTCCCTTGACTATTCAGATCATTCAACGCATACACATGGCCCCCCAGATATGGAAAAAAAAAACATAGTGGAGAATACAAAGAAACAGTGCACATGTTCTTCAGTGTCCAAACATTTGGGTCAGTGTTTATGAAGAATTGGTGGCCCTCTTTAACCCTGTTCCAATATAGCATAACAAACAAATAGGACTGCTTCACAGGAGAGAGGCAATGCCACATGGACATAATTTATAAGTTAATTAGCATAGTCTACTGTGGCCAAGTAGTGACAGATGTGACACCTGCTTTCAGTGGAAAATGAGAAAGAGCAAAGAATAGTAGAGGTCAGCTTCTTCTCTAGGGAGATTTGTGGTCATACACAGGTCACATTGGCTGGCAACTAAAGCAACATTTTTAATAGGCCAAAGTATTTTTGAAAGGAAAATTATAAATACAAATGCAATTCAAAATACAAACTAAATTATCCAACCAACTAATATAAGTACTAGGAGAAGCATTCACACACCAAGAGTTTTTTAGAACATTACAATATTTTCTGTACTTAAAAATCAATCAGTTTGCTTAATATATAACTTAAGTTTTCCACAAACTTCCTGTTTTTTAATTAATGAGACCAATTAAACTGCCTCTTTATCTAGAGTAAAGTCAGTTGTTATAGTAATATGTAAAATTTATTTTGTTTTCCCGGAGTACATAAGATGAGTGAAAATAATGCGACCATCTAAGAATTGTGACTTAGCTTGTTTTGAGTAGCACTGGGAAGATCTGTGAACATAAATTTATGCAATATTTGTTCCAACTAATTGCTTCTTGTCAGCGTGGTAAGAATTCAGGGTCTGTGGAACCTTAAACACCAACCAACAAACACATAAAACTGTCACCACCCATTGAAGTGTTGACCCAGCTTTGTCCCTAGGCTGCGGCAGACCTTTGGATGCAGAAAGCAAAATGGGGAGGACTCAGAGATCTGCATGTTGGAGGGAATGAAGAGATTCACGAAAGGGCAGGGAGAGAATTTGAACTGTAAGCAGTTGTAACAGTAGTGAAGGAATAAGTTGTTCTCAACCCTCTCAGGGTCCCTAATTGGATCTGAAACTTAAACTGACAAAGATTAACAGGAGAAAAGCATGAAACTTATGCAATACAAGTTTTACGTGATGCGGCAGCTTTCGTTCAGAAATGAAGACTCAAAGAAACAGACCTACATATTTATGCCAGGTTGGATTAAGAATGCATAGCTGTGGAGGAATATCACAGACAGAATAAGGAGTATGAGATCATTGTAGTTAACTAGGGGAGAAGTAGCAAGGCCTGTTTGCTCAGATGTTTCTGAGGGTCCCTTTAGTCTTGAAGACAGGGATGCTTCTTTCCCCTGGGTATGGTGAGCTGAGCGCCTCTCTCATAAGAGGGTGTTATGACTGGTTTCAAGGGAAGAACAGAAAAGTGAAGAGTAGGTTAGTGACTTCCCTGCTTCTGTAGTTTTCTCAGATTGCTACTAAAAAAATATTCAGTATGTCGAATATCATGTTTTGAGGTAGCATGACCTCAAAATTTAAAATTTTTCAAAATTATAGAGCTGTGTTGAGAGTATGGAAGAACAGGTAAGAAGCACATTCATGAGTTAGATTTTGGCGTCTATGAAGTTTACTTATGTTTTTTTGACTGTCAGCCTGTTTCGCCTGGTTTTGGATGCCTAATTGGGGGGTGATGCACCTGTGGCAAAGATCATGTCTGTGGCTTGTCTAACTCTGTCCTAGGTAAGTGTGGAGCAGGGAGAACATAGTATTCCACTTGAGTTGATGAAAAGAAATAGAGAAGTCTTAAGAATGACAAGCTCTCCACTTCAACAAGTCTCAATAAGATCAAGAAATAGCTTATCTAGGGTTTTATAATGATAATATAATCACGATGCTTATCTTATGTAAATTTAAGATCATCCAAAGAGTAATTCAGGTTGGGAATTTTGTTCTATAGGTTTATACCCAACCTTCTTTTATTACAATCTCCTTGCTTATTTGTCATTTGAATGATATTTATTCTAGTATAATGTGGCTGAAAGAAAGTGAACCGAACCTGCTCACTCACTCGCACAGAGCAGAATGTGGCAAACACTACCTTAACCAAATGGTCATGCTTAACATCACCAGTGATAAGTCACATGGGGTGTATGTACCAAAAACCTTCCACATGGATGCCTCCTTATCATTCAGGCTTTGCTCAAATGTGACCTCTTCAGAGAATGTTCTCAGCTACCTTATTGAAAGTCTTCTCCTACTTGGCTCCTGTACTGTCCAGTCAAATAACAGTTTTATTTTCTTCACAGGTTCTTCAATACCTGAAATTATTCTATTACTGTGTGCGTGTCTGTGTGTGTTTTATTATTTATTTTTTTCTTCACTAGATGGGAAGCAACATGAGCATAAGCAACCTATTTATTTCATTCTTCACTATATGCTGAGGATTTAGAAAAGTCCTTATAATATATTATGCATTCAATAAATACATTTTTTTAAAAGGCGCTCGTCCTGGTCTCTAGGAAGCCATGAATATCAAGTTTGGAATTTGAATTCAGTTTTAGTTCAAAACTAATAATTTTTTTTTCACCAAGCTGTCATGTACATAAACAATATTATTATCATCCCTATAAATATTAGTAACTAACACTTATTGACCTATTATGTACTTGAGAGGTTTTAATTCCACATATAACAGAATCTCACAATTGTAGTAGGAATTCAGGTAATTATATCCTGGTTTCACAGATGAGGGAATTGAGACTCTAAAACAGTAATTTTCCAAAATCCTCATAGATCGCAGGTCATAGACCCATCTGAATTGAACACTAGATTCTTAACCATTTAGCCAGTGGCATTTAGAATTTGACTGCATCAGAATTATGCGAGGGTCTCTCTAAACTCAAGATTGATACTATTTCCACAGGCACAGATACAGTTGTTATAGGCTGGAGCTCAGTGATCAGCACCTTAACTCCTCCCAGGTTTTCCAACACAAGTATCAAACATTACATTTTATTCTAGATTCTGGTAGAGCAGACTACCATTGCCATATGGTGACAATGGTGGGGAGGTGAAAGATGTACATGTTTGGGGGGGAAAAAAATCTCTGCTGAGGTCTCAGTTGCCTACAAGGAAAGGCATGATTCAGGTAATGAGTCATAGGCAACACTCACTCTTCCATATGGCTTTTAAGTTCAGATCAAGTCTGCTTCTGATTAGCCTGCGGGGACGGATGAGATCAGAGCTAGAGTATGTCTGGTTCCACAGACATTAACACACCTCTTTAATGGGAGGAATGGCTCTTCACTTGGAAAGGTGACCAGAGAGCTGTATGGGTGGCTCTGATAGGTGACTGAGCTGTAGGCATAGAGGCCAAGTTTTAATCTCAGTACAGGAAGACTTTCCATGGGCGTGCCTGACTTTTGACATGAACGTTGCAGCTGCCTGTACTCAGCGTGAGGATAAGGCAGGGACTATTATTGGCTGATGATGAATTTTCATCAGCTCATAACAAAATGAAATAGCTCGGACAATCCATTGAAATAAATTTAATACTATTTTATCAAAAAAAAAGTTGGGGGAGAAAGAGCAGATTCACTTTTGGCAGCTAAATTCAACATTATGTGAAAATAAAGTGAGTGTAATTTGAAGTGCCACAAGAACCCCAGGTCTCCTCCAGAATCTCTTTCCTGGCCCTTTCCTCTCTTTCTCCCATGCCTTTGTCTCTCTTCCTTCAGGGAGTCTGGCTTCCTATTCATGTGGCTTGGCTCCTTCTTGGAGTGTCTCCATTTCCTCTCTACGGTAGCATAAGCTACTAAGCTACTCAGGGTTAGCACGTATTTGGTCATAATTGTCTTTCCAATGGTCTCCCCTTAGGATTGCATCCTGTTCCCTGGATGGAAGGTCAATTACACTGAAAGGGGGTTCCATGCTTTTTTCAGGTCTTTCTGTGTCCATAAAGCAGCAGACAGGAACACAGCTATCTAGTCATTCCTCAGGGGCAAAATTTGATCAATCAAATTGACTTTTCTATTTTCTACTGGGTTAATGGTTATGATATCAGTGTGCCTTTTGTTTCCCTCCTATTTGTAGCAATTTAATGCCTACTCTGCAACAATATTAAAGATTCCTGGATGAGTTTAAGATTAGTTGTATTTATTAACATGTTAGGAAAATAAATATCAAGTCTAAAAAAGATGTTAAGTATCATTCATAATTTTGTTACTCAGAGATGACCACTGCAAACGTTTTGGTATACATTGTTCTAGTCTTTTTTTCTGTGTTATATATATGTTATGTATATTGAAGAGGGACCTCCAAAAAGAAATGATAATTTGGGAGGGTAGGCCCCTTGTAGTACAGGCTTCCCCACTAGGTGAATGTTCTAGGAACCCATCTATATCAGTGTACCAGCTGGCATTGTAGAGGCTGCATTTGGCTTCAGTGAATTTTTTTTTTTTTTTTTTTGAGGACTCTGATTGCATTTGCCCATTTCATGAAGGGTGATTGATGAGCACACCTACCCACACCATGCTGAGTGTTCAGCAGTTTTTTATCAAAAATTGCACTACCCCTATGCACCACCCTCCCTATTCACCAGCTCTCTTCCCAAGTGACTTGTTTCTGTTTCCCAGGTGAAAAAAGTCCTCAAAGGGAAATATTTTGCCAATGTGGAAGAGGTGAAACAAAAACAGCAGAAGCACTAAAAAGCATCAAAATCCATGAGTTCAAAAACTGTTTTGAACAGTGGAAAAAACATCTAGATAGGTGTATTGTATCAAATGGTAAGTACTTTGAAGGTGACTGAAATTTAAATATGTAAGAATAAATACACAATTTTTATAAGTAAATTTTGGTTTCGGGGCCCCCCTTCATATGTATACACATATACAAAAGCAGGGACAATCATCCTTCGGTATCCATGGTATTTATGGGAGTTTTGGTGCCAGGACCACTGGTAGACACCAACATCTGTGGATGCTCAAGCCCCTTAGCCCCTTACATAAAACACCATAGTATTTGCATACAACCTACACACATCCTCTCCCATACATTATACTCTAAAAATCACTTTCGTAATACCTCATGCAGTGTAATGCTATGAAAACAAGTTGTTATACTGTATCATTTAGGAAATAATGACAAAAATGTGTACATATTCAGTATAGACACAATCCCTGTGGTCCTCTCTATAGTCAGTCCTTCATATATACAAGTTCCACTTCCATGGATTCAGCCAACCACAGGTCAAAATATTCAGAGAAAAATGTTACATTGTTATTGATATGTGCTACGTGGTTTGGCAACCGAATGTTGATTGCGTGAATTATTTTTCCTGTTTTTTTTTTTTTTAATAAAAAAAATAAATTATTTTGGTTATATTTTAATGACTGTAAAGCAAAGTTGAGGAGAAATACTTTGTTATAAAACAGAGATGATTATAATGAAATAATAATGCACTGCTGGAAGAAAGTATTTATAACTGGTGGTGTTGTTTGCAATCCTCTACTTTCTAAAGAGGACTTTACTAGTTGCATAATGCTTTACAGAGTGAAGTAATTGCAACATTTTTCCCAACTAATAGCCCCACTCCCTTCTCTTTATTGTTGTTTATCAAGTTTTATAGCCTCACTTAGCTGCTGAAGTTATACCAACCTATCAGGAAATGACTATTTCATCTTTTTTTTTTTCCTCACTAACATGGGGGAAATGACCAGTCTCCAGGAGCTCATTAAATCTTTCATTGAAGACCAAAAAATGTTTCCTCCCATATTATCTAGTGATATGGGGCAACAGGCAGATACAAAGTAATACTTGAGTCACTTTAATATTGAAGGGGTTTATGCCACATCCAACAACAGCCCTTTAAATGCATCTTGGTGCAAGATCATCACATGAAATGCCTGTGGCTGTCCCAAGAAGGGAAGATCCCATCACAAATTAGAATGCATGATGGACTTCATTAGTATACTTTCCCAGTGAGCATTGTTTAAACAGGAACCATTTAATAAATAACACTTTAATGTTAAAAAAGGCTCATATGCCAGACTCAGAAAATAAGCATTTAGGAAGACCTTTAAAGAGCAAGAAGTCTAGCCATTTCCTTTTAGAGAAAGCAAACAACCCTGGTAATCCCACTCCTTCAATGACTTGCTTGTATTTTTGAGGACACAACCTAGGGCCTTAGGAAGGAACACAAAAATAGATTTACATAGTACATGTACTCATTCAATATATTAGTGCCTGCCATTTATTCACTTAAATAATTTGCTGAGGATCTGCTATGTCCCCAGCACACTTGTGAGGGCCAGAGAAGTAATGGTGTGCAAGCCAGTAAAACCCCAGCTCCCACAGCATAGGACAGATCATTAAAAAGGAAGCAAACACATAATTGACAACTTTTCAGAGAGTCAGGAACAGAGAAAATAAAGTGGATGATGAGACAATGAGCGACTTGCCTGTAGCTATTCTAGATGTAAAAAAAGAAAAAGACAGTCTCTGTCCTCGGTTTCTTCAAGTCTAATACAGGTAGCACCTAAAGCAAGGAAGTGGAATACATTAGTATTACATGCTCAGGTAGTTATGGAAACACAAAAGGAAAAACCTTTTGCCTAATTCTGGGAGGCCTGGAAAGTCTCAACCAGGGAAAGAAAGGGCAATAGAATAGGATGCTTAAATAACTCAACATGGGAAGAGAGAGACGTGGGTTTGAGTTTGGCTTTCCTGTGTGACAGTTGCTTGTCAGTATCTTCTCTGATTCTTTTATGTCCTGCACACTGGGGTGCATGATACTTCTTCAAGGGAAGGGACAGAAAGAATCACAGTGGGAAAGAACCCTGTACATTCCTAGAAAAAGAAGTGGTTTGCAGAAAATGTGGGCAGAAATGAAACGCATGAAGCAGGAATCTGATCATGCAGGACTGTGCTAATGAATAAGGAGTATATTTGGGACAAAATAAGATTTCTTGGTTCTTTAAAGGTGTCACGATAGCTCGTTAAATTTGTTAACTTAGAAATTCAAAGGATTTTAAATTTGTTTTTTATTTTCTTATATTTTTAAAAATTGTATGCAATGAATTATAGAAATTTTGAATTCCTAAATCGGTTAGGAAAAAGAAACTAAATTATTCTTAAAAGGTGAAATGAAAGGCTGAAAGTTAGCAATATTTCTGCACAAACACATGAGATCAGTGCATAATAACCTCCAAATAAGCCAATTAACCTATTGACTTCTGTGTCTCAGGATGTTATGACAGACAACTGGATAGAGAGGTGAACTTTTTTCCCTTGGAAACTTAGGGATTATTAGATTCAATATTAGGTTGGTGAAGGAATTGAGCAGCAATGACTCAGACACTCTGGGAATGTTGCTCCACCAATTAATAGAGGAGTTTGCCTGTTCTATGTGGCCTGTTTACAGATATCCTAATGTTGAACACATACTCATCCAACAATGCAGAAATCTACTTCTAAGTATGTGCCCTACAAAAAGTGTACAGGTGCTCCCCAAGAAAATACATGAGCAGCACCAGCTATAAACTCACCAATATCTTACCAATAGCTGAGTGAAATAAATATATTTTGGAATATTTTCACAAAAGGAAATAGTATACAGCACAAAGGATAAACAGACTGCGCGTGATATGAATAACTCACAAATATATTGAGTGAAAAAGATGAAAGAGGAAAAAGTAAACACTGGAAAATTGTGTGTGTGTGTGTAGTTACGCTAGTAAAGTAGGACGGCTGGAAATACTGTTTCCTTATCTGAATTCAGTGTCTATTTACTCAATGATGAGAAAATATTTAGGTACATTTAGGCTGTGATTAAATATTAGGTATTTTTTTCAGCTTTTCAGAAATTTATAATTAAAGGCAACTTTATAACTTTATCAATGTTAGAAGAACTCAAAACTTCTGATATGTATATAGAATAAAAAAAGAGCATAGAATATCTCATCATCATTGTACAACTGCAGCTATTATATGGTGGTTTTTCCATTGTCTTTTGTCCAAACAAAGGTCAACTACAAGCTGAAAGTTTCCCCTGAGCAATCCATATTTCAGAGATGTGAATCAAGCTTTTCTTCATGAAACCCTAAAATCACTGAAACTCTGTTTGGCATCTTTGGTACAGAGTGTGTTCTGAACCCAACAAAAACCACATCTCCAGAGACATCCAAGTTACCCTGCAATAGAAGGGTGAAGGCTTGGGTAGCACAGGTCAGATCAGTACAGAATACCAAGAGACAAACAACGTATAAGGTATTGTTTCAGGTCTTTTTTTGAAAGTGTTGTAAAGTCTTTTTTTAGAGGCTCACCACCATGAAAAAGTGAAACATTGAAGCCCCTGTGGGAAACTCATAGTATCTGAAAGATGTTGAGTCTATTAGTTTGAAAAATAAAGTTGTACAAAAATATTGGTAATATAGACAGAATCCTAGACGATTTTTACATATCTTATAAAATAACAACCCCAAACCTTTCCACCAAAATCATGATTGCACCTTGGAATTTCTGCCTCTCTTTCAGGATAAATAGCCAGTTATTGCATTACAGTTACACAAATAAATAATGATGCTTACCTCTATGGCCCTCATACACCATTCCATTTCCATTCGGCCCCCACTTTCAACAAACTTAGTAGTAAAAGAATATTACTAAAGAGTAAGAAAAAGAATCTAAGAGGATTTATGTATTTATCTATTGCCAAGTACAGGATAATATTTTAATAGATTAACAGTTCTTACATTAAGAAATTAATCCAGAAGCAGTAAACAAATTATATTTCTTGTGTAACTGGCTTTATATATTCACAAAACGTCCCGTATTTTGCTGACACCACTATCAACCATAAAAACAAAGTAAATAATACACCCCCATTCCATATGGCTAATATTTCCTTGGTAATTTTGAAACTATTAACAGATTTGGTAGCTTGCTTGTATTCCTTACATACAATTTTTGGCACTTTTCAGCAAAAGCTAATTGACACTTTCTTCCAAAAAAAAAAAAAAAAAAAAAAATCTCCCTTTGCAGTCTGTTAATCACCGCCCTCTCCAAAACAAAACAAAACTTGTCATTCAAGAACTCCTACACTGTACACTTCCCACCGTTTTTTTTCCCCTAGTTATCTCAACCACTTTGCCCTTCAGTCCACCTGGCCACTTCCCAGGAGCCCTGGGACCTCAAAGTCAAGTTTCCTCCCACTGTGTCATATCCAATTCTCAATCTATTAAATGTCAACCACAGGCCTCTACTCTCACAAATAATGTCATGTCTTGATTATTGATTTGTTAATTGGAAAACGAAGTGTTACAGAAACCAAAATATTTAGATGACAGGCATATTGTTTTCCTTATTTTGACCAGGCAGAAACTCATAGTTTTAGAGAAAGGCTCTCAGTCTGGGGCCTACGTCCAGCTTGTATATGGTACCCGGGGGAGCAAAAACGTGAGAGCGTTTTTAAAGGAGTTCGGGTAAAACAAAGATGGGATGTCATTCTCAGAACTGAAATGTCTTAGGCAAAACTTATAATCATTTGAAATCAGATGCTAATAACACTTCTGAATTATCGTGATTGTCCCAAAGCACAATTGAGTGTTTTCCAGTTCTTCAGGAAAAAAATTATTTTTAATGTGAGCCTTTCCGCTCTGTGTGGAAATATCCCTCTGCTCTCTCTGTTCTGGTGTGTTGTTTTTATCTCCCTGGCATCCTTCTTCTGTAAGCCCCGTTTCTGGGAGTCTCTTCATCATACCCTTACCCCCCTTTCCCAGCTACAGGTGTGGACGGTAAGCCAACCTTTCCACGCAGTTCACTGGCTATAAAAATCGGTTTGAAAAGTGAGCTCAAGAACCAAGCAGTGTTACTGAACCTGTGTGCCTAATGCTTCAAAAGGCCCAAACTCAAAACATCCGAGTTGTGAGTAAAGAAAAGTTTATCAGTTGCCGAGGCCCCAACAGAGGAGATGGGGGACTTAGCGGTGTCTCAGGTCCATCTAAAGAGAGTAGTGAGGTCAGGCTTCTTTTATGTCAAGGGAAGGGATGGGAAGTGCAAGTGGGCACTGATGGCTGCTCATACCTGGTGCCAACAGGAGTCCCGGGGGCATTGTTCTTCATCTGTTCACCCCAGCTGAGTGAGTTCAGTCACAAGGTGCCCATACCTCCTCTGAGAGGCACTTTCTGGTAAGACACTATTTTTGTAAGACTTAAGCCCCACGCAGAATTACTCTAATGATTAGCGTGTCTGCCTGCAAAACTAAGCTCCAGCTCTTGAATGAAGCATGCTTAGAGTTGGAGAGGCTGAGCACTTTACTCTTCCAGCAGGGCCTGAAGGGTCTTTACCTGGAAAGACATATGGACACTGGAGAAAACCGTATGGACATATGGATGACTGGATGATTATGCCTGGACTTGGCAGCAGCCATAGCTTCTCCCACATCCTGGGGGTCTGATCTGCATTTAGAGAAAATGAGAAGGAAACGCAGGTGAGCAAAAAAAAAAAAAAAGCTGGGAAGAAGACCTGTTCAAACTCATCTGCTCTTTAAATGCAGAGATCTATGACAAGTGGTTTTTCCAAGCAAAGGGGCTGGAAACTTTAATGCTGGCAAAGTGTAGTTATAGAGGCAGCATATTACATTTTTTATAGCTTTTATTATTCTTTCATATTATCAAATAAAATTTTCCTCCTTATAAATTACATCTTGATCAGCTTCCAAAATCATGGAATGGGCCTGTTCTATCTATTGCATGACAGCCTTTTATATATTTAACGATATCCACCATTCCCTAAACCTTGTTTTCCCCAAGCTAAATTAAACATTGTCACTTAACTCCATTAAGAGAGACAAGGCTGGCTGGGATTCAACATGAAGCTGACCAGCAGGACAAATCTTTTGTTCCTATGAGAACTCATGGCCAAGTCAAGGGTAATAACTAAGTAGATAATAGGATCTTAGATGCACTCTGAGTATAAAAGTAAGTGTAAGGAAGTAGCACATGAAAAACAGAAAAGAACATCATATAATAGGGATAAAATAATGTAAAATGGCCTAAAGAACAGTATTATTCTCATTTTCTGTAGAGTAGGTGGAATAAAATAACAGCAAAGATTTAAAATTTCAACAGTTCTATCAGGAAGTGCTGGAAGGAGTAGGGAAAAATTATTCAGTAGCAAATTAAAAATGGGAAGATAAAGCATATTTGAAAAATAGCGGTGTTTCAAGATGGATTTTTAAGTTAATTTATTGATGGGCAGAAAATCCAACTTGTTCTAGAAATCAATTTACAGAAAAGAAATGAGATTAAGTTAAGAAAATCAAAGTATGAAAATTAGCTGAACTAAAACAATTTTATTCCTACTGGTAATTTAGACCCAAAACAAAACTATGAATTATAGGGGAAATGATTTTCCTTTTGGCCTGACACAACCCCAAAGCCAAATATTGTGTCAATTCTGAATAGCACCAGGACAATTCGGGGAGCTCTCACAGTCAGAATAGTGGTTTTAAAGAATCTAATAAGAATTTCCAGTGTAGGTTTTAGAAAAGACAACCAAGGTAAGTTCATTGAAACAATCACACATCTATTGAGGTTAAAAGGGGAAATTTTGAAATTCAAAAAAAAAAAAAGTTATATGGGCCAGTAGTTTAGCCTCATAAATGAGTTGTTGTGTGGTCACTGTCAAAGTGAACAAGATTTAATATTATCTCAGCTTCTTTTTTAGATGCTAGTAGATGAAAATTTCTATAAATCCCCAGAGAATACCCTTAATGTGAATATTGTTTGCCATTGACTTGTGCATTCCCACACCCCAAGGGCCTAAGAGGTTTTCTCTAGACTTCAGTCTGCAAGTGTCACCTCTGCCATGATTTATATGTGAACCCCACAGTCATTTCCCTGGCAGTACAATGTGTGTTGTTAAAATGTACGTGTGGACAGCAGAGGGGCTCCGGGACTCAGCTTTGAAGTCAGAGAAAACTTGAGTTCAAATCCAAGCTCTCTAACTCACAAAAACCTTCTGAGCCTCTGTTTCCATATCTATAAATTCAAAATCACATCTATCCACAGTAAAACAGCAACAAAAGCAAACGATTCAATTAGAAATGAGCAAATCTGAAGAGACATTTTTCCAGAGACATACTGATAGGCAACAAGTACATGAAAAGGTGCTCAACATCTTAATCCGCAGGGAAACACAAATCAAAACCACAATGATACTTCCACTCATACCAAAAAAACCAGAAATAATAAGTGTTGGCAAAGAAACTGCCATGTGATTTAGCAGTTCCACTTCTGGCTATTTACCTAAAGGAAATAAAAATTTGAAAATACTTGCACCCTTATTTTCACTGAATCATTATTTACAATAGTCAGGAAGACATGGAAGCAACTTAAGCGTCCAATGGATGAATGGATAAAGAAAATGTATATGAATGGATAGAGAAAATGTATAAACATATATATACACATACACAATGGAAACATTATTATATGCTGAAGTATTATTCAGCCATGAAAGAGAAGAAAATCCTGCCATTTGTGGCAACATGGATAAACCCTAAGGACATCATGCTAAGTGAAAAAAATTACTGTATAACTCACTTAATCACTTACATGTGGAACCTAAAAAAAATCATCATGTTTGCTTTATTGACTTGTCATGAGGATTTGATTATTTTTAAAAGCACTTAGACGGTTGTAAGTGCTAAACAAATTTTTAAAATTTATTAATATGAAAAGTTGGGATACAAACCATCTAAAGAGAGATGAATTGTAATTACTACACTGGAAATGCGTAACAAATGGAACACAGTATCTATGAATCATAGACTTCTAACATCCCATCAGGATAACTTTTTGCTCTAGAAACAATTTTTAAATCTTTTATCAGGCGCTGTGGTTGTCACTAGGTATATGTAGTGGAATAACATGAAGCCCCTTTCCTCAAAGTGGTCATATAAAGGAAGAACAGACATGGAAACCTAAGTCATGTGGTAATTGCACCATTAGATCTATTAATTAGCTGTTTTCAGCCCATGCAGGAAGTGCTGTGGCTTCAGACTGGATGAGAGAAACAACTTAATCTATGAAGGCTTTTTGGAGGAGGTAACGCAGAGGTTCGCTTTGAAGAAGGCACAGAAACTAACTAGGGAACACCATCCTAGGTAGAAGGAAAAGGCTAAATAAAGACATTGAGCAGGTAAATGTGACAAAGGATCTCTAAGCCCCGTGACACACTAGACTGACAGTTTTAGAAACACATACTTTCAAATTTCAGCATTTCACGGGATTCCCATACTTTACCCTTTTCCCAGGACAAAAAAAAAAAAAAAAAAAAAAGAAGAGTAGAATGCATTTTACTATAATTATTAAAGTCAGCACACAAGATCATTTATAATTTTGAAAGTATAGCAGCATCCCATTAAAACAAGGCAAAGGATGCCCACCATTATTCAATGTTTTTATGGGTTGTCTAGCAATGCAATAAAGCACAAAACTGAATTAATGTGTATGATTAACATCAGGGAAAATATAAAATTGCCATTATTTGTGTATGACAATAATTTCTTCCTGAAAAATTCAGGAGAATTTAACTATTGGAACTAAGTGTAAATTTGGTTTTATCTACATACATAATAAAGGTACAAACCTTGATGTCTTGTGTAATCAACAACCAGTCAGCACAACATGGGAAAAGTTTCCATTCATAACAGGAAAAACAATAACAACAAAAATGCTTGGAAGTCATCATAATAAGAACTCTTCTAAACTGAATTAATCTGAATATTTTGCTGAATGTTTTAAAGAAGATTTTAAAATTGAGAGAAATACCAGGCCTACAGATGGGGAAATTGAAGATGATAAGCCAAGTCTTCCCTTTTTAGATTTTATGCAAATCTAGTAAAAATCATAGTGTGATTTTCTTAAACTTAACAATCTGAATTTGTGACTCATTTAGAAAAATACTTGAGTTGCACAGAAATATTTTTAAGTATAACTGCTGGTGGTTTGCATTCAGTTTACTATTTATAATCAGTTACACTTATAATAAAACTATACCTATAAAATAATTTAAGTATTGAATAAATAAAACACAGATTTACCAAATAACATAGTCAAAAAATAGACAAACATATGAACTTATTTTGCAACAAACCAGGAGGCAGACTCAGTAGAAAGGCAAAGCATTGTTTAAAAAAATAGCATTCCATGTTGCTAAGTTCTTTCATTATAAGTTCTACAAACCATACACAAACATAAATAAATTACAGGGAAAATATGCAATAAATTAAATCAAAACAACTAGAACAAGATAGGTGGGAATTTACCCAATTTAAGAATAAATTATGGTTTTGAAAGGATATCAGAAGTCATAAAACAAAGGTTTTATAAATTACCTCTATATACATATATAAAGTTACTGTGCTTCAGAAAGTAGCATAGATGAAATTAGAAGTTAAATATTAAAAATTTTGCAAAATTAATATAACAAAAGTATGAATAGTATTAATTTATATAAAGAGCTTTTAAAATAAGAGAATACAAGCTTGACAAAAAAGTAACAAGGCTCTATATACTTCAATATATAGCTACCCTGAATGATAAGAGATGCAATACTTCAGTTGAGGTATCATTTCTTTTGCTAATGAAATAAGACCTAAAAGTTTGTTGTGGTAATACTTAAAGAACATGTGTATTATAAGGGTGATGAGAAATGCATCCACGCAATACGTATGGAAGTACAAGTCTAGGAAGAGCGAACTTTGGGATAATAACTTTGTTAATATGTGTCAAGAGATGTAAAAAAGTTCAAATCTTTTAAACCAACTGATAGTCTACCAGTTTTGGTTAAGAAAATCAAAATCTTGAAAAAATTATTTAGAATGGCCTTCATCACAACACTATTTTTAAAACAAGCTTTTGATTTTAGAACAGGTTTAGACTTGAAGAACAGTTGCGAAGATTGCATGGAGAGTCCCTTCTCGCCCCACTCCCAGCTGCCCTGTTACTAACATCCTAAATTCGTGGTATACTTTGTCACAATGAATGAACAAATATTAATACATTACTATTGACTATTAAATCTGTACTTAATTCATATTTCCTTGGCTTTTACTTAATGCCTATGTTCTTTTCCAAGGTCCGCCCATGGTGCCAACCCATTTATTTGCCATGTCTCCTCAGGTTCCTCTGAGCTCTCATAGTTTCTCAGTCTTGCTTTTTGATGACCTGGACAGTTTTGAGACCTAACGGTCAGATATTTTGTAGCATGAAGCTCAATTTGATTTGTGTGATGTTTTCATAATGATTATAGTGGTGTGCAGGTTTTTTTGAGGAAACCAACTGAGGTGAATTGTCAGATTCACCACATCATATCAAGTATAGATAGTATCAATATGACATCACTATTGATGGCAATCTTGACCACCTGGCTGAGGTATTTTTATCTGGTTTCTCTACATTTTAGACTTTCTGCCTCTTTTATAGATTGTACTCTGGAGAGAAGTCAGTATGTGTAGCTAATACTAATAGAATGGGAAACATTACTTTCAGAAAAAAAAATTAATAATCTTAATTCCAGAAATATAAAATGGTTTAATTCTGCTATTTCTGTAGGAGAAGTCATTATATAAGTATCACAAATAACAAATTTTTTTTTGTAAAACTGTTTTGTGTCAGATAAAAATACTCATAATAGAATAAGTGAAATAGTGAAACTTATGTATATATAACAAGATATTATAAAAATAATGTTTATGATGTCAACTTAAATATCCTTCTTTTTACATCTCTGATTTTTCAAATTCTCTACAAGTAATTTTTGTTTTTATAAACTGAAATGTAGTTTTCAAAAGATAAATTAAGATTCTTTTCTCACTAAAAGAATATGTTTACCAGGTGGCCTGGACATATTTATGTTGGCTGGACAGTGTATTTGTTTCTCTGGACAGGACTGGAAGTTCACAGAACATATTTTTCTCTTCCATTTGTGATCCAATAATAACTCACGCCCAGACACACACACCCAGTCACACATACAAATGAATACACATTTTTTCTTTAGATTTGTTCACATCATACAAGTACAATATTTATGTTCATATATTATCCGATGTCATGATTTGTTATCAATTTATAGACATGAAATAAATGAGAAATCTTGCCCATTTAATATCCTTTTTTAGCTTTTTTTCCCCATCTCTGACAATACTAGCATATCATCAAGTTCAGAATCACTGGTTTGCTATCAATGTTTAAATATGTTATTATCAATCCACATATTTAATATTTACTGTCAATCCACATGCTATTGTAAGAATACAAAGAAATTTCATATTCCCAGTTTTCCCCAGTGGTAACGATATCGACTTTGATACAACCCACTGATCTTATTCAAATTTCTTTTTTATGAAATATGAAACAAATATGTCATTTGTGCATATTTAGTGATTTTGGATTTCTGTGTAGTATTCCACTGCGCGAATCTAACAAGATTTAGTTACCTATTGTATTATAGTTGCATTTCAGTTGTTTCCAGTTTTTATCCATTATATACAGCATCTGCACGTGTCATTCTTGTATGTGTCTCTTTGTGAACAAACAGAAGCATTTCTTTTGAGTGCATGCCCACAAGAGTAGCTAGTTCAGAGGACATGCAGTTGTTACTGTGAGATACGTGAATAGAGAAAGGTTGAAAATAACTTTTATTGTTAATTAATTTTTTCCTATTATAATGCTTATAATGCATGTGATTACTGTTCTTTGTTTTTAAAAGGTAATTAATGAATAAAAGTTATTCAAATCAGCCAGTTATCTGTTTTTCTTCAAGTGCAAATACAACCATTACCCACACCCATATACATATACACACACCAATCTGAAATGTATTTTTTCTCAGAATAAATCTATAAAAATAAGCAATAAAAGAATGTGTATATATAATATATAAGTATATATGTATGCTTTTATTGCTTATTAATTTATATTGCTCATATATTATATAAAATATTTTATTGCTTGATAACTATTTGTAGTGATACCTATATGTGCATATAATAATTGTGAGCTTAAAATAAACTGGGACTAAGGATCATAGTAAAGATTTACTGGACCAGGATTTAATTATTCTCAAGGTGTGGTTCTCCCACGCATATCTGGCAACAAAGAGCGTGAGGATTAAAAAGAGAACTAAGTAGTGAAGAGATAATGGGTCATAGTTGTCTTAATTACCTGCCATTGCTGGTCTTGGTTCTCTAAAAGAGAACACAGATGGAAAAGTAATTAATGCATAAACTAATTAGTTATCTAATTTGCCAATTGTACATGATAAATAAAACAGATTGCAGGAAATAATCAGCAGGTTGAAGTAAGGTGAGGTCAGCAGGGTGAGATGAAGTGATACTTATGGCTGGGTTGGCAATAAACCCTAATACAAATTATGCATTTCTTTGAATATTATTTTATCAAGCAGGCAACAGAAAGAAAGAAATATTGTGGTGGTTGATTTAAAGATAAAAATGTAACCAAAGGTGTTTTAGACTGTGTCATTTTGGCAACAAATTTAATTTAGTGTAAATAATTACTATGCATAAACCCATTCATGAAAGAATCTATTCGATCTGCCAATGTAAAAGCAGCTACTGACTTTTTATAGAATGGCAAACAAATTTTCAACACTAATTCGTTAATATAAAAATAGAATTCTTTGAGCTGTATCTTCTCTTTGGAATCTTTTAGTCTAAATTTATTTTGATGAGAAAAGATTTATTCCATGACTACTGGGCATGAGGCAGTGTGCTAATGCTGGAAATGGGATTTTTATACTTTCCTAAAAAATCTAAAAAACCTAAAATAAATTAAAGCGTGGGCTAAATAGCACCTTCCTTTTGAGGTTGATACAGAAATTTGAGCTGCTGGGTTCTTCTTCATATTTAAGTGAGGAAAGTTAGGAAATGTGGAAAAAATATCAGAATAATGGACAACTAAAAGATGATACTTCCTATGAAGTGTGCACAGTTAAATGAATATTAAAGACATAAAAGATATTAAACATTTTGCAGTCAGTTTTTCATCTCATTTCTCATTGTAAGGAATGCTGGACCATTGAGCAATTTAATGTTACAAACATTAAATTAGATGGTTCAAAGACCTACTTCCTTGTATTTCTACTCCATCAATAACATCTCTTATTGATCAATTAGCATATGTAATGGAGAATTTTACTGAGAAAGTTACATGTGATCTGAGGTATTAAATGCAAATGAATAGCTGTGAAGAAAGAAAATTTAGAAAATTATATACTATATAATCATGAAAATGGATGAAATAGATTGGATAATTGGCAAGATACACATCATATAACATAAAGTATATTACATGCAACCCATTTTATATAAACACATAGCTATATAAAAAGCTCTGGATATTTATAGTGAAGTTCAGGATATAATATGTTGACTTCTAGACCAGCAACTTTTCATATATATATATATTAGAGATAGCATATGTCACTAATAGTGTGGAAGAGTTTTCAGAGAATGAACAGGGACATTTTTTCAATTGAAAAGAATGTGAATCAATTTTCCTGTTTTCTACTGTGTTTAAGTTCACTTTTTTATCTCTGACTCTGCTCTTCCTTCTGTTCTCTCTCTCCTCAGTTTGCTTTCTTTCCTTTCTCTCTCTGCCTCCCTCCTTACTTTTCTCTTTACCTGTCCCTCTTTTTCCTACCCTTTCATTCTTCTTGCCTTCCCATTCCCTGTGGCCAGTAAAAAGATATTAGAAGCAGATTTATCAAGAGGGTAAAGTTTTTGGCTCTACATAGAACAAACTTTTCTACAAATCCCATAAATCCATTTGGTGATCACAATATTTTGAGAAAAATCTATAGAACATAATGATATAGTGAAGTTATTTTTCAAGAATGAGATGGTTGATTCTGACTTTTTTTTTTTTTTTTTTTGAGGAAAAATATTCATTATGTGGGACTATTTGGTTCATTGCAGGACCAGTATCCTTGACCTTTAGACCTATATGCCAGCAACCCCCTCAATTCTTGTGGCAACGTAAAAAGCACCACACCTTTAAAAATAGCACAGAGCAGGGTGATTGTATGCCTTATTGAAAATCACTGGAGCTTTAAAAAATAAAAGTTTTTGATTTGTGTTCAGATTTTACCACTCAATAGACATTAAAATAACGTTTTTAACTACAAAAAAGCTCATCTTCACAGAGTTCTCATAAAGTTAAATGTAACAATGTGTAAAATAATTCTTTCCCAAAGGATTATAAAAATATGAGATGCAATTCTTAATCACCTAAACTTTGAATATAACTATATATATATATATATATATATATATATATATATATATATATATGTAGTCAAAGTAATGCTGAAGAAATTGTGATCTTCAGTTTTCTTCTAGAGAACTCTTTTGAAGGAATCCATCATATTCTTTAGAAAAAATTTAATTCTGTGGTTTCCAACAGCATCCGTTGGAGCCCAGAGCCCAGATTTTCTCTGAAATGTAAAAGCAGAAGTAGACCAGATATCTAAGCTCTGTGCTTCTCAATTCTGCTTAAAAAAGAACAGTCCTGCTACATTCTTTTTTAATAGTGTACTTTTCTTGTCTTTGAACAAAATTTTTATAGCTTAAAATATTCTAATATATTTATAGAGCATATGTTTCACATCGTTTTAGTTTTTGATTATAGTACAGGCTAATTATAAAAATAGTCAGGCTCTAATTTTATTTTATATATGTCAGAACATCCTCCATTAACCCAAGATTAAAAATAATCACTACTGAAATTTGGCCTGTATTCTTCCAGAGACTTTCACATGGATATGTGCTTATATAAAAGGGATTGCACACTATATACTTTATGGTATAAAATATATATCTTGCTACATCACTTAATAGTCTATTTCATCCATTTCCATTTCTATATAGTATATAATTTTCTAATTTTTGCATCAATTTTATTTAAACTTCATACCTCATAGTACATATGATGTGCACAGTACTTTGTATATTAATTGATCAACAAAAGACAGTAGTGGCATAAAAAGACAAAGAACCATTCTTTGTGAGTCATCTAAATTGGTCAAGAACAAGGCACAGGTAGACACACTTGGCCACCTCGCGCAACCACAGAGAGAACTACATCGAAAGCTCAAAATAAATAACAACCACAACTGTCAGAAAATTGAACTGTATGGAAGTCTGACAATCAAGGATTTAAAGAAGCCACATTCACTCAAGACAGGAATGAGGAGCGGAGTCCCTGAGATGTGGAGACAGGCAGAGAGGTAAGGAGACACAGTGTGCTATGGAGGGGTGGCGACAGCAAAACAGGAAGTCCCACATTTATGTGTGGTGAATAAAAATTAGAAGGGATACATTGGGAGCGAGCAATTTCAGCACCAGGCCAGACCACTCAGTCCAGAGTTCCAGTTCTGGGAAGGTAAATCCTTATAACTTCTGTCTGTAAAGACCAGTGGGGGTTGGGGCAGCAGAAGAAACTACTGGATTTTCAGCAAACTCCACTTAAAGGCCTATGTGGTCTTAGAACATATATACACAAACATACCCACTCAGATTCAGCACCAGGGCAACAATGGGAATGGTGCCAGTGGCATATGGGAAGTGGGTGGAATGATTGAAAATGGGGCAACTGCTAGGATAACCTCCAGAAGCCAGGCAGTGGAACTGTTTCTTTTCCAAGCCTTCCCATCACAAAGAACCACACAGTGGTAAAACAGGTTGCCCCACCTTGGTGAATATCCAAGGCTCCACCCCATACAACTTAACAGGTATGCTAAGACAGGGAGTCAAAGCAGCTCTACCTATTACTACACAGAAACAAACACAAGGGAGCTACCAAATTGAGGAGGCAAAGAAATATGGCCCAAATGAAAGAACAGAATAAAACCTCAGAAAAAGAACTAAATAAAACAGATAGCCAACCTATCACATTCAGAGTTCAAAATGCTGGTGATAAAGATGCTCAGAGAAATCATTGAGTATGGCAAAGCATAAAGGAAAAAATGAAGGCTATGCTAAATGAAATTAAGAAAAATCCACAGGAAACCAACAGCAAAGGGAAGGAAGTCAGGGTTCATACCAACAATTTGGAACATAGGAATAAATAAACATTTAACAAGAACAGAATGAAGAAACAAGAATTCAAAAAAATGAGAAGAGAGTAAGAAGACTCTGGGACATTTCCAAAAGTATCAATATCTGAATCATAGGGATGCCAAAAGTAGAAGAGGTAGACCAAGAAATTGAATACTTATTTGAAAAAAATAATAAAAGAGAACTTTCCTAATTTGGTGAAGGAAATAAACATACAAGTCCAGGAAGAAAAGAGTCCCAAACAAGTTGGATCCAAAAAAGACCATACCAAGACACATCATAATTAAAATGTCAAAGGTTAAAAATAAAGAGAGAATCTTAAAAGCAGCAAGAGAATAGCAGAGGGTTACTTACAAAAGAATTTCCATAAAATTATCAGCAGATTTCTCAAAAGAAACTTTATAGGCAAGAATGGGCTGGTAAGAAGTATCCAAAGTGATGAAAAGCAAGGACCTACAACCAAGATTACTCTATCCAGCAAAACTATAATTTAGAATGGAAGGGCAGATAAAGTGCTTCCCAAACAAACAAAGCTAAAAGAGCTCATCATCACCAATCTATTATTAAATGTTAAAGATATTTATTTAAGAAAAATAAGATCAAGACTATGAATATTAAAATAGTAACAAATTCACAACTATCAACAACTGAATCTAAAAAACAAAATTACTAAACAACCAGAACAGGAACAGAATCACAGATATGGAGATCAGTTGGAGAGTTATCACCTGGGAGGGAGAAGGGTAGAATGGGGGAAAAGGTACAAGGATTAAGAAGCATAATTGGTAGGTACAACAAAGACAGGGGGATATTAAGAATAGTGTAGGAAATGGAGAAGCCAAAGAATTTGTATGCAAGACCCATGAACATGTACTAAGGGAGGGGGGATTGCTGGAGGGAAGGGGGGTACTGGGTGGAGGAGGTCAGATGGGGAAAGTTGGGACAATTGTAATAGAATAATCGATAAAATATATTTAAAAAAAGATTTGTGCATTCACTGTATATAAATTACACCTCAATAAAAAGTCCTCCTGAAAAGTATAGTTCTTAAGCATTACTTTATTTAACATGATAAGTGCTAATATAGCAATCAATTCTCCAAGATTATGATATAATGAAATTATAGACAGAATTATGTTATAGTCTAACTGTTACTATTCTGCTTTGTAATATTTGTTAAATTAAATTGCATTATTTGTTAAATTGTTATAAACACTTTTGACTCAAAAAGCATATAAGATTCTTCCTAATGTTATCCAGCCAATACACTCTCTCCTATTTAAAAAAAAAAAAAAAAGAAATGTTTATGTGAAAAAGTTAAGAAAATTACAGCTATTGAGCAGTTTGTTTTGACTAATAATAGAAAACCTATATGAGCAAGACATTTTATATTCCCAGAGTGACTTCACATACATGATCTGGTTCAGTCTTCAAAACGGCCCTGTGTGCTTTGTAGAGTGAATAAAGCTGCTCATTTTACAAATGAGGAAACTGAGATTATAAAAGAAGGTGGAAGTGGCATATATGGGAACATACCTCAGATATTTAAATTCTTCCATTGAATACCTAATATATCAGTATAATCATTAAAAAAATAACTACTTTTTTTTGAGATTGGTGACTAACAACGAATATCCAGAAATTATAATTTTTAAAGCCCCATATATGATCAAAATCAATTAACTGCTTCCAAAATTATTTTTTAATATCACAAACAATGGCAAACATATCTGCATACACATCATATTTAGAGTATGCCGTTCAAAAGGGTACCTCAGCTGTAACAAAATAATGCAACTGTTTAACATGTTTATGCAATTAAAATGGTTCTATAAATATGTTAAACACTCATATGTAGTATATGAGTATGTTTTAATTCTTAAAACAACCATATGAGAGAGTTAATATTATGTTTCATAATTTACAGATGAGGTCCAAGGTCATTAAGTTAATAAAGAAGTGCCTGTCTAATTCCGAAATCATAAAACCAACCCAATTCTATGCTGCTGCTCAATAGCAAAGCATTGCAAATCATTGATAGAGTTAATTCTAAAATAGAGCCAGTCACCTAGATCTGCAGGAAAATCTTAGAATTGAAGTTCTAGTTTGGTAGTTTGCTATTTTTATTAGAGCAAAAGAAAGATAGAGAAAGAAAATGAAACAAAATTTTTAAAAAATGAGTGTTTTTATCAATCCTGTCACAAAAGTTTATTTAGTATTTTCTTTGTGCTAAGCGTCTTAGTAATGCAAATATTGCTCTAAAGAGAATCCTGTCCCCAAGTAGCGATGTCTTATACATGATGTTGAAGTTCTAACAGTTGCGGTCACTGACCACCCATGCTCTCTCTCTGTGAGTGTGCTGTTTTCAGTTTCCCAGACCTCCGAGTGAGGAGGGTGGTATACTCACCTTAGGGCTCTGAGTCTGTGTTTTGGATAGCCGTACATGGACTGCAGTAAGTGCACTATTCCATTCTTTTTTATTATTTTGTAGTGGAAAGCATTCTTTTAAAATCTAGTCTATTTCACTTGTATTTCTTTAAAACCTATTCCATTCTCCTCATTTTCTTTAACATTCTTCTTCAACATGCATTTCACTGTTAGAAAGTTGATTCAGAGACAGGCATGTTTAGCCTCATAGGAAACTTCTCATTTAATAGAGGACCAAAAAAAAAAAGCCAGACATTTTCTCTCGTTTTTCATGAGTGGACTACAGGACCTTCTGGGGAATATTTCTTGAAATGCCAAACCAGATGTTGTAAAATGTCTTCTACCCTGTGCTAAAATCTTTTCTCCTAAAACCTGTTAAACTTTAATAGCAGAAATATATCATATTAACATCCAGACTGCTACATTAAAGTAACATTACTGTTCTTGAGTTACACCCTCCATGATCCAGTAAATTTTGAGAAGGAGGTTCTACTCTGGATTTGAACATCAACACACAGTGTTTAAGGTTTACAAAGGTGGACACTCAACACAGGAAATAATTTATATTAACCAGTAGGCACTGACAGATTAGGTCCTATATGTTTCAACAATTGTCAGAGATATTTATTGAGAACCCATTGTGTGTAGATTGGTGAACTTCATGCTCTGTGGGGGCACACAAAATAAAATAGATGGTGGGGACCTTTATCCTAAGAAACTTAAGAGTTTTTGAAAGAATCCATAAATCAAGTTGAAGATTATATTAGGTGACTCTTAACATTTTTCCCAGCTCTAAACGCATAATAGTCTTTTATAGTGTCCTCCTTTCATATATTTTAATTCCACTTGACAAAAAAGGATTTGAAGTAATTTATCATAAAGACTCATTTATTCAGTCTAGGAGACTTAAAAATAACTGGGTAATTGTAACAGGAAGCTGGATAAGATGGTTACTTACTTTGAGCATTAAATTATTCTTGCTTTTATTTATGGGAGTGATACCTGAATGTCTTAACATTCTGCACTTGGACAGGAAGAAGAAAAAGAAAGAACCGCTCTCTGAAATTCTCCCAACAAAGACCAGCTTGATTGCAGTTTTGAGAAAGAAACTAGAGATTTATGCAATTCTGTGCAACTTGATTCCTACTTAAATCAGGAGAAAATTTATTTTCTACAGTTGAAAAAAAATCCTTGTAAATTTCTTAATAGAGGAGGGAAACAGAATAAATTATACTCATTCGTGACTGTAGAGTGTCTGCAGTAACAGAACAAATGACTAGGAGACAGGCGGGCTAGAAGTGTCATCAAATTGAATTTGCTTAGAAAGTAGTTTTATCTCAATTATTCCTTACAGATTAATCGGCTGAGTAAGATTTATAAAGATACAATTTTCAAGCTTTGCAAGATGCCGATAAAACAAACATTTTCCATATCAAGTGCCATCATCAGGATTGTTGGGGGAAGGCTGACTTTCTAAAGGATAGTGTAGATCCTGGTGGTGGGGCTGGAGGGGAAAGCCAACATGTGTCCCCCGACTGCCCAACAGCCGTGGCTCCATCACCATTGAAATCTTTCTCCACTCAGATAAAGAGAAGTATTTTAGTCCTTCAGAGAAGACACTTTATTTGGCACTGAATTATATATGTAATTTGTAGATGGACATTAATTTATGGCACTCTGAGAGACATAATAGAAAATTTCTTCAACAGCAATTTTGCGAATGATATAAATGCAATTTTTATATGACTGCTTTTATTTTCTTTTTGCGAGCTTCAAAAAGTGTTAAGGGTAAGAAAACAAATTGTATTTCAGCTAAACAGTATATCTGTATTCCTTTTAAGTGTGAAAAGGAGTTTAGAACATACAGAGAAATAAGTTCTTAAGAAGTCCAGTTATCTGTCCATTTAAGTATTTATAGGGTCAACTTGAATAGTATTAGGTATATGTGCCACTTCATGGGAAAAGCGTTCCTGACGCACCTTCTCATCTGAACTTATTTTACTGACACATTGATCTCTGAGGAAAGTTTCACTCTTTTTATCTTTCAGATGCAAAGTTACAGGTTCAGAGAGGTTAAGTAGCTTGACCTCGGTCAGATTGTATCATGAATTGTGTCCCATTTTCACTCCAAACCCACAGGACTTCAAAACCAGGCACTTTTCTGCTGCAGAGTACCTCATCTTGGTGACAAAATGGTTTCTCCTTTTAGGTCTCCTGTGACACCTGCCTTTCAATAGCATACTGATCTTATGGATTTAGTCCCTCGTTATAGATCATAAACCCTATTGATATCAGACTACATGTTACTGTCATGCACTTTTCCCTATAGTTTCTACTTTAATACATGGATCAGATAATATAGTTGTTGTTTACTAAAGAATCTTCCGTCTTTGCCCATTTTAGACAATCCAGATGTGATTTTTCTAAGGGAGACTTGTAAATATTTATTGGTTGAAAACAGATTTAGACAGAAATTGTACAGGAACAGTTAAATATCAATGTGTTAATCAGTTTCAACTTACAGTAGTTGAAATTAGTCATGTTAGTGGTGAAGGAAGAGCTTCATGAAATAAATACATGACATGCCAGGCTCTGAGTAAGTGGATGAGAATGGATTGCTGGGGGATGTGGGAATTAAATCTGATGACTGCAAATTCAGGCCTGACATTATGGAAAGACTAACTTTTTTCTTTTTTAGAAAAAGGCAGGAATCTTTCACAAAGCATACTTTGACAATCAGCAGATATCAGACCATCAGCAAAGATTAGGATGGTTACAATTGACTGAATACCCTCTGTATCTCAGACACTGAGGGATGCCCTTTGACATTTTTTTTTTTGTTTATCCCTCAAAACAACCCATTTTACAAATGAAAAAAATTAAGGTTAGAGTCTACAGTTTTCTGTCTAAATTTCAATAATTAATAAATAGTAGAGGCAGGGTTTAAAACTAGGTCCATTTGACTTAAAAATACAAGCTCATGCCTTGGAAATTATTGTTGTGCTGTAAGCTATAAATGAGAATGTTAGCTATGCAGCACTGTCTGGACTTGAATTTCAGCTCCCCTCTTCCAACCTGTGTGACCTTCCAACTCTCAAAGCTTCAGTTTTCTCATTTCACAAATTGGAAACATTGGGAAGATTAAAACGAGTATATATATATAGAGAGAGAGAGAGAGAAGGAAAACTCTGATTCCAAAAAACCTCCGCTGCCTTGCGGCATACCTCTTCAGGGGAAAGGCTAGGGGAGTAAACCCCGACAGAAAATCCGGAGCCGGAGTCCCTAAGGCGGTTTGACATTGTAGTCAACACCGGCAACTCCTGCGGCGCACCTGAAGCCAAGCTGTATTGACTCCGTCTTTCCCTTGGACCCTTCAGCTGCGAAGAGAGGGGGGGTCTGCTGCTTGGGCAACAGCAGACCCTCCATATCACCCTGCCCAGGCTCTGTAGCTTCAGCTTCACTGGAGAGGACACTCCAGCGACATCGCAAGATGTCGATTCAACACGGGAGGAGACAGATACCGTGTCACTCCCGAGTCGGACTGCACAGCCATTCTCGGCGGTGCAGATAGACTCTTAAGAAGCTACACCATCGTCTCTCGAGACGGACGGCTGCTGACGACGAGGATATATATATATATATATATATATATATATATATATATACTTCCTTACACATAGTGATCAATAAATATAATAAATACTACTTACGATGATGATGATGATTGTGAGAAACACTCACAATAAAAACCAGGACACAGGACTTGAGCAGCAAAGCAAGGTGTCTATTTACGAGTCTGCAGAGTCGGACGCACCCTCAGCCAGGAGAATGTGCGCACCAAGTAGACAAAGAAAACTGGTTTTATAGTAATGCAATTAGCTCCCCCCCCAACGTGATTAGCTCCCCCTCTTTAACGCAATTAGCTCCCCTATGGGTCTCCTTCTCCCTGTTTCTCCATTACTGGTTACTCTGGAGTTACAATCTAACGCGATTATCTAAATGCCCCTTTTGTGATTTGTAAATATGCTAATGTTGTCAACTCCCTTCTCAGAGATCCTCTAATTACATTTGCCCTTTGTTACTAATGATTTTCTACTGGTTTGGGAGTCACTTTTTCCTTGTTTCTTACATGATGATGATCTTGCTTATGAAATGGATAATGTTGATCTTATAAACTATATACTAATATTTTTGTTCATAGTATTTTGCACAAAGTTTGAACTAATTTTTATTTTTTGTTTTTGCATAGAACAGGGTTAAGCTGAGTAATTATATGGTCAATAGATACTTTCTAAATGAACACTGCAATGATGTAAGAAAGTTAAGAATCTTATTTGTATCTTAGTCTCATTTCTCTAGACAATCATGTCCATAGTTTGGGAACATGCCCATAAGTTCATTTTAAGTAGAAGTGCCATGAATGCCATTATCTAATTTTTGAAGGAAACATTTCTAGATGCTTTAAGATTAGAATAATTGCTATAACACCTCACTTTGGCTAGGAGCATAGATACTTCTTGAGTTTCTTGAAGAAAAAAAATCAGTAAGTGGTTTATTGAATTTTATGGAGAAACTGTACCTTCATATATTTATTAGGAAAATGAAGAGTAGTTTGGGGAGATGAGATACAGAGGAAGAAAGGATAATTTATGAAATATTTTCAGAAAGTTCTTTTGGAAGATCTATCTGGAATAATTTTGTTCTTACTCCTTCTTGATCTTTGTTAATAACTTTTCTTATCCTTATTTAACCTCATTAAAACCACCAGCTTCATAATTCCTCTGATGAGAAGACCTTGAATTTTGTTTTGGGAATAAAAACAATAAAAAATATTAAGGTAAAAACAGAGCATTTTTCCAGTTAATTTGACATTAAACACTCCCTCTTCCAAGTGCTGAAGGGATTTTGAAAGGACCCCGTGGACTGACCCTTGACTAATTGTAGTGCTAACAGGGGAACTCTTATAAAGTCGATAACAAATGGCCAATTGCTGGAAATAAGGACAGTTTTTTAGTATGTGTGTTGTTCTCAGTGTCATTCTCTTTTCCCTGAAGAATTCTCCAGATGTCTGAATGCTGTGTATGCTGGCTAAAGGCCAGTTTTCGTGAGCAAACCTACTTTTTCTTCTTCCCATCTCCCCTCCATTATTTTCTATCCCTTCATTCCTCACCACCACCACCACCTCCCTTCCTTCTCCCTTCCCCCTTTTCATTAATAAATACTGTGAGGCCTTACTTTATCCATGGCATCAGTAGATAGGTTTCAGGTAAACAAAGATTAATGTGACCTTTTTCTGTCCTCATTGGCCTTATTGTCTGAACAGGAAGATAAACAATTAAGCAAGTAGGTAGAAGGGAAAGATCAGAATACAATCCCTAAAAAAAGTTATCCTAGAGGCAAATGACATTCCAGAGAAAGGCAAGAGACAAGATAAATCCCCTTACATGTTGACAGATATGCCAGACAGTTTACTATAAGAATGTGCAAACTGAGCCAAGTTGCTATTGCATCACATTCAGTTTTATATTTTCATCTTGTTTTCCTGGGGTCATGGAGTAAGCAAATTGGTATTAAATGTAATAGCAGTAGGTTATCCTCCTTTTGAGCTCTGTGCTCATTGTATTCGACCTCTGCATGACATTTGACACAGGTAATCACTGACGCCACCTCAAAACACTTTTATTATTGGCTTCCAGGAAACCACACTTTCTTATTTCAATGTTATCTTACTCTTAATCAACGTATTTTGGGGGACCCACCTCATCTCTCTTACGTCTTACGTTTTAAAAACCCTATTTTTCTATCTACTTTCTATGACATCTATGCCACCTTGGTGTTTTCTCCAGGTTCAAAGCTAAATTTCCCTGATATGGCTAGTCCAGAATTCTTATTTAAAATCTCCTGTTCTTGTTTTATTTTTCCTCAGAAGCTTAAATATTTTCTAACACACTACAAAGAAATTATTTTGTTTAATTTTTATCTCTTCTTCATTAAATGTCAGCTTTACAGAAATGGTGCTTTTTGTTACTTTTTTGCTATATCTTATGGGGCTTAGAATAATGTATATTTAGAGCAGGAATTCAATAATAATTTTATTCATTTGGAGATTATATAAAAAAGAGAATCAGAATTCTTCAAGATACAGAGATGTCATTCCATTCTAGTTTTATAAGTCTAAGAGTTGAAGAAGGTCAACCACCTTACAAGGGTAATTAGTGTAATTCATATTCACAGCTGCCAGGATAAATGTAAAATTCAGAAATTTTCTTAGATTCCTCTAAATCACTTTATTGTCTAACAAAAAGTTGTTTTAGGGAACAGCTTCTTATGCTTTTACCAGTGTTTGCTAGATTTCCTCCATTTCCTTTTCTGTGTGTTCATTTATTTCACATTTAGGAGTTACCATATGTTTAATCCACAGTAACACTCCAGAATGTGAACAAAGACAGCAGATATCTATGCACCTCACAGTGGCAAAACTTTATGTTGCTTGGCTACTGTGATGGTATATGATACGTAAGATGATGATTTATTCAGAATGGAATGTGTGAACATGAGTAATGCCCTCTATGTTGGTCCAGTATTTTCTGAGCTCACGTTTTTCTCTAAGGACCTCTGTTAGCCACGATGTAACCCCTTTGTGTGCACAGTGAATACAGGGACCCTGATGCTGGCAGTTCATAATTTAACCAGTGGGATTCCAGGTTGACTTGCAACTGGCAACCGAGCAGAACAGAATAGCTCTGTCGGGCCAGATGTGAGTGCTGTGCCTATTTTTTTTTTTTTTTTTGCTTGTTTTCCTTTCTTATTTACTTTGCTTTTTATAAGAATTATTATTATTAGTCACCCACCTGAAGTCTAGAGAGAACTACAAATGAGTTTTCATACTCAACCATGAAAAATATGTAAGACTGATAAAGTGGTCCAAATAATCATATTCAGAATCCAGGGCTTTAAATTGCCTCTTGAGTATCCTTCCCCACCCATTTCTGAAAGAAAAATCAAAACCAACAAACACTTGAATAAAGAAAGTGACTCTATACCTTTGTGCTGTTACTTTCTTGTTTTTTAATGGCAAGTCTGTAACCAAACGCATCTGGCTACCTGCCTCTGCAAAAGCCAGTACTGGAGAGGCAGGTACTAATGTAAAGGAAAGAGATTTATTTGCAGATGCTGGCCATGTGGAAGTAGGAGGATGTTTGTCTGAAAGCCCATCTCCCTGGAAAGATGAGGGACTCATGTCTCAAAACCCATCTGCACATCTCAATGGAGGCAGAGGTTTTTATAAGGAGGGAGAGGGAAACAGAACAAAGACATCAAGGGAGAGCGTTGAAAGGTTCTCTATGTGCAGACAAACACAGTCCATTCCGATAAGACAGGTGATGGTCCAGTGTGCGTCACCCTGGTTTAGTCACCCTGCCTTCACATCATCATCCATACTTCATGTCATCTTGGCTCCAAAGTCATAGGTCAGCAAATCTGAAGCTGCCATACCTGAAGGTTGGAGTCTGTATCTTTTGAAGTTAGTTCCTAGGATTCTTATGCAAACATGCTGATTATCTATAAGCTCCATATTGGTTAGAGTCAGCACTTACAGAAACAATGTCAAAAGAATGGTGGGGTGGGTTACAATTTCCCACGTTATAATTTGCCATTTTTACAAGTCTAAAGTTCCTCATGATGTTGTCTATACCATTTTCTTGGAAGAATTTTTTTTAAATGATGCACATAAAAAGATCATAAATGTACTCCACTATGGCTAAATTTTGGAACCATATTTTACACTAACAATCAGAGAGTTATCTTTTGGTAAATGATGGTTAAAAAAGCAAATCCTTAAATAATTATCATTGGAAAATAGGAAATTAATCGCCACATCATGACTACTGATAATTAAGTGGAAATGGAGTGAACAAAGATAGAGAAATAATTGCAATCTCTGGGCTCTTTCATACTTGAAACTCACTCTAAGACAGAAACCTCTTCAAATAGCCTTCTTAAAAGTTTTATTATATTATGAAGTTCATCTTTTGAAACAGTTAATAATATAACTTAACATATAAAACCTTTTATTGTGTTCTCTTCTACACATTTAATTGGATCTATAGCTTCTATTCCACCAAGCGTAAATATTCATCTAATTGTGCTGCCTTGCCCTGGTCAGGTGGTTCACTTTGTTGGAACATCATCATATACATGAAAAGGTCATGGCTTCAATTAATGGTCACAGCACATTCCTAAGTTTTGGGTTTGACCCCCCTTTGGGGTGTATACAGGAGGCAGCAGACCCTTGTTTCTCACATCAATGTCTCTCTCTCTCTCCAAAATCAATAAAAACATATCAACAATATTAAATATATATGGTACTGTCTTTACTGCTACTATTTTACACTATCTTAAACATTTGAGTTTTTGAGACTAATACTTTACTCAAAACAGAAAGCCTTTGGTTTCCTATTCAATTACACTTTTAATCTATTCCATCTAATACTTGCTCAACAACTCATATGTTACTTTGATAATCTGACATAAATTCTCTTATTTAAAAAAATTAACACCAACTGGGAATAACGATTAGAAGTGTCCCTGCCAATTATAACCCTGAAGAAAGGAAACAAAGAACTTTCAAGAATAAAATATTTTACATCCATTTTCCTATTCAGGGAAAGTTTTCTTAGCCTAATCATATTGCTTTTGCTCTTGCTTTCCACCAGAAATCCTTTTCCCTACTTCCACCTCCCAGGGTAGAGTTTATCGCATTTACTACCTTGTTAAATATTTCCTTCCTAGATTATATGGTTCCTAGTTTAATGTCATGGACCATAATAAATATTGAACTTGGCTTTCTAGGCTTACAACACATGCATTAATACTATGTCTAATTCAGCTGATGGCCAGGTCTAGGGAAAAAAGTAGAACTTGAATACATGGTTTCCTCTATATTAAGACATTGTCTTTTAGATACCTTCCTCTTGATAAGTCTTTCTGGAAAAAAAAAATGAAACACTACTACATTGAAAGTACACAGTGATATAATATATATTCTGATTCCAGAAAGTTTTAAATTGAGAAACATTTTTTAAAATAAAGGAATACAGTAACTGCTGTTGATAAATCTTGATTATTTGTACAACATCGGAGTTGATGAAATATTTTTGCTTTTATTCTTTTCTCATTTCTTTATTTCTTTATGTCATTTTTTTCTTTTCCATAACTGAACTCCTAATGACATTTAGGAAACCAAACTTGACTGAAGCTCACTCCTACAATGTTTATATATCGCAGAAAAATTAAAAAATTAAGATTAATTGCTCTCTCTCTCTCTCTCTTTTTTATCCTCACCTGAGGACATGTTTGTCGTGGCCTTTTAGACAGAGAGGAAGGAAAAGAGTGAAGCATCGATGTGAGGGAGAATTATCAACTGGCTACCTCCTGTGCTCGCCAGGACCATGGACCGTATGCAACTGACTGGGGATTGAAACAGCACCCTAGGCACATGGCTTGACTGGGAATTAAACCTGCAACCCTTCGGTTATGGGACAGTGCTCCAATCATCTGGGCCACATGACAGTGCCATTGCTCCCTCTTAAACACCATTCTCAGGCACGAAGCCATCATAGGTGATGAAAAATAAAAGAAGAAAGATAAAATCACCTTTTAGGGTCTGAGGTGAAGGTTATCCACCTTAGAACGTATGAACTGGAGCATACCTTGAAAAGAACATTTATGTGACCTTTGGGATTTATGATCTACCAGTACATTAAAAATAACTGGCTGTGAGAATTCACAAGAGGTCACTGGTATCGTTCCCACTGGGTGAGCTCATGTTATCTAGGCCACACATTTTATTGAAAAAAATCACTGATAGCTGATGGAAAGCATTGCATTCTGATAGAAAAATAAAACCAAATAGCATGAAATAAATCCTTCTGGAAAAGCTGTGGACAACAGTGTGATGATTGTGAGGGAGAGTGAGGAGGTATAAGGTGGACAAATGATAATGGAAAAATGCAATAAAAAGAAATCTTAAATATCTGATGAGTACAGAGAAAGGTAATATAATTTTTAGAATCAGGTAGACGAGTTCATTCAAGTAAGTGCTAAAAAACGGACATTGAAGATATAGTTTTCTTCTCAAAGCCAATGAGTAAGCCAAGGAAATTGCAACAGAAAAACAAAAAAGAATCTCAAGAGAACAGGTTAATATGTAGTGTCTTCAAGTGAATTTTGAAGTTCTTTGAATGGCATAACCACTAAGAAAATGTATATCTACATGTGCAAATTATACTTGGTATAACTCACTTTCACATTCATAATGTATTCTATTACCACATGATTGATTGTTACCTGGCTTTATTTCTTTATTTCATGACAGGTGCAGGAATTAATATAGATATGGATACAGATGTATATATAATGAAAAAGCTACAAAAATTGGTCTGTAAAATCTTTCTTTGCTCATTGGCCTCACCGAATATCCACATTTCCCACACTGCATGCGTGAATAATGTCCTGGGGATATTTTCACCATGAATTAAATATCAATCTTTTAAAACCTTGTTGATGAATAACAATGTGTTGTATTGAGCACAGTAAATGTTTCTGGCTATAGCTCAAAAAATAGATTGACATTCTTATGGGCAAAAGAAAAAAGAAAGAATAGATCTTCCTTACTCTGGTTAAAATCCAAATCCAGTCTGTATAAAGATTCAGTCTGTCAAGAGTGCTGGCTCCCAGGCATGGAGGTTGTGCTTTCACAAAATATATTGTTTTTAGGTTGCTCAGGCCCAGAAAAGAAATTTCCAGGAGGATGTTCCTTTTGCTATTTCTCCCTGAACTCCAGAAAGCTTAATCTTTGTACTTTCTCTGAGAGGGAAGGGAAGAGGGTCTGACTCATTACTGAATTCACATCCTCTTGGTTTCATGGGATGCATACAGGGTGCTGTGTTCACATAAGCAGAGCATGTGCTAATGCTATCACATTTTGTCTTTGCAAGTTTAGTCACCATCAGGAGAGAAACAGGCTACACTGAATGTTAAAGGAAAGTCTAAGATTAGGTTTGTTTGTTTGTTTATTTGTTTGTTTCTCTTGGTTTCCTACATCATGAATAGGCATCCTCTGCATTAGAAATCTAGATATTTTCTACAGAGAACAGACTGATGGTTGGCAGAGGGGAAGGGATTTCGGGGACTGGGGGACAGAGGTGAAGGGATTGAGAAGTACAGATTGGTGGTTACAAAATAGTCATGGGCATGTAAAGTACAGTGTAGGAATTAATAGCCAATAATACTGTGATAACTAGTATGCTGTCAGGTGGAAGGAATATCAGGGGCAACACTTTGTGAAGGCCATGATTGTCCAATGATTGTCTAACCACCGTGCTGTACACTTGAAACTAAGACAAAATAATATGGAATATAAACTGTCATTGAAAAAAATATTTTATAAATTAAAAATGAAACCTAGCCCTGTTCTGGGTGGCTCAGTTGGCTGGAGAATCATCCCATACACCAAGAAGTTTTAGGGTGAATTTACCATCAGGGCGCATAGCTGGGATGCAGGTTGGATCCCTGGTTGGGGTGCTTGTGGGAGGCAACCCATCGATGTTTCCCTATCACATTGATGCCTCTCTCTCTCTCTCTCTCTCTCTCTCTCTCTCTCTCTCTCTCTCTCTCTCTCTCTCTCTCTTTCTCTCTCTCTCTTCATCTTCTCTCTTTAAAAGTCAATAATAAAAGAACTCTTCAAGTGAAGATGAAAAATATTAGAAAAAAATAAAAAATAAATCAAACGAAACCTAGACCATTTCTAATTAAGGAAGAGTTTTAATAACTTTACAAGAGCACGGGGAGAAAAGCAGCTGTATGGGTGTGCGTAATTATTCTGCCTGCAGTGCCATCCCGGAGGCTGCCAAGTGGCACGCCCTCGTGAGAGGAAGTGAGCACAAGGCATGGAATGCGGTGAGAGCCGCGGTGAGCACCGCGTCAAAGGAAAGCCAGGAGCGCGGCTGAAACTTGTAGGCAGAACATCGCAGGGAAACAGCAACTGTTTATGCAGATGTGCTTTCCTTTGTAAACCTTTGTGTGACTCCGACGCGAAGCCTTATCTTTAGAAGTAGCAGTCAGAACTCAGGGATCCTGAGTTCCCGAAAGGCATATTCCTTCATTGTTTCTATGTAGATCCGCTGGCATTGGCATTTTTGATGATCAGTCTAATACAGTGTCTCTTGAGGTGATACCAGAAAGCACGAACTTTTTTTAAACAACAAAATAATCCGAATGTATGTGTTCAAAGGAGAGCTCTGCTGCCAAGTTGATGGCTGGCAAAATTTTAACTTACTCTGATGATTAAGATATCTTTGCAACTTCTCGTATGTAATAGGCACTGTTAAGTACCATCTTCGATATTAAAATTATGCTGAAATTAAAGGGGTGGAGATAATATATATTTCCTAGAGTTGTCAGGTATTGAAGATATTTAAATAATGACACCCTTGTAGGAAAGCTAGTCCTGTTTAAATGTCCACGGAGACAGTTCTAGTTCATATAAATTCTGCTCTCTTACAATATTTGAACACTGACCCACATACTCGGCTAGGCTGTTGAAGCAAGAAGGCTGTTATTATTTGCAATACAACCACATCACAATTATTGGACCAAGAAAGTATTTGTTATGAATTCATACTATAAATCAAAATAGAAGTAACCATTATAGATTATTTGAGCCCAAGGACATTTTCTTAAGTATGGACATTTTGGACAGAACCAAATTTCAAGGACCTTTCAGTGTGGACCAAATGTCTCTGAGGACATTTTGGATATGACAAAATATCCTCTACCTTATCACGCATATAAAAACATACATTTCAGTAGATTTTGTGTGTGTATGCATGTGTTTTCTATAAACTTTGTGCGTTAATGAGAACATGCTCAGAATCTAGAGTTAGAAGCTCTGAGGGGAAATGTTTTAGGAGCAGAGGACCAAATGCAAAGAGATTTCCTGAGTAAGTTGACCTGGACTATTGGTGACAAGATGCTTGTATTAGGATCTGAGACTGAAGAACAGTGTTGCTGCCACATTGTGAAGGACATTTTATGTAATATTTTCTCACCTTTAAAATGAAAGTATCCTATTTTCAACTGTACTTTGATGGAATAACTGGAGAACTTCAGTGTGGAGATGTATGGGAAAATGCTTTAAGAAAATAAGAGTTATACAAATATTGGATATGACACATCAAAAATGTAAAATTTTTCAAAAACTACCAATAGTCTGTGGAACAAATGGTCCATATAGGTCCCATGTAAGTGCGTTAAAGGCTTCATGAATGTGGAGCACTTGGATTAGAAGTTGAAAAAAACAGAGAGGCAGGGTTATGGAAAGGGAATAGAGAGGATGGTTTAGTTGGTCTGATTATATGTGCAGAGCCTCTGAGGACCAAGATGCTTGTTTATTTCACTGAGTGTCAATCAGCAACTTGTATAGTATGGTGCAGATCTGTTCTAAAGATTTCTTTCGTAGACAGACACAAGCTTTGAAATGTTAATGTGTTAGCTAGTTTATACTGTAGAATGTAATTTCCTGTAACCTTCTGACCATTTGACTCTCAGCAGGGAAGTGTGAACCTCATATACTCACTAATGGGTCAACTTTTTTCATAAAAGACCATAGAAGCATCACTTCTATGATTGACAGTGTATTCTGGTCATTGTTATGATCGTTTGTGTGTGTGTGTGTGTGTGTGTGTGTATATAGTCTAAAACAATATAATTTCCTTTTTCCTTTAGGAAATATGTATTTGACTCTGATTCTGCTATGTACCAGCTATTGCACTGTGGAGAACTTGAACTCTCTATACCTCATTTTTTAATTTTTTGTGGAAAATGGAGATGATAATGCTTCTTTCCTTATAGACCACTCTAAGGATTAATTGAACTAATTCTGCCTGGATCATAACCATCACTAGGAAAAAAGTTATCTATTATTACACAGGATGGTAATTGTAATAACACTTCCTCTAGACTTACTGTGGGTGATAATGTTTTATACAAATGCTTTCGTATGGAACTGGTTTGTATGGACGTATAATAATAAACCCAATCTCCCTAATGAAATGACTTATCAAAGACATTCTCAATATCCTATCTTATTAAAGGTGGAGTCTGGCCAGAATGCACAATCAGGAAATTGTAAAAGTGACCAAAAATACTTTACAGAGTAGGATCTCACAATGTCTTCTGTGAGTTCCTTGTCACTGGAAAGTATTTAGACTTACTGGTCTTAGAACCTCAGCTAGCTACTCTCCCCTCATCCCTTTGTATAATAAAGTAATAGATTCTGAAGAAATAGAAAGGAAACCAGCTGGACTGAGGGACTTCACACTGATTGTCATAACTTTATTACCTTACTCACTGGGTTTTAAAATAAAGATATACAAGATGACAATATAAGAGAATATATCTACAATGTTGGAAAAAGGGAAGTTCTTTCCAAACAGCACAAGACAAACAGAAACTAAAGAACATATTAACAAGTTTATATGTCTGAAAATGAAAGCTTCAAATGATGAGAGTCAGAATGACAAAAAACAAATGACAGATTTTATGAAATCATATCCATATATCACATATATGGCAAGGTTATTATACAGAGTAAATGGTTCTTCTATATCAGTTTTAAGTGGGCAAAATAAACTATAGGTAATTCAAAGACAGAATTTAAAATGGTTAACAAACATAAGAAAATACATTTAATATCACTGTTGACAAAAATTCAAGCTAAAATATTGTAATATACCACTTGCTAAATTCATAAGAATGAAAAGGAATAATAGGAGCCAGTATTATAAAAAATGGTCTTTAACAATCTTGTCTATTTACTTTACATCATTACCAGGCCAAAGATACTGTATTTGCTATAGTATGCATTAAAGATAGGAAAAGGGCACATAGAATATATGTTGTATTAATTTTTGAAAATAAAATCTTATTAGGCATTTTAAAAGCCTCACAAAGATGTTACTTCTTAGTCGTCGGCAGCCGTCCGTCTCGAGAGACGATGGTGTAGCTTCTTAAGTGTCTGTCTGCACCGCCGAGAATGGTTGTGCAGTCCGACTCGGGAGTGACACGGTATCTGTCTCCTCCCATGTTGAATCGACATCTTGCGATGACGCTGGAGTGTCCTCTCCAGTGAAGCTGAAGCTACAGAGCCTGGGCAGGGTGATATGGAGAGTCTGGTGTTGCCCATGCAGCAGACCCTTACTTCTTAGTACTCTGAAGCCATAGAATGAGCAGGGAAAATATAATAAAAGTTACTGGAAAAAAATTATTAACATAGTTTTCTCTATTTTTTTTACTAATGATTTTTCTCATAAAAAACTTTATTATTATTTAAAAATAATAAAAATAAGGCATTATCAAAAATTTTGAAAAAAAAGAACAATCACCTCTAATTTCAACAACCAACTATAATTTCAAGCAACTTTAAATTTTTATCCTTTAAGATATCCATGTACATGTATCCTTAAATAATTGAAATTTACTTGTTTCATAGGCTGCCTTTTATTCAGCAAATCATAAATTTTATATGTCAATATAGGTCCTCATAATTTTGATGGCTTCATGGTATTCCATTATAAGACCATAGAATGCATTATTTATGTAACATTCTATGGATGGATATTTGTCAGTATTCTTAAAGAGTAGCTCTTTAAAAATTAGACCTGGCAGCCTTTCAAGAAATTAAGCACTTTCTTAATTAGTAACATTCACGAGAGAATAATGGAATTGATGATAATATAGCAATATGATCCATCAACTCAGATTTTTTCTTTTTTTTTTTACCCAAAGATCCTGCTATTCTAGGTATACTGGGCTGAGAAAGTGTCCCCAAACTCCTATCCCCAAATTTCCATCCTTCCCTGAACCTAAGGATATGACCTTATTTGGGAAAGTGGGTCTTCGCAGATGTAACTATTATAGTTAAGATGATGTCATACTGGAATAAGATTAGCCCTTATGACAATGTCCGGTGTCATCCTAAGGAGAGAATAATATTCACAGAGACACAGTCACATGAGGAGAGAACATCATGTGAAGATGGAGGCAAAGATTATAGAGATTCAGCCATAAGCCAAGGGACACCTGAGGTTGCCAGCAACATTAGAATTCAGGAGAGAAGGAATGGAATGGATGCTCCCCGAAGGCCTTCTAAGAAGTCATGGCCCATTGACACCTTGATTTCTAGCCAAGAACTGTGAGAAAATAGATTTCTGTTGTTTTAAACCACCCAGTTTGTGGAAACTTGTTATGGCAACTGTAGGAGAGCAATGTACAAGGTAAATTTAGTTGATTGGCTAGAAAATGGGTGTGCAAATGAGAGTTATGCTGAGGGAATTCATGCCCAGCTGAGGTAAACTGCGGAATAGAATTCTAGGTAGTAGAGATAAGATGTGGTTTGAGCTGTAAAATCCTGTTTGTTTGTAGGCATTGGTAATCTAGAGAAGAGTGGGTAAAAAAAGGAAAAGAAATGCAAAATCTGCATCTGAGGTAGGAGCTACGATAGTCTACTACTCGTGGGCATCCTTGAGTGGAAACATCCTGAGGGTATTTTATAAGCTTTTCCTTCAGACAGGACACGAAGTTCTACACTGCAACAGGCAAAAACAATCAAGAACTGGGCTATGGCCTAAACTTTGGATAAAATTATGTTCTTCTCCTCTTTAAATCAATTGGTTTGGACCCCTATTAACTTATCATTCCAGACACTAATGTCTTGGGACTGCATGCTACAAAAGAGTGGCAGTCTAACAGACAATTAGCCATGCTGTAGATAAGAGGAAGTCAAGTAAACCAAGTCGGGCCAATCGCATGAGCTCTTCTGAGATTTATGAATGACAGGGAGACAATGAATTGGGAACTGGAACATGTGTCCAAGCCCCTATAGAAAAGGTCCATTAACTTTACTGTCTCAGTGTTCACCATGGCACTGATACTACCCTGGGCCCAGTTTTATCACTCTTCCTCAGATTGTATGACCTACCCTTCTATCCTTCCGGTAAGCATTCTTCTTCCCTGATGCTACCTTGACTTGGTGTACCAATCAGCTATTGTTATATAATAAATGATTACAATGTCTCAGAAACAAATAACCATCATCATTATTTTACCTCAGGTATACAGATTAGCCAGGAGTGAATTAATCTAGCCCAAACTTTACTGGGAGTATCTGGTATTTCCTCTTCCTTCCTTCCTTCCTTCCTCCCTCCCTCCTGCTCGCTCTCTCTCTCTCTCTCTTTCTCTCTCTCTCTTACTTTTTCTTTCTTTCTTTCTTTCTTTCTTTCTTTCTTTCTTTCTTTCTTTCTTTCTTTCTTTCTTTCTTCCTTCCTTCCTTCCTTCCTTTTTCTATCTCTCTTTCTTTCTTTTTTATTTACTGGGGTAACATTAGTTAATAAAATTATATAGATTTCACACATATGGTTCTTTTCTTTTTTAATTTTATTTTTTGGTTTTTCAATTACAGTTGTCCGTTTTTTCCCCCCCATTGCTATCCCCCACCCAGCCCACCCCTTTTCCCACAATCATATTCCTCCCCATTGTCCATGTCCGTGAGTCATTTATACAAATTCCTTGACTAAACCCTTCCCTTACTTATCCCCCTTCTCTCCCTCCCCCCTCCCCCCATTGACTGTTATTCTGCTCCTTGTCTTATTTAGTTCACTTGTTTATGTTGTTTTTTAGTTTCCTGTATTAGGTGATAGCATATGGTATTCTGCTTTCTTTGCCTGGCTTATTTCACTAAGCATAATTCTCTCTAGTTCCATCCATGTTGTCGCAAATGGCAGGAGTTCCTTCTTTCTTTCTGCTGCATAGTATTCCATTGTGTAAATGTACCAAGTTTTTTGATCCACTCATCTACAGATGGGCACTTAGGTTGTTTCCAGCACTTAGCTATTGTAAACAGTGCTGCTATGAACACAGGGGGCATAGGTTTTTTTGAATTAGGGTTTTAGGATTTTTTCGGTATAATCCTAGCAGTGCAATCGCTGGTTCGAAAGGCCCATTCCATTTTTAGTTTTTTGAGGTAATTCCATACTGTTTTCCATAGTGGCTGCACCAGTCTGCATTCCCACCAACAGTGCACCAGGGTTCCCGTTTCTCCACATCCTCGCCAGCACTTGTTGTTTGTTGATGTGCTGATGATGGTCATTCGGACTGGTATAAAGTGGTATCTCATTGTGGTTTTTACTTGCATCTCTCTGATGGCCAATGATGTTGAGCATTTTTTTCATGTGTCTATGGACCTTCTGTATGTCCTCTTTAGAGAAGTATTTGTTCAGTTCCTTTGCCCATTTTTTAATTGGGTTGTCTGTTTTCTTGATGTTGAGTCGTATAAGTTCTTTATATATTTTGGAGATCAGTCCCCTGTCTGTGATGTCATTGGCAAATATGGTTCGTTTCCTTTTCATCTTGCTGATGTTTTCTTTTGCTGAGCAGAAACTCTTTAGTTTGATGTAGTTCCATCTGTTTATTTTTTTCTTTATTTCTCTTGCCTTAGGAGATGTATCCGTGAAAATATTGTTACATGGGATATCTGAAAATTTCCTGCCTATGCTTTCCTCTAGGACTTTTATGGTGTCACGGCTTACATTTATGTCTTTGATCCATCTTGAGTTTATTCTCGTGTGTGGTGTAAGTTGGTGGTCTAGTTTCATTTTTTTGCACGTCCCTGTCCAGTTCTCCCAGCACCATTTGTTAAAGAGGTTCTTCTCACTCCATTTTATGTTCCTTCCTCCTTTATCAAGTATTAGTTGACCGTATAGTCCTGGATTTATTTCTGGACTCTCTATTCTGTTCCATTGATCTATATGTCTGTTCTTATACCATTACCAGACTGTTTTGATCACAGTGGCTTTGTAGTATTGTTTGATGTCTGGTATTTGATTCCTCCTGCTGTGTTCTTCTGTCTCAAGATTGCTTTTGCTATTCGGGGTCTTTTTTGGTTCCATATGAATTTTTGGAGGATTTGTTCTAGGTTAGTGAAATATGTCATTGGTATTTTAATAGGGATTGCATTGAATCTGTAAATTGCTTTGGATAGTATAGCCATTTTGATAGTGTTGATTCTTCCCATCCATGAACATGGTATTTACTTCCATTTATTTGTTTCTTCCTTAATTTCTTTCTTCAGTGTTACATAATTTTCAGAGTACAGGTCTTTTATCTCTTTGATTAAGTTTATTCCTAGGTACTTTATTTTTCTTGTTGCTATAATAAATAATATTTTCTTTTTTGTTTCTGTCCCTGATATTTCACACATACAGTTCTGTAGTACATCATTTGTATATTGCATTGTGTGTTCACCGCCCCAAGTCAAGTCTCTTTCCACTCTCATATACCCCCCTCCCTCTTTACACTTTTCTACCGTCTCTTCCACACCCCTTTCCCTCTGGTTATCACTATATTATTGTCTGTGTTTAAAAATTTTTTTGATTTGTTTCTTTTGCAAATTCTTTCACCTTTTTCACCCAACCCCAAACATCCCTCCCCACTGACAGTTGTCTATTCTCTGTATCTCTGAGTCTGTTTCTCCTTTGGTTTGTTATTTTATTTTGTTCATTAGATTCCATGTATGAGTGAAATCATATGACATCTGTCTTTCTCTGATTAGTTATTTCACTCAGCATAATTGAGTCTATATTAATTAGGGATCTAGTTAGTTGTAATAACAGGGAATCAACCTGATTTTTTATTCCTCTCCATGTCTTTGCCCTTTGTCATGTACACAACAGTGTCCTCCTACTGGGAATGGGATGTACTTTCTTCATTGGCCCATGGGATTACTTTGGCCAATAGAATGAGGACATGCATGCCAGCTCACAGCCTCCCCTCGGGGATCCTTGTTTTTCCCATTGTTCTCTTGCACATCTGCTCTTTCCATAAGAAGAACATGTTATACCAGCTGGTTGATGCCAGGAAAGGGCCGAGAAACATAAGGATAAAAAATTAAAAGTGGAACTGCCTTATGATCCACAAGTTTCTTTGTCCCTGCCTGGAATCATCCAGTTAGTCTAGGAATGTTCCTCTCATGAAAAGAGTAGATGTTCAAGAGAACAACGGGGTAAACAAGAACCCCTGAATGGGAGGCTGTGTGCTGGCATGTGCATCCTCATTCTATTGGCCTAAGTGAGCCCACGGGCCAATGAAAAAAGTGTATGCCATTCACAGTAGGAGGACACTGCAGTGTTACATGCAAAGGGCAGAGACATGGAGAGGAATGAAGAATTCAGTTGACTACCTCTTACTATAACTGACTGGGTCCCTAATAAATATAGACTCAGGTCAATTTCTCTTATAAATTAGGCATCCCTTATAGTTTTATCTATCTGGCATCTGAAGACAACTTGAAAATTAAAAATAAAATAGTGGAACAGAAAACACCTGCATGTTTTCTGTACCATTATAATTTGTGTGTTTTCTGTACCATTATGTCTGGGTTGGGTGATGACTTGACTTTCTCTCTTCCCCACTGACCTGAGATGAATCTTGCTTTTCTTCATACTGTTTATTTTTCATAAAAGAAAAAAAATAATTGTACTGCTGGTTACTCTTAGTTCTTCCCACAAATTTAGCATTTCAAACATTTGGAATTGGTTTAACTAAAAGGAAATAAAAAGAAGTTTAAAAATGTTAGCTGGCAGTATTCTAACATATTGGAAAACAAACAAAACCAAGCCACTGGCCACCCATGCTGGGAGTTGCTGCCTGGGCCTATGTGATTAGTCTAAACTCTCTTTCAGGGACTGTGCATATTTCTTCAAAAAATCTGAACAGGGGACAGAAAAGATGTTGTATATTGATATCTGAGCTTTGGACACAGTCTGTTCAATCTCTTCCTGTAAGTAGCTTTAACTTCAGGATACTTACTATTACTGTTATTTTTTAACCAATATTAAATGTTAATGGAAAAGACTAAGAGTTTGTATCTAAAGATCAGATTGCCTTTTCTTAAAATTGTGGCTCTATAATTTTCTGGACGTGTAGTTTTAGATAATTAAATGTCCCTGTAGTTCAGTTTCCTGAGAAAAAAAGATGACCACACCTGCTCCACCCAGTTGTAAAAATCAAGAAAACAACGTTTGTGGAGCTCCTGACACATAAGGCACGCACTCAAGAAATGAACTTAGAGGGAGTCAATGCCATGTTGTCTGCTAGTCAGCTTTGCCAGCCATAGAGAAGGTTCATTCCTCAGCCACATTTCATGGTGTTCAAGCCGCTCCTTATCTTTATGTTGGCATCCAGGAGCAAGGAGCAGAACTTACCTTGCATATCAGCACTCCCATGGCAGACAAAAATCAGAGATGGTGGCACCAGACATAACCCTCCAAACTGCTCACATTACAATGGTCAAAGCTCATCATGTTGCCAAACCTGCCTCCAATTAAATGAGAAGTAAACAAAATGTCCCATGGGGACAGATCTAGTAGGGAAGGATGAGATAGATACAACTCTTTTTACAACAATGTGACATGTTCTAGGTTTGACTGTGAGATAGACAACATTTGTTTGTGAGTGAGAAAGTCACAAGGAATGGGGACGGTAAACATGACATCTGACTGTGCCACTAACTGTCATTGAGATCACTGGTACTCAGCTTTTTCATCTCAAAAAGCAAGTTGTTCATCACTTTCCATTTTAAATGTTCAAGTGAATGTATTCATTTCTTTTTTTTTCGTAAAGGATAACATTAACTTGACATATGAATGTAAAGGGTAAAGTTTATTTAAAAAATCAAAGTATGTGTTATAGCATGCGATTGTCACTGAGCAGATTTGTGCACAAGGAGTGAATGTGAAGAGTGGCTACCATTGTTCATTTATTGAATGTCAAACATGTATTGGGCACTATTCTAGGTTCTGCGATGTACCAAATTATAAAAGACAAAATCCTTATCCTCCTGATCTTGCATTCTAGTGGTAGAAAGAGAAAAATGCAATAAATCAGTAAATAAAATAAAATGCATAGAGCAAGGCGAGGGAATTTGGAATGTAAGAGCGGGGAGAAACTATATTGGCGAAGGGCCTTTGGGGAAATAATTAAGGTTAAATGTGGCATTAGGGTGTAGCTCTAATCCCGTTAGGCTGATGTCCTTCTAAGAGTATAAGATGAGAAAAAGGCATTAGAGAGAGCTAGGCTCATTCATGTTCTCTCTCTTTTTCTGTGTGTGTGTGTGTGTGTGTGTGTGTGTGTGTGTGTGTTTGCATGTGTGTGTGTGTGTGTGCATACAGAGAAAAGGCCATGTAAGGACACAGGGAGAAGGCAGCTGTTTAAAAGAGGAAAGCCCCGGCAGAAACTTAACCTTGGACTTCCAGTCTCCAGAACTAGAAGAAAATGTTTTTGTTGTTTAAACCGCTCAGACTGATATTTTGTTATGACAGCCTGAGTAGATAGACCAATACACCAAACTTCAGTTTCTTTATTCTTTGACTGTACTAAAACTTCCACTGTGCCAGACATACTACTTTACACATGGTTGGCTCTCAACACATATCTGTCATTTGATCTGACACTTGTTTCATCTTCCATAAGACTCCTTAAATAAATTTTTGAACAAGAAAAGGAAGGCAAAAGAATCCAACTTTGGTAAACTTACAAAAAAAAGATAAAGAAAAACTACATTTAGAGAGCTGTTACCCTGTGATTAGAAAACCACTTGAACTTTCTAATAAGCCTTTAAGCACTAAAGAGATAAAGAAATGTCACCCTACAATGAATGAACACTTTAAGGATATTAAAAATGACCTCTATACCTCTTCTGCAAGATAAAAGGAGTTACTCAAGTGACCTCAGGTTACTCTCCTGGACTAATAAGTATATCCATCCTATTGTTTCAGTCTAGAGAGTTGGTGTGGAGAACCAAAGTCCTTTGTTGGTGGGAACCCAGGTTTAGGGGGCCCCACCCTACAACAAATACATACAGTCCCGGTCTGGTCTACTCCTTGACTAGGAGACTAATACATGGCCACACTGAGATCTATAAGCCTGTAGTCCCTTAATTCACTTTACTCTGTCAGGATAAGAGACACAGGATGTTATTATTACCTTTTTTAATGGAGCAGGGTAAAATTCTTAGAATGTGGTATTTTTAGCTAAAGGTCAATTTTAACAGGTTTTATCAGTGATCAGAATTTTTTTTCCCCTCCTGCTGCCTGACTTGCCAGATTATTCTTGGTAAGAAAGAGAAATAGCTATGGTTTGGGTTGTGGTGGATGTTGTCACTATTCTAGATGTTGAACAATGTCTAAAAAAACAGACATGAACTTGCTCCTTACTCTCTGGATTGGGGTTTGTTTTTTCCCTTTTCTCATTCATCCCTGGTGTGTGTGTGTGTGTGTGTGTGTGTGTGTGTGTGTGTGTGTGTGTGTCCATGGTTTAATGTGGTTATGTCACCAAGGGAGGTATGGAGGCATGTGATGTTTCCATTCTGCAATGCTGCCAGCTCTTATATCTAGGGTCTTTCATTTAGAAGACTTAAGTTATTTCAATTACCTTTTCAAGCTTAAGTCAACAGCAAATAGGGGAATTTTTTTTTCCTTCTAGGATGAGATTACATTTAAATGATAATAAGAAGTGCCAAAGTAATGGGAAGGCATACACCGGAAGGGGAGCTGTCCTCCCTGGCTGACTGGGTTTCCACTGGGTGGTTGTCATAATGTATCAGCTGTAATCCTCATGTGGAGCAGAGCAAAGGGACTCCCACACTGATGAGAGAGCTCTCTTGAAGGGCCTTAGGTCGTGAGGCTACCTGACATGTGTCATTTAGGGATTCTTTCTGTTAATGATTGCTGTGATCTAGCCCAGGCCCAAAATGTATTGGCAAATGGCATTGACCTTTATCTGTTGTCCCCCTTTATTGTCTTCATAACGTCCCTTGTTTCATTGTTTAAAGAATATTACCTCTGTAGGGCAGCTCCAAAGATGCTGTGGTTCCCTTCACTAAAAATAAAATAGAATATCTGTTTTATATAAAATCCTCACCCACACTGGCTTTTATTTTATTTTATTTTATTTTTCAGTTAAGGCCTGATCTTAAAATAATTAGTCTAAGATGAGGGAAAAAGGAGGGGCAGGAATCTCAGGGTTACTTTATAGGGAAAAAAACAACAACTTGGTGTTAATATTTCATCTTTTACAATTATAAGATGAGCTAAGAGATAAGGTCACTGTTCATGATTCACCCCTACTGTATCTGCCTGCTCTGTACATGCAGATACTCAAAAAAATTCTTTGGTTATTTTATGTATGTGCACATACTGAGATATATATATATATCTAGATGCTTAAAATTTAGGTAAGATTTTATTTGTGAATGTGTTTTCTTCACACCTGAGCATTGCAGAGGAATGGTTTTCCAACCTCATGAGGCTGCTGCCTTCTGAAGAATGTCTAAGTATATTAATTAGTTTATGTGATCAATACAGTGAAACATATTTTATTTATATATTTGTAAATTTTGAAATTTTAATTTTTAATTGATTATTCTTCCCAGTGATGTCTCAAGATTCTTACATAAGGCTTTCCCTCAAGGAAAGCCCTCTTCATTTTAGACATCAAGAAAACCTGGAGATAGCAAGATAGAGTTTCTGAAAACAAAATCCTAAGGCAGTAAGTAAGGCTGATGATAGATAAGTACTTTACCTTTATTTTCCTTTTAAATACAAAGGTCTTTTATTTTACAAAAGTCACATGTCAATGTAATTCCAGGGAAGTCCAAGGAACCAAGTTTTTAGTGGTCTAATTTGCAGGAGAAAATGCTAGAATTAATACTTTAAAGTCATTTTAAAAATCCAACTGGAAACAGACTGACCATGTCTGTCATTCACAGGGGTCCAATGGTTGTAAACTTCTTTGCAGCGGAAGAATTTACAGTTTGTGCTTTCAAGGGAACAATGCTTTTCAGGATTAATTGAAACCTCTAGTTGAAAATCATCAAAGTCCATGGTATCTTTGGGTGTAATTTGAAGCTATATTATTTGTGCTCTCACCTTACTCATAAATAACTCTGCTCTTATAGCTAATACATTCAATACTAGTTTTATAGAATATTGGATTAATGATGAGCAGACATTAAACTTGTTTGTATTTCAAACTTGCTTCAGGTGATCTGGCAAGTTTCAAGACCTCCTTTGGAACAAGTGACTACACTTATTCTATAAAATCTCATAAACTCAGGGTCATTTCTTTTCAAAGGCTTGTGGTACTTCTCAGCCAGACCACCACTTTTTTTCCCAGTGGCATTTGAAGCTCTGTGGTTTTATTCTCACAACTGAAAACCAGAAACGTCAGAGGTTGTTCCATGTCGTCAGCTTGCTGGTCAGGTTGGCCAGGAAACACACTCGAAGCCAAACATTTGTGTGTTGGAAGGCTTATTGGAAACCTATCTTAGGAACAACACCTGCGGAAAAAATAGAGGAGAGCAGAATTGAACAGAAAAGGACCTATGAAATCATCCTTCAATGCTCCCTGGAATTGAAACAAAGGGTTCTGGTGTCTGTGTCCCCACAAAGAGGATACCCAGGCATTGGGAAGCAGACTGGACCCAAGAAAGAGCTTTTGGGGGACTGAGATGGTTCCCAGGGAAAGAGGAAGGATTCAAGTGGTGTGTCATCAGCAGCTTTAGGAATCAGGAACTCAGTCAGTCCTAAAGGGAGATCTGATGGCACATCCCATCATCCATTTCAGTTATCCTTTCCAAAAAGAGTGAAGTTTCCTCAGATGCCGGGTCTTTAATTTAAAAAAGCCTAATCTTAGAAATTGAGGTGAGAGAAAGTCAGGGGAAAGAAAAATCTTTAGGGGGGATTAAATTCTCTTTTCACTTTTTAGAATTAATCTTTTCATGCAAAATCAGAAATCTTTGTTTGATATAACTAAGATTTGTGAGTAAAACGAGACCCAATTTGCAGATTATAATGTAAAAAGTTTCTCTGCACCACTCCTCTTCTGCTGTCCCTCCCCTCTCCTCCCCTCCCCTTCCTTTCCTTCCAATCCTTTTCTCTCCTCTCCTTTCATTTTCCTTCCTTTCCTTGTCCTTCCCTTCCCTTCCCTTCCTTGTTCTCCTCTTCTCTTCTCCTCTCTTCCTTCTCTTCTCTCTTCCTCCACTTCTTAGTTCACTTACCTAAAGTTTTTGTTTGCTTGCTTTATTTAACTTTTGCCCCACTCTACACCAATCCAGAAATAAAGGAATCCAGAGAGTTTTAGAGTGATTAATAATACAATAGGATTGTTCAACTTTCATAAACTGGTTTGCATGAAAAGTCACACACAACAGGGTACTTGTAACAATCAGAATTTATCATCATACCATGGAACCAGTTAATAATGATAGAATATTTAAAGTGAATAAGAAGTAAGGTGTGATCTAATTTAATTGTATAATTTTCAGATGAAAAAAGAAAAACTCAGAGGATTTATGGAAATCAAAAGCGTTGAGATGATGACTGATGGGGAAGATCAGGGAGATCCCTACAGAGCGAGGGCCACTCTGAGGGAGTTTCTACACTGGGGCTTATGCAAGTTAGTAGCTGGGGCACTTTGGGCAGAAGTACCTGTCCCTCCCTTCAGAATAAGAGTATGATATCAAACTCATCAGTAGATGTGAAGATTAACCGAGTTATGTAATCGAAGCCCAGTGGAAATCACGGCGAACACACAGTAACACTGGCCCTTACCTTCCTCAGCATCCACCTTTCAATTGCGACATCTGCACTTTCCCTCCAGGGGCAGCAAAGCATGCTCTGACTCTTCTCTGATCACTTTCATGAGTCAAAAACAACCTATCGATGACCTCATTTTTCCAAAACTTTTAAAGAAACTTTCTCCTCCAACACATTGAAATGTGTATGTTGGTGGCGGTCACCTTTCTCTTCTCAGATCTTCATATCTTACACATTGTTTGCAGGTGAATCTCTTAATTGAAAGTGCTTATACAAGTTCTCTGCTAATAAAAGCTTCAGAGACACCTCTACTGCCTATAGATAACATCCACACTCTCTAGGATGGCATTCAGGGCTTACAGCCTGGCTCAGTCTGGCCTTGCAATCTTATTACTCATTTACCCTACATTCTTTCATTAAACAAATGATTGATACTGTGCCATATGGCTAGGCACCAAAGATACATTAATAAACAGTGTCTGCTCTCCTAGAAATTTCAAACTAGTAGATGATCTAATCTTTCCCAGAAGCATAGGGCCTCTTGCTCAGCACCTATCTAATTGAAATTGTGACCTCTTCTGCCTGGAATGCCTTACCTTCAAATATACAAGTGACTAAATTTTGCAATCTTGTCCATGTTACCGCTTTCAATTAGGAATTCAAAATTTTTCTTAGCTAGTAAACTCCCTTTCACTTTGTACATAGTATTTTAAATATAATTTCTTGTATTATAATTAATTAAATGCATTTATTATTCCTTGTTAGACTATAAAGTTATTAAAAACAAAATTTTTGATTGAAACTTACATGTTCCTTAATGCTTGCCCTGTTGCTCTGCAAATAAAAAGAACCAACAAATAAAAAAGAGGTAGTTGAACAAATATGTGTATGAAGGGCTTCTAATAGTTGCATTGTTGTTTGAAAGTATCTTGCTAGGGGATTGACTTAATGGTGTAGAGAAAAGATGGCCTTGAAAATACTAGTGGGTGGGAATCAAATAGAAATGTTGAGCGTTTTGTGTAGGAGGCCTTTGTATACACGAATTTGTTTCTGATCACTAAAAAATTTCTGTCCTAAGAATATGAATAAAATTTGATAACGTTATTTATATATTAAATTTAATATTTATATAGTTTTAAATGTTAATATCAACTTCATTATTCATTCACACTTCCAAAAGTGGCACATTTGATTTTGTATTAAGGCTGATGTCTAAGAGAACTTGATCACAGGGTTAAAAACAGAAAGTTTACCACATAATTGCAGTATACTCATCATAACTTAGAAATTGAAATTATATTAGAAATTTGAAAACACAAGTGATAAGAGTGATAAAGGTAGTGGAAAATTCAATGCTACCAACTTCTTTATGAAATCATTACTGCCCCCATGTGTGGTAGATAAGACTCTTAGTTGGCAAAGAGTTAAGAAATTTATAATCTGAATATAGGTAAACAGAATTTAAAGAAAAGTGCATAAGCAAATGTGTGATCACAACTTCAGGTGGTAGAGTATTTAGGTTTAAGATTTCTGGGGTTATTTTGTCTTTATATACACCTCAATTTTTTAGCTTATTTTTATTATGCCGTTTCAAAATATTTTCTTTTTTTTCCTTTCTTTTTTTTAACTCTCTCTGTACCTGTCCATCTTGTATAGTTCCTGTAAATCATGTAAGATACTCCTAGAAACCAAACAAGAAAAATCTCTGAGTTGCTTGAGTCTTTATTGTTTTCCTTTCTTATCACTATTCAAGAATCCAGTAAGTATTTTTGCTTATCTTTAAAGCCACAGCCTTGTGGTACTACTACATAGTTGCAAATACAAACACTATCAGTCACTTGTCAAAGTATTTCAGTCTTAATCACAGCAAGGATATTCTAAAGGGAAGTCATTTAAAATCAAACCCTTCCTTTAAGGGGTTTCTTAAGAGAAGGGGAAAAAAGCAGCTTTATAGAGTTTATAATTAGATTGGCTGATTACGTAACAGGCATAAAATGCCCCCAAAGTCCAACTTCACCAAAGGAAATTAGGAAAAAACAAAATGAGTTGGCCTAAATTCCAAGCACTGTCTGAGTTTGTGCGGAGAGAAGACTTGGCCATATTTTTAAAGCCATGTGGTAATAACATTAAAGCCTGCAATGGTAGAAGTTGAGAGGTTGGGGGGGGAAAGAAAACATTTGCTGTGTTATGAGAGGAAATCATGCAGACTGCTGTGGACAGGAGTGGGGTTAAAGGTCAGAAGGCTTCTCCAGGATTGTTTGACCTTTGAAGAGTCAATAAACTCTCAGAATAAAGGATATATGAACATATAAGACTGTCATACCTTCCAATTCTTAACCACCTATAGTTCAGAAGATTATATGAAGATTGAGAAAATCAAGTAGGCAGAGCATTCTTCAAATTTTTGCGACCCTGGAGAAGGAGAAATATTTATTGCTGGAGCTTTCATCATAGTGTGAAGAGTGTGTCTGGCTAGACTGAAGAAACTGTATTGAAAAATATGGTGAACATAAGGGTTTCTTCTACGCCATCTTTGTATTAAGTGAATCCTTTGCACATGTATTTTTTTTTTGTTTTTGACTCTCTAAACCCAAAGCAGTATGGCATAATATTGCAACTGCGTCAGTTGATTTTATTAATGCAATAATGCAGAGATTTAACAAAGAGAATCAAGTGACATTATCAGGACACCATGCTTTTTTTCAATTCATGAGAGAGCTTAATCCATTTTCAGAGATGATAGAACTGACAATCACTTAGGATAGCAGTTACTAAGGGGAAATAAAATTTAAGCCTAGTTCACTTAACTCCAAAGAATATACTTTTCAAATATAGCATGCTGGAGATTGGGCCAAGGAAACCATGCCTGGCTATAGAAAACCAAGCATCTGGTAGTTAGGATAATTTTGGCTGAAATGTCTGAAATTCAGCTCAAACAATGGAAAAATAGGACTGTGTAGGAATTTGAGGGGTGAATTTAATGCTTTAGGTAAAGCTGGATCTGGGACTCTCCTAGTACCATTAGGTCCTTGCCTCTGTGTCTTTTTCACAAAATCTGTTTGTGATTGTACTGTTATTTTTGCAGGTAAACTCTCTACACAGCAGGTGAAATGCTTTTTACAGCCCCAGATTCCTATCTTCTAGTATTAGCACCACAAAGAGAAAAAGAAATTTCTCTCCCCCAATGTCTGTACATCAATGCAGTCCACGCTTCTCCAAATTCCAAGCCCTGGCCCCTGTGGCTCAGCAGGATGTGCAAATATCATGATTGACAGCTGGGCCATTTATCAATGTATCTCAATCTATTGCACGTCATTACCCACTCTCGGAAAATAGATTGAGCCCTTTAAAGAGATTTCCTTTGCAAGTTGGCAGAATGTTAAACTTTGTCAGTAGAGAGCATGGAAGAAACATTGCAGAAAGAAGAGACTATCTTTTCTTGCTCTGTTGTAGTAACTCAGCAGGCTTCTGCAATGAGCAGCTTTTCCAGCACCCAGATCTTGCAAGACATGCAGCTTCTCCAAGGCCTAACTCCTGCATGCAGATAACTTCTCCAGCACCTGGCTCCTCAAGGCACAGTGGTGAGTCCTACTCAGTAACTGGCAACTTTCCTTAGCATCCTTCTTGGGAAGTTTTGTAATGAAATGTGCCTGGTAAGTTACTACCTATGAACAGCTTTCCCTTTCTCCAGTATGAGCAAATTCTATCAGTGACTTCTCTGCCATCCAGTGATTGACAGCATGACCTCCTCAACAAGGTCTGGATCTCTGTCCTGGGGATGAGGGTGTTAGGGGGTTGAGGAAGGGTTCATCTTTTGTCACTCTATGTTAGGTTTAAGCATATTTGTATTTTTTAGTGCTGTCATAACAAATGAACACAAACTTGATGACTGAAAACATAGATTTCTTTTTCAAAGATCTGGAGCTCAGAAGTCTAAAACCATGGTATTGGCATGATTGGTTTCTTCTGGAGACTGATGAAGAAACTGTCCCAGACCTTTCCTTGCTTTGGTGGTTGCCAGCGATCCTGGGGATTCCTTGGCTTGCAGCTGTATCACTTCAATCTCTACCTTCATGTTTACATGGTGTTCTCTCTGTGGTGTCTTCACAAGGCCTTTTTTTTTAAAGACACCATTGATTGAATAGAGGACCCACCTGCCTTCACCCAAATGACTACTTAAATTAACTAATTATATTTGCAAACCCCATTTCCAGACAAGGTCACATTCTCAGTTTCTGTGTGGACATGACTTTTGGTGAAACACTACTCAACATAGTACACAGGGGATACTTCTTCTTATGTATGTTATTCTTAATGTTTTAGAGTTCTGTTTACTTTCTACTAGCTAATCTCTTGTGTCTCTAATACCCTGCTACAGTTAATAATTTTTTATATTCCACTTTTTTTTTGTTCAAATAACTATGTGGTGGTTTTTCTCTTTTGAGGGGACTGAGTGATACAACAATCTTTTCAGGGTACATGGAATGAATAGGGTGAATTAGTTAAAAAAATAAGAATGGGTGAGCAGACAAACATAGCATATATCTACAGCTTTTAGCATCAAGGATCATAGGTTATCCTTAAATAGCAGAATGTTTGAACAATAACTTTGCATACAGTGGGGCACTTAAATATCATCCAATGATGAATGCTATGCAGTAGGATTTTCATGTCTTCCATTACTGTATCTCTTTGGAGGCAGGAGCTTATTATATTCTTTAGTGACTTTTTAAACTGAGTATCTGAAGGAGAAACATGGTTTTATAATATCATTATTGATATACTAGAAAACAATCCTCTGCTAAATCTCATAGAGCCTTGGTTTCATATCTTCCCTTTCATATCTTTAGGTTTTGCCTGTTAACTTTTGTTTAAATTCATTGTTTTCAGAACAATAAGCTTCCATCTTAATTCCACATGTATCCTCAGGCTTTAGGTTGCCTGACACATAACAGATGTTCAGTAATTATCTCTTGAATGAATGAATTACCATCTCTCTTAAGTCCTTATAGATAATAATTGATTGAATCTTTATTACAGGCATTGTTTAGGGTGACTTTTAGTTATCTATTTAATACGGCTATTGCTTGAGGTAGGTTATATCATTATTACTGTTTTATAGATAAGGGAAAGAGGATCAGAGAGGCTGAGAATCTCCCACAAAGTGATTTAGCTCATAACTGATAGAAATGGAGTTTGAACCCATGTCATGGTGCCTGCGGAGCCCATAGGCTTGATCATAGTGCTGTGCTGCCCCTGTGTTTCCTAGTAGAAAATATTCACTTTGAAACACAACCTTTATAAAAAACTCAAAAACATTCAAACTCATGGAGAATGAATAACATGAAACACATCCTTTATAACCATATAAAGAGTAACGTTTCCATTCATTACTAGCATCACATAATAGTTACAGGTAGTAAATTCTATAAATTGATACTGTATTCATTATATCACCCAATGCCCTTAGCTAAGTGTGACATAAAGTGACTCCACTGATGATTCTCAATAACCACGAATACAAATATAAAATATGACTTATAAGAAACATATTACTTATAGAGCTGTCACAGAATATCCATGATCTCCCAGTTCTCACGGTCTCACAGAGAAGCTGGAGAGCACACACCACAACCAGTGTTTTCACAGAGTGGAACCGTTGTCTCCATAATGCTTTGCCCTGATACCTTGAAAGTCCAAGAGCATGATTCACTTCCTCAAAGGTCACAGACATACAGACTGGATTTATATTGGAAGTTGGGTTCAATCAATCAATCAAAAGTGCTAAATTGAGAATTTAATTAATTAATTAATTCTAAACATTTTTATGTGTGGTTACCTGAGGTTCTTGGATAAACTGATGACAAATAAACAAGATGCTTACTCACTGGAAGCTTAAATTCAAGCAGATGGAGACATAATAAATGTGAAAAAAATTAATGAGGCAAGTTTTGATGGTTATAAGCTAAGCGAACAGACGACGTGACAGAAAAGCATAGGATACACTGGATTTAGTGATCAGGGCATTTTTATTTGTTTGGCTTCATTTTTTTGAAAGGGTGACATTTGGACTATAATATAAGTAATGAGAAAGAGCTAGTTATACAATATTTTTGCCCTAGTACAGCGTTTGGATTTTGTTCTAAACAAAATGGGAAGCCACTGGAAGATTTTAAGTTCGGGAATAGGAAGAGGGTGGGCAGGTGAGGTCAGCTTTAACATCACTGTGGCTTCTACTTGATCATGGAGTGAAGAGTGAAGAGTGAAAGAGTGAAGGGTAAAGAGCGAAATAAAGAAGGTCAGTTAAAAAGCTACTCCAATAAGATACACAGAGTGGGTATTACAAGGTGATGGGCAGTTTTGCCTAATGTAGCATGTAGATACAGGGCCAGGCCAGCCAAATTGGCCTTCACAAGCAAGATATGTCAGCAGAAAATATAGTTGGGATAGAAGAGACAGGACAGTGAAATGTCTAAAAGTTATGACAGAAAAATAAAGATGTGAGCTGACTCTGTGGCCTCTGAAGGAACTTTTAAATTTCAATCCATGAGAGCAGGCTATTCTTTTACTGTTCCATTATAAATCTCACCCCTTTACTTTTAATTTAAATTAATTTGAGTGCCTTTTTTATTTTGCTTACCATCACAATAACCTTAATTAGAACATCGTCTAATCATAAATTCTTAAAATTAGGCTTTAGACTGCTTTTGATTAATACCCTTTGAATGTGGGATCCCTTTTGAAGCATCTCTAACACATGTCCAACAAACCCCAGTGGAATGCCTTATTTTATGTGTCATCATCATGGGGTGGGCCCTGGCTGGTTTGGCTCAGTGGATTGAGTGTCGGCCTGCGAGCTAAATGTCGCTGGTTGGATCTTCCAGTCAGGGCACATCAGAGAAGGAAAACTCTGACTCCAAAAAACCTCCGCTGCCTTGCGGCATACCTCTTCAGGGGAAAGGCTAAGGGAGTAAACCCCGACAGAAAATCCGGAGCCGGAGTCCCTAAGGCGGTTTGATGTTGTAGTCAACACCGGCAACTCCTGCGGCGCACCTGAAACCAAGCTGTATTGACTCCGTCTTTCCCTTGGACCCTTCAGCTGCGAAGAGAGGGGGGGTCTGCTGCATGGGCAACAGCAGACCCTCCATATCACCCTGCCCAGGCTCTGTAGCTTCAGCTTCACTGGAGAGGACACTCCAGCGTCATCGCAAGATGTTGATTCAACACGGGAGGAGACAGATACCGTGTCACTCCCGAGTCGGACTGCACAGCCATTCTCGGCGGTGCAGATAGACTCTTAAGAAGCTACACCATTGTCTCTCGAGACGGACGGCTGCCGACGACATCATGGGGTCAAGGGCACCCACATAGTTGGTTAAACATTATCTCTGGATGTGTCTGTAAGGGCGTTTGCGGAGGACATTGACATGTGACTCAGCAAGCTGAGTAAAGAAGATTGTCCTCCTCAATGTGCATTAGCCTCATTCAATCAGCAGAAGGGTTGAATAGAATTAAAGGCTAAGTAGAAAAGAATTCTTTCTCTTTGTTATCTTTGAACTTGTTTTCTGGGCAGCCTCATTCCCATTTTTTGTCTACCTCTCCTGTCAATTGTGGTAAAGTACATAGATGAAGGTGTCACATGTCCTAAGCCAGAATTCTGACTATTCCTTCTATGTATAAGGTCTGTACAGAAGGTATCCAGCCATGTAAAATGAAAAAAAAAGACATTTATTGAAGAAAATACAAGGAACATTGTACACAGGACAATGACGTCTCAGTTCCCTTCAACGTTCACACCTTGGGACCTCACATAGTTCTCCCTGTCGCCATCAGCTGCCTTGCCATATGTTCCTGAATCTCATTGATGGTCTGAAAATCTATCCCTTTCAAGGGTGATTTTAGTTTTGGGAAAATCCAGAAGTCACAGGACACAAAATACGGGCTGTAGTGGGGCTGAGTCACCTGCATAATTTAATATTTTGCCAAAAACCTCTGCATGAGTTGGTGTGTTATCATGATGAAGCTGCCAAGCACCAGTTGCCCATAGTTGCTGCTTTCTGAATCATCCAAATAATTTCCACAGAGGAATGTTCAAGCTTAATGCAGAATTTAACGCGGATTTATTGTTGTAGTTGCTCAGCCATTTTGAATGGGATGGCCACACACTACATATGCTCACTCAATGGCATCTACTGCCCCCATTGAACTAGTACAGTGATATCTCATCATTGTTCACACATGCACCTCTCAGGCCACTCTTCACTGCACATTGAAGTGATGTGCAAACTGTCCTTGTTATCTTAACAATGGCTGGCATTTTTCCAGATTGACCTCATATATGATATTGGGGAAAAATACAAACCTAAGTCTTAGTAATTATATCTGAAAAGTGACAAAATAATATTTTTTACACTTTACTCAAAAATTACTTTCTCCAAAATGAAGTTAGTAATTATGCATCTTCTCTCTGATTTTGTTTGTTTTTATGGTGTTATGATATGTGTAATGAGGGCCTGATATAAATCCTGCCTGGAAACATATTAGTTTTGTGACCTAAGGCAAATTCTTAACTTCTCTAACCCAAGTTTCCACATAAATTCCTCTCCTTTCTGCCTAGTGTTTAAGATAATATTTGCTTGGTTTTTTGTTTTGTTTTGTTTTTTACATATAAAGAAATACATTACAACATTTATAAGTCAATCAATATTTTATCATGGGCTTTGAAAATCTTATAAAAATTAGAGTATAGTGTTGTAAAAGCATGTTTTAAAAGTATATTTTATTGTTCATGCTATTACAGTTGTCTTAATTTTTCCCCTGTTCCCAGTCGTCCCGGTACCCCCATTCTGTTCGGCAATCCCTCCATTAGTTCATGTCCATGGGTCATGCATGTAAGTTCTTGGGCTTCTCCACTTACTATATCTATTCTTTTTTTTTTTTTTGCATAATATTATTATTTTTTTTTTAATTTTTGGTTTTTCAATTACAGTTGTCCCATTTTTCCCCCATTTCTCTCCCCCACCCAGCCCACCCCCTCTCCCGCAATCATATCCTTCCCCGTTGTCCGTGTCCATGAGTCATTTATACACGTTCCTTGACTAAACCCTTCCCTTTCTTATCCCCCTTCTCTCCCTCTCCCCTCCCCCCTATTGACTGCTATAAAGAACAACACAAACAAAAGAACTAAATAGAACAAAGAGCAGAATAGCAGTCCTATTCTATTCTTAATATCCCCTTGTCTAATTTGTTCCTACCAATATGCTTCTTAATCCCTGCACCTTTTTCCTCGTTCTCCTTTCTCCCTCTCAGCTGATAACCCTTCAAATGATCTCATGATTCTGTTTCTGTTCTGGTTGTTTGCTTAGTTTGTTTTTTTTGTAGATTCGTTATTGACACTTGTGAATTTGTTGCCATTTTATGTTCATAGTTTTGATCTTCTTTTTCTTAAATAAGTTCCTTTAACATTTCATGTAATAATGGTGTGGTGACGATGAACTGCTTTAGCTTTACCTTACCTGGGAAGCACTTCATCTGCCCTTACAGTCTAAATGATAGCTTTGCTGGATAGAGTGATCTTTGTTGTAGGTCCCCACTTTTCATCATTTTGAATACTTCTTGCCAGTCCATTCTTGTCTGCAAAGTTTCTTTTGAGAAATCATCTGAAAGTCTAATGGAAACTCCTTTGTAGGTAACTCTCTTCTTTTCTTTTGTTGTTTTTAAGATTCTCTCTTTGTCTTTAACCATTGACATTTTAACTATGCTGTGTCTTGGTGTGTTCCTCTTTGGGTCCAAATTGCCTGGAACTCTCTATACTTCCTGGATTTGTATGTCTACTTTCTTCACCAAATTAGGGAAGCTTCTTCTTATTTTTTTCAAATAAATTTTCAATTTCTTGCTCTTCCTCTTCTCATGGCATCCTCATGATTTTGATGTTGGTATGTTTGGAGATGTCTCAGAGGCACCTTATACTATGCTTGTTTTTTTTTTTTTTTAATTCTTGTTTTTTCTTGCTGTTCTAGTTGAATGTTTATTTCTTCCTTATATTCCAACTCATTAACTTGAATCCCAGCTTAATTCCCTCTTCTGTTGGTTCCCTATAGATTTTTCATTATTTCACTTAGTGTAACCTTCATTTCTTCCTGGTTGTTTTTTATTTTGTTGCTGTACTCAGTGAGTTCTTTGAGCATCCTTATCACCAGTGTTTTGAACTCTGAATCTGATAGTTTGGCTATCTCCATTTCACTTAGTTCTTTTCCTGGTGTTTTATTCTGTTTTTCCACTTGGGCCATATTTATTTGGCTCCTTAATTTGGCAACATTCTTGTGTTTGTTTCTGTGTATTACATAGAGCTGCTTTGATTCCATGTATAGTAGTGTGGGCCCATGTAGCAAAGGCACTTCTAAACTGTGTGAAGTCTTATTACTCTCCAAGGTGGGGCAACCTGCTTTACTTCTTTGTGGCTCTGTGTGTGGAAAGGGTTCAGAGAGGGGACAGTGCTGCTGTCTGGCTTCCAGAGGTTTGCCTGGCACTCACCTTGTGAGACTGGTGCCCTTCCAGTTATCACCCTGGTGCTGAATTCTAGAGGGGTTGGGTCTGCATGCATTTTATGTCTGTGTGGGCCCTTTAATCTGAGTTTCCTGAAAGTCTAGCAGTTTTTTTCCACCACCCCAACCCTCACTTGTTTTTACAGCCATAAGTTATGGGGGTTTATCTTCCTGGTGCTGGAATCCTGGGCTGTGTAGCCTGACCTGAGGCTGAGATTGCTCACTCCCTAGGTATTCCTCCTAATTTTTATCCATCACATGTGAATGTGGGACCACCCATTCTGCCATTGCCACCTCTCTGCAGCACACCATGTCTCTGTACCTCTCCAACAATCTCCATGTCTTTGTCCCTCCTACCAGTCTGGATGAATGTGGCTTCTTTAAATCCTTGGTTGTTGGACTTCCATACAGCTTAATTTTATGATGATTCTGGGTGTTATTTGTTTTGAGGTCTAGTTGTAATTCTTTCTGTGGTTATGCAAGGCAGCAAAGCATGTTTTTCCACGCCTTCATCTTGACTGGAAGTCTAAAAGCATGCTTTGAATGTTGTCAGTGTTTCGTGTTTAGTTCAACTTCAAAGTAAATTTGTCATTCAATTATCATCTCAAATCTATAGCTCATTTATTTTCCATAGTTTAATTAAGATTTTTTTTAAATATGAGATTATTACTGCCACAAGATAAAAATGACAAATTAAAGAGATAATAATTTAACACTCTTCAAAAGAAATGACCATTTTTCCATTTTTGAAGGCAGAGGTTTTTCTGTTTTTCTGTTGCTTTTTTTTTCTCCCCCACAGCTTTGGCTAGACAAATTATAAGAAAATTTCATCACCCTTTATGGATGTAGAGAAGCCTTGCAAGATACATAGCTGTACAGTAATATAACTTTATACCTCATAAATCATAATCTAAAACATCCACTATTTTTAATTGCCCTCATTAGATAATTAAGTTTGACTTAAAGGGAAAGTCACACCTCATCCTGGAGGAATTCCAGGTATAGACAGGCTAAATGTTTGCTTAATGAATACCTATCTTTACAAGGCTAACTGCTTTCAACACTTAAGACTGGGATAATGGGTATTTTTATTCACCTAAAATAGTCCACACAATCACTTAAATTAAATTAATGAGGGGCTATAAGTTCCTCTCATTAATTACAAATTAAGGAGAAAAGACATTTTTTTCATATAATCATGATTTTAACAAAAGATTGTGCCCCTCCTCCATAATTAAAAATGTAGACTTTTCCTTTTAGAATGAAGTGGAAACTAATAAATCACCAAGGTTTACAGATTTCAATTTTTTAAAGCTGTATATGTGTGTGTGTATATATATATATATATATATACACACACACACACCACACACACACACACACACACATATGTGTGTATATATATACATATGTGTATATATATATTTGCAAATAAAATCTTATTCAATGATCAAATATGTAAAGAGAATATTTGTGTTTGACATAGGCCTGTGGCCCAGCTACGGAACTTCTGTGAAATTCATTGTGAAAACCATCCATACGGCATTGCCTCTCTCATTTTCAGCTACAGATATCAAGGTTTGTGCTAGTCCCAAAGTTTTTCATTAATCATTTTAAATATTTTCTTTTATTATTCATTTTATCTTCTGGTGTTACATTGTTTGCCCATTCAGCTTCCTAAGGGCTGACAAAAGTGACATGAAAAGACACCCATTGCTTTTGCTGTTGAGTGTTGATGGTTATTTGCAACAAATGTGAGAGTAACTCTTTGAATTCTGAGAGGTGGAAAGCCCTTTCTTGGTCAACTCTTAAATTATCTTTGATGGGATGGCCCAGATTTTCTTGGCTGTACTTCTGTGAGAATCACTGCACCAACATTGATGTCACTGATTGAAGGAACCACTTCAAAAAGGTAGAAGAAAAGCTTAATGCTTTCCTCTCTACTCCAATATAAAGAAAACATTCCAGAGAGAGTTGTTGGAATGACAGAACTTTACATTCCTTTTCCCTATTAAATTGTATTTTTTTTCACCATTTTTTTCTTCGATTCATCTGGCAAGTATAATATATCTTTTTGGTAGAAAATATTGAGGTAACAGTTCTACAAATATCCTTGTGTGCAGATATGTTTGTAACAACACTGATTTCCTAGTAAATTGCACAGAACCTGGCATGTATTAAAAAAAAAAAACTCCATAACCATTTGATAAACAATGGAACGTGTGCCTGAAGGAGGTATCGCATAGAGGAGCAACAGCAAACACACAAAAACTTGGGTCTTCTCTTTACTGAAAGAAATCCTGTGCAACTTTAATTACCCTCGCTCTGCCTTTCAGCAACCCTGTGAATTTGAAAGTTATTCTTATTTCAGTCATGAAGGAATGAAAGTTCATTAAGTTGGTATGACTTATCCAAGTTCACACACTGGAACAAGAACCCAAGTGGGTCTGAACAGAGAGATATAGCCCATCTTGCCTAGACATGGTTGCTCATCAAACATTTTGGGGGAAAACGTTATTTGTATATTTTAATTATTAGGTACAATAAGATTGAAATTAACATTTTTAGGATGCAGCAGGAGACTTTAAATGTATTTGGCATGAATTGGTTTCCTCTAAGATATATTTATAGATTTCTGCCACTACATTTTATTTTTTTCTATGGTATAATTTGAAGGCCACTGATATATCTCATTGTATCTAGTTAAAGTAAAAAGTGGAAGTATACTCTGAGGGTTAAATCCAAGATACTTAGATCATGGGACCACATATAGCATACATACACAAAGGAGTTATGTTCCAAATTCTATAGTCCTTTACTGTTTGTTTTGAGGAAGACGAGACAGAGGTGCTGGGAATGTACTTCCTACTTTGCAGGACTTCAAACATTCAGTCAGGGCACAAGAGAGGTACCGCAGTTATATTACCCTGACTCCTTCCTTCTGAATCTACTGTGGAGACTATAGTTCCTGCTACATTGAGTGTTTTCTTTAACATTTTGTTTGACAACATCCCCAGGGACTAGATGACCATGTGAACATTAACAGAGGCCATTTATATAAATTATACATAATAATATTCAACTTATATGTAGGTGTTCTTGTAACTACAATGATATAGTGCAGCAATGTCTAAACAGTGTTCTCTAATGAGCCATTTGTCAGTGAAGAAGTCAACACAGTGAGAAAAGCCATGAGCAACATTCTCTCTTGGTTTGTCTCTGCACAAACTCATCTCCTTGAACGTCAAGAACGTCAAGTGATGCATAGCTCTTATTGTATGGAATTGTTTCTCACAAAGAACAATAATATATTTGGAACTGGCTTGTGCAATAAAGTGGGGAACCTCAAAAATGGGAACACTTTGAGCTCTTTTAGCTACACAAAGCCTTGTGGAATAAGTTTTCTACTTGTTGAAGGCAACTGATGAGGAAAGATGTATGATTTTCCTGAGGGGCACAGGTACTTTTGCGTACTGAAGCTGCTCATGTACAAGGTGAGTCATGCCGAGGAAGCCAGGACTTAGCCCGGTGCTCTCCAATAAGGCAGGACTAGCCGTGCGTGTTGGCTGAGTACCTGAATGTGGTTATGCTAAATGTTTAAATAAAACTTTGATATATTGGGTTATATAAAACATGTTTTTTACTTTACCTTCCTCTTTTTACTCTTTTCAAAGATGTGGCTACTGAAAAATTTAAAATTACATTTGTGGTTTATGTTACCTCTAGTGGACAGGGCTATCCAAGATTACACAATATGTCCGTGTCTTTTGCTAGGTTAGAGGCTTAAGCCGTCACTGAAGGGCAGCATCACATGATAATTTACCATTCACATTTGCAGTGTGAAAGCAGAACTATTGGTAACTATGCCAGAACAATAAGCATACATTAGGACCTGGGGTTTCATTTTGTTCAACATGAGATAAAAATACTTGTCATTTTAGTTGTTCAGGCTGTCCCCAGTAATTAGAGGCATAAGCTCTTTTTATCCATAAGATACGTATATGATAGCTGCTAGCTTTCCAAGCCAACAGACCAGACTGACATCAGGAAGTGATCCATTCTATGTGTTCACCATTGAATGCCTATAACACTGCTAAACGAATATTTGTCCAATAAATGAGTGAATGAATGAACACAATTACTCCATATTCCAGGTATTTAATAATGTAAGTTTTTCATTATTATATCCTCAAAATTGTTTTTGTATTTAGAAAAGTATTCTCAAAGGTTTGCTTTGGTTTTCAAATTAATGTGTGATTTAATAAAACTAAATTTCTTTAAAAATCTAGTTTTTTTTTGAAAATTATGTCCTGTTTAAATTTTTTGGTGTTTTTAGTGTTTTATTTCTAAACCCACCAAATATTAATAATCACTTTGTAAGAATCTAAATCTGTTCATATGTGAATATGGTAATGTTTACATTATTTTAAATGTTTCATTATTATATATAAAATTAGCATGTAACTCAAGCTTGAATTAATTCTTCAATTAAAACATTTCAAACTCTAATCACAAGTAAGCCTTGTAGCTCTTACAGGCTAAATTCTCTAGAACATCACACATATTTAAATGATTAAATATGCAAATCCTTTAAACTTTGATCAACTTAATTTCTATGCCTAATTCTAAATCTTCCCATGTTTGAAGATACTTCCTGCTAAAGATATGATTATGTTATTATGAAGTATTTTGGGGAACAACTGTGCAAACAGACTTCATGGTAACAGAGACATCAGCTGGGATACTGCCTGGATTCTTGCCGGCAACACTCATGGAAGCCATTGGCCTCATTGAGAATCTATGAGGTGGATCTTCCTGCCTTATTATGTGGTGTTGATACCACCGTCCTCATAGCTGTGTAGTTGCCCCCGCCCCCAGAACCAGTTACAAAATTTGTAGGGCCCAATGTAAAGTGAAAATGCAAAATCCTTATTTCAAAATGTATCAAACCCAAGACAGCAGAACTTTCGACTAAATGTAGAGCCCTAGGAAGCCTGAGGCCTTGTGTGACCACACGGTTGCATGCCTTGTTCGTGCCTTTGTCCAGCTTTAGATTCTGCAGCTTCAACCTCAGCTGTTTAATTGAATTTCATATTTAATTGGTTTCTGAGCCCTAAAAATCCCTGCTCATAAGAGATTATTGCTTTTATTTTGCTTTGGTCACATTTTCCAATATCTCTAGAAATAAAACTACCTCAGTTTTTCTAAATTTTTATTGCTTTTTTTTTTTTTTTTCTCACTGTGATAACTGTTTTAATGCCATTCTTTTTAGAAGGCATCTGTCATGATTTCTGGCTGTTATTGAGCCAAAAACGAAAGGAAATCATAGGAAAGATTGACCTTTCCCTGGTTTTACCAGCCTCTCCTCTCACCTTTCTCTGCCTTCCTTTTTTTCCTGCAAATGTGTGTCACACTGATACTACCTCACAAACATCATCAAAAACATGATAGCAAATTCTTACTTTCAATAGTCGACACAAATATTTAGTCTATATAATTGTTGCCTATTTCTTTACAATTTTTGCTATACATTTCCATGAAGTGTTTAAGAAACACTCCTTTTCAAATTCTGAACATGGATTTAGAGAACATTATGTTTTCTCCAGATGGATAAAAGTTTATGCAAAGATGTAGGCCAATAAAATATTTAAAACATAAGCAAATGTTATAATGCTATCATTGTACATTAGCAAGACTACTTTGGGGAAGAAATGGACTATGCCTTCCCATTAGAGAGGGGATTAGCATTGTGGTTTTCCTCGATTCCAGGCAGGGATAGCACATGGTTATGGAAAAGGAAGGCAGGGTTGCAGGGAATCTCTGGTGTTTTCCTGATAGTCTGTAATAATCTGTGGAACTCTGCATCAGCTTCTTAAGTAAAAGGATGGGTAGTCATCTCACCAAAACCAAGGCATAAACTCAAGTTTTGTCAACATCAGAGTAGTAGCCTTTAGGTCCCACCCCTATTTGAAAGTCATCTGCTTAAACACTTCAAGATGTTGCATCAAGAAAGGGACTGGCTTTTTAGGCAAAAATAATAAATAGCTGCAAGTCAATCATGTACTTATATTTCAAACATAACAGTTGAACCTACATTCAAATTGCAGTACCATCACCAACTAGTATCACTGAGCTTTCACGTCAAGGCTTGAATTTCTGTTGACTAAGGAAATTTCCATTTCACCATGACATTTGTGGGGAGATTCCTAAGCCCTATCCAAAGTGGAGTTCTCCAGGACCCCTACAAAGAACTTTTAATTACAACCACATTTAATGTTAGTAGATTTTATGATTTAGATACTTGACTGAACTAATTAATAGAAATAGATACTTGTTTACCTACAGTTTTTATGGTTGTTTTTATATGAGGATAAACTCTGGGCATTGTCTTGATTTTCAAATCCTACTACAATAGCATGACATTAGGGTAGTTTGTATAGCTTATCTAGATTAATTCTTAATGTTTATTAGTAATTATTATTGTCACATGCATAATTATAGGGAAAGAAAGAGCTCACTGTACTATATACAAAGCTGTGCATTACGTTAACAATGTTTGTTCTTTATTTTGAATCTTACTCTGTATTTCTTTCTGCTTTTGAACCAAGAATATATAGTGTTATAAAGCAGCTAAATAAAACTAAGAAAATAGAATCACTGAAAAGTTAATTTTAGAATATTGAACTCAAGTCCAATGCTTTGCAATGCTTATATTCAACAGTTAACAGAACTAGTACCAGAGGATCTATAGTATTTGGCATTTTCTTTATTACAATCTCATCCAAGAAGTGTTGCTAAAAGATTGGCCTGAGGTGGCTCAAGGGATTAAATGAAACTTGAATTTTTGTAACCTCCATCATTTGAAAGAGTGAGTAAATTCACATGCGTAGGCTTGGTGGAAAAAAGTGATCTGTGGTTTTTGCAGTCGCGTATGTTGGCCAATACTTTGTCTTATGTCGTCCCACCAAGCTTCTCTCATGTTGCTTTTAAAACATGGAGGAATTCAAATTATTTAGACACTGTTCTGCCCTTATCTTGCAACATTGGCAGTATAGCTTAACTAAGTATTTTTCAATACTTTTAGAAGAATTTTTTCCTAATTGATAGTTATATTAAAATCAATTTTGGAAAGACATCATGCTTTAAAATATGTCATTAGGCTGTAGCAGACTAAGTTGAGTCCACCTGTCACAGCTTGTCTGGAATATAATTAGGTGAGATCTTATAGCGAGAATGAAATTCATCATGTCACCACTGGAGAAATCTATCAAAGTCTCCATTTGTTTCCCTATATCCTTGTCTGATCAAATCCATTTGAATCTAAAATTTTCTAATTCCAAGGCCTGACATGATGACAGGAAACAGCTGGCACAAGGCCCCAAGATGCCTTATGCTCCTTCATGTAATTACAGGCAGTTTTCTAGGAATATGCAAAGGGATTACTTACAATTATAGTTCATTACGATATCATAGATTTTTCCCCTCGGAGTGGATACTCAAAATTTATAATATTCTTCTTGGAAAGATATTGATACCAAATATCTTTGCAAGAACAAATAATGAAAGCATCTAAGGTAGCATTAACTGAACTATATTATATTCTTTCCTTATAGTCAGGAAGGAATTACTATGAAGCTAAGATTACACGTATGTAAATAGAGAAACTCAGAACCTGCCACCATAACACACACCCAATCTATCAAAAGTATTTTTCTTTGTGCAAATGATATTGCATGCTTTATTATTACCTCATATGAGTTTTACATTAACCATATGATGTGACAATAGTTGCTATTTTATTTGATAAAACTGATTCTCAGTCCCTTTAAGTTATTTTCCCATGGTAACAAATATGGTCAGTAGAAGTAAAGCCAGATTTTTCTAACAGTAAATTCAATGTTTTATTTTAATAAGGAACAAAAAATAACTTTAGAAATGTTTTTATTAAATGTATTAGGGTGAAATTGATTAATAAAATTATATAGGTTTCAAGTGTACAATTCTATTATACACCAGCTGTATACTGCATTGTCTGTTTACTACCCAAAGTGAAATCCTTTCCGTCACCATGTAATAGACTCCATTACCTTTTATGGCTCCACTCTACCACCCTCTCCCTCTTGCAACCACAATTCTGTCGTCTCTGTGTCTGTGAGGTTTTGTTCATTTGTTTGTTTTTCTCATAACAACATGTCCTTTAGTTCTCTGTATATATCATAGTAAATTACGACATATTCCTAGTAATTGGATTTTATAACAGATTCTATAAAAGTTGACTGTCTCATTTTGACCTGTTTCAAACCATGAAAAGTTATATAAAATTCATTAAGGAAAAAAATACATATCATACGAAATGACTCTAGCAGTAGTTGACAGTGCCTTGCAGTCTGATAATGGAAGATGATCCAAGGTCAGCCTGTATATTTTTTAATCCTGATCTAAAATTGCTCATTTTTCTAAGACTTCCTGGCTTGTGTTAGTGTCCAATGGCTTTCCAAAGTTATAATTTGAGTGCTTGTAGAGTTGTTTATTGCTACCATCTTGATCATTATTTTTAGGCCGTTCCAGTGGTTTGGGTTATACTGTATTATGGGAAGCAAATAAGCAAAATACAAATCATGGAAAACTCTATGGTAGAATCAAAGTTTTTCTAATGTGGACTAACCTCCAGATGTATTTAGTAAACACAGTAAATTAATGTTAATATACACCTCAATTTAAGATGTCTCAGCTTAACAAAGCATTAGAATATAGCCTGCAATTTTATTTGGGAGTATTTTATGCTCTAGAAGCCTTACGGTAAAGGGTAGTTTTAGGTGGAAACTAAATATTATTATTATTTGACTAACATTATTGAAACATAGTTCTGTTTTATTGTGTGTGTGATAAACTATTTAACAGTGACCAGGGTTGAGTTTAATTAGCCCTGAAATTTCACATTTTTCTGTGTTTACTACAAAATAATTTTCCAGCCACCCTGAGTCAGGGCACTTTAGTTTTTAATAGTGCATTCTAAAGGAAAATGCAAAATTTAGGTCTATAATTAAATGTAAAACCTGAATTGTTTTACTCTTTTAAAATAGTCTTTAAATGCTAAAGGAAGTGTTATGGGTGCCCTCTCCTCTCTCATGTACCTCCATCTAAGCTAAGCATGACCTACTGAGTTCCCAAACCTGTCCATGGCTCCCTGTGTCTCTCTGAATGAGAGTGATGAGAATGTCTTCTGGCCTCGCCAGCCTTCATGGGGTAGTCTGCACTGCCAGGAAACTAACAGCCCGGAAGCAATCCTTCCTTAACCAGTGAAAGATAAAAGAATAAATACAGGAGTTTTCCTGTCCCTCAGTGGGTAATTTATGTACTAATCCACCATTTATTGGTTTTCCTCCCTTTCCTGTTTTTGAAGGTAGAGTTGTTAGGAGGTAACTAAGGTTAAATAAAGTCTCAGTGTGGGACTCTAATGTGATAAGATTGTGGCCATATAAACATAAAATGAAAATTCTCTCTCTCTCTCTCTCTCTTTCTCCCTGCTTCCTTCTCTCCAGGTGAACACATAGTGAAAAGGCAGCCATCTGCAGACCAGGAAGAGAGCGCTCACCAGAACTTGACTATGCTGGCACCCTGATCTTGGACTTCTCATTTTTAATTTTGTGATAAAATAAATTGAGGTTGCTTAAGCCACCAGTCTATGGTATTTTTTTATAGCAGCCTGAGCTGGCTGAAACACTATTTCTAAACCTAGTTCATAAAACATGCCATGCACAATTCTTTAGGTTCTGTTTTATTTTATTTTATTTTATTTTATTTTGGGAACCATGTATGGAAAGCGGTAGAATTCTGATATCATCACCTAAAGGAGAACCACATATTGATCCTAAGCACCTGTTTTGGCATTTATATAATAAATCAACTTCTACTTACTAAGACCCTTAGATTTTGTGGGGGTATGTGTGATAGAAGTCAAGGTTGCAAACAAAGCAGCACCTTGAAGTAATTGAGTGCTACCATAACAAACAGTGGCAATAGTGTCACTGATACTGTGGTCAGGTGGCAAATGATGAGGACACTGATTTCAGCCTACAGCCATGTCATGCAGTAGAAAAATACTTGGGACAGTGACATACACGAAGATGATTTATCTACTAGTCTCTGTGCTTGGGCACAGAGTTAGAAAGCATCTGAGTGAGAGGGTGTGTTTTTATTTTACTTTTTTTTTGTATGGCAACGTATTCTAAGAAAATGCTGAACCAGAAAAAAAAATATTTGTCAGTCTGAAAACAGAGCTAAAGGGAATAGACAGGGCCTAGAAATTTAAGGCCTCAAAAGATTAGAAAAACGGATTGCTTCAAGATCCCAAACAGTAGTATATACAATTGAAAAGGAAAAAGAAAAAGGTTTTGACAAAAGCCCTCAGAAACTTTTCACATTTTTGCCTTGTACAAAAAGTAAATGTGTGATCTTCTACTATTATTTTAGATAGTCTTAGCTACCTACATTAAACGGAAAGAGAGGTTCATAGAAACAGGAAAATGAAGAAATCTATTAGACTTCAGAATAATGCATAAGAAAGAATTTGGGTGAAGTTATTGGCATAAGGGGCCTAGCAGAAGCAAATACATGGAAAACATAAATTTTTTGACAGGTATTTCCAAAATAGCTCCCTGAAACTAAGTTAAAGAAACTATTAGCTGTTTCTCATTGGAATGCCCTTTGGGTGCCCAGATATACAGGGTCGGGAAGTGAGCTGTGAAAGCTGTAAATCACCCAGAAGGAACCTACTCATAAGTACACCTCAGGTTTGAACATGTAGAAGAATGAATGAAAAGAACCTTGCGGAGAGTGGAGTCATGGGCCACAGATCTGCCTCATATCCCACAGAAAGAACAACCATGCCAACACCTTGATCTCAGACTTCTTGCCTCCAGAACTATGAGACAATCAATGTCTGCTGTGTAAGCCATCCAGCATGCGGTTTTGAGGGCAGTCTTAGGAAATAATATACCCTCGTTCAAGGACAGACTGAGGAGCCTCTTGTTAATGCAACATCATCAGCAATACACAAAGTTCTCTTATCCTGCTGCCTCCAAACTCTCCTGTCCAGAAGCCCCCGATCTTGCATCTTAGCAACCTTTCTGTCTGAGCTGGCTAGCTCTCCCTCACCATCTCTTTTGTCCAACTTGGCTCACTCCTCTCTGGCTGTGGTGGTGGATACCCAAATGTGGGGTGAGGGTGTGGGCTGGGAGAGAGTAGGAAAAGGTGAGACATTAGAGGGGGTTCTCACTGCCCCCTTTCTGCAAGGAGACTACCTTCCCTACAGCTTAGTCCACAGGGAACTCTTACTAAAGCCATGGTATTTCAGAGAGAAAAAAAAAGATAATGAGTTTCATTTAGAGATGTCAGTTTGCAGTTCATAGTACAGAGCTAGAAGTAGGAAGAGAGCTATGAGATACAAGAATAGGCTTGGCAATCTAAAATCCTAGGATTAGATGAGAATTTATAGGAATTCTCTGTACTCATTAAGAAAGAGGGCTGAGGGCAGAACCAAATAAAATAACATTTAAGGAAAAGAGAGATAATAAAATATTAATACAAGTACAAACTAAGGTTTATTATCCTCCTATAAGTACTAGATACTATAAAGATAGTAAAAATTAACATATTCTGTATCTGCTAGATATCAGGCATTGCTTGAAGTTTTTGTGAAATACACATATTATCTAAACTCTCTCAAAACTATAATTGTACCCATTTCTCTGATGAAGAAATTGAGAGTCTGAGATTTACCAAATGGACATGGAGGGCAAGTCTGCAAAGCCAAGCTCTCTGTCTCTGGAGCCTGTGCATTAGAGACCACAGAACACAGCGGATGGGTCAGAGCTTTAAGCTATAACCAATAGACCAGGCATACCTGAATTTACATTTGGGACCTCCTTTAGAACTCAGAAACGCTTCAGGTAAACTCTAATAATTTTTTTATACCTTGTAGACTAATCCTCAAACAGGTTAAGTAAAATTTTCATAGGTATAAAAATAGTAAATAGCAGCATTTCGAGTACATTAAAAACCAGTGAAATCCAAATGAGTTATGCTGTTGTGTTAATAATAGGAATATACTAATGTCAATTTCCTGATTTTGAGTAATGTATTATGATTATGTAAAATGCTATCATTATGGATAGCTAGGTAAAGGGTACATGGAACCTCTTTGTACTATTTTATTTTGAAATTATTTTAAAATTAAAGAGTTTAAATACAATGTGTAAAAGTCAATGATTGATTGTGACACAGTTTTATCTGGCTTCAAAGTACACACACATTTATCCTCCTTGATGTATTTCTTTTTCAAGAGAATAAAGAACAGATAATTGAGCAGGAAAAAGTTGAGAGAGAGAGAGAGAATTAAAAAAGACAAGAAAATACATGTAAACTTATATACATGTGACATTAGCTGTGCTACTGGGCATTTTAAAGCAGCCTCAATTCACTCACAGTGATCCTCACACAGGTTGAAACTGTCAGACCAGGAATAATCCAACTTCACATTTTTTGCCATTTCTATCATAGAAAGCTACCTGGCAGAACCTACAGAGAGAACTGATGCAGGGTCCATGGAGGCAAAGATTTCGGGGTGAGAGTGGACGCTGAACAGAATCAGGTGAATGTATCCTTCTCCTGGGAAAGATTGGGCAGCTCTTGCCAGAAAAATAGTTGCATAGCATGACTGAGGCAAAAGGCAATTTTGCAGTTTGAATGATTAAATAGTAAAGATGTGGGGACGGTCTTAGTCCAGTTGGGAAGCTATAGTAAATATTACTGCAAACTGGGTTACCTAAAAACAACAGATATTTATTTCCTACAGGTCTGAGGTTCTGGAAGTCCAAGAGTAAGATCCCAGCATGATTAGGTGCGAATCCATTTTTGCCTTACAGATGGCATTTTCATACCATGTTTTCACATAATGAAAAGGGTGGGCTTTCTCAGGCCTCTTTTATGAGGGCACTAATCCCATTCATGAGGGCTGCACCCTTATGACCTAATTACCTTCCAAAAGCCTCATCTCCTAGTATAATATTAAAGGTTATGATTTTAACATATAAATAGGGCAGAGGGACACAAATATTCAATCTATAGCAAGAACATTCAGTGCAGTTCCTTTCTTAATAAGTTTGGATGGAAAACGCAAAGACTGAGAAGTCTTGAACAAAGGGTCAAGGGAATATTGCAGGTTGGGGGAGATGATGGGGAAGACTCGAATCTGTGTCTGTCCTGCGGGAAGAAGCTAATGGAATGAAGAGATGGAACACCCTAGACTCCAAGCTGCTTGATAGTATGACTGCTAGCCTACATCTTTTTGCATTCTGTCAGGGGAAGCAAAAAGATATCACCCTGCCAGGATACCAGGAATAAATACAAGAATTTGGACTGACTGTTTTAACAGCCCTAAATGTCATCACTCAGGTCCCAATTAATACAGTCTCACTGTAATCTGAAACCCTGGCTCCCAGCACCGAAAGAACCCTGCCCTTAAGGAGATTGTAAACATTCAGTAAGGAGGGCTTCGTTTCATTGCTGAGCAGCTCTGCGTGCGCTGGCAGGGCCTGTGAGATAGCTACGTACCGACAGGGAAGTTTTAGGTTGGCTGCTGCTTCTTCTAGACAGCTGTCAAGGCTGATAAAAACCTGTCGTGCTTTTCCAGGCTGTGCAGTCATTGAATAACAAAAAGCCATCACCGTAATAAGCACAGTCAGGAGGCCTAACATTTTTGGAGGTGGATGGATGGATGCTTTTGTTGTGTGTCTCCGTACAGTGACTTAAATGTTGAAACGGTCCTTGGAGTGTTCCTCATCTAGTGTAGACCCCAGGAGTGGATTTGGAACTTACTTCCTAAGACAAGACCAGTGTATTCGATGGGAATTGTGCCACTTTGCAGATGAAGAGATAGAACAGCCCGGAAGTCACGTTTGGAAATGTAAGGCAGTGTATTAGGTACGATTTAATAGCCGGGCAGTTCTGAATGCCCAAATGTATTTGGATTTCTAGACCTGTAACCAAAAACATTTTATTTTCATTCAATGTCTAAAATAATAATAACTTTCACAACATTCCAAATGATAGAACCAAGAGCTGGTCTGATTCAGGTGCTAAAACAAGGTGGAGTACAATTAGATAATGATGCTTTGACAACCATTTTTACTTGTGCTGGAATGAAAAAAAAATAGAAAAGAATTGTGCAATTCTAGATTTTCAAGTTCTTATTAGTCAAGGAGGATTAGGTCCAATAAATACATTAATTTAATGAGCCTACAAGGAAAACATGTAATATGAAAGAGGAGTATGTTTGGTAAAGGGATAGGCTCGTATAATTAAAGTCTTCAAAGTCACTGCACAGATGTGTGAAGAAATAGTTATGCAGTCAGATAATCCGTCTGAAGACCTTTCTTCTGATACTCAATATGTTCTCTCTGTCTCTCTCTCTCTCTCCTTTTCTCTCCCCCCATTCTCTCTCTGTCTAGGTCTTTCTGTATGTGTGTGCACTTTTATATCTGTTCAATTCTCTACCCTTTCTTCAATTTCACTGTTCTGTAAATAAATATAGATTACTTTCCATTTATATAGTTTTAGGACTATCGTGCTTTCTAAACCTAAGGATGCATGCCTTTCATCAATTTTGAAACACTTTCAGCCATTATCTAAACTTTGCATTTTTTACATGCTCTCTATTCTCTCAGTTAGAACTCTAATTAGATATGTTACAGTTTCTTTTTAATAAATCTCTTATACTCGCATATATTTTTTATCTCGTTGATCCCTCCTAAAGCACAGAACATCTTTTCCAAGCTGGGTTTTGCAGTTAACTCTTTGTTTTTCTTTAGCTTTGTCCAATCTCAATTTAGTAAAACTAGTTTTCCTGTCAGTTTTATAAGTTTGCAGTGTGAACTCATTTTTGGAGGGCTTAATGTGGGGGTCCTGAGAGGCATATACTGCAATTCTTTTTTTTTTTTTAATTTACTGAGAATTTGCTTTTGCTTTTTTCAAAGTATCTTTAAACTTGTCATCTTGAGATTATAAGTGTCCAGGAAGATGTGGGTTTTTTTTTTTGTTTTGTTTTTTGTTTTTTTTTCTCTCACCGAGGTCACAGGCTGAGGTAAAAATACAATTTTTATTCAGTGTCTCATTTTTGGCAAATAGAAGACTTGTAGATTATTCTTTTACTGATGATGTAGCCCTTCAAGGACCCTGGTTTTTTGTGTGTGTTTGGTTGAGTACTGGAGAATTCTAGATTTGATTACTGCATATATTTTGTTTTGATCCAAGGCTTGTATATACTGTCCTCTACATGAACCTTGAAATCCAAGACCCAGTGACTGAAATAGTTAAGTGCCACCAGAAAAATCCCTTAACTTCAACCCCTGCTCACTATGTATATTTTGGTATTTTATTTCTGCCAAACTGAGCATTTAAAAAAAAATTCTTAAGATTTCATATATGATTTTCAAAAAGATGTTTACTTGCTGTGAATCTAAATCTGCTCTAAAAATTGTGTTTATTAAAAAAAGATGTTTGCTATGTCTTACCCATTATATTTGCATGTGTGTGCATGTATAATGGAATTTGTTGTGGAATGCTTTTTCTCAGAATAATTAGTTGGAGACATTAACAGAAATAGAAATCTTTCAAACGTTTTGGAGGAAAAACAAATAGAAATGTTCAAATAAGGTAAAGAAGAAGCTTTATAAAAAACAGAATTAATACATCTATTAACCTGTTTTCAACAAAAATTGACAAATGTTGGAGTGAGTTTCAAATAAAAAACTTCACAAATATTAAATAATTATTGAATGATTTGCTTATATCAGAATTGCACTGAGTAGTTACTGACATTTTTCTAATGATCAAAATAATTAACTAATTAATTAATTTTCAATGTTTGGACGTTTCTCTTGATAAATTACCTTTGAAAGTCTTAGTGTTTACAGTCAGTACCTATCCTAGTTTTTATTGTTATTTTGTATAAAACATCTCATTGTAAGTTCCGGAAAACGTCATCACCCCCCTGCCTGCACAACCTTGTCCCCAGTTAAGATTTCAGAGGAAACAAAAACAAATATGAAGCTTTTTAAACTTCTCTACATATTTCCTTCTAAAATCTTTTGCAACTTATTCTCCTCCAAATCTAGGAGTATGTGATATTACTTATAGGTTCTTTTTTATCTTATTCATTTATGCATTTATTCATTTAAAAATTTTACTACTTGCTATGGATCAGAAACTATTCAAAAGCACAGAAGAAACAGTGGGAAAATTTCACTCATAGGAGCAAATGAATTGTGAACTCACGGCAGAATGTTTCACACAATATATGGGAGCTTTTATAGATGGCTGGACAGGTGCTGGTGCTTGACCAACTGCCCTACCAAACTGAGTACAGAATAGGGTTTTCTTTCTCATAAGATGACGGTATGTTCCGTGTTATCAGTCAAATTGGGACAGGCTTAAAAGTTACTTGGAGAGCCACCTCACCATAAATGTTGCTTGATTATTAATATAACTATCATGTTAAGCCAGGGAGTTTCCAGGCATATCGTTGCTCTTCAGTAGTTCATAGCTCCTTCCCGCCTCATCTATTTAGCAGCATTATTTACTCCGGTGTTGAAGAGTGTCGATTCTGTAGCAAGCTTGTTTGGACTCAAATTCCACCTCCTCCACCTCAGTAAGTTACTTAAATTCTGTGCGTTTCCATTTACAGTTAAGTGGGATAAAAAAATATTCTCCAGCACACAGCGTTGGTGTGAGGAGTTAATAGATTCCAGCGTCTGGGATGCAGTAAAAGTTAAACAAATGGTGACTGTTATTAACTCCACCCTGATGTTACATTTTATTTTCATGGGTGTCTGGCCCAGTTGGCATTTGAATGTGAGGTTGCTATCTTTAGGACTATAAATTTTTTTAAGACATGAAACATGGGGAAAGAGGGGATGGTTAAATTACTGTTATGACAATAAAAGTTATTCATAGCATCATATGAGCACACAAAAGAGAGCTTCCTACATCTTGTTGGAGAAATTATGTCATGTTTGAAACAAGTGGCAAGAGAACACATCTTCACGTGGGCGGGAGAATATTCTGTTCCCAGGAAACATTTAAAATAAGGAGAAAATGGCCTAATAATAGAATTCTTTCTATTTTTCTTTCAGAAATGAGGCCTTGAATACCTTCTAGAGGATTGATGTTGGCATCTAGTAGTTGAATTAGAAAAAACGAAGTTGAATTAGAAAGAATCTCTGTCATCTAGGAGTTACAGTGCAGCATGAGGACGGGTAGGTAAAGGAGGAATCACAGGCCATATGGTCAAGGAGAGGTTAGGGTGTGCTCAGTGGTGGTGAGAAGGCCGATTATAGAACTTTCTTGTGGGAGGCAACAGATGAGCTAGGTCTTTGATGATAGGGTTAGAATTGTACCTAGGTGGGAAGCACAGAAATGGATTGATTGAGGATAATCTGAACAGAGAAAAGAGCATTTGAAAAACTTTCAGAGGCATAAAAACTATGATTCTGAAATGACAGTAGAGAGGCAAATTATCCAAATCAGAGATCATTTCTTAAGTTGTATGTGACAAATGTAGACATCTTTAGTAAGTTACATACCTTAATCTTTTTTAAAAAGTCTTCATAGCAGCCTATTATGGTGAGAGAGAGTGTGGTCCCATGGTGCAGATAAGAACCGTAAGGTTCTGGTGGCTGCGCAAAATGTTCTACATTATTAGCAAATGGTAGAAAGATTCCTATTTGTTGTGAAAAATACAGGGCAGAGAGAACATATGAATGGCTTTATGTGACCCAAACCAAATGTCATGTTAAAAAAGTTGGGTAAGAACATGAAAGAATTTCATCTCAGGTGAAATCAGTGTCAATGTAAGAGGGGAGATGATATGCTTAATATACAAGGGATGATCTGAAAGTTCAATCAATTTCCTTACCTCTAGTATTTTCTGATCCCACCTTCCCAACCTTTTCCAAAAATGTCTGTGGATCTTGGTAGAATATTCATTCTGTCTGAAGCTCAATATTTAAGTGGAGGAGATGCCATCCATACCAAATTCATACTGTTTTATAAATTTTATGGTTCCTCTAATTCAAACTAATCCAAGATTACCTTCAGAAGGTTGACTAAACTTTCATTTCCATCATCTTTCCCCTATATATCTAAATACAGTATTTATTTTAATTTTCTCTCAAAGTAAAAACAATATATATGTTTAAAAATAAAAGTTAAAAAATGTTTTTATTATCTAAAATTTATCCACTGTAGCTAACACACTTGAGGACAGTTGAAAAAAAAATTAAATATTCTTTTTACAGTTCAGAAACAATATATTTAAAACATTTGGAAAAATGGTTGAGTTTGAGTAAGATTTTCCCCCCTAGTATTTAGTAAAGCAGAACTGTGTCTTAATTCTTTTTCTCACATATTATTTTATGTACTTAGAGGAAATCTCTGTTAACTTAAATGAATTTGACAAATGGATTTAGCAGATGAACAGATGTATTTAAAATATAACAGATGGGTCTCCATTTTCTTAGGTGAGATGATCTATATCCATTTTATCAAGTTACAATGATACTGGAATATGAGAGAATCTGAAAATATTGATGGTATCATGTCATAGGTTAAATGGACCTTTCCATTTCATTAAAGTTGAAATATATTTGTGTTACTTGAAATTTTTTTCTTTTATTGGTGAGATTCATATTTAATGTAAAAGGATAAGCAGACTTCCTAATCACTTGTGACTTTCAAATTAACTCATAAATTATCAGTAAATAAGATTTGTTTCTGTAACCTTCTTTAAAGATCTGTGACCTCTGTAGTGGTTAGGGCAGAAATATTTAGAAACATAAAACTAAGGAGCTTTACTCACTAAAAAATGCAAATTAAAATGGTTACGTGACTTGATGAACAGAAAGCAATCCCATAGTTGATTCTGCAACACAGTTATATGAGTTCTTTGGAGTGTTGGTCCCTGCCCTATAAATATAGGATTAGTTCTAGTTAAAGTGACTATAAAGAGTTCAGGAATTAATGATACCTATGGAATTTAGCTTATGAGACTTATAATGTTAGAATACCAATTCTCTGTTACTTCCCTCATATTCCAACATTGCTTGTCTAGTCATGGGATTAATCGGTTTTCTGATCATTAAACCTTGATGAGATTATTTTCCACTTTTTCTGTTACTTTAATTTTTAATTTTTTAATTTTCTTTTTCATTGTTGTTCTGTCACAGTTGTCCCTTTTTTCTCCACTCCTCTGCTCACCCTGACTCCCACAGTCAATTCCCACATTGATGTCCATGTCTGTGGGCCATTTATACATGTTTCTTGACTAGACCCTTTGGTTTCTTTCCCCCATTATTCCCTCCCCCAACTCCTCTGAGCCCTGTCAATCTGTTCCTAGTTTCCATGCCTCTGGACCTATTGTGCTCCTTTGCTTATTTTGTGCATTAGGTTCCTATATAGCTATCTTTCATAGACTGGCTCATGTCACTTAGCACAATATTCTCCATTTCCATCCATGACATCACAAAAGACAGGAGTTCCTTCTTTATTTCTTCTGCATAGTATTTCATTATGTAAATGTACCAGGTTTTTTATCCACTCATTTACTCATGGGCACTTAGGCTGTTCCCAGCATTTGATATTGTAAATAATGCTGTTATTTTTTAAAGTTTCATTTTATCTTTAAATAATAATAATGCCACTATCTAAAATATAATATTAATTTAAGCATTTAAATCTCAACTCCAAAAGTATGCCAAGTACTAGTATATGTACAAGACTTAAAGACTTTTCCATAGTATAATTGTTCACCATTTCTGTTTAATTTACAATTAACACACTTCAAGTATTTGGGGATTATGACTAGTTTTCAGCAACACTATAAATATAATATTTAAAATTCATTAAACTTTTCCTATCATTGCTTATATAACTATGCTATATCAAAACATCAGTTTGGAGGATTTGTTGGCTGACCTTTGCATGAGTTAAGGTATTGTTAGACATTGCAAGAAACAAGCAAGTAATCTTAGTAACTTCTCACACACACACAATGTTTGTTTTACTATTTATTACTGTGTAAAAAACAACTCCATAATTTTGTGGCTTGGGACAACTACCATTGCGTTGTGTAACATAATTTGGGTCAAAAATTTCATTAGGTCTCAGATGGTAAGATCTCTCTGATATACATGACTAGAGCTAGAGGATCTGGGATGGCCTTGTTTTTGGTTATCAGTTTGTGGCACCCCGTTATTCTCCTGTGGATTCTCTTTTCACATGGTCTGTCATCATTCAGAGACCTAACACATAATTTCCATGGTGCCTGACTTCCATGAGAGCGTAAACAGTGCTTCTAGTCCTTGTAAGCCTCAGTCGCAAAGTCACAGGGCATCACTTCTGTTGCCTTCAACTGATGAAGGGAAGTCACAGAGCCAGGTGAGATTTCTGTGGAGAGGAACCAGATTTACCTCTTGATGGTAGAAGTGACAAGGTCACATTACAAAAAGAAATTTTTGGACATAAGGAAAGATCTCTATTCAATACCCTGCGTTCCTACCACAGACACACACAACCTAGAAAAAAGATCACAATAAACCCCATGTAAGTAGAAGAAGAAAATGATAGAGACTATATGTCCCAGCAATTGCACTCCTGGGTAATTATTTCAGAGAAATGAATTCTTATGTTCTTATAAGAACCTATTAAGAATAGCCCAAGACTAAAACCACCCAAATAACCTTCAATAGATGAATGGTTAAATTATAGTATATCAATACTCTGAAAGACTTTCAGCAATAAAAAGGAGGGTCTATTGATACACACAACAATCATTCATCTCTAGGAAATTATGCTGAATGAAAAACACCACTGCCAAAAGGTTACATATGTATGATCCCATTTATAAAACACTCTTAAAGATAACACAATTTAGAAATGGAAAACGGATTAGTGGTTACCATTGGTTAGGAAGAAATTTGGGAAAAGACAGGTGAGTGTGTTATAAGAGGGCAAACATAAGGGATTTCTGAGATGATAGAACTGTTTTAAATTTTGACTGTAGTCATGGTCACATGAATCCACACATGTAATAAATTGCATACACTGAATACACACACACACACACACGCACACGAGTGGAAGGGAGATGGTTGAAATCTGAAAAATATTGGTAGATTTTATTATCAATAGCCCATCTGCGATATTAATGCTAGTCTTGCAAAATGCTACCTTTGGGAGAAATAGTGAAATGTGTAAAGAATCTCCTTGCATTGTCTCTTACAAGTGGTATGTACCTACATATGGGAGATGGAAGGTGGGCGGGACTGTTGCATCCACCTTTGGAAACAATCTACACCCTAAAGTTTCTTTCTAATATGCAAAATCCAAAATTGCCATAGACATTCATGATCTCCAGTTGTGACTTAGGCGTCTCCCCTCTTGAGACCCCATGGGACAATTTCATGGGTGTAACCTAGAGGTGTCCACATTTTCCTTCCATTTGCTATTGTTTTGAGAAATTTTAATTATAAACTTAGGATAATAACGATGCTGCCTAGATGAATAATAATTTTAACACCCAAATCTCAATTCCAAAAGTGTGCCAGCATTTGTCAAAATGGGAAGCTCAAATACCTGACACAAAATGTTGTCCAGCCATCTGTTCTTAATTTAAGATTAAGACATTTGCTTTCGAAAAGTGGAGTTTTCACTCACCCGTTGGATGAAAATTGTGTCCTAGTGAAGAGAACGCCATCATTTGCCAGTATTTATCTGCAAGAAAGGCAGGGCAATGCAATCTCACGGTGCCGAAGAAGCTGCAGATCTCAAAGATCGTAGTAAAGAGCGAAGAGTCTCCCAGTCAAGAGTTGTGGACCTAGATCATAGAGGGCTTTGGATCTAGGATCATTCTGTATCTTCTGCCTTTATAAGAAATTTTAGAGTAAATTTGTAGTACTTTTGATTGGACAGAAAGCTGTTTTTTCCTAGAAATATCTCTAATTTGATAGGCATAATGTGTACCTCTGCAACTCTGAATGCACATGCCAGTGACCCAAGGTATGGTTACTGTGCTCTAGAGCAGTAGTTTTCAACCCCTTTCATCCCATGGCACAAATAAACTAATCCTTAAATTTATGTGACACACCAAAAATGTATCTTTTGCCAAGCTGTATAATTTTGATTCATTCACATCAAACAGCTATTGTTATATTGGTTATTTTCTTCTTATTTTTTTTTTTTTTTTATTTGACAGTCTAAAAGAAAAGAGGTCAGTGCCCCTGACTAAATAGTCAGGTATTATATGTCAGGGCACATCAGAGAAGGAAAACTCTGACTCCAAAAAACCTCCGCTGCCTTGCGGCATACCTCTTCAGGGGAAAGGCTAAGGGAGTAAACCCCGACAGAAAATCCGGAGCCGGAGACCCTAAGGCGGTTTGACATTGTAGTCAACACCGGCAACTCCTGCGGCGCACCTGAAGCCAAGCTGTATTGACTCCGTCTTTCCCTTGGATCCTTCAGCTGCGAAGAGAGGGGGAGTCTGCTGCATGGGCAACAGCAGACCCTCCATATCACCCTGCCCAGGCTCTGTAGCTTCAGCTTCGCTGGAGAGGACACTCCAGCGTCATCGCAAGATGTCGATTCAACACGGGAGGAGACAGATACCGTGTCACTCCCGAGTTGGACTGCACAGCCATTCTCGGCGGTGCAGATAGACTCTTAAGAAGCTACACCATCGTCTCTCGAGACGGACGGCTGCCGACGATATGTTTTAAAAATCCTTGCAGCACACCGGTGTGTTGCGGTACACCGACTGAAAATTGCTGCTCTAGAGCTACATACCACATAAAGAGGCTCACTGGAAAATTGTCTCCATTATACTTAAACACAAATCATAAACCTAGAAATAAGAATTATTAAATTTTAATATATTAAAACATTTTTTAAAGAGCTTTTAACTTGCTAATAATAAAAACAAACTTGATTTTCTCAAGTCGGGAGAACAGTTAATGAGACTTTTACATACTTATATATGTTATCTCCTAACATTTGCCTGAATTTAGGACAAGGGAAACATTCCCATTCTAAGCCACAGTAGCCTAATATCTGTATTTCTAATGCTCAAATATAATTACATGAGTGAGTGCTTTATTAATCGTTTTCCATTATAAACAAATATGGAGGTTTACATAATTTGAAACTGAAATAAATCCCAACCAAAATGTTATTAGGTGAAAAATGTGATAATTATAAAAGTTTTAATAAATAGACTTATAGAGAATGTCTTAGCACCTCAGGAAGTTGCACATATAACAAATCAAGGAGCCAGAAAACATTTGAAAAGTATAATTAGAGACTCTCAAACATTTAAGCCAACCGTTAGAAAAAAGTAATATACGTCTAGCTTAAATATTTGACAACTTGCATTAAATCATAAGACTTGGATCTAAAGAGAAAATTTCACCTGGGAAAAGAAATTGGAAGCACTGAATTTTAGCTTTTATTTCAAGGACAATTCCATTCCTAATTTATAATGCCACAATGAAATATACACAAAGAAAAATAGGTACAAACCCATATGAAAAATAAAACAACCAACACGGTTTATGCCCATATTTTCAAATATGTACTTCAGAAAATTCAATTTCAGTTCTACCCAGTAAATGAATTTCTCCTTCCAAAGCTATCCTATTTCACATATGTCTCCAGATTTTATTATCAGGACTATCCCAAGAGATAAGCTAAGTGGTCACATATTTAATATAACTTGAGATCTGATATTGAAAGACACTTATTTCGAAATAAATCCTCCATCTGCTTTGCAGAGTCTGTGAAATTGCATTATTTCAGGTGTATCCTTTACTTATAGTCTTCATGTTTCAAAAATCATTGTTCAAATGCAATTAACACCAAAAAAGATTTGGGATAATAATATTACTATATCTCTTTAGGTTGGTGTCTACAAGTTGAAGAATTAGGAATGGCCAAAATCTTTGAAACACTTTAAAAATATTATATTTGGGCAGAAAAATGCATAAAGCAAAGATGCTTAGATATGTGAGATGCACTTAGAAGAACCTGAGTTGTATTTAAGACCTCTATGTAGCTTTTTTAGCCTTTACAGACAAACAGATGAGTATAATGAGAGAATTTGAATGTCATATTAGTGTGTTTAATTGAATACATGCATGAAATCCTGCACCGCACAAACAGACCTGCAGCACTGCATCAGTCAGCTACTGATGACTAAAAATCAGTCAAAAGTCTCGGTGCCACATAAAAATAAACATGCATTTGCCACGTGTCTTCAGATCACTTGGAACCATTCTGCTAATCTCAGCTGTGCTCATGTCAGGCATCTGTAGGTTGACTGGGGATCAGCAAATTTAGAATAAGCCTAACTAAGCTTAGACTCTTGAGTCAGGCCTGCCTGACATGTACAATATCTCATTCTCTTTGGACCCGCAGCGTCGCCAGCATGCTCCTCATGGCAATGGTAGCAGCACCAGTGACAAATGGAAACACAGTGCCTGTTAAGACTTACTGTTGAAGTGGCTCACTGTGATTTCTATTTGCATTCTGTTGATCAAATCAGACAGGACCTAGCCCATTCTCAAGAGGAAAGATGTACATAGTCTAAACAGTTGGAGCCAAAGCCAGTCGCGTGGCCAAATCCAGCATCAATGGAGTAGAGGAGTAAACTCCAGTGAGTGTGTGAGCAGAGGTAGAAAGAACGAACATTTTTTAATGTGACTATACTACAAACACCATTTTTAAGATCAGTGTAGTATTCACAAGAAAATAATGATGTATTTTGCAACAAAGTCAACCTCAAAAAAGCACAGGTCACCTTTTCTGACACCAAAATACTAGAGCTGGATATGATTCATAAATATGTACACCCAAAAGTTAAGGCCTGCAGGAACTTCATACCTGACTGCTTGTGGTAAGAGAGGGATAAAGATGATATCAGAGGATCACTGTGTTTCCAGCAAGTTCTTATGTGGCCAAAGTATTAAATTTGTTCAGATTGAAAAAACTCATCACTTAGAGTTAACCCCTATTGGTTAACTATACACAAAATGTTACCCGAGCTGCCTTCAAAAACAATGCATTGTAGGGAAAATGGAGTTTCACCTGTCACAGGAGGGCCTCTGCAATGCAGGTCTGAATGGTAAGTTGCAGGACTTGGATAAAGTATCATTGGTTTACAACAAACTAAAATAAACACAGTGGCTTTCCCATGAAGTTAGATTTGTTCATTTGCAAGGACTGATGCTTATGAGATTTAATTTGTTCAATATTTAGTAGTTAAAATACCCCCTTCATTTTAACAAAGTGTTTTTAAGTCCAGAAGGCAATATGTTTTTAACCTCAAATGTAAAAATGTACTTGTTTTCAAAATCCACAGGACTGAAAGCATTAACACAGTACTGGCTGGTTTTGCGTGGTTTAGGACCTCTGGCATAACATAAAAGAAATGCCAGAACACCATGCTGGTAGAGACTGGTTACAAGCTCAGATAGCTATTTTTCCTTCTCTTCAGGGATAGTTGTCTTACTTATTGTGGCCTGTAGCAAATAGGTGTGCTCTGTTACAATGCTAGCACTAGAACGTGGTGGAACTGATGTTTGGCATATCCAGAACTGGCCCTGTAGGTTCTCTCATGCAAGATGCCCTAAAGCTCTCTTTCTTCTGCCTCTGTTGGCCAGATCAGGACAATTTACATTCACGTTTCTACTTCTTGCTTACAAAAGGGACAGAGCCATGGGAGTGAGTCATTGATTAACCATATTCCAGAAAGCAATCAGGTGAAGATATAGGCTCTTGTACTGGTTAAGGATCCCTCCTGTTGCAAGAAAAATGACGTAACCTTTTAGTTCTGGCTGAGGGAGGTCTGCTAATGATATCTTCAGAGTGTCAGAACTGTAGCCATGGTGGGAGGAATGACAAGACATGGTGACAATTTCTGTCTCTTTGTTCTCTGCTCTGAACTGCAGATTAACTTGAAATTCTTCTTAAAGAAAAGAATCATATGTAATTTAAAAAAATTACGTTAGTTATTTTTTGCCTAAAAATTGAGGAAAAAAAGAAATGGATTTCTCTTATACCAGTGTGTTAAAGATAGTAGTGAAAAGAATTTTAAAAGTGTGTATAATTAATTACTATAGGTGATATGTCTACATAAATGAACATTCTAAGTGGAAATGACAGCCTAATGATTTCTTGTTTCTAGCAGAAGGTTTTAGACTTAATAAAATGTCTATTCCCCTGAACCCTTGCTGAACAAATGTATAGTGTTCCCACAGTAATTTCTAAGTTTATGTACTAATCACAAGTTTCAAGTATCAAAATTACTATTAAATTCCATAGTACTATGGATTTTACATTACGCTAGATTTCTGCTTCTCCTTTCTCCCTCTCTCTTTTTCTTTCTTTTTATAGCCCCTCAAAGCTAGCTCAAAGGAAGCATTTGTGAAAAATCACACCTGCTAAAATACTGAATATCATTTAACAAAGAATATCTGTTCTTCCTCTTATACGCTTTTCTATATGTGATTGGATAGTTATAATGGTTCAGGCATTTGATCAAATTGTTATATCCACTCTTCTCTCAACTAATTTACCAACTTAATGTCCATTATTTTCAGATTGAAAGATTTTCTTTTCATTTTCATCAAATTCTAAATTATCTTATCACTTGCACATCAAGAGAATCTACTTTTGAATGCAGTACATAAGCTGTTTAGAGGAAAATTCTGAAAGATTTTATATCCCAGCGTTCAGACATAAAATATTCACAAATTTCTTGTCTAGCAGATGATCACTTAATGGTGCTGAAAAGAAGAGCTGATAAACTGGGCACTTCGAATAATGTCTCTATATGGCTCCAAAGAATAAACTTATGGCACAGTCCATGACTGAAATATGTGGGCGACATGTGACATTTTTCTAGCCATATCAGAGACTTAGTACAATAATACTTTTCAGTTATTGAGGGTCTCCTGTTTCTACATCATTTCTAACTGTCTCTAAATACGATACTATCTCTTTCACATGTTATGTACTTTAATTTTTGGTTTATAGATGAAGATAAGAGCAAATAACTTCCTCCAGATCATACAGACAGTAAAGTGTTTAGCCAGGATTCCTACTCAGTTTCTGCCCCCTTTTTCCATACTACCATGGAGAATATCTAACAAAATCTTGCTGTGATAAGATGGCCAAAGTGCATAGTGAAGCCATGCTGGTGTTTATTTGACTGTACACAGACTTCTTTCATAGAACCGTGTGCAAAGTATATTTTTCTTTTAAGAAGCTTCAATTACTACATATTGTGGGTTTAAGTCGAACTGGCATATAAAGTGACCTGCGTCTTTCTGTATAAACATTTAGGTTTGGTTTTAATGTATAGGTCTACTCATTCAACTGCTCCTCAAAGCAGAGGCAGCCCTGGGGCAGGCATGAGGAGACTCCAGCTCTCTCTCTTAGCTGTTAGCAGGAGCCCAAAAGGTGGGTGGGTGTAGGATTGGGATGAAGGCTTAAGTGGCTTTAAATTAAATTCATAATACCATAGAAGGCTAGACCTGGAAAGACATTGAAGATCGTGTTATTCAATACCCTTATTTTGGAGAAAAAAAAAAAATCAAGACTACATACAGGCAATAATCTATGTTCAGGACCCCATTCTAAGTTAGTAACAAAGCTTAGGTCATTCAATTCCTGGCAAAATTTTCTTTGCATTCTCCATTAAAATGCATGTTCTCTGGATACAGAGAAAAAAGTTTTTTATGTTTATGAAAATAACTTCATTTTGCCACCTGCATATTATGGCTGCCGAGAGTCATATGAGCTAGGAAATACATATACTACAATTATCTGCACAATTTATAGCTTGATCTAAGTATGTATGTTTTATTTCTTATCTTTATCACAACTCTTGGCATTTTGGCATTTTTCATAAATAAATCATGCACGTTTTTGCTAATGGTATTTTAATGTAACATTCTTGGGAAATCTTGAGATAGCATCACTCAGAAACTCGTGCAGGAGTTGACTTCTTACAGGATGGACCTCTGTGATGTCGCAATGATGAAGGTGATGTTGACACAGGAACTGTTCGGAGGTTGAACTCTGGGAGTGTTAGTGTAAATGTTAGTAACACTGCACCCTGTGAGGTCTGCATGGGCTCCGTTGGCTCAACTAAACAGATGAACCAAAACTGTAACTTCATAATGTTTGATTTGCTTTCCAGATATTGTTTCTTTCTTTTCTCCAAAGATAGACAGCCACCCCTTCACCTCCCCTACCAACCCCCCCTCCCCCAACACACACAAACTCACATGTAGCTTGTGAGGCTTAATTATAAAATATGTCAGGTCAAATATTCTCTAGGGTGATGAAATATAACTTGCATATGATTTTCTGGGCTTTTTCTCTACATTCCTATCTCCCCTCTGTCAAATCTTATGTCTGTAAAAAGGATAGAAGTTTATTTTACCTTTGCTTTTACTCATGAATAAAACAACTGTCATTATGATTTTTTTTTACACTACCCCTTTGTAATCACAAATAACATACAATCTGAAAACACTCACCGAAAAGAATGACAAAGATCGGAGTCAGTGGTACATTTTAAATGGACTTTAGTCGAATTCACTGTCATTGCTGATCATTTTTCTGTTCTTGTGGAACTTAGGGTAGGAAACAGGGAATGGACAACCAGCAGCCAGCAGCGGCCTCTGAAACTGTGAGTCACTGTCAGCAAATGAAACTGACAAAAGCTTCTGGATGAAAGATTGAGTAATTATTTTTCTGTCTTAATGGCCCTTTATTTGTGGATTTTATGCCTGTGTTTGTTAACAGTAATTGCCTCTCCTTTACTGTTTATTTTTAATGAGTCCCTGAAAAATGGAGCACTGACTACTGTAGGATTTATTCTCATTTTGTTTACCATAGAAAGAGCAGTGAACAAAACAGAACTCCATATCCTTAAAGGAGAAGCTAAAACTGTGCACGATAGAAAGAAAAAACAAAAAACTGGCATCTTTGAAAGTATGTACATGGGATATTTTTAAATGGAAAAGCAATACACTGCACTATTTGTGACCTGTGTCTCGCTAATCCATGGCGACTCAGCCCAATATAACTATTGTTTTCTGTCTCACAATTATAGTCTTGGTTTTAGAATGTCCATGGAAGAATGCAAAATCGATTTTTTTAGTACAAAATGGATTGCATCTTCCCATATATGGCAACATTCAAGATCTTTTCCCTTCACTACATTGTATTAAACTCCTTGGGCTCATGAATTACCCATATCACAGTCATTTTTGTATCATCCATACTTAGTGCACATTTTGTAGATACGTACTCAATATTTATTTATTCAATAAATATCTAGCTACTGTTAGCTTCTAGACTGAGTAGAATGATTGTCGTCTCCAGATCAGTGAAGCATATTTGACATCCTGGATACATTTGTAACATGGAAAATGATTGTTTATCTATATACTGATGCCTTTGTTTCTTAGGGCTGCTTTAACAAATTGCCACAAACTGACTGGCTTAAAACAATAGGAATTTATTCCCTCAAAGTTCCAGGGACCAGGATTCTGAAGGTGGTATCATCAGGGACATTCTCTCTGAAGGCTCTGGGGAAGGATTTTTTTCTTGCCTCTTCCCAGCTTCTGGTATTTGCCAACCAATCTTGGCCTTCCTAGGCTAGATGCTGCACCCCTCCAATTTCTGTCTATTCTCACATCGCCAGCTTCCCTCTGTATGTGTCCCTGTGCCTTTGTTTTCTCATTAGAAAGACACTAGCCCTTGGATTAGAACCAACCTTAACCTAGTATGACATCATCTAAACTATATTTGCAAAGAGTATTTTCAAATAAGGCTATCCTTTTTCTTTTCTAATCTCTTTAAGGTATAGTTAACAAATAAAAATTTAATATATTTAAAGTGTACAACATGATGGCTTGATATACATATACATTGTGAAAGGATTTCCACAAATGAGTTAACATATCTATTATCTCTTGTTTTTATTTTTTTATTTATTTGTTCAATGAAAATGTTTAAGTTCTACATTTTTAGCAAATTTCAATTGTACAATAAAATATTATTAACTGTAATCGCTATATTATACATAGATCCTCAGACCCTACTATCCTTTTACCCTTTTACCAAGCTCTCTGTATTTTCCCCAACCATCAGCCTCTGACAAACATCATTCTACTCTCTGCTCCTATGAATTTTTATATTCCACCTAGAAATGATATCATGCAGTATTTGTTGCTCTGTGTCTGGTTTATCTCACTTAGCATAATGCCCTCCTGGTTCACCAAGTTTATTGCAAATGGCAAGAATCCCTTCTTTTTTTAGGGTTGAATAGTCTTTATCTTGGTTATTATAAATAATGCTACAATGAACATTGGAGTAAAAATATACCTCCTCGAGGCAGTGATTTCATTTCTTCTGCACAGAGTGGGACAAAACTAAGTTAACAGTCATTCATATGCAACATAATACAGTAATTAATAAATAATAATTAAGAATAAGCTTTTTGCTTCACCTACTTTCCCTTACCTTCTATATAAACTCAGAAATGGGACTGCTGGATCGTATGGTAACACTCCTTTTAATTTTCTGAGAAACTTCCATACTGTTTTCCTTAGTGGCCACACCAGGTGCCATGTCCACTGACGGTGTATAAAGGCTCTCTGTTCCCCACGTCCTCACCAGCATTTGTTATCACATGTCTTTTCAGTACTAGGCTCCTCACAATTGTAGGGTGTTATCTCATTATGGTTTTTATTGGTACGTCCAGATGATTAGTGATGTTGAGCACCTTTCCACGTACTTGTGTATCTTCTTTTAATTTGTCCATTCGGGTCATTTGCCTATTTTTAATTGTGTTATTTATGCTTCTTACAATGGAGTTACACGAGTTTCTATATTCTGGACACTAGCCCCTTATCAAATATGTGGTTTGCAAATATTTTTCTCCCATTCCATGGCTTTCTTCATTTTGCCGATGGTTTCCATTGCTGTGCGTAAGCTTTTAGTTTGATGTAGCCCCACCTGTTTGTTTGTTTATTTATTTATTTGTTTATTTATTTATTTTGGTTTCTTTGCTTCTTGTATGAAATACAAAAAGAAAAAAAAAGTCATTGCTAAGACCAATGTCAAGGAGTTATTTCCTTCTAGTAATTTAACAGTCTTATGTTCAAGTCTTTAATCCATTTTGAGTTGATTTTTGTGTATGGTGTGAGATCAGTATTGAGTTTCATATTTTTTGTATGTGGATATCCAGTTTTCCCAGTACTAGAGAGATTTCTGAAAAGACTATTAATCTCTATTGTGTATTTTAGTGCTTTTGTACAAAATACTTTACTAGTGTAGTTTATGCCAATATCATATGGTTTCAATGGCTATAACTTTGTCATAACTTGAAATAAGAAAGTGTGATGCCTCCAGCTTTGGTTTTTCTTTGTCAAGATTGTGTTTGGCTGCTTTGGGTACAGCAGAATATGTGGAGTAGTTGTTCATAGAATTTCTCTCTGCATAATGCGTTATTCTAACAGAGTCCTACCCAAAGACATGTGACATAGAGTAAAAAAATAACAACAAAAACTAAAAAAAGGAGAGTATTTGGTGTGGTAGCTTAAGGTGGGGAGGGAATTCAGCGGGCATGGACTGACAGTATTTCAGAGAGCACAGTTTGAAAAGAATGACCCCCTCAGAAGGATGAACTTCATCTCCTTCCAGGAGCTCTCTGTGGGGATTATTTCTCACGTTCACATTTGTCGTAAGGATTGGGAACTAGAGGATTCAGTGCTAAGGGCAGATACTTGACCTAACAGACATGAGACCAGAGAGTAACTTTAAATTTCTCAGAAAGTCAAGTTTTAGCAACAATAGCAGTAATGATAACACCAGTCATTTTTTGAGGAATTGCTTTGTGTGCTGTTCTAAACATGTTCCATCCATCATGCCACATAATCTTCATCATGTTCTGAAGGCCATACCATTCATTTCTCCATTTTTTCTGATGATCAAACTGAGGTGCAGAGAAGTGAAATTAATTGATAGAGGGCTGCTTAGTGAGTGATGGAGAGACACTTTGAAATTAAGCAGTCTGACACTATAATTTTATCCTATGTGAGCCTTAGTTGCATTAGAAAAACAAGACTATTGTTGTACTTTATGGATTGTGGGATGCTCAGGCACTCCCACTATTCACAAGTGGTAGAAGTATGATAGTAGGATGTTGCCCAGCCATGAGTGTGTTCCCCGCATAACTGAGTAAGCTTAAATTTATCTTGTCAACTTCATTTATTAAATATTAATCTTGTACCTATCATTCATTCTGCACTCAGAAAACAGAGCTTTCTTGTCTTTCTAGATGGCCAACTGGTTTAGGAGACCACCCTGTTTCCTAGCCCCACCCACTGACTGAAGACAAAAGGAAGCTCTTCATTTAGGGTCTCACTGAAAGCTAGGCAGCAAAGAATGTCATAGAAGTGATGCAAATAACATACAATCATTAAAATTATATACAAGAATTAGAATTCAAACTGAATATCAAAAATCTACTTTTTCTTAAATATATGAATTAAAGATTTGATTGAATATTCTAAATTTGCACTCTGGGTTGAAAACTGATATTTTTTTTTTTTCTGTAGAAATTGTGTTCCTTTTTTGTCACCCCCCGCCAAAAATATTGATTGGAAAAATCTGATGTTAAATTAATGGTGAGTGTTCAAATAGTTAACGTATTTGAATCAGAATATATCAAGAATCAAAAAATATATATTTTGCAAATGACTCATTGAGAAGAATAGTGTGATTTAATAAATGTGTCTTCTTATTTTAAGTTAAAGTATTTGAGCCAAAATTAGCAGCATATCTTGTTCTTTTCCCACATCTTAGAATGAAATAAACCACAGGAAAGATAAGTTTCCTTTGTCTGATTTAATTGCTTTTGGGGAGCTATACCAGTGTAAAGCCACCTGGCTGAAAGGGACACGAGTGACAAGATAGGTGGAGAAGTGGCATAAGAGTTGGGAAGTAACAATGATAGAGTAAAAAACTTGTAGTCCCAAGGATACTTTGAGATACATTCTTAACCTTGTAACTTCCCTTTTGGAATAAACTAAGCAACTAAAAATGGATACTCACACATTATGTTCTTATGCAAATAAGTTCATTAACATCATCTTTGTTGCCAGAACAACTTTTTCTTAGAAAACTATGCCTAGATTATGAAAATATTATTTTCTGAAACCAAGGAAGGGAAGGAAAATTATTTTAATTTGTTTTCCTTTTTTCACATCTAAAGAATGATTTTTGTGGGTGTGTGTATGTGTGAGTATGCACTCTTAATTACTTTAATAATTTGGAGAGAAAAAGGTATTGGCAGAAGAACTCTGCAAATTTAGTTATCCCAAAAGGAATTGTCTAACTATTTGAATAGGAAAAGAGAAAGAGGGAAAACAGTCAACTGAAAAATATCCATTGCATGCCTTCCATGAGTTAAGCCTTCTCCAATTATCTAGATACACAAGAATAAAAAAGAACAGTTCTTGTCCTCAAGAAACTCAATCAGAACAAGTATATAGGCAGAAGCAACACATTCAAGACTAGTTCACATGGTTTTAAGTAGCTAAGGTAAATTTTAACATACATATGGAAAGATGAGAGGTTGAAAAAAAAAAAAAAACAATTTGAGCCAATTTCTAGAGTGATTTAATTGTAAGATTAAGAAGTTAATTATCTGTCCGCCCTCCTATAACCAAAGTAGTAGCAAGGTCAAAAAACTATATTAAAAGATTTACTTTTCTTATATTTCATCTGTATATACTTTGTCTGTGTTATAGATTGTTTATGTCTCCCCCCAATAATTCATGTTGAAAACCTAATCTCCAATATGATGGTACTTTGTGGTGAGACTTTCAGGAGGTGATTAGGTCACGAGGGTGGAGCTCCCATGAAGGAGATTAACGCTCTTGCAGAAGAGGTCCTCCTGCCACCATGTAGGGTTTCAGCAAAAAGATGACCTTCTAGGAGATAGGCCCTCACAGACATTGAATCTGTCAAAGCTGTAATCCTGGACTTCCCAGTCTCTGGAACTCTGAGAAATAATGAGTGTTGTTATTGATTTACGTATATTGTTGTTCTATTACAGTTGTTCCAATTTTTTCCCCATTGCGCTCCCCTGCCAGACTGCCCCCCACCACAGCCAATCCCTACCCCGTCATCCACGTCCCAGTTTAGAGCATTTTTATCATAGCAGCCCAAATGAACCAAGACGGTCTAAACAACTGGATAGAGGAGAAGGATTTTATAAAGATTGTGAAACAGATAAATTCATTACAATGTGCATTTATTATGCACATTGCGCATTGATTTAGACACTTGTACTGTAATGGAAGTGGCACACTTTAAGTGTGGTTTTGCTTTTCTGATCTTGAGAAGTGTTTCTAGGCTTACCATCTTCCACCCTCTTTAACTTTCTTTTAGGGTTTAACAGAGAAAATTCTAATCTGTGAGTGATAAGGAGAAATTTGGCCTATGCAGAAGCACTGTGGGAAGCTGGGGCTCTGTGGCTTACGTATGTTTAGTTGGTGGTAGATGAGTCAACAGAGGTGGATGGGAGGCTGTGATGTGATCTTAAATCAGGAAATTGTGGCAGTGCGTCTTCCTTTAGCAAGAAGCCAGCTCTGGGAGTTTTCTTTCCACAGCGCTATTTGAATGTATAAAAGCACCACGCCAAACCTGGGCAACAACCACAGCCCTGCAAATCTAGATGTTTTCCACTTCTCTTAATTTTCAGATTAAGTCCCAAGTTAAACAACATGGGCCAGTTGATGCACATATTCTGCAGGGACAGAGGCAGGACCAGGGTACTATGGTTTCCGTGTGAAAGACAAGAAACCTTGTGTTTGAATATTTGGTTATTTGCACACCTTTTTCCTGTTTTGTTTTGCTTTTTAACATTTGAAAAATAATAACAACACGACTACTTTCTGATTGCAGTTGCTTTCACAAATGAAGTTTTTCTGGAAAAGTGTATTCCATAGACAAAATACCATGTGGGAAGATATGCTTCAATCAATGTTTCTTAAACCACCCGAATTGAATAACTAGTTTTTTAAGTTTTTTTTCTTATTTAAATTTCCAATATGTTGAAGACCATAACTTTTGTAAAAATGCAATAAAAGTGACTAGAAAATGAAATGCGTTCATTGTTAAAAGTCCTAAGCTTGTTACATTTTTTGTTAGCATTTTTTCCCCATAAAAGATGTCTGTTCTATGGCTCTTTTCTTCATACTGATTAGATATGCTATTTTGGTTATACAAGCATATCCCTTCCCATGAGCCCTGAGATGAATTTTTTTTTAAACTATTATAAGTACATTTTGCTGTATAATGTGATTACGAAAATTGAAGCCTTGTTTTAATGAATGAAATTATTTCTCACTCTTTTCTTCTAATTGCAAGGGCAATGACACTGAACCTCATTCACATAAAAATGTATTAAACATTTATTAATATGTTACAGGTTCTGTAGTGGAATGTAGTATATAAAACAATCTCAACCAAGTCATGTGTTTGTGACTCAAGAGTCCAAAATGTTTATTTTGCTTTGAGTCTTTTTCTTGAGCAAGGGGTATAATATTAGTTATCTCTGTGTACTATCTGTTGCCATATATCAGCACTAGGCCACAGTAAACCATGATTTTCAAGCTAGACAGAGCAGTTTTGTGATATATTGGAAGGTTCATAGGATTAAGAAGACTTGAGTTCAACTCCTGGCTTCCAATAGTTGTAGAACAGTTGAAGTTCATCACCCTTCTGGAGGCTCAAACAAATGGAGCTTGTATCGCTTATGGAAATGCAGTGAGAAAAAATATGGACTCTAGTCGTCTTAGTCTGCTCAGACTTCCATAACAAAGTGCCATAGACTAGGTAGCTTAACAGTAGAGATTTACCTTTTCATAGTTTTAGAGGCTGGAATTCCAAGACCACAGTCTCAGCATTGTCAGATTCTGGTGGGAGCTCTCCTCCTTGCTCACAGATGACCATCTTCACACAGTGAGTGCATGTGGTCTTTCCTATGTATAGATAGATGGGTTTTAATCTGAGTTTGTATTCCTAACATGATCCCCGGGATATTACAGGATAAGGCTTTGTGTTTGGTACCCTAGAGATATGCAGCTATTTGCTTTGTGGTTCGTATGTTTAAAGGTCAAGGACTAAAAGAATATGAGTTGCAAGCATAGTATCTTATGTGAATGTTTTCATTTTGTTCTGTTGTTGTGTATTTGTTGGGTTTTCCCTATTTAGTGTTTAATAATACTTAGGGAAACTTGTGGTAGGATCAGATATAGCTTGGAAGTAGCAACCTTTCTTTTTTTGATACTGGTTCTGTCTTTACTTGTGTGACTTTGGGAAATTCCTGTGTTGCCTTCTGCCTCAGTTTCCTCTGTGACATTGAATTTTTGCATTCCATTTCCAGCTTGAAGCTAAACCAATTGATTATACCACAATGATGACTACAAAAAGGATTCTCTGCAACAAGTATTTACAAAATATGTTACATGTCTAAAACCTACTTCAAAACTCATTTCATGAGTGACTAATCAGTGCCAAATGTCATTTTTCTTCACGAAATTTCTGAAGTATTGATCCCTCTTTCCTTTTCTAACAAGCTGGAACTAACCCTAGGGAACTGCATGACTTTCATTCAGGACCATAAGGTAAAAACTCAAAAGCCTTGATTTATTGAGCTGCTAGATAAATCTGGCTTTTTCTGGATTTTTGAATCCATATTCATGTGCTGCACATCTTCAGTATGTTAAACAATAAACATAAGTGTCAGATGATATCAGTGGTGGTTCTTTTTTTATCTTACCAGATTATGCAACGTCTAACCTAACAATCAGAAAACAAGGCAATGGGTCTCTGGGTTTATTCTTAGCTCCCATTGCAAGAGCTGTAATTTTGAAAGGAACGATTTTGAATTTAACTCTTCAACCCCACCCCTTATAAAGGTACTATTGCTTCTACCAAGAATTTAGGAATGTTAATTCTCTCTTATCAAACTTCCTTTCTAAACACACATTGAAAGGACTGCTAATTTCATGTTCTTTCTGTTTAGTTTCATTTCTTCGTTCTTGGGATTTCTGTTTAAAAAAGCTTTTAACAGTCTTCAGTTGCATATGGTGCATCTGCTGATGGAATAGGCAAACCAGCTTGAATGAAACAAGAATAAAAATAAACCACATGGAACTAAACTCCAAACTTTTGGGGAGGTCCTCAATGGTGCTGCTTTTTTTGTACACATCAATTATTCCTGTTCAGAAACCAGGAATGGAATCCTCCCAAATATCTAAACGCAGTAAGAGAGATGACATTGTTCTCCCAATCAAATAGTCTAACTAAATCTTTGAGTTCTGGAAAGTTCTTCATATTATGAGATTTGCAGTTTCTTTTAATGAACAAAAACCTTCAGCAAAAATGAGAATTACTAAGTGTGTTTTATCAAAAGATAAACTTAAAAATTTCTTTTGACATTATATTATAAGAAGATAGGTACTAAACATAACAGGCCACATAGCAAAGAGTCATATTTAGATGTTAACTACCCAAGAAGTCATGAAAAAAAAAAAAATAGAATTTTGTAGTGAAATCCCTTTGAAATTTTCTTCCTGCTGACTGTTTTCAGAAGACACAGTACCGTTTATATCCTTAGGGATCACTTTTCTCTACTTGCTTTGTGTGTTTACACATGGTCAACTACTCATTGCATTGTCTATTATAAGAGAAAATTTGTGTCTTGAATCCAGGTTTAGATTCACATGACTTACCAAACTGGTTGAAGATGTGAAAACAGAATATGTTAGTCTTTGAATGATATTTCAGTCTGTATAGGGAGAGGAGAGGAAACACACAAAAGAAAAGAGGAGAGCATTTATGCTGAGTGACTTCCCTTGGAGATCCCATATCTCTGCTTTTTGCTTCTTAAATAAACATCAACCAGGAAATTGGTTGAAAATAATTGGGTATGCACAAGACAAGGAGGAAAGAGAAACTGGAGCATATTCTCTAGAGTTTATAATCATGATGATGTGATAAGACAAGAATTTAAATAACACACAAGTTACCTATATAAAGGAAGTCTCCATGTTTAATTTACCACTACTTTCTAGTTAATCATGGATATGATAGAGGCTTCAAAGAGGAGCTGAGACATTACCTTTCAGTGCAGGTACTTGCAATCTTAAGAGAATGAAGGGAGTGAGGAAGCTGTGGGACTGAGAACTGTGTGAATAAAAGGGGAGAAAATGCAAGTTATATGCAGCATATGGGACAAGGATGACTTTCAATCAAATTCTGGTTTAACTAAGATAGGTTTTGAAAATGCAGATGCTTTATGGGGCAAAACGGTAATGTAAGTGAGAAAAGCAAGCTGAGATTCTACTTTCCTAAAAGTACTCACTTCAAAATTGCTTATCAAAGAAGTAGAAATATTTTTCAAATCCTTTTTTTCTTTCTGTGTCCTATAACATGGGCACACAATAATAATATCTCTCTTATAAGAAAGCAGCAATGTAGACATGTGGGCAAACCTCCACTAATGCTCAACCTTCCTTCCATCAGGAGACCCTGGAAAATGCAGGCAGACTCACTTGCGTAGGCTCCTGCTCTGTCTGAGGTGCAGCTGCTGCACAGCCCTGGCTGTTGGGAGGTGACATGGTGAGGAAAAGAATCCATGAGCCTAGACTGTGACCTTTTTCAGAGAAACTCAAATTTGAGTTTTAGTGTAAAAGCGCTCAATAGTTTTATTGTTTGATTAATCCTTTTAATCAAACAATGCATATCTATACATAAGAATGCCCTTGTCAGAGAAGGGTGCCATAAAACAGCAAAGATAAGAACTTTTTAGGAAATAAATAGAATTAGTCTTTAGGTTTTGTATGTGGTTTCAGATCCAGGCTCCTCCACAGAGCCCAGATTTGATACATTCTGTAAATGCTAAATCCATTTTATTTGCATAACATGTTCTCTAAAGTATTTTCAATTGGAACTGATTTTGTATTTGAGAGTGAAGGAAGAACATATTCCAGCAAGATGATGTTTCCTTCTGTGAAGAGCTGCTTTTCCAGGGGACTGACAAACTCCCAGGTCTGGTCTTCCAGTATTCTTTTTTTTTTTTTTTTTTAATGTGCTGAGCTGGTTCCAGAAGAATAGATCACTTTTATTACTGCATGCAATATTTTGATAATAAACTTCTAAACTGTATTTATTGAACTACACAAACCAAACCATTACTTTCTGGGATAACACCAGTACCTTATCTAATGGGAGAGATAAAGAGTGATGTCAGTAAAAAAGAATTTAAAGAGTATTTGATACTTGAAAGAAAAGAATAATCCAATTACCTAGTATTTATTTTCTCCTCTGTGTCTGGCATTAGAATATTGATTGATACTCTCTTTTTCTCACACCATACAAGAGCATGTTGTCTCACTGCATATGTGGGAAGCTCTAAATAATTGTTTCCTTGGTGGTACAAAAACAGATTTTATTATCTGAGTAAAAATATCTGATAAGTGCGAGAGATTTCAGAAGGACAGTGAGAAGAGAAAAGAAAATACTTTGATGCTGTAATATTTGAAGCTGACTGATGATTACTAGATAATTTATGAGCAGTTGGTCTCATTTAAATATTGATCTGACAAACGGGGAGTGAATTTTAATTCTAGATGGGAGGTAAAATAAATATAATGCTTCATTATTTTCCAATACATGTTTGTCTTCATTAGATCATTTGATCTATAATATATAAAATAATACTGTGAACCCTGGTGGGAAAGTGGTATATGTGTGTATTTGTGTGTGTGTGTGTGTGTGTGTGTGTGTGTGTGTGTAGAAAGAGGGGTTCAGGAATTATTACCCTTGTCTTCAAATGTGGTCAGGTGCTGAATCTGAGTAATGTATCTATAGTTTTACAACTAGCTGTTAGCAGAACTGAGCCTCCGGCTTCTTAGCCACACTGACTTCTATCACAGTAATAAATATTTTTGCCACCTCGGTATCCATTCTCTGCCTCTCCAATTATGTATTTGCCAGTGGTTTGAGGGAAATTATCCTCATTCCCTAGCTGATTTAAAGTAATCTTAAGAAACAGATGCCCATTTCAAAGTGATTGGTTCAAGATGGACACAGAGAACTAAGTTAAGCCTATGGTTTTTGTTTGAGATTGTGGGGATAAACAAGTTTGCTTTCATTCACAGAGTGCAAATGAGAAAGCATCTGGCCCTGGGAGCCACTTGCAAACATCCTGAAGCCACACGTGCAGTGAGCTGACCCCTGGAAGGCTGAGAAGAGATTGACCTTAAGAACAACAGGCAGTGTACATGTTAAAGCTACTGGATCCAGCCTTGAATGGCTTCCTTTTTAATATACTCTACAAGTTAAGAATGTGCATTCCTTTTGTAACTGAAGCCAATTTTGTTGTAGTTTTTATTATTCATAACTGAAAGCACACAAAGCTGCATTGCAGACATCATCCTCTTTTTGTCGAAAGAAAAGCTTCAGGTTGAATAAAGGATATAAATGTGCATCATGGGTAAATTTTATCAGGCTATTCCCCAATATTTTTGAAGCTTTGATGGAGAGAAAAGAAGCATGTATGTATGGGAGGATTCTAAGTTAAAGAAGTAGGTTTGGGTCCATGTAGCAGATTGGGTAGAGATTTTCTTTGCTGCATCTCATAGCCCAGCACTCATCTGGCTTGCAGAGTGAGAACTTTGTGAGAAGTAAGAGTCAGCGCCCTTGGGGCACAGACACCAACTGACTATGGGGGCACCATCAGCCAAGGCAAAGGTGAAGATACTGCATGTGACTCTAAGTGCATTGCCATTAGCTCAAGAAGGGACGGGGGATAGGGAGCTGGCTGAATAACAAGAAGTACATTAAAACTGTGACGTAGTAGAGCAGACATACTGGTTTATACACGTGTGGTGTGTGTGTGTGTGTGTGTGTGTGTGTGTGTGTGTGTGTGTGTGTGTGTGTGAATCCTTTGCTGGGATTTACCAAGAACTGTGAAAGACCTGAGATTTTCCTTACTTATACACTAACAAGTTAGCATGGCACAGTTTTATGAACTTGCGCAGATGGCATGAGACTGCTGGGTCAAAGACAAAGAAATTTAGGACTATAGGCCAATTAACATGAGCACCTGTTAACCTTGACTCCAAGTCCCATATGCATGATGCAGAGGGGCCCAGATTAATGCTGCATGCACAGTCGATTTGCATCACACCTAAAAAATCCTGAGCTTAAGGAACCAAAATCTTATATGTAAAGCAGTAAATATGTCTTCTGCTCTGGGAAGGACACACTATCTCCAGCTTGTAAGGCTCTTAATTATCCTTGAAAATGAAGTCCAAAGCAAAAAGGAAGGTAGCATCTCTTCTCATAAAATATGCAGAATTATAAGACACCCATGCAACCCTGCCAACAGAATTGCACTGCATTGGCTGGGATTCTAGTATCAAAAGGTGGATGTTGAACCATTAAGAGTTTTCATACTAAAAAAAATAAGCCCATTATAACTCCAAGTATAAAACACATATCCATATTGCATATTGAGATAATAAATGCTTGAATAAATCATTAATTTGTGGGAGAAGATGCTCTTTGCTCAGTGAGGGGGAACATAACTCTACAACACAGGTATGAGTGGAGCATTGACTTTCTTCCCAAGTGTAGAGTGTGGAAGGGGAAGGATAGATGAGTAAATTTCCAGTGAGGAAGATTAGTAAGCAGGAACTCAGCCAGGTGAACAAGACCAACATCAGTAGTCATATCATGTTGATAACATGTGCCCTTAACATTCTATAATGAAAATGACACTTCATTTCTAAGGTTTTTCTCCCAAATAACCCATGACCTCAATCTTATCATGAAAAACAAAAACAAAAAACGAAAAACCATGAGAAAAATTCCCAAACAGGGGCATCTTGCAAAATATCTAACCATTGCCTCTCAAAACTCTCAAAGTCATCCAATACAAGGAAAGTCTGAGAAATGTCCACAGCCAAAAAGGATGTAAGTAGACATGGTCATTGGAAGTAATGTGGTATCCTGGGTGGGATCTTGAAACAAGAGAAGATAATTAATTTAAAACTAAAATATCTAAATAAATAATAGACTCTAGTTGATAATGATGTATCAATATCATTTATTTAATTGTAATGAAGGTATAGTAATGTAAGATGTTAATAATAAGAGAAACTGGATGTGGGGTATAGGAGAAGTGTTAGCTAACTCAATTTTTTCTATAAATTTAAATCTATTCTATAAACTAAATTTTATTAAAAAATTATGAGCTTTTCCATGCCCCAGTAATTCTGTCCCTGGATATATAATGAAAAGAAATATGTACATATAATTATTGAATGCATGTAAAACAATGCGCATAGGATTACTGTTTTTAATAGTTCTAAAATAGGAATCACTCAAAAGTCTTTCAATTTTATAATGAATACATAGACTGTGGTGTACTCATGCTGATTCTCTTATGCAACAATAAAAATGGATAAACTACAACAATATGCAGAAATGTAGATAAACATTGCAAACTGTACAAAGGAAGCGATTTATAAAAAGCATGCAAACGGCATGATTTTATTGGTATAAAATGGAAATCAGCACAAGTTACCTGCAGTGCTATACGGGAGGAGAGTGGGCACCCTCACGGATAGGTGACTGGGAGAGGGTCTGGAACATCTTCGCGCTGGAAGTGCTGGTCATGTTTTCTCTTTTGATCTGAAAGCTGGTTCCAAGAATGTTCAGCTTATGAAAATTCATCAGGCCGTACTCTCATGATTTGTGCACTTTTATATATATGGTATATTTCAAAAAAATTTTCCTTAAAAAAGTTTGCATTACACTTGCAGGGTGTCCCAGTATGATTACATCACATACATGAAGAGATGCTCTGGAATGAGAAGCTTTTAAACAATTAAGTTCTCCAGACACATGTGTTAGAGTAAAAGAACACAGAACAAGAAAGAATAAAAGAGAGAGATAAGTGAGTCGGCAGCCGTCCGTCTCGAGAGACGATGGTGTAGCTTCTTAAGAGTCTATCTGCACCGCCGAGAATGGCTGTGCAGTCCGACTCGGGAGTGACACGGTATCTGTCTCCTCCCGTGTTGAATCGACATCTTGCGATGACGCTGGAGTGTCCTCTCCAGTGAAGCTGAAGCTACAGAGCCTGGGCAGGGTGATATGGAGGGTCTGCTGTTGCCCATGCAGCAGACCCCCCCTCTCTTCGCAGCTTTAAAGAGAGAGATAAATGTTAGGAATAACATGGGGAATGTTGTCTTGTCTTTAGAAATGAATTCCTAATTTTAGCTTTAATTACCTGAAATGAGGGATGGTGTATGACAACATGTAGGGGAAGAGGACAGGAAGTGACAGATGATTCTACTTAATTGTAACGGGTTGAACAAGCTTAGGGATAATGACTGAAGAGATTGCCTCACTCTTCCAAGGGGATGATGAGATCATAGGGACACCTCTTCTCATAAATGTCACATGGTCCTATTGTAGCGACAACCAAATGATATGTCACCATCAGTCGGTGAGTGTGCCTTTTTTAGCATACAGGTATTACATTAACAAGTCTCATGATATAGCACCTCGTGTTAATTAATGAGTGCTTATTTAGAGAGGTGATACAGAACATAAACTCTTAAGCCAGATTGCCTGAGTTCAAATCCTGGTTCCACTACTTACTAGCTATGTGATCTTAAACATGTCATATAACATGTTTGTGCCACATTTCTGGGATGATATTAATAACCTCTTTATAATAGTGTAGTAATGAAGATAATGCAAGCCTTTTCTGTATTAACAATGATCATATCTAAAACCCTGAAAATTAATCCATTAATTCATAGAACAAATATACAAGAAAGTCATTTTTACCTCCATTTCATAACATAGGAAACTGAAGCTTAGAGTCCTTAAATGACTTTCTAAGGTCACACAACCTGTAAATGATGGAGCAGAATCCCATCTTCAAATGTGTGCCATTCCTGCTCACCAGTCCCCACTTAGACTCCCAGATGACCTAAAAATGTTTTAAACTATTAAGATAGGCTCTTTCATCAGGGGCAGGATTCAATCTTTTATATCTTTAGAGAACTCTTAACTACTATTAAGTTGCTCTTTTCGGAGCACATTCCCCATTATTTTGAGGAAGATCTTATATGATAGCTCATCAAATCCTTTATTCAGGTGAATTAAATCCAGTTTTTTCATCTTCTCTCTTTGTGTTGATGAAAAGTAATGCTCATTATCCACAGTATAAAAGACTTCTTGTTATGTGAGAAAATAATTATTAATCATGCAGGGGATAATAACTAAATCTAAAATGTCACATATTCAAGAGCTAATTAAGAGGCCTTGGGCCATGCAACTTCATTCTCTACAGATGCTCTCTGACCTCACTACATCTCATTTTAAAATTATTAAAAATAGTCACCTTATTATATTTACCCAAGGCAAATCTTGGAAGTTCATCAATTAGATATTTATAAAACACTTTCTGGCCTTTGGGTGAATTAACTTTGACAACATGGGGAGTCTTATCCTGCATTCTTTAACTCTGGTTCTAATATATATTTGAAACTTCAAGAAACAGAGTAAAATTTAGATTTTATTTTTACTTATTAGTTTTTGAAAAAATACTCTTGTGACTTTTATTCAGGAAATACATAGCGTTGAAATTGCAAAATGCAATGGATAAGGCCAGTTTCTAAATTTCCACAAGCTCGGATTTTGACTTATGAGTTTTATAAAAAATTACCTGAGTAAAAGAGTTTGCATTGTTATACTTCTGAAATAATCACTAAAACTTGGGCCATTTTTAAAAATTATTTTGCATGATGTGAGTCAATACTACAAATGGATACTAAAATATCAGGTTTTTTTGGTTATTATATTTATAAGATGACTCATTGCTATCATTACCTTAATAGTATAATATGGAACTAACCTTACCAAGCGACTCCTTGTTTCAAAGTGTTTAAACCACTGTTGTTACTTATACATAAAAGCCTGGAATATTTATTATAAGTCCTGAAAGTCTCAAATCAGTAGGGGTGCTTGGTAATGTTACATAAGAAATAGTTCAGGACCCAGAACTATTAATATCCAAGGCTCTCCTGAGACCCAAGGATAGCTATGCTTAATAGCAGCAAAGAATCAGAAGTACAACCAGTCTTACAAAAACTGCAAAACAGCATAGAGTCAGCACTGGCTTTGACTCTATTAAGGGTATCTGCTCCCATTCCAATTGATCTAAAAGAAATAAAAGGAACTTTCTCTGGTGAAAAACGATGCCATTTTAAAATTCTATAATGTATCTCATGTAATGTTTGGCCTGCAAACAAAATTTACTAGGGATGAAAAGAAATAAGTTCAAGATAAAGAAAAGATAGACAGATGATCCAGTTATTAATCATGCATAGAATTAAAAAACTTTGATTAATATGTTCAAGCAAATGAATGACATACTAAATAATTTTTTAGGTAATTAAAGTCAGTGAAAAACAGTATAATGGAATTTTAGAAAATATAGTAATTGAAATTCAAAATTTAGTACATGAATTCAACCATAACGTGCGGAGGTGATTAGACAATTGGAAGATGAGCTGGCTAAAAATTTACAGTAGAAGGCAGCAGAGCAAAAAAAAAGTGGGAAATATGTAAAAGTATGTGAAATTTGTAGGGCTGGTGAAAAGTGTATTTGTAGTCCCAGAATTGTAGGGGACAAAGAATGGAGTAGAAGCAGTATTTAAAAAGAAATGGACAAGAGTTTCCCAAAACTGAAGAAAGATATTAACTTATAAATCTATAAAACACCTCAGAGCTCAAATAAATTAAATACAAGAGTAATCACTTCTAAATGTATTAAAGTAATACTACTGATTTCCAATGTCAAAGAGAAAATACTATGAACAGCTCCGAGTGATGCATTGCTTCAGATCCTCAACAGTAAGACACCTGATGTCTCAACAGTATGAGAGTTGGAAAAGAATAGGATGATTATTATTCATCTTTAAGATGATAACATAACTGAAATGGTGACAACATAAAGACATTTTTAGATGTATATAAAGTGAATGACTTTGTTGCTAGTAGACCCACATAAAGCAGATACTGAAAGAAATTGTTTTAGGCCAGTGAAAAATAATAGCAGAATAATTGAAATGTAGGAAGGAATAAAAAGTGATGAAAGGCTGAAAGTGTGCATGTATACAAATAAATACACTAAGAAATACAGTAGCAACAAAAACAATAGTCATACTGATCATAATTATAATAATCATGAAGCGGTGAAGGAGGATGTCTTATGTACGAGCTACAATAATTACAAAACGGCGAGATAACTAATAAGGTGTAAGGGATCAAAGGAAGAAATAAAGCCTTCATTGCTTATAAGCGACATCATTGTTTATGATGGAAATTCAAAATAATCTAATCCACAGATTAGATGTTGAACTTAATACAGTGTTTTAAATAAGTCAATATACAAAAATTATATTTGATATACCAGAAATAGAATTTAGGAAATAATATTCTAAAAGAGACATGAGATCCTGGAAACCTGACTGTTTATAGCTTAAGCAAGCAATGACTCTCTAACTTTTATGCGTAAGAAGAACTTGGCTTGTTAAATGCTCCCAGAATTTCTGATTCAGCAGCTCTGAGAGGAGGCCCCTCCCAGATTTGCATTTCCAGGTAATTCTGATGCTGTCGGTTTGAGAACTGGAGCACTGAGAAAAACTTCTTTCCCAGAACTTACAAATTTGTGTAACTTGTTTTATAATAAATAATTTTTCTTTCCTCACAATTTCTGTATTTTACTTTAATCTTTTATTTTGATTCTGAACACCAATTTTAGTCTATTTTTTGAGAAGCAACACTATAACACCATTCTAGGTGCTTGATATGTATTAATTAATCAAAAAGAATAACACACTCACACACACACACACACATGAAGAGGGAGAGAGAAGAATATGTCCTGCCCTCATGGGGCTTTTACTTAGTATTTATAGTGACAAATGTCAAAATCATAGTTTATACTGAATTTGAGGGGCTTTCCCAGAGATATTTTAAGTTATGGCAATCTTATTGCACCCACTTCACTGATTATCAACTCATGGGATTTTTTAGTACAAAGTGGGGGCTGGGTGAAAAAGGAAAAGGGATTAAGAAGAAACTCATAGACAACAGACGGTGATTACCAGAGGGAAAGGGGGTCGCTGGGGTAGGTAAGAGAGGACAAACGAGGGCATGAATGGTGATAGAAGGAGACTTGACTTGGGGTGATGAACGCACAATACAATATACAGATGATGTATTATATAGAATTGTACACTCAAAACCTATATAATTTCGTTAACCAATGCCACCCCAATAAGTTCAATAAAAAATAAAGTGTTTTTTAAAAAGGCACACGCAATTAAATAAATTTTCTGTACTGAAAAAAGAAACATGATTAAGACGTATAATATGTATTTTATTATTTCTCTGAAATTTATACTCAAATGCCCCTTGTTCTTTTTTTTATACGTATTTAGCAATGCCAGAGAACATGCTCAAAGTTTCTCTACTTCATGTTAGCAAATTACCCAGAACGGCAATTCCTTAGGTTTTCCTGATGCTTAATATTAGCATATTAAAAATATATATACAGAAACCAAGATGGAAAATATATGGCTACAAATTTTACTACCAGTCTTGAAAACTTGGATTGAACAGTAATTGCTATATTTGTTTCCAGTATGGTTAAAGCTGGGGAGATAAAAAAAATAAAAATTCTTAGTGTTTTTGCTATTTTTATTTTCACAAATGTGCAAACGAATTCATATACATGTGCATACATACATGGTTTGTAGAGTATTGTATTAAGTCCACTATAAAATAGAATTCCAAATATTTTAGTAATAGTAATCATCTAGAGAACTTTCTTAAAATTTTCTAGTTATTTATTTATTAAAGCATTGATATATTCCCTTAGTAAAATCATCGTTTAGTAATATGGTAAGAAATACCTACAAATTGTTCTATTACCAACTGGCTGATGGAGGGAGTAAGATCACAAAGTTGGGTGACAGTAGAAGAACCAAAAAGTAAATTGTGTTTAGGACATGAAAGCCTTCACATACTTTGATAAGGAGTTTGACCTCTAACATTACAATCTGAGAGTCTGATGCCTATCTCTGCTCTACCATTTAATAACCAAGTGACCTTGGGCATTTCCCATAACCCTTCAGATTGTCAATTTCTTTGTCTGTAAAATGGATTTAATAACAACACTTCAAAGCGTTGCTTTGGAGTAAAAGCTGAGAATTCATCACATAGATAAGGATGTAATAAATGATAGCTACTATAGATATTGATGCATATTAATTACAGACAGCTAAACCTGTTGACAGAGTGAGAAAACAAGAAATGAAAAAGAGGTAGAAACAGAAGCAAAGGAGCACATTATTTTTTCCAACTTTCATTTTCTCCAATGCGTAAAGCACCACTAGTTTATAGAGAGATGCTCCAAGAAGTACTGTTTCAGGATCACATATTTACATCTAGGAATCATTGCTTTTTATATCTTCTTTGTGAATATACCTATTTGCATATCAATATCCTTGATAAGTTTTGCAAAAATCTTTTCAAACATCTCTCAGTTTTTTCAAGTCTTACTAAATGTGGATCTCATACAATGACAATTATGTTCCATAGTTTGTTTGTTTTTTTTTTTTGCAAAGCATGCTGGGAAATGCTGGTTCCACACTTACCATCACATTACTGGGGCAAATTACTAGTAGTAGAAAAATAAGGAAAAGTTAGAGTCAGGGTGGTGGTGATAATAGATAAAATACAGCAATTTTACAACAGGAGGACCATCTGAGGTGGTAAGAGATATGTCAAAGTTAATCATCTTTGATTTGAACAACAATGGCAGCTTAAAAACTGTAAGCACTAAAGAATGGAAGATTTTATAAGCAATGGCATGTGTCTGATATGGTGGTAAATGGCAGTGTCAGCACATTCCACATGGGTAATCGCTTGTCATTGTGCATATTTCCAGAAAATTGGGCCCTTTGCTCCTAATTTAAACACCCGTTTTTGCCTAATTATGTTGTGTATTTATATGTCATATTATCTTTGTTAACACGTGGAAATCCAGCTGGTGACCTAGCAGGAAGTCCCTTGAAATCATAACTCTTAATTACCTTTCCTGGAGACAGAGTGGTTTGAATTGAGAGGTAGTCAGAGTGGTTTGTAGGAAGGATGTGAGGGAAATGCACAGATGTACAAGCCTGGTGTTTTGACCCATAAACCCTTGCTTAGTGCGTTATAGCAGTCGGTAAGCAGCCCGGCTTTAGACTCAGAGCAGGGTTCAAATATGAGCTCTACCATTAACTAGCTGGTATAACTTTGACAAGTTCCTCAATCTTTCTGTGCCTCGATTTGCTCAATATTAAAATGGAGAAATAATAATACCTAAATCCTTCGGACTTGGGAAAAGAAATGGGGAAATATAGGTAAAACACTTCATACAGCCTCTGAAATGTAGAATATACTTTTCATTAAGAGTGACTTTATTCTTATAGTTGTATTACTGTTACTATTTCCTGTGTGTAGTAAGCATCAGTTACGTATTTGTGGCCAAAAATTATGAGTGTATATGATAAACAGTATTCATTAATAATATGTAAACAGCCCCAGCTAGTGTGACTTAGTGTCATTCCCATATATTTTTCTGACTTGAGTTGATGAGGAATAGGATTTCTTTTCCTTCTTTTCTGGTTGGGATTTCTATGTTTATATGATACATCTGAAGTGATCCATGGAATACTTCTTTTGCATAAACAATGTCTTTCTTTATTAAAAAGCAGTTACATACAAAGAGAGAAAACAGAGAAATAAACTGTGTGAAGCATTTGAATTAAGTCATTTCTTAATTCAGCTTCATTTCTGCCTTTTTGTGTTCTTGTCATGCCACCCAACATTTTTCTTTCCTTTTTAGGAGAATTAAAGTTAGGTTTCTATAATTTTCAATTAGAAGAATGCTTTCTCTTTGAGTCAAAGAGGTTAAGTATATTACCCAAAGTTACATGGCTGGTTAATCACAGGGGCTGAAGTCCAACCGAGATTAGCCCATTCATTGACCACTAGAAACTGTCACCATTTGCCAAAAATATTCAGCCATCGGTGAGGGCAGGATGAATATCTTTTAAGGATCCTTGGACATTTTCCCTACGCTCTAATGGGACAACAGGGGAACAAAATGAAGCCTTAAACTCTGAAAATCCATAACCACTTTGACATTAAGTCCTTTAAAGCATATGAAAGATTTATTTGAATAATCAGCCCATTCAAATGTCTTCTCCTAAGCAGGTCGTCAGTTGTGATGATAACACAGAGCTAGCATGCTTGTGCGGTTTTACATTCTGCTATTAGAAATTACGGCCCTCGACTGATGCTGTCCATGAACATGCGTGAGTAGGAGGTAAACACTGGACACAGGGCAGAGGAAAATGCACAACCAGCTGCAGCTTCCCCACATCGTTGGAAATAATGTACCAACAAATCAACTAAGTAGCTAATCATGGAGAACTAATGAAAATGTGTAACCTATAATAGTTTGTTTTTGTAAGGAACACCTTTTTTAGATTACAGTGGATAGATAATAAGCTGTGAATATTAACACATAGACGTATAAGTTTTCCTGACAGTTTGGCTTTGAATGTTATTTATGTGACTAAGTCTAATAGTTCACATGAACAATGGGTCCCTATCCTGACCGCCCTCCCAGGACCTCAAATGGATGTCCTTTAATGAGTAAAACCATCATTTTTTTCAGTTGCCAAGAGCACAAGCAGTCTGTAGTGGCTAGAGTTCACTTTTTTCCCTTAGGGTAGATGTTATGATTTCCCACACTATCCTGGAAGGTTCACGGCTGCCGGAATATTTCATGGGGCGCTCTTAAACATCACCCAACGTGAGCTAATATTTCATTTTAACTGTGGTTCTGGGAAACACAAATGGAGATGTTGGGTTGGAAATATACGAGGTGCCTTGGACAGGGGTTGTTTTGATTTTGAATGCAGAGGATCTCAAGAAAATATGTACCCCTCTGAAACTGTTTCCGTATGTTTCTTGATCCACAGCTTTCACTACACAAGACATGGTGTTATCTTGATTAATGCCTTCATCGTAAATACATGATGAATGAGGCTTTCCGTCCAAGATCAAAGCAAATAGACTTCGTTCTGCTATGAATGTATTTTCTTCAGGTTGTGTAATATAAAAAGATGACCCATTTGTATAGCAGCTTTACATTTAACATGGTTAGAAAGGACGAAAAATTATTTTCTAAAGTTAAGGTCTCTTTTCCTCTGTAAAAGATTTTTTTTTTCACTTAACATAAATGTTACACAAGTATCAGAATCCTTTCTTTATATTATTTGCTGATGTCAAATTTTGGGGAAAAAAGAAAGTTGAGATTTACCAGTCATGTCAAAGAAAATTTTATCTAAATTTTTTTCTCTTGGGTTATTTGGGAAAAAAAATTATTATAATTTAATTTGTTGAAAAATTTCCATGTTCTTCTATTAAAAGCAGTTTTTCAGTGAACATTCTGCATGCCTTTATATCTATAGATTAAACTCTTAACAGCGGAGGTGCAAAATCAAAGGGAAGGTGTGATTTAGATGTTTTTGTATTGTTATCTTGAATTAACTTTTGAAAAGTTATACCAATTTGTGCTTGCCTGCATATTTTCAAAAATGACTGTTAAGTACATAGAATTTTTAGAAATGTTTTTACTTGTGATTTTTATTATGAGAGGGACTTGAGTATCTTTTATATTTGTTTTGGGAAGCTTGTATTTCTTTTCCTTTTCCTTGTCCTTTATTTTTTTTAATTTTATTTTTTTCTTGCATTTTTTTCTGGATTTATTTTTCTATTGATTTGAAAACTATTTTTAAATTACAAATTTATACTCTTATACTTCAAATGCAGCATGAGTTTTAAAGTCAACTAACTAGTGGTGGGCACACAATGCAATATATGGATTGGGTATCATAGAAATGTAAACTTGTAATCTGTATTACCTTTTAACCAATGCCACCTCAATAAACTTAATAAAATTGAAAATAATTAACCAATTAGTTAACTAATATTTGAATTATCTTTTGGTGTTTTGAAGATAATTTTTTGTTTTGTTTTTTTTTTTAGGATTTTATTTATTTATTTTAGAGAGAGAGGGAGGGAGAGAGAGAGGGAGAGAAACATCAATGTGTTGTTGCCTCGCGCACATCCACATCTGGGGACCTGGCCTGCAACCCAGGCATGTGTCCTGACTGGGAATCGAACTGGCGATCCTTTGGTTTGCAGGCCTGTGCTCAACCCACTGAGCCATGCCAGTCAGAGCTGAAAGGAATTTTTTATAACCATGCAAAAACTATAAATATTTATATAATTTAATCAGTTGCATTCTTTTAGACTTTTAGGTATTTGTTCTTGTTTAAAAAGCCTTATCCTAATCAATTATTATTAAAGAGAAAATGATCAATTATTTCCTATTAATAGCTTCCTGTTTATGTGGTGATTTTTAAGTAATGAAAAATCAATTTATGCATAAGAAAGATGGAATAGTGAATATAGTACCTTTTTCCCTAGATGGAGAACATGCTTTCCCAACACCACTTATTTCATTCTTTAAAGTGTAAGAGTGTTTTAATAAAGAAAGTTTCTTAGGTAACCTGAGCTTCAGCTTTCTTCTCAATGTTTCTTTACTGGGTAACATTAAACAGCTAAGAAACAGTCAATGTGAACACAACCAATAACCATAAAACTTTCAAGTTTTGTTAAATTTGCATCTACTTTTTCAACTTGTCAAGTCTTTTGTATTGTGTGTGCAAATTAAGTCCCTAAGATGGAAATTTATTGCCATAAAATCTATATTTTCACTTAAGCAAAAAACATCTATACGCAAATTTTACTTTTATTCAGACCAAGATGATTTCCTAGGTGATGATCATTGACATACTGGTAATGTGTAGGAGAATATTATGATGTTGCTATTGATATATCACATGTAGGGAACAGACTTGAGCATCATTTTTAAGTGATGAAAAAAGATTTTCTTTGAGTCATTCTCCCTTGCGACCCACACCCTATGATTGAAAGCCAGAGCACAGTAGATGCTCAAGGCACCTTAGTTGATTGGATTTACTTGGCCGGATTTGGCGATTCAACCCTTCACTTTAACAAAGATTTTATTATAATTAACTTTAATTAATAATAATTAGCCAGCAATAGACCATTATACATTTTCTTGAACTAGGTATATACATTAGTATATTTAGGTTTAGAAATGGTGAAATGTAGGAAATTCAGTGACATTTATAATTCACAATGCATCTAGTGCTGACTGCCAGGAAGAAACTTATTCTTTGTAATGTCCTGGGGAGACAGGGAGAGAAATTCAACAGAACTGAACAGCAGGCAGCCCATGGGGACTTAAGTTGCCTGTAATCAGTATTGTGCCAGTGCACAGTATTAAAGGGCATAAATAAAATGTGATGAAAATAGAAAGGAAAGAGAAAGACTTTGTTTCCATAGGGACCTATAAGGCATTGTGATAATATTCTAAAAGCATTGTATAAGACTTCTGTCAAAATTCATTTTTAAAGTGGAAGATTATAGTCGAATTTTATTTTAAAATTGGTTAACTTCCCTCTCACTTTTTTTAAATACAGATGATAGATTACAAACTAAGCATCTTTAATATTAAATAAGAAACCAGAACTTTAAGATAATAAACGAAGCATGATATGGCACACAAACAAACATTGTTCCGGTCTTACAACATGTAATTGGAATAAGGGTGTTATTAGCTGAACTATGTTCCTTCAAAATTCTTATGTTGGAGCCTTAAGACTCAGACTGTGACCTCAGAATGTGATTATGTTTGGAGGCAAGGCTTTTAAGAAGGTAATTAAGGTAAAATGAGGCCATTTGGGTGGGCCCTAATCCAATATGACTGGTGTCTTTATAAGGAGAAAAGATAGGATGTAGGCATATGCAGCTGTAAGACCAGGTGAAGACACAGGAAGACAACAACCTACAAAACAAGGAGAGAGGCCTCAGGAGAAATCAACCCTAATTACACCTTAAACTACATCTAATAATCTGTTATGACAGGCCTAGCAAACTATTACAAAGGGATTCATACATGATTGTTTTCTAAATCCCTGTTTGCATCCAAAGTAATATGTTCTAATAGCTTTGCATATGCTCTTATTTGCTTCTTATGACAATTCTATAATTCATGTATTATTAGTTCAAATGTAAGGAGGAAAATGAGGCTAAGAAAGTTTAATATGATATATTAACACAACTTAAATAATTAGGTATGTCAATGAGCTAAAAATGGAAACTAGACATGCCTCACTCCAAACTTCCCTTTTAATCATCGTGCTATATTTACCTGTGCCTGTCTTTGACAAAGCATTATCTATGAGCTGTTCAAATGGTAAACTAACTGTCAACATTTTGATGAAAAACAAGATAAGATAATTTCCATTAAGTGAAGTTTTCTCTTGTCACATTTAGCATCGGACTGTTGGTAAACTAGGAAAGAATACTAGTTAGGACTAGAGGCTTCTTAAGTAGCACTTCTGGTTAGTAAGTTAATAATACTCAAATAATATACTGAATAAATCTTTATTGAGCACCCATTTGAGGCACTGTAAGAACTGATGATAGTCATAATAATGAATTTACAGAGCTTGTAGCCTGATAGTAAAAAAATAGACAAATTAAAATGTTCAACTACAAAATTCCCAATGTTTTGAGAGCAGAAAATTGTGTGCTAAGTTAAATAAGGCTTCTCACCCAGACTTTAAGAAAGGATTTTTACGCAGAAAGAAGAGAACCTCTATAAAATGGAGGGAGGCCTGATCAAAAAGATGGATTTGTAGAAATAAGTAAGAGGAAAATATGAGTTTAAATTTCTTTGTGTACTCCATTTCTCAGCAGGCTTTGAACTTTTACAGAAGAAATAATACATTTATGTTTTCAGTTATAGGGATCAGACTCTTGCCTGTTAATGTAATGTATACAAATTTTTTCTTAAGAGTAATATATAAGAATTCCAAAACCTTAAACAAGTACCGTTCCTATATTTTAGTCTTTGCTTATAATAGTTTTCTGAAGCTGAATTAGTTTGCTAGGGCTGTCTTAGAATAGGGTGGCTCAAACAACAGACATTTCTTCTCTCTTCTAGAGTCTAGAAGTCTGAAATCAAGTTGTTGGTGAGGTTGCTCCCCCCTGGAGGCTAAGAGGAAATCTCTTCCTGTCTTCTCTCCTAGCTTCTGGTGGGTGTTGGCAATTCTTCATGTATAGCCCTTGTGTTACAGATGCACCACTCCAATCTCTCCCTTAGTCTTTATAAGGTCTTCTCTTTTGTGCCTCTCCTCTGCTTCTTATGGAGACACCAGTCATATTGAATTAAGGTCTACATTAATGACTTCATCTTAATTTGATTACATCAGCAAAGATCCTACATCAAAATAAGGTCACGTTCACAGGTACTGGAATTACAACTCCAGTATATCGGTTGGGGGAACACAACCTAACCTATAACTTTATCTGTTTACAGAAAATATCTTCTTTGGCATCCACGATTCTTATATAAGTAATCAATTGCCAAAATTATGCTATCTAACAAACAGCTTCAAAAATCTCATTGATATACAATAAAAACTTATTTTTTTCTATTGGATTTAGAGGTCAGCTGGCTGATTCTGTTGATCTGAGCTGAATTCATGGGTCTCACTCTCATTCATAGTCCTGCAGTCAGCTGTATGTGGACTAGAAGTCTTTGTTGCTCTTGGCTGGGCTCTCTCACATGTCTGGATCTTGACTGGGATGTATGAGCTGGCTTGGTTCTGCTCCAAGTGTGCCATCGTTGAGGATGCTTAGATGAGCAGCAAGAAGGGAACTAGAAAGACCAATGTGCTAGTTCAGGTCTCTGCTTGTGTTAAATTGTTTACTGTCCCATTGACCAAAAGAAGTTATATGGCCAAGTCCAAAGTCAGAGGGGGCGAGTATCATCAAAAAATAATAGGGAGACAGAAAAACACTGGGGCCACTAATTCAACTAATTTGCCATGGACTTGTTATTTCCCTTCTCCTCTGACCACTCCTTTGCCATATTTTAAAAATTTCTCTTTATACATATAAGTGTCCCCCAAGACCATCTTTCAATTCTCTTAATAGTTGTTTTGGATACTGCATGGGGTCTTTCTTTAATGTATGATTTTTAGATTTTTCTCTTTTCCTTCATTCTTAATACATAAAATGAACTTACACTTTAACACCTGAAGTTCCACCTCATAATCTATTGTATATACTTTCATTAAATAACTTAGTTTTTTTTTTTCAATTTGGCACATATTTTTCAAAATAACTATAACAAAATGACTCTCCATTACTTACCTTACTATTTAACCCCTCCGGCTCTTTATTAGCTTGGTCTCACTGATTTATTAGTGTCCTCTATTAGAATTAGAGCTTTATAAGAGCAGGACTTTGTCTCTATTACATTGCAAGTGAGTAGTATACAACCTCGCTGAGCAAGGCATAGGGTTCAACGTGTATTTTGAACAAAGCCAAGTTTATACACCCCCTTGTTTTCTAATTAAAATGATACTTTTCCTGTCATTCCTGTCTTTGACTTTCACCTGTGTTGTTACATCAGCCTATAATGCCATCACTTTGTAATCATAAAATATTGTCAAATGGAAAGAAAAAGGAAGTCCCTTTTCTCAGCAACTTTATAGTATGTAGAAAGTCATGTAAGCAAGTGATTTTAATAAAATCAAGTCATTACCATTAGAGAAATATTTATTAAAAACTATAGAAATATAGATAGGAACATAATTCAACATGGAAGGGACAAGCAAATTTTCCTGAAGAATGGAGAGTAGAATTCCTCAAGAGGAGAAGAAAGGCACAAAAGTGAAGGAATGGAGCAATATGGCTATCAAGGAAACAGCAAACAGAATATTATTAAAATGTTAATTTCAAGTCACTGAGTAATGATATACAGATTGATGGGGAAATCAGAGGCATGAACCATATCTTGGAGGGTATTTGTGTTAAAGGTCTTGAACTTGGTAAGTTTCATGATGCTTTAAAAGAGTTTTAAGTAGGAAATTAACAGATTCAAGTTCACATTTCAAAATCTTGAACAGAAAGTAAATCTCAGGACCCAGAAATTTCACCACATGGCAATTGCAACTTGCAAACGCCATCTCATTCTCTGATTCTTCCTTTTAAATATTGTAACTGATTTGAGAAACTTCATTTTGCTAATATAGTATGGCTTATAGGCTGACTTGGTTTACTTTGTTCTTTTTCTAAGTGTTTTCAAATGCTGGTCTCTACAGACAAAGCATTACTGAACAGGGTGAAATCACAGCAAGTTTTTATAGTAATATGGAAAAAATATGGAATATATTTTTTGGACAAATGCTACTTTTACTATAGTTCAGATCCTCATGATGCGGGTACTTCAGGTTGAGTAAAATTTGGAAAGACCACTTGGGGTACTTAGAGAATGAAAGTGTTCTATGTTATTTTCAAGACCACTAATTTTCAAAAAACATATTTTAAATAAATTAAAATACTTTGCTTAAGAATAGCCCAATAGAGTGACTTATATTTTTATCTGTAACTTATAAATACATAGGACAAGGAATCTGAACTCAGCATTAAGTGCAGGTTAGAATATTAGAATGGTAAAGCGGAATTTATGGAACACGTATAGATTTATTTGATAAACTAGATTAGTTTACACATGCTTATTCATGAAATGTTATTGTCTGCCTAACTACTCCATTATGTGTTAATAATAAAATAACCCATATGTGCAAAATGGATGTGTCACACCAAGAGAACATGTTTAAAATGTCAAGTAAATGCCACAACAAATGTACAAAAAATACTTTACTGGTGGTTTAATTTTGCAAAATCTTTTGAAGATATTTTTTCTCATTCCTTTGGAGCACAGAAAGGAAGGGTTCTGTTCTTTATAGAGGAATCTTGTTTTAGTACAATTTTATATCCATTCAGTTTATATTTAACTATAAACAAGATACTATGCTTTGTTCTTTTCTTTAAATTAGTGTTTAAAAACATCTGGGGCTGTGAGGCTGATTCTCATAGGAGCATGGCATTGAGAAAAACTTAATAGATAGTGTCAACTCATTTATTATACTTTAAGCTTTTTCTTTTTCAATCTTTATTTAAAATAAAGTTTAGAAGACTAGATATCCGGTGCTTTTCCTTTTGGCAAATGTTCATTTGTCAAGTTATCCTTTTTTTGTGTCTCAGAAAGACACCAATGTGCATTAATTCAAGCTAATATCTGACAGCATAGCAATGCCCATTACCTTCTGATCCAACCTATACTTATATAATTCCTCTGTTGCTTATGTAAAGCAAAAGACTTTTTAACTTTGTGATTCATTTGGTCCTTCAAAATTTCAGTCAGTTCACTTTTTCGTAAGATTTTATTAGATGTTTTCACATTCACTTTGACCAATTTTGAAGATGACAGGCATTTAAGTTTGGTTATTTTGTCATGAATAGCAAGTCCCACGTTTTTCTCTGTTGTTCTAAGCAGCTTTTTTTTCATGTCCAGCTAAAAAGATGTTGTTCAAGTTGAATCTCTGAGGAATCACCATCTCCGTGGAATCCTAAGCAATAGCACTTTGTTCTCTGTCATCCATATATACACTACAGCCATGTAACACTAGCTTCTGCAAAAATAATCTCTGACATTTTCTCCACTTGTGGTACTATCAAGCGGAAATGGGGGTTGGGTGGAGGTGGAAGAAGACAAAGGGGTGATAAATGGGGACAGAAAGAGGTTTTATTTTGGGTGATGGGAACACGATGCAGTGTGCAGGTGATGTTTTATTGAATTGTGCAGTTGAAACCTGTATGGTTTTGTTAACTAATTTCAATCCAATAAAGTTAAAAATAATATACTTGGGAAGCAAAGGAAAAATAATTAAGATACAGAACAAAATAGAACATGGAGTTAAAGTTTTACAATACTTTCACTATTTAATAGGGTAAATTAGAAGATAATATTTATCTTTGGTAAGATAAACATGCATTTTAATCTCTATGTTAACCCTTAAAATTAAAGCATGGTAATGAAAAATTATTAATCTAATAATGTTGGTAATTAAATCATCATTATCATTATTATCTACACAATTCAACAGCAGATTAAAACAAAAAGAAAAGCAGACAACAAGTGAGAAATATACAAAGCAAATGGATATAAATTAGTATATATTTATCATTTATATTTACCCTACAATATTTCAAATGTCAGAGAAAAAGCCAACACTAAATTAAGAATATATAAAAGCTAAAATACTCTGTTTACTAAGACTACAGAACCTGATTTGCCTGTTGGCCATGAAGGAGAAAGTTGCCATACTGTGAGAGTACTTGAGAAAGACTCTGTGAGAGAGACTTCCCCAAGAAGCTGTGAGAACCCTCTAAGAACTGAACATGCCCACCAGCTGACAGCTAGGAACAAAGTAGGGCCCTCAGTCCCCTAGCCAGAAGGATCTGGCAACAACCACATGAGCTTGGAAGATCTCAAGCATCAGAAGGAAACCACAGCCTGGATGACATCTGGATTTTAGCTTTGTAAAAGTCTGTGCAGGGAACCCTGCTCTAATTTCTAAATGTTAGTTGCTGAAATAATTTTTTTTTAAAATATAGAATATGGATATTTAAGTTTGATTAATTTATTTTTCACTGCATCAGAAAAGAGAATAGTTGGCTCTCTTTCCAACTTAATTGATATATATATCGGATTCATTGACACCTACTTCAAACAAGGCATTGCGATAGTCACCAAGAAGGAGAGGTGGGCAATGAGCACCACAGTGCATATAACCAGTGAAGGCCATTTCCTAAAGGACTTGAGAGGACAATGAAATTACTTGTTTAATGATTCCAAGAGAACTGAGGAACAGCTCTGCTATTAATTGGGCCTGGAAGCCTCACCACAGGTTATGACAGTTACCTGGGCTTGGTTTCTCTATGCAGTATTGGTATTCAAAACCCTGTAAAATCGTATTAAATTTTCTCAAGCCTGAAAAGAACAGAAAGTAATTGAACATAACTTAACAGCTTGAAGAGCATACAAACCTGTTGAGAGACAAGAGATACTGACTCCAGCATGAGGCTACCCTGAAAAGATCTGTCTGCAATCATTAAATATGAATAACTAACTCCTTTCTTTCGTATCACCACTGTGGAAGAGTTCCCTCTGGAGAAGCGACCCTTTTTTTGCATTCTTGATTGTTTTTCTCTTCTTGAGAGCCTTAGTCTGTTTTCTTCAGGTTATTCTTTCACCCTGGCTAGAAATATCTCTGTCTTGAGGATAGTACATCATTTTGGATCGGGAATGAAATGAATCTATATTGACACTTAGCTAAGAGTCATAGTCATTTATTCAGTAATATCTTTATTGCTATTGTCACAGCAGAAAGTTATTTGAGCACTTACTGTACATTTCATAAACATTGCCTAAATTCTCAAAGTAATCATGTCCGGCAGTACTTTTTCATTTCTACAGATGGAGAAACTCAGAGATTATATGTCCTGTAATAGACACAGCAACTATAAGAAGAGTATCTGGGTTCATGCCAATTGATGAGACCAAGACTATAGACTACACCCAGATATTCATTTTATCTCTTAAATTCTGTCTGTTATTATTATTTTTTGTCTGTGTACACATGTGTGCAAGCCAGAATTCCTGAGTTCTAATCCTTGCTTTACTATTTATCAGTAGTGTGACTTTGGCATATTAAGATTTCTGTCAGTTTCTTCACCAGTACAGCAGGGGTACTAATTACACCCATCTCATGAAAGTTGTGAAGATCAACATGTGAAAATACTCAGAACAGACCCTGGCACCTGATGCTGTAAAAGAGATGCTATTATGATTTTTCAACCAGGGTATTGCAAGTAATCTTTGAGAATCAGGGATTCTCTCCTAGATTTTTCTTTATCCAGTCCCTCCTACCAGCATCCTCCCTACCACCTTCATGGGCATGGGGGTGGGTGCTAATGGTCTGTATTCCCAGCACCCACTGGAAGCTGAGATGGATACGAGCAGGACTCACTCTGTTGTCAGCCCATGAGCTGTAGAGTTAGGTCTGGAAAACTGCACCACATCTAGAAACTGCCTGTGAATATATGAGCCTCTTTTTTCTCATATGAGCCAAATTGACACACTTATCTATATTAAAATATAATGTCTTTGAGGGAGTATAACAGTGGAGGCAGGAACCGCAAACACCTGTAGGTATCAAGCAAGCATCAGGCTATAACAAGAGTGAATCAAGTGAGCTGGGTATCAGAGACTCCATGTTCCACAGAAGACTCAGAGCATTTCTGCCTAACTCAGTGGAGCCAGGACTCTAGTTTCTTTTCCAGAAGTCGGCCAGTGCTCACTTACATGGTTTGCTCAGAAACTATTCTGAGTACTTGACACATATTAGTTTATTTAATCTCTATAATGGCCCTATGTGATAATTACTGCTAGTAGTCCCATCACAGCGTAGGCGGAAGCAGCGTCAGCAGCAGCAACAACAGCCATCTGCCTTCACCTGTACCAAGTGCGGCAGGGATTGTCACTCCCGAATCGGACTGCACAGCCATTCTCGGCGGTGCAGATAGACTCTCAGGAAGCTACGCCATCGTCTCTCGAGACGGACGGCTGCCGACGACGAGTCCCATCACGAAGATGAAGAAATGCAGGAAGAGTTTCCACACCTTGTTCAAGGTCATTCACTGAAGAAAGTAGTGACCCAGTGTTTCATCAGAAACTATACAGGTATCATTAGTACTCATGCTTGTAACCAAAGTGACTAAAGTAACGCAGAATTTCCCAAGTGAGCCGAGCATTTTCAACACCATAAAACACAGCCTGTCTTAAACTCAACAGAAAACTTTCTTTTTTCAACAGATAGAGAATCTAAGATTTAGAAAGAATACATATTATTTTCAAGGTCTTAAAATATCTTAATATTTAAAAAGCTTCACCAGTGCTTTACTGAATTTAAGATCCTCCATTATTCTGTTAAACTTTATTATACCTTACTTAAGCATCATAAGAAAATGACAGGGTCTCAGTATGAAATATATATATATATTTATATATATATATATATATATATATATTTTTTTTTTTTTTATTTTTTGGTAAAAAAATAATTAATCCCAAGACCAACTACCTTTTAGTTTCAATGTTGAACTGTTTCATGATCATATTGTTCTCTGAAAGCAGCCAATTCCCTACCAATTCCCCAGACTCTTATTTTGTGGCCACTTGCTATTAAGGGACATCTCTGGAGGCAGCTGCTATTTTTCTAGATTGCCAAATCATAGCACAAGATGTTTCCCTGAGGTTCAAGAGACAAAAGACCGCGTGGAAATGCAATGAGCAAGGTAGGTCTTTAAACGCTCTGTCTGTAATATCACATTTGCAGGTGACACTGCAGTCTCCTCCCTGGGTCTTGTGTTGCCTGTTCCTGGGAGATGAGGCTGATTCACTGTGGCAGCAGACAATATAGAGCTCTGTGAGTCTCGGCGATCTTTCACACCTCTCCCATTGGCTTCCCCAAAGAAGCCTTGCCTGTTAACATGTTGGCAGGGTTCTGACATAAGCACTCAGCGAAATGGTAAAAGACACTCACAAAGGACGGCAGCGTTGGAATCACTGTTTCCAGAGGTTCGCTATGACAGCTCAGGTTGAATGTGGATAAAAGTGGCTCTAGGGAGTGATAAAAGTTTTCTGTTGAACCAAGGCTAGGTGTTCTTATGGAATTTATGTGTTTTTTTTATTGCAACATACCACAAATTTATAAAGATAATACTTTTATGTATTATCTTCCAGACAGTTTTCACCTGGTGTCATGAAAAGATTAAGAAAGGCAAAGGGGTATCTCGGCCCTGTTACATAGGTACTGTGTGGTCTTGGACATGTTATTAACAGTACACAGATTTTACTTTTCTCAAGTAAAATAAGAAAAAAGTAAGGGCAGAGAGCAACACTATAAAGAGGGAAGTAGCTTTCAGTGGTTATTAGCTCTGTGTTTAGATTTAGATAAACATAGTTTTGAATCCTGATTCTGCTGTGTGATCTTGGGCAATTAACATTTTTCAGCTACATATTTTCACATTTTAAAAACATAGGCAATTTTTCTCTAGCGTTCATTGTAAAACTTAAGATAAATAATGCATATGAAATACTTAGTAAATTGCTTGGCATGTAATAAGTCACCAAACAAATGTTTGTTGTTGTTTGTTAGATTATCACCAATAACACCCTACTAGTATTTCTACTAGTACTACAATTTTACTCAGAAAATACTTTTTAGGAATAAACTCATATTATTGATTAGTCTTCTGGTACTACAAACTTTGCTGTCAAAATTGAATAATTTAAACTGTTGCGAATAGTACAGAAAAAGGAAGAAATCATACAAAAGCAAAGAGATAAAAATGGAGTAAAGTGCAATGGTTACATGTGAAACGTTAAGAGAACAGGAATTAGAAGAAGAAAATACAAAAGTAATCCAAGTGAGCAAAAAGTTAAGAGCAAGGATCAGATTAAACTCTAAAGTTAGTCAAATGCTCTGTTTTATTTCTTCTTCTTCTTCTTCTTCTTCTTCTTCTTCTTCTTCTTCTTCTTCTCCTTCTCCTTCTCCTTCTCCTTCTCCTTCTCCTTCTCCTTCTTCTTCTTCTTCTTCTTCTTCTTCTTCTTTAAAAGGATACTCACAGTACCTCTCAAGTTGCAAAGGCTGAATACATTGTAGTCGGTGCATAAATCAATGGTTAAAACACAAGTAAATCATCAAAGTTGCAAAAATGAATCAGAGTCAAGGAAATGGATAGAGGTAATGGGTATGGAGGTTCCAGTTTGAAATAAATCAGATGAAGAAACAAGAAAATGAGCTCAGAAAGCTAGGAGGAAGTAACCTCAGACAACCCAACAATTTAAGCTCACTCATAAGAATATGCATAGGATCTGGGAGAGCAATCAGTAGATGTCAGAGTGAATTTAGAAACCTCAGGTTGCTTTATTATCAACTCTTCCTTTAACCTCTCCTTTTAGAAATAGCACCTAAAAATGTCATGCTACCATAAAGAGGTGGAATTGATGGACTGTAAAAAGAATTGTGGGCTGGCCATGTAATCATAATTTCTCTTGCTGTCACTTTTTCCCCTAAATTGAGTGATTTTGACCTTGAACAAATTGCTTAGCTCCTCTGAATATAAGTGTCTTTACCCATAAAATTGGAGATACTATACTTTCCACACAAGGCTTTTTTTTTTTTTTTTAATGAAATGAAGTGACATTTGTAGCACCCTTTAGCCAGGATCTTTATACATCCTTTAAGCTCAATAAATGAACATTTATCCTTAAGAAAAATAAGTTTGTCACAACCAAGTTAGGAAAGTTAAGATCATTTCTTATGTATGTAATCTTTGCCTATCAGTGACTGCTACTACATCAACTCTTTCTCTTTTCATGTGACTTTTTGAGTGGTCCCAAAAAACACCATACTTTGTACTAGCTGACAAATTGAGAACTAGTCAAACAGCCTCTGTTTACTGAACGTGAACTGTAAGCTGGCACAAGCTAGGACCTGTGCAAACCAGGTAGAATTCTTGCTCTCAAGGCTGGAAAATGTTGTGACAACAAACAACTGAAACACACACACACAAAGAGTGTGGCGCCTTTCAATATAGTGGTTGTTGGCGTGTAACAAGGAGGGTCGTCATTATTTGAACATTTCCCGCCAGAAAATTGTGTGTGTGAGTGTGTGTGTGTGTGTGTGTGCGTGTCAGTATCATTAAAACTTGGAACTTTTCCACACTGGGAGAGAGTGGCAGCTACTGGAGAAAACTTTCTTAACTGCTTGCTTTTTATAAGCATTTTATATCCTCAGTTAGTTTTAGTTTCCAATTGTCATAAAGTAACATTTATTAAACCTTAACTGTCATTTTAAAGAAAGAAAAATTCTGTATTAAGCACATTATTTAACTATAGTAAGGTTTAAAATATCAGTAAATGACTGAAAATAAATTTATGATTGAATGGTGCTCTCTGCAATAAGTGTATATATATATATATATATATATATATATATATATATATATATATATATATATATATATACTAGCAGAGTTTCAAGTATTCAATACATGTGTTTGTAAGTTGTATAGTTATAGTCAACTAGCTAATATGTTTTAAATGCTGCCCCTGGAGCTTTTGTTAAATTTTGCTTTTGTAGCATTAATTATGATTCAATAAAACTTGTAACAAAATTAAATTCTGAGTGAATCAAAGGAGAATTAGTCTCTAGAACACTACTGTTAGGCCTTCTAATGATCACAAAATGTGATATTGTTATTATTTATTGTGGATTAACCTCCTTTTTCTTCCAAATGTAACTTAACAAGGAGCTGATGTTCTTGGTAAATAAACTGCAGGTTGCTAAAGACATCGGTCTAGCTAATGTATTCCAAAGGTCATAAAATACCAGGCATCATCAGGAAGGAAGACCCATATCAAAATTAAACAGAGGCATACTATTTTTCAACTGTGTGAAATCATAGTGTTCAAATGGGCTCTTCTCCTTGGTAGTAAAATATTTCTGAGAATGTCAGTTTTTTCTAAGGCTCTGTAACTGCATTTATAAAAAGGAGATAATTAAGCCAGTTTTAGTTATTTCTTAGAGTTGTGTGTGTGTGTGTGTGTGATCAGTACATATAAATATCTAAGGGCCCGTCTTGTGTGACTCAGTGGATTGAGCACCAGCTGGTGAACCACAAGGTGGCCAGTTCAATTCCCAGTCAGGGCGCATGCCTGGGTTGCAGGCCAGGTCCCCAGTTGGGGGGGGGCGCATGAGAGGCAACCACACTTTCATGTTTCTCTCCTTCTCTTTCTCCATCCCTTCCACTCTCTCTAAAAATACGTAAATAAAATCTTTAAATCTCTGAGGGAAATACCATGAGCTGATCTTGGATCCATCTCCACAGATAACTCCACATCTAGTCTTCACTCTGTAACCTGTTTCTTAGAGTTGGCCTGGTCCCCCTTAGAGTAGGGTTATACTATTTCCTGGATACTCCTCACCTCGGGGCTGTGTGGCAATAACCTATGTACTTAATGAGCATGCCTGGATCTTAACATAGGTAACTATTTCCAACTTAATACTTCCACAGGTGTAAAATAACCTTACTTGTAAATATGGCCCATGGAGTTTTTCAGGTCTCTCGCATTTCCTAACGGGCATATGTTAATGAGAATAGCTCTGGACCATACACACATGCCTGAGAGCTGCACCTCAGAAAGGAAATAATGGAGCTAGAAATAGCCCAGAGAACATATTAATTGAATTAGTGGCTCGGTAATATTTATGTGCACTAGAATCAGCAGAGAAGCTTATGAAAAGCAGATTCCAGGGGCTCTTTACAGATAGTCTGATTCAGCAAGAGGTGGTTTAAGAATCTAGTTTTTACAAGCATTTAAGGTAATTCTGACGTGTGAAGGAGACTAACTAATGCTGGTAAAACTATTTTGGATACACAGCAACATACATGTTTCCAACATAGTGGACTAATGGCAGAGAAGATGATGGGGAGGTGGCTATATCCAATATCTTCACATGACATGAGATGGCTTTTAGTGATACTCGAGCATTTATTTTCATTCAAGTGTTGGAAAAATTAAAAAGAAAATATTGGTCTTAAGCCCCCTTTATGTTACACTTTCTCCTTTGGCTCTATTTTCTCTCATCTAGATTTTTCATTAGACATGGAAGATGAAAATATTCCTTACGGAGTGATTAAGTTCTCCCCTTCAAGCCCCAATATCAGAATTTTCTCTCCAAGATTGATTTCAGATCACCTGCTCTTAATGCAACATCAACCCTGCATTGCCTAGTCTTACCTGCAGAACTATGAAAGGATTGGTAAGGATTGAATCAGCCCTTAATATAAATGTCCCTCTGCTTCACTCACTGAGCAAGATTCAAAACCATAATCCAAAACCAAACTTCTTTTACAATGAACTTAATCATTTGAGACATAACCAACTGAATGGGAATTATTGTTTCTTACCCATGCCACATAGTGAACACAGGCTTGTGAACTAACTCACATGGTAAAAATAAAGAACTACTCTTAACCCTCAAAAGTGACAAATAAAAGCAAAAGTAAGAAGTAAAAATATAAAATTTTAGAGTCTTAAAGAATCATGTCAAATTAAATGTCAAAACTCACTAATAGTCTCTCCATAAGTACATTCTTGACCTCACAAAATTTTGGTTGCTGAAAGATAAAACAAAGATATTACATATTCTGCAGCATCATTGATGGCATACGAAATACATTCAGTTATTGTTAATTTTTATTCATTTTCTTCCTATTTCATGTACAATGTAGGGAGCTTGTATAACTTATCCTACCAAGAATAATAAAGGCTATGATTAAGGACATACTTTCGTAGAGAAAGATACCTCGTAACCAATTGGCAATTTTTATCCATTTTACTTTTGTTTCTAAAAGTCACAGATGTCCTTTTTATAGGCAACTGAACAAGTGACTCAAACACAGTTTATTTTTCCCTACTGCTCTATGTCTTTCTGGTCACCTAATCTCCATTACCTCCAATACGACTTTCTCTCCAGATAGGCTGGCAGAGCCAATGTCTCAATATTAACTTGATTCTCTCTCCTGAACCCCTCCAAGAGCATTCATGGGTCAACACCCAGCAGCCACCCCTGAAAGACCCAGGTGGGTAGTGAGGTTCAATGTTACAGATCAGAGACTGGGCTGTCAAGGGGAACAGTCCTTTGCTGGTGCTGTAGAAACATTCTGCATTCAGTTTGGGAAATGCCAATGGTGCCGTTCTCTTATGTTACAGACTACTAACTTTTATATAAAATTCTAGCAGTAATAAAATGCATTTTAAAGTTAAAAGTATCCATGAAGTAGTGGTTTGGGGTTTTTGTTTCTTTTATTGTACTTTTTTTTGGATTACACGTAGTCAGTCAATCACCTTTTAAGCTCAGGAGCTTACAAATGTCAAATGAATGACTTCATTGTTCAAGTTCTTTCTCTATTTCTACTAAACTTGGAATACTCTTGGGAGAGTATGGGTGAAGATACATGTGGATGCCTCTTCTGTACACTAAGCACTCTGAATAAACTTAGCTGTTCTCAGGATCTGCCTGAAAAATCACTGAGACAGAGTATAAACGGAGAATTACAACACGATGGGTTTGGTGTTACATTTTGAGATGTGGGGTCACAGGAAATGCTTCACACATTACACAAGTTTTGAGAACCTCCTAAGAAGTGACTAGTGGTTTTTCATCTTAAGAAAAGTGGTGGCATGTCACTGATGAAAAGTATGTGTACAGAGGAATGATACAGAAATAAATGGGCTATTTGGAGAAGTGGGATAAATTAGCTATCTATCACTACAGTAAAGAATGAAAATATGTAGAGTGGAGTTGGGAGATGAGAGGCAGGCTATGGTGGTGGAAAAGATCCTTAGTGAAGAATGCTTTACCACCTACTATGGCATTTGTGTACTTCCAGTACAAAAAATATTAAAGAATGGGGGCAATGGGAGTAAATTTTGTAACATAAAAGATAACTTTAATAGCAATATGGAAGGTTGAGGATATTAGAAGCAATCTAAGAGCTAGATGTAGATGAAGGTTTAGACCAGTGGTTCTCAACTGGGAGAATCTCCATCTATCGCCACCACCCCCAACACAGAGACAAGTCATCTGGCAATTTCAGGAAACATTTTGCTTGTCACGACTAGAATGTTGACACCAGCATAGGCCAGGAACACTACTAAGTACCCTACAATGCACAATCAAAGCCCCTATGACAAAGAATTATCTGAACCCTGGTTGCTGTGGCTCAGTGGATTGAGCGTTGGCCTGCGAGCCAAGTGTCTCTGGTTCAATTCCCAGTCAAGGCACATGACTAGGTTGCACGTCAGGTCCCCCGTTGGGGGCGTGAGTGAGAAGCAACCACACAGTGATGTTTCTTTCCCTCTTTCTCCTTTCCCCTCTCTCTAAAAATAAAATAAACAAACAAGTAAACAAATAATTTAAAAAAAAAAGAATTATCTTGTCCAAAATGTAAATAATGCTGAGGTTAATAGACTATGGTCCAGGCGAAGGCTATGAAATAAAGACAGAGGGAAGACTGGCCTTGAGGAACAATTTTGAAAAAAAAAAATTAAGATTGATATACAATGTAAGGGAAACAAAGAATCAAGATCATTTGAGAATTTGTCAAAATAGGAACTTAGATATTTTTAATAATAAAACTTTGAATGTAATGAAATAAGAAGATATAATATCTGATCAGGGTTTCCAATAACTTGTTATCCAGAAAATATTTAAGGTTAGAAATGTCTATTTGTGTCATTGGCTTTTAAATTATAATGGACAATGTGGAATGAACGATCTAATTGAAGAGGAGTGTAGGTTTTGTAACCAGAGATGTGCATCAGCCTCACTATGGGATATTCTAATTTGGTAGTTTAAAAGTAGGTCCTAAGAAAAGGTCTCTTAAATACACTTATTAAAAAGATACACAATAAAATTTTAAGGGCTTTTTAAAAATTATTGATTTTTGAGAGAGCGAGAGAGCTAGAGCTGATTCGTTGTTTTACTCATTTATGCATTCATTGCTTTATTCATGTATGTGCCCTGAGTGGGGATTAAACACACAACCTGGGTATATCAGAGTGATGCTCTAACTAACTGAGCTGCCTGACCAGGATCTAGAGGATTTCTATGTAGCAGGAAGAAATGGTGTAGAGGGACAAAGAGAAAATAATCTGTGATGACATCTAATTTTATGGTATTCAGTTTAGATTCATGAAAATATTCTACACAATAACAAAACAATTAGGAAAATAATATTTTCTATCTAAAGCAAAATTAAATAATATGCTTATCTATATTTTTAACATGGTGGTATAACAGAGAATCCATTTCAGGTGTCTTTAAAATATAGTAATGCAACCATATTCTATGCACTGAGCTGTGCTCCCCTAGAGTCCCCAGAATTCTTATGTTGACTCTCACTCCCAATGTGATGTGCTTGGTGGTGGGGCCTTTGGGAGATAAGTGGACTGAAACAAGGTATGAGGGTAGGGTCCTCACGGCAGTATTAGTGCCTTTACAAAAAGAGGAAGAGAAAACAGAGCTCTTTCTGCATGGAGCGACACAGGGAATGACAGTCTGCAAGCCAGGAAGAGGACACTCACCAAGGAAATTGGCCTGTACCTTGATGTGGGACTTCCCATCCTGTAGAACTCTGAGAAAATAAGTTCTAGTTGTTTAATCCACCCAGTCTTAGTATTTTATTATAGCAACTATAGCAGAATAAGACACTTTGTGTCTAGTTTGGTTGTTGACTTTAGTAATCATATCACTGGTGGTAATGATGGTAGTGCTATGATGGAATTGTTGTATATGCACTCTGAGCTAATGTAAATGCATAATTACTCATGTTTTTGCAAATTGGGTGTCTTGGAAATGTAAAAATACGAGATACAGATATATGACTCAAGCAGTTAAATAAAATTCTGCATCAGTCATAAGATATTTTAAAAATTATATACTTTCTAATTCTGACTATTGAAAGTGCATAAAATCTCAGCAGCAATTAACATCAGCAGCACCAGGTTGTGGTCTCTCAATACTGTTTCCCTGGAAAATAAACCAAGATTCCAGGAGAAATATCTAAATCTGAATGTGTTTCTTGGTTCTTTTAAAAAATATATAAATACAAAACAAAACACAATACCTAAGTTGTCATCATAGATGGATGCTAAGGCACCAATTCATTATTTTGGAAACTGATAAGAAAGATAAAAGAACCCTTGACAAGCATCTGTCCTTACCTTTTCTATATGCACTGCACCGCAGAGTAAGAAATTTCCTGAATGAAGGAGATTCTTTCAAGAAAACTAGTCTCACTAACAGACAAAGAAGGAATGCTAGAATAGTATTATTTTGTAATTTCTATTGACAGAATAAATTTAGGTTATCATCATTAGTTACTGCCAGCATCACAAAGATATCACCAAACGTGGCACGGCTTCTGCCTTCCAAAAAATCTTGACCCTAAAATTGATCAAGCATTTATACTTGTTTTCAGAGTCTGTACCAAATGACACATTGGGAAAATTACCAGAAAACTCTAGATGGTGAGAAACAGGAGAAACAAGACATTTTCTTTAACAAATAAATGGTAAGGGAGAGAGAGAGAGAAAGAGAGAGAGACAGAGTTTTTAAAAAAGAGACAAGAGATTTATATCAACCACCAACTGGGATACATAACCCTTATTCTAATTCTGATACAATCAAACAGGATTTAAAATAACAGTTCATGAAACAATAAGGTTGCAAGGGCTTAATGCCAAGTTTAGGTGTAATAGTTATAATTACGCTTCCAAGTTTTCCTTTTCTGAAATATTCACTGACATATTTTTGGATGAAAGGATGAAATACCTGAGATTTGCTTCAGGAGAATTTTGGGGATTGGGAACTGAATGGGGGTTTAGAAGCAACAAAATGGCCATGAATTGAAATTATGTAAACAAGAGTGATGAAGTGACTGATTTTACTCTTGATATTTTGTATGTACTTAAATTTTTAGCAATAAAAATGTTTATTTTGAGTATATGTAAATTGAATACTTTTTCTCATCAGAAGACATAAAAGTTTCAGTGGAATAGAAGTCACAATAAGGCAAATACGTGTGTCATTCATGTAATTAACAAAATATCAGTGTCTGGAATCTAGTTAAAAACTCCTACAAACAAAAAAGGGAAAAGACAAGTTAATAGAACATCAGATAAAAGGCTTAAACAATTTTGCACATAAGAGAAAGCCCAAATAGTCAATAGCGTATAAGAAATCCATTCAACCTTATCAGTAGTTAGGGCTTTGTAAATTAAAAGCCACAGTGAAACACCAACATATTTATTATATTGGGAAGATTTAAAAATTCAATAACATTAAACATTGATGAGGATGCGGAACAACTAAATACATTTATTTTCAATAATCTAAAATTTCATGAGATAAACATAACACAATTTATCTATCTATTCTAATGTGAAGGGCTCTTTGGGTTGTTTCCAGTTTTCTGCTATCTCCCACAGCACTGCAGTAAGCAGTCTTTACCCGTATCCTGGACAAGAGCTTCTCTGAGATAGGAGTGGAATCACTCAGTCTCTAAATATGTGCATCTCAAATAAAGTAGACGGTATCAAACTTCTTTCAAAAATGATTTTCCAATTTTCCACTCTACCGCTTTTCTGAAAAACATTTAAAGCTTCTTTAAGTGGTTATGTTTAAATCAGGTGATTCCTGATTCCGAGTAAGAAGAATTAAAAACAAACAAACAAACACAGCAACAGCGACAACAACAAAAATTAAGGTCAGGTAAGAATCCTAAAACTAATAACAAGATTAGAGGAATTTGTGGTGAGAGGATTAACATCAATAGACCAGTCTCAGGGAAAAAGGCAGCGGGCACCTCACTGCAGTTGCTGGGACTGCTGGAAGAAGTTCCAAAAGGATAGAGCTCTAGTTTCTGTCTCTGTGCTCATCCAGAGTTAAAAATGGCCTCATCCAGAGGATGCGCTTATGTACTGATATGATCATCAAAATCATTGCTCTATGTGTATACATGTAGATGCATATGCACATACACATATCAGTAATTAATTATGCTGTTTTTATTTGATTCTCATGGTTCTTATCAGCCTCTGTAGGACTTTTTAATATATTTATTTTTTAAACTCACTCATATCTTCCCTCACTACCCTCCCTGAACCTCACCAATTTATACAGCACTGTATAGTAAATGCTCAAATGAACTTAGGTGGGCTTAGTTAAATTGGATTGCATTGGAAATAAACTTGGGCAAAGATGAAAGGAAAGAACACAGATCCTGGATGTAGGATTATAGGAAAGGTGGAAAGATCTAGCTGGAGCCCAGGAACTTTCAGATGGTTGTAGAGCCTTGATCCAGATTATCAGCCTCCTTTTTCCATAACTTCATTCAAGTTTCAAATAATTTTATATAGGCCAAACGTTGTTGGATGTTATTACAAAAGGATAGCCTTAATGGGAAAAGAATTCACAATAGAACAGTGTGCCAGGCTTGTGTAGAGAGGGAAGGGTGTGTGTGTAGAATATGTTGCCAGGGGATTAAACAAAAAGGCACATATGTAAGCCACAATCCTTACTTCAGAACAGCTAGTGATGCTTCTTGTTTTTAATCCCCCAAACTTACCTCAGCTCGTGTCCAGCCATGACTCAGATTATGTCTAGACATTTAATATAGCCACTCTATGGCAAGACCCTTTCTTGAGCTGGGCATGCCTAATGGTCTCTGTGAACGCTATCAAATATGTCTGACACCTCCGCTTTCCAAGAACAGCATGAAGATCAAATATGGGTAGAAGTGACAAAGGGCAGACATGTCTTGGTGATTTGTGGCCTGGTGAGAAAACTCCCGCACTCCAACTTTCTTTTTTTTAACCTCTAGGAAGTTTAGGGCTAATTCCGCAACAAGTTAGTTTTATGGCTGAGCCTCGGTTTCCATATTGGTACAAATAAAGGTAATTGTTGGCCAACCTCACATGACCATGAAATATTTTATCAATTGTTTAAAGTAACTTTATATTGAACAATATGTAGTGGCAAGCAGCAAAGAAACACATAAATTGTTAACGCTTCCAGTGGATTTTGTTAGCCTATTTTTCAATTCCTTAGTGCAGATTTCTCCAAACCCCATGGTGTCATAAATATTTATAGCATTGGGCTTCCCTGTGCCCATTATCCTGCGGGGTGTGTGCCCCCAGTTTAATAATTCTGAATTAGGGCATAAACCCTACTCTCTCTGAAGCAAATGAAAACTTGGGCATTGTGTAAGTTTATGTCTTTCAGGACCTAAGGGTCTCCTTAAAAACACATTGAATGCTGGATGCCTCAATAGAGATGTCTTGAATTACCTCAAAATAATTGAGCCATTCAGAGGACTCTAGATTGTTCCACATGGCATTCAAGCTTGTGCCTCATGTGATGGGGACGTCATGTGACCTGGGACAAACGGTTTATAAAGCCCCGACAGGTTAAGAGTTGTCAGCTCTTGAATGTGCCTATTGTATTTCCATAATTGCCACTTAGTGTTTGATTTAATGAAAGCTTAGAACTAAAGAATGTTTCTACAGACGAGGCTGTTATGCTAATTTTTACTATGCCCTTCTCTGTCTTCCCAAACGACATGTAGAAACCTCTGTTTTCTATTACAGAACCACTTTTACTCCTCCTGCTTTCTGCATACATTCTCAGATTACTCAGTGGAGTCATTAAGGACAACTACTGTAAATTATAGGGTCTCTGGTTAACTAGCTTGGCCGGTCCCAATCTAAAGATGCAAGTTCTATTGTATATACTGGACAGAATATGCTTGTCTTTCATTCATGTTAGATTAGCCAATTTTCTTTATAGGAGACTGTTTCTTGGGGAAATTTGTTAACTATTTCCAGTTAGGTGTGTCTTGGAGAGAGAGAGCGCATGTGTCCATATTTAAAACACCTTGTTATAGTCTCTCAGGTGTGCACTAAGAAAAGCTGCTTTATTCCTTTTATAAAATACACATTGATAACGACAAAGTCAGAGTGTCTGGAAAGAGCCGGTTTCATCACATTTAGCCCTTCAAGTTATACAAGCTTCTGCAGGTAATGGTAGTGGAAAATAATCATTGGAAACATCCTATGGGAACTGGAATTCCAAAGCAGGGACTAATTAGCCATCATTAGAGTATTACCTATTGCTTTACTGCTAACTCCATCTTGGACAGACTCCAAAACTTGAAGATCCGGGATTCAAATTCATTCTCTTATTAATGTTTACAGTGATTTTCAGTCCATGCAACATTTAGAAGTTAACTGCTTTCTTCCCTGACTGTAAAGCCATGTTACTCGCCCTGTGTGTGTGTAATTAAATAAAAAAAGGAAAAGAAAAAAGAAAAATATAATGGTTTCTGCAATCCATGCCAAGCATCTTTGGAGTGTCATAACACCAAATTAAATCTTCCGTTATTTGTTTTCTTGTCCTGAGAGCAGCAGCCAAAGGCAGTGAAAATCTACAAGATGTATTATTCTGGTTTCCAATGTGATTGTGGGTTCTACAAAAATAATGAGAGAGAGGCTTTACCGACCACAAGCACTGAAGAGTATCAAAGCATTAGAGCTTTCTCAGAGATTTTCAAATCCCTAGATCATCATTTGAACTCCTACCAAATCACTTCAAATCCTTGGAAAGGCAATACTGAAGGAGGTGAATCATGAATGTAGGCAATAACTTCAACCGGAGCAATGCAAGTGTTTGCTAAACCAATGCACCGCTAAAGGCTGCTCATTAGCAACAGGGAAAGCTAACAACTGAAAAAAAAAAAAAAAAACAAGTGAAGTGTGAGAAACACTTTTTGTCATTGTCGCAGTTAGAAATGGTTTTGAGAATAGCTAAGACAGATAGCTGTCTTATGGTATAATTTGGGGAGAACTTGTCACTTATGCCTAAAGTCCTGGGGCTGGAGAGAAAAACGTATCATACATGCAGCAAATATTTCTGGAATGAGTGTGCATATTTTGATCACATAAATAGAAATTGGAAAAAAAAAAAAGACAGAGAGAGAGAGAGAGCGATCCAGATGTGATGATTGACAGCTAAGATAATATGAAGAATACTCTTGAAGTATATTTAGAAACCATGAAAGCTAAAAGATTATGGCTTCCTTGTCATATATAATTCAGAATAAAATAATAAAACTCTGAAGCAGATCTAAGGAATTCCAAAGTTCAACAATATTTCATTTCTTACTTTGAGATAATTCATCGATTCTGCTGCATCGTGTTTTCTGCTGTTGCTTTGCCTGCCTACTGGGTATTCCACAGCAGGCAGAAGAAGGCTGTCAGAGAAGAACTGTACTGAGAGATCCTACAGATTCCCTGCTTTAAAATTCCATCAACTGACTAACTATTTGATTTCAGATAAAACTAAGAACACCATTCCATAGCCTCTATCTCCTAGTTGAAAGAAGACTAACAACTGCTATACACATTGTGTAAAAAGAACAAGGATTTTTGCCCCGGTACCCGATGGCATAGAAATCAGTTAATTCCACAGTCTCAGTATCCCCATCATTCTATATTATGTATCTGGTATTCCTTTGGCTTTGGTTATGGGGATATTAGGCATCCATGGGTATGTATTGATGAAGGTGGAGGTGTTTGACTAGTGAGCAACCCTGGTTGGAAATGCTACAACCTTATACCTCTTGTGAACCAGTAATGCCAAGACTTCCCTGGGCAGCAGAATCACCCAATGGGCCTGACTCTAAATCTGTTGACTCAGAATCCCCTGACATGAATTCTGCCCTTGCTTTAATTCATAAGTTCCTCAGAGGATCCTTCTGTGTTTAGCCTGGCACTTTTCTGCACACTGACAGTTGTGAGCCACTGTTCTATATGTTGTTATTTGTTATGGGCCTTTTATGTTTCATGCTATAAATCATATTCCCAAGAGCACTTTCAGCAACTCTTGGACTCCAGTCTTTCATTTATTTTAAATTATCCTTTCCTCATGCCCTTTGTCCATCTTAGGGATCTAATTCCCAACCCACATACATTTTCCAGTGCTCTCAAGTATATTTATAACAGATAGTCAATATGAGCTAGTTGACAGAAGGCATGGGGTCTCCCCCTCCCTCTGTAGCTCCACAAATGCCTTCCTGGTTAATCAACTTAGCCCCCAGGGTATGGTACTAAGTTTTACATAGAAGGTCAAATATCATGTCAACCCCAAGCTAGTATAATCCCAGGAGGGATAAAAAAAAGCTCTCTCACCATTTCCCTCTTAATTTCTCTTTCCCACCGAATGATGCACTCACCCCTCGCACACTGGCACATTCTCTCTGGCCTGGGAGCACATGGCCACATGGGTTGGGATGGACAAGGTACTTTCTCAGAAGAACCAATCAACTTTCCAAGCTCGCAAAAAGGTTTTGATGGGCTTACCCTCTAGTTAGACTGACAGGTCTTTATGGTCAGCACATCTCCCTGGACTCCCTAATAATCATCCAGCACTGGAGTGGGGAAGGGAGTGTTAATCCCCTTTGTAGAGGAATGCTGTAATAGTCTGGGGTGTGAGGTTGTAACTTCCTAGAGAAGCAAACAAGTTCAGGGTCCCCAGGTTAGTAAGCTCAATGTCTAATTCCCTTTGCTTCTCTTTCTTATTAATAATGAGCTAACTATCTATGGTAGCAAAACTTAAAAACATCCCACCACTTTTGACGTCTGATTGTAAAAATAAATTGAGTCCTGAGAAGAGATTGGGATCTGAGTGTTTAAATCTTCTTTGGAGGAACAGATTAGTTTAATTGTCAGTAAAAAGGTAGAAGAAAAGGTTGTGGGACTGAGGAAAGCAAGTCAAAATGTAGCATAAGACACTACACAATTTTTTGGTATTATTATTAGTCCAAGAAACCATTTCTAAGACCCACTTTTTTAAACTTCAAGGTCACTTCAAGGTCATTTTTTAGGTCTTCCATCTTCTAATTTTCAGTGGCCATCCTGATTTGTAGAGAGTGGGAAGGACCTGGTATGACTATGACTGTGAATTGTTTTTTGTCTTAAAAATCTAGGTATGGAATGGAGAATAATCACAACTCCTACCCATTGCTTCTTGTATTAGAGTCCTAAAGCCATTATAATGAAGTACCACAAACTGGATGGCCTAAAATAGGAGAAAGTTTTTCTCTCCCATTTCTGGAAGTCAGAAATCAGAAATCCAGGTGTTGGACAGACCAGTCTCCCTCCAAAGTTTCTAGCTCCTGGTGGTCACTGACAATCCTTGGTGGTCTTTGGTTTGTGGAAACCTAACTGTAATCTCTGCCTTTGTCTTCTCAAGGCCATGTATAAAGATTTATTAATTGGGGACAAAGTAAGCATTTAAACTTGATCACTAAAATGAGTGAAAATATTATGCTTTTTTTTTGTCTTACTTATCAATAAAATCAGAGGTAAATTTAATTGTGCTGAGACCATATCTATTTTAAAGATAACATAGTAAGAGAATCTGTTAATGTATTGGAGTTACCATCTTTGTTCATAGCTTTTCACTTCCTAGAATTTAACAAATGTGAAGCATACATTTATCTGTTTTATTGTCAAATGTACTATAGCAGTAAACTGAGCTTGTGGCAGAAAGTATTAGGTTGATGAACTATATAAAACTGATTATTTACAAAAAAAGATAATTTCATATTTCAAACTAATATAAATCAATACATAAATAAATAACCTAAAAATAGTACCTATTAGCAGGAATTTACCACAAACAAGTCTGCCATGTGTCCTTTCCTGATAGGGTTACTAAAGTGTTATTTGTGAGAAATGAATTCAACATTAACCCATTCATTAAATAACTGTTTATGCAGTGATTTCAATGTGGTGAACACCATGAGATGTGCTGAGATGGAAAACAGACTATTTATGACCTTGTGTAACTTGCATCCCAATTGGATCGAAAGTCATGGTGGAAAAAAAAAAGAAAAAGAAAAAGAAAAATTAACATCCACACAATATTTGGTGAAACCTTAATGGCGATGCTTCACGCCCTGTGCTAGGCACTGAAAGGTGATAGTGGGCAAAACATAAAAGGTCATCCCTAGCCTCCCCTGAGGAAGCTCACAAGCACACGGTTCTCTCTAAAGAAATTAGAGATGTGACTTATCCTGAGTTTAATTACCTAAACTCTTAATTGAACTACAGTGATCAATACTTTTTAAAAATATAATGATGCTTACTTAGATTAGAGATCTGACATCGTTCTGTGGGCTTCTGCAAGCTGTAGGTTGAGGAAGAGTGAGCTACATTAAGCTCTGTGAGTGGGGTATTATGGATGGGGATTTCTGTGCAAGCAGTATCCTCTCTCCTGGGACTAAAATGGCAAGAAGGAGGATGTGACTAAAGTGAGAGACAAGAGATGAGGATAGAGGTATCAGCAGGGTCAAAGGAGGGCCATGAAGGTCTTTTTCAGAGTTTGATTATTATCCTCATCTCCTTGGAATGCCATTAAACACTTGGGAAGAAGAGTTTAATAATCCAGTTTGCATTTTAAAATGTGTCCCTGACTGCATCAAAGAAGAAAGAATGGATTGGACAGAAGCGAGGGTGAAAGTAAGGGCAGTCTGGAAGCTACTGTATGCATGTTGCATATTTCATATACATCCAGGGCACATGTTATCACATAGAGATTGTAGCAGCCGGAGTGAAAGTGATTGGTAATATAACAAGGATACTCACAGGGCATTGCTGAACCGCACCCCAGAAACATATAACCCAGCGTCAATGCACGTGGGGTATAGCCTCGAAGATCAGTCCAGGAAGAGTGTCAAAAAGCAAGTGAGGCTGTTGTTGCACCTGCAGATTCATTCACCTCGCATCATCTGAGAAGATTGGAAGGAGAAGAGACCATATGAGCATCAGGGCGGTTCCCCAGATGTGTGTGTTTATGTTACCATTCTGACCCTCAGGTTCCTCATTTGAAATACAGGAGCATAATGCATTCTCTATTCCATAGGAAGAGTGTTTTGATCCCACAACAATGCCAAAAGAAATTAAAAAGGGAGAGAATATTGTAAAATGTAAGCTGCTATTAGCTTTTTGCATACTTTTTGACAGCCTATCTTTCCAACACTTGGGAGAAAATAGGACTGACTATTGTTTCTACGCTCAGAGAAAAAGACATTGTTGTCTCCCTTCCCATCATCTAACTTTAAACGTTTTAATTCCAAGCATTTTGTACAGAGCTCTGCACCCCACGGGTGCTAAATAATTACTTGTCAACTGACCTCTTCTTAAATGTTACTTTTAATCACCTTGCAGAGAGAAGTGAAAGCCGGCTACAGAAGGACAGGCATGATAACCTAATGGAACGTTAAACGTCTGGGACTCTACTGCATTGCATTTGAATTCATAAGCTTTAGGAGCTTAATTTCTTTAGAGAGGAACTTGTGCTCATGAGCTTTCTCTACAATAAAGAATTTTAAAAGTCTGTCAAGGGAATAATTATTTCTTTCACAGGATGACCTTTCCTTCTAACACCTCTAGATGGTAAAACTTTATAAGTTTTAAAGAAAAATGGAATTCTGTAGAGCTATAGCTGTACTACGCTTTCAAACAAAAGTAAGGAATGTGATCATTTGAAAAGTGCTCCAAGAAAAATCCAAATTCCAAGGACAGATTTTACAGTCTCTGTCTGCCTGCAGAATGTTTGGTCTGACTAAGCCCTAGGAGGCATCCTTTGCATTTCATGGTGGCGTTCTCGACACCTGGGCCTGCAGGTGACTGGTATGGCAACTCACAGGGATTTTCTGATGAGCTGATGTCAGCCATGATGTAGTCTTTGTTCCAGGACTTGACCTTCCCCTCAATAGCAGAACAGCGTCATCAACTTCCTCCTCAGCTTCAGTGTCAATCATCAAGTGTTTCAGATACTTGTTTTTCTTGGCATCAAACTCTGAGTGACTCGTAAGCATCTCTAGGACTCTATTCTATAGATTCTGTCATTTTCAATCATCAGATACTGGTGTCTGATGTTTTCAGATACCATGTCAATAAGGTCGTGATTTTTGTAATCAGAGATAGACATAATACATGGATAATTACCTACCAACAATAAAACTTTACTGAACTTCCCAAAGACTCAGTTTCCTCATCAGAGTCGGGGATATTAGTGATGCCAATCCATAGAGTTCTGACACGATTGAAAAGCAAAACTATCAGCATGTGCTGTGACCCACTGAAGCACCTAACACATGCTGTCTGTTGTTCTCATTTACCTCCTAGGGCTGTGGCTAGAATGAGAGAACATGGGTAGAAAGGCTTACAGAGTTGACCCAGCCTTCCAAAAAGTGCTAGTCCTCTCTATTTAAGTTTTCTATTATCCAGTATAGTTTTAAAATATATATATATTAGTTAGTTAAGTGATCCTATTTACTTAAACAAATATCATCTGTTACTATTTACATATGTACAAATTCACTGAATATAATTTTTATGTTTTTAAGATAGTTCAAAAGAAGTGGAGACCCAAGATGGCAGAGGAGGAAGTGGAAGCTACACTAACCTCCTTCTAGGGCCAAAGTGGAATTACAACTAATTATAGAAAAATCATCCTGAATAACAAGCTTGAGAGAACAGAAGCCTTATAACCAAAGACAGACAGACTCAATAAAGGGAATGAATATATGATGCTGTAGTGGCTTCTCTTTCCCTCTTCCTGTTATGTGTGTGCTTCATGGTCTCAGTTTGGTTCTTTCAGGATTGATCAGAAACCCTCATATGAAGGGAAATGCCACTTCTTGCCTGGGATACAAAACGGACAAAAGCAAAGGAGCACTACCATTCTTTGAAATTAATAATCTTTCCCTGTTCCTCCCCTCTACAGCCCCTTAGCTTCTCAGGTAAAATGTGACCATTTAACAGTTTCATCTTCTCCCAGTCTACTGTGAATGTCAGATCCTAATTTTATATGGTCCTTGAACATCTTAATATCAGTGAATTAAGCTTTGATAATGTTAAAGTATAATAATCTTTTAAAAATCGCCACTAAAATTTAAAATTCTTAGTATTCTTTCTTAGTCTATTCACTCTTCATTCTATTCAAGTTTCTTTTTCATTTTCTGTAATTTTTAAATAATTGCTAAGATGTTTCAATTATTATATTTTTCTCCTCATGTGTTTTAAGAAAATAATATTATTTTTAATGATTTTAGACAACACGGACTTCTCACCTGCAATTTAGACGGCAAACTCACCAGTTGCAGCCAAGTTATAGGTAAAAATATTCTCATTAGGCAATAACTAAATGAAATTAACTTTCAATTTATACAACTAGTGAGTCCTAAGACATTTCCGTATTCATATTTATATCATTTATATTTAAGAATAATTTGAGTATATCATTTATATTTAAGGATATTTTGAGAACTCACTAGATCTTACTCAATACCACTAGTAACTTGGAATACTCTCTCTAATAAGTGCCAAATCAAGTGCTCTAATTTCATCATTAGATTGATATAAGTTCTTTATATCAGGCCCTGATTGGAAAAAAATACTACGTAAGAAAATCCAAAAAAGAGATATAAAAATTAAGTGGGGTTGACACTTCTTTGTTTTGAAAAAGGTGTAGTGTTTTTTCTTTTGTTGTTATTGTTTTTTCTCCCTGACAGAAAGTTTTACAACATTGTGATGACCTGCGTCAGAAGCACCTCAGCTGATGTTTTATTTCAGTTTAGTTTAGTTTTGTTTTTAACCCAGATACATATTGCCAGCCTCCGACATACTGGATCAGAACTTCTGGGGAAAGACTTGGAGCACTTTCAATAAGTTCATTAATTCATTCCACCAACATCGATTGCCTATTATGCTCCAGGCTGTTGTTCCAGGTAATAGCGATACAATCATGAATTGATCCTCTAAATGAAACTACATTCTATTTGCTGTGAGACAGGCAACAAACAGATTATTTTAAAAATAATTATAATGTCTGAGGTGATAAGTATTGTAGGTAAAATAAAGCACCTCAGAAGCATAGAGATTTCTACTAGGGGGAGAGGGAGTTAAAAGATTACAAATTAAAAAAAGAATAATAAAGGGCAACATCACAGAGGCAAAAGCAGAGAGGAAGAGAGAGCGTGATCCCACAAGATATGTAACGGCAAGGACTTACCAGGCAGAAGGAACTGGAGTTGAGATCAGAGCTCCCTGGTATGTTTGAATGCTAGCAAGTTGTTGGACGGGCTGCCTGTTGGAGAGACAATATTGATATATCTACAAGAGAATGGATTCTGGGGACAAATTTAGTGCCTTTGTCTACCACTCACCTGGTATGTGGCCTCAGGAAACTTTCCGTTTTGTTCTGTGCCTCAATTCCTTTATTTATAAAATGGGAATGATAATTCTACTTACCTTATTAGGTTGTTATAAAACTTAATGAGTCAGTATTTGTAACTGCTTGGCACGTGTATCAATCACTGTCCTTCGGAGAAACGGAATCAAATTATATATGTGGAGATTTAGTTATTTATAGGAGCTGGTTTACGTGTTTATAAAGTCAGAGAAGTCCTGCCATCTGCTGTCTGCAAGCTGGAGAACCAGAGAAGAAGCTGCTGGTCTAATTTAGCCTGAGTCTGAAGGCCTGAGAACTAGGGAGTCACTGGTGTAAGTTCCAGTGTCCAAAGGCCCAGGAGCGCCGGTGCCCAAGGATAGGAAAAGATGGACATTCTAGATCAAGAAGAGAAAAGGAGAAAAACATCACCCTTCCTTCCCCCATTTCTTTGTATTTTGGTCACTCAACAGATTATATGATATCATGCCTACTCACATAGATCAGGGCAGACCTTCTTAATTCAGTCTACTGAATGAAATGCTAATCTCTTTCAGAAACAGCTTCACAGAGGTGCCCCAAATATATGTTTCGCAGCTATCCAGGCATCTCCTAGCCCAGTCAATCCGGCACATAAAAGTAGCCTTCACAGCATTCATAAATAGAGAGACCGTTAGAAGACGATGTCAGAGGAGTAGAAAGCGATCTCTCTGTGGGACACCCGCTTTTACTCTGATTGAGTCAGAAACAATTATATTATAGGTTTCCAATGGAGAAATGGCAAGATCTGACACACACTTTAAGTAAGAGAAACATCTGAATTTTGTTTCACTCTTAACCAAAGAGTTCTTTGGAAGGAACACCTTGGAGTTCACATTCAACTTGTCAACATTTATTTTCTTTTCTTGTTGTGACTCTCAGCATTCAATTGTGTACAAAATACCTCAGGCGCTTCTAAGTGCTCATTTATTGCCCATCTCCTGTTATCCTACTCATCAGTAATAGAGTACCCCTCACGTGTTCCCTGTTGCTACCACCTAACACAACCCATTATTTCCAACATTTTGACCTCTAGTTTCCTTATCCATCTTACAGGATGCACATGTTTGTCCAGCTAATCTCACTGTGTAACTTGTCTGTCAGCAGGAAAACAATACATGAGCTCATTGAAAGTAGTCAAACTCTATAGAAACAAATGTTTGATAACCATGGCATTGTGCCAGTCTTTTTAAGTATTAAAGCACAGGGTTACACGCTTCTCTATGAGCATTTTAACTTGGTAAAACACATTTGAACAGAAAAGTTCTGCTTATCACTTCACAACTACCTAGGTGAGATATCACTAAATGCATCATTATTAGAGATAATCTATACTATCTGGCATATTAAGGAGTTGGATTGGCTCAGTCGCAAGGGGCCTGAGGAATCCCTGTCACATTTTATCTGCTCAAACATTTCCACTCTGTTGAGCTAAGTCTCTGTTTCTCTAGAACTTCAGGTTGCAAAAGTATGCATTTTTAGTCTTTCTGAATTTCATCCCTTTCCTGTATCAGAGAAGAAAGTAGGCAGTTTCTTATTTGTTCACTTATAAATCCATCTCTCCTATGCATGTGCTTTTGGAATTACTGTTTGGTTCGACGCATTGCATCAAGCTCTGATTTTTCTTTACTTTATGAGTTGCTAGTTAGTCTGAAGGTGGGCATTTTGGATCTTGAGTACTTAAATCAATACCTCAAGCACCGAGCATCCAAGAACCGCAATGATTGCACAACTGAACTTCATCTAAAGCAAGGGCAAACACAGCACTGGAGTTTGTATATAGCAAACCCCACTGTTGCAGACGGCCCGAAATAAAATCATTTGCCCAAGGACTGATGCTCACTGATGCAAGTTCATTTGTGTGTTTTGTACAGGGATGACAGTGGCTGTGGGAATGGAGACAAGCTAAGTGTCTGGGTGCAATTCAGATAATATAGAGGTAGGTCAGAGCCTCTTAGTCTTGAGAAAACACTAAAATCATTTTAATGTGCAGCATAGAAGAATTATTACACTTTTAACTAAGTATTCAAGTATTTTTACCTTGACCACTCATGAAGAACTGATCTATTTTCTGTCACCAGCATGAATATCCTTTTTACTCAGTTTCTAATTTCCTACATGCCATTCTTTTTTTTCCTCTTTGTCTCTCATCAAAGAGCAACATAATTTTAGTTATAAACAGCAAGTGTTAGAAATTGCCAGCTGGATGCTCTGTTTCTAGGCATGACAATAAGAAGAGGTTGATGAACAGCAGTTCATGTTGCTGATGAGATGCAATTAAAGGGACAAATAAGGACAAGCATTCTTCACACACACACACACACACGCATCACCATGCCATCAGATTGGACGAAGCTTTTCTTTTTTCTTCCTTTCAAGTGTCTAGAGATGTCAGGATTCCTGGCATGCCCAACTGAATTTTTTCCAGATTAATCCCATCATTCTGAAAATGTCCAAGCCTGAAATAATGATGAAGTCAATAACAGAAGTAGTTCTTAGCCCGAGGGATAAGGAGACCAACACAGCCAGGGACCTGCATGGAGCTCGTTGGAATGACATCTGCAACAGCATGATGGGACCTGAGGACAGTGTCTGTGGGAATTCCAGCAGCGGGCTCCCACCCTTCCATCACAGGACGTTTCCATATGAACTCATGAAATGACCCAGAAAATACATCTGTGCTTACTCTATTGCCGTGATAGTTATGGAAAGTGTACATCCAGAGTCTGATGTCTCCAAATTACTCAGTGTCTGACTCCCAATGAATTTAGGATTGCTTTCTAGAATCACGCATGACCAGATATTTTCAAATTTTACTATGCAATCAGCGATTTAAAAAAAAATTACCTTAGATGGAAAATAACAAATGCTTTTACTTACTGACTGAACCTAGAGAAGCAGGGTGGTTGGCAGTGTCAGGCTCAGCAACAGAAAGGCAATAAGTACAAGGCTTAGGACGGCAAGCCTGGAGTCAGTGAGGTCTGGGTTCAAATCCCAAGTCTGTCATTTACTGACAGTAATTTAGCCAAGCTACTTGAACTTGCCAAGCTTACACTTCCTCAACTATAAGCAAAGACAAATATAATTTCTAAGTAAAAAGTTTCTCAATAGGAATTAATGAGGAAGGAAAGCATGTGAAGCCATTGGTACACAGTGAACGCTGAGTAAATGCAAAGTCATGTGGTATTAAAAATTCTTAAGCTAAAGCATTCCCAAGCCACACAATTAAATGCCATGTAGATTTGAATAAGGTTTTTATTTAATTCATTATCAACAAATTAAAAACATAAGAAAGTAAAAACTTGGCTGAGCTTAACTTTCTCGTCTTGGATGTCATATTTTGCTTTATAATTAGAGTATTACTCAAGACTAATTGTGCCCCAATTTCAACTCTAGTTTTGTTGAGGAGGCGTTCAGTCACCAGATCGGAGAGAGTAAAATGGACTACTTCTTTGATAGAAGAAAGAAATAAGAAAATTCTTTATCGTCATTAACCAATAACTGCAGGATCTGGAGTCAGAAACGATTGACTCGAGAGCCGTTTTTGAGATCTCATAGTTAGAATGGAAGCGTCTGAATTGTTACAATGAGTTTGTCCTGACTGTGGCCACCAATCATGTTGTCAAGTGTCTGTTAGTGTCTCCGTTTTCTGGTTTATGAAATGATTCTACTTTTCATTATCTATAATGCATTGGTAATACCAGAAAACTACTTTAAAAGTATTGTTACTTGGAGGATTTTGCAGAGGGAGATGGTTTACAGCAGTAGGGAAGCTGAGTAATTTCAAAAGCCACAGTTTCCACGACAGTGTAGATGTGAACAGTGTGCCAAATACACCCATTAAATGAAAACCCTGCTTTTAAATCAGCCTGTCCGTGCTTGTGGCTTTGTCTGCTTATGTGCATGTATTTGTGTTCACTGCCAAGTTATGCTTTGAGTTGGTGAACACAGATGCCATAACGTAGGCTGGAAACACTGTGTTTTGAAAAAAAGTCACATCCTGAATTTCTGCCTATACCTCCTGCGTGTTTTATTCTCAATTGAAATGTTCATATAAAAGAAAAGATAATTATGTGATTCATTCACTGGCGGCAAGTAAAGAATGTGTGAGTTCACAGAGCTGTTGCACACCTTTGTTGGACTCTGTTCTTTTAGTGGGCTTACATGTTTCATACAGGGGTTGCTAATCAGGCTCTTTGTTTCATTAATTGCTGCCAAAAGAATATATAGGAAAACAGGTCTGCTCATTTCTGATTCATTTGTCCCAGACATGTTACTGCAGATGGATCCCAAGAGGGCCATCGAAAGTGAGTTACTTTTTGGAAATGAGTGAGCGGACCCCTCCTCCTAAACACACCCTCTCCTGGGAACGAACTCGTTTGCATGAGAACAAAAGAATGCCTTTGCATAGACTGAGTAAACAAAAGCAAATATTCTTCAGACCTCAAGAATTCCTTGGATCAGCTGTCAGATCCTGACGTTTAATATAGGGTATGTGAGGATCATCCGCTTCACGGTCATCTGTCAGAAGGAAACATAAAACTTAATCACCATCACATTTATAGAAATGAGAAGTCCCCTGTCACCAGTTTCCCACCAGTGCCAATAAAATGCTTTGAGGAGTGTTTCAGTTTTCCATCGCTTTGCAACAAACTCGTCCTGGACTTAGTGGCCTAAAACAACAATGATGTTATTTTTTCATGATGATGCAGGTCAGGAATGTGGGTAGCGTCCAGCTTCACAGATCATCTGCTTCACGTGGTATCACTCGAGCACAGGGACTGCTAAAAGGTCCAAAGTGGCCTCGTCCCACAGCATTCAGGTGGTGCGGGCTATGGGCTGGAAGTTCAGGCTGAGCTCCTTTTGTCCTTCTTCACATGGCTCTTTCTATTGGCTGCTCGGGCTTTGTCCCAGCACGGTGCTGGGTTTTAAGAAAGAGCATTTCAGGACTAGACATTTCAGATTCCTTAGGACTCAGTCTCACAAGATACAAGCCTCCACTTTGGATTCGTTGACACCCCATTCTGTTAGTCAAAGCCAGTCATTGTACAAATTGTCAGTTATAAAAACGTGTCATGAGGATGTAAAGTAAGTCATGGGGAATATTTTAATAGTTAATATTGCAATAACTATGTATGGTGCCAGGTTGATATTAGACATATCGGGATGAACACTGTGTAAGGTATATAATCATTATGCTGTACACCTGAAACTAATGATATTGTGTGTTAAGTGTCATTGAAAAATACATTATAAAAAATGCCAGTCATTGGATCTGCCCAAATTCAAGGAGAAGAAGCAGAGGCGCACCTGTCAAAGGGATGAGTAGCAAAGAATCTGTGAGCATTCTGAATATCCTTGTGAAACCAAAAGCAGATAAAAATTTAGATCTAGAAACAACACAGTTGCTTCCTTAAGTTTGATTTTTGACTTCTATTTAAACACTGATTGTTCTAAAAAGCCAAAGGACCCGTGGCACATCATGTAAAGATATTCAGGTTCTAGGACTCCACACAATATATATTAGTTGTCTCCATTTTAAAAGGCTTGTTTCAGATGGAAGGAATACAGTGTTCAAAAATATCATATAAAGGTTTATATGTGTGCATTTCCCCCTGAGGTAGGCTTAGAGGATGAGCTCATATACATTAGGCTTAAACTGTTGCCACCTTTCTGTAATACCGAGACAGTAAACAGTGGAGCTAAAAAAAATAGTGGGGTGGGGTAGGAAACTGTCTGGCCAAGTAAATGGCATTATGCCTACAAAAGAGAAAAAAAGTCTCTTTGATCTCGCCTGGCAATTTGGTATCTGTGCACCTGAGTCTAGGTGCAATCAGATAAGCCTGAGGTGTTTTTTCTTTTTTCTTTTCTTTTCTTTTCTTTTTTTCTTTTGCCTGGTACAGGTCAGACAAGTCAAGATACTGGTTAAGATTCTTAATATTGATTCTGCTATTAAATCCAAATAGCATGACTAAACCTAGAAAAATCTGAGGAACACTTTTAAGATTCCCAGCTCCCTCCACAGAAAAAAAGTACAGTATGTGCATTCCATCTGTCATTTATTTTTTAAGACAGTAAGCATCTATGGAAGGTCATTAAGTCTCTTTTATTATTCCTATTTAACTGGTGAGAAAATAGATTGGTGTTAAGTGATTTACTCAGATTTGACAGTTAGAGATGGAACTTATTTGAAGATCTTATCTCTTGCTTCTATGTAGTGATTTCCACACACCCCCCAATGGGCAGAAACACACATGGATTATTATACGCAATTTATTAAATTCCCAAGAGAACAAAACCTTACCTTTAATTAATTGATGATATCAAGTTCAAGAGATTTTAGTGATGTTAATTACTAAGCATACAGTAATATATGTTTCAAGTCATAGTTAAGGGCTTTCGGTCTTGATAATAATTCTATCAAGGATCACAGAGGCTAGAAATACTATATTCTAAAATGATCTACACTCATCCACGGTGTGCCCTCTCTTGCCAAAATCTTCAGCCTCAGTGCGAGGAGGATAATATAGGGGAATGCTTGCAGAAGCAAGTAAACTGGAGCTACATTCGTCCCATTTTAAAAAATCCTCATCTTCAATAAATCGTTGCCATGTGGCCATATGAGTCCTATGTTATTGCATCTTCTAATATTTCAAATAAAACCAGAAACCCAGATTTTCCCATGTACTTTATATATTTTTAAATGTTAGTAATAATTCAAAAATTAAAACAGTGTGTAGGTCAATTATCTGGAAGATAAAGATACCAGCAAAAAATGCACATATTAATTTTCAGGGACATGTTAAGTACCATCATGCATGAGAATTTGGTCTGGGCTTCCTTAATGGTTTTTGTTTTTCATGTAAGAAAAGACAAGATATGAGAAACATTTTCCTTGTTTCCCTTCATTGCCTCCTAAGCCCCCAAAGTGAAACACACACAGAAATACATAATGTGGAAACGTAAGTGTGTAACATCCATGTATACATACAAATATTAAGTGTGGTTTCTATGGTATTGTAGATGTCATGAGCTGGTAAATTTCAAATGACCATAAAATCTTACTTTACCCTATGTTCATCCATTGTCCCTTCTCCCATCAAGAGCTAGAGTCTATTTCTCTGCCCTTGAATCTGGGCTTGATCATATATGACTTGTTTAGTTATTGAGATATTAGCGAATGTGATAACAAGAAGAACCTTAAAAAATGTTTATGTCCTGGGGTTTGCCTCTCTCTAGAACTCTTCTGCTATCATGCCAGTAAGCTCAGGCTGGCCTGAGACCACATGGAGGGAGTGTCCTGCTAACCCAGCTGACTTAGTGTGCCCAGGGGTGTCAGCTGAACCCCAGGCAATACCAGTTTAGTCAACCCAGAGCTACCTGGCTGACCCATGGAATTAGGTTAGAATAAATAATAAACAATCGTCATTTGAAGCTACTCTCTGACATCTACTATTAAGGAAAAACAAGCTTCAGGGACAGTTTATGTCATTTCATAGCTGTGTGACACTGGGCAAGTTACTTGACTCTCCTTAAATTTATTTCCTTAATAAAATACTATCTGACATATGGGAATCAAGAGGTATACTTCTATATGAATGTTTATACAAGCTATCATCTGTCCATCTACTTATCTATATATTATCTATCTATTTGGTTGTCCTTCTATTTGTCTGTCTATCTATCCATTATTTAAGATAGTTTTTGGTGTTGAATACCATAGTATTGTTAGATATCAGTGACCCTTTTACTCTGTTAATTAAAAAATGTCCTATGTAATAATATAACAATGGGTTCTGCTTCCAAGGCATACTCCTAGACATTATTTTAAAAAACTTTACTCTTTGCTACAATCTTGCTTGACATAGAAGGTAAACTTCGTTCTATTGCATTAAAAATAACCAAACTGAAATTCAGAGAGTTATGGTAGTTGGTTTAGGGAGCAAAGTTAATGATGCTGGAGGCATATAAAACCAATATGTTGTTATGCAGCCCTTGGAAAGTAATATTATTTCTATAGCCCCTGAGTGAAACAATGCTGTAATTATTGGTGGATAATTATCCTGTGTTCAGGGCCTCAATGAATATATTATAATTTTTTGGAAATACTTTTAAATGGCAATTTCTCATCGTACTAAAGGGTACATTTTCACAGAGGTTTTTATACATGTGCACAAGGAGTATAACTTTGAAATGCAAGGTGAAGATCTAAAGGTCCGATGTAATCAAAATCACAATATCTTGGGGGATGATTTTTCACACCTTTTTTCTATCTTTGAGCTGTACTGCTCATCAAATCAAGTAAAGATGCATCGCTTATCTTTCAAAGAGGGAATAAAAATATTGTTAGCATTTTAGAAAAACAGGTATGCCTTTGTTTTCATTTTAAAACTATCTGTGGTTATACATCAAAGCTATTGTTCTTCTCACCCTTGATCTTTTTTTCTGGGGGTTGATGCCCCTCTTCCACACTTCCCAAACTCTGTTTCTATTTTATTTTCTACCTGTCTTGTCTCCCCTTTTGCAACCCCCTAGCTTTAAATATGTACTTTTTTGCTGTTTGTCTTCTCTACTTCATTCCACTCCCTAAATGCAGAAAGATCTCAACTTATAGTTACAGATTCTTTTTTCTCTTTCTTCTTAAAAACAAACAAACAAACAACAACAACAACAATAAAAAAACTAAACATATAAACTAACAAATAAAATCCAAGTTTGTCATATTTTATTTATAAGTCCAAAGCCAAGCTCCCTGACAATTCTGCTAACCTGCTTAAATTATGACCAAGATCCTCTTATCATTTTTACTTTTTTGATTTTAACTATAGATTTTTTTTTTTTGTGAAATCTAAAGCTTGTTGGATATTCATGTTTTCTAAATGATTATTTGTTGTGTTATATTAAACTGTTATGGTTTGTGATTTCTTACAAAAATAAACATGCTTTCAGTTGGTAAAGCACCTCCTTTCTCTTTCCTCAATTCTCCCTCTCAAGTACATGTGGGAGTTTCTATTATCTACAACATCTGGTCTTTGAGACCTAGAATTTGAACTATAAACTTGCTTAAAAAATACATGTGCACAAAAACACAGCTGTCTGTTGGTTTCTTTTGATCCCACTGTAAAAGAAGCTACATGTCATTTTCTTGATTTGAGGCTTTTGGAAGTGAGGGAATTAAGAGACCTGGGACTTCTCACCCTCTTCCTTTTCATCTTCCTCCTTCGGGCACAGCATGTGTGGGGATTGTGGGCAAAAAGACACTCTTTCATGTATTGATAGTTATGTCACATGTTGGTTAAAAATAATTTGGATAAACTGAGGCATCCATTTACTTTGTTGAGCATCTTTTGAAAAACACCAAACACTAAGCCTGTTTCAAATTTGCTTTTCACATTGGGTTGTGTTTTGATAAGGGTGGGAAGCGTTATTTGAACTTATTATGTGATCATACTAATTTCAGAGTCATTTTGGTGACAGATGAAGGGCCTCTGTTTTTTAACTCATCAAATGGTACCATGGATAAACCTATAAAATTCTTTCAAGATTTTTATGAAATCTGTATCAATGCCATATGTCATTTTCCCTGCTTATGCAGAATAAAAAAAAAATAAATAAAGTTAGAACCACCCAACCTTATGTAGAGATTACACAATAAAGCCTGTTAAACCTCACAATCCCAGTTTAGAGCCAGGAAAACAAAAATGTTGGCAACGTTTATGCTTCCTTTAAATTATAATATTAATTTTTGTGTGCAGTTTTCCTGAGATGCAAAATAGCAGTAAAGCAGGAGCATATTTACAAAATTGGCCTTACAAGATTTTTTTGGCTTTATTGATTCACAAATAAAATTGTGATATGTGTTAAGTGTACAGTGTGATTTGACATCTCTATATAGTGTTAAAAGGTTCTCACAATCAAGTTAACTAACCTATTCATTACTTTACATATTTACCTTTTTGTGGGGTGATAACACTTAAATTCTACAACACGTTATTATAAACTACAGTTACCATGTTATACAATCAATCCTTAGACCTTATTAATCTTAAAACTGAAAATTTGTACCCTTTTACCAAATTCTTCCTATTTCCTCCACCCCACTCCCCAGCCCCTGCCAAGCATCATTCTACTCTCTACTTCTATGGGTCTGACTTTTTGAAAAATACTTTGAATATAAGTGATACCATGGAGTATTTGCCTTTCTCTTCCTAGTGCATTTCACTCAGCATAATACTCTCTAGGTTCCATCATGTTGCAGCAAATGTCAGGATATCCTTTTTTAAAAAAAGCTGAATAATATTCCATCGTGTGTACATGTCAAATTTTCTTAAACTATTCATTCACTGACAGACCTTTATGTATTTCCCATACCTTGGCTATTATGAATAATACTGAAAGGAAGATAGGGATACAGACATTTCTTTGACATGTTGTTTTTATTTCCTTTGGGTATATACCTAGGAGTAGAATTCTTGGATTATTTGGTATTTCTATTTTTAATTTCTTGAGGAATCTCCATTCTATTTTTTATCGTGGCTGCACCAGTTTACATTGTCATTAGCTGTTCCCAAGGGTTCCCTTTTCTCCACATTCTCACCTGCATGTGCTACCCTTGCCTTTTTTATAATAGCCACCCTCAGGCGTGAGATGATATCTCATTGTGGTCTCGGCTTGCATTCCCCTGATTATCAGTGGTACAGAGCACCTTTTCATGCACCTCCGTATTTTCTTTGGAAAAATGTCACCTTGGATCCTTTGCTCATTTTAAATTTTATTCATTTATCTGTCTTTGCTATTGAGTTAGATGAATTCCTTGTACAATTTGGAAAATAACCCACATGTTTTGCAAATATTTTCTCCCATCCATAGGCTGACTTTTCACTTTATTGATGGTTTCCATTGTTATATAGAACTTCTTTTAGTTTAATGTATCCCCACTTTGTGTGTGTGTGTGTGTGTGTTGCTTTTGTTTTGGTGTCAAATCCAAAAAATCATTAGATCAAGGTTAAGAGGCTCGCCCTCTTATTTTTTAGGAGTCTTATGGTTTTAGGTCTTATGTTCAAGTCTTTAAGCCATTTAAAGTTAATTTGCATGAGTAGCGTAAGATAGGTGTGATAGGGGTGCGGTTTATTCTTTACATGTGACTATCCAGCTTCCCAGCAACATTTACCAGAGAGACAATCTTTTCAACTGTATGTTTTTTGGTGACTTTGTTGAAAAATTAATTGAGCAGATACACATGCATTTATTCTTGGGCTTTCTAGTGCATCCCACTAATCTATGTGTCTGCCTTTTTGTTTTTAACGCTGATACTATGCTGTTTTGGTTCCTGTAGCTTTGTGATATAGTTTAAATCTAGAAACTATGATGCTTACAGCTTTGTTTTTTTTTCTCCTGTTTTTATTTTTGTTTTCTTTTCCCTTAAGATTGTTTGATCTTTTGGGGCTTTTGTGATTCCATATGAATTTTAGAATTTTTTATTTTTCTTACTATTTTATTTAGAATTTTGATATTGGTTACTATGAATCTGTAAATCACTTGCGGTAGTATGAACATTTTAACACTATTAATTCTTTCAAACTATAAGCTTACACTACCTTTCCACTTATTTGCACCTTCGTCAATATTTTATTATTTGCAATGTATAAATATTTCACTTCCTTGGTTTACTGTTCAGTATTTTATTATTTTTGTTGCAATTGTAAAGGAGATCATTGTGTTAATTTCTCTTTTTGATAGCATTGTTTTAGTGTATAGAAGTGTAACAGATTTTTATATACTAATTTTGAATCCTACAATTTTACTGAATTCTTTATTAGTTTTAACAACTTTAATATGGGGCTTTTAGGATTTCCTGTATAATATTACGTTTACAAACAGAGATACTTTTATTTCTTCTTTTCTGACTTGGATGCTTTTTATTTTTCTTGTCTAATTGGCTGCATAAATATTTACAATTGGTGGACCCTTTTGATAAGTTGGTCCCTTTACCTTTATATAATGACCTTTTTGTCTTTTATTACTATTTTTGGACTAAAGTATTTATTTTTATTTTTATTTTTTATTTTATGCATGAAATACTTCTAGCTCAGAGAAGGAAAACTCTGACTCCAAAAAACCTCCGCTGCCTTGCGGCATACCTCTTCAGGGGAAAGGCTAAGGGAGTAAACCCCGACAGAAAATCCGGAGCCGGAGTCCCTAAGGCGGTTTGACGTTGTAGTCAACACCGGCAACTCCTGCGGCGCACCTGAAGCCAAGCTGTATCGACTCCGTCTTTCCCTTGGACCCTTCAGCTGCGAAGAGAGGGGGGGTCTGCTGCATGGGCAACAGCAGACCCTCCATATTACCCTGCCCAGGCTCTGTAGCTTCAGCGTCATCGCAAGATGTCGATTCAACACGGGAGGAGACAGATACTACCATGTCACTCCCGAGTCGGACTGCACAGCCATTCTCGGCGGTGCAGATAGACTCTTAAGAAGCTACACCATCGTCTCTCGAGACGGACGGCTGCCGACGACGACGACGACTTCTAGCTACTCTTGATTTCATTTGGTTTCCATTTGTTTTTATTATTATTATTTTGCATGTCTTTGCCTTCAGACTATGTGTGTTCCTGAAGCTGAAGTGAGTCTCTTGTATATAGTATATAGTCAGGTCTTATTTTGTTTAGTTTTCATTTTGAATCCATTAAGTAACTCTATGGTTTTCATTAAAAAATTGAGTGTATTTACATTTAAAGTAATCATTGATAAATATAGACTAACTATTGCTATTTGTTAATTATTTTCTGGATGTTTTACAGTTTTTTCTTTAATTATTTCTTGCTCGCCTCCTTTGTGATTTGATTACTTTCTGTAGTAGTGTGTTTTGATATCTTTCTCTTTCTCTTTTGTGTTTCTACTATAGGTTTTTGCTTCGTGGTTACCATGACACTTTCTGTAAACATCTTGCATTTATAGCAGCCTATTTAAGTTAATAACATTTTCACTTTGAACACATTCTAGAGCACTATATTTTTACCTTCCTTCCTACACATTTTATAGTTTTGATGTCACAACTTAATTTTTTTTACATTAGGTATACATTAACAAATTATTGCAGTTATTTTAATACATTGGTCTTTTAAAATTATAACTTAATTACCACCATTACAATATTAAAGTATTCTGAACTTGACTTATAATTACCTTTGCCAGTGACTTTTATACTTTCCCTTGTTTTCCTGTTACTAATTATCATCCTTTAATTTCAGCTTCAAAAACTCCTTTAAACATTTCTTGTAAGGCTGGTTTTGTAATGAGCTCTTTAGGTTTTGTTTTTTAGAAAACTTTGAATGTTCCTTCAATACTGAGTCAGTTCTGCCAATTAGAGTATTCTTGTTTGGGAGGTTTTTCTTGTTGTTGTTTGTTTTCCTTTCAGCACTTTGAATATATCATTCCACTCCCTTCTGGCCTGCAAGATTTCTGCTAAAAAAAAAAAAAAAAAATGTCTTATGGGGGTTTTCTTGTACTGTTAAATTTCTCGTTTTCTCTTTAACTTTTGACAATTTAATTATAATGTGTCTTACTAAGATGGGTCCATTTGTACTCATCTTATTTTGTACCCTTTGTGCTTCCTAGACAGATATATATATTTCTTTCCCCAAGTTAGGAAATTTTTGGATATTTATTATTATTATTATTATTATTATTATTATTATTATTATTATTATTGAATAAGCTTTCTGCCCCTAACTCTTTGTCTTCTGCTTCCATTCTGGGACCCTTATAAAGTGTATATTGGGCATTGATGGTGTATCATAAGGCCCTTAAGCTATCTTTAACCTTTTATCCTTTTTTTCTTTTTGCTTCTCTGAATGGATTAATTCCATTACCCTTTTCTAAAGTTTGCCAATCTTCTGCTTAATCTAGACAAATACTGAACTCTACTGAATTTTTAAATTCAGTTACAATAATTTTTAGCTCTTTAATTTCTGTTTGGTACTTTTAAAATATTTTTCCATTTCTTTGTTGAAATTCTCACTTGAGCTGGTTGAGCATATTTAAGGATCAGATAAATCATGTGTATCCATTTCTTTATGATTGCTTTCTAGAGATTTATTGTTCTTTTGTTTTGAACATTTCCTCCTTTCTTCATTCTTCTTGACCCTTTATGTTGGTTTCCTTACTTTCAATAAAAGTCACCTCTTTCAGTGTTGACAGACTAGTCTTGTGTAGGTGAACCTTGTCAATCATATTGGTCCAAGCTCCTGGCTGCTTTTCAAACTTCAGCGATTGTCCAAGATACCATCTTTTCCTTAGTGGCTCCCAGTAATTCAGGGTGTGCCAAAACTTGTCAGTATCCCAAAGGAGAAGATGGAGGTCAACAACTAGATGCAGGCTGATTCAAAACTAGACCTGCAAGCAGTATTTGGGGAAGTATTATGTCAAAACTTCTTCAGGAAAGACTGGAAGATGGACATTTTTCCTTCTCCCTTTGTGCTGAACCATGATGGGGGCTAACACTCCTGTTAGCAATGGCTTCTTAGTTTGCTATGATTCTGTGGTACTCCTGAATGCAAGTCTCATTAATTTGGAGCCCATTCTGTGGGTATCGGGCTTAAAAGCTGAGATAGTAGAGGTGAAGTTTAAACCATTTGGTCCTCAGGGGAAGAGATGAGAGTTGGAGCCCTGTCTCAATTATATGTCACTGTATCAAGGGTAATGTTTAGAGTGACTGTTTTCCTAATCATTATGATGTAGGTATTTTCTCAGTTGCCTGATGCATGAGTGACTCAACTATTTTCTAGATTTTTTTTCAGAGGGAATTTCTCTGTATGTAGTTGTGAACTCCTCAGTGCATCCATGAAAACTGAAAATTCAGGAGCTTCTTCTGTAACCATCTTGATCTGAAGCCCTAAATTTTTTTCTAAATCTCCTAGGTAATTTTTTTATGGCAAATATGTTAACAAATTTAAAAATATATATTCTGCTTTGAAAGAAAATTAAATCATGAAAGATTTCACATATTTCTGTTAAGTACTTAGATGAATTATGTAACAGATTTTATGAATTACTATAGCCTTTAAATTTTTGCTTTGTAATTCTTGCTTCATTAAGTGGGCTAAATCTGTTTTATGAAAATGTGTTTGTTACATTTTGGATGATGCTTTCAATATTTTGATTATCTAAGTCTTAAACAGCCTTCTAAATCTTGACTGGCAGAGAAAAAAGTGTCCAGCTTAGATCTTATGCATAAAAAGTAGGCTTTTGTTAAAAAAATGATGCAAAAATAGGAAAACATAAGATTATATGTTCCACTTAAAGGTTGTTATTTTACTTATTTGTTCCAAATCCCACAACTAAGGGACCTTGATTTGAGGACAATAAATTAGATTTCATAAATTGCAATGTATCTTGAATTTATAATCCCAAATGGCAATACTGGAATTCTTAAAAGTTTTCAATTACAGCATGATTTCTAAGATCACTATCTCTACTTCATTTTTTTCTCTCTATACCAAATGTTTAGCATTACAGTTATGTAACTTTTGGTGGCAGTGAGGTACCAACATTCTTCATGTCGCAATTTAGCTTATTCCTATGAAAGAAAGATTCAGATTTTGTGATATTTTATTTTACTTCATATCTTACATTACTAGTATATACATGGGTATGAGTATATAAATATGCATGCATATTTAATATATAATAATATATTATTATATGTTATAAATATTAAATATGTAACAGTCTTCTTTTTGTGTCTAGTATACTTATATATAAAAAGCATATATACTGCTCAAGATGAATAAAACATAGTCAAGAGCTTAAAAGTATTTTTCCTAGTGCTTTTCCATAAAGCGATATGTGGTCTTAGAATATTAGCAGTCTTTTGGGGTAGTGAGCACAGGCTTACGAAAGAAAGAACATTTAGTGCAATGGTAATATGCTGATTAAAAGCTAATGGACTATGTAAATAAAGAAATAGATTGAGTTGTCTTAGCTTAAGAAAACCTCTCCACAAAGTTACCTCTTCGACGGACTTTTGAAGGGAGTGAGACACGTGAGTTACTGGAGAGGTGCATCTGTTATGGAGTGTATAGGAATGCAAAGTAGGAGTGAGGGACCTGACGTCCTACTGTAGGGGACCTAAAAACTTTGAGCCACATTAAAAAAGAGATTTCTGTTGGGCATAAAAACAACAGAAATGCGCATGAAATAATAAAACCTAACTATGTAAAAGGATATAATGGGAAAAGTTACCTTAATTAGCTGTGAATAAATCAGTATTTATATTTTACATAATTTAGTGATGCTGCTTTTAAATATACATAGCAAAGTAGAATTCGTATTGCCCACTTTGATGCCATGGGGAACTTGTGCTAGTGGGTAGATAAGAATGTCCTCTTACTGGAGCACTAAAAAGACATATTCTAATTTTCTTGAACAGGTGCAAGGATATGAGAAAAGACAAAAAAATAGCGAAAGTGAAACAGTCATACACTCAAAAAAGGAAAAGCCTGGATGCTCTTGGACCATAACAAAAGGTAATAATCAGAATCAATTTTTACTGATTTTGTATCCTAATTAGTCAGTGACAACTTCACATAACCGTGCTTCCCAAAGGTCACTAATTAGTGGCAGCCCATGCTTATAAAAGTCAACTTATTAGCCACAGCTCACCCCAGGAACCACACTTCTGCTTCTGAAAGATCACCAACTCTTTAACTCCAATAACTTTATATAAGATCATTTTTTTTGCTTCATTAAGAAAGACTACCATATACAGACTACCAACTCTCCTTAGATATCAAGTAATATAGTTCAGTCTTTTCTTTCAGATATTGAAAGGTAGCCTTTTCCTTTGAATGTAGGTAGATTTTTTTCTAACAGTTTTATGTATTAATTGATGGTTAATAAAAAATATAGAATCTGAAATGGGGAAATTAATTTATTCAATAAATTCTTACTTCATGCTGAGAAGAATAAATAACAATCCATGTTGTCAGAAAGCTCAGGCAAGCTAATAATTATAATTCAGTTTGTTAAATATAAGGTTACATTTGACATTATGAGAGTATTTAAGAGGACTATTTAAGTAAAATTTAAGATGCAGTTTCAGAAAAGGTGTTCTTCTGAGCTCGCTCTTAAAAAGAAGTAATAATAAGGAGGGAAAGAAGGGGGGTAAAAAGGGGAAGGGTCTAGTCAAATAACATGTGTAAATGACCCATGACATAGACAACAAGGCAGGGATTGACTGGGGGAGAGGGGTGGGCAGGGTGGGGGGAAGCAATGAGGAAAAAAAAGAAAAAAAGAAGTAATAAAAATAAGCAAGGGGGGAGATGACCATTAAAGACAAATAATTAAACTAAATGGCTGTTTGGGGGATTAAAGTGATTTAAAGTGAATTAAACAAACTGAATTCAATGTTGCTATCAAGTAAATGGTGAGAAGCAGAGAACAGTAATTAGATTATAGGTCATGGTTAAAAGTAAAGATTAATAAATAAATCTTCAAATAGAAATTAACATATAGTTCTCTTTACTGTGTGTTTCTAAAATTGTTTCACTGAATACTTAATTTTGGGGGATATTTTTCCTTTTCGAGTCTTTCAACAAATTGCATTAAGATGCCTGTTGGGAAAGAGACATTTCTCTTGATTATGAAACGTGAGGGTAATAACCAGCCAATGAGATCCCATTTCTTTAAGCATGAGACAAATCATACAAAACATTTGGCAAATTGACTAATATATAAATGGTAAAATTCCTGTTACGTGCCACTAGATTTTCTTGGTGATAAGGTATTACCAATGTTTTAGTGCCTATATGGTCTTTGAAATACAGTAGCCATCTCTGTGTATTTGTTTGCCCCGTTTATCCTGAATGCGAGTGGCTATTTTTTCCCCATGCAGAGGTCTTTTAGTAAGTGATTCTATAGGTGGCATTTTTACAGATTTAAAAGCAGACCTGCTGAAGGTCATACTAAATTAAAGTTTGCATAGCACCAAGGACAGCAGTTCAGATTGCATCAATACAGGAAAACATAGATGTCTAAACAGAAAGGGATTTGTTTACTTCTCATTCAGCAAACGTGAAAAATGTTTTTATGTTATATTTTCACGAGGGAACATAATCACATTCTCTAGGGTCTATGATAGTGTTAACAGGTTTTCACCTTTTGTCCTATTTTGTCACATGGATATGTAAATAAAGGAAATTGTGAGAGCACATGTTTTTGTAAGAAATGTTTACACAGTTGTATTACATAAAAAAACATGTGCTTTCTATTAATAAAGCAACACAAGTGAGGAAGGCTATTACTGTTAATTACAAGAAGAAAATACCAATTTAGTTATTTAAAGATAGTTTAACTAATAATTCTTCTTGATCCAAGCTTAGCATTTTAAAATCATGCTTTAAGATACTCAGTGGGGGATTCCTCGCTAGCTCTCTCCCATCCCCCCAAGGCATTCGCTCTGCTGCGCAGCTCCCTAAGCGGGTACCTCCGCCGGAGACGGTTGGAAGGACCGTTGTGGGGAGCACTGCACTAGGCGAGCAACTTCTTCCTCTCGACCGGACCCCGCAAGGCTCGGACTCGCCGCTGCTGTCGTTTGACAGGGTATCTGAAGTAAAAGGGGCATTTAAATCAAACAGTATTGAGATGGATTGGGTTATGAAACATAATGGTCCAAATGACGTTAGTGATGGGGCAGTACGACTTCGTGGATTGCCATTTGGTTGCAGCAAAGAAGAAATAGTTCAGTTCTTTCAAGGGTTGGAAATCGTGCCAAATGGGAGAAGCGCAGGGGAGGCCTTCGTGCAGTTTGCTTCAAAGGAGATAGCAGAAAATGCTCTGGGGAAACACAAGGAAAGAATAGGGCACAGGTATATTGAGATCTTCAGAAGTAGCAGGAGTGAAATCAAAGGATTTTATGATCCACCGAGAAGATTGCTGGGCCAGCGACCAGGACCATATGATAGACCAATAGGAGGAAGAGGGGGTTATTATGGAGCTGGGCGTGGAAGTTATGGAGGTTTTGATGACTATGGTGGCTATAATAATTATGGCTATGGAGATGATGGCTTTGATGACAGAATGAGAGATGGAAGAGGTATGGGAGGGCATGGCTATGGTGGAGCTGGTGATGCAAGTTCAGGTTTTCATGGTGGCCATTTTGTACATATGAGAGGATTGCCTTTTCGTGCAACTGAAAATGACATTGCTAATTTCTTCTCACCACTAAATCCAATACGAGTGCATATTGATATTGGAGCTGATGGCAGAGCAACAGGAGAAGCAGATGTAGAGTTTGTGACACATGAAGATGCAGTAGCTGCCATGTCTAAAGATAAGAATAACATGCAACTTCGATACATTGAACTCTTCTTAAATTCCACTCCTGGAGGTGGATCTGGAATGGGAGGCTCTGGAATGGGAGGCTACGGCAGAGATGGAATGGATAATCAGGGAGGTTATGGATCTGTTGGAAGAATGGGAGTGGGGAACAATTACAGTGGAGGATATGGGACTCCTGATGGCTTGGGTGGATATGGTCGTGGTGGTGGAGGCAGTGGAGGTTACTATGGGCAAGGTGGCATGAGTGGAGGTGGATGGCGTGGAATGTACTAGAGCATAGCCACCAACATAATAGCCCTGACAACAGCATCTGGTCTACTAGACTTTCTTACAGATTTCATTTCTTTTGTATTTTAAGAACTTTATAATGACTGAAGGAATGTGTTTTCAACAGATTGTGGTGGGAAAATCTGTTTTCTGTAGGTTTATTTGTTGCATATTTTGACTTAAAAATAAATTTTTATATTAAAAAAAAGATACTCAGGGACTATTAATGCTTTATCATATATATCTAGATATATAAATATGTTGCAAATACATTTAAATATAGACATAGGTACATGAATATACGCATTCATACATGTGTTCATATCTTTTAAGTTTATGATTTATAACTGGAGGTACAGGAATGTCGGTACTGAATTGACATAGGTTGTGCCTGCAGAGTTGAGAGGAACATGACATTTCTTTTCTTAATCTCTTGAGAGATGGCTTCCATGTTTGGTTCATAGAACACAAAGCAGATTTTCCCCAGTCAACCAGAAAACCCAAACTTTGTTCGGTTTCATAGTTTTATCAGCCTATGTTCATGCAGAACATGAGAGATATCAACAATATTATTGAAATGAAAATATAAGACACTTTATTTGGTCTGTGAGAGACTTCACTCCCTCTCCTGCAGGTCTCAGGAAACGAGATAATGTCCTTCTGCCATAGCTCTTATCACATTGCATTGTCCACTTTGCAATAAAAGTAGTCATCAAGACAGAAAGTCCTTTAGTCTTTTGTGTTTTATTTATTTTCCATCCCCAACCACTTACTTTGTCAGTTTTTGGAACAGAATATCAAACGCATATGCTCTCCCTACTTATTGCGTGGATGGATGGATGGATGGATGGATGGATGGATGATGAAGAAACAAGCAATTGAAACATTCTACTAGTAAGACCACATATTTTTCCATCTCATCTGCTTTGGTGAGAAGTGGTTAGGCAGGGGATTTTTAAAGAGAGCACCTTTATGTAACAGAAGGGCAAAATCGATCACAACAACATTTCAGTTTCTGGAAGATTAGTTCCATATAAATCATTTGACTATGGATCTGTATTTCCTCTGAATTGCTAAGTACCACCCACTCTATGGATTCAGAGCAGTTTTCCTATATATGAGATCAGCATATGCAAATGAAAATAACAATGACTAAAAGGACATATGGCTTAATCTTTGTTTTAATTAAAATCTTAATGGGAGTGAAAATCTTTAACAGGATATAGAATCACCCTGACAAACTGAACTTCAGTGCTTTTTTTCCCCTCCTTCTTCTAACAGCAGTTATTGGTTTATCATTAGTTTAATCAGAGACAGACTAAAATGTGTTTGTTTTGCACCCTCATTGCAGCTGACTTGCTAAGACTAAAGGAACATATTGGAAACATAATATGCAGTGACATTCTGAGACAGATGCCTAATTCCGTCCACCTGTTACCAGGTAAGTGCATCCAGGCAGCTGTTTGAGACATTTGAAAAGCTCTCCCAGGTACAGAGAAGATAAAAGGAGCTTTTAAAATATACATATGCTAGAAATCCACTCCTTTCTTCTCCGGAAAAGTCTATCTTTTGACCTTTTTCTATCACTTCTTTTACAATAGTGACCCCACTTTTCTATATCCCTTTTATCCAGAATCTCAAAATCTTATTTCAAAAGATGAATAAATGAAAGTCATCTTTTGTGTTTCTTGTTTACATTCTTTTTCTTATATCTGCCCTCTATGTCAATATTTCCTTCTTCAAGTATATTCATTAGTATCATCGCTACTCACATTTCTACAAAGATTTCAATGACTGGTAAACATGCAAAAGACACCTGGCTTACCTTATAGGCTTTATTATTCTCTAATGATTGAGTCCTAAAGAAGAGAGAAATAAATTATATATATATATATATATATATATATATGTATATACACACACACATATGTATACATACATATATATATATATATATATATATGCAAATTATTATAAAACTCTTTACCTGGATATATCATTTGCCATTCTAATTTTTAGGTTGTTTACATTTCCAAATTAGGTATAGAATACATTGAAGGAAAGAAACATAATTAGTGCTATGCCGCAGTTAGCTGTGGCTAAAAGCACTGATACAATATAAACACAATATCAATATATCTTTTGTTATATGAGAAGAAAATTGTCCTGTGCTTCACCAGATATACATGGTTGACTTAATCATGGAGTCTGATATATTCTTTCTTTATAATCAACTCTTTGTCTTAGAAACAGTAAGAGCTCACTCACCCTGATCTTAGGTTATGCAACTTGAGTTGAGAGGGGAGAATGCTTGTGAATCAGCACATCTGACATACCAATGAATTATAGAATCTGCAGTTTATAGATTTAGTTTATGTTTTATAAACTTCACTTAGAATGTTTATAATGATACGTTTAGAAATATTATGTTATTTATGTCATTTTGTGTTTACATTTTATGGAATGATGTCTCTTGAGTTGAATAACTTTGATAAAATTTCATGTCTTGCTGTTTGTATAATGTTTAAAAGTACCATACTTGAACCTTTGATATTTGGTTTAGATAATGGGCCATTCTGAAACAAAATGATAGACAATGAACCATTTTTAATGGGCTTGTCTTTATTTGTTAAACCTAAAAGTACAATATGTTCGTGCCCTTATTTTTTAAAGTAAAATGTCACAGATAGAAAACTTGAACACTCACACATTCTCACAAGTTAGAGATAGTTACTATTAGAACATTTCGACTCCTTTTGATTTTGTTTTAAAAGAGGTTCTAATTTTTTTTTACACATTTGAGACCATATTTTTTAAAGCAATTTTTATTCTACATTCTCAGTGATGATTATCTTGCCAATATTTTCTTTTTCTTGAAATATCTTCAAACTCTTATTATTTGCTACATCATAGTTGATTATATGGATGTACTCTAATATATCTTAATATTTTCTGTTCTTGAACATTTAGATACTTGTATACTGTTTCTATACGTGTTCTTTTTTCTTTATTGAGTTAATACTGGTTAATAACATTATGTAAATTTTGGATATCCATGATTATAATTTGGTATCTGTATACTCTATTGCATGCTCATTGTCAAGGTCGAGTGTCCATTGTCACCTGATATTTGAACCTCTTTACCTATTTTGCCCTCCTCTCACCTCATTTCTCTTCTCACTTAATTCACTTAGTGTTGTACCCTCAAGATCCAACCATGTTGTCACAAATGGCAATATTTCATCTGTGACAGAGCCTGTCCAGAGGAAGTCCAGCCATTGTAAATATAATGAGAACAGTTCATGTGATATCAGTGTAGCCTGGCAGCCAAGGAGAGTGGACTGGAATGTGCATGTGTGAGCAATGATGACTTCATTGTACTAGTCAGTGGGGGCTGTGGACATTGTAGAGTGAGCATGTGTGTACTGTGTGGTCTTCATGTCAAAAATCACTGAGCAAGTAGAGCAACAAATCTGCATTGAATTTCACGTTAAGTTTGAACATTCCTCAGTGGAAAGTATTTGGATGATACAGAAGGCCACAGCCATGGACCACGGGTGGTTGATTGGCAGCTTTAACACAACAAGTGCACTCCTGCATCACATCTCCTGTAGAGTTTTTTGCTGAAACATCAAATCACCCAGGTGACTCAGCCCCCCTACAGCCCATATTTGGCCCCCTGTGACTTCTATATTTTCCCATAACTAAAACCACTTTTGAAAGGAAGGAGATTTTGATACCATCAATGAGATTTAAGAAAATATGGTAGGGCAGCTGATGGTGACTGGGAGAACTGTATAAGGTCCCAAGATGCCTACTTTGAAGGGGACTGAGGCATCATTGTCCTATATACAATTTTTCTTGTATCTTGTATCTTCTTCAACAAATGTCTCTATTTTTCATATTACATGGTTGGATACCTTCTGGCTAGATAGATATAGCTATAGATATAGATATAGACATAGATATAGATATAGACGTAGACATAGATATGGATATAGATATAGATATATGACATCTTCTTTATCCATTCATCTATTAATGTTTTCTTTTCTTGGCTATTGTAATAATGCTGTAATGAACATATGGGTACATACGTTCTTTTTAATTACTGTTTTTATATTTTGCAGTTAAAAACAACCTTTTTATATTGTATAATTATATCATTATGAAAATGTTGAATCAAACATGCTCTATATTCAATGTGTATATATACACACACACACACACACATATATATTGAATAATGTTTTTATTTCTACCATTTGAAACTTCACTCTGAGGGAGAAGGCAACTCAGTTGGGTGTGGTTAAAAACAGATAAAGTAGCCCCACTATCTACAAGGGTCTCAGTAACTTCTCTTTTATAATAATCTCAGTTTCTCCTAAGCTATTAGTAAGGAGAAGGGGAAACACCCTTTCACAGTCCTCAGAGCAACATTATGCATGTTCCTGTTTCTGTTCTCTTTCTAAATCCCATTTCAGTTGCTACAACCCTTCTTAAGGTGACTTGACTTTCCACAATAAAAACACACTCCCCTACAGAAATTTCCGTCCAGACTCTAGTTACTAATTCTGTTGTATTGCTCTCAGAAACCCATAGGTATATTAATTGGAATAGGTCAGAATAACCAGAATCGTATGTTCAAAGTTTAAATAAATTCTTTTGTGACTTTTTCAGGGTTCTGGAGAAAGTTGGAAAAGCCCTTCGGTAGATTCTTTGATTGTGTTCTAGTCAAAGGGATGTCTGCAGTCACTGGATCCTCTCTGCCTGAGAGTGGCTTTTCTGGTTTTCTATTCTGAGTGTCATTAACTGGTGCTCCTCCTAGGAGCTTCTAATTTCCAATCAAGTTAAACTTTCCATTCATTCCATTTTAGTTTTAGAGCTTTTTCTAATGTTGCACGCAAAAGTTAATTTAGGCATCAAAAGAGCTACATTTTGGCCATCATATGTTGAATCTTCCCATTTGTGTTAAGTACTTTCAAGCAAAAGCTTCCTATTTATTGTATATCTGCAGAGTTATTAATGGGGGCTGGGGGCTGGGGGCTGAGAGTTTTGGGCCTTGGAGGCACAATTTGCCAGGTTGAGTTTAGTGTTTTGAGGAGGAGATCTTTAGAGTTTGAACAAATTTCTAGGGATGTTGTGTAGTGGGCTGAAGTGTGAGGTTTGTGGGTTGAGGTCCAAGGGGCTGTCACCTTCCGAGGCACCTCAAACCCTTTTCCTTGTCTCGGCTTCACTTTCTGGCTGTCTAATGCAGCTGTGAGGATGTGGAGCGCTAGGTAACCTATATACGTGCATTCTTGGACAAGTCAATTATTCAGTTCCACTTGAGTTGGAATTCTCTACGGGGCTCTTGCATGTCCAGAGGAATAGCCTTTGAGACATCCACAAATATTCATAGTCACCTAAGAATGCTCCAGTTGAATAATTTTCTTAAGAAACTATTTGAAAACAAAAATAAAGTATAATTTTAATTTATGTGGGTACATAGATCAATAAAACTCTTCTTTTCCAAAAGATTTTTACCTGCTTATACCTATTTCTATCACTTATTAAAGTGGTTTTATAACCCCAGTTAACAGTGAGAACTATTATTAGCTTGTCAGCAAAACATAATGCTCCTTTTAGGCTAATTTATATGTATATGATTATATAGAATTTTGAAGATGTTTCAGGCATATTTAGTCCATTTTATTTTCCTATTACTTGGTTTGTGTTCTTTGCTATGGGCATGTATTTGATGTCCTCAACACATGGAATTAAAACTATATGATTTAAATAAGTATTAGCCTTATAAATCCATACAGTACAAAAATACATTTTTTATTATTTCTGTGTAATGATTTGTTTTTAAATTTATCTTACTTTAAAAATATGCTTAAACATGGATGATGAGTTTTCAGTTAGTGTTTCTCCATTTCTTAGTACTTTTCACTGTCAGTATATCTATAAGTGATTTAAAAAAAATGACCAAACTTGTTTGGAATCCTCAAACTGTAAGCCATCTCTAACCAAGGTAGGGGCTAATGCAATTTTGGATTGCAGACCAGTAGACACCTGAAAATTAATAGAATTTCTTCCCCTTAACCTAGGTCAGGCTCATCCCAAGCTCATAAAGGTGAAAGGCTAATGGTAACTCAATTACTATGTCACAGGATCAGTTGATTTACGGTCTATTAAGATTTGAACATTTCCAGTTAAACTGACACACTTGACATTAAATTATGAAAGCTCTTTACTTTCATTCCTTTGCTGAAAGTAACTCTGTTTATCCTCCAAAAAGGTCAAGACCTCAAAATAAGAAACTGGGTTTCTTTTATGATTTGAGCTTCTCCTTTGTTCAGAAATAAAACTGCTCTGTAGACAAGTTCTACTTCATCTAGGAGAGCATGGTTAATTTGCTCAGGTCATAACGGATTGTGATATAATGAGCAGACTCTTGGAAAAATAAATCCTAATGTAAATATTTCAGGCAAATTCACCACGTGACATTTTTAAAGAGCTGTTTCATCAAATTATGTCTGGCAACTTAGGCCTTTGACTCATTACAAAATAAGCTATATGACTTAATGAATAGTAGCTATACATGCAATCAGTAGAAAGATTAATCCCCCTCTAATTTGAGTTCTAGGAGTAATATTTTTCTCCCATAATCATAACCATCATAGTTGAAAGGTGGGTTCTGATATATAGTACCCATCTAACAGAGTTGCTGGGAGCATTAAATAAACAAGCTGTTGGATTTAAGGGAGTGGCTGGTACATAGTGTATAATAAATAAATATTAGCTGTACTAATGTTGATAATATTTATACTTAAGCAAAGAGATGTCTCTGAAGCTTATATATATCAAATGTCTTTTTTTTAAATAACTAACATATTATTACATTCCTTGCATCTCTACACGTATAATGCCAAGAACACAGAAAATAATTTCATGGTTAGGAATCCTAGAACCTTTTTTCCTTTTTAATGATGTTTTATTTTGAGCTGTTTTTCAAACAGCAAATAATTGACTTTAAGATCTAAAATATATGTGTCTGTGAGACTTATCAACCAAGAGGTATGATTCCCAACTTTACTTCTTTACAATTAGAGAATGATCAATAGATCATTGACCACCCTGTGCACCAGGCTTAATCTACAAGATACTAGATACCTGGATTACCTAACACCATTTTGGTACCACCACCACTACTTTAAAATATGAAAACTCTGTTTCCCAGAATCACTTATCCTGTATGATTCTGGATTGAATATTGTCAATGAAAGCAGCTCATGCTAAATTTGGAAGGGAGAAGTGAAGTAGAAGCTATATTTTCTAGAGGAACTCACAGCCAGACTCTCAGGTAGACAAAGAATCAAAAAGGCTTCCAGCAAGCTCTTAAGATCCTCCTACTTTGGTGCTTCATGGAGAGATTTTTAATATTAATGTGGATAATTGCTGATGGCAATTCTCGCATGACCTTCCATGGCAGCTTCCCAAGCCTCTACTCTCTCAGCTCTTCCAATGATCATGTAAGCACTAAATTCATGTCAAAATCTTTATATCTGGAACGTAATGAATGGTTTCTATTCCCCTGATCAAATGATGAACAGATAATATGACAAATTTTAAGCTCAAGTTTAAAATATTTTTGACTGAGGTCCTATTTGTGTTTACAAAGCAATCTGAATAATTTTACATACTTGATTGTATAATAAATTTTAAAAGTCATGGTTTTCTATTGAATTACCTTTTAAGATTATTGATTTCAATAAAATAGCCACAGCAACTAGCTAAATAACAGAACACCAGAATTTTATTATTAGAAATGTTAATAAATTATAAATTCCTGTTACCAACTTCTTTGGCATTATATTAAAACTATCCATACAATAAGACAATGATATAAATAAGAAGTAGATGAAAAGGAAGAAATTTATTTTATTATTATATGTAAATTTTATAGCCTATCTTGAAAAACAAAAGAATCAACTAAGAACACTATTAGTACTTTAATTAGTACTTTGAATTGATAGCTAACTCTAAAATTTGTAAACAAAATAAACCTTTTTTTATGTACTTATCATAGCAAGGTAAAACTAAATTAAAAAACAAGTTGATTGGAAACAAACTTATAGACACAGAGAACAAATGTATAGTTCCCATATGGGAGGGTTTTGGGTGCATGGAAGAAAAAGGTAAAGTGTTTAAGATGTACAAATTGCCAGGTATAGAAAGATCACAGGGATCTATAGCACAGCATAGGGGACCCATAGTCAATAATATCGTATTAACTGTCTACAGTGTCAGATAGGTAGTAGAAATATCAGAGTGATAATTTCATAAGGTATATAAATGTCTAATCACTATGCCATACACCTGAAAACTAATATAATGCCGTTTTCCAACTGCAATTAAAATATTAAATTTTAAATAAATTCTCCCCAAAATAAATGAAAACATTATTTGCAATAGCAACCCAGAGTAAAAATACTTAGAAGTAATCTAAGTAAAAATTACATGTGATTTTTAGTAAGCCTACAAATATGGATGTATAAATAGATTCTCTTGTTTTCTTTTTATCTGTATTATTTTATTTTATTTCTATTGTTTTTCTATTACTATTGTCCCACTTTTTCCCTCATTGCTCCCCCCACCCAGCGCACCCCTTCTCCCACAGTCAATCCTCACCCCGTTGTCCATGTCCGTGGGTCATTTATATTAATTCCTTTACCAAACCCTTCCCTTACTTACCCCCCTGATAACTGTTGCTCTGTTCCTTGTTCAATTTTGTTCATTTGTTTGTGTTGTTCCTTAGTCTCCTGTATTAGGTGATATCTATGGTATTTTTGTTTCATTGCCTGGCTTATTTCGCTAAACGTAATTCTCTCTAGTTCCATCCGTGTTGTCGCAAATGGCAGGAGTTCCTTCTTTTTTTCTGCTGTGTAGTACTCCATTGTGTAAATGTACCACAGTTTTTTGATCCACTCACCTACAGATGGGCACTTAGGCTGTTTCCAGCACTTGGTTATTGTAAGTAGCACTGCTATGAACATAGGGGTGCATAGGTTCTTTTGAATTGGGGTTTTAGGATTCTTTGGGTACAATCCTAGCAGTGGAATCGCTGGTTCAAAAGGCAGTTCCATTTTTAGTTTTTTGAGGAAATTCCATACCGTTTTCTGTAATAGCTGCACCTGTCTGCATTCCCACCAAAATCTGTATTTTTAATGTTGTAATAACGAATATGAAGTAAATAATAAAATCAATTTATGTTAAAAACATGATCAAATACCTAGGAGGCCAAACAGTTATTAAACATTGGAATAGCCTATTTCTGTCCAAGTGAACCTAAAATTATAGGTTTTTAAACAATGCATCCAGTGAGAATTTAGGCACTTATGTTAATATTGTTGCCATTTTTTTTATATTCTTTTTTTTTTGCATTTATGTCATATCCTGCTTCCATAGGCACACAGCATAAGCACCAGCTGGGGGCTATCAGGAATGCACCATCCCCAGCCCCACTCAGACCTAGTGAATCAGAATCTACAGTTTAGCCAGCGCCTTGGGAGCTTGTGTGAACATTACCTTGTGTCCTACTAAAATGTCACCTCTTTTTTTGATGCCATTCTGACCACCCTAGGTAAAAATAGCAAATCTCATTTCTTTCTCCTAATTCATTTTTCCATAGCAATTACCCTTATCTGATCTTATAGCTTAAGTGCATTAGTTATTACTTATTCAATTTTTAAAATCATCTGCTTTCTGTGAGTTCCGGAGAATTTAGTGAATGGGCTTATCTAGTTGTGAAAAGGGTTGATTGAGTTCAGAATTGGAAAGCATGACTGAGTCGGAGTCGGAAGTGGAGTTCCATTACCTATTCAACGCATACTTCTGGAACTTTTATTGCATGCCATAGATTTGGTGCCCAAGTCAGTGCAAAGTCTGAGACATTAGATGGTAAGACTTGCCGAAGAAAAAGTATTGAGTGAGGGAAATGAATGTTGAAAACATTATTAGAAAAAGGCCACACTCAGAAGGTGACATCAACACACACTTATTTAAAGGCTACTCAAGATCAAGCTACTGTGTACAAGGCATTAGACTCAGAGGCAGAGGGTAACAAAAGAGAAATTATGAAATAAGAAGAAAATATGTTATGCCAGTTCCCATCAGATGGCTTTGGTTTTTAGCAACATATGGGAAGCAGTCATAACCAGGCAGAGGAAGGGTTAAAGACAGTGGGAAATACTTGGAATAGCCCATGTGGAGTCAATTAGATGTGGGGATTCTACCCATGTTCCTTCCGCATGTCTCCCATAAATGAACTGTGCTTGCCTAATGGATTGTGCTTATTCTGATCTTGTATTTAGGTGAGTAAATAAAACATTTGGCATCCACTAACCTAAGACTTAACTAGGGGTACAGTCTCTGGCAGGTTCACCATTAAATCTCCACATCACATTTCAAGGCCTGACATGTAACAGATGATTGATAAGCGTTGGATGAAGGGTTACAAAATGAAAGGACAGAAAAATAAAGAAAAAGCCACAGAAAACAGATAGTCGTGTTTGCTTTGGATTGGAGACTGGACACGTGCTGCAGCAGAAACCTCAGGAGAATGAGAAAATGAGGGTCTGAAGGTCTGGTCCCAAAAAGGGGCTCATGAACCTGGATAAGAGGAAAGTGCCAAAGGGAATCAAAATCATGTAGAGGCAGACGAGCGAACACTTCCAGGTCAAAGGAGCGGGATTGGTGGAAAGGGAGCTTGGCCAAGACAAGGACCAAATATGTGTTTGAGTATGTTTCTCCATCATGTGATTATGACTTACATGCCAGTCAGCGGTTGATCATTCCCAGACTAAATAAGCATGGCTCTCAGACCAGGGGTGCAACATGTAAATTTGACTAAAATCAGATTATGAAAGACACTTCTGAGGAAATGTAACTTTGAATGAGGGCTTGATTAGTTTATGTTTTCTGGAACAGTGTGAGCAGGAAAATGAAGTGGGCTCTTTGCCCTTGATGTCAGGAGCCCACTGAAGTCTGGTGATTACAGACTTTGCCGCTACCATGTCACTGTGACAGGGGCCATCGCTGCCCAGGCTCTGGAATCCAATTTAACTGCAAGCTCAGCTTTTGATGAGGTCACATGACTGGCAACAAAGTCATTAATGTATCACTTACAAAAAATAAAAAGTAAATAAAAAAAAAAAAACAGGAGAGCTTCCTAACTGGATTTAGATCTAATACTGTTGCCAAATGACTTCACGCCTTCTTTACAGGCTGGTTTTGATAGTGCATATGAATCAGAAGAAAACGTTTCCTCTTCCTGATATTATAAGACATGAATGTAAATTTACCAGAAAAATTGAGAGACATTGAATGCACTGACTACTTAACGCTTTGAAGCTCACCCAGATTTCACCCTTAGGTATTAGCACTCTGACAAACCTCTTCCTTGGTCATATTTTTAACAGCCTATTTTTTTTTTTTTTAAGGCAGGAGTTCCCTTGAAGAGGTGTGTGTATGAGTTTCTGAGCTTATAGATTTTCTTTTCTTTTTTTCTTATTTTTTTTTTTTTGGTGTTAAACTTGGATGACAATTATGACTGACTATAATAAAACTTTTGTCTGAGTAGCCATCCAGGGATTCTTTTGAAACAGGGATTTTCTTAGCAGAAGCAGAAGCAATATGTTCTCCTGATTAGTACTTGTTGACTGCTTGTTGACTGCCTGGGAGCCCTGGGCCAAGGTGGTTGAGTTATGGTCCCCGGTCTGTCACAAGCAAACTCTGTAACCTTGTCCAAGTTATGTTACCTCTTAGCATTTCATTTGCAAAATGGGTGTAATCAGACCTTTCTGACAGGAATGTTGTAAGGGTTAATTAATTGCTGTTTGTTAAGTGTGCTGAGATTGTCAGATTAAAGCATTAGGGAAGTGTCAAGTTTGTGTTATTATGGTATTATTTTTCTTTGTTTGGTAGGAAATGCCATTTCTGTGTAATTTACTTTAACAGTAAAATAAGCCATTCTAATCAATGCACAATCAAGCCCTTATTCGTTGAGGACAAGGGTGTATACACTTAGCAAGAGCGCTGGTGTCAGCTGACACAGGGCAGGGATCTGAAAATTCTGCACGGGATACAAAGAAAGCCTAGAAAATGAAACGCGGGGCGATTAGATTCGGAGTGCTCAGGAGACTCATGTTACTGACCCAATAAAGTCCATTATTAGCGGAGGAAAAAGGGCTGTAACCTTAGCAACTGATACCCAATCTCCAAAAAAAAGTTATCCATGTCACCAAGAAATTGTCAAAGCAATTGTACATATGGCCCAGAAACCAAATATCACAAATATTTAATTAGAATCCACAGGGGATTTTAAATATATGGATTTATTAAAGACTTTCTTAATAACTTAGAAAATAACTTAGAAGTTTACATGTTTGGATGTGATTTTCTTTGTATCAATATACATTAGTCAATGTTTATAGGATTTGACCATTGTGATAATAGCTGATGAATCATGATTTTTCCAAAGAAAACAGAAAAGTTTTATCTGAAAATGTTATTTAGCAACATATACAAGTTGCAGTATTTTTATGATACTATTTTTTATAAAATGTATGTTACTAAATATAACAAATAACTGTAATAAATAGAAAGACAAATAACTACTCTAAACAATAATAATTGTTCAGTGCACATATTTAAAATGAAAGAATTAATGTAAAGTATGTGAGACATCGATTATGATAGTCATTTTCTAAATAATGCCCTACAAATAATGACTATATAGCTTACATCTATAATTTTCAGTATTAATCAATATCTTTGTGACATCCCAGAGTCATATCTAGGTATTGAAAATTCCACAAGTTCTAAAATTTTTGTTGGCTACATCAATATTACTTTAATATCTTCCTATCCCAGTACAGACAGATCGACAATCTTCATTTTGAAAAACTGCAACAGAAAAATTTCCATTTAGCCAGTCTGTAAACACATTGATAAAAGAACCATCCTCATATCTCACTCGGATAAATGCAAGGTACCCCTAATGGTCTCTCTGCTTACAGTCTTACAACACAGGAGCCAGATAATTCCCTTTAACATGTCAGTCAGATCATGTCACAGTCCTGTTGAAAATCCACTAGTAACTTCCCCTGCACTCAAAACGAAATCCATCAGGACCCTTTGTGGGAGCATCCACAGCTTCTTCTCTGACCTCACCGCCTACATTTGTCCTTGTGTGCACTGTTCCTGCCTTACCGCTTTTCTTCCCGTATGTCAGAAAGACCGTGCTGGGACTTCTCTACGGCATTTGTATATTCTGTTTCTTTTTACACAGGTTCTTCATTCAGTTCATTCAGTTATGTGTTCAAGCTTTACATGAGATTGTATTCCTGGGAGCCCTGTCTGTGACAATACCACTATACGATTTTGCCGTTACCTTTTTTACTTTTAGTTTTCTCTATAATGCTTTCAATCATCTGCCATAGTATATAGTCAGCTCTCTTAGAGTGCAGAGACTGTGTTTTGTTCACTTCTTCAGTGCATAGGAGAGTTCCTGGCACATAGTAGTGGTTAAATAAATATTCACGGAAAACTCAAATAGATGCTGAGACATTGGTACTTTCCAAACTATTCCTCAAAATCTTAGCGCTTGCTAATGGTATTCCACACTAAAGTCCCTAGGTTTGATGCGGTCTAGCAGTTCCCGAAAACGTCAATATTTTACCAAGGAGCACCTGTTTGGAAATTCTCCAGAGCTGACACTTACATTGTGTGTGACAGTGAGTTGGAGAGGAGGGCCTTATGTCCTCCAGAAAGCACTTATCTACCAGACACCACCCACCGACTCAGCTCAGAGTGCCGCTGCTCACCCGGGACACATGCTTGTGGCCTGCTTTCTAGCTGGTGCTGCTGCCCATCCTCAGATGTACATTTTTAAACACAGGAGGAAAACTTGGAGGAAAAAGTGATGTGACACTTATACGTTTTTTAGAGGCTATTTTTCTCAACATTCTCGATTTGATTAACCTGATACCATTTTATGGCTCCTGAGAAAATATAAAAGAAAGCCTGTTACTGCTTATCTGAATATTTGAAATCCCAGTTATTCCTCAAAATCAATCTCAATGTCACTTTCTTTATTGATATCTCTTTCCAGCATTAACTGCTTCCTTCTTTATTCTCCTTTCATTCGCTTTAAAAAAAAATAGCCTCACCTGAGGGTATGTTTATTGATTTTAGAGAGAGATGAAGAGGAGATAGAGAGAGAAAGAGGAACAGCAATAGAATGCTTCCTGTATGCATCCTGACCAGGGATCAAACCCACAATCTTCTGGTGCACACTCCAATGAACTTAGCCACCTTACCAGAGTTCTTTTCATTCACAATTAAGAGAACATAGAATACCTGAATTTATATATGTTATGTTTATACCATATATATATATATATATATATATATATATATATATATATATATATATATATATACATGTATTTTTTCCAATCATACCAAATCATTAAATTATTCAGGTTAGTCCCATCCCCTATTTTTTCTTTGTCTTTAGCATCTAGCTCAACATTTAGCCTGGAGTAACCACTTAGTAAGTATTTTTAGAAGGTTTACATGTATAGACATTCTAATTGGTTAGTTTTTTATTAATCTATCTTCAATGGGTGTGCAGTCAGATTAGTTCATAATTTAACTTGAAATTAAAAGCAGTTTTTAGAGCTGTTGGGAATGTGTTTTGATATGACATCATTAATGTTGTCATCAACACCTACTCTAACTCTGGGTGGTCTAGTATTACAGAAAAGTTGTGTGTATAACAGATTTGTATCATCAAGTAATATTTTATTCTGCTATTAAACTTGAGAAGTGCAAATACTTTTTAGAGAAACCAAAAGGTTCATTTTAAAAAAATCAGGTGCAATTATGAAGAAAAGTAATATATTTTAGTTAATAGAGCACAGAACTGGAGTTCTGGGGTTATAGTTGTAATTTTTCAGTGTTTGACTTTTATTTAATATAGCTTATTTTATGTCTCTCATTGTCATTTGTAATACAAGAGCTTGAGACAGGTGGTACGTGCAGGGAGGTAGAATAATATTGTCCAGAGATGTCCATAGCTTAACCCCTATATCCTGTGAATATGATAGCTACCTCATGTAGGAAAGCAAATTTGTGGGCGTGATAAGGTCAGAGACTTTCAATTGGGAAGGTTTAGCCTGGATTATCCAGGTGAGCCAACATTAATCACAGGGCTCCCTAAAACCAGAGAATTGTCCCTAGCTATTGCCAGAGAGGTAGATGTGAATACGGAAGCATGGCCAGAGAGTGCAACAGTATTGCTAGCTTTAAGGATAGAAGGAGGCTTCAGCTAAGGACAGGGTGGGGGGTGGGGTCAGGCCTCTAGAAGCTGGAAGAGGGAAGAAAATGAATTCTTGCCAGAGCCTCCAGAAAGGAAAGAAGCCTTGCTTGACACCTTGATTTTAGTCTAGTGGGACCCACATCAGAGCCCTCAGCTACAAAAATGTAAATAAATTTGTGTGTTTTCAAGCCACTCAACTTATGGTAATTTGTTACAGTGACAGTAGAAAACTAATACAATATTTCATTGTCTTTCATCTTAAAATCTCCCAATTCAACATTTTAATACATATTATGTTTAAATCTCAATTGTTACATCACTGGGTTGTTTAAAAGTGAGGTATATTTATACCAGACATTTCTGTTTTCCAAAGGTATGTGTTTGATATACTTCAGAAACACCGCTCAATTTTCGCTTGAACAAAGGATTTTGTAACTGACGCCTATATTCCTTTTACACAATAGAAATCAGAGCCTGCGAGAGCTCATGCCATTTACTTTAGTCAAAATCTGGATGATGCATTGCATAAGTAACAGCATAATAGAGCCCTCATATTGTAATCTGGGTAGATGTATGCAGTGCTTTGAAAATCAAATATTGTTCCCTTTGACGTTTTGACAAGTAATTTAGACAACAATATACATTTGGCCAACTCATGAATGTAGTACTTCTCGTCCTCTGGATTGTGCAGGGTTTGCACTATGCTAAGAATGACAACAATTACAGCACTCACTTGCATCTGCCAAGTGAACAGATGGTTTTGTAGTTCAGAGGAACAATGGTGAAGAAAGAAAAGGCAAAGGGGTGGGGGGGGTGTTGGGGGTGGATAACACTAAAGGAAGATGTAGACAAAAGCATGTTACCATTTTCTCTTGGAAGGTGTATATAAAAATAAGAAAGGTCTTGCTTATTTCCCCCTTCTCACATACTGGTACTGAGTCTAATTCCATTGTGCTTGAGACCTATAAGCTATAAAATGACAATTTTGGCATTTAATGTGAGTTCAATATGGAATGACATTTTGCCTTTAGTAGTCTATGTCTTTTTTTCTTTTAGTTTATCTGTGGCATAATAAAACACAAATAAGAGCTAAGATTTTACCATCATAAACCTCATCTATTTTATACACATTCCATTCATAAGACCACGAAGGTCATTGTTTTCTCTTATCTCTTTTGAGCCATTTACCTTCACTGAGCAGAGTGGGATACGGGTTCCTTTGGCAGAGATATTCACTAATAGGTTGTATGTATGTATGTTGGATGTGTGTATGTGTGTGTGTGCATTTATATGTCACGAAACCCACAAAGATGGTTCTACCTTTTTGCTTAGAGAAGTCTGGACCACATCTGATGTAGTGTCTTTGAACTTAAAAACATTTAAACCTAACAACCTGTAAGGACCCTCTTGCTTATGCAGTGTTCCAACAGAGAAAATGGAATTGCCATTTGGGTTACATTGAGGTGAGACTATGTACTTTATATACACAGCCACGTTAACTATGATACCTCCTGCTTATTAAATATTTTGTTAGTCACCTTGCTAAGTGTTTTATCATGTATTATCTCATTTAAAAGGCACAGTGGCACTCTGAAGTGGGTGTGGGGTACTATTTTCCTTTTTTTAAAAAATGAGGCAATAGAGGATTTCAAAGTTTGAGAGGTAAAGATAAGGGCAACAGGTATGAAACGGGCTAAATTATAAAAGCCAGGGACCCACTGTGAAGGGCCTTTGGCCAACCTAAGAGGTCTAGGATATTACTCCTATAGTGGACATAATGTGAATTCTCCAGCTCCAAGCCAGGTAAAGAAAAGAAGTTGTGTGAGAAACAGGAAGGAAAAAGCAGAAGTTGCACAGAAGAGGATGGGTTTCCAGTGCCATGTAGAGGTGGTGGAAATGAAAACAGGGGACAAATATGAGAATTCTTCAGAATTAGAATTAACAGATGTGACTAGATGTGAAACATGAGGTAGACGTAGAAGTGCGCGGTGACATTTCTGTCCAAGGGCCTACATAGGAAATGCAAGGAAAAGGATGCTTGGAGAAGAGATGATGATGTGCTCCATGTTTAACATGTGCCATCTGAGGCGTTTATAGATGTTCTAGGTAGAAAAGTGCAATGCATTTGAGTTTGGAATGTAAGATGAAAATTTGGCGAATGGAAATATTCATGTGAAAAGTTGTAATAAAACTGGCGATAAAGGAAGCCGATTGAAATTGTTAAGATGGTACAGAAAAGAGTATGGGGCGGGAAAGTAGAAGAGACATGAACACTCTTAGCTGAAACTGCAGTGACATGTTGACTTCAGTTTACAAGTGACATAATAAAGGATGCTTAATACAATGCTTGGTGGATTTAAAGACAGTTTCGTTTGTTTTTTTTAAATCACCTATTGTGAAGTTTCTTTTTCTTTACCATACCATTAGCACCTACATTTAAAATCAGCTATGTGACAGCATGCATATTGATTTACTTTTTTATAAATATCCCCTCCCCTAAATACTATTCTTTGAGGCAGGGCTCAATGAATGAAGTTCTATATGACTTAAAATTCCTCAGTTCTCAGGATGTGTGAGGAAGAAGAACATATTCTGCAATGAGTTTTAGCCATAGAAGGAGACACTTGCATTTAAAACAACAACAGATACTTTAAAAAACTTCTAATATTAGAAAGATTCTTGAACTAGGAATGAACAGATTTAGAGTTTTATTCTGCCTTTCTTTATAACTTACTTTGTGAAGCTGATAAGTGAGAGCACCTCTTTTTTATTTAGTTTTTCTTTAACTTTTTTACTTTACCATCATCATTATTATTAGAGTACAAGTCATCTATATCATTATATTAACCTCATAGTTATTCAACATTTATATATCTAATGAGTGATCACCACAATAATTCTAACAACCCTCTGTCATTTTAGAAACTTATTATGATATTATTGACTATAATCCCTGTGTTGTATGTTACATCCCTGGTGATAAAACCTCTATGAATCATGGCTATATTGCCTATAAAATTACATGAGAAGCCAAAATGACCTTTCATATGTCTTCTTATTCTATATTTGTTTGATAATATTTCCTGTGCAGTCAAGTTTTCAGACTCTGACTGGCTGGTCTAGATTTTCTAAATCAAAGTCAAATTAAAAGCATAAATCATGATCATACTGGTATCTAATGCACAAAACAATATACAATCCAATATTTGCCATTGAGGAGTTTACATTAACTAGGAAAATTTCTGTATATACTCTCACAAATGGATCAAAAAATAAATAAAGTCCAGAAGCTCTTTTCTAACCATACATATATATATATAATTTGTGTTAACTGTATTATTGTTTGTAAAATAAATATAAGTTAATGTTTGTCACTTGAAAAATGAGCTTTTAAAAGTATTGTGTTGATAGTTAATAGGGAAGAAACACTGTGATCATTTATACCATTACTCATTTTGCTTTAAATCTCAGTATTTTTACTTGTATTGATATTTGACAGTCATAGACTGAGCCTCAATCTTATAAAGCCCTTTAGCTTTTAGGTGATAATGATAATACTCAGATGTAGTAGAGAATTATAAAAGGCTATAACATTGTTCATGCTCTATAAAACATCGAGCAATTTCCATTGTGAGCTAATTTATGGGTAATTATTACTGATCTTTGCTTCTAAAATCACCTTAAAGTAAATATTTTAGAATTAACCAAATTAAAATTGATTCTAAGCTCTTTGAAATCAGATACTGTGTCTTATTTTCTTTGTGTCCCTAGAATCTAGCCTATTGGGCAAGACAGCCACAAGCATTCAATAAAATTTTCTACATAATTTAATAAATAACCTACTTTCAAAGTGGAATGATATTTAATTTCTCACAGTTATATGTATCCATGCATGCCACAAATATTTATATGTACCTACTATGTGCCAGGCACCATTTTGTAATAATGGGGGAGACAAAGCATGACATTCATGGTACTTTTAGGATTAGAATTAAGAGAAAGTATTAAATAGGTAATTTGTAGCTTAACCTAGTGGTGATATCTGAGTAGGGGAAACACATGCTCCTTTGAGTGGTCACAGGAAGGGAACCTCACCTTGAACAATGAGTTATTCCAATACTGCTTTGTTCAAAAACCTGGGGCTATAACAAATCTCTAGATGTACTCAGAGTTGGGAAGCCATCTGACATGGGTACCTCCACTGTTTTAGCCCTTTCAGGATATGATAGCAAAATAACACAGACTGGTAAGCTTATGAAGAACGGAAATTTATTTCTTACAGTTCTGGAGGCTAGAATTCTGAGATGAGAGGGGCAGCTTTGTGGGGTGAGAGGTGTTTCTCTGGTTACAAACTTCTCTTTGTTTCCTCATATGGTGGGAGGGGCTAAAGAGCTCTGAGAGGTCAATTGTGTAAGGGCACTGATTCTATTCAGGAGCACCCCAAAACCCCATCTTCTGATAACATCACTTAAGTCTTAGGACTCCAGCTTTGGGGGGATGCAAACATTCAGCCCATAGAACCCACTCTCTACACTATAATGCACTCTTCTCTTCAGTATCAGAATACAATATCCCAATGTACTATTCATTATAAGTGTTCAGAAATGTGACTAATCATGAAGGAACTACAGACATTGTGAAACACATCTTGGTTCTAGCTGTTCTACTACAATGTGGGGAAAAGCAATCAGGATTGTAGGGAACTAATAAAAACACAATTTGTGTACCACCATTAGGAGATACATGCCAGACTGTTCCTCCTCAGCACAGCACTCATCTTGGTGATTATACTTGCCTGCAAATCTGAGAAAAAAAGTTATGCAAGGAGAATTGATATAGATTCAAAATAAAAGTGTATTTATGAGAAACTGCAGACAAGATAGTGCTGCTTTATGCAGACTTGGTGAATTATTTGTAAAGCAACGAACATGGTTTTATTTGTTGGTAAAACAAATGCAGTAACTACTCAAGTGTGCATGTTAAATGTGCTTCCTGTGAGAGCTAGAACTTTCTTGATAGACCCTAAAACTAAAACTGATCAGTAGAGACCTTGAATTTTGCATACTAGAAATGTCATATACTATATATTTTATTCTCTTAAAATAGACTGAATAGAGGAGAATCTTTTGACTAATTAGACTTATGTAATTCATGCACCAAATGAAGCTCAATATAAGATAGATCTCGGTTTAGGAGAAAGAATCTCTTCTACAACCTTCTGACATTTGGCCTTAGCATCTAGTGATCCCAAGTTAGCGACTTGTGCTTTGAAAATAAATTTAGTAATTTAGAAAGTCTCTAGCCCTCAGCAATAGACAGGCTACCACCCACTATCCAAAATAGGTATTTCACTGAATGAGAATGAACATAGACAGTAGGTGTAGGTGTTGAGCAATTGAGTCATTTAGTTTGATTACAGGTTCAAAATAAACTGCAAATCTATGTGTTTGGTTTGATTAGTTTGTTTTTTGCATTTTGATTCTTCTATTACACTTATGACCAACTGTGACTGTGAGTGAAAGCAGAAGCATAAATAAAAAGTTTAAAAGATTATAGTAAAAACACAGGAGAAAACCTTTGAAATTGGGGTGAAGCAAAAATTTCTTAGCTATTACAACAGATCAGGTCGTATAAAAGAAAAAGAATATGTTTCATCAAAATTATAAGTTTCTGTTCCTCAAGAAAAAATGTTAATGGCTATAAAGACAAGCCACAGGCTAGGAGAAAACATTTGCAAACCACATATCTGACTTAAAACATATAAAAACATATAAAATATACATAATGAGCTTCCAAAACTTAATAAAACAAGCAAGTCAATTTTTAAAAAATAGATAAATTGACAGACATCTCACCAAATAAGATATATAAAATAAACCCATGACAAGAAGTTCAGCCTCATTTGTTGGTATAGAGATGAAAATGAAAATCATAATGTGCTACCACTCTGTATGTGGTATGAAAATGGCTGCCCACACCAAGTACTGGCAAGAATATGGGGGTACTAGGACTCTTGTACACTGCTGATGGGAATGTAAAATGATGCACTTTGAAAATCATTTGGAAGTTTCTTAAAAAGATATTCGCCTTCCATATGAACCATCTACTCTACTCCTAGGCTTTTCCCAAGAGAAACGAAAGCATATGGCCAAACAAGGTCTCTACACAAATGTTTATAGTGACTTTATTTCTAAACACACAGAGATAGAAATAACCCAAATGTCAGTCACTGACAAACAGATAAACAAACTGTGGTATATTTATACAATATTATACTACTTGCAATAAAAAATGAATTATCATTAATTTATACTATAATATGTGTAAATTTGAAAATACTTACGTTGAATACATAAGACATGGAAAAAAGTAACTTATTGAATATTGAATTTTTATATTATTGAACAAAATGAAACAAATATTAACAGACTGTAAATCAGTGGTTGCCTAAAAGACAGAAGTTAGAGAGGCAAAAGGGCAAAAGGAAGCATTTTGGAGTAATGGGTAAGTTCATTACTTTGATTGTGCTGATGATTTAAATTACAAAATTGCACAATCTAAATATATACTGTTTGACCTGGCTGGTGTGACTCAATGGCTTGAGCACCAGCCTACAAACCAAAGGGTCTCTAGTTCAATTCTTGGTCAGGGTATATGCCTGGGTTGTGGGCCAGGTCCCCAGTTGGGAGTGCACGACAGGAAATCACACATCGACGTTTCTCTCCCTCTCTTCTTCCCTCCCTTCCCCTCTCTCTAAAAATAAATAAATAAAATCTTTAGAAATTTTTACTCTTTCTTTATAAACAAATAAATAAACATGTAGTTTAAGTATGTCAGTCATATACTACAATAGAGTTGTTGACTTTTTTTTTTTTTTTATTACCAAGACTGTCACAATCTAGAAGTCACCTGGCCTCTGAAATCCTGGACTTCTAGAAGTGGTATCATTATAAGGAATACCTTCAACAGTTCATGTTATATATTAATTCATATAAACTTTTCTCACATTCATGCTATGTCTATGTATTACCTATACATGTAATATATAGACATACATGTAATATATACATATGTATATATTACTTATGGATTGTAACTATGCCAGTAAACATGATTTTGACTAGTTGATAATCATTGACTCCATTTTATTTCTGACTAGATTTTTTTAAATATTGTTAAAATACCATCGTGACAAAAGCTGCTAATCACATGCGGACAATTTCTCTCTTTTCCGTCTTTCCCTGGGAGAAAAGAATAATTCAAAGGCCATAATCACAAACTCTGAAAAGGACACCTTTGTGTCAGGTAAGTTTAATAGCAGTATCGTCATAAACTTGAATCAGAATTTTGCAATCCTCCACAAAAAGTAGCTAGTAGCACTCTCTTCCTTATTCTTTGATTTTATAGTGCTATAATTTCTTCTGACTTTTTATGGTTAATCAAACATAAAATGATAATGATATAACAAAGTCTTAAAAAGATATCGACAATGCATAAAACATAAAATTATTATTCAGGAAACTGAGTGAAATTGTAACTGCGTTTTTCTTTTTAAAGTATAATTTACAAGAATTGGGTAAATTTGATTTCACAATTGGCTCTTAAGGGTGCACTGAAAATTACACGTGGAACTTTTTCAAAATGTTCATGTCTGGACCCCCATTTCACATCCATTCTTTTGAGAAAATGAAGAAAAAAACTAGAAATGCCACAAAAGACATTTTTATTTAAACTTCCTGCAAACACAGATTTAGAAAAACAGAAATTAAAGATAAATATGTCCCCTTAACAACATTATAGAAAGAATCATCATATCAGCTTATCACAATCATCTTATCAGCTTCCTCTCTGACATTAGAATAAATAGAATAACCTTGATCATAGAACAAAATATGCTCCAGTTGATCGCCAAACGATTTAGAGTACTGACAAATTGGCATCTCAGCCTAATGGGAGGAAAGGTGTAAACTGTAAAAACACCTTTGATAGCAGAAAACTTCACAACAATTGCATGCTTACATCCCAGAAATCAGATATCATGGATTTAAGTATTTGGGTTTTCCCTAATGATTTCAAGGAAGTATCAGTTCTTCTATGCACAGAGTATCATTGGGTTGTGCTAATTTTAATATATTGAGCTCTGAAATGAACATAATGCTTGCAAGCCTGAGTAGCACTGGGGCTATAGATGTGCACAATGTATTGGTTTATCTGATGCAGAGAAGATGTAGACAATTTTAGAGCTTTATATGTTTTATCTGTAATAATGTTTGTTTTCCATAGGATTTAGAACTTGACTGAGAATCTGAACCCAAAGCTCTATGGTAAATGCTTCATTTTAAATGTATTTTCCCATTTGATGTTCATAAAAGCCCTGTGATGTATGCATTATTAACCCCTTTATACTGGAGAACACTGAAGCATAGAGAGACCAGGATCTTGCCACAGAGAACCCATCTTCAGAGAAACAGGACCAGGGTTTTGATTCATCTCTGCTCAGTGGCAAACTTCTACCAGCTTTGCTTAAAACTTGATAACTCTTCAGCAGCAAACCTGGGTTTACAGCCCAGGCTTCTTGAGGAATCTGAAGAAGATGCAAGGCTTCCTGCCTCTCAAGACAGCCCTGGTCTGTTGTGCTTTGGGGAAGCTAGGAAAGTCCTAGGACCCTTGGGAAATCATGCACTTACTCACCAAAAGGATGGGCCAGAGTCCCATGGTTCTGAAATGGAATCTTCCTTCCATGAATTCCTGGAGCATGCTACAACTGTAAAGTGCCCTCAGGAAGAAACCAGGTGATATTAAAGAGGAGACAAAAAGGGCTCTGCCTTCACATGTGAAAGGACATTAAGGAAGAACAACTCAACGGGGCAACCCTGATGCCCATTGCTCCCCTACAATGTACTCTTACACGAGTTTCACTGAAGTGGAGTAATCACCAATTCACCCTGGATTTTTAACCTCTGCCTATTAGAGTTTTATATACTAATGTGTATAATGGTTAATTTTATCTGTCAACTTGACTGGCCATGGATGCCCAGGTTAAACACTATTTCTGGGTGTGTCTGGAAGGGTTTCTTGATAAGATTAGCGTTTGAACTGATGGGCTCAGTAGATGGTTCTCCCCAATGCGAGTGAGCATCATTCAGTTGGTTGAGAGCCTGAACAGAATAAAAGGAGTAAGAAAGAAGAATTCTCCACTTTTTTCCCTGCTTCACTGATTGAGCTCGGATATCTCATCACATCTTCTCTGGCCTTTACCAGGCAAACTTACACCATTGACTCTCCTGGTCCTCAGGCCTTTGGACTCAGACTGAACTGCACACTGGTTTTCCTGGGTCTCCAGCTTGCAGACAGCAGACCACAGGACTTCCCAGCCTCCATCATCATGTGAGCCAGTTGCTCATAACAAATCTTCAGAATATGTACATTCAGTCCTTGTCCTGTGATTCTATAACCATTGCCTGGTTTCTTCGAGGAAAGAGAACCTAACTCTAAAGGCCAATGTTAAATAATTGATTGTGTCAATGCCTGGCTAATGCTCACGTCCTTGCTGGTATGAGAACTCTAAAGACAAACTAGGTCTTTAGATTGCCATAACATGTGGGCTAAATATGTCACTTATTTCTCACTCCTCTGATTATTTCCTCATCTGGATAGCTGATTACTACATTGTCTGAAATATTAATTAGCAGCTAGTTAGACAATACTTCTGATTTGGTTCAGGAGCACTTGGAAAAGAATGAGAAAAAAATATATCAAATTCCCACTGGTAATCAAACCCCCATAATCATTGCTAAAATCTCGTCAGAGTTTCTTTTGACATTGTCCCCAAAGTAAGATTTCTGAAACGTAGGGAATTCAGGTTATTTAATTTATCAAGTTCTATACTATGTGCCAATAAAGAGTAGGCATTCTGTATTCTGTGGCAAGGACAAGTCTCTGGCAGGACAACATCATGACTGAGAGAAGATTTTGTAAGAGAATTCATACAATACAGATGAAGTAATATATAGCAATTTATTTAGCTGCTGCAATGATAGCAGAATTTCCTAGGCAGGTCATGGATTGTCTCCTGTTTCAGTTGTAAATTGCTATGAAGAAAAGCAATGCAAGAGGTAGTAGCATAAGACAACGCGGTAGTTCTCCCACAACTCTGGGCAGGCCGGACAGCTCTTCTGCTGTTCTCCCCTTACCTGCAATCGGTGCAGTAACTAACACGTCAGCCTTCCTAGTGGTGTTCGTACTCTTACTGCTGGCAGGAAGTTCACCCTTCCCATTTTTATTCCACTGCTAGTCTCCTCCTACTCATTCTGACAGAGCCTGAGAAGTGAAAATCAAATATGATGTCAGATAAAAGTTATATTTACATTAACTTTTATATTCAAAATATATTACATTGAATGAGTTTATATCTGGCATATTATTGGAACTTATATTATGACTAAAAGAAAGCTGCCTAAGCATTAAACAATTAAATATAATGCATTAATTAAGTATTAATTGTAGTAATTAATGGTCTTACATTTAAATTGAGTTTCATAGGGGTTTAGAAGGAAAACTCTGACTCCAAAAAACCTCCGCTGCCTTGCGGCATACCTCTTCAGGGGAAAGGCTAAGGGAGTAAACCCCGACAGAAAATCCGGAGCCGGAGTCCCTAAGGCGGTTTGACGTTGTAGTCAACACCGGCAACTCCTGCGGCGCACCTGAACCCAAGCTGTATTGACTCCGTCTTTCCCTTGGACCCTTCAGCTGCGAAGAGAGGGGGGGTCTGCTGCATGGGCAACAGCAGACCCTCCATATTACCCTGCCCAGGCTCTGAAGCTTCAGCTTCACTGGAGAGGACACTCCAGCGTCATCGCAAGATGTCGATTCAACACGGGAGAAGACAGATACCGTGTCACTCCCGAGTCGGACTGCACAGCCATTCTCGGCGGTGCAGATAGACTCTTAAGAAGCTACACCATCGTCTCTCGAGACGGACGGCTGCCGACGACGACGAGAGTTGGATATCACAAACTAGATGAGATAAGAGTTGGTAATGTACCAGTTATCAATGGCTAAAAAACAAATAACCCAAAATTAGTGGTTTAAGCAACACTGATTTATTTTTTTCCTCATGAGTCTGTCAGATGGCTGATTAGTTTAACTGCTGGACTCACCTGGGGTCACTAGTGTGGTCGTATTTTTCAGGGAGAGAAAAGAGGACAGAAGCAGAAGCTGTCATGAAGGGCACCTTGGTTCCCTCCTTACAGCCTTCCCACGTCGCTTCCTTGGCCTTTCTCACAGCACAGAGATCTCCAGGCAGTAGGTTGAGCAGAGGTATTCCAAAAGCAGAAACTACAAGATGTTATAAAGATGAGTCTGGAAGCCTAACGGTCTCCCTTTGGCCACATTCTAGTGGTCAAAGCCAGGCAGAAGGACAGGCCAAACTCATAGGGAGGCTGTGGAATGATAACTTATTTGATTATGAGAATGCTAAGTTCTCCTTGTGAAAGGCATGTGGTATGTGAGCTATTGTGATGGCCTTCTTTGAAAAACATCTACCACTGTAGGTTAGTAGAATCAGCTAAAATTTTTTCTGATGTGTCCATAATACCCACTTGCCTTATACCAGGACCCTTCCAAATACCTGTCATCAAAAGTATTACTTTTCTAACCCTAGTTTATTAGGATCCTTATTTACTTATTAGAATTCAGGTAGATGGAAATAGTACAAGAGAGTGTCTATAAACTCTTTTAAAGGCTCTGAGGAAAATGTGTCTGCTTTCATCAACTAGAGCCTGATTAAATAGTAGTAAATTGTTTTGACTTATGAAAAACAAGACAAAAATCATTTCCCTGAAATAAAATTTGTCCAGTTAACGATATTCTTCAAAAACAGAGATCCCCACAAATATTGACAATCAGGGTAAGAGGATTTAAAATATAGCCAAACTGGTTGGAGAACAGTAAATATGGCAGCAAGGGACAGGGCAGTGAAAGTCGGGAGCCAGAAAAGCCTCTCTTGACTTTGTAAAAGTTTTATCTGGCGGAGAGAGAAGCAAGTGAGAGAATGAGATGAGAGAGAAGGGTGTGGTGATATAGATCATCCCATCGTCTCATGATTAAAGATGATGCCACAAAACGCAGAAAAACATTTACTTAGATAAACTCATGGTCATGAAACAGGAGTCTGACTCACTTCTGTGTTTCTCTGTTGGATATATCATTTCGTTTTGTGTGTTTGTAGGATGTGCTAAATGAAGCTTGAAATTCCATGAGAGAAGTCTGGCTCAGAAGCATTTCGTAAATATTGTGACACTAAGTCTATAGCAAAATCACGGCAGTTGAGCTTGCAAGAAAATTATATTGAAACGCTAGAAAAGCGTAGGTGATTGTCACAGTAAAGATAGTGATTTTTAAACTGAGCATACAAGTTTGGGCCTATAAATTTGGAACACTCAGTTTATTAATGTGATTTTAATCAAATACTCTCTTTGACAGTACGATGACCTTGATTTTAGGAAATCTTATATAAATTTTTATTTTTCAGAAGATAATTTCTAGGATTCGTACAGCCTAATATACTGTGGTTTTAATGCAGTCTATTTATTGGTGTCCAGCCAAGTCGTTGTGTACACATTCTGTAATAGAAAGGCTTCAGATGTAATCTTCATTGTAAATATCAGTTTATAAGAAGACAGGGATATACTGAGATTTCATATTTTAGTATAATAGTATTCACAGTAAACCAGGATTATTTATCTTCTCATCTCACATGTTAAATATGTGAAAGAAATCCAATCCTTAGGGATCTAGCATTTCACAATTTTGAAATGAAACCCTCAGATGCTTCTACTAATATGATCCAATAACACCATGACCTAAAATAGCAATTGTGGACTTCATTCAATCATACAAATTTAAAGTATAAAATAAAGTTTCAAATAACTTTTAGTCTGAGACTTCTTTAATGTTCCTGACTCTTGATTTCCACTTATTTTAAATGAGCATACCACTACTTGTCGCTTCCTAAACATGTGCTCACAGCAATTTAAAGTTTAGTGATTTGAAATTGCTGTTTTTAAATGTTACTGATTTCATTTCTGAATTTGCAATTTGTTGGTGAAATCCAATGGGATAATGTGCCAGAGGCTTGGACAATAGGGTCACACATGGTCCATCCACCCCCTCCAGAACAGGATATCAGCCTCCCAGACCCCACACCCCTCAGTGATCTCTGCCCCCTTACAGAGGAGGATGACTGGGCTGCAATAATGGAATCAGGCTTTCATGCATTGTCTTTGCCTGTGGCTACAGCAGTGTCCTTGGTGTGGGTCCATGAGAGTCAGGAAAGGTAGGGGTGGAACACACTTTGTGTGGCATTCAGAGCAGGGTATAGTGGTGGCTGCCTTATGGGGGCAAGCAGCACCATGGGCCATGCACCTCATGGATGAGCAAATGACAGGGTGGGAATCTTAATCCCAACCCTGATCCAGGTACAGGAAGCACACAGATCCTTCCAGCATGAACGATGCTATCCCTCACGAAACAGGATAGCAGGCCCTGTGGGAAGGCAAGAATCAGCCCTCCCCACTCCCATACATGCTCTCAGAAAAGGCTGTGCATTTTCATTTTGCATTGGGCTCTGCAAATGAGGTAGCTGGCTCTAACTGTCCTTTATCCTCTCCCTATTCCAGCTATTCTGAAGTATTTTGGGTTTCTCAAATATAATACCTTTGTACATTGGCGGCATTATTCTTCCCTGTAATAGGTTTACCCAAACTGAATACCGGGAAAAGTCCTGTTCATGCTTAACATAGTGTGATCACAAATCTCTCTGTGGTAAATCTACATCCCCCACCTGTATTCTACCGAACAGATTTAGATACTCCCTCATGTCATTCCAAAGTGATAGTGGACACCCTTCTTTGACATTTAGCATATTGATTTGTAAGTGCATGCCACCACCTTCATTCTGAAAGACAAGGACTGTTTTATTGCAATCCTAGAATCTAACACATACTGGTCAAATAATAAATAGTTGTTGAAAACCAACATTTACCCTTAATTATAATAATGTATACTATTTATAATATTTCAGTGTTACTTTAAATAACTTTTTCATAATATGTGACTCTCAGTAAAATTTTCCCTTAGCTATTAAGTCTATTTAATGTGAAATAAAATTTCTTGAGAGTGTTATTTTTCCGTTCTCACTTAAGAAACAGAGCAACAGGGGGAATCTGGGACAACTGTAATAGAACAACAACAAAAAAAGAAAAAAAGAAGAAACATTTCGTAAACACATACTCAAACACACACACACATATATATAAATACAAACAGTGGGCATGCTAATTACTTTGCCTTCTTGAAGACAACAAAAGAATACTAGCCAATTCACGTATTGTTTTTGTCGACTTTATTTTAAACTTAAATGTCTGTTAAGCAACTAACCCTGAATAAAGTTTGTAAACGTAGACAAGAGATTTATAAAACACTAAGAATCTGACCTGTGAAATAAGTTGTGAATTTGTTTGCTGTTTTTAGTATTAGTAGCTTTACTTCAAATAAGGTACTCTTGTTTCTAATGGTTACATACCAGCAGTAGCTCTTTTTAAAATTTATGATATAGTTCTTGAACTTATTCTTTTTAGACATGAGATTTCCAATCTTCAGTTAATTGAGTAATACGATCACAATTTTTGCTTTGTGTTTGTACCTCCTACAGGATTAATTATTTAATAGATAATATGTTATGATATAGATCAATTGTCTTACTTTTAATATATTTATTTTAAAGGAAGCACATTTAACACCACTCAAAGTGGAAAACCTGTATTGTTTCCCAGGAATCAGAGGTAAGAGTAAACATAATTTCAATGTAATTATAATAATGTGATGCATTTAAAAATAAATAATAAAACGCAAGTAGGACTAAATCCAGTTAGTTGTTTTCAAAAGGAAAAAAAAAAAAAAAGTCATACCTCCAAGCAAGGTCCTGAGTGACAGAAACTTTTTGTAATCATTCCGTCCCAGAGATAATCAGTTCAACATTTAGTTTTTAAAAAGATATAGCTTTATGTCAATTGATCCTGCTGTGTGCCATTTTCATCATCATAAAATAATTGTTTTTCCATTTTGAGACTCACCGACATGCAAAGCTCCAGTTCATGTGTGGATGTGGGTCTGGATGGCAGAGGCGAGGTTCTGAGTTCTCTGCTCATCACATAGCCGGGTTAATTCAGCAGCTTCCCATAGAGTGAGGCTCGGCCCATCTCCCTGTATCCGGGCGAGTGTCATGTGGCTCCGCTGATACCGACTAATTTTAGGCCTGCCTTGCTCTTAGAAACATCTTGAATGTCCCTCTAGATTTCTCTCCAAAACATGTAGAGGCCATCTGTTCTAGAAACGGTAGCTGAAGCTGGAAGAGAGCGGCGCAAACTGCGGCACAAGCACCAAATAAATCTTCGATGTGACAAGCCAATGAGATTTTAAGGTTTGTTTATTGCTATAGCCAGTCCTGGGCTCTCCTAAACGTATGCAGAAAGGCAAATAATATTTCAAAGCCTTCTCTGATAAAGATCAATTCTGGCAATTAATTCACAACCAAAATGACAGAAGTGAATGTTGTTCAACAAACTTTGCTTTAAGAAAGCAGCGGAAATGATTGCCAGAATATATTCTTCTGGATGCCAAATTATTTATTAATGCTGATGTATAATGAGAAAATGTTTCTTACTCGTTAACTACTTGCATGGGTTTTAGCAAATTCATATGGAAGTCATTAATCATGTTTTTAAGTATGCATTCATAATGTCTTAAAAACGTTCACATAAGTCAATATTAAGTTTTTCAGACATTAGGGTGGTTTCTTTTACACTTTGTAGATAATTGAATACATTCCAGAGCTGCTCTGTTGGCACACTTCACCTTCAGACCCTGTCGGGGCTAAATCTGCTTCTACAGGTCTGGCTTAGTAGCAGTTCCTGGGCATCAGCGATAACCCTCACTATAAAAACAACCTATTCTATATATTTATGACTTCCTGTGTTCACTTGTGAGGTATGGCCTCCTATTACTTGCCTTCAGTAAATTAACAAGAGTTAATCCTTTGCTTTGTTTGTTTAATTTCTAAGGCAGCATTTAGAAATAGGTCGTCTGATTCAAACCAGCTTTTTAGTCATTGGATTTGATAGTTTCTAGACAGGAGTTAATTTATCATCTTAGACCCTTGAATATAAAAAGTCTTGGGAGCAGATGTGTAAGCAACAACCTGCAATCTTATACAAGTACCACATGCCATTTTCTTGTCGCCTATGCTGGTATGACAAGTAACTATGTATCTTGCTGTCTATTCTTTGGAGGGAGAGAAATAAACCAACTACTAATGCCTAGAACAACGTAATTCTTATGTTTAGACACCACTATAATCTGACTGAGGTCAGGTTCAGGTTACAAATAAAGTTCTAGTTATAAATGGACTTTGGCTCAAATTCATCTGAAAGAGGTCATGTTTCCAGATTCCAATTATTAGAAACCCTGACATTGGTCGTTATGAACAAAGAGTTAACTATAAAACTTGGAAGCCTATTTACCTCTAACCTACCCCAATTAGGTCAAAGATATTCCTGAAAGAATGGAAGGTATTAGCACCACCACAACAGAATTGTTTCCCAATCTTGCTAGAGTAAAATGTGGTTGGATTCTCAAAAATTATTTTGGATTACTATAAGCCAACCAGACAGTGATTCCAACTAAAGATGATGTTTCTGACATAATCACTTTTTTACAGAAGGTTACTATATCACCATGAATTTAAAATGTAATTACTTATTCAATTTTTCAAAGACTTTGATGCCATTCCTTTCAGATTCTCAGAGGCAAGATTCTTTTAGAGCTGGGGTAAAGTTAAGTACTTCATTTGTGACCTTGGTTGTTAAACTGACCTGTATTCTTGAGGTAAATCACTCTTTGGTCATGCTGTACAAATCTTTCTGTCTGAAAAAAGTCCAGTCATCATTAATATAATGAGAATGGTTTGTGTGACATCACTGTAACCTGACGGCTAAGGAGAATGAACTGGAATGTACATGTATGAACAATGACAACATCACCATACTAGGCAGTGGGGGTGGTAGACCATTGAGTAAGGATGTGTACTATAGTCGATGACTAAGCAAGTAGAGCAACAAATCTGTATCAAATTTTGTGTTAAGCTTGAATATTCCTGCATAGAAACTGTCTGAATGATTCAGAAGGCCACAGCTATGGGCAACTGGTGATTGGCAGCTTCATCACGGCAACAAGCCCATTCATTCAGCACATCTCATGCAGAGTTTTTTGGCAAAACATCAAACCGTCCAGGTGACTCAGCCCCCTACAGCCCAGATTTGGTGCCCTATGACTTCTGGCTTTTCCCAAAACTAAAATCACCTTTGAATGGGAAATGATTTCATACCATCGATGAGATTCAGGAAAATGCAATGGGGCCACTGATGGCAATTGGGAGAACAAAGTGAGGTCTCAAATGATCTACTTTGAAGGGGACTCAGGTGTCATTGTCCTATACACAATGTTTCTTGTGTCTTATATCTTCTTCAATAAATGTCTCTATTTTTCATATCACATGCTTGGATACCTTCTAGAGTGACCTTGTATTATTAGATTTTGTTGGCTAGTTTGGTTTTTTTTAGAACTTCTTTTGAAAAAAAATTAAAAATATTAATCTATGGTATCTTATTCTTTTGATATTTTGCCTGGTTTGGGCATCAGGATAACACTAATCTCAAAAAAAAAATGATCTGGAAACTTGTTTCTTTCTCTTCTTGTGAAATATTTGTATTAATTATTCTTTGAATGTTTGGTGGACTTCATTACTAATGCCATCTGGCCTGGGTTAATGTGTGTGGGATATTTTTAATTATTAATTTTATATTTTTACTAGCTATGAATTTATTCATATTTTATATTTTTTCTTAAGTAAGTTTTGGTTATTTGTACCTTTCTAGAAACTTATTAATTTTATCTAAATTATCTAATTTGTTGGCATACATATGTTAATAGTACTTTATTAAAATTTATTTCTGTGAGGTTGGTAATGTTCTTGATTTCATTATTTTAATTTTATTTTAGTAATTTGAGTGTTCTTTTTTTCCCCCTTGGTCACAATAGCTAAAGAGTTGTCAATTTTGTTGTTGATCTTTCCAAAGAACCAACCCTTGGTTCACTGATTTATGCTATTATTTTTATAATCTCTATTTAATTAAGTTCTGTTCTAGCTTTAATTGTTTTCTTCTTTTGCTTGTTTTGGGTTTAATCTGCTCTTTTTTTTTTTCGCAGTAGTTAAGTTACTGATTTCAGATATTTTTTCTATTTTAATTTAGGTGCTTACAACTCTAAATTTCCATCTAAAAACTGCTTTCATCGCATCCTATCAGTTGTAATATGTTTTATCTTTGTTTTAATTCATTTGAATGTTATTTCTAATTTTTAAAAAATATTGCATTTTTTCCATTACTTCTATTCCCCTTATCCCCACCACCCCCTGCAGTCATCACACTGCTGTCCATGCCCATTAGTTCTTTCTCTTTTTTGCTTGCTTCCTTCTGATAAGGGATTAATACCCAAAGGCATAAAGAAATTATGAAACTCAACACCAATAAAACCAAATAATCTGACTAAAAAGGGCAAAGGACCTGAATAAACACTTCTCTTAGAGGACATACAGATGGCCGATAGTCATATAAAAGGATGCTCAATGTTACCAATCAGCAGAGGAATGCAAATTTAAACCACAATGAGGTATCACCTTACACCAGTCACAACACAATGGCCATCATCAATAAATCAACAAACAACAAATGTTGGTGAAGATGTGGAGAAAGCGGAACTCTTTTTCACTGTTGGTGGGAATGCAGACTGGTGCAGCCCGTGTGGAAAGCAGTATGGAGAGACCTGAAAAATGTAAAAGTGGAACTGCCTTATGACCCAGTAATTCCACTTCAGGGAATTTTTCCTAAGAAACCTTTCCTAATTTGAAAGAATGTAAGGATCCCTATGTTCATTGCAGCATGATTTACAATTGTCAAAATATGGAAGCAGCCCAAGTGTCCATCAGTAGATAAATGGATAAAACAACTCTAGGGCATTTACACAGTGGAATTTTATTCAGCTATAAAAATAAAGAAATTTTTACCCATTGTTACATCATGGATAGACCTGTAGAATATTACACTAAAGTGAAGTAGACCAGTCAAAAAAGCACAAATATCATATAACTTCACTTTAATTACACATGGTTGAGAATATATTTTGTATGATTTCAATAATTTTAAGTTCACTGAGACTTATTTTATAGCCTAGCATATGCTCTGTCCTATAGAATACTGAATATGTGCTTGGGAAGAATATGCATTCTGCTGCAGTTGGGTGCAGGGGTCTATAGATATCTGTTATGTATAATAACCTGTTCAAGTCTTCCATTTCACCTTCCACACACTTCTACCCATTAATTCAATCTCTGTTATCCTGAGCTGCCATTCCTCCCTTTAATTTGGTTTGTTTTTATGTAGTTTGGAGCTCTGTTCTTAAGGAAAAAATTATTATTACCCCCCCAAAAAAACAAACTTCTTGCAGATAGCCACATTGTTTCTTTTTTAAATTTCTTTTAGACTTCTATTCAAATATCACCCTACTGAAAAAAAATTATTCATAAATAGCCTTGCATAAGGTGAAAAAGCAACAACCAGGATACTAGCCACCAAGCTGTTTTATTATGTTTCACTTCTTAATGATATATGGTATTTTTATTACTTGTCATATCATAATTTATAAATCACCAAGGACTTTCTTTAGTTCACTTCTAAGCCTCTGGCCCTTAGCCAATGTGGAGCTTGTCCTGGGTGCTCACTACATATTTGTTAAATAAATTGAACAAATAAACAAGAGAAGTGGTCAGCATATTTTTTTTTTCTTTAAAGAGCCAGATAATAAATATTTTATGCCATCGCTCATAATGTCTCTGCCGCAACCGCTCCACTCTGCCGATGCATTTTGAAAGCATTGGTGTGTGAACAAATAAGCATGGCTGTGCTCCGATAAATATTTGTTTACAAAAATAGGCAGTGGGAAGTATTTGGCCCACTGGTTGGAGTTTGCCAACCCCTGAACTAGAGGTTAACAAGCACAGGAAAAAACCTCAGTGATTGACAGTGGCTTTAGGAACACACTATGGAACACAGGCATTGTCTATCGATTCAGAAACTAGAAGTGAGTATTATGTTGTTTTGTGAAAGATGATTACATTGTAGTTGTGCTCACATGCATTGAATTATGTTGGGTATTAACAGCCTTGGATAGATGACATAAAAATACGGGCATATATGCCTAGTACACATGGATTTATTTTTTATTCTACAGATATTTATCAATCACCTATCTCTTGGCTCTCTCCTAGTCAGCAGGAAGCATATATTAGATAAATTGGGTTGCAGTGAGTTAAATAAGCTTTTGGGTATTTATCTTTTATATGATCTTTTCCAGAACATTTGCTCTTTGCACTGTTTGGTCAATGGTTCATGTCATCTTGCTTCTTTGGCAGTAGCTGGTTAGAGGAATGAATGTTGGACAACAAACACAACATGAGAGACACAAAGAAAAAAGATGAGCTGTGGCAGGATGTTTACTCTTCAGAGATCAGAAAGGAACAGAATTGAAGTTGCTGATTCATTTTAGGGGTGGACTATTAGGAGGGAAGATTTGTCAGCTGCTGCTGAGAAGAACCTAGAGCTGATTCATTCAGTCCAGAACCACTCTTCAGTCCTAACCTAATTTAGGTCTGGTTCTATTACCCTTTTTTTATATTTTTTTATAATAAACCTTAAGGTTCTTTGATTAAACTACACTAAACTTAAACATATATTAAAATTAATTTTATTATCTTGGATGATTTGTACTTATTTTAGTCAAAAGTTCAAACCATGTATGTAGCAAGCACATTGTCATTGCTTATTTTTTGTTGTTATTCATTTGTCTATTTTCAGCAGTTTCAAATGAAAGAAGAATTTACTTTAAGTCACATTAATTCACAGGAGTTATTTTTTCCAGGTTTTTTTTTCCCCAGAAAAATGCTATTTTGTTTCTCAAAAGAAATATTCAAAATTTAAAATGGGTATTTCACAGAAGAATTTTTCTTTCAATATGATTTCCACACAGAAGAAGATATAAACTGAGAAATTAAACCTCAATGTCACCACACAGCAACTTGGAAAATTTGGGGACCTATTGAAATAGTTGAGAGAAAACAGGTTTAGACATTTGACTCTGGCTTTTTAGCCCCTTTAATGTGAGAAAGAACTAGAGAATTAATATGTTTAGCAATATTCCTATTACTTTGAACAGATCTCTTATGTTACTGCAAATTGTTTTCTGAAGTTCTTTCTACCCAGTTATTGATTCTTATTTTCAAAATTATTTTCAGGTTTTTCAGTCTCTTTTCCAGCAAAGAGTCTTTCATGCAGCCCTAAAAACAAAGCATGACACTACTTTGTGTTTGACATTATGATGCTAGCTCTGCATGTGTATGGATATATCTGGGTGTGTGTACGTGTATGTTCGTGTATGTTGATATGTGGATTTCCATGCATGCCAACATAAATTTAAATAGAGAGCATTTAGTAATAAACAATTTAATATTTTCATTGCAGAAGAAAAATCTGCATTATTTGCATTGCTTTGTTAATTAATGAATGTTTCTAATTCCAGACACAGCATGAGCCAACTAAATGAACTAAGGGAAGATTAGTAGGGAGTAAGATAAAAGCACTAACTTGGAGTTCTATTATATAAAGCTCTGTAGGTCATATTATAGGTTGCTGTTTACTCTGAGGTGGGAGGGTTTCCAGCAGAGCAATGACAAATCCTTTTAAGAGAATCACTGTGGCTGCCTTGTTGAAATGTTTGAAGGTTTAAGGGTGGAGGCTATGAGAATCATCCAAGTATGAGATGATAGTGATTTAGTCAGAGCAGTGCTAGTGAGAGGTTGTTAGAAGTAGTCCCATTTGTGGCATGTTTTGCAAGCAGAACCAGTGGGGGGTTTACAGATGTGTCATGTGAAAGAAAGAAGACTTGTCTTTTTTTTAACTCTATACTTCTAGTGTATCTTCATGCATGTGCAAAGAGATAAAATTAGTTCCATGACTTATTTTGCAAAGTGTTTCATGCCATATATTGTGTTGTGGACATTTATTTTTTATTTCATTTAAGAATGTGTTTGGATCCCTTCTCATGTCTGCAAATACAATGCACAGTCTCCATTTAATTCATGCCTAATAACAGCTCTGAGTGGTTTTCAGCCCTTTGTTACTAAACCCAATGCTGCCATGATTAGCCTTGCAAATGAGTCATATCTGTATGTCTGCAGACCTGTCTGCTAGATACCGTTCCTGTAGTAGGACTGCTAGGTCAAAGCATAAATACATCTGTAATTTGAACAATTAATTCTCAAATTCAATATTTGAAAAAGCTTCATGAAAAGTTGCAATTCTTTTCAATTAAATTTTTTTAAAATATAAGATCTATGTAGTTGAATGGTTTTGGTTTGTTTGTTTACTCTGAATAGGCTCACATAAAAACATTTTGGATCTCAGACTCAGAAATGTGTGGTTTTTTATCATTGGATTTTCAATATTAATTTTTCCTTGTCTTTATTTTTATTTCTATAATATTATCATTTTACTGAATATTGTTCTGTTAAAGCTTGAATAACAAGATATTATGGACTCCAACTGTTAGCCAGCTTGAGTGTGAATCTGAGCTTCATTTATTTGTGACCTTGGGGAATTTAATAAAATTCTTTGTGACCTATTTCCTCGGTGGTAAAATGTGAATAATAACCATCCTATCTTATTGGGTTATTATGAGGTTAAGTAATTTGAATTATGCAAGAACACTTAGAGCAATACTTGACACAAAATGAATACTACTCAAATGCTAGATAGTTTTAGAAGTCATTTCATTAATTTTGTGAAAAGATGTAGATACAACAATAATGATTTTTCTTTGTTGGTCCCTATTCAGCTTTCATCTAGACAGAAGAGTACATATAAATTAAAATTAGTTCATTAGATTCAAAGTCTAATTTATACATACCTTCTTCACATGCAAATATTCTAAAAATATTAAATTGTGATCAAGGAAGTGTTTTTGGAAAATGTTCTGACTCTAAAAAGACCACTAAGTAGTAACTACTTTGAGATGTATAGACACAGCGTACTGTAGGATTAACAAATTTAAAAGGATATAACTGTATTAGATAATTATTAAAAGATTTCTAGGTTAATGTTTCATGTTTTTTAGTTAACTTTACACATGCATTTAATATTACTATGGGCTGACTGATGCCAACCTTTCTAAGGAATACAAAATTAATTGTGAATATTTAAGAAAGGTGACAAAATTCATTTAATTTTTTTTTACAAGCAAAAGTTTATGTAGCGGTAGAAAAAGTGAACTGTGGAAGCAGTGAGTCAGCTGAGCTACCTGGGCTCGGAAAACAAGTCCCAGAGGCCAAAGAAGGGCGCTTGGAGCAAGAACATAGGCGCCTAGGGGAAGAAGAGAGGAAAGACTTGGGCGTGCTTTAAAGAGAGAGCTGCTCAGATAATGTTTTAAAAAAGGGAACAACCCTCCCACCAAACGTGATTTAAGGAACTCTCATTATTTCAAAAATTAAGAGGATGTGACAGTTAACAGTCAAGATAGCAGATCCCAGTTGGGGTGTGGAAGGAGTAAGGGGCTCCTGGTTAGCTAATGCTGTTATTTCAGGATGGTTGATCAGAGTGCTCATTACATGGGTGTCTTCACTTTGTGGAAATTCATCTAGATGAACACTCATGATATGTGATAATATAAAAATATTATTTTTAAATATTAAGGTAGAAGGCTTCACAAGTATTAATTCAGGTCCTTGAGGGAGCTAAATGTTTCTCGGAGACACCTCAGATTTCCCCCTGGATAACAGACCTGGAAGCTTTCAGGTGATGATTTGTGACTTTATATCACAATTTTGCACAAAGCAACTTTGTATTTATCTGTTTAATATTTAAGCTTCTGAGTGGGTGTATTAGAAAAAAAATTATTTCAGTTTTCTAGGACTGCATAACACAGAACCACAAACTGTATGTCTTAAAACAACGGAAATGTATTACATCACAGTTCTGGAAGCTGGAAGTCTGAAATCAAGGTGTCAATAGGGCCCTGGTCCTTCTGAAGACTAAAGGAGGATCCTTCTTTGATTCTCCCAGCTCATGGAAGCCCCAAGTGGTCTTTGTTTACAGCTTCAGCATATCTCCCAGTCTCTGTCTCTGTTGTCATGTGACACTCTCCCCTTTTGTGTCTCTGTCTGTTACTAAATTCCTCTCTTCTTATGAGACAACCAGTCATATTGGATTAAGGGCTCACTCTAATTCAGTATAATTTCATGTTAACTTGGTTACATCTGCAAAGACCTTATTTCCAAAGAAAATCTCATGCACAGGTAATGGGGTCAGAACTTCAACATAACAGTAGCCAACGCTAAAATAAGCTTTCAGAGACCCTGGATTGCAAAATACAAACCTCATTGAGTGCTGAGGGTCTTCCATCTAGTACAAATTTAAAAATGGCCTTTTGTATCTGAATCTGCTAGTCCTGCTGTCTGGATGCATACCACAGCTGCCTGACAATGTGTGGCACTGAGGTGCTAAATCACTGGGCCCTTTCTGCCCTTTCTGCAGGAGAACAATGCTAAGCCATGCTCAGGCCCATGGGTCCTGTGATGGGGCAGAAATGCACTTTCCAAGAAGTGAGTGGTGGTTTCCCCTGTCCTCCCATCAACATGTGCTCCCTGTCAGATGGATAAACTTAGCCCTCCTGTCTGGGCATATAATTAGACTTGGTCTTCTAGATCTTGAACTTCACCGTTAAACTAAGACAAACTCACATTGCTTTCTCACAGTAAGCAGAGCTAAGCTGAGAACTCGTTTGACGAGACACTTGTCATTTACATATAAAATCTACATGTTCCGTTTGGAGCTCCCCACCTTTTAATGTGATTTAATATTTCAATGTTATACAGAGGATAATCAGTTTCATTTCATCTGCTGAACCATATTTATTTTCATATATTATATCACAAATGATTGAGAAACAGATTCTAACTGGCAGGTAGCCATTTATGTTCAATCTAGTAGCAAGTGTTAAGCTGTGACACCTTTCCATGAAAGAGCTTTTGAAATAAAATTAAAATTTATCATTCAGACTTAAATGTTTTATGCTGTTGGGAGCTAATTATTGCACGCATCTCAGAAGAGTGTGCTTATCTCCCTTCTAGACCACTTGTTGTAAACTGTAGACTCTAAGTTCTACAACTTGTGCTAAACCCTCCAGTTTCCAAGTGGGATAAGGGCTGTTTGCACAAATTGTGTTCTCTGGAGACTCTGGTTTGATCCAGGTGGGTGGAAATGCAGCTGCTCGTTGCCAGAGCTTGCAGAATTAATTCATATTGGAGTGGGATTAACGGGTCTTAACTCTGCTGTCTACCTGGGAGACGAGAATGATGTATCCACCCAGAACTAATGCAAAGAAGATGAGATTGTTTGGTCCAAAAGCAGACCAGGAGGGAACAAAGTTGACCACTGCCAGAGTCAACTTTTCAGTCAAGCTAGTTGATCAATAGTAACATGAACTTGGCAAAACCCAACAAACCATCTCCCATTTGTCCACCCCTTCCCAGTGTACCCTGTTTGTTAGTTCTTAATCTTGACAATTCATGAGATGAGAGTTTTGCCTCTGGAGTCTACAGCAGATACACCACTTTAATATTCAAGTTCCGTCTTGGGAAGGAAGCCACAGTCTGTCTCTCTGGAATAATTGACTTTGCTTCTTCAGTTTCCAGAGAGCCTATTTTTCTCATTGCACTTTAACCGCCCTCTTCAATAGCTCTGTACTTTTGGGTTGCGCCTTGCCATCAGGGGCCTGATCTATTTTTGCCTCACCTTACGCTTACCCTGGACTTGGCCTTGCATGCTATGCTTTTCTTTTCTATTTGGTTTTTAATGATCTTCTATTTTACTATAATATCAATCCTAAAATATTTACATTTTTCTTTACCCAACTCTATTTGACCACTGACTTCTGCGCTTCTCTCTTTTCATTACCCACCAGCTCAAGGAAGTTAAATACTCAAGGCTTATGCTCTTATGCCCACATAACGTCACACTTGCTAGACATTGCTCATCTGTCCACTCCATTGTTCATTTCTGAAATGAGCTGAGCCTTTTTTTTAGACACCTGCTGCCAATTTATCAGAGTTGGCACTTGAGATAGTAACAGTTTACTACTCCTGCCATTGTCTGGGCTTGTGGACAGAATGCAGTCTTCACCCTGGGTCTGTAAATGCTCAATCCTGAATGAGCAAGTGCTTAATAAATATTGGTTAAATGAGTAATATAATAAATGAATGGAGAAGTGCCAGAATTCTTGAACTAGTTATGTAAAGTGCAATGCTAAGATTCAAAGTGCAGTTCTAGTACTGACCATTGTGTGGCCCTGAGTAGGTTTCTTATCTCTGAATTTATCTGTAAAATGGACATAATGATAATAGTGCCCACTTTATAAGACTATTGTGAGACAAAACCAGAAGATATCTGTAAAGCTCTAAACACAGTGCCTGGCATTTTACACACATTTAATACATATTTGTCATTCTTACTGCTGTTTTTATTAATTAACTGCTATATTCATTAAAACTATATTCTCTATCTTTTTGAAGAGTTTTATTTTATGTGAATCTGATTTTAAAAATATTTTCTTTACTATTCCCTAAAGCACTAGATATAATGTATTTGCCAAGTATACAATTTTGTCTCATAATAGAGGCACCAATTTGGATGGTTATTTAAATGTCCAGCAGAAAGGAAATCCTTCTAATCAAGAAAGACAAGTTTTCCATTTTAAATGGACTTGGTCTTGCTCCAAAAAAGTGTTTATCTGTAGACATATTTATATAAAAGCTATGGTTAATGCAACCAGTGAATCATTTGAAACCATTTGATGCCTGGATTTGTTTATAAAAATGTTATTACACAAGCATATGTAACTATTCAAACATATTTCTGATATATGTTTTGTGATATATAGTTAGAAAAAGAGTTCACTTTCCTCTTTGATTTGAAATTAACCATCCTAATGGGTCTACCAGGGAATGACAGTAAGCTTAACAGTTCACCCAACTTTGACATTCCTTGTTATTGAAATGTCCTTGGGATTACAATCATGTACACAGTTATGAATCAAGGGATACTTTGCCAAGATAATGGAGTTGTATTTATTGACCACTCACTTTTATGTCAAATACAAATGGCTATGTATACAAAGAGAGTAGACCGACTTCTTTTGCTCATCCATCTGCTGTTACCATTAGTATAAAATTGCATCTCTTATTTAGGAGTTTACTAGTATATTTTGTTACTATGTGTCAGAAGAATATGTTAATGATACCAAGATGGCCTTTTGCCCTAATGAGCTCTGATTAACTTTTATGATTCATTTATTCCAAAAAATAAACAAACAGAAATTCTTAATATTGGTGAATCTTTATTAATGATATATAGAAATCACTGTAATAATTATTTTGCCAAAATTTTGAATTTCTATTTCTCCCTTCTCTGCTTTTCATAAGGATCGAAAACATTGGAAAGAAAAACTGGGGATGTTCTGTTACAACGTACCTTCTTGTCAAAGTGGAATTTTTGTGTTCAGTTGTTTTTAAGATTTGCCTAGTGAATCTTCCTCTATCTCCCTTGGGTGATTATTAATAATTTGAATTTCGAATGCTCATTTCTCTTCCAAAATTTAGTCTATGGTTGGACATATTAAACTTTAGTTCATAGTTCCTACTTATATTCCACTTCTTCCTGGATACATACACATTTTCCCAGACTGAACATTTCCTTCCCTCCTTTGCAGATTCCATAATACAGATATCACATCAACACTCCTCAGCCTGGGGAAACATTCTCTTTAAGGGAAAATTGCTCTTTGGTACTAATTGCAAATACATGCTTTGCCAAAATCTATTTAGAGAAATAAAGGGATAATTGAAATGACCTGACTGCCCAGACTCAGCTATAAGCTTCTATAAAATAGAGAAGAAGGAAAAATTATGTTCTATAGGGAATACAGTTTCGACATGCAATTTCAGTGCTAAATTAACAGAAATTGGAATGATGAAAATAACAAGATACTAATAGAAATGTGCATGCCTTGAGGTTCCATTATGACATCACTATCATCCTTTCAATTACTTGGGTTATAGCTGCAATGTACTATCTATAATCTGAATGTGGCTGATTAAGCACGTTTATATGAATATTTAAGTGCATCTAACATTCAATAAAGATTTTACCTGTTCAAGGTAAACATATCAGAGCTCACAAGACTAAACTTATTGCTAAAATCTGAACAATTTTTCAAACATCACATGCTTTATCTGTCTAGGTGTAAGAAACAAGAAATTTGGAAATTTCTAGAAAATCAACCAATTTCTAGTTTTTCCCTGGAACTGACAAAGTGTAAGTCTCTAATCAATGGGAATGTAACTGGTGAAAGCATTTCCATTCTATTTGATCCACATGATTATGAATTTGTGCATTGAAATAAAATGTTCCATCTCAGTGATGGACTAAAAATGCATAGTTTCTTAGATTATTAATTGAATCAAAAACTCATTTAATACAGATTTTCAGATAATATGGGAAAAGCTTGTTATTAGCTTATAAACTACATCTCAGAAGAAACATAATTAAAAACAAAATGATCCTGAAATAATTGTACCACTGGAAATTTTGAGCAAATGTAGAACTGTAACAACAACATAAATTCTCTGAGCCTTTCTATCCATTTCACTGATTTGTAAGACTAAAGAAGCCTCCCATTTTGTTACTATTCAGGAAGCAATATTCATAGATTATGAAATACTTTCTATGCATCTAAGCATTTCTGCTCTTACTAATAGATTGTGTACTAACCAAGAAACATTTATTAATTTAATTAATATTTATTGCACATACTATTTACTAGGAACTATTCTAAGATCTGAGAATATAACAGTTAAATAAACAAACAAAGTGATATAAAAAATCCTGTCCTCGTGACACTGATATTCTACTTAGAGCATAGAAAGACGTAATAATTTGTGAATATAAAATATATAGTAATTTAGATAATGATATAATTAGATAATAAATTTTGCATAAAAATCACTATAAACTTAGTTGCTTCTAGCAGCAAGCATTTTACTTGCTTATGGCTTCATGGATTAGAAATTGGGATGGGAACAGGTAAGGATAGCTTCTGCTGGTTTTCCCATAGGCCATGCAGGAAGCGGCAGTCCTCTGGTCGCTCAGCTGGGGCTGAATGGTTTGAGATGGCATCAGTCACATTTTGCATGGTCTAGAGGTTCTTATTTGGAAAACTTGCCTGCATTTCCTAAGACTCATTCTCCAGTAACTTAAAGTAGACTTCTTCATGTGGTGAGCCAGGGCCAGTGTTGTAGAAAAGTAAAAGTAAAGCCGTGAAGCTCCTTGGGGCCTAGTTTTCAGGTCCTACAAGATTACCTCTAAAAATTCCTTTAGGTCAAAAAAAGTCACAAGGGTAACCTCAATGCAAGGAATGGAAAAATAGACTCCTTTTGATTAAAAAATGTCAAAGTATCATTGAAAATGAACATGCATACAAGGATGGGATAGATTATTATGGCCACTTTTTATATACCCAATCTACCTTATATGAGGGGACCCCCTCCAAAATGGAATTGTCTTCTGGAAAGCAGGCACCTTGTAGTACAGGCTTCCCCCTTTAGGCAAGTGATCTAGGAGCCCATCTGTAACAGTGCACCCTCTGGCATTGTTGTGAGAGGCTGTATTTGGCTTCAGTGAATTTTTTTCCGAAGACTCTTTCAACATGTTTGGCCATTTCATGATGGGTGATTTATGAGCACACCTGCCCACACCTTGCTGAGTGTTCAGCAGTTTTTGGTCAAAAAAAGCATGACCCCCATACTCCACCTTCCCTATTCTCCAATCTCACCTCAGCAACTATTTTTGTTTCCTCAGATGAAAAAAGTCCTCAAAGGGAAACATTTTTCTGATGTGGAAAAGGTGAAACAAAAAAAAAAATAGCAGAAACATTAAAAGACTTCAAAACTGATGACACCCCCACTCTTATTAGGGATTTCTGGACCCAAGGGTAAGTATGATGATGACCATGTTCAGTTTGAAGCAGCGAGAGGAACACGAGACCTTCAACCATTGTCCTTTATAAGGTTATAAAGGGTCTTAAGTCTGAGAGGGGGGAACTGTTATTGTGTATTGTTATAAAAATTAATTAATTAATTAAAAAAAAAGAATATAGGAAAGGGTGAAGCCAAAGAACTTATATGCATGACCCATGGACATGAACTAAGAGGGGTGGGATTGCTGGCGGAGGGGAGCAAATGGGAAAAAATTGGAACTATTATAACAACATAACCAATAAAATATACTTTAAAAAAAAAGGATGAAGATGGTACATGAGAAATGTGTTTCCTGAAGGTAAGCACTCAAAAAGCAAAATGGAGGGTGTATTTAAAGAGATACTACTGGAAAATTTCTCTTAAATAGATAACTTTTTCAACAGATACATATACACAGTGTTCCAAAAAAACTTAACTGGAAGCCATCAGCACTGAAACACCACCTGATTGAACTCTAGAACATCAAGGAGAAAAGTGAGTTCTCTGATGATCAGGACAGAAAAAGCAAATCACCCATAGGCAGAAAAAATCTAGTTGGCCAAAGTCTTCCTTGCAGCCATGTTCAATGACAGGAAGCGCTGGAAAACAGCGCAAGTTCCATCTACCCCAGAGATGTACAACCTGAAAAATGCTATTTGAATGTAATGATCCTGAGAGAGAGAGAGATTCTAAAACACGATAAAACTCTGAGAATATAGAACGCAAGTCTGTGAAAAAAAAGGTCTTCTCATCGAGATCAGCCAGTTCAAATAAAGACCCCCAAAGGGAGAACTCTGTCCCACTGGCAGGAATTGGATCTTTTCAATATGGAACTAAAATTTCACAAGCATGGAACTGTGGTGCCAGAAGACTTGGTATTTTAAACTATTGCAACTGGGGGAAGGGGTGGCAGAGGTGCGAGTCAGACTCAGAGCAGAGGGTCCAGTTAACAGCAGCTGAAGTGAAGCCTTGGGGGACTCAGAGCCAGGGAGGGAAGAGGGGCATGTGCACTTACAGGGGAACAGGAACCCCACTGAAAAGACAGCAATGGAACGAAACAGCTATGAGCCTACAGAGCAAAGAAAACAGGGACCATTGTGCAGCAGATGAGAGAGGTCACCATTTTGGAAGGTGGATGGTTGATGATGGATCAGTGGTAATTGACTTAGCACACCAGAGAGCTAAAATTTAATTGATTTCAAAGGGTGGGGAGGAGAATGGGCCACAGGGAATGAGGCAGTTCCACACTCAGAAGCCCTGCCGGGCCCAGGGGCCAGAAGGCTCAGGGACATCTGAAGTCTGGAGGCTACGATGGGACTGAAGTCAGAGGATGGGGAGGAAGTTGCCAGAAGGACAGCAAGGCCTCCTGACACCATGACCTCCCCATCCTGCTCACCTGGGCTTGAGGGTTTCCCAGGGTGTGGGGCTTTCAGGACTAAAACCAAGGTGAGTGTGCCACCCTACCCTCAGGTCTCTTCCCCACCCCCACCCTGTGCTCCCCTGTTCCTCCTACCCTAGGAGAAGACAAAAGAAAGTTCTCTTTGTGGTGAACATGAACCAGATGGACCATTAACAACCCCAGGCACAGTGAAGACGCTACTGAAAATCAGAGGTGGGTATTAAGAGAAGGTTTTCCCGGAGACTATGGTGGGGTACGTGGCCCCCTTTCCTCATCTGGTTCAGAATCTCACCAGCAGGGCTGATAGCCCACCCTGCCCTCCACATGCAGCCCCACTCCCAGCAGGAAATTCAGAAATCCCTCTTTGAGGAAAATGTCCAAGAGGAAAGAAGTTCAGGTGCTGACATTGGGGAACCCCCAGGAGAGTAACCAGACGGCCACCCAGTGCTGTTCTATGAGGAATATCAGCCCCCGGGCCCAGCTCAGACCCCGGAGCTCCCACTCAGCTTCCTAGCGCCTCGCTCTTAACTGTGGGGGGACAGTCGAGGACCCCCACACATGTGGCCAGGGCTGGAGAGAAGCCCTTAACAGAGAGGCAGAAAAAATTTAAAATGCTGAGGAAACAGCCACAGAAACCACAGGTTGCAGGTTCAATTCCCAGTCTGGTTTGATCTCTGCTCCAGGCACCTGTGAACCCTAGTCTGGGTGCGTACAGGAGAAACCAGTCCATGTTTCTCCTTCGTATCAATGTTTCTCTCCCTTTCTATCTCTCCAAAAGCAATGAAAAAAAAAAAATCCTTAATGAGTATTAAAAAACATTTTTTAATAAAATAAAGATTCCTAGTCAATAGTCCCCTCCCCAGCCCAGCCCAGCCCCCCTCTCACAGAACCAATCCCAGTCCCTTTGAGCACACAATAGGTAGTGTTCCATGACCTCAAAGAGGGGATGGGCTGCCCAGGGGACGGTTCTGGCCTGAGAAGGAGACTGGGATGGGTTGGGGAGGGGGTTGTTGTGGGTTGGGGAGGGGTTGGAGAGGGGGCTGGGATGCCTTAGAGAGTGGGTTTTGGAGGGGGCTGAGAAAGGGGCTGGGGAGGTGGAGGGGGTGGGTTGGGGTGATGGTTGGGGTGGGTTGGGAGATGGGTTGGGGGTTGGGTTGGGGAGGGGTCTGGGGTGGGTTGGGAGTTGGGTTGGAGAGGGGGCTGGGGTGGGTTGGGGGATGGGTTGGGGAGGGAGCTGGGGAGAGGGAGGGGGTGGGTTGGGGGTTGGGTTGGGGAGGGGTCTGGGGTGGGTTGGGAGTTGGGTTGGGGAGGGGGTTGGGTTGGGTTGGGAGATGGGTTGGGGGTTGGGTTGGGAAGGGGGCTGGAGAGGGGGCTTGGGAGAGGGAGGGGGTGGGTTGGGGTGGTGGTTTGTGTGGGTTGGAGGTTGGGTTGGGGAGTGGGCTGGGGTGGGTTGGGAAGGGGGTTGGGGAGCGTTGGGGAATGGGTTGGGGGTTGGGTTGGGGAGCGGCTGGGGTGGGTTGGGGAGGGGGCTGGGGAGGGTTGGGGGACGGGTTGGGGAGGGGGCCGGGGAGAGGGAGAGGGTGGGTTGGGGTGGTGGTTTGGGTGGGTTGGGGGATGGGTTGGGGAGGGGGCTGGGGATGGGGCTGGGGAGACGGAGGGGGTAGTTTGGGGTGGTGGTTGGGGTGGGTTGGAAGTTGGGTTGGGGAGGGGGCTGGAGATGGTTGGGGGATGGGTTGGGGAGGGGGCTGGGGACAGGGAGGGTGTGGGTTGGGGTGGGTTGGGGGATGGGTTTGGGAGGGGCTGGGTATGGTTGGGGGATGGGTTGGGGAGGGGTCTGGGGTGGGTTGTGGGATGGGGAGGAGGCTGGGGTGGGTTGGGGAGGGGGCTGGGTATGGTTGGGGGATGGCTTGGGGAGGGGGCTGGGGTGGGTTGGGGGATGGGTTGGGGAGGGGGCTGGGGTGGGTTGGAAGTTGGGTTAGGGAGGGGACTGGGGTGTGTTGGGAGTTGGGTTGGGGAGGGGGGCTGGGGTTGGTTGAGGAGGGTGTTGGGGAGGGTTGGGAGTTGGGTTGGGGAGGGGACTGGGGAGGGTTGGGGAGGGGGCTGGGGACGGTTGGGGAGGGGGCTGGGGTGGGTTGGGAGTTGGGTTGGAGAGGGGGCTGGGGAGGGTTGGGAGTTGGGTTGGAGAGGGGGCTGGGGAGGGTTGGGGAGGGGGCTGGGGTTGGTTGGGAGTTGGGTTGGAGAGGGGGCTGGGAAGGGTTGTGGGGAGGGTTGGGGGATGGGTTGGGAGATGGGTTGGGGGTTGGGTTAGGGAGGGAGCTGGGGTGGGTTGGGGGATGGTTTGGGGAGGGGGCTTGGTTGGGTTGGGGAGGGGGCTGGGGAGAGGGAGGGTGTGGGTTGTAGAAGGGGCTGGGGAGGGTTGGGGGATGGGTTGAGGAGGGGGCTGGGGAGGTTTGGGGAGGGGGCTGGGGAGGGTTGGAGAGGGGGCTGAGGTGGGTTGGGGAAGGGGCTGGGGTGGGTTGGGGGATGGGTTGGGAAGGGGGCTGGGGAGAGTTAGGGGATGGGTTGGGGAGGGTGCTGGGGAGGGTTGGGGGATGGGTTGGGGAGGGGGCTGGAGAGGGTTGGGGGTTGGTTTGGGGAGGGGGCTGGGGTGGGTTGGGGGATGGGTTGGAGAGGGGGCTGGGGTGGGTTGGGGAGGGGGCTGGGGTGATTTCGGGAGGGCGCTGTGGTGGGTTGGGAGTTGGGAGTTTCCTTTGTCTACTTGGCGCGCACATTCTCCTGGCTGTGAGGGTGCGCCCGGCTCTGCAGACTCGTGAATAAAGGCCTCGTTTTACTGCTCAAGTCCTGTGTCCCAGTTTTTATTGTGAGCGTTTCTCACAGAGGGCTGGGGAGAGGGCTGGGGAGGGCTGGGGTGGGTTGGGAGATGGGTTGGGGAGGGGGCTGGGGAGGGTTAGGAGTTGGGTTGGGGAGGGGGCTGGGGAGGGTTGGGGAGGGTGGGGGATGGGTTGGGGAGGGGGCTGGGTAGGGTTGAGGAGGGGGCTGGGGTGGGTTGTGAGTTGGGTTGGGGAGGGGGTTGGGGTGGGTTGGGAGTTGGGTTGGGGAGGGGGCTGGGTTGGGTTGGGAGATGGGTTGGGGGTTGGGTTGAGGAGGGGTCTGTGGTGGGTTGGGAGTTGGGTTGGGAAGGGGGCTGGAGAGGGGGCTGGGGAGAGGGAGGGCCTGGGTTGGGGAGGGGTTGGGGAGGGTTGGGGAGGTGGCTGGGGAGGGTTGGGTGATGGGTTTGGAGATGGGTTGGGGGTTGGTTTGGAGAGGGGGCTGGGGTGGGTTGGGGGATGGGTTGGAGAGGGGGCTGGAATGGGTTTGTGAATGGGTTGGGGAGGGGCCTTGGTAGGGTTGGGGGATGGGTTGGGGAGGGGGCTGGGATGGGTTGGGGGATGGATTAGGGAGGGGGCTGGGTAGGTTTGGGGGATGGGTTGGGGAGGGCATTGGAGTGGAATGGGAGGGGGCTGGGGAAGATTGGGGGATGGTTTGGGAAGGAGGCTGGGGTGAGTTGGCGAGGGGACTGGGGAAGGTTGAGGGTGGGGCTAGGAGGGGACTTTTCTGGGCCTGGGAGGGCACTGTTCTGTGTTGGGATGTGGTTTGAGGATCTTAGGGTCTATTCTAAGCTGGGGTTGGGGCTGTTTGGGGCTTGGTAGGGTACTGTTCTGGACTGCGGAGGACGACTGTGCAAGGGGCCTGGGATGTGTTGGTGAGGGAACTGGGAATGGCTGGGGAAGGGGCTGGGTTCCTCGTGGCACTCAGATCCATGGACAGCAGGACTGAGTATGGGGCCTGGGGGGGGGGCCTGGGGCTGACCAGGCGGGGCGCAGGCACTGCTAGGGGACCAAAAACTTGGATATTCATGAAGTCTCTTTTCTCAGTGTGCACAGAGGGCCCTACAGGAGGGATGCCGCCGCCCACAACCTGCCTGGGAGCTGCCAACTGGGAAGGACCTGGTCGTCTGAGGTTACTCCACGTAACTGGGAAGGGTTACAACATCTCTCTCCACGCAGGCACCGAGCTCCTGGCTCATGTTGTCACTCAGCAGGGCTTCCTCAAACGCCTTCTCTTTGCCACAGACACCCTGTCATGAACAAAGCCTTATGGGACCCCAAGCAGAGAGCAGGCCAGAACCCATTTTAAAGGTCCCACCACGCTCTGACCCAGTGACATTGAACACGGCTGGGCAGGGCGCAGTGGGAGTGGTGAGGGCTTCAGCTCCTCTGAAAGTCCCCTTAGGTGAGAACATATTTTGAAAGAAGCCACAAGGGAGAAGATGACAGTGACCGTGGTTACTAGAAGTAATGATGCCCTTGAGGAAGACAATGGTAATGGCTGTGCAAGGGTCCTTGTGCGTCTCGCGGTCACTTGTAGGCCTCTTGTCCCCTCTCGGTGCCCCCGCACTTCCAGCGGTCATGCATCATCACCTTTCTGTGCCCCATGAGGAGACAGCCTCCCTGGGGGTCCAATGTGCAAAGCAGAAAGCCAAGAGTCCCACCGGGGCCAGCCTTGGGCCACCTTCCTGGCTCCACGCCCCCCCCTTCTCTGCCACACTCCCTAGAACACCTTACAGGTCACCCACAGAGGCAACAGGGAGGGGACATAGAGGTCAGAAACACACCCCCACTTTGCCCTGCCCAGCCCCCATCACTCCGCCCAGGGTCCCAGTGCCCACCCAGCCGACACATGGGCCTGGCACCTACCCCTCAGCCGCCAGCAACCCCACCGCTGTGTCCAGCGAGACCTGAGGAGGCCACACTGCCTCCACTCGTGGCTTTGTGCTAGACTTCTGTCAGGCTCCCCAGGAGAGCAGTTGGGTCCCCAAGATGGAAAGAGTGTCCTTCTTTCGAGGGGAATGCAGACGTGCCCCTGCCATATCCCTGCATTTCTCTGGCATGGGCAACGGTCACAGTGGCTGGTGGATCCCGCTGCGGGTCTCTCCCGCCGAGGGCTCTTCTCTTTAACAGAAAATCAGAGCCGACCCACGGGCCCATCTTTAAGGCGAGCAGATGTACAAGTGACACAGACACAAGTCTCTGGCTGAAGGTCACACCTTGTCCAAATCCGGATGGGCCGGATGGCTCCCACCAGGCCGAGATCAAGCAGCAGCGCTGTCTCCTGGCGACACAGCCCTTGAACTTGATAGGCCACATGTCCCTGAGCAGGTATGGTGGCTCCCTCCTTTAGACTTTGCCCCTCCAGGTCTCTCTGCCCAAGGGTTTCCTCCTCTCAGAAGCCTTCCTGGATGCCCGGAGAGGCCAGCGTCCCTCGTCGTGGCCCAGAGCACCCGTCTGTCTCCTGAACCAGACTGGGAGCTCAGCATCTCATTTCCTGCTGGATTCTCATCTGGTAAGACCTGTTCAGAAAAGACGGGGTAAATGAGGGGCTCTCCAGCCAGGACTTGCCCCTCTCCCCTGAGAGAGGTCAGTCATGGACCCCACAGCCATCTGTCCTCCTCGCTGGCCCTGCTGCCCCAGAGACACATGGACCTCAGGATCTTCTGCTGCCCCACACGATGGCATTAGGTTGCGCTGAGCAGAGTCTTTAGAAATCACCAAGAGGTGAGAAGGTTTAGAGCAGCCTCATGGGACCAGCAGCCCGGACGCAGAGACTGCCCAGGCAGCGCCACGTCGGTTTGTGTGACAAATGTCTACTGAGTTCCTATAATATGCCAAGTGCCCTTTAAATGTGGGGGAGACACAGTGTGTTGGTCAGGGTTCCTGAGAGGAAAAGTACCAATAGGAGGCAGGCAGGCAGAGGCAGAGGCAGAGGCAGAGGCAGAGGCTTGGGTAGAAGTTGGTGTTGAGGGATTCGGTACAAGCACAGGTATAGATATTAGGTATCGGTATATAAACAAGATTTACTGTAAGGAATTGCGTACAAGACGGTGCAGTATTCAAAGTTCCATGATCGCCTATCTGCAGGCCAGACACTCAGGACAGGCTCCAGAGCTCTGAGAACAAAGTGCCTGTGGAGTAGGTCCTGATGTCCCAGCTCACAGCCAGGCAGAGAGGCTGAATTCTCCTTCCTCGGCCACCCACTCACTCAGTCCACCGATGCAAGTGCTCACCTCACCCAGGACAGTCCTCGCTGACACACTCAGGAACGACGAAGCCCTCCAAGTCACATCAACCCATCAAGTTAGCCATCACACAGGGTAACCAAGAACGGGTTGTCCCTGCCTTCCTACAGCTGATGTTCTAGTGGTCGGGGGCGAGGGGCACACAGTAGGGAAACAACGAAGCAAGATAATTTCAGACAGTCATAGCAGTATGGAAAAAATAAAACGGAGACAGTCATTGACAACAAACGTCGGCAGGGCACGGGTTTCTTTAACCAAGGCGCTCAGGGAAGCTCAGTGCTCTGAGAAGACACAGAAAACTCCTGAAGGGATAGAAGGAGCCAGTGAGGTGGAGTGAAGAAAAAGGTACCAGCCAAAAGGCACAGGTCCTGAGGCAGCATTGTGCTTGACTTGTCCAAGGAATAGAAAGTTAAAAAAATATAGTGCCCAGAACATGAGCCTGAGAGTGCAAGGGGTTGGAGCCAGCAGGAGCCAGATCCCTCAGGGCCTAGCAGGCTGCAGGCTGTGTGCATCAGTCAGCTACAGCTACATAAACAAACACCTCACTACTTGGTGATTTAAAACAATAACATTTATTGTGCTCATATTATCTGTAACTTGGGTGGGGCTTGGTAGGAAGGGCTGTCTCTGCTCCATGGGGTGTCAGCAGGCATTGGCTGGGCCGGAGGGCTGGGAAATTCACTTCCAAGGTGGCTCATTCCTGTGGCAGGTGCAGCTGTGGGCCAGAGGCCTTCATTACTTTTCCCATGGGCCTTTCTGCCACGGCAGAAAGTGGGTGCATAAAAGAGAACCAGGCAGAACTTGTATCACTTGCTACACAATCTAGCCTCTGAAGGAGCGTTTGTTTGTTTGTTTCACCACAAAGTCCACCCAAGTTCAAGGGGAGGGGACATAGACCCCACCTGTTGATGAGAGAAAAGTCTGTGCTGTGCTGTACGAGAATGTGGGGGATGAGAGACAGGGTTACAGTCAGTTTGGGGAAATACAAGCTGCCCCTCTCTGGCAAGGAGTTTGGGTTTTACTGAACCTGGGACAGGACTCGATTTACATGTTTAGAAGATCATGTGATCTGCTGGGCAGGGAGTGGAAGGACTGAAACAAGCAGAACACCTAAGAATGTTGAACATGTATGGGCTGCAGTCACAAAGACTGGTAACTGACAGGGAAAGAGCTAGAAGCTGATCTGGGGATTCCAAACACTATTGTGTCTGAGATTCTGATGCAGGATCTTGGCATGAAATGTGTTGTGGCAAAGGAGAGGGAGAGGGAGAGGGCGAGGTTTAGGCTTCTGCTATCAGAGGAGAAGGAACACTGTGCTGTAGTTGCTAATGACTTGATTCAAACCATTATCAATAAACGATATTTCCTCAAGGTCATAACCGGAGATGAATCATGGATCTACAATTCTGAGCCAGAAGCGAAGGCCCAGTCGTCCCCGTGGCAGTCGCCTGGTTGTCTACACCCAAAGAAGGCGTGGCAAAGTTGCAGCAAGATCAAGACCACATTCTGAACAATGGAAGTGATGCTGGGAGGACTGTGAGGTCCCAAGGTGCCACCTTTGAAGGGGACTGATGCATCACTGTCCTATGGACAATGTTTTTTGTATCTTGTATCTTCTTCAATAAATGTCTTTATTTTTCATAGCACACAGCTGGATACCTTCTGTACAGACCTTGCATACTATGTTGGCTCACATGCCATTGACCAGAGCAAATGCCATGCCAAGCTCAAGGTCAGTGGGCAGGGCAGGAAAACTCCTCCCAGAGGAAGCAATGCCAATCAGATGGGACAGGCAGGGGATGTGTAACCATGAGAAAAAGAGAAGGGAGGGTTGAGAGTAACAATACAACCCAGCACCCACTCCACCTGGTAATCCCTGTGCCACAGGTGTTGGGTCAAGGATGAGCATGTGACCCAAGGCAGGCCAACTGAGTCAACCTCATTCATTTATAAGCCTTTCCTTTGGGCTGGAAAGAAAGAAAAGCATGTATCCCCATTGGCGTCTGAGAGGGTGGATGTGAGCTTGGAACTCTGTCAGCTGTCTTGGCATCATGAGGGGACAGTCTACATGAGGGTTGGGCCGGCTCTCTCACCTAGAGACAACAAGTACAGGGCCAGGTCCCAGCAACAAGCATCTGCTCAAGCCCTTTGAGCTGGCTTTCTGTCCCTTGCCACCAAAAGAGTCCTGATGGATACTACAATCTAATCAGACCTTCAGACCATTACAGTTTAACTTACCCCAGGATGTGCTTTGCTTCCCTAACAAAATATAACCTTCTTAAGGAGAGAAACCCATAGCATTTCCTTTAAGCACCCTGAGTATCTAACATACAACTAAGCACACACATGTCAGGAAAAGGGGTACTGGTCAGAGGGAAGGAAATGGGGAGAATCTGAAACTATTGTAAGAACATAATCAATAAAATATATATTTTTTTAAAAATTAATGAGTTCAAAGCCTGTTTTGAGAAGTGGAACTAATATCTCGATAGATGTACTTCATCAAAGGGAGAGTACCTTGAAGGTGTCTGAAGTTTAAACCTGTAAGAATAAATGCAAAAATTCCATTTTTGTCTCTCTGAGTACAGTAATAATTATTATGAAAAAAATAAATCAGGGAAGAAGATAGAGAATGGCAAAGCAATGGGAAGGAATCCCAGTTGTAAATAAGAAGTGATATGTAATAATTTGTAGGAAATAGAGGAGGGAGGCATGTGGCTTATCTGGCATGATAGTCCACGCAGAAGGTCTAGCAAAGGTCCTTTGGAACACTTGTGTTTGGGCTGGTCAGAGAACAATGAGGTAGCAATGTAGTTAAAGTTGTGTGATCCTGGCAAAAAAACGATAGTAGAAGAAGTAAAAGTTATAAATGTTAGCCACAGAAAGGATTTTTGCTTTTACTGAAAGTGACATGGGAAGACCTTGGAGACACTTGAGAAGAGCAGTGAAACAATTTACTGAAGTTTCAAAATGATCACTCTGGCTGCTGTGTTGAAAGTAAACTGTTGGAGGTAAGGATGAAAGCAGGGAGATTAATTAGGGAGGCTGTTCCATTAATCTAGGAAGATATAATCATTTCCCAGACCAAGATCACAGTAGTGATTATATTCTGAATATATTTTAAAATAAAATATTCAGAATATATTTAGATAAAATGATTATATTCTGAATACATTTTTAAGGTAATGACAACAAGCTATGGTGACAGCTTGGATATGAGGTAGGAAAAAGAGAAGACAAGGATGACTCCGAAGTTTTTTGACCGAAACAATGTCAAGTCTGAGTAGTTATTTGCAAAGGTAGACAAGACTGAGGAATGAGTGGATCTGAGTCATCTTTCAACTTTATTGTTGGATATTGTCTTAGCCTGAAATCTCCAGCTTGGATTAATGATATAAAAGAAGGAAATAAATGGGAAGCATAATCAGGAAGCCAGAGTGAAGACAAGGGGAGAGGGAAAGGGAAAGATAAGATACTTCATAGAACTGGCCACCTGGAAAAAGAACTTGTTCCTTGATCCTGAGAGAGACCCTGAAATGCATCTGAAGAGGTTGGGTCTAGGTGAAGGAAATATTATGCATGGGCCCACTGGATGCCTGCCCCATTTAGCTCTGACTTTCTGTGCTTCTGAAAGCGTGTGCATGAGTACAGAGTGGGTTTCCATGGAAGTTGTGCTGTTGATTCAACGGATAGTAAGCGTCCCCTTCTGTAACTTACATTTCTTTGAGTAACTTCACTCTGCGTTAAAAACCCCTTTAAGGAAACAATCTCTGAACATACTTAATGCATCAGGGTTAGTGAAGAAACAGGTTTCCTACTGATGGAGCTGATTCTAAAGTTCTGATTGATGTTCTTCCTTACTCAGCTCTCTTCTTTCTAGATTTCCTTTACCTGACTGCAGCGCTTCTTTCGATGTGGTTGCTACCCTGAGAGATTGATTCAAATCTTTAAGCTCAAATTGTGAGCCCTTCATTGGCTTGCCCCTGTTGACCATATACTATTTAGTTGTCCATTTTCTATCATTACTGGTAACAGAAAAAAGACATCCTGTGTCTCATCTGGGTTTTAGAGGCCTAGGCTTGGACTTCCCTCAAAACCACGTCTACATTTTTTGTTGTTGTTAGAGCAAGTCATCAGGCTAGCTCAGAACCAAAGAACGGAGGAATAGACTCCTCTTTTGATGAAAAAGTTGTCTCTTTATAGAACCAATAGTCATTCTTGGCTCTATATGCAGCAGCAACACTATCTCCTCTTGTGATCAGGGTCGATCACCCTCACAGGTGCAGAAATATCTTTCTGTGCCTGCTGGACCCTTGGAGAGAGGAACCCAAATGTTCAAGTATAGTTTTAATTTCAAGTTCAGTGGAATACTTACTGTTTCCCATAATGAAAGCACCTCATGGAAATACATTCATGTAACTTGCCCTCTTGCTTCCCAGACTAGACCCAAGTGTTCTAGCTATGGGGACTGAGCACTAGCACTGGCCCCCGGCTTTGTGTATATACTGCATTGTAGAGGACAGTGCGCTATTCTTACAGAATATTGTCCCTGAGATGATGCCATAGCTGAGCCTTTCATAGGACATTGGATGTGCTAGAGAGCTGTTTGTTTCGGGGTAATGGGACAGAAGATAAGACCAGTCAAACCCATGGGAAAGAATAAAATTCATGCATTCTATACTTTTAAAAAATTTCTCATAAATCTCACTGGGAATGTATCATAGTAGAGCTGTATGATCCTTCTGAGTAAGAAATTATTCTTTCACTAACTATCTCTATAAACTTAAGGAAGTGATGGCATATCTAGTCTAATATTCTTTATCTATAAACTAGGGAAATTGGGCTTACAATCAATAAATTCTGTTCCAGGCACAATATCTGATGATTTTTCATTCAGCAAACACAATCTATATAAATATTACAGAGCATCTACATTGTTCCAGAAATCATTCTAATAATTTTATATGCATTTTCTTATTAAATCCTAAATAAAATCTTTGATCTTTGAGTCTCTGAGGTAGATAATCATATTAGTGTACATGGCCAATATCACATAATTAAATAATTGTTGAGCCAGGATTTGAGCTCAAATTTGGTTTCAGAATCTACATTCTTAATTAAAGTGTTATAGTAACAAGATAATAAAATATTTATTTATATGTTAAAAAAAGATTTTAGTAATTATTTGTTGCTATAGTAAAAAAAAAATTATGTAGTTAAAAAGGAAAGGCTTTCCATTTACAATTAAGCATGATGCATTTTTTTGTTTGTTTTTAGGACTTCTGAGAAGTAGTCCATTCTACTTTCTTTATCTGTATAAATGAATGAAGATATTTTTCTCTCAATTTAAGCCCTGTATTTATCATAATATGGAAATACAGTTTTACTTATGATTCTTTCCTCTTTTAGGAGGCTATAATTCTCTCTTCGAGCCCAAAAGCGTATTCTGAAAACTAATGTTCTCATTCTGCCTGCTTGGAGTGACTTTATGCATACATTTGTACTGTAAGACTCTAGAAGATAAATCTGATGCCCCCCCCCTTTCAGTGACATTCATACTTTCAGTAGTTTCTAACACAAATAATCAGCCTTCAGTCACCCCCCCCCCAAATATTTTTCTTCTAAGGACCAAGTGTCGCATCACCTTCTCTGAGTCATAAACAACAGGTCATGCTCATACATCTTGTAGATAATTCATCTTACACTCTTAGCTTCCAAGACATTTTCAGTATTTCTTTCACTAATATCCTCTGCTTTGGTTATTTTTAAATCTGTCTCATGATATACTACATAAAATTTAGTACCCCTGAGCACCTTTTTATTATTTCCTTCATGATATCTTTCTGATTTGGATTATGTTCCAGCTTCTCCCAATTTAATGCTATCAAAATTATTCATTACATACTATATGCACCCTCTTACAGATCATTAGCACCAAACCTGAAGGAATCCACTCGATATTTCCCCTAGAAGGCTCTAATGTCTATTAATCATTATCCTATACTTATGATCTTTAAGTTCATTTTTAATTCAAGTGACTGCATTGTTCCCTGGGACAATATGAACAGAATTTACAAGGAAAACTGAAGAAGCCTCATCCTCCCAGGGACCTAAAAGGTGTTTTAAATAATTATTAAAAATATCTTATACTGTGCCAATATATTATCTAGAAGATCAATTGTAAATTCCTGCCATGTCATTTAAGATACTCTATAATTCTCCCTTCTTTCCTCCCTCCCTCCCTCCCTCCCTCCCTTCCTTCCTTCCTTCCTTCCTTTCTTCCTTCCTTCCTCCCTCCCTCCCTTATGTTTTAAGCTAAGAGTTACCAAATGCACAATACATTCACTTATATTTGGCAATAACGTGTCTCTGCTATTCTTCTCTTACAATGTTCTACTGAAGATTCCTGGCCAATTTTTCTTGCCTGGAATGCCCTCTTTCATGACTGAGCCAGTTCTTTTAAATGTACATTTTTTATATATTTGGGTCTTGAGTTATATGCTTTTTCATATTTACATCTTCATACACACATGCACACACACACAGAAAAACATTCCTTCAGAGCAAAAATGATATTTTCTTTTTGTTTACCATCTTATTCTCTGCTGTAACATCAAGCACCCAAACAACAAATTCTTGAGTGTAGTCACTATTTCAATTACTTTTGGTGGAGTCTGTATTTACAAGTATATTACTTATGTGGTTTGTCACTAATGATAATCATAAATGTCTCCATTGTGATGCATAGTGTCGTGGGTTTTGCAGTTTTAGATTGAAAAAAAAATGTGATTTTGTGCAGTTATTTGAGTTCTCTCAGCTGTATGCCCTTAGCAGTAAATCTGTGATTACACAGTTGACTAATAACATTGCAAGGATTAATTGAGATACTATCAATAAATAACCTGTTTTATTTTTAACAGAGTGATCAGTCTTTAAAATTGCATTATTTATTTTTTACCTCCTTTCAGGCATAGCCTACTCTAACTATCTTTTTTTTTTTTCCCTGTGTCTGTTACGAACAATGGGCCACCTGTTTATAAGCATTCCTATACACCATTCACTGGCTGGTTTGGCTCAGTGGATTGAGCGTCGGCCTGCGAGCCAAGTGTCGCTGGTTCGATCTTCCAGTCAGGGCACATCAGAGAAGGAAAACTCTGACTCCAAAAAACCTCCGCTGCCTTGCAGCATACCTCTTCAGGGGAAAGGCTAAGGGAGTAAACCCCGACAGAAAATCCGGAGCCGGAGTCCCGAAGGCGGTTTGACGTTGTAGTCAACACCGGCAACTCCTGCGGCGCACCTGAAGCCAAGCTGTATTGACTCCGTCTTTCCCTTGGACCCTTCAGCTGCGAAGAGAGGGGGGGTCTGCTGCATGGGCAACAGCAGACCCTCCATATCACCCTGCCCAGGCTCTGTAGCTTCAGCTTCACTGGAGAGGACACTCCAGCGTCATCGCAAGATGTCGATTCAACACGGGAGGAGACGGATACCGTGTCACTCCCGAGTCGGACTGCACAACCATTCTCGGCGGTGCAGATAGACTCTTAAGAAGCTACACCATCGTCTCTCGAGACGGACAGCTGCCGAATAGACACCATTCAGAGCTTGCTGACATCTCAAACAGACCTTAAGCCTGGCTTTGAATTCTTACTTGGCTGTTTTATAGTTGCATGACCTGGGGCATATAACTTCTCAGGTGACAGTCTCACCATATAGAAGGGAAGAATACTCATCATGCCCATCTCAAAGGGTGGTGCTGAGGCACAAAAGAGAAAGAAACAACAAGTTTGCAGCCCTGTTTCTGGAGGAGAGCACAGATTCTACCCTTTCAAGACAGTTCATTTGGGCCATGAGCCAGAAAATGCAGAATCATGAACGGACAGTGGCTTGTCTTCCGTCCTCAGTCCCTTTCTCCTTTCCTCTGAGCCTTGAGGTTCTTCACAGGGACATAGCCTGACTGGCTGGGCTGCCTTTTCTTTTCTAGGAAGTGATTGACACAGGCTAGCTTTAGCTTCCAGTATTTCTAGTGCACGCTTGATGAGAGTGGGACTTCATCGCTCTGCCAATCAGAGTTAGCCCTCCTTCTCCTCCCTACCAGCCTTTCCTCACTTACCGCACAGCAGCGAAGTACTTTGGCTCTTCAACAGCTTAAACTGAAAACAAACAACGCTGCATATTGTTAAATCCACTCTGTTTACAATTTTTCTTAATTTTATAGAAATGCATTTAAAGGTTCACATAAATTATTGTTTGATTGACACCAAATAAAGACAGTTTTTATAAAGTTTCACCTCTAAGAGAAACCTAATGAACAAAAGAAATAAATAAGCAAAATAGAACCAGAGGCATGGAAACAAGGAACTGACTGAGAGTGAACCGAGGGGTGGGGGAGGGGGGTCAGGGGGGAAAAAAAGGGAAGGGTCTAGTCAAGGAACAGGCATAAATGATTCATGGACATGGACAACGGGGTGGGGACTGACTGTGGGAGCCAGGGTGGGGGATGGGTGGGGCAGCGGAGAGCATTGTGGGAAAAATTGGGACAACTGTAATAGAGCAACAATAAAAGAAAATAAAGCTTCTAGTTAAATAAAGTATAGTGATACTACGGATAACCAAAGTCATACCTTAAAATGTCAGTTTTCTAAAAACTTAAACCTGGACTAATTTTATATTTGTCTTCCATCCACTTGGGCCTTATATTATCTTCTTTATCTGTATAAAGTAATTTGTCTCCCTCTTCTAACTCAAACAACATTAATATAACCAGTAACAGTGTAATGATCTCTTTTTAAAGTGGCACTTTTCTAAGATTGGATTATTACTGATTGCAAACAATTCAAAGCAGAGGCACATATTTAAAATGTTTAAGACAGCAGGGTGTTATTCTGCTTAAATCCTTTTTAACATAAAGAACAAGTAAATGATCACTAATCATAATAACTAAGGAGCTCAATGAAATCTCATAGCGTGCAGAGGTATTTATAGTTAATTTGATCTATACACATTTGCAAAATATGCAAAAATGTGATTAGTAACACAAATAATAATGTCCCATATTTTAGTAATGTATTGAGCCACATCAAATGTTTATAAAGTATCTCATATGAGCCCAGCGGTGTGTTAAGATAATGGATACTCAGCTGTCCTCTGGTTCTGAGGAATTTGCATTTTGTTTATTAGTTTATTGATTTATTTTTGTCAGTCAGAGTCTATCAACAAACGCTGGGCGATTGACAATTATTGCTCCAGATGAGTCGTTCTTGCGCTGACGAAGAGGGACGTGCTGATCCCTTAAGTTTGAGAGTCAGTATGTGATTGTAGCGTGGATAATGGTGCGGCAAGCAGGAAGTGTCTGTGCGTCCAAGAATGCGTTCTCACGTGGGAGTCAGTTTAAATCCCTTTCAATGATGGGCACTGTGTTTTGCTGAGCTCTTGGACATTAAACCTTGAGTTTTACAATAACTACAGTGAAAAAGACAAATTACTTTGATTAATTGAAAAAGAAGAATGCAGATTTCCTGGGACGATTTGGGAGAAAGAGAATGGGGGGGTATACATGGAAGGAAGAAATGGCTAAAGAAGACATCAGAACTGTAGGGGACTGAGTGCTGCTCAACATGAACTCCCTTTATGGCTCTCTCAGGTCATACAACATAAACTCACAGGCACACAGTGGGATTAAGTGTGGTTGGAAAGTGACCAAAAGCTGAGTTCATGATCTGAGATGGCGTGCCACAGAATTTGCAAGAGCAGGCCTTAAAGAATTATGACCAAAAGGAGAGAACCTGATGGAGATTTGGCCTCCTGAGAGTAAGCATATATTTGGAAGAGGGATTATGGAGTTCCAGAGGCTGAACTATTGGAAATTGGATCAAGACCAATTTCTAGGTGTTAGAGAGTCAAGCATTCCTCAGTTCTCCCTTTCAGTAGAACTCTTGGAGTACACACGCACATGCACACACACACACACACAAGAGTATGTACATATATTCATACAAACATATATTTTTATATACAGTTTAAAATATATAGTATATATTACATGCATTCTATATTTTATATTTTATATATTCTAAAACAACTCAGAACTGATTATATAAAAATTATAGAATTCTGAAGAAAAAAACATGGATATTTATCAAGAAATGCTTCCCAGATGCAATGGCCTTTAAAAATGAGTAAGGTTTTGTCAGGAGAAATTTATCAGTTTATCGAAAGGACATATCAGGTAGAAAAAATTGTGTGAGCCAAAACTGTAAAGTCCTCCACAAGAAAAGACTAGAAAGTTTCACTAGAAGAAATAGATTTTCTTACCAGAGTGGTTGGCCTTGGTTTTGGGGAACTCTTTGCATATTAGACCTATGGATCCTTTCTAACGCCCCGATGTATAATTCAAGATTAAAGGAATTTTAGGATTGGGTTATGATTAAACTGTCAGTAGTTTTCAGCTGCTTGGAATAAAGCAGAGTCTCAACTTAACTAAAGTGAAACTTAGGCTGAGTTGTCTGAGTGAACACAATTTTAAATCATCCATAGAATCTCCAACACTTCAGTATACTCTGTCTCTAGCTGCTACTTTTTCTCCCCCAGCAGGCTGGTGTAGAATAAACAGGGTTGAGACTGTCAGACTTTCATACCAAATAAGCCCCCAAATAAATTTCATTCTTATTAAGAGATGTACCATAGTAACTTATTAGAATTAACCTTTTTATCACACTTTTCATAAGCTTTCATGTAAATATGCCATTTTCAAACTTAATAATAAGCATATATAAATTATGTGCTCATATATATAAACTGAATATATAACAGATTGAAAAAGAGTCAAGAAGTTTACACTGACCAAGGTTTGATGGTTACATGAAATTATTTACATTTTGGATGTATTTACAATTTTGAAATTAACAAAGTAGGTTAACACTTATTGAAATCTTACCATGTACCAGACACTAAGCTAAGCATTTTTGCATGTATTATAATTACTCTTAATTCTACCATTCAATCTAATTTTTCTATTGCAATAAGAAAAAATGAAATACTAAAATGACACCATCTGTATTCATAGATAACATGTTTTGACCACTTACAATATATACTTTCCAAGCATTTTATCATATATTTTTAAAAGAGAGTCTATGAAGTAGGTCTTGTTACTCACCCTTGTAGATGAGTAAGAAATAGAAAGGTCAGTTAATTTGTTCCAGATCACCTGCCTGGTAAGTGGTGAGCATAATTAAAACCGAGAAAATTTATTTCAGAATCCATACTTTGGTCAGCAGACTTATTCTGTAAATGCTCAGGTAGTAAACAGTACAGCTTTACAAACCTGACATGCTACAGCATGAGAGCAGTGAACAATATATAAAATCCAAAGACAATGTATTTGTTAGAATGCGTTTCAATAAAATTTTATTTGTAAAAATAAGCAGTGATCCCAATTTGGTTCAATGGCTGTAGTTTATCAGCCTCTACTGTAGAATTGTAATAACATACTCATATGCTAATATATGAAGCCATTTAAAGCTGCACCTAAATTGTATTAGACAATTTTAATGAAATATTCTTATAATAGAGGGACAATATGAACCTCTCTCAACCAACACACAGTATACAGAGTACAGCAACAACTAATTTTCCTTACCAAGTGTAATGATAAATGTAAGAACATGGGAGTTCTAAAAATGGAGAAAATATATTGGATGGAGGAAGAAGTCGATTTTTTTGCATAATAGTGCTTTTAAAAAATATTTTATTTATTTTTAAAGAGAGGGGAATGGAGGGAGAAGAAGAGGGGGAGAAATATCTACATCAACTGGTTACCTCTTACACTTTCCAACTGGGGACTTAGTCCCCTATCCTGGTGTAAGAAACAAGGAAATACTGACTCCAAAACCAGTAGAGAGTCATTAGTAACAAAGGCAAATGTAATTAGAGGGTCTCTGAGCCAGAGTTAACACTATTAGCATATTTACAAATCACAAAAGGGGCATTTAGATAATTGCATTAGATTATAACGTTGGAGTATCCAGCATGGAGAAACCGGGAAGGTGAAGGGGGGGGAGGGGCTTTAGATGCTTTAGGGATAAAAACAGCCAGCTCCCTCTTTTGGTGCGCACTTTGATCTGGCTGCACCCTGACTGAAGATCTGTGAATAAACTGCTTCGGTTACTGCTGAAATCCTGTGTCCCAGTGCTTCATTGTGAGCATTTCTCACACTGGCTCTTGTCCTGACCAGGAATCGAACCAGTGGCCTCTCAGTTCACAAGACAACACTCTGGCCACTGAGCCACACCAGCCAGGGCAATAGTGATGTTTGAACTGAGTTCATATTTGAAGAGTTCACCAGATGTAGAAGGTATTCTAGGCAGAAGCAAGGGCATGCCAAATTACCTACATCCAACACTGAGTGGGCATGCTTCTAGAAAAGGGAGACTTGTGACTGAAAGAAGATATCTTTGGGAGAGGCGCAGGGGGTAAGGTAGAGAAGTTGCTAAAGAAATTTGGGAAAGTATTCATGTTAAAAAGTGGACATATTTATATTGAGAAGTGGTAGAATTTTATTATTTTTAATTTAATCTTTATTGCATCTTTCCATTACCATTTAGTCCCTTTATGCCCCTCTTTCCCTAGCAACCACCTCACTGTTGTCCATGTGCATGAGTCCTTTTACTTTTTGTTCAATCCCTCCACCCCCTAATCTCCCACCCCCTCAGCTGTCACTCTGCTCTCCGTATGAGTCTGTGCCCATTTTCCTTGTTAGTTCAGTTTGTTCATTAGATTCCACATATGATTGAAAACTCATGGTATTTGCTTTTCTCTGACTGGCTTATTTCACTTCGTAGAATGATCTCCAAGTCTATTCACACTGTTGCCAAGGGTAAAATTTTCTTCTTTCTTATGGCTGAGTAGTATTCCATTGTGTATATGTCTCATAAAGCAGTGAGATTTTAGAGCAGATAAAAACAACCACAGTTGTTTTCCAAGTGAGCAAGTTAGTCTACAAATCATTTGTGCTCCTTATTTGAGGAGTATTTTTAGGTAATTGACTCCCTTAGATGGGCACTGCCTTTCCTGACTAGCTGCTACCCCAGCCTCTTACATTTTTACTGTCTGTATGATGTTGCCTTCCTCACAATGTCATGTCGTTGGAATCATACAATATTTAACCATTTCAAATTGGCTTCTTTCACTTAGTAATATGCTTTTAAGTTTCTCCCATGTTTTTCTATGGCTTGGTAGCTCATTGCCTTTGGGCATTGAGTACTATTCTATTGTCTCCCTCTATATCATAGTTTGTCCATTCACCTACTGAAGCACACCTTTGCTACTTTCAGGTTTGGGAAATTATAAATAAGACTGTTATAAACTTCTATATGCAAGTATTTTTTTGCAGAGAGAAGTTCTCAGTTTGTTGAAGTAAATACTAAGGAGTGTGATTGCTGAATCTTATGGGAAGGGCATGCTTAGTTTTGTGACAAACTGCCAAACTTTCTTGCAAAGTGGCTGTGTTATTTTGCCTTCCCACCAGCAAGGAATGAGAGTTCCTGCTGTTCCACATCTTCGCCAGCATTTAGTGTTGTCAGTGTTTTGGATTTTGGACATTCTGATAGGCACTTAGTAGTACCTCACTGCAGTTTTAATTTGCAATTTCCTAATGACTTACAATGTTGAAGACATTTTCATATGTTATTGTCATTCATAATCTTCTCTGATGAGGTATCTGTTTAGGTCTTGTGCCATTTTTTAGTTGAGTCTTTCTACGTTTTTATTCTACTGCAATTTATTCTCTGTTTTGTACCCAGATCTGATCTTGTTATGATGTCACTTCCTTGAGAAAACCCTTTCAATGGCTGTCCACTGTCCTTAGGATAAGACACATTACTTGTCTTGTCCACACTATCTGCTGCAGCTGGCACCAACCATATTCTTCTCTGTTACTTTAACATGAGCATTTTTCATTCTTCACATATGCCACATTTATGCTGATTTAAGGTCTTCCTATATACTATCTCTTCTGCTCCAGCAGACACTCATCCTTCTGTTAAATAACTGATCATAAGATTTCCACCGTATCTTATTTTCTCAAGAAAGCCTTTCTTAACCTTAACCCCTTAACCAATAAAGGTGGGTCCCTTGATAAAACACTTTTTTTTTGCTCTTGTCTTTTGTGGCTCTTATCAAACTTATAGCTAAATAGCTGTTTAGTTCATTGCTTGCTGAAATAGACTTTCCATGAGGTAACAGAGCTTGTCAATTCTATCATAAATTATCTCCCAGGCATGCTGCTGTACCTTGCGACTTAATGTATGGACTTAGAGGAACTTGGCTTGAATTTCAACTCCTCCATTTTTTAGCTAAAACATTTTAGATAACTCTTCACTCATTTCAATTTCAGTTTTCTTACCCCAATAATATTAAAGATAATAATTTTTACTTGACATATTTTAAGGATTAAGTAAGAAATTTAATATGAACGCTTTGTAAGCCATAATGCAATATACACATGGTTTATTTTTATAACTGAACTTTTATTTTTCAGGATTGTATCTAAAATGGGGCTTAAAATAATCAATAAACAAATTACTACTTGGTGGTTGATATGTCCATATTATGAATATCTCCAAATTTATTATTTTTTTCTCATATATTTAGATTCCTGTTTAGACTAGGATGGTGCTGGAATCAGCTTTTTGCAAGCTGTGTGTTTTACTATACAGTTTGTGGCCTTGTTTGCTTTGCCAGTCATCTATATTCTGCAGGCTCTGGGTGATAATCATTTTATAGATTTAGGATATTTATCCATTTTAACTGATTGCCCACTTTAGCAGAGTAATCATGTTAGTGTCTGCTAATGATGCGCTTTGATGGCTTTTACAGGCACAGCGCCGTGTATCACACATCTGCCATGTGTAAATATCTGAGATTGTTTTTAACTGTGCAAAAAGATTTATCCAGAAAAATCAAGGAAAGCACAGAACTACAATCAGTGTCATATGAAAAGTACAAATTAACATAAAGCAACGTAATTACCTTGCAATTTTGTTCCATCAAATATATGTAGATAATATGCTTCTCTAATGTAAGTACAGAGTTATTTCTGAAAGCAGACGCTTCCTACTGCCATGCAGGGTACGTCTGTGTGTGCCTGAACCTTACTTTTTTTCAGCAGCGAAGATAAATAAAGCAAAGCCGTCTCAGGAAGAGCACGGGCAGAATATCTATAGACCATTCATCTTCATCTGTCCTCATTTTGCAGGCGGTAGATGCTGCTTGCCACATTCATGTAGAGATCTTCTTTCCAGCTTTTCCCCCCATTCTTTTTCTTACTCAGCTTAACTTGGATCCTGCCTCCTTCTATTTGACAGACACAGTACTTTCTACCCAGTGGTTCAAAGTTGTCAGTATCAGTTAACATTTCACCATATTGACCGAGTGGCTGTGTATTATAAATGCACTAATGGAGAAGACTCCTTAGTAGTAGCTCTAATTTCATGTATCTCTTTTTCTTCACTCCCTGGTCACTTGCTTTCTCATGCACTTTTCTTAACTTCTGCTTTTCTTCCTCAACTTCATTTATTCGTTACTTTGTCTTATACTATCATTTTAATTTCTCCCTCCCTACTTTTATATGTTATTTGCCTATTCAGCGCTGAAAGAATTAGAGGAGTAAAGTTAGTTAAAATGATTTTACCTGAATGTCTGCAAAGGAAAGTAAATTATTCATTTTTTAAATAATTTGTTTTGAAATCATGGAAACATTTGTTTTTCTTTCAGTGGTGGGGGGAGGGGCATAACATCTAACTTTAAACCCCCAGACTCACATATTATGCTTTCTGCTTTGGGTCTAAATTTTCTTTTCAATATATTTTTTTCTAATCAGTGGCATCCTGAACTTAAGCTATGAGCACTTAAATTCAGGACTGAAATATATTACTGATTTTCAGGATCTGTTTAGCAGTTGCTAAGAGTGACTCTCTCAAACTTCCTGACAAATTGCAGAACAGTGAGTCTTACACTATGATCCTTTGAAATTCATCTCCCAGTGCAATAATTGCTGGAAAAGAAGATAGTGTTAAAGCAATGAAGACAGTATATTGTAGAATTGAGAGACGCTTTGGATTCCCCAAGGTCCCCAGAACCTGATGCTACTTTTTGATTGCTTCTTGAAAGGGCAATAATGAGACGTGTGAAATAATATTTGACATTAAAAATACAGAATGGGGGGCATGTGAGTATGCTTTTTCTCCCTTTATTTTTTTCTTGAGCTTTTCTGTAGTTTAGAAATATGTCCATTGGGTTCTAATTTTGTAGTGTGTTGCTCCAATTGTGTTTTGTTTTGGAACACTACATAGTCATTAAGAAGCTCTCAAATGTAGACTTCTAAAGTTTCCACTACAACTTGTTAATTAGGGACAAAGTTCTCAGCTTTTTGACAAAATAGGCTTTACTCTAAATGAATTCATTAAAAATTGTAAAAATAAAAACCAGATTTTTAAGGGTGTAGACTCTAGTTTTAGTGAAGTAAATTGGAAAAGTTCTGGCAACACTGAAACAGCACATTGTAAGTGGGAAACTTTAATGCTTGGGAAAAATAATGTAGCTTTTAACTTAGAAAATATTTCCCTTGCATGTCCATAATAATTCTAAGACTCAGCATTTCCATCCAACTAAAATTATTCTATCTTTGTCCCAATTCTGAATACCTTCCTCAATTATCTGCTTGTATTTGTTCATTCATACACCATTTATTTTTATTTACTAAATGAATAATATATAGTAAAAGTACCCTTGATTCTTACTCAATCTTTGGCAGTTTTACTAACCTACTTTTCAGAAATTAAAATTATACTTTTCTGTTTATTCTCTTCATCCCCTTCATTGGATTTAACCTCAGGTTGGGATTTAAAAAAGAAAAAAAAAAAAAAGGTTACCTATTTTTTCTCTTCATTCCTGTAATTCCCACACTAGTCAAGAAACTCAAGTCATTTCATTGAGGTGCAGAGATGATGAGTAAAGTTTTTACCAGGTAGTGAAATTAGTGCAAGCAGAGCACCTGAATCATGCGTGCAGAAGTTCAGATTAAAGAACAATAGCTGACGTGACATTGATACTCATGTGGTACATTAAAGAGATAAAAGATTCTTGGTCTTTAAGAAACTGAATGTTTGTATTACTTTTATTACAACAACTCAACCTAGCTAACCTCACAGTCTAGAACAGTGATCAGTATGTAAAAGCTCAATAAATAACTGCTTCCACTGTGGTTATTTTTGCAAGATCAAATGTTACCCATTGACAACTGAACAGAAACACAGTGTTTTCTGCTTCATGGAAGCAGGAAGCCATAGTCCTAGTGAAATGTGAATTTTAAGGGAGTTTGATTAACTATAAGATTAGTAACTTATAGCTGCTCAGCCACTCAAAGCTGACACTTCAAAGCTGTACCTCAAAAATATGCAAAATCTGTACAAGTTACAGACTTTTGTGTTACTTAACTATAGTTGAACCACAAATACAAAGCCTGAGCATTTCAGTGATCTACAATGACTGTTTTTACTCTTTTATTGGGACAGACCTCCCCTCTAGACCCAATGCAAAGCCTGGTGACCAGAACTGTTCGTTTTTGGATAAACATGTTCAACCACATTTTCTTGAGGTTTACTGTACACATTGCCAGGAACCCATTATTCCAATTCTCAGCTTATGCTTGGGCTGAAAATCCAAACCTGATTCTTCAAACACATCTGTTCAGCCAGATGTTCACTACCGTCATAGTCAGTATTCCTCCAAAGGGAAACTGAAATATCTCCTTGCTTTTATGATTTTAAGATTGCTGTCAAAAGCTTCATAATTCCCTGTGGTACCTCCAGATTTATTGATGTATTCATTCATTCATCATTCATTGATTAACATGTGAATTATTAATAGCATCCATTATTTATTGAACCCCTAAAATATGCTGGCACTGTGCTAAGAACCAGGTGAGACCAGAGGATAAAAATGACCATAGTTCCTTTCCTAGCAGGGAAGTTTGCTTCAGATACGGTTACTCATTCCCACCCAAATTTGTGGGTGTTTAATGCAGAGAGCCAGCTTGTTGTTCAATTATGAAACCTGGAATAAATGCAGAGCTGATTTTACCTTAGCAGGTTAACTTCAAGCCATCATTAAACATCCAATGTAATGTAACTGACCTTGGACTCATGTTAACTTTTTAAATGCTCAGTAGCTAGTTTCCTCACACTGCTGGGGCATGTAAGTCATCAACCTTTGGGATTTCTTCTCCATGACTGACAACTTATTGTGCTAACCGTGAAAAAGTTCTCATATCTACTTTAGGGCAGTGCCACTGCACTAATGAAGAACTTCTGCTTGCCTTCTTTATGTCATCTCCCCTGCTCACTACCCATTGTTCTAATTTAGTGTTGCCACCAGCTCCTTCAATGTTAAATGGGTGTTACTGCGTAGCTATTGTGCAGCCTCAATAGAGCGCATAGGTTGCCTCCCATGTCCCTATCCATGCCACTTGTGCCAGGAAGCTCTAGAGTAACCAAGTCTAGATATGGGCATAAAATCTGCTGCCTATAGCTCTACAACATGTCTTGTAACAAGGCCACAGACATCTGTCATTATACCAGGCTGTGATTCAGGTAACTTGGGTCTCCATATATACTTCCATATTTATCACCCAGATGCAGAAATTACACACCACTTAATGTTATGTAGAATGGTTATTTAACTTGTATACATACAAGTGTATATTTAAGTATATCTTAATGCTTATGAAGATATTTTCATTTACTTTGCTTTCAATGTTTAAGTCCTTAATGTTTATACATTATAAAACATTCATAAGTAAAACAGAAGGAATTAAATAATATCTCTGACCAAAATATGTAAAAATAGTTCAGTCAAAAATTTGATTACTTTTTACTAAAAACAAATTATTATGTTGACCTGCATGAAACTATCCAGAAATGTAATTTATTTATGGTTAAGCTTTAAAATGGACAGAAAATCTAACCCATCATTTGACATTTAAATTTTAGCGATGATTCAGGACTTTATACATTAGTCAGTGCATTATTTCAATTTATGGCTGTTTTATTGCCTATATTTTGTTATACTTTTTATGATATTTGCTCAAATATTTATCCAACTTAGATTCCTTTTAAGATAGAAGTCACTTAGAACAAAATTTAAATAAAACATCACGATACTTATTTTACTTATGTCAACACCAGGTAGGCAGAACACTTTCCTGGGTGTCTTACAGGTTTCATTGTAAAGCTTAATAATACCTACCTTCTTGATATGGAGATTAAGCTATCATTGTTCACCCAGAAGTAATATATTCTTGACTGTTCACACCAATTGAAGGGAAGCAATAGTAAAGGCAGCCTTGTCAATCAAAAGATCACAAGTGTCTCCATTTGCCTGTGCCCAATCTGACCCATTTTGATGAAAGAGTAGAGTTTTTATTGCATATTCTTATTTTTCTTATGGGTTTATGAATGTAATTGTAGGCACCCAAGTATATAGATGCATAATTTTGTTACTTTAAATACTCATACCTGTAGGGAAGACAACATCTAAACAAATACTTGCAATACAAGGTGACAAATAAAGCACACAGAGGGTATGCTGACTACAGAGGTTGCTCTGAAGACTGAGCCCCACCCTGTCTTTACTGGTGGCAGAAGGAAGGGTTATGGCTGTCTCGGTGTCATAGGTTTCTTCGGGACTTTGAAGGTGGTCAGTAAAGGACCTTGTGTGGGAGAAATTATTCTCAGTACAGAAAGTTACACGGCTGAATGCCAACTCCTGATTCAGTATGGTTTGTTCAAAACCCAAAGCAGAGGGTTTTTGCTAAAGACTAAGGTATGATGAGCTATGTTGGTGCTTTGGGGTGAGCTGGGGTTAAGTTGTAAGAGATAAGGCAGAACTTTGTTAGGGTTTAGAATTTATCAATAAAGCAGTTATGAGCTAGCGAGGAAACGGAGGCAATGCAGTGACATGTCTGATTTCTTTTTACCAGAAATCACTGTGGGGAGTTCCATCAGCATGGTAAGTCTGCAACTGATGACAAATAGTGTAAACAAATTGTTAATTCAGGTAGACCCACTAAAATTGCAAAATGAATGTCACATAAATAATAGAAAAACCTTTCGTGGTGGTTTTACCTTAAACAATTAAAAAATTATAAAAATAAATTTATTTTGGCTTATCAGGTTTCATTTTTAAGCTATGCAGTAACTTAATAGTTAACAAACAATATAGCATAATAAGTTTTCTCCTAAAATTATGTGATAATGTATTTTGGGTCCTGAAATTTACACTTGAGTTTAATATCATTGACATCAAAAAGGTAAAAATCTGTAAGTATATTTGAGAGTTTTATCACATTTCCCAGGTATTTATCTTAATGTTTTGATATTCACATCATTTTCAAACTCATTAATTATATCTTCTAAGATTCCTAAATATCTTAAGCCTTCCAATTTTCATTTGAAATGGCTTTATTCATGATTCACACCCTGCTGTTTGGCCACACAGAAAATTTTGTTCAATTAGAAAAAAAAGAAGTAAATTACCCATTTCTAAAGATAAAATTTCTATAACAAATGCACAACTATGAGAACCATAAAGAGATTACCATCCTAACGATCACGCTTTACACAATTCTTGTGATTGTCTTGGTGTCAGAGGTCTTCTTCAACAGCTCTTTCACCTATTTTATTAAATCGTTCTTGTATTTTAAAAAGAAACATAATTAGGTAATCAATCTGCCAGATGTTTGCATCTATTGCATACATGGAAAAATGAACTCTACAAAGAATATAATCTAAAGTATTGAGAGAAATATGCCAGTGTTAGGTAGTTAATAACACTGAGGAAAAATACATTTTGTAAGTGAGTAGTCAATCCATTAATATCTTTATATAACAATTTTTGCTTCTTTACATAAGCTCTTAAATATGAGGTGTTGGATAATGTACACTCATAAAATGAAGGTGCTCTGAAATAAAAAGTGTAGAGAGAAAGGAGAATATTGAAAGACAAGGTAAAATGAAATGAAATATGTAGAATACACAACTGATAGAAGACAGGTTATTTATTTGATTAATGTGGGAAGAGCAGAAAGAAGTATCATGTGGGGATCTCAGACTTCAGGGCTTTTGGGTTGAGAACATTATGGGTAAATTGGCTCTTTACCATATTAGCTGATATAAAAGGCAGAGCAAATTTAGAGAGGGAAACAGAATTAGTTCACTTTAATCCAAAGATTTCTAGAAGACTGTACCTTATCTAGACACAGATACTTAGTAAGGACTAGGGTACCTGATTCTAGAATTTGTAGGGGATGGACACCTCAATTTGAGAATCATCAGTTTATGGGTGATATTTGGAAAAGAAGAAAAGACTCTTAGAAGACAGACCCTTGGGAAATGCAGTCTTTACAGAACAAGAGGATGAAAAGCTCTAGCTGAAGACGAGAAGGTGACAGGAAATGTTCAGAGAAGGAAATGGAGAACCAAGATGTTGTCCGACTCTGAGCCCCAGTGGCTGGAGAAGGCTCCGCCCATCCTCAAGGAGCTCCGGATGCTCAACAGCATGTAAAGTCATAGAAAGTTCAAGATCGAGGGCAGTTTTGCAGAATGTAACAGGTTCGAGTAAAGAGCTCCAGTTTCCCTTGGCCGACTTTGAATTCATGGTGAAATAAGGAAAAGAAATAACAACCTAATAATTAAGTAGTTGCTGAGGAAGGCTATGATGAAGAATCCAGCTTTGTGTGAAAGCTAACTGAACCCAAGAATAAGCAAACTGGCCTTCTCAGGGGTAGGCAGCACGGGGCCAGAGGAGGCCGATCTCCCTATATTGGGGAGCTTCCCAGGGACAACCAATGCAGTGGAGTAGCAGAGGAGAGGAACCACTCTCTGGTGCATGCCCAGATCTCATGAGAACACAAGTTCATAACTCATTGAGAAAGAGTGAGCAAGAGCAAGAGAAAATTCAGGCCGACAAAGATCAAATCAAAATATCACCTTATCCAGCTGCTTGTACAGCTGCTAGGTGTGTGAGCTCATGGACTTGCAAACAGTATTCTGCATGACTAACATTTCCCAAACTGTCAAAGCAAATCTGCATAGCCCAATTCTCACCCTCCCCAGAGGGCTGAGTCAGCCTGGCTGAGAACGGCCAAGAGAATGGAGAAAGCCTGACTAAGGCCCATTTCAAGGGCACATGACCCATGCATTTGTATAGGGCTGCTACAGTCGCAGGGCTCTGGCTTGGAGTTTAATTGTCTGTGGCATCCCAAGTCATCTGGCCTCCCCCTTTTTGAACCTGACAAGGTGCTAACTCCCACTGCCTTCCTCAACTCTCCCTGTGGGAACCTGTACTTAGGCACAGGGAGGGAAGGTCTGGGTCAGACACAAGAAGCCTGTCTCATCTTGGGATAGGGCAAGGCAGTGGCCATTTGCCCAGGGCTGGGAGTGTTTGCCAGAGCTTAGGGTGCAATGGGCAATCCTCTTATCTACTCCTGATCTAGCCATGGTGTGTGTTCCAATGTGGAGGCTGAAACCATTTGGTGGTCACCCTTTGAAATAGGTTGGAAAGGTGGGTGGCAGGCCCTGGGAAGGGGAGATCGCCTCTGTCCCATTTCTACCCAGCATGTCAGTCCAACAGCTGTGGGCAGGGGAAACCCTGACAGCAGCCTTTTGTATCACAGAATTATGGCGCTGGACCAGGGTCCTAGGAACCTCTGATGATCTATGCTGACCCCATTAGTATCCCAGTACCTGAGGGAGTGTGGCACGGAATAGCAGATGAAAGATACTGCAACCAAATGCAATTCCAGCTGCCTGCCACTTGGAAAGCCAATACTCGAGAGGCACGTGCTGATATAAAGGAAAGTGGTTTATTCAGATGTCAGCCATCTGGAAGATGGGAGACTCATGTCTCAAAGCCCATCTCGCTAAGAAGATGGGGGACTCATGTGGCAAAGCCCATCTTTTCAGCGGAGGCAGAGGTTTTTATAAGGAGGGAGGGGGGAACAAAACAAAGAGATCAAGGGAGGAGAGTTGCAAAGTTCTCTACGTGCAGAGAAGCAGCGTCCATTCTGATAAGACAGGTGATAGTCCGGTGTGCATCAACCTGGTTTAGTCATCCTGCCTTCATATCATCCTGGCTCCACAGCTGAAGGTCAGCACATTTGAAGCTGGGATGCCTGGAGGCCGGAGTCTGTATCGTTTGAAGTTCGTTCCTAGGATTGTTAAATAAACATGCTGTTCATCTACAAGCTCCACATTAATCAGAATCAGCACTTACAGAAACACGTCAAAAGAATGGTGGGGTGGGTTACAATTCCCCACTCTTATAATTCCCTACTGTTACAATACCATAAGAGTTTGAGAGAAAGACCGCAGAAGAAAGTAAAACATTCTATAATGTAGTAAGTTTTGGCACATTTTTCCCTTTCTTAAAACAAGGGGCCCTGTCTATTCATTTTTATCTTGGCCCTGCAAATACTGTCACAGACACCTGTAATATTCAAGCTGGGTCAAGCTGCATGTTCTCTGTTCCTCTGGGTCTCATCGACCTGGGCAGGCACTTAGTGAGTACTGAGGGCGGAGAGGGGGTCCCAGAACATTATTCCAAGGGTGTCTCTTTCACATGCAGTCAGAGTGACGGGGCCATGTTTAACCTGCATGCACTATTTCAGATAGAAAATCAGAATTATGCTCAGTGACTCTCATGGGACCGTGAGAGGCAGAGCCATAGGTCTTCATTTGTCTTTTTTTTTTTTTTTCATTTTTTTTTTATACTTTGGTTTTCTGTTTTTGTTTCTTTAGTAAGAGAATTTAAACAGCACTCTAATTGCTCCCACGAATAGACATGTTCTTGATAACTGGCACTGAAGGCAGGAGCAGGGGTGGGGGCTGTACTTAGTGCTCATCGTCGGCAGCCGTCCGTCTCGAGAGACGATGGCGTAGCTTCTTGAGAGTCTATCTGCACCGCCGAGAATGGCTGTGCAGTCCGACTCGGGAGTGACAATTCCTGCCACACTTGTTACAGGTGAAGGCAGATGGCCGTTGTTGCTGCTGTTGATGCTGCTTCCGTCTCGATCTTTTCTGGACCGTCTCCTCGTTGCGCGCAGCCTCTGCACGTGACGTACCTTGCCTGACCGCGAGCCTCCAGGCTAGGCGGTCGTCTGCTTGAACTTCCCATGTGTTGAGATTGATGGAGCATTGTGTCATGTCCTTTTTGCAGATGTCTTTGAACCGCAGTTTTGGGCGCCCTGTCATCCTCTTGCCTTCTGCTAGCTCGCCGTAGAGGAGGTCTTTGGGGATACGGCCTGCATCCATTCTTTTGACATGGCCGAGCCACCTGAGGTGTCTCTCGCTAAGAACTGCATGCAAACTGCTCATGTTGGCTCGCTTCAGCTTAGTGCTCATAAGCACCCTGTAAAGATGGCCCTAGCCCGTTGGGGTCTGGAAAGATCTTAACCAGAAGCATTTCTAAAAAAACTTCGTCAGAGTCAAAACTAATCTCGGTGGTTGAGTTTGTTCCACACGTAGGGCAGATGCACTAGGCAATCAGCTAAGCAGCCAACAGATTTCTCCAGCGGGTGGGAGGACAGAGGGGAGAATCTGTGACCTAGGCAGAGACCCATGGAACTAGAAGGCTGAAGCTTTGGGTACAGTCCCTTGTCCTCATCTATGATATAGTTCTGGGAGGATGGAAGCCATTGGGAGCAGTGGGATTTCACATGGGAAAGAGGTGGGATTGCTTTTTCGGAGTCTGGTCTCAATGAATATGTCATAACCCTGCTTGCAAGGATTGGATCAAGCGTTACTGGGGAAGTTGGGAATTTTTTGGAAAGCAAAAGCCATAGTGGGGAGGCAGGGAACTGACCGTGTAACAGGTGGGGCTTGGAGCCCAGCAGTTTGGATAGTCACATAAAGGTGACTCTGGGACCACTGATGCCTACAGCACACACTTTGTTCTTTACTGATAAACCTAGGATCTGGCACTCTGGTGCTCTCTGGGCTTCTTCCCCTTCTATTTCAAGTGGTTAGCCACACTTCCTCTTCCCTGATTTAACTAGCAAGTGCACCTTTGGGAAAATGGGCTTAAGGAGAGAAATGTGTAAGATGACATATTATTTGGTATGATTTTATGTCTTTTAAGAGATCTTGGAAACAGCAGCCTATCTGTCCCCTTGTGTGTTTAACTCAGTTCTCCAAGCAACCAAGTCTTGGACACAAACACTAACACTCTTCAAATGGCTTCCTCTCCAAAGAGCATTAGGGACTGGATTCCTCCGACCCAATGAGGAGAGAGAAGGCTGCAGCACTTCGCAAGGCCGTTCAACTTTCACCAGCTGAAGTAGAGTTAAGCTCCTAGAATTGTTGCCCCCTGAAGGAAAATAAAATACAGGGAAAGGGAATTAAGATGATCTTGCATCATTAAGCAGTCATGTGCATTACTGAAAGATGTTGCTTTCTTATCGGGGCTATTATGTATCACTTTGACTAATGGCTCCAGAGAGATAAATGCCTGAACAACAGCAAAAGAGAAACGTGAAAATATCAGAAATTAAAAAGTCAGAACTGGAAAGAATCAATCTTGCCTGCAATAAACTTTAAAAGTCACGATCGTGCTCACATGTATGTATATAAAAGACATTAAAACAGGAGGAATCATCTCTCGTTAAATCCTTTCTATAGTCTAATGATTTTCTCTAGCTTTTATGAACCCTTTTTGTGTTTTGCAATAATTTATATCAGTGTCCAACCTTTACTTTAATCAAATCTAGAAGTATGTGTTCATCCTAACAAAACATACTCTGAAGGATTGGTCTTGAGAATGCTTGCACTTAGCTGGGAGTAACTGTTTCCTTTTCAAATTGCAGGGGGTAGAATTGATATATGAAAAGTTTTGTAGCGTGGCAGAAATACAAACGGGCTAAAAAAGCAGTCTATTTTCTCAAACATCTCAGGTTTCCACTAGGTGAGAATTGGCTCACACGTTGTGGTTGTGGGTGTGAATTACATATTTTGTTTAACACAGAAGAATGTTATTTTATGATAGCCTATGTCTTGAATTAAGAGCCTGTTCATAGATCTTTATTTTAGGTAATGTATTAAGTAGCTAAATTAAGAAGAATATGCTATATATTAATATCATTCATCTCTCCCTGATATCTTTGGAGACCAGAACGTGAGGCATCTTTAATACCAACATGAAAGGACAGAGTGCCCAGGGACATTCTACGTAGTGCCGCATTTTGGCTAAATCATATGTTAATGACGACGTTGTAAATAACCTGAAAGTTTTAAGAAAAAAAAAAGTAGTTTGATGAAGTGACACTGAAGTTCCTCTGGTGCTATCAATCAGATACCATCGTGGTTTTCCCAAGAACTACTACCAAGAGGAGCACACAAGAAAAAACATGAGGAGCCAGGATCTAACACCTGTATGGCAGGCTGTCTTCTGAAGCAGTTAAAAAAAGAAAGAAAAAAAGGGTTCTGAAGTCATTTTGGAAGACTTTAAGTTAATTGCAGCCATTGAAAGTTCACAAAATGCAATTGTGCTACTTAGGATCACACTTGTGGTGAAGTCCTTTGTCTGGCAGTGCCCTTAGGTCAAGTTGGAGTTAATGACTGTTGGTTCACAAGCCTGGGCATTCTCTGGGTGAAATCTGAAACTGGCCCCCATACTTGGAGGGCAGGGAGAGACCAAGAAGAGGCAGGTAACTCCAGATCGGTAGGTGACAGGTTTAATAAACAAAGAAACTTACATACAGGGCTTGTCCTGAGTGCCACAGGAAGAGAGGATCTCCTCACCTACCACCAGAATCTTAGAAGTGTATAGAGAAGCTTTACCCTGGGTTCAGTCACGTGTCTGGTCCAACCGGTCTCATCACCACATTGCTCTACATTGCTCTGTCAAATGTGAGTCCTTGAACCGGTCTCCTGCTGTGAAAACCTCGGGCAGAATTTACATCCCAAGGACAGGGGAAGGGTGAGGAGCCTCAGATTGCTGAGAACCAGCTCCTTCGTGGGTTAAATGGCAGTCACATCCTCTCCATGACCTCCTCCAATAATCACCTACTTATCTCTCATTTTTGAGACACTTCTGAAGTTCTCTGCTTTCTGTTATGGCCCCACCAACTGATACAAACTGTATCTTGATATGGCAGAGGCGGGGGGAGGGGGTCGTCTACAGCATGGTTTCTTTTAACTCAAGGAGAATCTCAAGTCATATTTACATTTGTACCATAGGCTCTTTCAACCTGATGACTTTCAAAGGTACAATTCTACTTTTTACCTGAAGGCTGTATGACCACTACTATCATTACTGCTATCACAAGGAAGAAAGGGAAAGGGAGAGAGAAAGAGAGAGAAGAAACATAATAATCACTCTTTATATTAGAAGAATCCAAAATATAAACATATCTTTAAAAATTACAATTATTTAGAAAGTAATGTTTAATTACAAATTCAACTAGGCATCAGTGGTTACCTCCTCAAAATCCTTTCCCCAAAATTGGGGAATTAAAAAACTATATTTTTAAAGTAGGGTTCTTTATTCTGTTTAGTTGAAGTTATGAAAAAATGTTCAATATAAAAAAAAAACTGTTTCACAGAATATAAACTGTGTTGATATGATGAAGGTCTTACTAGAGGAAAGATTTTTGATTACTAAACTAGTATATTCCTAAGAATTTAAAATTGAGAGATCAGAGAATTTCAAAACGTCTGAGAAATTTTGTGACACAGTTTTACATATTATATTCAGGAGAAACAGTCCCTGAATAATTATTATGGAGAGATTATCTAATATTTCATGTATCTGGGTCAGTCTCATAAATAAAGAACTGAAAATAACAATTCTGTTATTGTAGACATTTAAAGTGTATTATTATGTAGGTTTTTTTTGTTGTTGTTGTTTTACTTTATACTCTTAGTTGTACAATTGTGACTTACTTGGATCAGAGATTTTTAGTTTCTTTACTTTAATAGAGTCAAATATAACATCACTGAGAAAATGAGAAAATTAAAACAGAGCTCCTGCCTTATTGCATAAATCAAAACATCAGGTCTTAGAGTCAAACTCTAACACTTAGTTTGAATGAATACATTAATGCCTTGTTAATGCTAACTGAGCTCTTTGGCATAGAATTGTTTCTCTACACTCAGGTAATTGACATAAATTCTTAAACAAATCCCTTTACCCGAGACAGTTTTCTAATTACAACTCAATCCTTCTGTTGTATGACGCCAATTGACTTCATGTGGCATTTTGGCTGCTTTGTACTGTGTTAATGTGTTCTTCTGTTATAACCAACAGGAGAGTAAGAAAGGCACCTAGCTGTGGGCACTGGCAATCCCACCTTGGATAACATGCACTTCCAGTTTGAGTGCAAGTTGAGTTGATTTTGAGCCATCCAGGGACTCAGGTCAGGTATCTGACTCCTGCTGTGGCCTGTTCTGCATTCCCCAGGGACAGATCAAATCCCTCACGCACCTTGTGAACCCTACAACATTAGAGCTTAGCCAAGAGGAGAACGGGTCCTTTTTTGCTTCGAACCCAGCTGGCATCCAACATACTCTTTGAAACAAGAGGATTTATAACCATTAATTTTAATCCCAGTTAATATGCATTTTTAATAAAACTTTTCCAGTTTCATAGATGTCCAATTCTACCCTCACTCACTACTTAAGTTTTCTGACTCATATTTGTTGTGGGAAATAAATATGTTATGAAATATGCAAAAGAATGACGAATTTTGATTTTTCCTTTTCTTCTGCATGAATTGAATCCTAAGATTATTAATTCTCTTTGCAGACTACACTTCCCAATTTCTTATATAAATCTCAAAAGTTGTCCTTGTTTGAAATGTAGCCAACTGCTTGTTCAAAAGTTTTAATCATGAGTGATTTAGGCAACAGGGGGATTTTTCCTCACAGGTGGGTGGAAAGTCTTTAGCAGGTGTGAGATGTGGGCTGTAGCCACGTGGCTCCCTTGAGTCAAGACCCAAGAATGTGTTCTAGCTTTCAACAATACCCATCATAGAAAAAGCAGCAGCTTTCCAATGACGCCAGCTTGCCCTGGACTTCTAGGTCTGCTTACTTCCAGAGCGGTGGCTGCTTTCCTATGTTGGAATAGTTGTCTGTCTGATTTTGGTACCTTCTGGAAAGTGGTAACAGCTCTGCTGCTATACTCTTCCTAGCTCTGGTTGGCTTTGTCTACCTCTCATGCTTGCTCTTGACCTCTGACTTCTAAGGTACCTCCCTTCAGCCTCCTCTCTACAGCACTGACTAATATTCTCAGCCTTGGCCTTGGCTTTCTTGATCTTCATCATTAACTCTATTTCCCACACCTGATCACTGAGAGAGGCATTAGATCTGGGGTTTATTTGTAACTCACAGGGGCCTCTACTCCATTCAAACCCTGCTCTCTTAGAGTGTTACTATATGTAATATTGTTTTAATTTACTCACATATGTCATGAGTTTAAACAATGCGTCATAGTGGATAGCAAGACTGCTGCCCTCAAGGACAGTGAGGTGGTAAAGCAAAGAGAAATAAGAACTGAGATCACCTGCCTCCATATAGCTTGGTTGTGGGTATCAAAGTTGTCTGTACCATGTGAAGTCAACAAAACCTCCAGGAGATTCTTAGCCCTGTCCCTCCGTAAGCTGCCACCAGGCAGGCAGGTGGATTTCTTGGTCCTCCAATTTCTTCGTGGAACTTTTCTGCAAGTCAAACAGAACTCTATCATTCCTACCATTCTTTTTAGACATTCATATCAGACTGGTAACTATTTTGGAGCAAGAACTATAGGCAGCCTTAGCACTTGGGCTTCTTTCCACTTTTGAGTTATTTTTAGACTTTTTGGATGCTATTCAAATGAGAATGACATACAACCAACATAATAGTGCTTTCAATCACAGATGAATTCTTTTAAAAAATGTGTGTTGATTAGATAAATTGAGGTTATGTTTATGTAATTAGAAACAAAGAGCAGACTTCCGGCCAAGATGGAGGCTTAGACAGACACGCTAGGTCTCCCTCTACAACTATAGTGGAATACAACTACTTCAAAACAAAGGATAACTAGAAATTCCAGAAAATAAAGCTACACGGAAGCCCAACATATGAAGTTATAAACCAGCGGTGCCATTTGGGCAGGTAAGAGTTAAAGAGGGCAAAGCTGTTTGCGGAGCGGCGGGGCGGGGCGGCGAAAAATCCTGGAGGCAATCAAGCCCCTGGCGTGCGCGACTCCAATCAAGCCCCTGGCGTGCCCGCGCGGGGGAGCAGCCGCAGCATCGCCTTGAACAGTGAGGCCCAGGGGGGCGGGAGGACGGATCCCGGTCTCCTAGCTGAATAACTGTGTGAATCCATCTTGGACCCCCGCCCCCACAGAAAGCACCACAGGGCTGCGAAATAGGTCGCGGACAGGCAGGCGACTCCGATCAAGCCCCTGGCGTGCCCGACTCCGGCGCTGGGGAGCAGCCGCAGCATCGCCTTGAACAGTGAGGCCCAGGGGGGCGGGAGGATGGATCCCGGTCTCCTAGCTGAATAACTGTGTGAATCCATCTTGGACCCCCGCCCCCACAGAAAGCACCACAGGGCTGCGAAATAGGTCGCGGACAGGCAGGCGCCGGCGGTCGCTGATCTGTGACGCGTACGCAGGCACTGCCCCCGACAGCCGGCCCAGGAAAACAAAACGCATCTGTCAAAATGTGGCAGACAAATATAGAGATCCCGGTGACACAACTCACCAGACAGCAGATAGAGAACCTGACAGATGAACAGATAAGAAACCTGTCAGAGGCTCAGTTCTGGGCCATTGTTATCAGGTGGCTTACAGAATTCACAAATGAGCAGGAAAAAGATATGAAAGAAGCGAAAAACTTTCATAACGAAAGGAACAAAACCACATACGAGACAGATGGTGAGGAATCCAGAGTCCATTTCAACAAACTGGAATATGGAGAAGGAACAAGCAGTCAACCAATGCAGCGAGAGGAAATGGCAAGCAACAATGAGAGGATCAGAAACCTCTGGGACAGCTATAAAAGGCCCAACATAAGAATCATTGGTTTGCCAGAGAATGAGGAAGATGAACTAGAACTTGAAAAATTGAGTGAAAATATAATAAAGGAGAACTTCCCAGACTTGGGGAAGGGAATAGACTTGAAGGTCCAGGAAGCAAGGAGAGTTCCCAAGAGACTGGACCCAGGGAGAACCACTCCAAGACACATTATAATCAAAATGTCAAAAATTAAAGATAAAGAGAGAATCTTAAAAGCAGCAAGAGAGAAGAAAAGAATTATGTACAAAGGGGTCCCAATTAGACTATCAGCTGACTTCTCAAGGGAAACCCTACAGACAAGAAGGGACTGGCAAGAAATATTCAAAGTAATGAAAATCCAAAACCTACAACCACGAATACTCTATCCAGCGAAATTGTCATTCAGAATAGAAGGACAGAGAAAGTGTTTCCAGGACAAAATAAAACTGAAAGAGTTCATTAGATCCAAACCACTGTTATATGAGAAGTTAAAGGGACTGGTTTAAAAAACAGAAGCTAGGGAGATGAAACAAAGGCAAACGAAACAGGCAACGAGAGTGGAAAAGGAACTGTGGGTAAGGGAAACATAGTGGGGGGAGGCCAACAGGGAGGGGGAGTGGGGAGAGGGAGGGAGATGATATAGGAATTGGGGATCATGGTAGGAGGGAATGGAATAGACGGAGAGAGGTTGGGAGGAACTGTAAGCACAACTAATTGACATAATCTAAAAGGGGGGGACAACTGGAGGGAGGGGGCCACCGGGTGGAGGGGAGCAGAGGGAAGGGAAAGTGGCACAAATGTAATATTTTAATCAATAAAACACATTAAATCTGAAAAAAAAAAAAAAAAAAAAAAAGAAACAAAGAGCGTTTTTTTTTACAAGACTGCTTCCTGTGTCCATACCCTGGAAGTGGGCTTTCCATAAGTATTTATGGAGAAAAACTTAGTTTGTGCAAATCTTAATCAAAACTATTTGTTGTATGTTTTCTTTTGAGCCATATATATGACCAGACATCAATGAGGTGGCCCAAACTCGAGCTATTTTATCTTAAAAATAGAAAGTAAATGAAAGAGAAAAAGAGCCTGTAGGCTGGAAGCCAGCCAGAGCCTGACCTTTGCCACTGAAGTGTGTTCCCTAGAGATGCCACCCCTGGAAAACCGCAGAATAATCGTTTCTGGACTTGGGTTTTTTTTGTTTTTTTTTTACTGTGTGGTTGCCTCTCACTCATGCCCCTAACTGGGGACCTGACGTGCAACCTAGTAATGTGCCCTGACTGGGAATCGAACCAGCGACACTTGGCTCGCAGGCCGATCCTCAATCCACTGAGCCACGCAGCCAGGGCAGGGGTTTTGTGATTATGAGACTCACATATTAACTCTTCCAACTGACAACTGTGCCTGGTATTCAGTGCTAATGAACACACATCGGTCACTTGGCGAAAAGGAAAACCACTGCATGGCACGCTGATATAGTCAAAATAAAGCAGATGCAGGCTCTGCCGTGAGGAAGGGGAGAGAGAGAGAGAGGGAGGGAAAATACACCCAAGAATTGCGACACCAAGAAGCGTGAAACATCTTGAGAAGAGAGAAAGATTATGGAAATGGCCATGGAAAAAGCAACTGTCACAAGCGTCAAAGAGCTACAGGCACACAAAGTGGGGCAGGGGGAAAACTCAAGTGTCTATTTCACAATCACAGCCGTGGGAGAGGATGCACCATTTCTGGAAGTTCTTCACTACTTAGTTACCTGATGAACAATGTCAACATGACCAGTTACAAACCAGTGTCTGCTTGGCAACACATAACTTCACCCTTTGCGCCAAGATATTCTTGAAACCCAATGCATTTGATCAAGAAATTACTCTTCTGAGCAACTAAGCCTGTATCTCAGGATCTTCAGTTGCTTATCTTGGCAAAAAGGTGAGTGATCAAACAACTATTTACTTTTTAAGATTTGTGACAAGATCCTCACCTCTCGGTGTGCGCCACTGTTAAACTCTTTTGTCAAGATCTGTCCGGTCCCAAACAATCCCCTGACTTGAAAACTCCATCGTAAATGTCTTGCACTCAGATCCCAAACCCCATAAATATCTGCTTTTTCCTTCCCCTTCGAGACACAAGTAAGACTCTGAAGAGTCTTATTTCTGATGGCAATATGCTAATAACTTTGATTGCTTGATCAACAGGTTATTCTGGAGGTCCTTTTGCAGGAGCTAGCAGTCACCAGAAGGATCCAGGCAGTTTTCGCAAGTGTGGTGAGAGCTATAATACTGAACAAAGAAAAGCATGTTCTGGAAAACCTTAGAAGGGGCCCCTGACATAGTCTTGGAGAAGGAACAGAAAGAGGTCTGGGGAAAGTGATGCTTAAAAATCGGTAAAATCTAGTGAGGTATATAAGAAAAGAATGGGATGGGCATGGGCTGGGATGGGGGAAGGGTATTTAGCAACCAAGACTGACAAGAGCAGTGATTCAGGGACAAGAGGAAACAAGGTGAGTTTCTGGGACTGTAGTGTCTCGGTGTAGCTGGTGACAAAAGGGCTGATGGCAAATAGCAGGTAACGAGCATAATTACCAGGACCCAGTAGGGTTGGATGACTAGTGGCAAGAGCACTGAGAAATGTTGAGGTTGAGATGAGACTTTATTACCAAATGACCCAAATTGGGGAGCTGGTGGTGGTCATGCCTAAAGGGAGCAAGAAAATGGTTCCCGGAGTCCAGGAGTGCTGACGGTATACCTGTCCTTGACCCGCGTTCTGATTATATGGCTATGTTCAGTGTATGGAAATTCACTCAGTGGTGCCCTTGTGACTTGTGGATTACGCTTCAACCACAATATTATTGAAATGACTGTGTGGGTGAACATGTTTGATTTTGTTTTCATTCATGGGACTTAGGAATTAGGGTGCATGTTTGCAATGTTTTATGTTCAAGCACATTCACCACAGTCAAAGCATGCTTTCTTTAAACCATGAAATATGTTCACAAGGAAACCTTAAAAAGCTCTTGCTACTCACTAGCTTTGAGAGAAAAAAAACAAGCTGTGTTAAAAATGTGTTGCAGTAAATGTAATTGTAAAAAAATAGGGAAGAACTACGTACACCGTTATAGAAACTAGAAACGATGTCCAAAACATATTATAAACAAAAAGCAAATATATTAGTTACTCAGGATTACCATAACAGATTACTAAAACTAGGTGGCTTAAATTAACAGAAATCTATTTTCTCAAATTCTGAAGACTAGAAGTCCAAAACCAATATATTGTCTGGGCTGTATAGACCCTTAGAAGCCTCTAGGGGAGGGTCTTCCTTTCCTCTTCCTGGCTTTCTCTGGCATCACTCCAGTCTCTCTCTCTATCGTCACATGACATTCTCTGTGTGGCTCTCTATCTGTGTGACTCCACCATGCACAATGGGTTAAGGCTCACCTTGAAGATCTCTTTTTAAGTTGATCATATTTTCAAAGACCCTATCTCTTTATAAGGTGACATTCACAGCTATAAGTGGTTAAGACTTCAACATTTCTTTTGGGGGGACACAATTCCACCCATAACAAGAAATTACTGAAAGTTATATTGTGTGAGCTCATTTGGGTAAAAATATGTATATCGTGAACATGCACATATTTATGGAAAAGCATGGAAGGGACTAGAAAGACAAACACTAACTCAACAGTGCTTTCTTCTAAGAGAAATAAAACTGTTTTCATATTATTCTCTAATAATTTCCACAGTTTGAGTACGTTACAGTAATAATTTATAACCTGTGTAATTCATTCATTCTTTCGGTGTATATTGATGGGCTGCCCACTATGATTCTTGCACAATAACTAGATCTGTCCCAATAAAAAATATGTAGAAAAACATACGCATAGTACAATTCATTTGATGAATGATTTTCCAAAACCAAAATATAAGGGAAATGAATGTGCAGATCATATTTGTGTTATATTTGACCTACCTGACTTTCTTATTCACTGACTAAGTTAAGTTTGTAATGTCTGCCATTTGTGGGCCACAAGAATTCAAGTATTATGATCAATAGGGATAATAAAAATGAATTTTCCAAGACTGGTTAATTTATAAATACATGGTCTCTTGTCTGGTCAGGATGTTTCTTGTCTAACAAAATATATATGCAAATTTTCTATTATAGTACAGTGTTATTTGAGTATATCTGCATAATAATATCAAAACAGTACTCCGTTGTGATTAGGGTTAAGTTTTCTTGAACATTTTAATTCATGATATGTTAGTTAAAACTTAACCATCTTCTATTATTTTACCTTTTATTTCACAATATAAAACAATGCCTGTCTTGGAAGTATCTCGGCCCATTTTTCTCTCATGTTCATCTATTTGGAAGGTTCTGTGGCCCTCGTTGCTATGATGATATTTTGACAAAGTGGGGGGCTCCAGGCCTGGAGTTAGCCTTAATATATGTACCCTTCAGCCATTCTTCCATAAGGCTCTGGAAAGCAACTAGACATCTTATGACTGGAATGTATCTCCTGACTGGAGACCATCAGGAATATAATACTCTGCCTACACCAGGAGTTTATTTTTCTTTCTATTATTTCTGACAATTCCTGAATGCATTTCCTTTTGTCACCTCCCCTGGTGAGGCAATAGATTACTCTTTTCAAAGAGTTTAGGTATTTACATGAAAAAACATGTCTATAAGTTGTTTCTATTGTTTTTCTTACAAGAAGCTCTGAGGCAAGGGCAGACAGGGTTGGCTTTCTGGTTATGATGGATGAGGAAAAAATGCCAAGTTTAACACAGATAAACAGCACTAATACAATCTTGCTACTGTATTATTCAGGAACATTTATGATAAGAAGTTCAACGTTTGCCAACAAAGCATTTGTAAACATGGAAAAGACAAACAATGCCCAGTGTGGATAGATCTGTTTTTATTGTAAAAACTGTTTCTATTTCCAATCTCGAGGTGTAAGCAGAGTAAAATATATCTGTTTTAAGACTGTGTTTTTAACGATGCTGTTAAAGATGGATTGAAATGAATGCTGGTAAGTAATTGCTCTATAAGTCAACAAGCCAATATTTCTCTCCCTGAATAGAATTTGAGCTCCAATAAAATGTATCACACGTTTTGAACCCATTCTGCTTACAATTGAGGTAGAACTCTGTCAAAGTCTATCTTACTTGATTTATATAAATAAATGTGAAGGAATAGATGTAATATATATCTTTTTAATTAATATATAAGTTTGAGACTAAGAGGGAAAATAGGTATTGGGGAGCTTTTAAGGTTCTATTTAAGTTGCTAAAGTTTATAGGAGGACAGAAATTAGAAGTGTTTCTTCTCTAGTTCTCAACACAGATTCTGTTTCTGTGAATAACCCTGACTACTAGTACACAGACTTAATGATAGATAAAGATAAAAAAGAGGGGCTGTGTTCTCTTTCTAATTAGAGGTTTATTATCAATTATTATTTGGCAGATTAAATATGGGTCATTTCCATATTTGGGCATGAGCACCTTGGTCCATGTAATCGTTCTTTATCAACAGAAAGAACTCTAGAAGTGGTACATTGAGGAAAGCAAACCAGTTTAAGACATACTACATTGAAGATGCATAAACGTATTTCAAAAAAAGATGTAAGTATGAAGTCCAATGTTCCAGAGACTTAGAGAGAGGTCTTAGGTTGAGAAGTCATTTTGGGTTAATCTGCATTGACGGGATGCTTAGAACTGTAAAAGCAAAGGTAGAGAAGTAGAGCGTAAAGGGAGGAAAAGAACCTCCAGGACTGCTTTACGCAACAGTAACAATTAGGATTCTGGTAGAGAAAGGAGGCAAAACACAAAAGATGAAATAGGTCTATTCTCTGATCACATTTTTTAAAAAATATGAAACAAAAGTAGAATTTATGCCAGGGGTCCCAAACAGAAATTTATGTCGGGAACAGAGGTTCTTGGCTGCTTTAACTGTCATTTATCTAGTTTTAAGACTAGTTAAAACAGTTTCCTATAACAGAGTGAAAATATACATGTTCATAAGGCCTATAGTTTGCTGGCCGTGAGTTTGAGATCCAAGACTTAAGTCAGTACCAATGATTTCTTCTTAACGTTTGTTATGAGCTGCATTGTAAATTGATTAAAGATAAGATGACAGTCAGGTCACCCTTTAAGGGAGCTTTTTTACAATAAGCATATCTGAAAAGAAACTGCATGCCATTTTGTATTCAATCACTTCTTGACTTCTACCAATGTGGCTTCAAATAATTTCCCATTTCTCTCTTATGATAAGTAAAGATTTGTTTTTATAACTGTTTTTATGGTGACTTGAAAACTGATATGCAAGTATGTACTTTCTTTACACTTCTATACACATCATACACATAAGGATATTTTTATCCTAGTAATGTATGATATTGTATAATGACCCTAAATACATTTTTGATCTTTGAGTTTTAATTATGTCAATAATACTTACTTTGATGTGAATGGGTTTTCTCAAAAAGACAAAGGTTTAAAATAAATAGTCAATTTAGTAAAATACCTTTTCCATAACTTTTTATTATTTGAGTTCCTACATTCTTCAGGGAATTTCAACTTATGCTTAAGATGCAGGCAGTATGCAGTGATCATATGGTAATTTGGATGCAAAATTTATACATTTGATCTTGTTCAGTTTTCTGCTTATACACTCATACGATGTTACTGAAATGACCATGGCACACTGACGTGAGGTGCATTCTTGTCTTATCATCTACTTATTAATTCATTAATTAGGTTATTGAGGATCTACAATGTACAGAGTACTATGGCTGGTTCTGGGGATACACAAATGAAAGACCGCAGAGCCCTTCCCAAGGCAGTCATATTTTGAGATAACAACTGTGATCCAATGTGAAATACATGTTGTTTATGAAGTTTAGTGGGAAGAAAGAGTTGAGAATGCTTAACTTAGCTTGGAGTGGGGGATTGAAATGACCTGAGACAATTTGCTTGGGAAGGAGTAAACAGAATCTTCAAATATGACTAGAAGATTCTCAGCTAAATGGGTCAGGAAGGGAATTTAGACAAAGGGAGTGAATACTCTGTGATGATTAACTAAACTAGAGAGCACAAAGACATCTGAACAAGAGAAAAATGTCATACAATTAATAACATTATGTAAAATTTAGAGAATACATGTTATTTTACATATTGTCTATATCAATATGATCAATCATTTATCAGTGTTTATTTTTGTGGATTACTAAATTGGTTTGTTAAGACACAGAGTTCTATGGAATGGACTGTCTTCTTAGGTAGTTTGTAGGATGCTTGAAACTAGAGTTCTGCGTTAGAAAGATAAATATCAATGCCGGTATATTAAAATGATCTTATAAAAACACAATGTAATCATCTTTATTATATGACATACACATATTTAAAGATGTCTTTCTTTTAAAAACACTGTTTTATATCAGAATATAGGAGCTAGAAATTTTCTACTTTTTGACTTAATTTGTTAACAACAATATGATATTTACAAACATGAGTATCTTTGATATATGCTTTTCACCTATTTTAAAGTATTCAGTTTGGTCCCAAATATATACATGTTACTTAATGAGGCTTCTAAAAGGCCAGTTATGTATAAGGCACTGAAGATGCAATGACAAATGAAGACTTCCACTATATTTAGAGGTTTACAATCTAACGAGAAGTGCAGACAATCGTGACTTGTCCATGTCATAAGAGCAGAAGTAGTGTTGTCTGTCCAAATTAGACTCTTCCACAAGATTGGGACAAAAGCATTCCAAAGACCCATGCACAAGAGGTTGTGGTGTGGGATGTTTTATTCATTTGGAAATAGAAGCTGTCCCTTGGATTTCCAGTGTCTCATCTCGGTCCATCCTGCCCTGGGAAAAATTCAACCTCGTCCTCAACAAGGCCAAAGCAAAAGCCAGTATCCAGGGTTACTGCTTCATATTAAAGCTTAGTCTGGATCCAGCTAGTTTAGCTGCAATCTGTTGTTCTGCTGAGGTATTCTGGCTCTTGCTTGGAGCCTCTGTGTGGAGTCCTGCCCATAGCCATAAGCCACATGGATGCTAAGGGCACATCATTATGGAGAGAGGTCAGGTGAGTGCAAGGGGTATATGTAGGGTGAAGACAGAGAGAGAGAATTCTTTGTTCTCATGGAATTTTATTAACTTGAGTTTGGGATGAACCTGATGCTCTTACAAAAGAACTAAGCTTTGGTAAGCTTTTGATGGGTCCACCCCCTAGTAAGACTACAAGGCCTCTATGGTCAAATAACTCCCTCTAATAACTCCCTCTGTGTCCCCCAACAATCCAGTATGAGAGGAGGGAAGGGAAGGGTATTTATCCCCTTGGGAGAGCAATGCTGTGATACCCTGGGGTGTGAAGTTGCAGCTCCCTGGGGAAGCAATCAGGTTTATGCTCCCCAGATTATTAAGCAGAATGTCCAATTTCATTTGCCCCCCCCCTTTCTTTATTAAAATCTAGTTAATTACCGACAGTAACAGTCACATGTGATACAGTGTGATAAAAGGTAGCAGATGATGCTCACAAAGGCCTGGTAGACTTCACAAAATGACCATTTGATCTGGGATTGAAATCTTGAGTAGAAAGTTATCAAAAAATTTTTAGGCACAAGCAGTGTTGAAGGTGGAAATAAGAACAATAAGTTTGTAATCTTCCTGTAGTTTGGTATAGTCAACATACAGGGCATGGAATGAAAAAGTAAGAATGTAACACAGGGTCCAAAACAGGTCATGGAGACCTTTGTAAACTCTACATTTTTCTTAATATAACATCTACAAGACATTATATGGTTAATATAAGCTTTCAATTCCATACTTACTTGGTTTTATTTTTATCTATTAATTATGTAAATTTAAAAGGCCCATGTTATCAGAATTGAGAATATAATTTGAAAATAAAACAGATATTTGAGAATAAAATAAATTAGAACTGAAAAATAAGTTTCTCATTTTAAGAATGATTCTAATACTAAATAATGTGCTCATTTCTTTACAGCTGAGAAAATCCTTTACACATGTGCTTTATTGTAACTCTTCACCATCATGAATTTTACCCCCTGAGACATATCCAATATGGGAACTGCATGTGAAGTCACCATGGAGTCACAGTGCCCTTTAAATTTTTATTGTCCAATTTCTACTTAAATGTAACATCCACAGGTGTACTTTGAGATACCTGGGCTTGTTTAGCTACTTAAATGTAACATCCACAGGTGTACTTTGAGATACCTGGGCTTGTTTAGCAGTGGCTAGTGTGGCTGTAAACCTGGGATTTTATTTCAGGGAGACTCTATATAACCCAAAACCCAGTGAGAAATGGGATCACTAAGTGTTGTGATCACATTTGGCAAAGATCAATAAAATGTAATCAATAAATCCCCACATTTCAACAAAATGGTGTTTTTGTACAACTTTCTGACACATTTTTATTTCAATGCATCTTAACACGGAGAGTGATAAGAGGAGACAAATATCAATATTGTTTTAAGCAATTTCCAAAAGTATATGCATACTAAAATCTGTCTGCTTGTATACATGTAGTATACATAGACATACACATTATTTTTTTAAATGCGTAAACCTGTATTTTCATAATATAGTAGTTGATAAAATGGCACATTTACTTCAAAGAACTGTTGACTTCAATAATTTTTAAATCAATATTCATTTTCTTATTTAACATATATTAAAATTATTATTATGTGAGATTGCCCACGACACATTTTTGACATTAAAATTTTAATCCATTTTTACAACTTAGAAAAGTGATCATTTAAAATTATTTCTACCTTTGTTTGTTGAAAGGATTAGTAGTGTGCATTTAAGTCCTCTTTTGTTTGAAAATGTCATTTTGATGTTTAAGGACTAGAACCAATTTTATTTTTCCAGGCAGCACTGTAAATAAGATAAAAGCACAAGAAGGATTTCTAATACCTGCCTGAACTTAATGAAATACTGTTAAAGAATTAAGTGAAATGCTGTCATGTGCTAGAGATTATGGTGGCTTTCCTCCCTTCACATTTCCCCCCATTCTGATGCTCTTTGCAAAGTGAAACAGATGGCAGCATGCTGACCCCTCTTTAGCTTTCCACGCCAAGCTCAGGAACATAACCAAGGGTCACCTGCTTTCTTGTGGCTGCATCTTTACAAAGACCATTCACCCCACAGGTATTATAAAATCCAGAACAAAAGTTGTTTTAACATTATGCACTTAAAAATGCCCCAATGAATATAGGCTTCTTGTGACTGAGAAATTAAAATTACTTATTAAAGCCATTTTGAAAAATAGGTCTTAAAACTCAATCCAGACATAAATATCAAATTCAAAATAAAGCTTCTTAGCCCATTTTTATCCTCTAAAGCACCACAGACTTTCTGGTCATTCATTTGTCTTTCATCATTGCAGCCTACTATACACAGGAAGCAAATGATATTCACAAAGAGTTTTCATTTTATGAAATGCTGACTTTCTCTATAGGAATATACTGTTTGCTTTGTGATAAACTTCATCCAGTCTTTGAAACATCATCGATAACTCTGCTTTAAGTGACAGTCTGTTAAAACTGAGGGTGGTAAACCCAGCTGCAGAAGTTGGATCCCTTAACTTAGAAGAGCTCAGACTTCTGTGAGTCAATAAACAGTGACATCATGATGCAATCTAGTAAGTGCTGTTCCAGAAATATGACAAATTAGGTCAAGATGATCAAAGAGGGGGTGTGTGCTCCCATATCCATTCTTAGAATAATGTAAAGAGCTTTTGAACAATCCAGAAAAGAAGATGAAATTCGGCACTGGTCCTTCGTTTGTAAAAAAGAACTTCCTTCCTATTGTGTGGAATAGACATCAGTTAGAAAACATAGAAATCTTAGTCTCTGTTGCCGACTGACTTCTAATTTCAGTGGGCCATATGGTTCCTGATTCTTCTGTAACATGATGCTTTGTGTAATTAAGAAGGCATATGCTTCCTGTACAAAATCACTGTTAGATCTCCTTTTCATGGCAGAGAGTTACATGGACCAGGCTGTGATACCAGCTCTTATCTGCTGCCAATAAACTTTAAAATTGCTTAATAAAATTCAGAGAAAATGGTGGTACATCTTAACAGTTTGCCAGATAACATATGCATTATTGTAGCTTATTCTGGGACTCTATGCTCAGGAGAATTTAGCACTGTGTCACTCCTCATATCCCTCTTCCCACCAACGGGCCCTTCTGATGACAATTTGACCAGCTATCAGGCAGAGCTAAAATTCTCTTTAGAATCTTGTCACTCTTTGTAAAATGTATGTACTCTATAGAAATCTTACAGCTCACTGATTTTTAAACATCTCACAGAGAACAAACTTTTTTTGTGTGTGTTTTTCTATTAATCTAGTCTCTGTAAAGCAAGAACACAGGTGTATGGTCAAACCAATGTGAGTCATCTGCATACTTTTATATGTGAAGGGGTCAAAAAGGCATACAACTTCTTTTTTGTTGTTGTTGTTTGTTTTATGTTCTGTGATTGCCTGTCTTTGATCTTATCTCAAAATAGTTATAGAAGTAAGCCTTTTATCTGAAGTCCTTATTCTGCTTCAAGTTGCTGGAAGCATGGTCTAATTCTTTTCTTTTATTCTGCGTGGCTTCCTTTAGAGCTATCAGAAAACACTAATTTTTACTAATGCAATAATTATTTGGTTAGGAGTCACATGATGAGGTTGTGCACATACCAGAATCCACTGTAGGTAGTGGGGATTTTAAAACCTTAAAAGCTATTGTGAAAAATAAAGTGATGTATGGAGTTAATTATATTTTTTATGAAGGGACATGTGCTAAATTGCAATAATGACCTCAATTATTCTCCCTTCTCACATCCATGCCTCTGCTATGTAATTTTGTTATGGCCTCCCACCATGATTGGGGAGAACTCTCTACTTTTGACTCTTGCCTTGACCATGTAACTTGTTTTGATCAATGAAGAACATGGAAGCAACACCGAGCCACTTCTGAGACTAGATTTCAAGATACCGTGCATGCTTCTGATTGAGTTCCCCTGTTCCTGCCATAGCCAAAGATGGGCGTTCTTGGAAGACTGGTATTCCTAGGAGAAAGACGAGAGAAGTGGAGCAAAGACAACCCACAGAGGGATGAGAAACTCATCGGAGATGAGCTAAACTCTAAAGGTGCCTGGGGAATATGAGTTTCTTGTTGTGTGCTACTGAGTGTTAAGGTGACTTGTTTTGCAGCAAAAGGCAGTTGGCCTGCGTTTAATGAGTCCTAAATAGAAATAAACTGCCAGAAGAGACTATTCTATTTCAGTTTTTTGAAGATTCTTATTGAAATCTACAAGAAAGTTTCATTAATTAGTATTCGATTAAGTAGAAGTAACTTTTTATGAATGAAATGAATAATGCTCAAGGTGTGTCACTGACCTCACCATCATAATTTTTTGGATCGCACCACACAGATCATTTAACTGGCTTAGCAAGGTGATATCTTTAGATAAAGCCTAGAGATTTGTTGGGTTCTATGTTCTTTCTACTTCATGCAGGCTTATGTGTTTCATATGACCATAGGACTGACTGAATCACAAAACAATTAAAAAAATAAATGATCATATGATGGATTTTGTGCTTGATTGTTAATAAACGTTTTCCTGTTTGGCAAAATTTTTTAAGACTTGCTTTCATCTTGAAATATGGAAGTAGTTCCTTAATGCTTTGTACCAAATAGTCCTGAATCTTCATCTACCATGGCACATTACACCTTGATGTTCATGGTTAGTAACTTGTAAGAGTTACTTCTTGACTGAGTGTTTAATTGCTGCTATAAGACCTTCTAGAAAAATTTCCACTTGCCTTCTCATATGGCCTCTGGCAATGTTCCATTTAGTTGCTGTTTGTCAATCTGAGTCCCAGAGTGAGAAAGACAAGGACAAAGTCAGGGCCTTCAGCGAATCTCTAATGGACATAAGCCTTTGTTATTCTAAACTCTTAAATTATTTCCCCCTTACTGCAGCTCAACGTATCATTGGATGACAATGAGACTGTTGGAAGGAGGAAATACAGTGCTCACCTGCCTCTAGTCACCCTGAGTAAATGACAGGAATGAAACCTGACAATCATTAAATGGATAATTTTGTAAAAGTGAGGATCGTACATATATTTCTATATCAGTGACTCAACTATAGCTCCCTCTGCTCAGTTAAAAATACCTATGGGATCTTTTCTGGACTGAGAATCAGGCAATGGGGCTCTAACACTTTTTCAATAAATAAACAGGTTGCTTTAAATAATATGATTTTTAATGACTAGGTTCTACTCTGAAAGTGGGGCAAATATCTAGTTTAGAAGACTCCAGGTGGTTTAGGAATAAATCATACATGACATGTAAAAATATAGTTTTTGGAAAGTTAAGATAGTTAAACAAACTTAGGATATTTTCATTTTAATTTTTCTCTCAGCAAATAATACTCAGGGCCAATCCTGGAGAGAGCCTTTACACCCCAGCTGGAAAATTTCTGCAGTTCACAGGAAATAGTGAGTCTCAGCTTTGCACCTCAGGGCTGCTGAGACAGGAGACTGGAGCACTGCTGAACATATGCATAATGCATTTCCATATGCTTTTCACGTGGGCGATCTCGTTTAGTCTTCCCACAATACTTTGCCTTAAGTATGACACTTCCTCTGAAGGATTCTTCATAAGCAATTGAAGGTTACATTAGGTAAGTTGGCCCAGACCACACAGTGAGAAAATGTAGCAGAATTTCAACTTCAGTCAATTCCTTTTTCTACAGAATCATGCTTTTCTTCTGCTGCAAGCTGCCTTGTGTTCCAACTTCACCTGGACTCATGGTTAAAACACATGCAGGACATTCTCTTAGTTCATCTCAGGTAACCACGAGCCTTTCGCCTGGGTGACCAAGTGCAGGTGTGCAGGTTTTACACAGTATGCAGTGGTCGTACATCCATGTCCCCCTGAAGAGTCATAGTGCCTTTTATGATTTCTTCCATTGGTCCACTTGTCTTTCGCATTCTTCCATCTCTTTTCTTGCCAATTTTCCCTTTCTACCCTCTTCTTTTTTTCTCTATACATTCTCCATTGAACACTATTTCTTTTGGGACTTGGCGAGAGGAAAATGACTTAAGATTAGATCATTGGGTAAGTAAGTGAGGGAAGAAAGCTGAGACATTTTAGATTTTCTTCTTCTGCCCAACCAAAAAGAACTAAATGTGATTGATGGTAGCTTTGCATTATTGGTGAAGACCAAGTGGTTAAAAATCTGAAATATGTACTTTCTTAGAGTTCAGTTTAAAAAGAGTATAGCTTATCCTTTATCTCTTTATACAGACCTCTCAATTGTGAAAGAAAATAGCAAAAAATCATTAGCCTAGACTCACACTCTGGAGAAACCCATTAGAGTCACGTAATACTTCTTACTGAGAATGTTCATGAATTGTAGACCTTGAAAACTTTGGCTAACCAGGAGAGATTTACCAGTACATTTACCTGAACTTGCATTCAACTTCAGTCCTCAACATATATGGTCAGAAGATATGTTTATACTCCTTAGCACAGGTTCTGTCGGGGTAAACAGTCACAACTTACTTCAACTAGGTTAAGTGTGGGTCAAGAAGTGGTAATGGAGATCTAGATTTTATTTGATCAGGGCCTCACCAACATCAGCAAGGATCCAAGTGAGTTATTTTTTTTTTCCTTCTTTTTGTGGTAATGACTATACTCCAGTGGTCAATATGGCTGCCAGCGTGCCAGGCATTGCAACAGGCAAGGCAAAGTGCTGCAGCAAATGAGGCTGTCCTTTGCTTTGACCTACTTGTTTTAACAGTGACAGCACCTTTCCCAGGAGCACTGCACAGCAACTCTAAGAATGTATTATTTTCTATCACATTCCATGCTCACGCTCAAACAGAATAGATTGAATCTTGAGGTTAGGTTAAGACCACCACCCTGAGACAGACAAATGTAAACTACATCAGGCCCTGTAAATAAGGAAGAAGGGAAAATATCTATAGTATGAGCAAGTAATAAAGACTATTGGATCATTTGAATATGTTTCCATATTATTTTTATCTTGTTATTCCTACTGAAACTCATGGGTCTGAATAGATGCCATATTTGTTTGCACAAGTGAGAAAGAAGGAGATGATTCTTATATTATTAGTTTCAGCGGGCTCATGGAGAGTGGCTTCTTGATTATTAGAAATGAATATGAGAAAATGCATTTAATTCAGGTGGTGACGAAAATAGTAAATTCCCTGAATGTCATTCCAACTATTCCTTCTCCATTAACCACATTTTTTGTTTGTTTTTCTTTCTCATTAGCTCTAATGTTTTTATCTTATTTTAGAGATAACGTATTGTTCCACTTTACAGCCCACATATAGCAATATTCTCATCATTATATGTTGAACTTGTTCCCAGATTGATTAGCCATGGGTATGTATTGCCAAGTAGAGTATATTATATAGAGAAAAATTGCTGTCTGTGAGCTGAAGTACATGCACATATGTGTGGTGAGGTGGGAGATATCATAGTTGTTGGGGGGGACTCGATTTCCTTAAGCTGGAGAACAACATTCAGGAGACACTCAAGTGGCGGCAGGAAACAATGAAAGGAAGGAAACATTAGTCAAGGGTGAAAGGCACCATATGCCCACCAGCACCTAGGCACAACAGGGAGTCTGCCTAATAGCTGTCTTCATGCCCCCTGCTGTGTGTAGGTATTGAGGACAGATGGTATATTTCACCCTGAACTGTGAGTTTCCTGCAACAGCTGTAATGTTCTTTTAATGTAGTTTGTGTGGGTATATATATATATGCAGAGATATTGAAAACATCCCTCTTTCACCCACGGAGAGCTATCAAAGGGTATTTATATGTTGTTGATGTATGCTTCTAACTGTTGACTTCTTCTGATTTTGAAATGTCACCTACCATCCCCACCCTTATTTTCTCTTCCTTTCTCCACAAATCTATTTTTGTCTCTCCATCTCTCAATCCTATTTCCCTTTTCTCTTTTCTCTTTTTCCATAGTTAACCAAGGACACTGTTGAGGAAAGGAGGAAGCATTTTTCAGGTGCTTTTGAGAATGACAGCTTGCATATCAAAACTATTTATATCTAATTTTATTTCAAACTTGAATAAAATTTGGATCTCTATTTCAAAGTTAGGACTTCAAACATAGTGTTAAAAGTAGGAAGCTGTGTTCATTATCTCCTAAAGGGTTAGTTTTTTTATTTTTTTATTTTGTCTTAGAAACATTTTCTGCTTTTGAATTCAGCACGACCAGTTTTGATTTGCAACCTGTGACTCAGAAGCAGTTGAATGGGATTCTTAGGTTTGAACAATAAAACCCATTCTATTGTGAAAGTGATAACAAATTCTTATGAAGGCTGAGTAGAGAATAAATTACAGTAAAAATTATATATATATATATTTAAGGATATTGAAGAACGAATACATTCAGAGAGACATGTCTGATGTGAAATTAATTTGGCATAGATGTAACCACTAAAGAGACAGTTCATCCAAATCTGTTAGATTGATTAATAGCTCACAAAAGGTACAAATGACATCATCTTAAAGATTAATTATCTCTCATGATTTGTTGGGTGGGGGGAATTTATAGCATTAACTAAAGACCCAAATAACTTCTTATGTAAATGAATAATGACAAAATTTAAAAAGAAAGTAGTAGTATAAAATAGACCACAACACTGTGCTTTCACACGAGGACATTGTGTAATAGATTTGACTTAAGGTAAATGGCAGAATTACCTAATTCTACATGGATTTACCTAACTTCAGTGTATCTAAGTCATTCTTTGAAAATAGATTTTTCATATTTTTCTTACTTATAGTATTGGGTGAGGTGAAACCATTATTTCTCCTGAAAGATTAAGGAACTGAAATGTACACACAAAAGTGTTAGAGCCAGTTATTAATAAAACCACCTGCTCTCAGTTCACCGATCTTTACTTTTGGTAATAAATAGAGCTGGATAGATAGAGTTTAAGCTAAGAATTCTTCCAGGTATTTTCTTTGGTGAGGGAAAGGTGTTTTAGAGTATACCATATGCCCTAACTATATACAAATGGTTTAACTTTAGTCAAAAAGCTTCTCAGAAGAGTTAAAGAGCATTAAAGTTAACTTAACTCTAGGACCTTGGAATTTATGATACTTAATGGCTACAAAGGGTTTAATTTTGTTCAGTCTCTGATAAAAGGATTAATCGGGTAAGACTAAGCAAAAGAAACATGAGTCTACTTGAGACAGCATATTACTTGGTGGAATAATATTTCTAAGTGTTCATACAGGATCTTTATGCCAAGCAAATTTCTATGTATTCATTAGAATAGGACCAACTTATCAGTATTAATTACTCACGGTCTTTTCTATTAAAGTATTTCTATCTCTTTAAAAGTGTTTTATCATTCTTACTTAACAGTAATATATATTCTTCTTTTACTAATTAATCCATGCGGGATTTTTTCCCAATTTACATCAAGGTTCCAGACACTTAAGATTGACAGTCTTTTGTGCTGGAGAGCATACGTGACAAAATGAAAAGTTTAACACTGAGATACCTAACACCTGGCTTCTCACCCCACCTGTCTCCTTATTAGCTAGACTCACCACCTATCAACCAACTTAGGGAAAATAATTTAACTTCTCTACTCCTACTTACCTTATCTACAAAATGAAATTGTATATCTAGAGCAGTGCTTCTTAAACTTTAATATGCATTCAGATTATCTAGGATCTTGTTAAAAATGTTGATTCTGATTCAGTAAGGTCTGAGATGGGGCCTGTGATTCTATATTTCTAAAAAGCTCTCAGTTTGTGCTGACATTGCTTGCTTCCTTTGAGCTAAAAGGCTCATCCCAGTCTCCCATACTCCTTGCCTCCACAATAGAAGCACCTAGGGAGATTTTTAAAGAATATTGTAGTCCAAGTCCTGCCTCAGACAACAGAATAAAACCCTTGATGTGGGGGTCTAGGCATCAACATTTTAAAAGTGTCCTAGGTGATACCAAATTAATCCAGGATTGACAACAGCTGTATGAGATGATACCTGATTTCTATTACTGCTCCCTGATGACCTTAGTAGACAAGATACACTTTGTAAAATCATGTGTTCTACTGCAAAATAGGGCAACCTGTCAACTATGGGAGATTGGATAAGAACATGAATAATTTTTCAGAAAGCAAATTCACATTAGTGTTACGGTCTTTCACTGAAAGGAGCAAAACAAGAAAATTGAAAAATGTAATTCAATACCACCAAGAGTACCAAAGGGAGAGTAAGAATCCATTTTAAAAAAATGGTTTGGCTTGGTGCAGATTGTAATATGAAGCAAAGAAAAGACAAAGGTCAAGTCCACATTTAATTAATCATGGGAAAAGCCACATGTAATTAACAGCTGTGTGGGATAAATATCCATGTCTGTATGCTTGTAAAGGTGAAATTGATCTGCTTGAGTGTGGGCCTACAACCACAGAGGAATGTTCAGTTACTTCTGGTTGAGCTAACCGATCCTTTGGTCTTATGGGACAAACAGTGTTCCTTAGAGCACCGTAGTTACAATTACAATCAGTTCTCCCTCCTGAACCCTCGGCCCAAACACTTGGTTTAGTTTTCTGTCTGACACTTATCACCTTCTGACATATCCCACTATATGTTTCTTTTGTTTACATTGAAATGTAATGGTAGAAATTTTGTCTTTTCTTCCTGCATCTAAGGTGCCTGGAACAGTGCCTAGCGCAGACTAAGTGTCTTGGGTAAATATTTGTTGAATAAGTAAATAAATGAAAGAAAGATACTTAAAATAGAAATACAAAATAGCAAAGAAAGAAGGAGGGTAAAGAATGTAATCAGAAGATCTAAGGATCCATTTTGAATCCATCTACTGGCTGGAGGAATCTTTTTATTGCTCTTATATGAAAGCTTGACTTTATAAACTATTGTGTCTTGAATATTTTAAGAGGTTTATACCATAATGCTATCACCAAGTGCCAAAATAGAATTGAAAATTCCCCTGAAAAACTCTAAAATTTTATGAATACAATATTTCAAATATTATCTAAGGTTCTTAAATGATTAAAATCCTTAATTCAGCTGCAGAAAATTACTATTGCATGTTTGCAAGAGGAAGTGAAACTTACAAATTGTTACATTTGTTTATTTGTTTTTGTTTTCCCTTTTCAAAGAACTTATTAATGTTCTGACTAGATATTTTATTCTTTGTAGACACAGTTGATTCCACTATAAAAGAAATGACAGTCTCTTATCCTACATTCTGAAAATAATTTATTCTAAATTGTTAGAAGAATTTAAGGTGGTAATAATGAGAATCCAATAATGGGTCAAAAACAGTGACACCTTTTCCATTGTTACTTTTGGAATTTTTATCTGTGTATGATCTGGGTATGAAAGAAAACCTGTTTGTTCACTTATCATAACTAGAAAGGGTTCAATCTAATCCAATCTATGGTTCCTTAATGTTCTGTATGATTGAAAACACAGGAGGCTACAGTTGAGCTGGAAACAGTGGTGTGGCTTATGTTTATTTTCTGGTTTAACAGGGTCTTTGTTAGCCCAAAGGCTTGTTAAGTAATTTATGAGGGTCAGCAAATGATGATGTCTGTATAGTCTTTATGGATCTTCCACTCTACTGGTTTTGTTTCTCTTTCAATTTCCTATTCTTTAAAGTATGTACAGGAGGAGAAATGTCACATCTATTTACAGACTCTAAAAAATGTGTTTTGTGGTGTTTATAATGACATTTTGGAACTTGATTTTGCTATAGTATATTTAGATAATTATAGCTTCTTTTCTACTGGGTTTAAAACTCCATTCTGATATTCTGATTTTATCTCTTCTGTTACATATTAACTAACATCTTTTGGTTTGGAAAATCTACATCAATAACAATTATCTTTTATTTCTCTTGTGCAGGAAACAGAGAGTTGAGTTAAATTATGTTAACTTGATTTAAAAGAAACTTGAGTCAAATTGTAAATTTTGGGGAAAACATATTCTTATTTTGTTTAATAATGTGGTTCAATCAATAGGAAAAGGAGACGACAGCTTATAAAGGGAGGCCTCGCTCCCCTCCATTAAGTTTAATTGCAAACATTTCAGGCATAATGAATCACTGTGACCGTAGGCCATTCATCGTCTTCTGTGGTCATTGCGGCTGCTTGTGGGTGCAAGTTTTGTGTCTTCAATGAGTTGTGGGAAAAAAACTGCAAGCCTGATTGTGAATATCGTGGGTGTCCTTTGTAAGTTGCTTATAAAAGAGAAAAGAAAAAAAAAGTGAAATAACTTTATAGAACTCTTTGGCCTAGTAAAACTTTACTTCATGGAAGTTAAATAAATGATACTTTTTTTTTTTTTTTTTTGTTCTCTGTATAAGTCAGGTGGAACAATTTGAAAAGCCATTTATGAGAAACTTTAAAATGTACTTTGAGAAAACTCCCATAAAGTATTTTAAAAATTGTTTTGCAGAGCCCTGGGCATTTCAAATAGCCCAGGAAACAAAACTATACAATTACTTTAGTCATTCTTAAGCCTATAACCAACAGAATAAAACAAAATTGGCTGCTTTGGGTTGATTGTGGAGCTAAGGCAGCCAGAGGTGCCCATACAGAGCAGAACTGACTGGTCACTAGAAAAGAAAAAGGAAGTCATGCCTCAGGGGGTCATGGGGTCATGCTACCTGAGGCATCATGAACATGCAAATATTTTCTGATGGAAATCATAACAAATATATTTACTGACTAGTGTCAGAAGACAAAGGTGAATAGAGGGGGATCTTAATAACCCTAACCCTAACCCTAACCCTCACCTTAACCCTAAACCAGAATAAATTTTTCTTCACTGGTAGATTTAAGAGTTTCATTTTGCACCTATTTAGATTAAATTCACCATGATAAAGTCAGTGTTTTAATAAAGAAATAACAGGCATTGAGAAATAATACATTTCTTTTATCTGGTTATGAAAAGAAGTGACTGCTAATCTATGGTGTATATAGATCCAACATTGATACACTCTTAGATTTAAGAGATTGGCAAAATAGTAAAAAATATATATAGGCCAAGACACACAGAGAACCACCCCCATATATATATGTATAGGTATGCATATATATTAAAGAAAAATTAATGAAATATAAAGTATAAAAAATAATTAAAATAGATACTTTATGAGGGGAGGTGAGAGAAGAACTTTTATTACATAATGCTAATATTTTACCTGGAGTCAACACTGATTTTGTAATTATTTTAAGCAAATTATTAAGATAATAAAGTAAATAAAACTGAAGATTTTTGAGATGGAAAGTATGTAGCTAGAAGGTGATTAATGTTGCCAGACTTCAAAGAGGTACGGTTGCCAGAGGCAGCAGAGAGAAAAGGCAGAAGTTTGAACTTCATAAACACGTTTCTGTTTATGGACTTGCTACTTGTCTGTTCCTTCGCCTGCTGTCGCATAGTCATGTGACTTCAGCCTTCCCCCACAAATAGTTTACAAGGTAGATTCCTTTATTCTTGTCTCTGATAAAATGGCATTCTTCGAATGCTCCTGTCCTCTCTTCGTAACATATTGCCTGCTGCCCTTCTTCAATCCCATTACCCTGAATTGGTTTCTTTTGTTGCAGCATTTTTCATGGGCTCTATCATATACTCATGCAGTACATTAATGCATGCCTGCCGCACTGGAATGCAAGCTCCATGAGGGCAGTGCTTTCGGCTTTCTCCCCTTTCTCCCTCTTCACCAGCACCTCCAGCAGTGCTATGCACATAGTAGTTGCTGAAAACACGTGTATTGAGTGGGAAAAGAAATCCCAGGGCTGCTGCTTTCACAGGCGCTTATAGGAGCAACAACCACATAAGATGGAACCTTAAATAGACTGTCAAACACAGTATAACCAAACCCTTTAAAAGTTAACTCATTCCACTTATAATTAACCTATATGTCGTATCTTGCATTTCACATCTCTTAGGTGTTTGAATGTGAATAGTATTAAATGGATGATTTTAAGTTAATGGTATAGTCAGGATTGTGGTTTAATATTAAATCTGGACTATCTCTTTCTAGTAAGGATTCTTCTGATTTATAGCGTGGTCCCTAATTTCTCACCATAAAGACTAACCATAGAGAATCTGAAGGAAGAAGCATGACCTGGGAAGGTCTTAGGCTCAAAAGTAGCTGTTTGCAGAAATACATACATTAAAAATCAGTCTCAGTCGTAATATTGAACTTCCACTTCCTCTTTCCCCATATTTTCTATTTAATTATTTCCTGGGCCGTCCTATAAGCATATGGCAACAGGAATGCACACACATTGATTTAAAAACTTTATAGTTATGGTATATTTATCTTATTGGGGAAATATCCTATTTGAATTTTTTATGCCAAATAAAAACCAGTATAAAATTATGTCTAAAGTTCTCCGAAATGGTAGACTTTACAGATCCCCTCTTTTTCATGTACACTTGGTAGTATAGCATGCACTTGTCTTAAATACAATACATTGTAGAGACAGAATGTTTCAGAAAGTCACCTTAAACGCAAATGTTGAGGAGGTCAATTTATACTACCTAAAAGGCAAGAAACCTTTTAAGATGATAAAATTTTATTGGACTTTCCTTGCGTATTTTATCCTCAATACTCGAAAAAATAATTTATTTTGTTGTTGCTTAACTGAGTGTCTAGGTTTATCAACAGATGTATAAAATTACTAAACAAGCAAGTGGAATAGTGAATTTAACTTTAAATTGCAAACACTTCAGATAAGTATATGAGATATAATCATTAATGTTTCAAATGCTAGACACCAAAAGTAGATTTTAAGATAACAAAATATGGTAAAGAAAGAGAATGAATATGTAGGTAAATATAAATTTATGACACAAAGTTATCTAGGAAAACAGTTTGTTTTAACTTGAACAACTAAAAGTGTTTCCAATCTGATAGGTTTGTATGTGCATATATGCATTAATTGATTACCACGAGGAATAGAGTCTTATTTTTTTATGTGATAATTTATAATTTTATAATTACTCTGGTTATTTTATGACCCCCTGAATCATCTGTGCTAAAAGCATGTTTAAAAATGTGAAATGATTTATAAGAATGCTGATTCCAAAACCCCAAGGGCTAGCATTCTGGGTATTAAAAGTATTTAATAATTTTTATGCACCGACAATTTTGAGAACTATCATTTGGCTATATTATGAAAGACAAAATAATACAATAACTGTAATAATGATAGCAATATTAATACGAATTTCTAATATTCCAAACATGCTTATTATTTGCTACCATTCTAATTATGTTAACATATATTAACTTCTTTACTAATCATAATGACCCTATAAAGTAGATATGGCCACAAACTTCATTTTACTATTGAAGAAAGTGTTAATGAGAGAGTTTAAGAAGTTCCTCCAAGTAACACAGAGTGTAAGTGGCAGAGGTCGGAGCCAGCACTAGAACTCAGTCTGTTTCCTGAGTTTGCCGTATCAGCCTTCTCAGAATTGTCATCATCTCATTCCCTCATTGGTGCTAAGCACTGTGGGCCAGAGGTAAGCATGGCAGAACCCACTTCCAAAGGGCTCTGAAGCCCAGTGGAAGACAGACAGACAGACATTGAGACAAATACAAATTTTATTTTGGTATAAGATGAGCAGGAAGAGTGGAAAGACTACTAATCTCTATACAGAGATCTTTGCAGAGAGGAAGACTCCAAGACTGAGTGGAAGTGGCAGGTAAGATAATAAATAACAGCATTCCAGACAGTACCAGCTGTCTCTGCTAAGTCACCGAACATTAGAGCAGGGCACACTTAGGATCAGGTAGTTTAATGGGACACCAATATAGTGTGTCAGATGAGGACGCATGGAAGTGGGTAAAGTTATAGAAGTAGATCAGGGCAAATCATGGAGAAAAGGGCTTCACTGGCCATGGCAGGTCCCCAAGCAAGTTATACCAATTTTATTCTATGTCAACAGTGTCCCCTTGAGTTGTGCTGGTCAAAACTAGCAGTAATGCAAGCGGGGGGGTGGTGCTCATGGGGCAGTGTTGGAATAAAATGATATGATGAGCTGTGATACAAGTTTATATTGATGCTCTAGAAATTATGTGCAGAAAGACCAGAACCCTAAAATATGAGTGAACTTGAGAAGACCTGGTCAAGTATATGACTTGATCTAATGGCAGGGGATTTCTTTTTCTCCAAAATGTACCATTTTAAGCATAGAGCATAGAAAGACTTTAAAAATAACCTGCTGCTAAGAAGTTCAAGGTTCACCTAGACTCTTCCCTAAGGATTCTTAATCACATTAATCCTTTTCTAAGGTATTCACTATTGGAAGCAAGGGCTGTATAAGAAAATGTCACCTTTTCTCAGTTACAGCAATTTAACCCATTTCATGAGCCCTCTTATAATCATGATTCATTAACCTATTACATGGAAGGCCACATTGTTTTCTCTACCCATCTAACCCACTTTGCAAGTTTGGAGGAGGGGTGGCCATGTATAGGTAAAGGTGAAATGGGATACATGATCTGCTTACACTTGCAAAACTATGTAATCTACTCTTCCTTAAAGGTAAAAATTTGAATTACATAGTTATGAAATGAGAGACTTTCTTTTTTGTTGATTTTTTAATGGAGACAGTTGATTTAGCTAAAAGATAGCAATGATATCATATTTGTTTTATCAGGAACTATAAACATGGAGGATACGTATTAATAAATATTTTTGAAACAGCTTTATGTTAGACTGGAAAATCAGTGGCATCTCTGAGTTTATACTTGATCTTAACCACTTCTCAGAAATACAGGTTCAACCTTGTAAAAACAGATTGTAAGACTATCCTAAGTATTTGGGCGAGTGAGCAGAAGAGGACCTGATGTGTTTCAGTGTCGGCTGTCGCAGGTATACCGGCGAAGAATAAAACAGTGAAACTGGGGGCCTGGAAATGGCCCCTGAGGTATTGATTCCTCTTCTCCCCCATATTGTCCTTATCTATCACTGCATAGCTTGGTCGAGCACAATGGCTTGAGGGGATCAAGAAATGTCTTGTAAATGGAGCGACATTTTCCCAAGTTGTTTCTAACGTACCCATCACTATGTAAGTGGGCTGACCAAACATGGCACATTATCAGGAAGGACAGTGGAACACAAATGGAATGTTGTCCTGTTGGCAAACATGGGTTCCACATACATATCTACATTAATGTGTGCAATAGTGGCTTCTGAGTTTTAAGAAAGGAAAAAAAAAAAAAGACTTGCAAAGTCGTTGCACAATAGATTAGATGGGAGTGAAGATGTTGTACTTTAAAATAGAATAAAGAGCATCCTGGATGGTGACCGTGGAAAGCATATAATGCATTCTTGATGTTGTGATAAAAAATAATTATCCTAATAATATTCATAGTTATTGTATGTGGGCTTTTAAATAAGTTATGGGGTTCCTCATTTACATTTCCCAAGAAGCTTGTAAGATAGAGAGCATAATTTTTTCTTGTAATAGGAAAGGAGTTGAACCTCAGAGAGATGGCAAAAGTGACCACATTCAGAGGAAGGGTGAATTCTTGGACTCGGGCCTGCCAAATTCAGGGATTTTTAAAAATCACCTCTAAGTATATATATTTTAATTAAAAGAAAATATAAATGGTTTCAAAAAGGATTTGAAATTTTTATTCAATGTCTGCTAATTTGGTGCTGCCTTTATCTTTAAAGTTGAACTGAGGAAGACCTCATGTCTTCCCTGAAGTTCCCCTTGAGCTCCTCACAGGGATATTGTAAAATGCCATTGCTTCTAGCACTGCCTTTGACTCAGAAAACTGAGAATTTCAAACCATGATTAAAATTGTGTATGTGATAAGATTTATCAAATGCGTGACTAAATAGGACCAGAAAGGAATAGAACCTGGAGCAAGGTGGTGGAGGTAGAAGATATGTTAGAAATTCCCTAAGCCTTATGATATTATTTCTAGGAATAAAAAATAGTAATCACAATAGAAATACTTCTGATATGTACCATATTTCAGATCAGACCATTATTATAATACAGTTATCATACTGAGAGTGTGTGTCCTTATAGTGTGATTGGACAGAGCAGGCTCAAAGATCTTGAAGAATTTATTTATTTTTAGAAAGAGGGGAAGGGAGGAAGAAAGAGAGGGAGAGAAACTGACCAGTTGCCACTCACACACCCTCAGCTGGGGACCTGGCCTGCAACCCAGGCATGTGCCCTGACTGGGAATCAAACTGGTGACCCTTTGGTTTGCAGGCCAGTGCTCTATCCACTGAGCCACACCAGCCAGGGCTAAAACGTATTTTAAATGTTTAGCACAATGATTAAGCCTGTCTGTAGCCTTTGCTCTTCTGTGAACTCTAAGATTTCAGTAAAGCTTTTCAATGTAGAGCAGATTGAGAGATGGAAGGTGACACCCTTAGGGATGTATTATGTGAAGGCACTTGGGTCACACATTTCTGTAGCAATAATTACAGCTCCATTCACAAAACCTTTGTTATATGGAAAGCATGTGTTAAGTGCTTCATACACATTGTATTGTTCAATTCTCATAAAAATTCCCTAGAATGATACTATTGTTATCTCCACTTTTAGCAGATGAGGAAATTTAGCTTATTATTAACTGAAACTCAATAATTAATATTAGTTAACCACATTAGGCCAATAGAAGACATAAGGTTTTCAGGTGTTCAATTTTAAATTTATATGCCCTGAATCATCAGAAAAGTCTTAAATGCATTAAAATAAAAAATCTAGCTTATGAAATAAATGTAATCTGAATTATTTAATTTTCAAATTGACTAACGAATAAATGTGTATAATGGGATAGGGAAGATTGGTTATTCATACACATTAAGGTATTTTACTCCATGTATGCAGGTGATATTTTTTATGAAAGGTATTAGAAAGTTCTCATTACACTCACAGGTTGGAAAAGTCTTTTAAGGCTCACTTTTAAGTGCACTTCATTCACTGACACTCCTCCCTCCCTTAGCAAAAATAAGAGGTTCATTGTATAAGTAAAAAATATTAAGAAAACTTGTGTTTTTTTTTTAACGTAATCTGTTTTGTTTCCATTTTCTCTACTGTCATTCTCATACCATTGCTTCTCACTCCCCTTCCCCCCAAATCACACTTGATACAGCAACTATCTATAAATACACAAATTGTTTATGAGGATAATAATTAAATTTATTGATTCGTGCAGAAAATATTTGTAAAGAAATATTTATAATATCTTCATGTCATCTATTTTATTTGTATAACATATTTTCCAAGTGATACAAATAAAATTAATGTGTGATGCAGGCAATTAAAACTTAATATCATTTTTGAGCACATAGTAACTGTATAGTGACTGGTAAACCCTTTTAGAATACAGCACTCTGATATGCTAAGAGTTATAAGAAACAAAAAATAGGTTGTTGTAAACACTGATACCTTATTCGCTGACGATAAAGTCGTCGGCAGCCGTCCGTCTCGAGAGACGATGGTGTAGCTTCTTAAGAGTCTATCTGCACCGCCGAGAATGGCTGTGCAGTCCGACTCGGGAGTGACACGGTATCTGTCTCCTCCCGTGTTGAATCGACATCTTGTGATGACGCTGGAGTGTCCTCTCCAGTGAAGCTGAAGCTACAGAGCCTGGGCAGGGTGATATGGAGGGTCTGCTGTTGCCCATGCAGCAGACCCCCCCTCTCTTCGCAACTGAAGGGTCCAAGGGAAAGACGGAGTCAATACAGCTTGGCTTCAGGTGCGCCGCAGGAGTTGCCGGTGTTGACTACAACGTCGAACCGCCTTAGGGACTCCGGCTCCGGATTTTCTGTCGGGGTTTACTCCCTTAGCCTTTCCCCTGAAGAGGTATGCCGCAAGGCAGCAGAGGTTTTTTGGAGTCAGAGTTTTCCTTCTCTGTGACGATAAAGTACCTAGAAGTAAAGTAGACTGAATTCAGAGACAGTGGCTGTCATTGGGTACCAAGTGCAGCTGACGGGGCAGATGCTGTCTAATCACTCCAGTTCTGTTTTTCTTAGTCTTTTAAGCCAGCATACGCGTGCCTGGCCTTGGAAACCCAAGTGATCCAGACCCTATGCTCTTCTACACTAATGTTCAAGTTGCCGATCACCATGTAGTACACGGTTTTGCAATCCATCTAGGAGGTCGTGTCTATATATTTCAAATCACATAGATATGAAAGAACTGGCACTGTGCAAATGCATCTCGGACTAAGGATAACAGTTTTATGAGAACTTCTGTTTGAACCACAGATACGTGTGGAGGGGGTAAGGGTTGGGCAGTGGAGAATTACAGGTCATTAAGGAAAATGTATTTCTGACTGTGACTGGTGATTTAAAAAATGAGTAACATCACCCTAAACCATCTATCTGCATGAGAAAATTCATAAAAACTCTCAATGTGGTCGCCTTTTAAATTTGAAGTCTCCCCGGTCCAACTTTTTGGACTCCATTTAGGAAAGTGATTTTTTTCTACTTTCTGTGTGTGTTGAGATGATCCTCATGTCCTGTCATTCTGTGAATGATAAGTACTGTTCTGGCACATAGGCAGGGGAGCTTTCTAAATTACTTCCGTATCGACCAGTCCAGCATCTATACTATTTCTAAATTAATTTTTCCCAAATGTACCCTGATCTTTAATGTTTACCCGTATAGTCAAGGTCATTTTAAACTCTTTACTTTGTCATAAAGATTATTTAGCAATTGGCCATTGCCAATGTTTCAAGCCTCATTTTCTTATCATTATTATAAAAAGACATAAGATTCAGCGGAATCAAAATACTTGCTGGACTCAGAATATGGGAGAGCATTTCATACCTCTGTTTAGGCTTAGTTCTGTCCTGGTTTCACCTTTATTCTTTTCTTTGTTTAACTTCACAAGGCTTTAATCAGTTCTTGAAGTCTCTATTCACACATCCTCTTCTCTGTGGGAACTTCATTGACTCTACTCCTTCCCCCAGCAACAATAAGAGGTTCATATTTTCTGCCTTAGTAATCTTTTACCAGGCCATGTCTGCTATTTTAGTTTATGTAACTTTTTATTTCAAGAATGTACTTAAATCAATGCATCCTGGTGAATGAATAAATGGTATGTCATTAAGCATGTGCATATATGTATATCTTCTGGATACATTTATTTGGTTGTTGCTCTCCTTTTTTTCCAAAATTGAATAAATATTAACTAATCTATCAACATTGCAAAATTGGAAATACATTTATACATGATATAATGAAATTGTCATTGAGTAGACATGATGCTTTGAGCCCTGCGAATAACTACTTGCCTAAGCTGTTCTTGATGAGTTATTATTTTAGTCTGCAGGATGGTAAAGGGAAATGATTTGTTTGTGTATTTATAGATAGTTGCTGTATCAAGTGTGATTGTTGGGGAAGGAGACTGAGAAGCAATGGTATAGGAATGACATTAGAGAAAATGGAAACATGACAGATTATTTAAAAACAAAACAACTTTTCTTAATATTTTATCACTGATAAGATTGGCTCAAAACCATTTGATGTCTACCAAGAAATATAAAATAAAATTTAAGGCTGAAAAATTTATTGAATTATCCATTCTTCTTAAAGTAATAAGGATATAAATACAAACTCAAATTGCTGTTTTCATTTTTTTAAAACAAGCCAAAATGAATACTATGCTTAATTTTTTCACTATAAAGATAAAAATTATCCAAGATAAATTAAATTTTTGACTTTTATTATTTTGCAGAATTGTACTTTTTGTGTGTGAAATAATAAAGAATCTGTCTTTACCCTTTGAACATGCATCATAAATTAGGTAATTTTTCCTGGCATGTAGTTTTTCAGTCACACTACTGCCGTAATAGATAATCAGAGAGGGGTTGAGTTTATATCTTACAAATGGAATCACAAATAGATATTTCACACTAATGTTGGCAAGTGTGATCTGAAATATTGGACATATGTGTAATGTAAAGAGATTAAGCTGACATCTGAGTTTCTGATAGTGAGGTGTGGTTTCCAGAGACACAGAGAGTTAAGAGATGATGGACCTGGGTGTCAAAGTACAGTGTTAACAAGCAGGTTGGGGAAGTGAAGGCAATAGATACAATAAAACTTTTTTTGAATCTTGTTGGGCTCGAATAGTGTATTATATATGTATGGTTATTTATTACTTTTAAAGAGAGGAATCTAACATGTGAGGTCCTGCCATGGATTATGACTTTTTTAAAACAATCCTGTGACATAGATACTGATAATCTTTCTATAGCTCATGTACTATCTTTTTCATAGGTCAAGTAATATGTGTGTATTATTCAACAAGCATTTTCTTTAACCAGAGTATGAAATCATTGTAAGCAGGGACTTCACCCTTAGAATGGGTAATCGGCTCACTTGCTCACACTCTATGCTACAGAAGACCCCATTCTGGTTCTGCTCCAGCTCTTCCTTTCCCATAGAGCAAAGAAATCCACGGGGCCAAGGGGAGGTATTCACTTGGAGTCCATGCCCCACCTTCCTCATTGACAGATGGCTTGTAGTAAATGGAAATGAGAGTGGACCCAGGAATCCAGATTTAAGGCATGAGCATGAGTTAGCCCTACCTCCTCCTTTCCTGGAGCCCTTTACCTTGCTCATCGATCACTGACCAGACCCTTGTCTAATTTTATTTCTTGAGCATGTCAAGCTCATCCTTGCCTAAGGATCTGGCACCAAATGCTTTCTCTGACTCTCCTGTCAAGATCTCTTTTCTGAAGGGTGGGTTTTTTTCCTCTGGAAAGGTTTCAGAAGAAATATCATCTCCTCAAAGAGTTGTTTCCTGATCATCTATATAAAAGTAACACTTTTGTTTCTTTTTCTTTTTAATTTTTTTTTTTTTTTTGTGTGTGTGTGTGTTGGTCTCTATGGAATACAAATTTCATGAGAGCAGATCTTCATCCTCCTTTTCACTCTCTTGTCCACTGCCAAATCCCTAGTGCCAGAATTGCTCCTAGAACATAAGAAATATTCAAGAAATATTTAATAAGTAAGTTATTATTGAGTGAATAATAACTTGGAATAATCTGCATGTTCAATTATTATATACCTTTGAAGAAATTAATTAATTAATTAATTAATTAATTGAAGGTTACATCATTATTCTGACTTGAAAGCTTATCCTTGTTTCACTATTACGAATTCTGTGTACCTATAGCATGAACCTTAGTGGAATCCTCCACCCTAAAGTTTGAGACAAGAGGATGGTTGTACACTGCAAAAATTATTGCAAATTATTTTCTGCCCTTGGCATGACAGGTCCTCCTGTCAAGAAGTGGAGCCTATTTTTCCTCCCTTTGCATCTGGGTCAGCCATGTCCCAAGCTTTGCCCTGTGAGTTACTGCGGATGTGATATCAGCAGATATCTCTTCTTTTGCTGCTATGGGAAACCCTGAGACCACCATGTGAAAATTCCCAGGCTATCCTACTAGATAAGAAATATGTGGCCCAGTCTTCTCAGTTGCCTTGAGGGACTGGGTATCAACTGCCAGGTGTGTAGGAGTGACATCTGAGATCATCCATCCTTCCCCTGACCTTCCAAAGACCACAGACACATGATCAAGGTTAGAAGTTATCAGCTGAACTGACTCAGACCAGAAGAATCACCTACCAACCCAAAGAATTGTGAGGCAAATATGTGATAGTGGTTGTTTTAATTTACTAAGTTTGAGCGCCATTTGCTACACAACAAAAATTAAATGGTACTGAAGCAATATAGAAACAATGAAAATAAATCCTGGTATAAGCATGTCCTCATGAGCTCAGGCAGCCTTTTAAAGTGTAAGTAATAAACTCAGATATAAAGAAGTAATTTTTAACACATTTTTAACGGTCACCTCTAAAAATACCATTAATGAAATGTTCCATTTGTTTGGCAGGAGAAAAAAAGAAAAACACCAAGATTTGCCTTGATATAGATGAATCCAATAATGAATCATTTTTTGTGTTATCTTATAGGTGATAACGAATAACAATTTAAATAGTTTGGAGGTTCAGTCAGAATAGATGAAAGCCAGTGTTTCTCCTAAATGCTTATGTCACAAGATTTTCCGTGGGCATGTTAAAGCTGGAGCAACAGGAGTGACATGCAAGTTTAGAATGTTCTGTTTGAGCCACTGGTTCAATAAATTTGATATTGACAATGATACTGAAGTTAAGGATGAACATCAAATCATTTTATGTAGTATATTTTGATGCACACACTGACAAACATGCCATTATTATTTTTTAATCCATTGAAAGTTTTGTTGAGAAAAGTTTTGGCTTCTAAGCATATTCTAACGAATGATTCCAATAGCTCACTAATCTGATACTTGAACTTGAATCGCTAATATTCTAAACATTTGCTGTCCGTTGTGCCACTGTTGATGCTCATTTCTGCTAAACCAGATGTCTGTTATTCACCCTGCACCTACATGTTAAACTGTTCATCACAGGGAAGAAAACTGAAATAGCTTGATTTGTTGTTGTTGTTGTTACATTGAAGAATCCCTAGGATGTAATGCTGAGGCATATTTTCATCACAATATAATTTATTATATTGGTATGTATTCTCTTGTTTTCTCATTTCTCTAACTCATCTGGATATTAAACCAGCCTGGTAATGGCAATATGGTTCAGTCTGCAGTGTTATGCCTTCTCAGCATGAAAATCATATATGCTATTCCATGTGTCATATAAGTAATCTGTGCAGGTCACTGCAAAGTGCCATCTTCCAGGACTGGCACTGTGATTATAATGAAGGAATTTCTCATTATTTCTAAAGCAGGAACTATGGACACATTAACAGTAACAATGATGACCAGTGGGGTGAGAATGAAGCCTCCACCTCAGTCCCTCAGTCAGGTGAAAATCTTGAAAATGTACAAACTTTCTACACACATCCAAAAATAGATACTAGTGGAAAGATACTGTTTTACATAACAGTTCTTCCTTCCTTCATAAAACAGTATCTTAGACTGAATCTCCAATGATGAAGCATACATAGCCAAGATGGCATACTTTTTTCTGAGAATTGTCAAATACTTTACATATTCCTCCTGCAGTAGCTTTAAAATGTAACCAAAACTCTATCAAGAAGTGCAGCTTAATTCCTCTTTCCTTAAATGCAGGCTGGATATAGTAATTCACTTCTAATAAAGAGAACGTGGGCAAGGTGATGGTGTGCAACTTTTGAGACAAACTCACGAAAGGCATCATGGTCCCCTTCTTGGGTCTCTCGGCTAAACCACTTCTGGGGAAGCAAGCTGCCTTGTGGTGAGGATCCTGGAGCAGTCCACTCTGGTGGGGTCCCTGTAGCCATGTACTGAACCACCTTGGAAACATATCTTTCAGTCCAGGTCAAGCCTAGGGCCGCCATTTGGACAGGAATTTCATGAAACAACCTGGCAAAACTGCTTCTGAAATCCTGACCCACACAAATAGTGCAATAGCAAGTGTTTATTGGTTTAATCTATTATGTATGAGAGAATTTGTTACTTAGCAATAGACAACTAATACATCCACAGAGCGACCAGGGAACTCAATAAAGCTGTCAAAGAAAAATATTTCTCAAATGTTGATTGTCAGTATCTTTTCCCTCTTAAAAATGGGTAGTTTGTCTGAAGAAGCTTCTTTCTCCTTCCATAAAATCTGTAGGAAAAGGGCTTCATGTATAATTAAACTTATAATATAAAGAGTATGGAGTTGAGAAATTCTAAATGCATACCTAATTAGATATAAGTGTGTATGCATGTGATTATCTGGTCCAAGACACTCTTGGTACAAATTTGCTGACAGATAATCATTTTTGGCCTTGTGTCTCTGTATATCCACTGGCCTAAGAAGAGTTTTATTTATTTTTATTTTTTTAATTTGAAGAAGAAAGAGTTTGGGTTTGGAAGACCAGGTAAAATGTGAGAAATCGTTGTTTCACAGCCAGCTCCTTCAATCCTACAGTAGAGAAATAAGGACATCCATAGGCTGGCTTAACCATTCAAGAAATATTATGTGAGCTAACCTCACAATCATCTGTCCTTGTTCCCAGTGTCTTGTAAAACACAAAACTTAGAGAAAGCCATTCTCCTGTTCTTTTATACAGGCCATCCATGCCTTGTATTTCAGAGTATCTTAGAAAACCTTCCGCTACATGGCCGATGCCTTGTACAAGGTGAATTACCATCCATGGGGCTGGGGGGGGGGGGGACTGAGATTCACAGGCACAGCAGGGTACCGGTAGTTACAAGAGCAAGAGGGCAGGGATAAACCAGTTCCTGTTTGGCAGCACCACCGGAATCTTTATTTGTTCATTTGAGATACTCCTTTGAGGGTGCCAAAACAAACAAACAAACAAACAAACAAGCAAACAAACAAATCCCTGGAATATTCTCAAGGACACAAACGTCTTAATAATCAGCAATCTTCGGGATAAGAACGTACATTTATTTATACCTACAACCTGGGAAGTTTAAGACATACATTAAAAATGGGTAAATATACTTCCAACTTCTAAATTTTTTCAGTTCTTCTGCTCTTCCTCTTTCATTTCGTCATTCTTCCCTCCTTTCTTTTTCCCCTTTCTCCATGGTTTTTTCTCTCTCTTCCTTCCCTTTCTTGTCTTTGTTTTCTCCATTCTTACTTCTAACTTCTCTCCCCCCCCCCTTTCTTATTCTACATTGTTTGATTATGTTTCCTCTAGAACTTGGATGGCCTGGCTGAGTTATGTCTCTAATTACAGACGGGTTTATTGACATGGCCTTTATGCCACATGTGACTGTATGCACACACACACTCACACACACATCCTTTTTGCATGTTAGACTCATCAGTCTCTTCACTCTACTATGGGTGCTTTGGAACTTATTCTACAGTCTAGCACACATCTTAGGAATTTAGAAAACTCGGTAATTATCCTGCGTCATTCCAGACTTCTGTAAGTAGTCTTGCAGCAGATTTAAATGGCCTAAGTTTTGATAGCCAGATGCAATATTGCCTCCTGATTGCAGAGCTCATAATCACTTAATAATGCATTGTTTTCCGAGGTAAAACTCTGGAGGTGCAACATCTGGTTTCGGGCAAAAGAGCCTTACTTAATTTATTCAAATCCCTGGTGTAATTTACAAAGCACCAAAGAAGGTGGAACACTTTGACACATTGTAGAACACCGACCGACTGTGTCTACCTTGGCAAGGGTTTTCTAAATGGCTCATTTAAAGCAATCAGGTAATCTTTTATTTGGTCCCACCCTAACAGCTGAAATGTTTACATTTCTAAATGAAAACCCTTTTCTGTGAGTGAAAACATTTCCAAAAAAAAGTGAACGCTCTGGACATGAAAGGCAAAAACAATGTTTTCCTTTGAACGGTGGAGAGTGTGAATTTTTCTCCAAATATCTCAAAACATTATAAAGTAAATGCAAGCATTGGATATATTCCTGGTCTAAAGACCATTTTAGAAAAAATTTCAAGCAAGTTCAGACAGGCTAACAATTGTTGCGGTGGAATAGTTGGAGATTTGAAAATGTGTCTGAACTGCAATGGCAAGTGATAGCTGATGTGAAGAAAATTGTCAGGGATATTGAGATCTGCCCTCGCATATATGCACACCTTTTACATATTATTAGCAGAAGAGAATTTTAATGCCTTGAATTTTTATTTCAATTTATTTGTTGTTTAGTTACAGTGAACTCAGGTTTTGAGGTAGTTCATATTTAATTCACATTTACTGAACACCCACTGCATTAATGCGGTAGGCATTCTCAAGGAAGAAGTCAAAACATGGTGTTGAGCTGTAAAAATGTCTTTGCCATGATCATTTTTTCTAACTGACACAGTAGTTAGTACATGGAAAGAAAAAGGAGGTTTACCAACAGATTTGATGCTTGTTGAATTCATCGTAACAAATTCAAAGAAGTCTTAGTGAGCTAAATAAATAAAACTAAATTTTCTACAAAAATAAAAAGGAATTATTGTCTTAGGTTTAAATGATGTATAATAATAAACATTATGATGAAGGTAGAAAGTCACATGGAACTTCTTATAAATGTTACAATTTTAGGACAGATTAAGTGTAAAACTCACATAAAGTAAACTTCTCATCGACAGGGCTAATTATATTCTTACCGACATCAAATATGTACTAGTAAATAGGTGGACTGTGTTCTGAGTCTTTTGTCAACATATATATTTAAATTTTACACCTTTGTTTGTCTTTTAAAATCAAGAATCAACTTGAAGAATTTAAACTTTATAATTTTCAAGTTTTACATTGTTAATAAATTATGATAGGATCTGTCATACAAATTAGATCATGTAATTCTTTGCAACTTCCCAGCTAGTAATATTACTGTTCCTTTTTAACAAGATGAAGCAAGACAGCCTACACTCAATTGCATTGAGAATTTAATAAAAGAGCAAGAATATTTGTTCCTTCAGACAATTCACACTCACTCTAATTACAAAGTATGTGTTTTAATCTGACTCATTATTAAATATAATATTCTCTTCAGCCATAAAACAAAATTATGTTTTATTCAATTTCCATTCTGAGCCTTAGTTTTCTTATATTTTAAATACAATATAATTATTTACATTATAATAGATTTGTAAGTATCAAATGTCACAACTGTAAAAATTCCTGACACATTTAATAAGTACTAAAATTTCATGGGGTTAAATCAGAAGATACACAAAGTAATACTGCTGACTCATTTTCCACTTTACATATAGACATGCAGAGTGGAGCAAAAATAGGTTTACAGGTGCATCCATTTCCAAATACAGTAATTAAATAATAAGTGATAACTTAAGAACAAACTGTGTTTCTCAAATAGGTTTACAGTTGTGAGTACGCAAAACATCATCTATTCTTGTATTGTTATTTATTTATTATATTTGTATTTGAAGTGGATACAACTGTAAAGCTACTTTTGCCCCACCCTGTAACCAGATCATTTCCTACAAATACTTGGCCATTTCCTATGAAATCTAGGGCAAATTGTGTAAGAACATTTAGACCATGGTAAAGACTTTGGCTTTTATTCTGAATGAGCTAAGGAGGCAATGGAGTGTGTTAAACAAAGGACAGATATGGCTAGTAGTATGATAGTTACATGACATAATTTAGCTGTCTCAGGAAAACAGTAAAACCAACATATCCTGTACTACATTGGTGGTTATGAATAAGATACGCAGTCTGTGAAAAGAAGAGGCAAGTCAAGGGGGATGCCAACTGTTTTTTTAGCCTAAACCACTGGAAGAGTGAAGTTGCCATTTAGTAAAATGGAATGCCAAGACTGAGTTGGATGGGCTGGGGGCAGATAGTTCACTTGAATATCCAAGTGGAGATGTTCAACAGGGGTCAGGGTAGTAATTAGAGAGAGACATGACATTCCTTAATTTAGTGATAATGTTTAAACCCAAGACATTGAAATAAACATTTATAAAGATAAAAAATAAAGAACCAAGTCTTAGGTATTTCAATGTTTAGAGTCTGGAAAAGTGAAATGATATAACAACAAGAACAATAAAGCTGAAATAGAATAAACATCTTGAACCTGAAATTAGACATGAACATATGTCTAAAAGTTTTACCTAAGACAATATTCCTAAACTAGTGTGGAATTTTCTCAAATAAATAGGTTTTATGTTCAAATATATTTTCAATATCTTTCATACCATAGCACTCTCTATGCTCGATGCATATTACTATATTAAAATCTCATTGAAACCCAACAGAAAATGAACTAATTTATAACTGTTAAGCACACTATTCCAAATTTTTTTTTATTATGGGAATATTTTATTCTTAATAGCAGCAGAATAATTTCATGGTTTCGATAATTTTTTTGGGGGGGGTTGTTTCTTTGCTATATACTCCTAGAGTGAATATTTTGACATAACATTTCTATCCCTCTATAATTAATATCTAATAATATTTTCCTTAATTTTGTTTGCTCCTACAATAATGGAGATGAGAAAAATGTCTAAACTTGAGATATCTTTTAAATTTCAAAATGAATAAAACTAGATTATAAACCAAAGGATAAAGGTAAGGGAAAGAGACAATTAAACATGACTACAAGATTTCAACCTTAGTAGCCAGTTAGAGTTTTTGCCCATAACTGAGATGGGAAAAGCATGGAAGGTGAGTATGAGAACAGGATTTCTTTGTAGGGTAGGTACCAAGTTAAATTTGAGATGCCTGTTAGACACCCAAATGGAGATGACTAAAAAGGCAACTGAAAATTTAAGTCACACTTACATAAAAGTTATGATCAGATGAAGTTGACAGCGATGCACATGACATATTATTTATGTCCTGAACAGAATGACATGACCCAGGATGCACCTCTCCCTAACATACTGAAAGAAATGTTATAGATGATGTGGCAGATAACAATGATTTTCCACTAGATGGTTTGATATCAGAAGGCCAAACATTAATAATAGTGGGAAAGATAGTACCAACATGTGAACATCCTGCTGTGGTCACTTGGAACCTTATGATGATAATGGATGGTTCGAAGCAAATAATTTCAAGTTTCCATTCTTCTACCTCTTTCTAATGTAGCCCTGAGAACCTCTCACTTTCTCTCTACCTGCTTCCCCATATCTGTCTGTCTGTCTGCCTCCTCTCTCCTAACTTGTTACTCTAACATGTAGTTTTAATTGTCATATACACAAAATGTGGGGAGTTGGAATGCAGACTCAGAGCATTTACATGGCTTTAAAATTTCTGCCAATAAAATTATTTAAAATGTAAGATGCCTGACCATTAATTTTTAAATATTATATTCAGTAGGGCATTTTTCTCAGTGCATTTGCTTGTTACTCTATTAGAGAAGTAAGATTATTTTGTTAATATGCTCATTTTTGTCAAATATTACTTGAAATGCTTTCATTTTTTCAGTGTTGATTGATGTTTGGATTTATCAAATTAATGGTTTTGGAATCAGTTGGGCAGCAATAGATTTGGGACAGAGTTACTCATCAAACATGAAAGGAAGACTGATAACATTTGTTAGAAGACTTCAATAATTGTGTTTAAAGGCAAAATTAAGCAGAGAAAATTCAAAATGTCAGATTTCATCATCACAGTTGCAGGGAAAAAGCAAGAACTCAGTCTTATATTTCTTCACAGAAAAATGATAGCATTACACTTATGAGGGCTGCTTGCTTCTGCCTGAGAAATGAAGTTGCCCAGTGTTGACTATGTGGTGATAGGTCTGAAACAGTGAACGCGACATAGACATTTTCCCCCATATTACAAAGAGAAGTCAGAGTCAGAGAGGTTAAATGGGGTGCTGGTTGAATAACTGTCGGGATAAGGTTTAAACCCCATCTCTAAGCTCTACACCATGAACTCTTTCTTTGGTATCACCTTTCAGTCTATCAAGCTCTTACTGCGACTGGCTGGCTCTCCTGCTGCATAAGCCTTGTCTTTCTCTTGTTACACACTGGTCAAGGGAAGTCATACAATTAATATTGTTGCATGAAAAAAGACACTACAAGATAATAAAATAAAGCTGTTGTTGCTGACCAGACTCTGATAAAGCTCCCTGCATTCTATATTTGTTCTTTGCATATAGTATGGAAAGAATGAAGAGTCAGAAAGTCTGAAGCATAAGATAGCTTCCAAGGAACTGGAACTTTGCCAGGGAATAGAGGAATGTTTGGTGTGGTTGACTTTGGGGGTGCTACAGTGAATTTAAATGGACCATACTCCAGAGTATATAGGAGAGCTGAGCTATTGATATAAAGACACACTTGTGATCATATAATTATTTCATGACACCCATAGAAACTTTAAAAAGTATAAAATATTTCAAAAGATAACAAATTTACCTTTAATCTTTATAAAAAGACACCGTTGAAAATATTTTTGGTGTATTTCCAGGACATTTATTATTTGCATTGATTTCACATTTAAAGGGGTTTCCTGAATTTTTCTTGTCACATTTTATGGTAAGCATATTATCAACTTATTAAAATGTATTAAATTATAATAAAGCAACATTATCACATGGTATGTAAATACTCTGTAATACATTTATTTGTTGTCCTTCTTTTGAGGTTTAAATTGTTCCACATTTTTGGTGAATATGTGAAGTCTTAAAGTAAAATACTTATACTTAAATATAAAAGATATTTTCTAAATTCTGTAGTATTTTCTCACATCTGTCATTTAAGTTGGCACAATCAGGAGAAAAGGAAATGTTATTTTATAAGTACATTCATTGAACTAGTTGATGTGAAATTGCCAATACTAGAAAATATTTCATTGGATTAATGAAAATAAGCTGATGAGTTTTATAAAGATAAACTAGCAAATATGCTTGGAGTTCAGCATTTTGCAATATCCAATCCTGGGCCTGGGAAAGTAGTGCAACGCTGATTGCAAATCATTTTAGAAATAACCTCTGCTTACAAGTTGAAACATGGCTGAACAAAATTCCTTCATTTATCTTTTTTGGGAAGTCTTGCTTCCCCCTTTGGCATGATGTTAGTCATTATGTAGCAGTTTTGATTATGTGTAGAATATGCATATTTATGTAGTTGCTGACACCTCATTCTGTCATGTTTCAAGTGCACACGAGTGAGTAGATAATGATGGTGATTTATGACAATAAAAGTAAAAGAATGACTTAAAGTAACTTAAAAGAAAATCTTTATTCTGAAGACAGTTGGTATATTTTGGGCTATTTATAAACTTTACACTTTTTTTTTTTTTGTTGTTGTTGTTCCTTCTGCATCTTTTTAAAACATGGAAATTTTAACCATATACATATGGAAAAATGAATAGAGAGAGTCTCATTCAATAAATACTCTAAAAATGTATGGATAAAAGGAAGAAATAAACATTACTTATTTACACATAATATATTGATTAGTTGAAATGTATAACATTATGACTCAAAACTGTATCAGAAATTTAAATATTTTAAGACCTAGATATTAATATGCTGTATAATTCATTTAATAATCCACCAGTATAGCTGTGGATATCTTCATTATTGCTAACTTCTAGTTTACACAGGACTGATCAAAGTGGCAATTTTTATCAATTTTGATGGTAAATTGATGTAATGAAAAATCATATCGCAAACATGTAAAGTAATAGTTAATATTACAAAGTAATAACATTTTTCCAGACCCTGCAATCTCTTTCATTCTGTATACACTCAACTTATATATTCTTTCTTCTCTTTTAGGGCATTATGTTATATAGAATCTATTTTCTCATATCCCTTACTCCTCAGCTTCACATATTTACCAGGCACTATACTTCCTAGTTTTCAAAGAAATAATTGCACATCCCATTACAAAAAATATGTTGCATATTGAGCAAGTAGTCTGACTGCAGAATATTTCTTATCTTAGCTGTAAATGAGTAATTAAATCTTTTTGTAGAAATACACAGCTACTAGAAAAAAAAATTGCCGCAGATGGAAGCCTGTTAATTATTCTTACTGGGGTGATTCTTTAGTGAACAAGTAGGCTACAGATTTTCCATTAGGGAAGTGTTTCTTGATTGTTTATGGTGAGATAATTCTGTAATAATGACTTTATTCAGAGGGCCTGTTTTCTGGTCCAGTCACCAGCACCCTGAACATGTGCCTCTGTATAATCACTCAACGCCAATAAGATATTTTCCTCATTTATGAAACAGACAGAAAATACTTTCTACTCTGACTTCAGCAAGCTATTGGAAATAATAAGAAATGCCATGTTTTATAGGCTGTAGTGCACTGGAAATTAGAATAGTATTAATATTATAATTGTTAACATTAAAGTATCTCTGGCTATTTTAATTCAGTTTACTTAATCCATATCTTCATTAAAAGTAGCAAATGACTGAAAGTATGCACTATCTGACTTTATTGTATATTTTAGTTTACTCGAGCTGCCGTAATAAAGTACCATAGACAGGATGACTTAACAGAAATGTATTTCTCACAGTTCTGGAGGCTAGAAGTCCAAGATCAAGGTGCTGGCACATTGGATTTAATTTTGAGCACTCTCTCCTTGTTTCGTAAACGGCTTTCTTCTTTTGTCTCCACACTGTCTTACATGTGCCCTACTTTGTTTTTCTTACAAGGACATCAGTCATATTGGTTAGGGGCCTCATTTAATGAACCTTAATTACCACTTGAAAGACCCTGTATCAATAAACCGTTATATCGTGTTAGGACTTCAACATATACAAATTTCTGCGAAAGGATGCAACCTGTAATATTGTATAATGGCATTTCTCAAAGAGTGTTTTGTTGAACACCAGTAACCAGATGTACTTCAATGAAAGGTTACATTAGTGAAATACATTGGGAGAATCCAAAGAACTGCGTGTTTGGTTTTGTTACTTTTGTGGGTCTTTTCACAAGCTAAAACCAAACCAAGCCAAACAAACAAATGGTCATTTCCAGGAGGTGATTATAGCAAACAGGCTATTCTAAATTTATTTGACCAAAGAACCTGACTTTGTGCTCTGCAAAAGGCTGCTGCATAAACATTCTAGGTTGTCTTTTTTAAAAGAGATTAATAAAAATATGACACATACGAAATACATACCTTAAAGTGGTGTGTAATTGTAGTTGGAGTAAGTAATCAACTCTCCCAAATTTGTGTAAAGGAGCAAAAACCTCCCATTGGATAAGAACTGAATATAACATTGCTCGCACAAGCCATTGTCACTAATCGCAATTATATTTTGCTTCATACAAATACGCCTATCTCCTTTTTTATGAAATAGGTAATGTTTTTATGTGATACCAATTATTAACACTTTAGCATGAACTAACAGAATACCAATATTTCTATGTCTTACCAGACTTTAAAAGAAAATAAAACAAAGGAAGATAAGACTAAATGGGAAAAAAATAAGGAAAAGCTTGGAACATTTACTCTCAAGTCGTACTATGCATTTCAATCCCCTAATAAAACTTTTAAATATGACAATGCCCTGGTCCCCATCTCTAGCATTTCTGACTCAACTGGTCTAGAATGGGACTGAGGTATTTTAAATCTCTCATGATTCTCATGTGTATTCAAGAATAAAACAATGGCTCAGAAAAAGGAGAAATGATGTACAAAAGAAATGTTATCTCTATTAGGAAAGTCTCCAGGAGCTTTAGAAACTAGGGTAAGAACACCAAGAAAAAAAAATTGGCAGTGACTGTTTGGGGTGAAAAATAAAGGTCCAGTTGATCAAATTCCCTGAATCAATGATTGAAAGGGAAGTAAGTGATCAGTTCCCATTCAGAGCAGCTAGAACAATTTTCATCTTGCAAAAGCCAAACTCAGTACACATAAAACAAATCTCCGATCCTTCCTACCCTCAACCCCTGGAAACTACCATTCTATTTTCTGTCTCTATAGCTGACTACCAGAGATACTTGATGTTATTGAAATCATACAGTATTTGTCTTTTTGTGACTTATTTATTTTACTTAGCAAAATGTCCTCATGGTTCATCCATTTAGTAGCACTTTGCTACCTAAAGGTCACATATTTTTCAGACACAGCTCCTTCGCAGCACTTGGGTTTTTCCACTTGCTTTTTACAGAGTGAAGACTCAGAACAAGTAAGAGTGCTCACTGTTTTTATCAGGGACTATCCGAGAAATTCAGTGCAGCATCTGAAAGGCAGTGTAGCCAAGCTTCCCATCATATTCGGCAATTTAATTGGATCTAAGCTGAATTTATATCAATGCTCAATTTAAAATAAAAAGTAATGAGAAGGATATATAAAGTTATGAGTCAAAGACATGATCTGTCAGCTTCCCTTGTAAACTACTAATTTGATTCTGTAATGTCTTACAGGGAAGTGTATGCCTTAGCTCCTTTTCGGTTTTGATTCTGGTGTGCGTATCATAACCCAAGAGAATCTGAGAAGTTCAAATTAACAGATCCACCTCAGTTATGCCCTTCAAAATGGAGATGAAGGTCATATGGGTATTAGTCCTTTTTAAATATGCTTTCATTTATTTGTATCTTCCTTAATTTCATTTTTTTGTCTCACCAACTAACTGGCAAGAAGAAAAGGAGACTCATGGGAAACTAATGAAGGATATTTTTTAGTTCCTAGTTTGGTGGCTTAATTGGTTATATATCAAAAAGGTTGTAGGTGTGATTCCCAGTGAGTGCACATACCTAGGTTCTAGGTTCCATCCCTCTTGGGATGTAGGGGAGGCGACTGATCTTGATATTTCTCACTCTAATGACTTTCTTCTCTTTCTCTCCCCCATCCCCACCCTTCCTCTCTCTCTAAAATCAATAAACATATCCTTGGGTGAGTATTGAAAAAAACTCTGCATACTATGTTTAGATGTATTTAGACAGTAGACATCTATCTTTCTATAGATTACCGAAAATATTAAAAAAGTCATTGTTGCACTAGTTTGGAGTTAAAAATAAAACAAAAGCAAAAACTAAAACTAACACTGTGATTCAGATACTTCCTCAAAATGATCTAATACATGGATATACAAAAGTGAAATTTTTGATTTGTTTCAATTCAATCTAATGTTTTCTGGGATACTAACAGGATGTTAATATCCTCTGGTGTTTTTATTTGTTTAATGTTCTGATGTCTGTGTTTAACTCAAGAGCCACACTTAGAGCAGCAGAGTTGTGTATTTTTTGTAATGACTTACTTTTAAATATATCTTACTAGTTCTTGAGCTCAAAGTAAAAATAATGACAATTACATCTTTTCTGATACCTGCTTGATAAAATCTTCTCAAGAGACAGAAAGAGAAACATCTAAAATAAAAAGTGACAAAATAGTAATATTTTAAAAGGTCATAGTTGAATTGCCACATTGGGTTAAAGTATCTGGGTGAATTAATTTTAACTTAGGTAGCTGGCTTTTATTGTGGAAGTGACTAATATTACTTTTTTCTCTTAGCACTTATTATAATTAAATCATTTTGACCCAACTATAACTGGAGTGTACCCACTTCTTAGATGAGAAATGTGAAGCACAAAATTTATGTAGATTGTAAATCAAACCCAGACCTTGTTACAAAAAAACAAGATCATTTGAGTTCTAGTATTTTACCTCAAAAAGCAAACCCTCTTAAGAAACTATGTATATATGTATTTTTAGTTTGTTTCAGAAGTTGAACTTCAGTGTTACATAAAATGTACTTCATAGGTCTCCCTTGAAGTGATTATGCTGTAAAAAATGAGAATAGTTCAAGTTGGGTTTTCAAAAAATGATAAAAATGTTGCAAAACTCACACATATTCATATACTGATAATCCAGGAATCATTTTAATTATTTATTTTTCCTAAGGAAAAGAGGGGAGAGAAGAAAAATAAACATCAAGTGAGATCCTATCATTTCTGTTCCAGGCACTTCCTAATATGTCATCCAAATTTATAATCACAGCACAATTGTAAGGTGGAGCTAACACCTTGTAGAGATGAAGAAATTGAGGACAGAGAGTTCAGAGAGTATTTGCAAAGCTTAGACTTAAAATGAGTTCTTATTCCAAAATGTTTGCTTTCTTCATATCTTGGAACATGAGTGAGTTTCCCTGAATATTTAGGGTAGGTGACAAATTTTTTTTTTTTTTTTTTTTTTTACATCTTACACCTTTTATAAACTACTAAACAAAATGATTCTCAAAAAAAAAAAAAAAGGAGAAAATGTACTTCAGATGATTATTAAGAACTCAATTTTTAGCAAAGCACAAAAGTATTCTTTTGAAATTTCCCATCATATCTTGCTTCTGAATATACACTTCTTAAAATCTTCATTCAGATTTTAAATGAAGGTCTATGATTTTTCCTTTTCATGTCTGCAAGCTTTACATTAAATTATATTAGATGAAGACTGTGGATTTCTAGATTAATCTTATAGTTAAACAATAATATTACATCACAATTTTCAGAGACTTGCACATTATTGCTTTCATCAAGATACTGTTTCAACCCCTAGTTCAAGGGCAGTAGATACAGAGCAGGCTTTTTTCTCTGCCCCCCTTACAACTTAGCTTTGACCTCAGCGGATGCATGTTAGGGCATAAGGACAAATGAGCAGGGGTCTCATTTAATGAAAGGCAGAGGACTGTGATCAAGTCCACATGGGATAGAAATGGGAGGAGAGTTGACATTTTTACAGAATAATGATGATTAATAAAAACAGAATCTCTACTCCCCATGTCTCATTCTGTATACAGATTCAAGGCTAGGACCCATGATCTTAAATTTATTGTCTATAGAAAGAAATACAGCAGAGACTTTCAACACAAATGTATCTCATTACAGGGAAATTCTTAACCTTATGAAATGTTACATTATTGAACAAAATAGCTGAAAGAACAGGTAACCCGAGGTTTATTTAATGATGCAAACTCAGGCTAAGTTTGCAGGAATTAGCAGAATGTTGAAGGTTAAGCTGAGAATCAGCTTTCACAAGTGTGTCCAAGACAGTGTGGGAGGCATATTTACAGAAGCTTAGACAGTGCATTCCTTGTACCTTAAAACAAACCCAATTAAAACATTTTATAAATTTGGTGAAGATGGAGATAAAGGTATGGAATATATGAGAGGGAATGACACCCCCCAATTTTTTTTCTTCCACTGTATAATCAATCTCAGACCTGGCATGAGTTTCCTGTGTTGTTGAGTCCATGACCACTCCTTTCTTTAAGCCAGCTTATCAAGGGATGATTGCCATAAAAAAAATTGCACATACGTTATGTAAACAACTTGATGAGTTTAGAGATATACACTTGTAAAACTATCTCCACAATCTATGCCATAACACTGTCACTTCTAAATGTTCTCCCTCTTATTTATTATTATTGAGTGTGTGATGAGACCATTTAGATATACACTAGTCCCTCTCTATATTGCAGTTCACTTATCCTGGCCTTACTGTATCACGGGATTTTTAAAAATATTATATTTAAATATTTATTGCAGATTTTTCACTGTATCACGGGATTTTGTGGTACTGTATGCGTATGTTGTTAAAGTTATGTAGGTTTAAGAGTGTAGAATATGTTTAAGAACATAAGTAGAGTTTATGAAAGTGTGGAAAAGGTTAATAAGGGACTGGGAACAGTTTATAAGTGTATGGGAAAGGTTTTTAAAGCCTTACCATATATATAAATACAAAAATAAATGTAAGGTTTCTACTTCGCAGATTTTCACCTATCACAGGGGGTCTAGAACATAATACCCATGATAAGTGAGGAAATACTGTAACTACATTCAGCCATTGCAACTCTTTGCATTTCATTGTGCAATGAATGAGTGGGTAACCAAGTAAAGAATCTGGTTCACATCTACTCACTGAGTCATTCTGTCCACCCAGTTTAGTGCCTTTTCTCCTTGGCTGCTCTGTGGTGGGCATTGATGTTCAGTACAAAGAAACTCATACTTTTGGACTTCCGGCCAAGATGGAGGCTTAGACGGACACGCTAGGTCTCCCTCTACAACTAGAGAGGAATACAACTACTTCAAAACAAAGGATAACTAGAAATTCCAGAAAATAAAACTACACGGAAGCCCAACATATGAAGTTATAAACCAGCGGTGCCATTTGGGCAGGTAAGAGTTAAAGTGGGCAGTGCTGTTTGCGGTGGCACCCCGAGCGGCAGGCGGCGAGGAGTCCCGTTGGCCAAGCCCCTGGCGGTGCGCGACTCCGGAGCTGGGGAGAGCGGCTACGCAAGCCCCTGGCGGTGCGCGACCCCGGCGAGGAGTCCCAGTGGCCAAGCCCCTGGCGGTGCGCGACTCCGGAGCTGGGGAGAGCGGCTACGCAAGCCCCTGGCGGTGCGCGACCCCGGCGAGGAGTCCCGGTGGCCAAGCCCCTGGCGGTGCGCGACTCCGGAGCTGGGGAGAGCGGCCGCCGCATCGCCTTGAACAGTGAGGCCCAGGGGGGCGGGAGGACGGATCCCGGTCTCCTAGCTGAATAACTGTGTGAATCCATCTTGGACCCCCGCCCCCAAAGAAAGCACCACAGAGCTGCGAAATAGGTCGCGGACAAGCAGGCGCCGGTCGCTAATTTGTGACGCGTACACAGGCACTGCCCCCGACAGCCAGCCCAAGAAAACAAAAAGCATCTGTCAAAATGAGGCAGGCAACTTTAGAAATACCGGTAACACAACTCACCAGGCAGCAGATAGAGAACCTGACAGATGAACAGATAAGAAACCTGTCAGAGGCTCAGTTCTGGGCCATTGTTATCAGGTGGCTTACAGAATTCACAAAAGAGCAGGAAAAAGATATGAAAGAAGCGAAAAACTTTCGTAACGAAAGGAACAAAACCGCACACGAGACAGAAGGAAAGGAAATAAAATCCAGAGTTCATTTCAACAAACTGGAATATGGAGAAGGAACAAGCAGTCAACCAATGCAGCGAGAGGAAATGGGAAGCAACAACGAAAGGATCAGAAACCTCTGGGACAGCTATAAAAGGCCCAACATAAGAATCATTGGTTTGCCAGAGAATGAGGAAGATGAACTAGAACTTGAAAAATTGAGTGAAAATATAATAAAGGAGAACTTCCCAGACTTGGGAAAGGGAATAGACCTGCAGGTCCAGGAAGCAAGGAGAGTTCCCAAGAAACTGGACCCAGGGAGAACCACTCCAAGACACATTATAATCAAAATGTCAAAAATTAAAGATAAAGAGAGAATCTTAAAAGCAGCAAGAGAGAAGAAAAGAATTATGTACAAAGGGGTCCCAATTAGACTATCAGCTGACTTCTCAAGGGAAACCCTACAGGCAAGAAGAGACTGGCAAGAAATATTCAAAGTAATGAAAATCCAAAACCTACAACCACGAATACTCTATCCAGCGAAACTGTCATTCAGAATAGAAGGACAGAGAAAGTGTTTCCAGGACAAAATAAAACTGAAAGAGTTCATTAGATCCAAACCACTGTTATATGAGATGTTAAAGGGACTGGTTTAAAGAAAAAAACAGAAGCTAGGGAGATGAAACAAAGGCAAACTAAATAGGCAACGAGAGGGGAAGAGGAACTGTGGGTACAGGAAGCATATTGGGGGGAGGTCAACAGGGAGGGGGAATGGGGAAAGGGAGGGAGATGATATAGGAATTGGGGATCAAGGTAGGAGGGAATGGAATAGACGGAGAGAGGTTGGGAGGAACTGTATGCACAACTAATGGACATAATCTAAAAGGGGGGCACAACAGGAGGGAGGGGGACCACCGGGTGGAGGGGAGCAGAGGGAAGGGAAATTGGCACAAATGTAATAATTTAATCAATAAAACACATTAAATCTGAAAAAAAAAAAAAAAAAAAAGAAACTCATACTTTTGTTCCCAGGTTCTTCTTCCTAGATCTTGTCACTAACCCTCCAATCTTGCTCTCCTAGCCAGGTCATTGACCAGCCAGCTGAGCCATTTGAACCATCCCAGAAGTTTGTTCGATATAACACAAGACCTTTGCCACAGTATTGATATTTCAATAAACTCTCCCTTATTCTGTTTTGCATGCTGCTGTTCCCACTTGCTTTGAACCGGGACCCTCAGAATTGACAGCTGGATTACCTTCTGGGTTCCATGGGGTACAAACTGGTCCATTCTGTAGCTCTTTTGGTGAATGTCTTCCTTCCTGTAATAGGCCCAGCAGGTCCCCAGTTGAGTTTGCTGATCTGGGACTCTGATTATGAGTAGATTTCACATGAGGCAGGATGGCAATAGATGTTCAGCAGGGCAAGCATTGTCCTGTAAGGCATTGGCCCAATGAGGCATTTATTAGTCATCAAACAAAGGAAAGGGCTTGTTGTATCCCATTAAAAAAGTGAGCCACTTCTGCAGACCCAGAGGTGAAACTGGGGATTCAAGGTTCTTGAAAGCAGGTATCCCCTTTCTGTATGTCCACATCTCTGGTCTGAGAAGGATCTCCTTCCTACCAGGGTCCTGCCCCTAGTAGATTTATTAGACTTCGTCGGCAGCCGTCCGTCTCGAGAGACGATGGTGTAGCTTCTTAAGAGTCTATCTGCACCGCCGAGAATGGCTGTGCAGTCCGACTCGGGAGTGACACGGTATCTGTCTCCTCCCGTGTTGAATCGACATCTTGCGATGACGCTGGAGTGTCCTCTCCAGTGAAGCTGAAGCTACAGAGCCTGGGCAGGGTGATATGGAGGGTCTGCTGTTGCCCATGCAGCAGACCCCCCCTCTCTTCGCAGCTGAAGGGTCCAAGGGAAAGACGGAGTCAATACAGCTTGGCTTCAGGTGCGCCGCAGGAGTTGCCGGTGTTGACTACAACGTCAAACCGCCTTAGGGACTCCGGCTCCGGATTTTCTGTCGGGGTTTACTCCCTTAGCCTTTCCCCTGAAGAGGTATGCCGCAAGGCAGCGGAGGTTTTTTGGAATCAGAGTTTTCCTTCTCTGATATTTATTAGACTTACAGTTCAGCATTTCTGATCTTGACCTGTGTCTGTTTAAGAACCTGCAAGTGATAGATTCTAATTGATTCCAAGAAGTCCTTCTGACTTGCACTGTCTGCTCTAACTAGTTGGTTAATAGATCTAAGCCTGTTAATTTTTATTTTCATGGAATCAATGATGCTTACTAGTTTTATTCTATCTCCTATTATACCAAAATATTGCACCAGATAGTATATCCCCTTCCACCTGTACCTAGCCCAGCAAACACATGAAATTAATTTCTAACAATTATAGAACTACAGCATGTTTGGGATGTTAGGGATGATCAGACAGTCAAAACTCCTCCCACAACCAGTAATGAACTGTAATTGCATCCATCCAGTGAGAAATCAACTCCAGAACACCATCTTGAATATCTTCTACATAGAACATACTGTTTTAGGGCAGTTTTCCTAGAAATAACATCTGAACCATTGAATCTTATTTAAATGATTTTTTCAGGGAGTGCACTCAAGAGAAGGGAATGAAGGAAGCATAACAGAATGGGGTAAAAGCTAAACAATAATATAGTCTTAACTGGAGGTCAACTTTGGTATGATCCTATCAGAAAGCTCTAGACTGTAAGCACAAGTTACAACATACAATAATATCCACATTTTGCGCTCTCTAGGTATCAGCAAAAATTTTTGGTAAAAGTCTAAACAGTAAATGTTTTAGGTTTGGGGGGCTGTTTAGTATCTGTTGCAACTACTTTGCCATTGTAATATGAAGAACCATGTGTAAATAAATGAACATTGCTGTGGTCCAATAAAACTTCATTCACAAAACAGGTGATTGCTAGGATTTGAATTACAGGCTAGCTATAGTTTTCTGTATCTTACTCTAAGAAAAAAAGGTTATCATTTGGTTGAAGAGAATTCCCCAAGAAGTGTAACTGTGTTGACCAGTATTGTCAGCAGTTGATGGGTACAGTACACTGGCAATAAAGGGGATCTGGGTAGGAACCATCAATATTCACTCTAGGAAAATCAAGAGAAGCTAAAGTAGTCTCATTGTAACAAACCGAAACAGAGATTTGGCTGCTTATCACCACAAAAGCCAAATTCATAAGGCAGATGCTGTTGCAAAAGGAAAGAGGTTTTATTCAGGTGCTGCTTGATCTGGGAGAATGGCAGACTCCCCTCTCAAAGCCCATCTCCTCAGCAAGACCAAGACAAAAGCCAATGTCTAGAGTTCCTACTTTAAGCACAGTCCTTCGGAGCCAGCAGGAGGCTGCTAAGTGGGCATAGTCCACATCCAGGTAGCAGAGCTTGTTCCAGGCCCCCATCCACTGTAGGCTCCATTCCTAGACCCTGCCTGTGGAGCCTACACAACCATGGCCAAGCAGCTACTAGGGCTGCGAGGCTGCGTACTCCTGGGAGAGAGCACACAAGCACATTGTTGAGTGCATCCCAGGCTGGCAAGAGAGAGAGAGACTCACTCCTGGAGGCCATGGAGAAAAGAGCAGAGGGCATTGTGGGTATGCAGGTCAGAAGAAAAGGCTTCTTTGTTCCCCTTGGGATCATATTAGCTTGGGTGTGGGAGAAACCAGGTGCTTTCTCAAAATGACCAATCAGCTTCCCAGATTTTTGTGTGCTTTGGGTGGTTCACCTCCCAACCAACCCTTTTGCCCCCAGGATAGACAGACAGGACTCTCTGATTCAGAACATCCCCCTGTGCCATTTTTACTTCTATGGCACATGTGCCTGCCTTCCCCATTTCCCACCCCAAGTTTGGTACTAGAAAGGGGAAGGGTTTTTTCCTGTCTAATTATCTTGCTAGCTTTTCCCATGCTCAGTCTAAGAACTTCCCCTTGCCACCATCTTGGCCAATGGGGGAAGACTCCCTTACACTCTAACTATTTTATGGTAACAATATTAGCAAAGGTATAAAGGCATATTCCATTTCTGTATATGCAAAGAACCACCAACAGTTTGGAGTTAAATATGAACAGTAAACGATGAACTTGAAGAGGTACATAAGTAATAGAAGGGCATTGCATAGTGTTATAAAAACATTGACTTTGCCTTGTAGGAACTGAAGAGTTCCTGGGAAGTTTAAAGTAGAGAAGCAGAATGGCCTTCCCAGTGAAGATGCAGGAGCCACAATCTTTGTTGCTACGTCCATCTATCCAGATAGAGATATTTAGTCATTTACCATCTGTAACACTTAATAAAACTTGCTTGTTTCAACTATTTAAAAACCACTGCATGATGATCTAGATCCAGCTTTGATTCTGCCTGCTGGTGGTGGCATGTATCCTTAAAGGGGCTTTCACAGTGAAGTGGTATTTGCATATTTGATCAATATGCTCTTCTTCCCAGGCTTCTCTGGAAGAGAACAGATGTTTGAAAGGTGTTTCTCTGGATGTTGTGGTCAAGTTTCTGACCATGAGATATAGGCATTCATTATTTCTTGCTGTAAGTTATACCTTGGTCTACTTAGTCCCATGGTTCGGCAAGCAATCAAATCCATTTTGTACCAAATTTCAGAAAACCGTATATTCAAATCAGAGTTGCCATAGTGTAAATGACCTCTTATGGTTTTTTTTTTAAACAAAAATACTGAAAAACATGCCACTCCTTTTTTTGTGACTTACCTGGCTAAACACTTTTTATTTCAGTATTTAGTCCAAAGCCAAGGAAGAGAAGTAGTCACTAACAGCCTTGTAGGAATACTCTTCTGTACATATGTAGGCAGATTTAGAATAGCAATACCCCAAAGGAAGGAATAAGAGATAAGAGCTATATAGATATCTCAAGCTTAAGATGACAGTTACCTGAACCAGGATAGTCTCAGTGACAGAATGTTTAAAAAAACCAACTCTCTAGAAAATGGATCATACAGATAATAGTGTGGCTTCTGAAAAGTTGGCCAAAGTCTGATTTTTACTCCTTTTCTGGTACTTTCAAAATATATACAAAAATGTTTATTACCTTTCATAATAAGAAACAATAAATGTCTTTTAATAAAAAGTTATATCAGTTTACCTAAATCAGTTTCTTAGCTTAAAAAACAAATTATTCACAAGCATGTGGTAGGCACGTATACTGGAAAGTTATTAAAATGGTCTGATATTTATGTAACACTTTTATTCTGGAAGGATGAGTTCTGGTCTTTATATTATACTAGAATAAGAAAAAATGTATTAGCCATTCTTTTAGAGCCTTGAGGTTCTGTAAATTCTGACATATAATAACACTGTGCTGTACAGACATCAGTCCTCCAAACACTAAACTGTTGTTTCTGGAATAAACAATAAAGTTTTCTCCTTGATGTAGGACAATGCAGTATTCAATATCTAAAATAAGGCATGCTCTGAGAGTTATGGATTAGCATTATATTTGTAAATTTATATGGGTATCAAGGTCTTGAGGAGCAAATTTAGAGCATTTTAGAGAGCATATAATGTGTAAAAATATCACAAAATATAGCTGAAATGATATACATCACTTTCCTGATTATCATATAAAAGACTTAGATGCTATTTAATAATGACCGTAGAAAAAATATGGTTACTCCCATTTCTCCATCCAGCATTCATAGCTCTATGGAGGTAAGGCAACTTGAATCCTACTATATATAGATTGAAGATCGGGGCATCTCGATTTACTCATTGTCAAATGAGAAAACCTGTATGCACAAAAAGCAGTGACCTCCATTCTCCCGACACTCAGGTCTCTTCCAGTCTATCATCAAACGTGGCAACTGGGTGCTAACTTTCAGGGAAGCACAGTAAATGTGTGGCATGCAAGCAACTACAAAGTTTTCACTCACAAGCAGTGTTTCTTCTTATTCCCGCCACTGCCCTATTCAATATAAGTGGATATCTCCATGTATATCTTATCCTCCCTCCATGTCAAGCAAGGGAGGCACTTCCAAAGTTTAGTGTGTGTTTAGTTTTGAATTCCTTAGTGATCTGCTGCAATAGAATCAACTACTTCATCTCTTTCTCATCTATTTCTATATCCATAAAGGTCCTTTGGGTATGATGTTATATATATGCATGTATATATATGTATATATATATACATGCATATACATAAATATGCATGTATATATATATACATGCATATACATAAATATGCATGTATATATCCTCATAAATGAAATTTATAGAATTTACTCTTAGAAAAACAAGTTGTATAATTATATATATATAAACTAAACATTAGTCTCTGTTCATGATTTTTTTATGAAACATATAGCATGTAAGATGAGTTTAAATCACATTTGTAGGATACGCTCAAATAAGTGAACAAAAGGAGTCACAGCACCACCTGTACAGAAAAACTGCATAGGGGACCACCTGTCATAAGCGTTACTGATACCTGAAAAAGAATGAGCTACATGACTGGCAATTGTGTCAGGTGTAAGAGAGAACACACGGAGAGAGAAAAGGAAGCAGAACCAGGGCTTCATTACCTTAGCACTTGATCAGCAGGATCAATTTCTCTTTGTTTTTACTATTTCTATAACTTCAGCATTGCCACATTTTTCTACTCAGGAACTAGGCCCACATTTCAGTCAATTAATCTTTTCCAACTCTTGCTGATGTGCACGGCATCTGTTTTCCCAAGTCTTCACCAGGAAAAAGTGTTAACGTGCATTACAGTTCCCTTTACTTCGGAGTGATAGGAAGCTTCCAAATCCTTGAGTACTGAGAAGTGAAAAGGGAAATATTGGTTAGGGGGATTATAATAATATGGCCCACAAAACAAAGGAATTTATAAAGAGAGAGGCCATTTCTCAATTTAAAGACTCCTCATTTGTAATTTTTGTTTTTTCCTTCTGATTGCCTGCATATTCTTTTCTTGTCATGAACTGCTTCTTATTCCTCCTTTGTCTCTAACAGTTTTCCCGATGTTTAGCCGGCTTCATTTTTTTTCATTTCATTTTTCTCTTGGAAAAATAAAGCAAAACCAAAAATGAAATGTAAATAAGACAAAATAAAATTTGAAACAAGCTTCTCTGACTTTCATCAAGTTTTTTCATTACATTTTCAGTATATTTAGTCTTCAATCTTAGCTCTCCTGGTTTTGAGGGTCAATTCTATTGTTTGTCCTCCATTCCCATACTTTTTAAACTTCAGATGAACAAAGACAGGGAGTGACAAGACATTCACTTTGTACTACAACCCAGTTTAACATATCAGAGAAATTGTTTAAGGAAAAACAATTTTTTTCAACTGGAAAATACATATTTCAATTTAATTCTGACTGATGATGCTTAAACACTTTAAAAATAGCCTTCACATGAAACACCTTATCTATTTATAGATTTCATATCTAAAGGCAATGATAAAAATAAAATTTTCTAAATTTGGCTCACAACATTTTGTCTCTTTAGTCTTAATCAGAAAAGCTGAGACATAATCTAATGGTTATGCTTAACTATGATTTTTCTCTTTTGTTTCTTCTAATATAAAAAAAATAAACAAACAGATTTTATTCCTTTATAAACTTAACATTTCACAAGAAAACCACTATAAATACGAGAAGCTTCTTCCTAATGAGCACTCTTGGATAATGGTTAGGAATTTTTTAGTTGCCTCAAATGGAGGTCTTAATGAAGACACATATGAGTGTTTTGAACTTTCTTTTTTCAGGTAAAACAAGTGTTTGTTTGTTTTATTTTATTTTTCCTCATTCTATTTAAGTATATCTGATTGCACTGTTTTGCTATTATACTTTTTCTTTTTCTTTTTTTTTTTTTTACTTCAGCAGGACTCTAAAATAGACCTTTTTGTGAGGACAGAAATATCTTATATACAACGTCTGTCCAGAAAGTATACAGCCATCCATGTAATATGAAAAATAGAGACATTTATTGAAGAAGGTACAAGATATAAGAAACATTGTACACAGGACAATGATACCTCAGTCCCCTTCAAAGTAGGCAGCTTTGGAACCTCACACAGTTCTCCCAGTCACCATCAGCTGCCCCGTCGTATTTTCCTGAATCTCACTGATGGTCTGAAATGTCTTCCCTTTCAAAGGTGATTTTAGTTTTAGGAAAAAACAGAAGTCACAGGGTGCTAAATCTGGGCTGTAAAGAGGCCGAGTCACATGGGTGATTTAATATTTTACCAAAAAACTATGCAGGCAACTTGATGCATGAGCAGGTGCATTGTCATAATGAAGCTGCCAATCACCAGGTGCCCATAGCTGTGGCCCTCTGAATCATCCAAATAGTTTCTGGGGAGGAATGTTGAAGCTTAACACAAAATCTGATGCAGATCTGTAGCTCTACTCGCTCAGTCATTTTGAATGTGACAGCCACACAGTACACATGTTCACTCAATAACATCTACCCCCCCTCCCCACTGACTAGTACAGTAAAGTCACCATTGTTCATGCATGCACATTTCAGTCCACAATCCTTGGCTGCCAGGTTACACTGATGTTGCACAAACCATTCTCCTTATATTAACAACGGTTGAATTTTTATAGTCAGACCTTGCTGTGATTTCCAGTATGGAAACTTCTAACTACGTGAGGCTGTGAGGACCTGAAGTGAACTTAGTTTGAGTGAAGAGATGAATTTTAAATTTAATGAACCTCAATTTAAATAGCCATATATGGCTAGTGGCTTCCAAATTGCTAATTGCTACTCAACAGACTAAATTTAAATTTTGGTTACTTGTAGCCTTAGTTGACATAACTGGTTATATTGAAATAATAATTTAAGTTTTAACATTGGACTAGAATGTTAAGGGTGTTACATTCTGGTTGGTGTGAGGGTCTGCATTTTCCTATACCATACATTAATTGACACATTTTGTCAGTAAGGTATATCTATGGTTTCCCTTTCTGCTTTTAGAATTTGACTGAAGAACTTAACTGTCCGTGAAAAATGTTGAGTCTCTTTACTGAGAAAAACTCATAATATATCCTGAGATGATTTAAGGGCCTATTATTGACAGGTGCTGTTTAAGCAGAAAAAAGTAAAGTTCACATAAATCTCTGTGCATTCGTTTGGAATGTGGGATGGTGACATTTATGAAGAGACTACCTGCCCTTCAGCTTTAGAAATGATACTGTTTTACCAACTGTCAGAAAAGTTTTCTGCTCTCTACTCATCTTTAAGCAAAACTGTCTCACCATTCACTTCTCCCGCGATAGAAAATGATTCTAAATTACTTGTTTTGTTATTGGTTTGTTTTGGTTTCCCCGTCTCTGGAAAACTTCTCCTCAGAGAACCATAGATTCTGTCATGATACAGAAGCTATTGGAGAGTGGAATCCAATGGCATTCAATGTGCTCATCCCTTCTCCCCCTGCCACACATACGTCTCCCATATAGCGGGGGGCGGGGGTGGGGTGGGGCCTCAACTCAGTGTTCATTTTCAAAAGCTTGCATCCTTTACCCTAACAGCTTATTACATTTTTTACTTTTCAAAGTCTTGATGTTTTACCCTGTGGTGTGTGGAAGTCAGTCACTGTTGATTGGAATGTTCTCAAGGCCTTAATGATTAGAATTTTATGCGGTTTTTTTTTTTTTTTTTTTTCTGTCACTCTGGGCTTAGAGCAAAGTATGCTACATAAATGTTGACTCAGCTATATCTGCTTCTTAAATTAAAGTGCTTTGCTTTTGGTGTCTGAACTTTTTAAAGCAAATACAGGAAACAACACAAGTTAAACAGTTTCTTCATATGCCACGGTTTCCAATCGATAGCACTTCAGTTGCCAAACCGGTTCTTTACACTTTAATGAAGAATGAATTAGTTGGTGGGATGGAGGCAATTCAAGCTGCTATTACTAGTTTTATTCTAAGGTCCTTTCAATATTTCTTGAAACCTATTAAGCCAGTTTTCCCTGTGCTCAGTGTTTCAGTATCCCACATTCTTAAGTAAGATGTATCTAAATTATTTCAAATGAAAAGGCTTTCTTTTTATGATCACACAGTGTTACATAGATATTGCTACAGTTAAACTCAACAGAGATTGTTTATGATGAAATCAGATTGATCTTTGAGTAAGTAAGTGGTCAATGATACTTTCTCTCTCTGAGTTTGTCTTCCATTGTCCTAAAACTACTTAAACCAGATCCAAACTCCAATGAAGGTTAATATTTATACAATAAACAGCTAATTCTATGAGGAAATTTGCATCTCCCTATGAAGTCTTAAAATGAATTTTGTTATATAAACAAAATAGCCTAACAATCAGGTATGACTTCAAAGTTATATTGTTTCAATTTTAATTTAGTTGAACTTTTTCATTTTATCTCCAAAAGAAAAAACAAACTACATTTGAATATATCAAGATTGCATAATTTATTTCTTCATTTGCATAATGGAGGGCAGTAGTTGAAATCAAAAGTTCTAAATTCTCCACATTTAATGTTTATTTACCTGTGAGTCAACTGATCCAGCCAAAGAGATTTCTGTTAGGTGGAATCTTCACAAACAAATAAAGAGTTGTCATTTCTGGTTCTGTGTGGTATTTTCATTTATTCATTTATAAAACTGACGTTTAAAGGCATCATTCAATAGCGCAAAATTCTTTCTAATACTCTGAAAAAAGATACAAATGTCTCTGTCTTCATAAATGTTTTATTCTAAGAGAAGATGATGTCAACCAATCAAAGATACATTGTACCAGTTGGGAGTAGCACTATGAAAAATAGCACAGATGAGGACAGGCTGTACCCTGAGGTTAGTGAGAGTGGCTGCAATTTTATAGGTGGTAACCGGGAAATTCCTCTTTGTAAAAGTGACAAGAACAGATGTGAATGAGGAGAGAGTGTGAGCCTCGTGATATCTGAAAGCATGTTGGGCATGGATGGAGCAAAGAGGCTGATGTGGGTGAAGGAGACTGAGGAAGGCAGATGGTATTAGGTGATGAGGTCAAATGGATGATCAGGGTAAGGGTATAGGGCGGGTTATGTGGAGTCTTGTTGGGGCTTATAAGGACTTTGACCTTTACTCCAGCAAGATGGAGAGATATTGGAGGATTTTGAACATGATAAAGCCATGTTCTGATTCTGTTCTAATAAGCCAAACCTATGCTTTATTCATAATAGACAGTCAGAGGACTGTGGTAGAGACCAACACAGTAAAGCCTTCACAAAAGATTATAGCTGTTCAGACCCAAGCTGTAATTTTTTAAAATAGCTAGATTCTAGATATGTTTTGAAAACTGAGAAAACTTAAATAACAGATGCATTTAAAGTATGGTGTTAGTCAAAGAGCTGATTTAATAGTTTTTTGGCTTGTTATGTGTGCAGTGCTCCTCACACAGTCCAATGGAGCCGGCAGGTAAACAGAACCAGGAATCTATAACCCAGGCTGCAGACTTAAAAGTGGGAATGATCAACGTCTTTAAATTCATAAGCCCTATCTAGTGGGTGTAGGTGGCAAAGAAGAGAGGTCCAAGAAACTTCCTGGGTCATTCCAACTTTGAAAAGTTCAGAAGATCAGGAGACATGAACAAAGGCAACAGAAAAGGAAGGACCGGAACAGGGGAGTCTGTTGAACTGGAAGCAAAGTGAAGAGGACTCAGTGATCAACTGTGTCTAATGCTGCTGATAGATCAAGTACTGAGGATTGAGAACTGACCTTTGGAATTAGCAGCTCATTAGAGCCCTTGACAACAGCAGTCTTGATGAAGGCTGGTGATGAATAGTAGATTGGAAGGTTAAGAGGAGCAGACAAATGGGATGGTAGCTGGAGTGGCATGTGCAATCAGGAGAGGGTTTTTTTTTAACAGAGAAAGAGAGTAGAATTTTGGAGAGAAGTTTGGAATATATGAAAAGGTTATTTGTAGTGCCTAAATGGAAGGACTGTGTTTAGATAACAGAAGGTACAGCCCATCCATAATCACAGAAGAGGAAGCCAATACACGGGACCAGGCACAAGGAAGTAGGTAGAGAAATAGAATGAGCAAGTGGAAATTTACTCTTGGTTGCTTGCTCTAGCTCTGTCTCTGTCTCTCTCTCTGTCTCTCTCTCTCTCTCTCTCTCTCTCTCTCTCTCTCTCTCTCTCTCTCTCTCTCTTATTTTCTCTTTCTTTCTTTTTCTTAGTGTCTCTTTTTTGATATTGTTAAAAGCAAGTTTTATAGATAACTGAAAAAATAGCCAGAGGAGCCAGAAATTTGAAAGAAAACAAGCTTGACAGTAGACTTCAATGTGTAGCTTGGATTATCCCTATAAATTAACTTTGAGTGCTATTAATTCTTCTTTAACATTGTTAAATCAATATCTATACTTTTTCACTATAAATTTAAGTATTACAAAGGATAGCTTCTGACATGTAATTGTGGCATTTATAAATTAAAATTTTGCATCATTTACCCATGAACATGGACAAGAGTGTGGGAACTGGCCGTGGGACTGGGGAGTGGGTTGGGCGGAGGAGGGCACAGGGGGAAAAGTTGGGACAACTGTAATAGAATAACACTAAAAAATCAAACTATTACTGGATATATTCCTTGTGACAGATTAAAAAAGTAAAAATGCATTCAACGGAGTTAACATAAAAAATCTAAATGCACCGTTACTCAATTAAATCTATAACATGTAAAAAAGTTTCTCTAACAGAAATATTAACATTATTCTGTTTACTCTTTGAAATGAAACTCCAGGATTTTATTCTAAGGAGGTATATTCAGCTTACAAAACTTATCCATCAGAGAATTTAATTGGAAAACCAAGTCCTCATTTTCTAACCAAGTGTCCAACTTGGTTAGGAAGAGGTGCAGTAGTTAAATAAAAACTGCCAGTACCTCTGCCACATCACTTCACAATGAGTATTATTTCAGCATATATCACTATTAGCCAACACATTGTTTCTAAACACCATATTCTGTCAACAGAATAATGTAGCAAACATAAATACATGTATCTCAACCGGGTGTCTTCATTAAAGGAGGCTTCTTGTTACTGTATCTTCAAATTCAAAAGTTTCCTTTGGTTTCCCACAGGTTTATATATGTGGGGCAATGCAGTTAGCAAGATTCCGGATGGTTGTGAGATGGACCGTTTATCAAGTGTTTGAGGATGACTGTGAAGGCAGCATAAGAAAAGAGAAATTGCCCAATGCCTAAGCTGTAGGCACATTCTTAGATCAATTTAAGGAATAGTTCATAGGAAATTCTACATCTGGATATTGATTACCTTAGAACTATTCATGACATGAAACAGCTTTGCACACTCCCTGGGGTATGCGTACTCCAAAAGACAGCCACTGGCCTGAAACAAAGGGTGAGTTAATATTCTGGATCACTGGTTCTCAACAACTCAAAATGAATTTAACCCTCAGCCCGAGATACATTTGGTGACACCTAGAGGCACTTTGGTTGTTGCAAGCCAGGGTCCCTGCTAAACGTCCTGCAAGGTAGAGGACAACTCCATAAGAGAGTTACCCAGTTCAAACTGTCAATAGTTCCAGGATAAAGCCTTACTCCCCAGTGTGAGTTCCAAAGGCCGGCTTAATGAACATCACCTTTAAGTGTGCTAGAAAATGCCAAATCTGGAGTCCCAGATGGTTCCTATTCTTGTGAAAGTTTGAGGGATACAATATGATTCCTAGTAGCGTTGATAGGCCAGTTTGTAACCATTCCAGATGTACAATGGGGAACTGTTTTATACACTTCTAAGGTTTTTATTTTTCCTCTGTCAAATTTGTAGGAAATGTGATGAAAATATTTTTGGATTAACTAAATATAAGATAAACATCGTTCTTTAAACAATGACAATGAGTTAGATATAAAATAAAGTCTTTGTGAAAAAGACAGTATTACAGTTTAAATCAAAACATTCATTATAACAGAAAAATAGTAACTTTTCGGACATCTTTTTATTTCCAAAATTGAATTAAAAAAATGTAAGCTACTCAGAAAGACAGAACACATCTGCCTCACACCCAATTTATATATAAACTTTGCTCCTGTCTTCATTTTGTTGAGTGATTTTGTTTTCTCACAATTCAACACAAGTCCTCAAACCATAATACTTATTTTCCTTTGCTTCTCAACTTAAAATTGTTTCAACTAAGACAAATGAGTAGTAATAAAGCATGTAACAATTGTTAAACTAAAATATTGCACATATCACAAGATGAGATGCTATAGCTAAATTCATAATACTCACCTATTTTCATCCTCTTTCAAATTAGTCCCTGGTGATTAATGTCATTAACGATTTCTGGCTGATAAAATAACAATTGAAAAAAATTAATTTCTGAGCTTTTTCAGAAACTTCTAATATTCTCAAGGAACCTTTACACCTAAGAAAATCCAGTAGAGCAGAGAATATTACATTTGAATGTAAACTGCAGTTTATTGAAAAAAGTTGAGTCTGTTCATGTTACTTTTTTCACTAGCTTATGTACCAGCATTTAAGCTTAATTTATTGAACAGAATCCCATTTGGATAAAGTAAATGTTTAATCTATTTATAAATCTTATGATAAGAATAATCTGTAGTGTGAAGATTTTCAAAATTACTTAAAATAATATTTATTATTTATCTTCATATTCTTACTCAAGACCCTTCATGCTTCAATTGGTATAATAGGTAACTGTTTTTTCTGACTCAGTTCTTCCTCCTGCCGATGTTTTTTGTACCTTTGGTTAACTTTTAACAAGCCATTGTGCTTCTCAGCATGCATTTCCCTCTTCCTTCTAAACGTAAGATTGCATCTGTGGGCTTCTGTCTGACTGTCAAAGCTCTCCGGAATGTAGCTACCATGTATGCATCCAGCTTCATTCTCATTGGATGCCCCCACACTTGTTTGGAACATGCTGTGTTCTTTTCTGCCCCTTGCACAATGTAGCAATTCTGCATTTATAACCTCATTCATTGTTCATTTGTTTTTCCTAGTCTAGGAAACCCTATCTTTTACCCACTGGGGCTCCAAATCATAGTTATCAGTGAAAGGCCAGTGCATAGCCTGTATTCTTCACTTAATCCTCTGTGAAAGATCAACCTTTGGTTCATGACAATATTCATCTTTTCAAACCTTCTCCAGTAGTCAATATATTGCCAAACGTATTATATGACAGGAAAAAAAGTATTTGATTATTTCTTCCTGGTAGTCATTATGGCGCAGCTGTAGTTAAACACATGGACTTTCATTTATACCTAGTGTGAGATATTGTTTTAATCAATTATTCACTGGCTTAAAATAATGCTTATTTTATTTAATTTTTATGTGCCTCAGTTTCTTCATGTGTGATTTGACCTAACTGGTAGGCTCATCATAATTTCTTATTCTATGAAATGTACTTGTCAGAGTGGTAAGCACTCAATTCACGTTAGATATCTATCATCATCCTTAGGTTATGATCACCATTGTCACCATCTACCTAATAGAATACAAGCTCATTTAATGAAGAGGTCAACTTTTATACCTGCCCTACAACACCATACACATAATTAGTGCTACGCATAATGTAGTGTCAACAAATAGTCAATTATAATGCATTTTATTCTTGGTTGCCTCCAGCTTCTCTACTACCGAGGCTGTGTTGCAATTGTTCAATTCTTTTTGTCTTATATCAGGTCATGTTATTTTTTACTGTAAAATCCCCCAATCTTTATTTTTCCCAAAGGCAATGAATTTTTTTATTATTTTTTATCAGGAATATATTGTAAACTGGACATGTGGCAGGTGTTTTCATGAGATCAGGTCTTCTACAGACAGACATAAATAACAAGTTTCATTGTAAGCCTTACAGAATTAAACTTGCTTGCAACAAGCTTCAAAGCACGGTAAACTTCATTCTGGGCATATTTTTATTTTACTTTCTGCATGTCTGTTTTTATTTCCATGTCTCCATATGCCTTAAATTCTCTTCGTGGAAGGTTATACATTCACCTTTAATAATTCTCCACACTTCCTTATCTCTCCTTCCCCACCTATTAGTAACCACTACTATTTTATTCAGGACAGTTTACTTGTAAAATGAAAAAGAATCTTTAAAAAATGGTAGTTCTGGTGAGCAAGGGGTGGGGATTAGAGAGGTGGTTGGTGACAGATGCTTTGTTTCTAGGTAATTCTGAGTTTATACAATAGGCATGTGTGTGCGCACACATACATTTATTCTTCAGAAGAATGGGTCTACTTGTGACTCTCATAGGCCCACAGGGTTTAGGCCTTAGGATGTAATAATAGAAATATGGAGATTAAAATCATATTATCACCTGTGTTGATGACATCCATGTGGATGACTATATACACTCATTGCAAAAATAGTTATTGGGGACCCACCTATGAAATGCAATGCATTGTGTGCCATAGAAGATATAAAAGTGACTAAAATACAAATACTCTTGGTACAAATGTCTATTATCAAAACTGTTTATTATTTAAATCATGGCTACAATTCTGACCACTACCTTTAGGGGATGTTATAAACCATATTAATTTAATCAGGATGGTGAAAGAAAAAGACATTTATAAAAAGATGGATTGTTTGAAGAGTATGAAAATCTTCGGCTAAGAGAGAAGATGGAACATGATAGTTATTTTCTACTAATTGTACCTGGAAGGTATAGTCTCTGGATTGTTTTTACAGATGTCTCATTCCATAGGCCTGAATGATTAAATCGTTGGCCATTGGTGATCACCTCATCCCATGACCTTACAGCCTTGTCTTTTCACTCCTTCATTCTTTCTAGCTCCTCAGAACTCTGATTTACTATGTGAGCTCCTGGATGAGAGCCCACCTGTACCTGTTATTTTTTTGGTTTCAAGATCCACTGCAACTTTTTTCATTATCTCTGTATTTTTAGTTTAAATTCCTTAGAGACAATTCAGTTGAGTTCATCTCATCTGAGCCAGAATATGTCATGTGTCTATGAATTTAGTACTTTTAGGATTAACTGGGATCAGAACCTAAGAGTAGGATCACTTGACTCTTTTGGAGAAGGCTTTTAGATTTATGATTACACGTCCTGTAGCAAAAATACAGTATTGTTCCTTATGAAGTGTGTGAGACTTCTTTGGGACTACTTTAAAGAACAAAAGAAAAATATCTACACTATTGCTTAAGAAAAATTCTTAAACCTTATCTACAAAACTTTCTTGATAATCCAATGCCATACCACTTAGAAGACAAGTCAAATGCATACATTTTAATAAATAAATATGTGTGTCCCAAGTTAACGTCAGAACCTTCTTAAACAAAAATTGTTTTTCTACTTTTTTTTTTTACTCACAACACTCTGACATCTAATGTGTGGCGTGTCCATGTGAAACAATTTTCCAATTTCCTGCAAACACCAACTGGGTGCTCTAGAATTTAATTCTGCTCTGGCACTATCTACCCAAATTCAGTGCAGACTACTTAAGGTCAGGATTCAGTCCCACAAAACCGCCTTCCATTTCACACAGCAATCACATGGAGTGAATTCCTAGGTTACACACACTTCTTACCCATTTGCTTACAGATCAGGGGTTTCCCTGCCCCCGTCTTCAGGTTTCATACTTTGCTATAATTACTCAGGGAACCCAAGAAAACATTTTATTTACTGTTTCTGATTTATTTTAAAGGATATTATAAACGATACAAATGAGCAACCAGATAATGAAATACTTAGGATAAGTTCTGGAGGTGTCTGAATACAACAGCTTCTGTCTCCATACAGGGTAAGTTTACCAGCCTATCAGCATGTAACATGTTCACAAACCTGAAACCTCCCTAAATGTATGCTTTTAATGTTTTCATGGAAGTTTCATTACACAGGCATGATTGACTAAATTATTGACAATTGGTTACTATCTAAATCCTCATATCTTCTCCCATCTCCAATGGTTAAGGGGTTGGGGACTGGGGCTGAAACTCTCAACCCTTTAATCACATATTTAATTCCTCTGGCAACCAGCCTCCACCCTGAAGCTATCTAGGGACCACTCAAGTGTCCCCCATTAGCATTAACTTAGATATGGTTGGAAAGGGACTTAATATAAATAACAAAAAATGCTCCCTTCACTTCTATTACTCAAGAAATTACAAGAGGTTTTGGAATTCTGGGTGTCAGGAAATGGGGACAAAGACTAAATATATATATTCTTAATGCTGCACCGCATCACACTTCTGTTGTAAGAAAATCCTGCCGTGAAGTGCAATAACTAGAGCCCATGATTGACACACCAGACATTTTTCATTCCACGGTGGTCCACAGAAAATTATCCCTTCAGTGGGATTATACTCTGGATAATCCCTGAAAAGACTGTGAACTGGCAAGAACTGTGCATAACTCACCTAGTGAAACAAAGGAAATGCAATTAGTGAGACATGAGGAATACATGATAGCTTTAATGACATTAGCATACAATTCTGGACAGTTCAGCATCAGCTATGAGTAAATCAGATGATGCAAGTCATTTAGAACTCAGTATAACACTGTTTGAGGGGGAGGGGTGGATGATATAATTATACCTTGCTTTTACTCAAATTTTACTTTTTGCATGTTTACTTTGTTACCTAGATGATATTCATCACTATGTGCCAGACAGATAGTAAACAGTAATATGTTATTATCGCTTACACTCTTTCTAATCCTTAGAACTACTTTGACATGTTGGACTTATTTTTATCTTATTGTGAAAGGAATTCAAATATGATCATTTCTTCCCTACAATATGGATTCAATAATATTTAGGCCCCAGTCTAACTCCAAATTTAAGTTCTTTGACTCCATCGAGTTGTCTACTCTTTCCATGGTTTTAGAAGAAAAAAATAAATCAAACATTTTTGGCCAATTGACACTAGTTATATCAGAGATGCAAAAACTATGGATTTGAACTGATAACACAACTTGTCCCCCACTTTCCTACTCCTTTTACAACTAAGAAAAATACACTTTTTTACTCTCATACTATTATCAGGTAGTACCAGCCTAAAAGAGTATGCTTAACATGCATTTGCTAAGTACAACATCTGATCGCAAACGTTCTATACACAAGAATCTTGAAGAAAGTTATTTGGTGGAAAATGCCCTAAGTGAATTCAGAAACTTCAATATGAATGGAAGATACGTACAAGGAAAAAATGAAAAAAATATGCTCTGAAGGCTTTTTAAAGACTGATTAGGCTTTTACATTTGTGTACTATATAAGATTTTACTAGAATGTTCAAAATTAAACTACATTAAAATAATCAAAGCCTCTTAGAAATGACTCCATAATAATGATTGGGACTTGAAGATACAGCTGGATTTGGTTAAGCACTGGCTCTTGAAAATTATTTGAAGTAAAATGAAAACTAAGAAAAAGCATTTCCTTTTTATTGTGTATATTTTAGGACATTAATATAGAGTGTGATCAAGTGAGAAATTTGGTACACAATTAAATTGCTGTAGTTTTTTAAATTCAGTGTCCCTTACATATTGACAATTTGGCAAAGCTGTTGATACCAACCAGATACCACCAAACTTTTTTCTCCATACGCCAGCAAATTTTCTCCCTTGCTTTTGCTTCTAGGTGTTAAGGCAACCAAGTTACATATAGTGTTCTTTTCCCTTATACCTACCCCTTCATTCATTCAGAGGGTTTTGTTTATCAATTTGGAGTCATCACACAAAGTTTAGACACAAGAACAGCCTGATTTTAAATCATGCCCTGCATTGAATTGGCCCATAACTCTTCTTCCTGAACAATTTACTATGAGGTATGCCAAAATAAAGATGGTAGCAGGTTACAAAGGAAAGACTATGAAGAAGACAAGAATTCTAGTTTCACTTTAAATATACAATTAATTTCATGTACCCAATATGTTGTATTGTAGGCACAAAATAATTTAGAAAATATTTCAAAACAGTAGGAACTCAATGCATTTATAGCATTCATAATGATGGTGATGACGATTATTATTAACATTAAAAATAAGAACACTTTAAGTTACATTATGCAAGAGTCTCAGATCCTCTGTGACAAAAAAGATTGAAGAAATAAATTATTATGTCATTTCTATTTCTTGTTTTTGAATTGACTGCAAAAAACCTACAATCTTCCTAAATGCATTTTTTTCCTTCCTTCCTTCCTTCCTTCCTTTCTTCCTTCCTTCTTCCCTTCTTTCCTTTCTTCTCTCTCTCTCTTTCTCCCTCTCTCTCTCTCACTCTCTTTCTTTCTTTACTATTTGCATTTTTCCATTCCTTTCACCTTTATTTGGAAGCCCACAACTAATTATCTGTGACCCCTGTCCAAATTGATGGCCTTTCAAGTATTAATTTCTTAGTGGAAATTTTATTTTCTTCATTTTCTCTTGCTCGTTTTAGCTTCATTTCTGTCCAGCAACTCTTTTCCATTTTCCCATCACTTCTGCAATGGGAGGCTCTGATTTATGAATTTTCACCCTCTAGTTAGGCCATGTCTTTTTTCTGGGGAAGTGAAGTTACTGACTACCTGGTCAAATGTGTTCAGTGAAATGCTCAACAATTACTTCTTTCCTTTCCCTGGTATTGAGACTTTGTGGAAAGCTTGCTGAAAACAGAGCCTGCATTATATACTCATTATATCGCATATATATATATATTTTTTGCTTTTTCAGACTTTTGAAAATCATGTGGTAAGTTATCAATATGTAATATATGTGTCCAAAAAAGAGAAACGATAGCAATTCTAACAAAGACAGGAATGCCTATTAAGATTAACATCAAAATATATATCCTAACCTAAAGAAAATTAGCATAATCACAATTTAATCCCTACTTATAATTTGTATCCTGATTAGAAATTTGTATTTATTCACTCACTATGTTCAGGTATGTTAAACATATCTACAAGTTGGAATTCCTATCACTTCTTTAGAATTGCAGTTTAGACAACAGCCTAATCTCTCAGCATTTCAGTTTATGATACAAAATTTGCTTAATCATTGAATAATGTATATTACATAACCTTTTCTTCTTCCTTTCCTGGCTGTCCTTCCAATCTTTAAGGATTATGTGCAAAATTCTCTTTAGATATTCAATGTATGTGGAATGATGCCTTACTTTCAGAAACATTTCTTATATTTAAAAAAAAAAATCCCACAAGAAATGAACATTCTTGGCTAACAAATTGTTAAACGCCTTAATACAAAGTAGAAAGTTATGTTACTTCTTGAAATACTTATGAATATCTGACCATTACAAAACACAGAGACAAAGAGAACTGAGCAAATTCTTCATTTCATCTGAAGGATGGTCATCAGGTAGAGTAGATTTTTTCCTACAAAAAAATAATACCCGCTATACACATTTACCCACCTTTCATATTTTTGGTGTTTTTCTTGTGCTTTTTTAGTTACATAAAACAAAGAAATGGGTATAACTAGTAGTAGGTAGAGAGACAAAGAGTGATGTATAGAATCATGCTAACTAAAAGGATTTTTATGTTTTGAATTTTAAACAAAAAAAGACATTGTATTCTTAGGAGAATAGGTTAATGTGTAAACTATTAAGAACATCTCTTAATGGCAATAAGAAACTAAAGGCTTCTCCTTACATTTTTGTTTTAAAACGATTTAAAGTCCAAATTGACACCTAAAATAAAAATCATAATTTCTCTATCACTAATGCCATAAAACAGTTATGTTAGTTACATTTTGTACTTGCTATTCCACAAGACACTAATTCCTTTTACTTTGAAGACATTCCAAGGCACCACAAGAATTTGTATGCCACAGAACAGCTGCAAACCAGGCAAAAGGGAAAGGAAAAATTCCAAAAATAAGAATTTATTTTATTTGGCTTTTCCTATTAGTTTATGTCCTTAAATGGCAAGCTTTTAACATATAGAGGCATTAAAAACATATAGACCTATACATCTTATTGACAAAAAGATAAAAATTAAGTTAATATTAAATGTCATTGAATACAGAATAAGTCATAGCATTAGGTGAATACAGTGGAGTTTCTCTTTAAATAGTTGTTTGTGATAAAATTGTTGTTTAACTCATTCACTGTGGAAATCAGAATATGGTTTAAAGGTCATGGATGCAAGGCTAAGAGCAGGGAAAAGAATTGGAACTAAATCTTCATGCCCGTGTGTGCATGTACGATACACAAAGAAAATGGGAGAGGAGAAGAGATAATAATTTTCTTATAAGAACCATGTTCTCGGAGCCATTTTGTCCTTATTTTCACTACCAAAGTCTTGGGGAAAGATAACTTCAACTTATCTAATTGAAAAAACAATGAACAGAAGAAGGTGAGAGTTCCTGACTATAAATTAAATCAAAGTGATCCACAGGACCTCAGAAAAAGGTGATAATGATGAAATAATTTGTAAAGTTCTGAACAGCTTATAGGTAACTTTATCCACCTATGCCAGATTGTTCCTCTGTAAAATGGGGAACTAGGATCAATAAATAAAATAAAACAAAACTGAGATCAATGAATGGGAAAAACACCTGACCCAGTGTCTGGTATACAGTTGATATACAATAACTGATTTCTGTAAATACAATAATAAATAGACTTAGTAGCAGTGTAGTAATAGTAATACATGATAAAATATATTTAGATTTCTACCTCATTTGTTTTTTCACAGAGACCATTTTTTAAAGTATATTTTATTGATTATGTTATTACAGTAGTTCCATTTTTTCCTCTTTGCTCCCATCTGTCCATTACCCCCTTCCCCCCAGCAATCCCACCCCCCTTAGTTCATGCCCATGGGTCGTGCATATAAATTCTTTGGCTTCGCCTTTTCCTATCCTATTATTAACTTCCCCCTGTCTATTTTGTACCAACTGATTATGCTTCTTAGTTCCTAAACCATTTCCCCATTTCTCCCCTTTCCCCCTCCCAGGTGATAACTCTCCAAATGATCCCCATACCTATGATTCTGTTCCTATTCTGGTTTGCTTAGTTGGATTTTGTCTTTACTTTTTAGATTCACTTGATAGTTCTGAGTTTGTTGTCATTTTAGTGTTCATAGTTTTGATCTTCTTTTTCTTAAGTTAGTCCCTTTGACATTTCACATAATAATGGCTTGTTGGTGATGAACTCTTTTAGCTTTACCTTGTCTGGGAAGCACTTTATCTGCTCTTCCATTCTAAATGATAGCTTTGCTGGATAGAGTAATCTTGGTCATAGGTCCTTGTTTTTCATCACATTGAATACTGCTTGCCAGTCTCTTCTTGTCTGCCAAGTGTCTTTTGAGAAATCAGCTGGCATTCTTATAGGCACCCCTTTGTAGGCAACTCTCCACTTCTCTCTTGCTTTTTTTAGAATTCTCTCTTTATCTTTCACCTTTGGCATTTTAATCATGATGTGTCTTGGTGTGATCCCCTCTGGGTCCAGCTTGCACGGGACTCTCTGTGTTTCCTGAACTTGTATATCTATTTCTTTTGCTATATTTGGGAAGTTTTCCTCCATTATTTTTTCACATAGGTTTTCAATTTCTTGCTCTTCCTCTTCTCTTTCTGGCACCCCCATGATTTGGATGTTGGTATGTTTAAAGTTGTCCCAGAGGTTCCTAAGCATCTCCTAATTTTTTTTGAATTCTTGTTTCCTCATTCTGTACTAGTTGACTGTTTTTTCTTCCTTATGTTCCAAATTATTGATCTGAACTCCTGTTTTCTTCCTTTCACCATTGGTTTTGTGTGGATTTTTCTTCATTTCACTTAACATAGCCTTCACTTCTTCTCTTATGCATTTGCCATACTCAAGCATATCTGTCAAGCCTGTGAGCATCTTTATCACCAGTGTTTTGAATTCTGCATCTGTTAGGTTGGCTATCTCCTCATCTGTTAGGTTGGTTATCTCCTCCTCACTTAGTTCTCCCACTGGAACCTTGATCAGTTCCCTCTTTTGGGCCAAATTTCTCTGTCTCCTCATCTTGACAGGCTCTTCAGAGAGACCTTTGAAACACACATTTTTCATTTGGTATTTCAGCAGTTAATCAATTTGTATAAAATAATAAATTCATAAATTTTCAATTATACTAATAAATTGTATTTATTTTAGATAAATAAAATGTAGGTCTTCTGACTGCATAGCTTATCTCTTTTCACCCCTCCTCCTCTCCAGCTGTGATCAGAAAGGCTATTGATTACATGATCATGAGTCCCTTAAACTTGAAACTGTAAAATGACTTTGCTTAAAATTGTAGCAAAATTAAATTATAAATATATTAATCTTTAGTGTTAACCTTAGATTTATACTATAATAAAGTAATGTATCTGTGTAAGGATAATATAGAGAGGTAAAGGCAGCCATTGAAAACAAAAGCATTCTCATGTTCTCTAAGGTTGATAGAAATGTCCACCTTTTCTTTTTTACAAATGAAATGTATAGTAATACAATTAATATTCTTATAATTGTACTTACCACCAGAACAAACAAATTTTGGCTAAAACCTACTAAGACTTGAATGGGTATGATTTGAGCAAGAGTTCAAGAACTGTTATTTTCATAGTTTATATTTATATACATGTGAAATTATATTAACATATGTATTATATGAACATCATATGAGTTATAAAATCATTATATGAGTTATATATATATAATTTCCTGCAAGGCCTACAATTTTTTTCTTTTGAATATTCTCAGTGGTAGTAAATCTTGGTTCTAGAATATCAATTCCACCCTTAAAAGTCTGTTTTCTGTCAATATGTATCCCTATTGATACACATACACAAATATGCACAAAATATACACACTCACGCATGAATACATGTATACATCTGTACATACATATATACACAAATACATATCATTGCTCTATATGTATGTGTGTGTATGTGTGTGTGTTAATGCACAGATACAGATTTGTTTAAAAGTCATTATTATCTAGTTAAAGAATTGGGTTTTGAAACACAGGACTCACTTCTCCTCTTAGCTCTGACCTGAAGCTAAGATACCTATATGAAGTACTTCAATTTTCTCTTTTGTACTGATAGTTCCTAGTTTTTCTTTCCTTTTTATTTTCTGTTACCATAGAGTACCTTTAGAGACTACTTTGTTCTGCATTTTAATCTAAATCTTAACGAGCTAGTAGTCATGTTTATAATTAGCTAAGGTTGTTATTTGTATTGGAGAAATGAAAAACTGGAGAGATAACCAGCCATCTTTTATACATCAAATGTCTCCTATAGCATGACATTTTGATGAGTTTGAAAGTAAATGAATCAGAAGTACACCTTGCATTCCTTAAAATTTACATAGGTTTGCAAACTGGAAAAGATGTGTTTTAGTGTGCTATTCTTAAAATGCTGGGAAAAATAATGACATCTGTTGAACATCAATTGGAGTAATGTGTCTTCAGGGCGGTGTATATTTGCAGACAGACCTTCATTCACATGCATATACATTTTAATAACATCATAAAATAGACTTCTTATCAAAAGTGTTGGGAATTTCATGACAAAGCAATATTTGATCCTTCAAAGTAGTCACTGTAAGAAGTTATAAACTTATTCCAATCAGTTTATCATTGCACAAAACAGTTCAGGGTTTTTTTTAGAATTGCTTACAGTGTTTTCTTTGAATATTCTCAGTGGTGGTAAGACTCTGTTACAGAAAATCAATTCCATCTCTAAAGGTTAGTCCAAATACAATTTGCGTCGGTGTGAAATTTGGCATAATGCCTGTCTGTGGAGTCCTCATTGAAGAACTAATTTCTGGCAGCAACCACAGAAGAAATGCCTCATTATAAGCTTTTCATTTAAAAGATGGCCCCATGGCACGGATCCCAAATGTCATGTTCCGATAAGCCCCATTTGGCACATTTGTAAAAAATTAAACACACTTTTTGCTTTGCATCTGAAACAGGAATGCAGTGGAATGTGAGAAATATGTTATCTTTTCGGTTTGGAAGGCAAACTCATCCATCACCCTTTAGATAAATGATGCATTTGCTTAAGATCTGTCAATAAAAACATCAGTTAACATTACCAGGTCCTCTCTTAATTTCCTCTCTAATTGTCTAATCAAAATATCTTCATTTTAAGATAACACTAATTGGTAATTGTAAACAATAGAAAAAGCATGTATCTGTTCATGTATCTGTCCCCTGGTTTGGAACAAAGATGCTAAAACCATTGAAAATATTGAAATGATGTGTTGGGAACATTTTTTATTCCTAATATTTGGCCTTTCACCACAGTTTCTGACACAGAGCTCCTAAATCTCTTGGAATTTAGTGGCCTACCTGGATAGCTTCAAGATGGGGGGATAGGTACCAAAAAGAGCAAACCATGGCTTGAACCTTGGAAATTTCAGCCCCACCCCCCCTTCAGTAAGAATAGAGTGGCTAGAGGTTGAGTTAATATTAATCATGCCCCTGTAATGAAGCCTCCATAAATATATTAGAAGTATGATATTTGGAGAGTTTCTGGGTTGGTGAACACATACACACTCTGAGAGAGTGGTGCACCGAACTTTTCAGGGACAAAATCCCGTGGTTGGGACGTTTCTTGACATTGCCCGGTGTATCCCTTCATCTGACTTGTCCATCTGCATCTTTTACCATATCAGTTATTAAGTAATAAACCAGAGCATGCAAGTAAATATTTCACTGAGATCTGTGGGTTGTTCTGGCACATTATTGAACCTGAGGAGGAGATCTTGAGAACCCAGTTTATAATCAGTTGTTCACAAGTTCTGGGGAGCACCTGGCAATTGCAATTGGCATATGAAGGGGCAGTCCCCTGGGGGTTGAAGCCTTAATGTGTGGGATATGATGCTAGCTCCATATAGGTAGTATCAGAACTTCACTGAACTGTGGGACACCTGCTGGTGTCACAGAACTGGCCTGTGTGGGAATAAAGCCACTCATGTGTTTGTAGAAGTGCTATAAGTACTGTACTAGCATGAGAGCAAAGAAAACATGAGGTTTTTTACTAGACAATAATTTTGAATGAATCGTGTTATATTTAAAAATATTCTGCCTGATTCTTTTTGAGTGTAAGATATTTCTTCTCTTGGCTGTTTTATAAATGGGATCTCTCAATTTCTGCTTCACTTCAGATTTCACTGGAATTCTCTGCTTATGTTAAAGGTTTGGAAGCATTATTCCAGTTAACTAGTGGAGAAAAATAATCAATCATTTGTGACTCTGCCCCTCTTGTTTCAAAGTGCAGTCAGTCACTAACTGTGCTTGACTTGCCCTGATAGCAGTTGGTAAATCCATTCTTCCCCCACATCCCCATTGTCTGGTATGAACTGGTCATTACCTTTGTCCCAAATTATTAACATTGCCACCCTGACATGAAATCCATTTCCAGAGTATTTGCATTCCTTAAGGTAAGACAGTGTTTGGGCAGCTTTATTTCTTTGTTTTAATGACTTGATCTTATCACTTAACTTCCATTCACTCCAGAATCTCCTCCATTGTCTTCTTGAGTGTAAGATAAACTCTCCATGATGTAGAAGAATATCCATGTCTTCACCAACCCTTTTAAATTTACTTAGATGTTTTTTGTTTTCCAATATTCTACACTCCATGTTAAATTGTCCTTAGATATACTTATTCCCACAATGTTTTTTTGTTTCAAATTGTAGAGGGTTGTGTTTAATGTGTTTATGTGATTTAACTACTTACTGAGATTCAATAAAAATGTTTAAAAAATGAACAAAGTAAATAGAGAAATAATTTCTACTTAACTTGCATATTAAAAACAAAATATCTGAAAAATAATATAGACTTAGGTAGTATTTATTGATATAATGATAATTAAAGTATAATAAGACTATGGTTTTAATACATCAGGGCAAGATTATATAAATAACCTGGGTCTTATATAAAGACAATTTTATTTTAATGTAGATTATTTACCTTACTGTAGCTAAATAGGTATTTTGGTCTTATCCCTCTTTCATTTATCTTTTCTGCCTTCCTCATGCAATTACTCAGAGACAATAGAGGTTATATGTTTAACAATTAATTTCTAATTGATTTTCTGTTGTATTCAATGTTTTTATACACTACTATCTAATATTCAAATAACATAAACTTCTTGAGTGTATATGTTTAGCTTTAAATATCATAGCAATAGATTCTATATAGGATGACATTTTCAAAGTTTCCGTGGTTTGGAATTACATGAAGTTCCACTCAAATGGAAAACAAAAATAACTATAAATTTGAAATTTTGTAAATATATTTGAGTTTTACAAAAAAATAAGTTTGTGTAGTATCTCCAAAAGAAAACATGTGTATCTTGGATGTGCAATTACTTACCTTCACACTGTCCTCCCTTTATATGTTCCTTGGTTCTGCCTCATGGTCTTGCAACAGCAATTCTAAATAATATTCTCCGCCCTCAACAGAATATATTTTAAGTTTTTTTTTCTGGTTATAAAAGAATATAATCTGCAATAAAAACATGGAAAACTTCTATGCCCAGGAGAAAGTCAAGTTTCAGACACATGTATGTAGAGTTAATAGCTTTAATTTGGGGAACATGAATGTAATACTACACAAAAGAAAAATAATCAAATAATAAACTACATACAACTGATCAAAGGAAACATAGACAGGTGTATAAATTACATAAGGAAGACCATAGCAATATGGTCACAGGAGATTAATATTTACAAAATTGTTTTTTGTACCCTAACTTCATAAATTTGTATTATGTGACTACATAATTTACATAATGGGACTCTGAAATGTAATAAATTTCAATATTCTAACATATCTTTTAGTTAAAATATGCTTACCCATAAGTAGAACTGTAGTTTGTCCTAAGCACCAAATGAAAACAATATTAGTAACTATATTTTATTATTGTATTTGAATATTGAAGACTGAGAATGGAGAGGGTAGAGGGAATATTTCTTCATTTATTTATTCTACACAAAAAATTATTCCTTTTGGTTTCTTTGTTAATAAATGTTTGCTGGCTGTTTGATATGACAGACTTCTGTGAGTGGGTAATGATGGTTGTGACATGTCCTTCCCCATGGGCTTCAGGAAGAGTGGAACTGCGCCAAAGTGTTTACGTCTTCAGAGACAGGTGTAGGGAAATAAGGCTTTAGAAAATAGAGAAAATGGACATATTAATAGGTAATCTTCAAGATGGAGCCTGTCTAAACAATATCCCATCCTCAGTAAATACTGGAAAAACTACTCAGATATCATCTAATAGAGTAATTGGACTACTACAGACTGAAGGAATTTTGTAGATACAACTAAAGAGAAGTATATCATGGGAGCCAGTGTTTTGAAATACATTCCTTGACTAACTTTTAAAGTAGTGAATAAGAAAGGAATTAAGATATGCTATTAGTTGCATAAAAACACTTTATATGGAAAGTAAACTTTGAAAAGACCAAAAAAAATAAAATCTTTCCACCTGATAATCCAGCCTTTGTAAAAGTAGACAGGCGATAGAATATCTATTCAAACAAAAATAAAAATAACTAAGCATCTTAAAAATACAAGTTAATTTTAAAAGACTAATGTTAAATGGATAAACAACGTCATTTCTGAAAAAATTGAAAAGTAGAGTGCCTTACTTATGCATTAATAGTTTGAAATGTTAAAGGCATCAAATAGTAAGTAAAATATTTCAACAATGTTGCAAACTATTTAAAGGTGATAAAATAGCATCACTACTATTATTTTAACCCTGTGTCTTTGTTACTGATACGTACATGTATTTAAAGGGTCATTGCAGGCCACTTATTGTGACACAAATCTCTACTTTTGATTTAAAAAAAAAAGAAAACAGTATTTTATCTGTCAGTACTACATCTGGCTTTTTCCCTCCTGGGAGCTCTCGATTTCAGAGTTAAAAAAAAAAAAAAAGGAACCAGAACAAATTTGTGTGGTTACTTTTTCTACCTTAGTGGTTCCCAAAGTCTTGCCTCTGGAAAAGCAACATCAGCATCTCCTAGAAACTCATTAGAAATGCCTGTTTCCAGTTCCACCTGAGATCGACTGACTCAGAAATCCTGAGGACAGAGTCCAAGAGCTAGCCCTCCAGGCATCTCTGATACCTGCAGAGGACTGAGAACCACTCCTCAGGTCCCTACAGCCCCAGGGCCTTAACTACAGAAACAAAAATGGCTGCCTCACTTTCAAGGGCTTGAAGATCTAGCTAACACCTCTCCATGAGTGTCCTACACCACCAGGCACTCCTTTCCTCCCTCAACAACCTGTCCCAATCTTATCTGTGCTGAGCTGCATTGCTTCAGTGCTCATTCTACTATATTTATAACCATACAAGGGGGGGACCCCCCACAAAACCAGAATTATCTTCTGGATGGCAGGCCCCTTGTAGTACAGGCTTCCCCCGCTAGGTGAGTGTTCTAGGAACTCATCTATATCAGTGCGCCAGCTGGCGTTGTTGTGAGAGGCTGTGTTCGGCTTCATTGGATTTTTTTTTTTTTCATCACGTTTGCCCATTTTGTGTGGTTTACAAGAACACCTGCCATCACCAAGCTAAGCATTCAGCAGTTTTTAACAAAAAATGGTATGACCCCCGCCCTCTTCCCTATTCACTGGATCTCACCCTGAGCAATTTTTAATTTTGGTTTCCCTGGATGAAAAAATGTCCTCAAAGGGAAATGTTTTGCTGATATGGAAGAGGTAAAACAAAAAATGGCAGAAGCACTAAAAAGCATCAAACTTGATGAGTTCAAAAACTGTTTTGAGCAGTGGGAAAAAAAAATGCCTTGATAGGTGTATTGTATCAAATAGACAGTACTTTGAAGATGACTGAAGGTAAAATATGTAAAAATAAATATGCAATTTTTTATTTAAAAAGTTTTGGGTTTTGGGGGTCTCCCTCTTATACTTGTATGTAGCCCTTGTGAAAATTATTTTAATTTAAATCTGAGCCCCATAAAGATATATAGTATTATATTCAAAGAATCCTGAAACACCAATTCAAAAGAACCTGCACACCCCTAAGTTCACAGCAGCTCTATTCACAATAGCCAAGTACTGGAAACAGCCTAAGTGTCCGTCAATAAAGAAATGGATCAAAAAACTGGTTCATTTACGCAATAGGATACTATGCAGCAGAAAGAAAGAACTCTTACTTTTTGCAACAGCATGGATGGAATTAGAGAATATTATGCAAAGTAAAATAAGCCAGACACTGAAAGACAAATCCCATATGATCCCACCTTTAAGAAGAACATAATGAACAAAAGAAACAAATGAGCAAAATAGAACCAGAGGCATGGAAACAAGGAGCAGACTGAGAGCGACCAGAGGGGAGGAGGGGGTGTGGGGAAATGGGGGAAAGGAAGGGAAGGGTCTAAACAAGGAACAGGTATAAATGACCCGTGGTCACAGACAACAGGGTACGGATTGACTCTGGGAGCGGGGGGTGAGCAGGGCAGGGGAGGACAAAGGGAGGAAAATTGGGGCAGCTGTAAAAAGAAGGACAATAAAAAAAGGCAAAGAAATTATTATTTTTTAAAAAGTTATATAGTAATTTAACCCTAAGGACTGTTCTTTGAACGGTGAACTTTTGAACATCATAACATGTCTCAGATTGTTCTCTAATTATATTTTGGCCAGATGTACACAACTTGCTCATTCATACATACTGCTTATGTGAGTTCATGATACTTATATAAAATTTTTCTCAAATTAAATAATTCAATAATATAATAAGCGATGAAGGATAAATGTAGTGTATGTGTTTTTAAAAAAATGCTTAAACCTGAAATTCCAGAGGTGATGGAGGGGCATACAGTTATAATAAAGTAGACACAAATATAGACTGGCAGAGAAGTCAATGTTTTCATGAATTTTTATGCTAAAATCTTTCTAGAAATGTCAGGACAGATTGTGGCTTTAGAATCTTCTTCCCCCCTGAATGTAATTGAATGCAAATATTTGAGAAGCTCTCATGGCGGTAGACTAGATCTTCTCCAAGGCCACCTTGAATTCAGACCATAGAATCACATTCTACGGAAACACTGACTGCGTTGAATGGATATTGGGGGTTTAAGAGGAAAGATGCTGTAAAGAAATTAGTCCTTAGAAAGGAGGGGGTTGAGAGTAAAATTTCAGGGAAATATTTTAGTAAAGTAAAGGAAGACCTGTATTTTGTGCTTTGTTACCATGAATGAAATAGTTTTGAGAAATCTCAGAAGACTTCTAAGAAGGAAGCTAGGGAAGTACACTTCGATGATTCTTTTTCCATTAAAATTTATTTTTGTAAAATGTAGCAAATCAAAGCAGAGAAAATAAAGTATTTTCTGAAACAAAGAACAAAGTGAAGAAAGAAAAAAAAAACTAAAGTTATTGCCAAGATCCTTTCTGCCTTAGACCAGATGGTTCAGTTTTTCTAAATACAATGTTGGCAATGCTGTGTCAAATGCTTTGGTTGTAACCCTTGACAAGAGTAGCTTGATGATAAGGCACAGTGTCTCTGAAAAGGAACAGGTGCACAGAATTTCAGCTGGTGGCTCTCTTTCTTTTAAACAGTTCTAATTTAACCTGAAAGCTAGTTGCTGCTAAGTAGGCATATGAGTCGCATTCAGCTAATAATTTGTTTTATTTGATTTGGAATGAACTGTGTGTGAATGATTAGGGCCACAGTGTAATATCACACGTGCTTTTTCTTTAAAAACTCTGAGACTTATTAGAGCTTTAGGATATAAGCCATACTGAATACTTAAGGAAAGGTTCAGGACCAGCTACCCAGAATGCATTTAATTGAAGGCATTGTATTGATTTGCTGTTGCTGCTCTAACAACTTGCCACACACAAGCTTCAGAACACATGTTTATTATCATACAATTATGATGAGTCGAAGTTGGATGCAGGTCTCATTAGGTTAAAATCAAGATGACAACAGACCTGTGTTCTTTTCTGGAGGTTTTAGAAGAGACTCTGTTTCTTTGCCTATTTCAGAGTTTTACCGGATGCCACATTTCTTACCCCATGGTTCCTTTCTCCATCTTTAAAGCCGACAATATTGTATCTCTCTCTAACCATTCTTCTGAAGTCATATTTCCCTCTGACACTCATTTCCTGCCTCCATTTTTAACCAGCCTCGTTGGAGTCATGGCAATTTTTCAGTATATGCTGTATGCTTTGACTTTCCCTTCCAGGCTGATTAACTGTGATCTTCCCTACATATTGTCTTATTAAATAATCTATAGCCTAAAGACTATGAGCTATTTAAATGAAATTTTTGTGAAATCTGTGAGGTTTTATCTTTCTAAAACAAATTAAAACTCATTAAGAACTTTTCTGGAAAAAATAAATCTCAACTAGGCCTCTACTCACTTGGAATGTTATCATTAGATCACCACTGAATTATCTTTCACTCATCAGCAAAAACATTTTGTATATGTGTAATTTTAATTCTTTAGCAAATGTTTCATTACAAAAAAGTAAAGGTAACTGAAACAAATTGTGATCAGACAATAGGGGGCTATTTAAAGCACCTCAAAATAAAATGAAATGTTATCAGTGAAAGTCATTTAGAGCTCTTAGTAACAAACATTCATTATTGCGCTGCAGAGAAATGTTTGTGATACAAACGAGATGCTCATTTTATATTATGTGAAAATATACCCTCTGTTGAATAAGTATATTGAAGAAACATAAATATTTAAATATATATATATTTCATGAATTTATATTATTTATTTTCAATTAGTGCAAATATTCTGATTTATTCAATTAATATTCATAATAAATAAAAATGCTGCTAGGATTTTAAATAAAATATAGATTTCATTTCCTAATTTACATAGCTTATGAAGTACACCCAAGTGGTAGTAAGATTGGTCAGTTTCCTGTCCTGGAATTCTTGACTCAATCAAAGACTCTGATTCCTAAGCAAGCACTCTCTCGACTACTTTATAATACCTCTTTAACACTCTGTGTTTGTCCAATTCTCTCATGACATTTGTAAATATTTTATTTATTTTTAAAGAAAGGGAAAGGGAAGGATAAGAGAGGGAGAGAAACATCCGTGTGAGAGCTACACCCCCAACTGGGGACCTGGCCCGCAGCGCAGGCATGTGTCCTGACCAGGAATCTACCGGCGACCTTTCAGTTTGTAGTATGATGCCCTACCTACTGAGTCACACCAGTCCAGGCTTTTACATGCCTTTTACATTTTTTGGCTCATAAAATTGGAAAAACCCTTTGTACTGCCTCATCTCTTTCTTTCCCTCCTCCTCACCTTCCAGCCCTCAGTTAATAGCAAAACTTATGACTAGGAGAGAAAGTCAGATTATCTATCAGTAGCTATTGACCCTGTATCAGTATCTATCAGCTGCTCAGGACCTGACCGACCAGAAGGGAAAACTGCTGAATACAACCAGCATGTTATACTGAGGAGAACTTGCTTCACTGTTGCTGACTTGAGCCCAGGGGCATTCATTGAAAAATTCGCGTTTTCAGAGGGTTACTGGGAGCTGGAGAAGTAGGCTTGGGCTGGAGGAAGCGTGGTGAACTCTTAAGGAACTAGGAAGAGCAGAACAGGTGATCTAGAGGCTCACTTCCTGGATACTGTGAAAAACCCTGGGAAGTAAAGAAATCTCAGAGAATGTGCTTGGAAGGTGTAGAGGAGGAAGATCCAGTTGCTTCTGCCACCTCTCACTAGCAGAGCATGCCAACCAAACAAAGATAACGTCCCCAGAGGAGATGGGTTGCTGAATGGCAAGAGGAATGACACATTTTTATTATTGCTTAATAAAATTGCTGTAGGTAGAAATTGGGCTCTTTCAAGGGATCATGAGGAAAGTGTTCCAAGGGACCCATGCCTGGGAGATTGTGGTCTGGTATGATTTAGTTGTATGGAAATAGAAGCTTCCTCTAGGTTTGCAATGTACCATCTCCCTCTCTTCTGTCATGGAAAATATCCAACCATGTTCTCAGTAAGGCCAAGACAAAACACAGTGTCCAGAGTTTTGGCTTCATATTAAAGTCCAGTCCAGTCCAGCATCTGGCTAGCCTAGTGTGTGTTTCCAACTGCAGTCCATTCCAAACGCCATCATGGAGCCTGCATGTGGGGCCCATACAGCCATGGGCCATGCAACGGCTAGGGCTACATGGCCATGGAGAGAACAGACACATGTGCCATGCTGGTGGGGGTCATTGGAGGAGACCCACGTGGTCACATGCTCTCAGGCAAGTTAGTGCACAACAGGGCCAGTGCATCACCAGGTGGGGCGGGAGAGAGAGAGAGAGAGAGAGGTGGCTTCTCTGTCTCCCTGGGGTTATATTAACTTGGGATTGGGATGGACAAGGTGCTTTTATGAAAGAAGCGATCAATTTCCCAGGCATTTGCAGGCTCTGGATGGGTTTACATCCCAAGCAATCACTTCTTTTCCCAGGCTAGACTAACAGGCCTCTTTGCTCAAGCACCTCCCCTGCACCATTGTGACTTCCATTGTGCGTGTGCTTGCCTTTGCCCCTGTTTCCACCTGGCATCTGGTACTGTAGAGGGGAAGAGAAGAATGTTAATCCCAGTGGAGGAGCAACACTGTGGTCCCTTGGAATGTGAAGAGCTATAGCTTCCTGGAGAGGTAAACAGGCTTATGCGCTCCATTTTATTAAGCTCGATGTCTAGTACCCTTTGCTGTCTTTTCTTTATCAATATCTAATTAAATATCCATGGTAACATAATGAAACACATGGTGCATCATATCTAGTCTCAATCCTTGAAACTTAGTTTCCTACTTTCCCTTGCCCTCCCATTGTTGGTAGTCTATCTTCTAAGGGGTATAGTGATTGTTTCCAGTAGCATTTCTCCAGCATTTTGTTTATTTCTATCTATATTATTGTATCATATATTTTCTATATATTGTGTTTATATATTAAATATATATGAGAAAATATATTTCCCACATGCAGGAGGACAAAAACACAAACCTAACATTGCAACCAATTTGTGATTAAGCATCATGTAAGCTGTGTGCCCATAAATACCAAAAAAGTTTAGAGAAGGGGCATAAATGCCAGAAACACTTATACTGTATCCTCAGTTACGCCAGAAATTGTCAACATGCTCATATGTAAATAAGAAACTAGTTTACCTTTTTAACTTCAGGTCCTATGTCTTTCACTTATGGATATTAAATGTAAATAACCCATGGGATTAAATTCTGCAACTTAAAACGTATTTATCACAGTGCCCGGCATTTACTACGTACTCAAAAATGTGTGCTGGTGTAATTAATATTAATTATTATGTCAGATGTAGATCAGTTGAGATAGTGAAGTTCCAGTTCAGCAGAAGTTTCCCGGTGGCTGGCTCTAAATTAGCCCTCAATACAATTCACTGAGAACACCGTTTGCATTGATGGTGATTGGTACTGTGGGAAATTGCAAAGAGGAAACCTAACGCTCCTGATGGTGTGCTGTTTCTCAGTGCTGACTATTATGAATGCTGGGCTCTCTCATTTGGAATAAAGACAATTTGACCTCCAAACTTTTATTGCAATCAATGTTACAGCTGCTCAAAATATCTCTTCCACAGCAACCACACGAAGAAATGTTCTTAAGTTTGTAGTTAAGCTGGAGTAGATAGCATTACATCTCAGCCAACACATTCCATGTTTTATAAATTATTGCAAAACATATTTAAATTTAATGCTCCAAATTAGGATTTAAAAAAGGGTTTGGTAAAGAATAAGACTGGCTTCCATTTAATTTAGAATGAGAATTTCAATGAATGATAAAAAAATTCCTACTGAAGATATGATTTTAGAAGTGGTATTTTTTTTTTTCCTTAAGAAAAATGTATTGATTTTGAAATGCTTTAAAAATGTCACGACCTTCGTTGGCCCTTTACCTTTATCTGGAAAAGATGTCCAACCATCAGTCTTTGTGTTGGCACAACTTCTCTACAATATTAAGTGTTTTTCACTAGGCACCTACGGAGTGCAACATGCTTGGGAGGGAGATGGAACATGTTAGACTTGACACACATTTTGGTTTTCAATTTTTTGGAGGTTTTAGGGTTAAGATTTCATGAGATTTTTAGACATTTTTTAGCTCATAGCAAAATCAATAAGTTGAAAACAACATTTTATTTACTGCTTAGTTATTTCTGTTTATTAAAATAGAATAGTAACTTATTTTTCTATAGTAAATTATGATGGTTTATAAAGCATTTTGCTGTTGCTAATTGCTTGGTAAATATTACTGAGGAAGTTTTAGTGTTTTTAGTGCTATTTTCCTGGAAATCATTTTCAAATAATTCTCTTATACTGCTTTTACCTTCCAAAAAACACAGCTAACTGAAAATTAAACAGTATTTCTCTTGGAAATTAACAAAAGCTTTTGTAGAAAAACTTGGAAGATTAATTTTCAGTTTCTTTTTTATTCCATATTAACCTTCATGCTATTATTCACCCTTAAAATTGCAAATTGCTTTCTATTTTTTAATGAAAATTATTCAGCAAGCTAAACAAAGACTGACAGGGCCTGTTACAGATTATAGGTAATACAAAGAATAAAAGAACATGTGGACTTTGTTTTCTTATGCATCAGAGCTTTGCCACAAAAGAATTATCTAACTTATGTGTTGTCACTGTGGCAGTAATAAGTTTGAGTTCTAAAATTACAATTTGCAATATGCATATATTCTAAATATATAATTCCAATACAAGTCTTTGAAAACAGCAGAGTTTCTGCAACAGTAAGAATCCTTAGGACACCTGTCAGCATTTAGCAAAAAGATGGTGAAAATATATTAAAGTTTTTTCAGGCACCTTTGAATTACATATCTAAAATACTTTGTGAATTATTTTCTCCTGAGATTTCTAACAGCCAAAATTTTTGTTCATTAATGACATGTTGAGATTTCCATGTCTAAAATCTTCTTGTATCCACATAGTGCCACCAGATAAGACTGAAAGCTAATTGCCAGCAATTCCATTGCTTAGTGCCTGCAATGATACAAATAAGAGCCCCCGCCCCCAGCATGCAAGTCATATGATATTGACATTAAAGAAGGTAGAAGGCTGTACTGTAGTCCCTCCCTATATCGCGGTTCACTTATCGTGGCCTCACTGTATCACGGGATTTTAAAAAATATATTTCATTATTTATCGCTGATTTTTCACTCTATCGTGGGATTTTGCGATACTGTATATGTGTGTTGTTAAAGTTATGTAGGTTTAAGAGTGTAGAATATGTTTAAGAACATAAGTAGTGTTTATAAAAGTGTGGAAAAGATTAATAAGGGAGTGGGAAAGGTTAATAAGGGACTGGGAATGGTTTATAAGTGCGTGGGAAACACTTAAAATATAAAGCCTTATAAAGCCTTAAAATATATATAAATACTAAAATAAATGTAAGGTTCTTACTTCGCAGATTTTCACCTATCGCAGGGGGGTCTAGAAGGTAATACCTGCGATAAGTGAGGGAATACTGTATTGTGTGAATTAATCTCATTCATCACATCTCTTTGTTATTGTCAGTGCTTTGTCTTTTTAAAAGAAATTTCGTACTGCTCTACCAACATACACTATAACATCATTTTTGGTTGTGAAATTTTTATATAAGTTTTAAAAATTAAATTAATTAAAATTTTATTAAACTTCCCCAATGTGATATTATTATTTTTATCCTTAACGATTTATTTATTTATCTTTAAAGAGAGGGGAAAAGAGGGAGAAACAAAGGGAGAGAAACACTGATGTGAGAGAGGAACATCAGTTGGTTGCCTCACATAAGCAGCCCAACTGGGATGAAACTGCAATCCAGGCACGTGCTCTGGGAATTGAACTGGTGACCTGCTGCTTTGCGGGATGGCGCCCAACCAACTGAGCCACACTGGTCAGGGCCAATGTGATGCTTTTTACATTCAAAAATATCTGTGCTGTAGCATGATATATTAAAGGGAGAGTGGAGAACAGTTATACATGCACAAGTCTCTACTTCATTCCTTACCAGATGTGTGACCTTAGAAACATCTGTTAATCCATTTTAAATCTCTGGTTTCTCCATACTACACAATTCTTAGTGTTGTGGGGATACACTGATATAAAGGTTATAAAGCAGCTAGCAGAGCATGTAATAAACAGTAAAGAAATGTTACCTGATATCCCCCTAGCCCTATATTATGAGAAGACAAATCTGGGTAATGCTCTGGTTGCCAGCATTTTCCTGGAGGTGCCTCAGCAGTTGTGAACAAAAGAGCTCCAGATTAAACCTATGTGGACCCAAGAAGCAATTCAATCAGGAGATAAGATCATAATACCCAGAAATATAAATATAATGATCATACAATGCCTTTTTCTTCGTTCATCAAATTCAGAGAAAAGCTGATGAAATGCCCTTTTGCCTTTATATAGGGAATATTATCCCTTTATTATTCCCTTTTGTTTTCTGGATTAAATTTGGTGTATCTTTTGCAATGACTTCATAGAATGAAAATGTGACTAAGTAGGAGGAACAGGGAAAAAAAAAAACTCAGCATGATTTCTTTGGTCTCCCTGGCCTTTTCTTTCAGGTGACTCCTGGTAAGAAGTTGTTCTTTTTTAAAGAGATTTCTATTTAGAATGGAATGAGAAACATCCATTGATCAAATACGGTTCCATTAATTCATGAATTCCAACAATAAATATTAAACACCTGTTCTTCACAATGTCTTGTGCTATAGAAATACAAAGATAAAAAATGTAGATATCTATTCCTCCCTCCTGACATGTACAATATGGAAGGGTAAACAAAAGATTTGCAGTAGCAGGAAAAAGATAGGTTTGTGGGAACCAGTATGTGGTGTCATGGGAGCACAAAATGATCATCTCACTCAAAGCCTGAAGGGAGGAAGTAGGACATTTTAGGGGAAGTGATAGCTAAGGAAATGCCAGTTTATGGAGGCAAGAAGATTTCAAAAACAAGAAACAACCTTTGCAGAGATATTTGGGAAATTTCAATTGTCATGGCCAGACTTTATTTTCTATCATGGGATTGAGGAGATACTAATATTTATTTTTTAATCATGAGATCGAGGAGAGACTGACTTAAAAATTAAACAAAGATCAGCTGATCCAAAGCTGCATATGCCACATTAGCACATTTGCAAATGATTCCCAGGGAAATGGCAAGAGAATGGATTATTTTCAGGATGCATATGAAATGAGAACACTGCTCTGAAAAACGAAAAGTATTGGACAAGAAACCTCTTAATTCCTGGAGTGTTTTTTTTTTTTTTTAAATATACTTACTTTCTATGATAAAATATCTAGAGATAAGCAAAGCAATGCCACCATAAGTATTTAAGGTTAGTAAAGCCTCTATATCACACAAGCTGATTAGCATCATACTTTTCCATAAAAATTAATATATTAATACCAATGTATTGTCACTTGGTTTAGACTTCATTAAGTTGTTAATTCCTAAATTCTTGATCACTGATAAGATCCCCCTCATGATCTTTTCTAAGTGATCTTTACAGTTTGAGAGCATTTTCAAATTAAATGTTTTGTTTTAGTAAAAATCTTTTATTAAGAACTCTAAGAATATTTTTCTTAGTTGGCTTTATCTCACTTAAAGTCTCAATTTTTGTTATTCATGGTCTCTGATAAAACCTAAAAACTTAGAAATCCAAGTCACCTATACTCAAAATGTTGTCTGTGGATGAAAGGCATCAGAACCTCTTGAAGCTGCTTAGAGATGCAAAACTTAGGCCCCCATCACAGACCTACTGTATCTGAATTCCTAGGATTAGATTTTAGAAGTCAATCTTTTAAGAGATGATTCTTATATATGGTGAAGTTTAGGAATCAATGGCCTAAAAGCATTTCTGTAAATAAATATTGTTTATTTAAAACATCACACTAGAAATTAAAAGTACTGAGACTGGATACCGATAGCACAATTCATAAAACTTAAAAATATCAATAAGTTGGCCTCATTAAAATAAAAACATCTCTATTAGGAGAATGAACAAATAAGCAACAGACTGGAAGACAATGGCTGACAAAAGACTAACATCTAGAATACACAAAGAAATCTCAGAAATCACCAATTAAAGAATTCATTTAGAAAATGGCCACAATACTTGAAAAGATATTTCACTAGGAAGATAACCATACGACAAAAGAATACATGAAAATGTATTCACCATTATTATCCATCAAGAAAATTCCAATAAAAATCACAATGATATATCACTACACACCTTCAGAATAATGAAAATAATAAAAAATGAAAACAATGAATGCTGGCAAAGATAAGAGAAACTGGTTCACCTATACATTACAGTACCATCTGGTAGCTGCTCATAAAACTAACTGTGTGGCCCTGGCTGGTGTGACTCAGTGGATTGAGTGCCGATGTGACTCAGTGGATTGAGTGCCGACCTGTGAAAAAAAGGGTAATTGGTTCCATTCTGAGTCAGGGCACATGCCTGGGTTGTGGGCCAGGTCTTCACTTGGGGATGCACAAAAGGCAACTACAGAGTGGTGTTTTTTTCCCTCTCTCCTGCCCTTCCCCTGTCTCTAACAATAAATAAATAAAATCTTTAAAAAAATAACCTAAACATATAATTACCAAAGGATCCCATAATTGTACTCTTATGTGTTTATTACAAATAAATAAAAACTATGTTTACACTAAAACCCATACGCATATTTGCACAACAGCCTTATTTGTACTACCCCCCAAATGGAAATAATGCTAGTGTCCTTCAACAGGTGAAAGGTTAAACAAAGTGGCACAAACATGTCATGCAATACTATTGAGAAATATAAATATAGTAACTGCTCGCATGTGTAACAATTTGCATTTCATTTCTATAACATGCTTGAAATGACATTTTAGAAATGGAGAATAGATTAGTGACTGCCATAAGTTAGGGACAGTGGAAGGGCGTGTGTCAATGGGAGGTGTGTGTGATTGTATAAGGCAACAGGAGGAATCTTCATGCTAGAATCGCTCAGTGTCTTGAAGATACACAAACATCCAAACGTTACAACACTTTGTACTACTAAATTGTCTAGAAAAAGTCAGGGGCTATTAATAGCAGCCACACAGTGGGAGCAAATGTGGTTCACGGAGACATTCTCTGCAGACAAACTCAGAAAATTTTTCCACAGAGGAAAGATCAATGACCAGCACAGGATCCCCTGCAGATTTTACCAGATTTTAATCCTGTTTGCAGATGCCAGCACCTGAATCCCATCCCATTCCATCTCCTCCTCTTTCTCTGCAGGAGCCCAGGAACTCTGCTAAAAGCCAGGCCGGGCCTTCATCATAAGACTGATGTGATCAATTATACACAAATAAATAGGTAACCTAGAAGAAATGGATGAATTCCTAGAAACATACAACCATCCAAGATTAACTCATGAAGAAATAAAAAATCTAAACAGACCAATCATAATTAAAAAGATTAAATTATTAATCAAATACCAACTCCCAACCCAGAAAAGCCCAGGACCAGATAGTTTTATGGCGAATTCTACCAAACATTTAAAAAATTAATGCCTGTCATTGTCAAACTTTTCCAAAACAATTGAAGAGGAAAAAAGACACCTAAACTCATCATGTGAGACCACGATTACCCTGATACCAAAGCCGGCAAAGGACACTCTGAGAAATGAAAATTATAGACATATACCCATCATGAACATAGATTCAAAAATCTTCAAAAAATATTAGCAAACTGAATTCAATGGCACATTAAAAGAATCATATAAAATGAGCATGTGGGATTTATTTCTAGGATGCAAAGATGGTCAGCATACACAAATCATAAAATTAAAGATAAACTTTAACAGTGTTATTTACAATAACCAAGTGCTGCAAACAGCCTAAGTGCCCATCTGTGGATGAGTGGATCAAAACACTGTGGTACATTTACACAGTGGAATACTATGCGGCAGAAAGAAAGAAGGAACTCTTACCATTTGCAACAACATGGGTGAAACTGGAGAGCATTATGCTTAGTGAAATAAGCCAGGCAGTGAAATGATATCACCTAATACAGAAAATTACTGAACAACAGAAACAAATGAGCAAAACTGAACCAGAAGCATGGAAACAAAGAACAGACTGACAGTGACCAGGAGCTGGGGGTGGGAATGGGAAAAAGAAACTAATATAAATGATCCATGGACATGGACAACCATGTGGGGAATAAATGTGGTGGAAGGGGAGTGGTCAGGGTAGGGGGGAGCAATGGGGCAAAAAATGGGACAACAGTAATAGAAAAACAATTAAAAATAATTATATAACTATCACAACAGGCCCCAAAAGCATGTGATAAAATGCAGTATTCTTTGCTCGTAAAAATGTTCAACAAGTTTGGTATAGAAGGAACGTACCGTAAGGAAGGCCGTGTATGACAAACACACAGCCAACAGGGAAAGATTGACAGTTTGTCTTCTAAGATCAGGAAAAAGACAAGGGTGTTCAATGTCACAACACCTACTTAAGATAGTACTATAATTTCTAACCAGATAAATTAAGTAAGAATAAAAAGTCATGGGAGTGTAAAAGGAAAGAGTAAAATGATCTTTGTTTGCAACTGAGATTTTCTTATAGAGAAAAGTCCTAAAGGCTACATCAACACTCTTAGAGCTAATTAACGAATTCAGTAAAGTTGCAGGGTATAAAATTAACATATATAAATTAGTTGCATTTCTATACACTAATAACAACACATCTAAAAAAGAAAGAAAACAATTTCACTCACAATGACATCAAAAACAGTAAATACGTAGGAATATGTTCAACCAAGGAGGGGAAGGATCTGTCTATACACTGAAAACTACAAGACTTTGAAGAAAGAAATGGAAGAAACAAAGAAATGGAAAGATTTCTGATGTTCAGTGTTCAGAGGAATTTATGTTATTAGAATGTCCACACTACCCAAAGCCATCTATAGAAACAAAGCAGTGCCTATCAAAATTCCATGGCATTTTTTCACAGAAACAGGAGAGCAATCCTGACATTTATATGGAGCCACAAGATACCCCAGATAGACAAAGGAATTTATAAACAATTAAAGCTGGAGACATTACACTTTCTTATTCAGAACTATATTACAAAATGATAGTAATCAAAATGAAATGGAATCAGGAACCCATAAATAAATTTTCATAGGTACAGTTGGCAAAGCAGCCAAGAATAATCAATGAGGAAAGAATAGCTTCTTCAATAAATAGTGTTGGAAAAACTGGATAACCACATGTAGAACAAAATTAGAACCTTATCTTAGACCATTCACAAAAAAAAGTTAACTAGAAATTGATTAAAGACTATGTACAATAGCTAAAACTATAGCATTCCTAAAAAATATAGGAAAATAGCTTCTCAACATTGGTCTTAGCAATAATTTTTTTTCTAGAGAAGATATACAAATGGCATGCAAGTCAAAACCACAATGAAATTTCTCAGTACACCTGTTAGAATGGCTATCATCAAAAAGTCAAGAGATAAATGTAAGCAAGGATGTAGAAAAAAGAGAATCTATGTAGATCATTGGAGGGAATGCAATTTGACAAAGCCAATATGGAAAACAGTATGGAGGTTCCTCAAAAATTAAAAATAGAACTAACTTATGACTCAGAAAATTACTTCCAGGTATCTATCCACTCAAAATGAAAACTGTATCTTGATAGACATGTGCATTTTTATGTTCATTACTGCATTATTTAGCCCTGGCTGGTTTGGCTCAGTGGATTGAGCGTCGGCCTGCGAGCTAAGTGTCGCTGGTTCGATCTTCCAGTCAGGGCACATCAGAGAAGGAAAACTCTGATTCCAAAAAACCTCCGCTGCCTTGCGGCATACCTCTTCAGGGGAAAGGCTAAGGGAGTAAACCCCGACAGAAAATCCGGAGCCGGAGTCCCTAAGGCGGTTTGACGTTGTAGTCAACACCGGCAACTCCTGCGGCGCACCTGAAGCCAAGCTGTATTGACTCCGTCTTTCCCTTGGACCCTTCAGCTGCGAAGAGAGGGGGGGTCTGCTGCATGGGCAACAGCAGACCCTCCATATCACCCTGCCCAGGCTCTGTAGCTTCAGCTTCACTGGAGAGGACACTCCAGCGTCATCGCAAGATGTCGATTCAACACGGGAGGAGACAGATACCGTGTCACTCCCGAGTCGGACTGCACAACCATTCTCGGCGGTGCAGATAGACTCTTAAGAAGCTACACCATCGTCTCTCGAGACGGACGGCTGCCGATGACGACGACTGCATTATTTACAATAGCCAAGGTATGGAAATAAACAAACCTACCGACCCATGAATGGATGAATGGATAAAAAAGATGTGATGCACACACACATGGAATATTATTCAGAATAAAAAAGCAATCTGCCATTTTGGAAATTTGGGTCAATCTTAAAGGCAATATGTTAAGTAAAATAAGTGAAACAGGGAAAAGCGAATACTGTGTGCTATCACTTATATGTAGAATCTAAAAAAAAGTGGAGCTCATAAAAACAAAGAGTAGAGAGAAGATTATCAGGAGCTGAGGGGTGGGAGAAATGGGGAGATATTGGTCAAGGGTAAAAGCTCTCAGTTTTGAGATGAATAAGCTCTAAGGATCTAATGTACATGTTTATTATACCTAATAATACTGTATTATATAATTCAAAGTTACTAAGTGATGCATCTTAAATGTTCTCACCACAAGAATGTAACAGAAATTATGTGACATGGTAGAGGTGTAAGCTAACACTCCGGTGGAAATCATTTTGCAGCATGAAAGTGTATCAAATCAATATGTTGAACTCTTTAAACATAGAATTTTATATGTCAAGTATATCTCCATAAAACTAGTATAGAAAAGAAAATTAAAGTGGACTATGCTTGGTTTTCTCCATTAATGACTCATCACTCAGAGATGCTGAAAAATAGACACTAGTTAAAGTAATAAAGTATAAAGAACTATTTTGTCCTTGTTTTTTACATACTTCATATTTGCTTATTTTTCAAAAAAGAATGCTTAAAGTGAGAATAAAAATATTTTATTGTCTAACAAAACCTCCTAAAGATAACTAAAATCTAAATGTAGTTTGATAAAAAAAAAATTGACTCTGAATTTTGCAATATCATGTAAGATTGAAGTTTAAGCAAAATACTTTTCCACCTTGCTGGTAAGAGTAGTTGAGAAGTCATTTGGAACATCCCGTAAGTCAATATTTATTCAGATTCAATGCAATTTACAGTTCTTTTTTTTTTTTAACTGCCAAAACTAACTCATTACTTCTATTTTCTGGTTAATGTTAAGCATAATTTGAATGTCAGTCATCATTTTGTCTTCAAAATGGCTTTGCTGTGTCTGCGATTGCATGAAATGCAAGGGTCACAAAAGTCATGGACACGGAAGCATGACAAAAGGCAGAGGAAGGCTGTTTTGTTTCCCCTTAAAATGTCTTTTCTGTTGATTCTAAGAAGGCTCCCTCCCTTGAAGATGCTGTGCCCCAAAGAATAAATGGATCACATGTTTTCCTTGACATCATGACTATTTCATCCCTCCTGTGTTGCATATGGATTATTAGAGGATGTAAGACCGGTGATTGATTTTGTCTTTTGTTAATGGGTACTCAGCAGACAAAACAGACAATATGTTATTCAACAGATAAGTTGAAAAGGTGTTGTACAAATGCCAAAACATGTCATGATAGTTGGCATGTTGAATCCATCTTGTGACAAACATTTACCATGAAAATCTTTAATCACCACTGTGAGATAGGACTTTATGATAGATTTCTTGCAAAATAAAAAGGTGATTATACACACACACACACACACACACACACATATACTGTGTTTTAATAATGAAGATTTATGAATGAAAAGTTCCTTGGCATCTTACACTGTCCTCAATGATACTGTATTTAAAATATTCAAAATATATGGAGGATGTCAGTCCCACTGAGAGGTTGAGACTAAGTTTTGATTACTTCTCTTCTTTAAAAAATTGCTAAGACTATGAGGACAGCCTTGTAAATTCCTTTCAGTGAATGAATGAGCTGTAACAACGGACTAGGACAGCTAAGTCTTCCACAAGATGACTGCTCACATTAAAAGACCATTTCATCCAGTCACAAGGTTATCACAATAATACCTCAATACTCAGTGTCTTGTGTCTGGCCCAGCCAGTGTGAGAAGAGAAAATCCTTGCCTGTCTTCGGGATAATCAAGAGTTTTGGGGCAACCTTTGAGCACACACAAGATAGTGAGGAGCCAGACACGAAGCACAGGCTAGTTCGCTGAAATGGATCAATAAGGAATTTAGTGATTTAGCCTTTGGCCTTCCAGCACAATGTCCTGCAGGTCTAGTTAGGGTGATATGTTTCATTGGCAAGCCACAATAATGGGACCTAATGACAGTCCATAACAAGGTGATGTATTCTTTTTGACAATTCATTTTCCTACAGACTGCCCCTTTAAACCACCTAAGATTGTATTTACAACAAGAATTTATCACCCAAATATTAACAGTAATGGCAACATTTATCTCAATATTCTAAGATCACAGTGGTCTCCTGCTTTAACTATTTCTAACGTTCTTTTATACATTTGTTCACTGCTATGTGATCTAAATGCACAAAATCGCCTTGTGCCAGAGAGTGCATGGATCCATGGAACAGACAGAGGTAAGTACAACAGAAAATCTTGGGAACAGACTCAGAAGTATGCCATGTGATGCCACCTTCAAGTCAGAATAACCTGCATTATAGCTGGAATAAACTTTAAATTACTGTTCCTTTTTTGATTTTCTTATCCAGCTGCTCCCCTATCAGATCTCATCTTTTTTAATATTACTTTTTGTGTACTTTCCTCCTTTCATTTACATTCTTATCTGAGAAGACTTACATTCTTCCAGCTTTGGACAATAACTGCTTTTAGAAACTCTAATGTAGTTACGAGAAAACAGTTGCCAGGATTCAGAATTTTTAAAAAAATGGAGCATGTGTAATGCATGGCCAATGTCTTCAGTCTAACTTGGTTATGAGACTAAAACCAATCCTCACTTCTTTAACATGTTGAAGAAATCATCTGAGGGGCAGGGGGTTGGTTGCTCAGTGTTTGCATCAAAGGAAGCAGCATTATTCTAGCGGCACCCTTTCCTGTTTAAGTCTTCCACTCTTAGAGGTCTGAGGTTACATGATACACTCTATGCTCATAACTGATGTGGCTGGAGAATTGGTATTGAATGTACAGCATCAAGAGAACATAAAATGTGATTTATTTTATGCATGTCGATAAAGGAATGACCTGTTCTTATTCTACAGAGAATGAAAATTGGAAGTCAAACACCTTTTGTACTCCAAAATAGGGTTTCAGACATTTTGTAATTTTCCTTTAAATTGTTAGGAAGCTTGGAGCTATTAGTTAATCTATCTTCCTATATACTGTTTAATATAACACTGAATACATGATGCAAGTTCTCGATGGATGAGTGAGCAACTAATAGCCCTGCTAGTAATTGATTTATTTTTCTTTAATAAAGTTTCATAAAACTAAAAAGACCATTTCAATAATCACAATATGATGTCTTATAATTTACTCATAGGAATTCCAGTTTTATTTTATTTATTTATTTTTGTATAAGTGAATCTTTGTCACTGTATATTAAAACCCCTGAAAGAAAACTTTCCATTACTGCAGAGTGGTTTTTTTAGGGAAAATAGTAGGAAACTGGTGTCAGGAACCTACTAGAGCAAATTCCTCATTTTCACTTGGATCCAGAAGATTGAAATTAATAGCTGCTACTCATGAAGTGCGATATTCTCTTCATTCAAAACCAAAGTAAATATGAAGATGAACTAGAGTTTATCATATTAAAGACAGTCTTTACATTTGTCATCTCCATTCTCAATCTTGGGTTGCTTTCAATGTTCTCCCTGAACTGAAGAAAGAATCTGACAGAACTCAGGTGTAACCTGCTGTTATGTCCCTTAAAACTCTGGGCATCATTCAAGCCAATCACCATGATCTTAGACAACACCCAGCAGTGAACCCAATTCTGAATGCTTTATTTTGGTCCAAGTATTCTCCCTGCTTAGGGATAACATGATAACGTCACCAGTATTTATTTGCCACTGACCTCCCTTCGGTGTAAAGCCATCCCAATATTGGGAGATAAACAGCAGCATATCAAGAGTGAATGCAAAGGAATAGACTCTGCAATTCAGGAGACAGGCTTAGTCCAATCAGGGAAGAGCGTTTAACTGCTTACAACACATTTTTAGGACTTGATCAAGGTCAAAGAGAGGCAAGAAAGAGGATTTTTGTTTGTCTATTTGTTTGTTTTTTTGCCAGATGGAGGCCCAGAATTTTGCATTTATTTTGCCTGATTAAGGAAACTACACAAACTTAAAGAGCAGTCCAGAGAACTGCAGAAAAAAGAATAACCCTCAAGTTTGCCCTGCCTCTGAACTTCCCATTAAATAAACCAAAACAGTCTCTTTTCATTTAAAGATGTTCAGTTGGTTATCCATTACTTAGAGCCAAAGTCAATCTAGTGTATATATCTCTCACCCATTCTTTAGAGTTCAGTTTAAACCTAGATTCATTTCTATTGATAATCATTAACATTTATGGAGTTTATGCAAGATATTGCTGTTCTGAGTACACTGTATTGATGTACTAATCATTCCCCTCAACAGCCTTGTGAAAGTATTTTATTATATTCTAGAGTTTATAAGATCACAGAAGAGATTAAGTAACTTGCTCAAGTTCCTACGAGTGGTAGGGAGAACCAAATTTAAACCCAGTCAGCATTATCCCAGATGTCTCATTCTGAATCATTACATGATATTGTCTTGTTCTTTCCTGATGGTGCATTTGTGCCATAGAAACTCTTATTTTTGAATTATTTTCCATTTATTTCCTTAAATTCATACAATGAATACTTCATATTAAATCGCCCTGGGTTATGTTCACCCTGTATTTATTACCTAAACGCCTTTATATTTTGTGCTTACATGTGTATGTCTGTCCCTTCTCTTTTGCCTAATTCCTTTATAATGGACTCTGGTTTGCCATACTCTTATGTTCTATAGTGTTTTATAAACACAAGAAATCCAGAATTCATAGGAATATTGATACAATCTCAAAGTCACGACAACCTTGGCTACAGTAAAAATAGTCACTACACTGTAGCGCACTTGACTTATGGACTAACATTAGACACCCTCCTTCCCCAGCGCCTCCTCTTCCCATCCAAAACTGAGAAGCATATGAAAGGAATGTCTTCAACACTCTTATCTCATCCTCATTATCATCTACATTCAACCACTTTAATCATCACTGTCTCTTCTCATGCATTTTTTTCTAAGACAAATCTTCTATCTCTGCTTCCCATCTGCTCTTGTTTGCCATGTGAACTTGGTTCATTGTCTCTTCCATATTCTTTTTTAGATATTTAACTTCTATTCTTTACTGACTCCTTTGCTTATAAACGATGTTCAAGTCCTATCTTGGGAAAAATGAAAAACATGCTACCTTCTACACCAACTCCCGACTTACCTTCTTCCTTATAGCTGGTCTTCTTTTATAGCCAAGTTCCTTGAAAAGGTCTTCCTCCTCATTTTCTGTTCCTAATCCTGCCTCCCAACTCCAGGGAAACTAAATATTTGTTGCTAGTGCAGCCTTTTAAATGGCTGGGCCCTCTGCTTCATTTGTTCCCATTAACTGCTTTCTTTTTGAGTTTCCTCCCTTAGCTTTAACAGTGTTGTCTTTTCTTGTTGATTTCATGTTAAGCTGCTTCCAGATATTACTCAGGAAATTATCTTGCTCTAGTAATACTTTAAATGCTGGCATATCTTACTTTCATGTTTGGAGATTTCATATATTTCTACTTTTCTTCAATTTTTTGTTGTTAATCTGAATTGGCAGTTTCTCGGACTCTCTGAAGATTAGAAGTCATCTGTATGAATTCCTTCTTGCCTCATACCTGAAATCCTAACATTAATGATGGAGCATTAAGAAAAATATTCTAACTTTTATAGAAATTAAAGATAGCCTTCTTTATTTATCTTTCAATAAGAATAATTGTGGGTCTTATGAAGTAGATGTCAGTAAAGTGGAGGAATGAACTATAAAACTATGTGGTGAGGTTATGAGGAGCATCTCTCATCCGTTTGGTAATTTTATTGAGGACTTTCACTATCTAAATGAGTTAAAAATGTTTCTGATGTAGCTGTATCAGACTAAGATAATGTTTAGATACCTACTTTTAGACTATATTCATCTAATGGTAACACAGCTAAAACAAAATCTCATTGTTTGTGGTCTATATTTTAAGTGTTCTAATACTTGCTTGACAAAAGGAAAAGACTTAAAGGCTTGGGTAGCAGTCTGTGTTCCTTTTTTGTGCTATAATATATATTGTAGCTTTGAACTTGGTCTGTTAAAATGATTTTATGGATAAAGGATTTTTTTTTTTTAATTACAAGGACAAGAAGGATGGGAGGGGGGGTGATAGAGGAGAGGAAGGAAAAGGAGGGAAAGAAGGAAGGACATAAGGAAGGAAGGAAAGAAAGGTGAAGGGAGGAAGTAAGGATAAAAAGAGAAAAAAAAGAGAAAAGAAGAAAATTTAAAAATATTGGAATTCAATATGTTGTAATCTCAAATATCCTTAATGTTTTTAGCATATAGAGCACAAGGGAGATGAAGGAAAGTGGGGGTAAAAAAATGTGCTGGCTCTTAATGATTAACTTCGGGTCTTGATAAATGCTGTTGTGTTGTTTATGGTACAACAAGGGAGCACACGTTAGCTTTAAGTTGTTTCTTTCCCATGGCCTATATTGTCTAACCTTGTGCTACATTTAATCAAGTTTGATGGGCTGTATAACAAACGAGGAATTCCAGATAGTATTTGCTCTCATTCTTTTATTCCCTGGATAGATACCGGGAAGAGGCCAAACCATGAGTCTGAGGAATGAAGAAGTTTTAGCCTCATACACTGACCTCTAGAGCAGACTCGTTCCGCATGAGAGTGCTCATGTTAATAAGAAGGCTAGCATCATTAATTCCATGATCTCTTGTTTTGACAGCCAAGATGAATCTGTCTGTTTTCTTAAACATTCTATCCTCTTTCCTAGATAGATTACATCTACAGTCATGACAGTGAGTCAATTAATACAGTTTCTTAAAAGAATATGGGTCCTAATGACCATCAGACAAATTCAGAAAGTATTGAGGGTGTTAATAATGACAAATGTTTACAATGATTTTATAAATGTTTGAAAAAACTTCCCTTCTAATCTTTTCCTAAATTAATACCTATTTTTGAAGTCACTGGGAAGTTGGTTCTTATAATCATTTGTAAAATATGAAAAATAAAGACAATTACAGTTAAAAAAGAAGATTTTTCCAACCTTCTTTTGCCTCCCCCAGCAAAAGGGGTTAGAAAGCCAGAGTTACTCTCACAGGGACTTTTTTTCTTATAATATTTATTTAACCCAGTTCCAGGTTCCAAGAAATAAGCAGAACTCTACTGATGAGAAGGATTTAGTTCTGAAAGGTACTGTTTTCCTAAAAGCAAAAAAATAAAAGGATTTTCTGCTTTCTCCCATTCCTCTTACCTTTAGTTTAGGTGACATATGCATACATGCCACATGCCTTTAGCACGACGAGGACATAGGCAAGTTAAGAAAGACCAACAGTCTTAGGATAGTAAGTATGAAGGCAGAGAATGCTTACATCATTGATGGCATGCTTGAATGCCCAAACAAATGTCAGGAAAACCTACACCCAGATTAGCTATGTATACAAAATAATTGCTGTTGTCTTAAGCCACTTCAGTCTGGCTTTCTGATTATCACAGCTCAATGTACATCCATGTAATTCAAGGTCATTTTAAATAAATATTTTTAGAATTTTGTAATTTTAAACATATTTGATTTTATTAGCACAAAGCTCCAAAAATTTCATGTTTTCTTAAGCAGAATTATTAAACTAATCACATTTTTAAAAGCCTGAGATATTTAAATTCATATAGAGACTTCATGTAAACAAAACATCTTAACTGATTGACACTATCTTAGAAATCTTGATGGAGTTCTATATCTCATCCCTAATATCTCACATATCACTTGTTTTATCAACTCTTTATTCTTATATCGCAAGCCCATTTATTTTCTCTGTATTTTCTGTAGTGATTATAAAAGGCCATTGCATAATTCATAATTTGTGCCACGAGAAGACATGTAGATTAAAAAATACATGACTCCATTTTGTCATGCAATAAATTATTTTAATTATTTTATATTTTATGACTCAGCATTTGATAGACCCTATAAATATACAGTGTCAGCAACCATGGCCAACCCAACCTTTCCACTTCTCTTGTGCCAACTCAATGAAGCAAGACCATTGCAATAAAGACATGAGGAAGTGACATATGAGTATGAAATACATAGTACCTACTATGTGGCTTCAGATAATTTTCTCAGTCTCTGCTTAAGCTCCATCTCTATATAGCATGGAGATAATCTTGCATATTGTTTTTACAATTGAATAAGAATCATTACAATAATCCATTTTAGAACTTAGCATATATTAACACTCAATATATGTCAGTAACTTTCTATCCTTCCCTTATATATTCATTTGTTTATGCTTTTGTTGTTAGGAGATGATCGATATTAACAGTTGATGCCTGAACGACATAATGGATGTAAGGGGCACCAACCTACAGAAAATCCCCTTATAACTATAGCCAGTGCTCTCCATATGTGGATTCCTAACTCAGAATTGACCCTTCAATGACGTGAAATTGAACTGTGAGGGGGTCAATTGAAAAATCAAAATACATGTAAAAGTGGATCTCTACAGTTCAAACCCATGTTGATCAAGGGTCAAGTGTACTTCTAGTGGGTGCTTATTGAGGTAAAATGTAGAGCTCAGTTTTTATTGGTAGGAACAAAAGAATACACACACTCCCATTTGTCAATAAACTGTAGGGCACGAAAAGGAAAATAGAAATTGTGGATGTTTTCTCATTTTATGAACACAATGATTAATATATTGAAAGTTGCCCATGTGTTTGCCATCTGTTAGGACTATGAGTATATTAGATATTTTCAGCTTCTCAAAATTAGCTGTTATTTTGAAAATATCCATTTTACAAATAAAGGGCCAAAGATTCAAAAGTTTCAAGACCCTACTCAAAGTGTAATAGATCATCAGTGATGGTTTGGTAGACCTCAGTTTTGAACAAGATCCCCATGATTCTAGAGCCTAATCTTAAATTTTCCTTTAAAATCTGCCTGGATAGAAGTTGATAATATATATCTGATCAAACAGTATAAAATAGAAGAAATTCTCCCCCGCCTTCAGAAACCCTTAAACATTTTCTAACAGAAATGACCCACTTTTGTATTCTCTTTAACCTCTAACTCTTTATCGGGAAATTATTACATCAAATAAAAATCTGATTATAATCCATATAGCATGTGGTTTAATTTCTCTATTAAAGAGTATGTTACATTATTGAAAACATAACTTATTAATGGGATGGTGCTTACTAAGTGCTGAGGAATGGGGAAAAAGAAAATGTTGGTCAGAATGTACAAACTTTCAGTTATAAGATGAATATAATTTCTGGAAACTTAATGTGCTGCATAGTATTACATAATTGAAACATGCTAAGATGATAAGTCTCAAATGTTTTCATGACACACACAAAAGATAACTATACGAGGCAATGGATTAGTTAAGTAATTTGATTTTGGTAATCATTTCATAATGTGTAGCAAACATCATGTTGTTCAACTTAAATATATAAAAATTTAATTTTCAGTTATACCTCAATAAAGCAGGGAAATAAATAATAAACAAACAAAAAGTTGTTACCTGAAAAACAAGAAAATAAAACATAGCTTCTCAATGTTTGACACCTTTGAAACCCAAAATGTGTCCTTTTCATTCTGTGGCTTTCATTCTGCTGTCAGCATACAGGACCAGATCAACAGACCTACTTAAAAGAAGCCAAAAAATCCAAAAATCTGAATGATGCTCTGCTGACTTCACATAAATATTTCATTCCCTACACTCAAGGATTTTCATATGTGACAAACAGAAATAAATTGCTTAGCGTCACTTATTCATATCCTTAGGAGATGAATGTAAGCAGATCTGAAGTCTTGCTTAACTTTTAATGCATGTTTTAGAAAAGACGTGAATTGTGACTAGGCTGTTGGAAGTAAGCCTTATAAATCACCTGGGCTGCTTCACTATTGGAATTCTTGGAGTCATTATGTATAATTGGTTAATGGTGTATTTATTCTCACATTATTGGACCAGCTCCAGGGATAATCACTGATGAGTTTCAAAACTCCGCAAGGATTTCTGTGCAGAGGTAAATGAATTAAAAACAAGATAAAACTAATTACTTTTATTTAAATTCAATTCGGGGGGTAATTGTTCTGTCTTGGGGGTCTTGCAGGAGTTTTCAGAAGTGATGAATTTGCTTTAGTTTGCTGACTTGCATTCCCCTAGAGCTGAGACATTAAATCATTGGTGATGAGAATCAGAAAGGAAGTCTTTCCAACTAAAGTTCATGGTAGGATTTCCCACCTTAGTTCTTTATGCTTTCTTCCCTTTGATCCCATATCTTATTTAAGTTGGCCTTTAGAAACTTGATAAATATGGAAAAAAGATCCATTTGCAGAAACAAAAATCAAATACACATTACTTAAAGGTGTCAGGATGTCCAGAAGCTATACAAACAAGGCAATAGAATACATAAGGCTTACATACACTTCATTGAAGGCATCTGCCCTGACTGGACACAGAGAATTCTGACTGTGTAGGGTTATACTTTTCATGTAAAGCAACTGCATATGGGTAAGTGATAAAAATTCAAGACTTTTTTTTTTATCTCCATGCTTGGCTGGATTAGTATTTTCTTTAAATGTGTGATATGATACTGTTAGAGCCTGTTTCCTTTGATATGAAGATATATATATATATATATATACCATTGAAATGTGAATATCCCTGAGATAGATTCATAAATTAAATATTATGCCTTATGTATGTTCCATGAGATAAATTGGGCCTTTCATGACATACAACTTGGGGTAGGAGAAGGGGTTCAGTGAGAAATGAGCTACATAAGGCTTTGGTGAGTGTATCAATTAAAATTAGAGCTAAATAAATGTGGTTTGGACAAGAAGTGAGTTCTGCCACAAAAGACATCTGGAGCTAGGTGTTGCTAAGTCAGCACAATTATTCTATCATCACCAGAGATCAAGGATCCTTCTGTTTTTCTGTTCTAATAGCCCCTTTTTTTTTCCCAATTCACTGATTGAATGGATAGAGGAGAAGACAGACAATGAAGAACCAGTAACACAAATTATCATTGCCGTTATTCAACTGTTTGTGCTCAATAGATCCAAAGAAAAGCCAAACCACCAGAAATCAGGAAGATCAGAAAAATTATGGAATAAGGTCTATGCATGAAATTGAAGAAAGATTTTTAGAAACTCAGGCAGCCCTGGGTGCCTTAGAGTTTAACATAAATGGAACTGGGCTAAACTCTGACTTTTCTCACTTATCATTGCCCCATCTTTTTACTCATTCTTTAGCTCAACCAAAGGATAAAGTACTTTCTCTTGCAATGCGTGTAAGCCATAATGTAGTATGTATCACTGGCCACTTGAAACATTTATAATTGCACAAAGTCATATTTCATCATTTGTGTCTAAGAGCATGTCATGTGTCCAAGTTATAGATTAAAAGATGCCATAAAAGTTCAGTTGTATAAAATATATAAAATGAGATGTTATTGGATGAGCAATTAATTTAGTGCCCCCTCATTGCTTTTTACATAAAATGCTAAGCCGTGATATTAAAATTTCCCCTGGAGGGACTCAAAACCTAGTGATGTAGACACATGGTTTCTGAGTTGGATTAAAAACATTTTTTTTCTATTTAGTACTTTTTATTATGGGTTCACAAATCCAGGTAATGAATTTATTCTCAGCACTTACTGTATTGCATGAAATATAAAAGTTTTTCTATAAGTTTTTGTTGAGTCACTAAATATGTGAATAAATTAAGAGATACAGAGGCAATTAACTATAAAATGAAGGTTTACATTTCATCATTATTGCTCATGAACTACCTAGGTGGCTCTGATCCTTTATGTGTACTGTAAGCCAATTCTGTCACAGAAAATTATAACACAACTGCATTTAGTTCTTAAACAACAGCGTTCTTGGAGATCATACCACTGCTGAAGAATGAAAATCAGTTGATTGTTCTTCCTTCTGTCAAGAAGAGTCGAAGCAGTGAAATACACTTAAAAATGTGTGTACCATATGTGGATGACTTGTATCATGCCCTCGGTAAAAGCTTTGAACATGTGAAAATCAGATATAGTATAAAGGTGCAAGTTCAAGAATGACACAGTTTTCTGAAATCTTATGTAAATTGTTTTTTCCTCTTTACTGATCCAGAAAAGAAAAAAAAAAAGTGAGTTTTTGCAAACTTGACATTCCTTGAATCTTTTATTTTCTTATTTATGATTCTACTTGGGGTATGATGAGCCAAGATTATTATAAATAAGCCTTATTGCCAGGCATTTACATTACATAATGGCAGAGAACTGACTCAGAAGTGACTGGACAGATGCTAAAAGACCAAGATTACTCCTATCAGGATATATAATCAGGTTATTATCTACTGAAATTACCATTGCCCTTTAGGTATGAACCCTGAAGAAAAAATAAAAGGACACTTACTAAGGTCTCTTGGTGGCTAACTGGGCTCAAGTGTTTTTAAAACAGAGCCTAGTAGCCATTTCTGACAGGGGCTCTCTCATGCAAATTGCACTCATGGAGAAATCTGTGCTGAACTTCTTGTCTTTCAGTTGAACTGCCTGCCTGCCTGCCTGCACTGTTTCTGCCATCTGACCCAGGCCTTATAAAGGTTTCTTGGAATCCTATTCCAACCAACATAATAGATGCTTTCCCCAACTGAGGCCTTCCCCATTCAATCCGAGCTGTTCATGTCTGATCAGTCAGAGTGTCTCTCTTATGACCAATCAGAACAGTACACTTGTAACAATCAGACTATGAAGCATGAGGATGGGCCAGTCAGGAACAAGACACGGGAACGTCTGTCCATATAAGCCAGCTACCTTCTGTCTCCAGAATACACTTTCCCTTCCCACCAAAGACTGAAGACTGTGTGTCCCTGGGCAAGCTGAAACACCCAAGATGTCTCCCCAGAGTAGAGTGAAGCAGACCCACATGGAACAGACCAATGCAGTACCAAGTCCAGAGCAGAGCAAAGCAGAGCAGAGCAGAGCTGTCTAGCTGGAGAGAGGCCGGGCCCCAGGCTCCACCTGTCCTTATACCTCTTCTACAGCCATGCTGTATCACAACAGAGCTGTTTTGCACTGAATAGTTTCCTTCCTCACCACACCCCAAACTGGGGATTCTTGTTGACATTGAAATGTTCCAAACACAGGTCAGGGGGATAAGAAGTGGTTGATAAAGAGCAGTATTACTGCACCGTGACTATTTTTGCCTATTGATATTCATATTCCCTTAATTTCACTGTGGAAAGTATGATTGGAAGAGATAATAGATGACAGTTCATTCAGATCCTAACTTATTAGAAATATGTTTTTTTTTTAGTAACAATGAGTAGCACCTACAGTCTTGGAAAAATAGATTTCCAATCAAGTAAGTCTGATTCAATGAATCTGGGATAAAGCTCAAAGAGCTACAGGTTCAATAACTCCCCAGGTAATTTTAATATAGATAGATAGTTCCTGTACCCCCCATTGGAAAACAATGATTTGCGGTCATGTATTTCTCATGGTTTAAATATAGAAGCTGATTATATTTGTGTTTTAATGGAGAAACGATTAATTTTTAATAAGTTATTCTTCTGCACACTTGCTTGAATTTGTAATTATGTTCATGACTATAGGTAACTTCAGGGATATGAAATATCATTTACCTCATCCCAGGTGACCCAGTAAGTCATATGCAAAAGGCTGAAATAATAAATTGCTATAATACAGCATGGGTTCATCAAAAATTCATTCTGTAAAAGTATTTGTACCAAAGTTTATAAGAGGAATGTACGCTTATACTATGATTTCACCCCAGGCAGTATGGAAGCTCTACTTTTTAAATTCCTACTGAACGGTTGAATAAATTTAATGGCTCTTAAAATGCATACAAAACTCATTGAAGTCCGATGTTAAGAATGTTATTAAAATGTAGGGCATCTAAATCCTTTGTTATTTTTGCTTCTGTATTTTAGGTCTTGTTATCAGTCTCAAAGATCCTCAGTAATTTAGTTGATATTTACTCTCAACAGGGGTTCAGAACCTATGGAGAAGATTTTGAAATGTTGAACCTCTCTCAGGGTTTATGAGAAATAATTTCATCTGTAGGAATCGGAACACCCTAGAGCAATACTTCTCATGGGAAGATGTGGCAGCACTTGTCCGACTCCCAGACTTTTCATCTGCTGCCACCCACCCAGTGTCCCCTCTTACCTGAATGTATTCCTTTGGAGCAGCTTGGCGGGCTTCCTGGCTCCAGCCACTCGTACCCATTTGCACTTATAGGACAATTTCATTTCTAGCTTCCAATTTGCATTCTCATATTTATCAACTGACAGTCTATTTCTGTGTCTGAAATATATATAATCTTAAAATTCCAGGGAAGAATGTGGGAAAATCTGATCATATTTCAGATACAAACTAATTCCCATCATTGAGTATCCTGGGAAAAGTCTTGGAAGCAAGGAATCACATAGGCGTATGAAGAGATGTGGCAAGCATCTGGCACATTCTATCAGATTAAGATGAAAGGAATTGGGGCATTCCAGCCGTCTAACAAAACCCGAGTCTGGGGCATCCAACCAAATTAACTCAGGTTTGTATCCTGGTTCTTGCATATCCTCGATGGTCTTCGACAAACTGTTTTACTCTCTGGATCATAGTTATTTCAGTTTTTAAAATACAGTTAATATTTATTTTGTTGGATTACTATAGCAATTAAATTAGTCTTTGCATGAAAAATAATTATTAAAGTGAAATTTAGCTTAATGTACATTACTTCCAATTCATGGTTAGTCTTTTAATTTTGAAGATGAATTCTGGATAAATTTTCTAACACTGTCTTCATTGCATTTTCTGTTAGCTTTATGGTATGACCAGTTTTCCACATATATTGTAACAAAAAGTAGAAATAATTTACACATCGATGCAAATACATACATATATAAACAAGGAATAAAATAAATCAATATTATTAAATTTTATTTTAAGTTTAAATTAATAAATATGTTTATTTTTAAATGTCAATTTAAATACATAGAATTTGTAACCAGTACTGCAGGACACATTTCGATGTTCCAAAATATTTTAAATTGGACTCAAGGTTGAGAAACTACTACATGACAAGCTGTCACTCATATATTTTTCTTCCTTAATCCTTCACTTCTTTTTCTTTTTTTTTCATTCTTGGATGCAGGATGCAAAAACATAGAATATGAGATGGAAGAATATTATCACTATTCATTTCATATGGGCAAAATCCATAGTGAAGCAACATATGTATTTATCTTTCAAAGTGTCATTCTTTTCATGGAGTTCTATTGCAGAGGCTGACAATCACCAAAACACAGCGAGGCCTCAGCAAATTGAACAAATAGAGTCATGTTAGAAATGCAGATGAGAAAGAGATATTCCATTTTGCTAATCTCCCATTGGATGCACGTGCCAAGCAATTTGTTTACTGATAAGGTCCCAGGCTCAGAATAAATTATTTATTTATGGCTAATAATGTATTCTTCTGTACTCTGTGTTAAATGTCTCCCTTTGACAGGGCAGTTAATAAAAGATATTTTAAAGTCAAAAACAAAGTTTTCTGCTTTCTATTTTTATGTAGACTCTGAGAGAAGATGGGCTATTAGAGTGTCCCAGCATTCTTGTTTTAAAAAGTAATGCTTGTAATGTGGGGAAACAAAGTTCAAACTGCAGAAGTGTAAGATTAAGAACACCAGTTATTTTATAGATTGTTAGGCTTGTCCACATGCAAGGACCAAAGCTAAATGAAACACTTCCATGAAATTACTCTAGCTTCTAACAACCTTGGCAATACATCACCTTGTCTCTCTGTCTCTCTGTCGCTCTTTCTCTCTCTCTCTCTGTCCTTCTCTCTCTCTCTCTCACATACCTTCTCTCTCTCTCTCTCTCTCTCTCTCTCTCTCTCTCTCTCTCTCTCTCTCTCTCTCTGTCACACACACACACACACACACACACACACACTATACCTTATATACCATGCATGAGAAGATGCTGGTCAAAGTTCTAGCTAGCTGGAAGGTTCCATACTAGTAGCTATATTATGGAACATTCAGAATCCCTTCTGGATATCCTGAGGAGTTTTCTCACATGCTCTTGAGAATCCTTAAGTGTGAAAAACAATTCTTACAACACGTGGTGTGAATTGAAGTAATTTACAGACCTTTGAAATGTTTGCTTGTTGAGTGCTTTAAATGAAACATATTATCCTAAGTCTTCCACAGTCTACCCTTTAGGAGCTGAATTTTGTGTCATGTTGGATTTATTTTCCTTGGTTTACTGCAATACAACACTTGCAGGAGGATATAGCATAAAACAGCTTGTGTCAAAAGAATAAATTATGTCATCAAGACCAGGACATTTTTTAACTTCTATACTTATATGTGGCCCTATTGCAGCAGAGGCTCTGAAACTAGTTACTGCTCCCAGCAGAGAAGATAAATTTGCAATTCACAAATAACTCACGTTATATTTTTGTTGTAAAAGATGATAATTTGTTGGTTTAAATAAACCTCTAATCTCAAGTATAGATGCTGGTATATGAGCATATTAATGCTCTCAACCACAGATAGAACATACAGAGTATAAAATAGTAAGGTGTTTAGAAAATGTTTCTCATTAGCACTATTTCATAAAATCAGATTCTATGCTGTAAAGAAAAACTAATGTGTAGATTTTATATTCTATTCTGCAAAGAGTATTATACTAAATACATCATTCTGTCTTTTTTTATGCAAAAATTAGCCAGTATTAAATGCTCATCTGTGGCTTATCCTCTGCACCTGTTCTTGTCAGGCAGGGTCAGAGATATATTTGTGGGAATAAATTGTCATAACTTTAAAGATGACCTGCCTCAATGTTTTTAATAAATTAGAGTACAATGTAGATTGCTCAGGATTTGGAGAAGGAGCTCTTTCTCAGTTTGTGCCTAAAAGAGGTTGTGGAACAGAAGGAGGAGCTATACCTATAGATCCTATTTTATTATATTTTCTGAAAATAATGGATGATGTGTGTATTCTCTCAGCTGACGAGAATGAGTCAGACATGCCTTTTCCTCCTATGTGTTCTTCTAACAAAAATATGTGGCTATCTCAAGCACATGTAGGTAGACAAACATCCACATTCATACATCTGAAATACTTTGTTTAAGATAGAAACTCTATGGGATTCTGCTTCTAAATCCAATCACTGACTGTGTTGTATTGCATCGTGTCTCTAACTTTGTGATGATTAATTTTGTATATCAATGTGGCTGGGCTAAGAGATGCCCATATAGCTGGTAATCCATCATTTCTGCATGTGCATGAGGATGTTTCTGGGAAAGATGAGCATTTGAATAGATAGGCTGAGTAAATAAAATAGGCTTCACTAATTCAGGGGAGGAGGTATCATCCAATCTATTGAGGGTCGGGATAGAACAATAAAGCTGAGGAAGAGCACATTTTTTCTCTGAGTTGGGACATCCATCTTCCCCTGTCCTCAGATATCAATGATCCTGACTCCAAACTAAGGGTGATTTTGCCATCCAGGGTACATTTGGCAATGTCTAGTAACATTTTTGACTGCCACCATTTGTACAGATTAGGTGTTGGGATCTAGCGAGTAGAGTCCAGAGATGTTGTTAAATATCCTACAGGGTACAAATCAGTCCCTCCTCATCCCCAAGGAAGAACTATTCATCCCAATATGTCAGTCATGCCAAGATTGAGAAACCCAGTTTAACTGAGTGCAGAAGTACTGTGGTGTTATTACGTTATAGAGAACCTCACAAGTAATGGCAGTGGTGCAGAGGGTGATGTGGGAGGGAGCTCCTTTTCTAGTCCTACACTCCAGAAGTGGCCACCTTCCCACAGAGGATAGGATGGTGAGGACAGTCTCAAATTACTCTGCTCATGGAGTGAACCCCTGCCCTTCTGATGTCTCCTAGTGCTCACTAATCATCTTAGTGACCTCCTTCTTATCCACCTTTACACAAATATTTTCCTGTTGTTGTTTTCTTGAAGCATTAACTGAGCTACTGACTGGGTCTTTAAAACTGACGAGGTACCATCAGCCATTTCAGTTTTATCAAAAGAGCAGAAGTGAGGGGAAGTTGAGTTCTGTCACGTGTTCGGGAGATGTTTGTTTTGACTGTCTGTTGGCTGCATACTAGCTTAAAGGAGTCACAAATGTTACTGGTGTGCCATGGTATAATTTTTCTGTTGCTCCAAAGTCTCCTATGTTAATCTCCTGGCATGTCTGGCAAAGTTCAAAATAAAAGTTAAAGATGATCCCATAGAGCAGTGAAACAAAATTCAAAGCCCGCATTCATTTTTGTAGGGACAGAGAATATTGCTAGTGTGCATTTGGTCATTTTTATTATTGAGAACACAGAGCAGCTCGGTTTTCACCAGAGCTAATCGACTTTTCACAGCTGGTGCAGGAAAGGCTTAGGATGATAACAAAAGCTGAAAACTCCCTTTGTCCAGATCCTGAAGCTCACAGGTTCTGCAGGGACTTAAAATTTGGACTGCAATAGAGATGCTGCAATCTTCTGAACTAACTTTGGGTACCAACTGGAAAAGAATTACTTGTTCATGTAATTCATGATGTCAGTAGACTGTGGTTTGCCCTATGGCATCCTTTCAAATTAATTATTTTCCATTTGCATTAATTAGCATTACATTACACGGACAGACTTGACTTCACCCTGTTACCAAAAAATTCCCCTGTCGAACATGACATGTTAAAGATTGCTGGTGTCTGCTTTCCCTTTGCCGTGCAGATTGAGAGGACACTACCTACTGACGAAAAGTGGTATGCATCATGGGCATTTTAGAACTTAATTTCTCTACTTTAGAGGCTAATTGGTTTTTGTATTCTTTATTATGAAAAGATGGAAAGTCAATGGGAATCAGAGGCAGAACTTCCATACAGAAGCAAAAAATCAGGGTTATCTTCACCAAAACTACAATGAAAGGGGAGCAATTGACCACACAGAATACTGTGTGTGTCCTAATGTCGTGAGTGTGCTTAGAAGAGGGAGCATGGCCTAGTACAAAGCATGGACGTGGGGTCAGATAATTCTGCCCTCTGATCAAAGCTCTGCCACTAAGAAGTCAAGGGATGAAGGATAGACTGCATTTGCCCCCTTGTAGTGTTCTAAGATTGAAAATGCATGTACAAGGACCAGGGATGTCATAGCCCTCAACATACTCTCCTCTTGCTCTTCTATTTGCCTTATTGGAAGTCAAGTTCAAAGTTAAAGTCTTCCTCATCAAAGTTTACTTGATATTGAGAGCTAAACCATGGTGCAGATCTTTTGATATGTTCAATAGTAGAATCGATCTAAGATTTTGGGATACACCTAGAGTGCTATTTTATCTAGAGAACTTTATATAACACAAAAATTAGTGGTAAAATGCATCACTAATTTTTTTTAAAGAGTATTATGCGAAGCAGCATCCAGCAAATATTTAACCCAGTGGAGTCAGCTGGGGGCACGTATAAGAGGCAGAGAGCCACTTGCCTTTTATTCAATGTATTTCTACTTTCTATTTGTAAAAAAAAATAAGATTGACAAATAGTTAAAAAAGAAAAATAAACCATGTTTAATGAAACATGCTTATTGCATATGACTGACTTCATAAAAAAATTTAGTTGTGTGATATCTTAGATGACAATGTTCATAAAATTTTCTAGACATTGGATTTGACCTTCTATTAAAGCTAGTTAAAAAGCACAATTTTTTTTGCCAGATAGTCCCCAAAAGGGTAAATTCTTAAGCACTCTGGGGGTTGACAGGTTGTATGTAATATCTACCTAGATATAAATATTTATTAGTAATAAAAGTGGGAGATAATTGCAAGGCACATTCTCAACTATTTAGTAATTGCAAAAATATTTATTAAAAAAGTGATGACAAGTATGTATCAGTTACAGTTTAGTGTTGTCTGGGTACTCACAGTAAGCAAAGTAAATGATGAATGTAAGAGATTATTTTTAAATAAAAAGGATACATTCAATAACTGTATGATCAACTTCACATATCACTGATGGTATGTTGATAGAAAGCATCCTTAGTGAAGACTGTCAGCCTTTAAACCTTCCTGAATGTGCTGGCATAGAAGGGACTTTATAGCATTGTGCGGCAGACACACTTAACGGTAAAATGTTAATTGCAGTTGGCATTAAACTTCATTCATGTGCACCTGTGCTTATTTTGCAGTGTGAGCCCCAAAAAGCTTCCATATGTTGGTAACCCTTTCAAGTAATTATAACATCCTCTCATTTTTTTCAAATATTTTAAATTTTCAGACATTATATATTAAAGTGATTGTATACTATCCTGTTAATTGCTTTTTGCAGCAAATTGTCAAGTAAAAATATTCAAAATAGTACAGAATAAAAAAAAAAGTTGTAACAACTGACTTTTTAATCTATCAGATATGATCTTTCAGGTATTTTTTTGGTATATTATAGTTTATTCACTTTCTGTTTGCTTCATTTACAATTAAATAATAAACTATGATGTTGTTTATGTAAATACTTTTAAAATTGAACTGCTTAAATAAGTTAGTCAAAACATAAAACTCAAAGCATATTTTTCAGATCTTCTCAGTTCCATTCTCTTGTTTAAAAAACAAGAGAATTCACCAAAAGTAGTGATAAACAAGTGGTAATAACCCAAACTAGACACATTTAATTTATATAATTAAATTCTAACATCTAAATAAGCAATATCTATATTATTACATTAATATTATATATATATCACTATAAATATGTGATATATTGAATTTCATAGAAATCCATCCTTGAGGCGTTGCTAACTGCTCCTATTCCATTATGGAAATATATTCTGATATAGTTATCTGATTTCATAATTTAACCTGCTTCTTTCTCCTTCCATTTTGAAAGGAGTTTATATATTTTAAGTAGAAAGTATTTGAAGATAATTTTATATCCTTGACTCTTTTTAATTAAAGAACTGCTCAGCCCCTTCTGTTCAGGATCAATTCCTGTGTTGGAAATGTTCTCTGAGTCTGGAGTACATGTGTGCTCTTTGGCTCCTATCCTTTGAGAGCAGGGAACAAAACATATTTGAACATGAGCAGGATTGCAACCTGCCTACTGACCGGTTAAGACTTCATCTTGAATCTCAGCTCAGAACTTTCCTTTTGAGAATGGGCATTTCTAGATGCTTTTGCAGATCTTTTATTCATGAGCCAAATGTCTCTTGAAAATCGCAAACTTGGATTTTTTACAAGTTTTGTGTCAACTCCTCACTGAAAATCCAGAGATTTTAATTTACAGTATTTGCCAACCAACTGGGATCATGAAAGAACAAGTTAATTGACTTATGTTATATTTTCTTTCCTGTTGCAGCTCTTACACTTTTGCCCCTTTCAATACAATGTACAGCAGCCATTTTTATTCTAGACTGTCAATTCGGAGGCAAATTCCAGATTTGGATTTGAAGAGGCTGCCACAAACAGAAGCATCTTTGTTTATTTGTTTTAACTTTATCCGCCCTCTCGACTTTTTTGGACCTGAAGAGAGTTATAAGAAATAGTAACTTAAGAGTGGAAGAGGACACTGTATTTTTCCCACTGGCATTTACTTTCTCTCTTTTTTAGTCATTTACTCATTTGTTCAAGAAACAGGTGCTGAATACTTTCTGTGTTGTGTGTGCCTTGGATAAATCAACGAACAAAATAGAGTGTCTTTCCTTCATGGAACATACTTTCTAAAGAGGCGTGACAGACAAAAATTATCAAACATTATATATAAGCATATTAAATACTTTGTTATAAGATGATCATATTTTGGGAAAAATGAGGCAGTAAAAAAGTAAATGAGATCAAGAGTTCTGGGCAAGTGAAAGATGAGCAGTTTACACTATTAAATAAGGTGGTCTGAGTGTGAATTCAAATAACATGATAGAATGGAGAAATTTGCTAAGCAAATAGATGGCAGAGGTGGGTTTTAGGATAAGAGAGCAGCGAGTGGCAGATCCCTAAAACTGAATCTGTCTTTAACGGTTATTAAGCTCCATTGATTTATTCCATAAGCATTCATTGTCCACCTAAGAGATGCAATTCGGAGGAACTGTACAAATGGAGGATAAAAGATTTAATTCCAGATTGGTCAGAAAGTAAAGTAATATGGAGAAGGCAGTGTGGCACTGAAGTGTGGTAACTAAACTGGTAGTGATATGAACAAAGGTACTTTTTTTTTTTTTTACTAATTTCTAATTTTTATGTTGCCTAAATCCTCTGAACCTCATTGTCAGTAAAATAAGAAGTTGGAGGAAATTATGTTCATAATATCACTGCTATATCTACCAGTTGCTAAGATAATTCTTAGTATCCAGTAGTTCTTAATAAATACTTGTATAATGAAGTATTGAATTATCTGTAATGTAAAATCCCCAACTTCAATTTTATTATTTCTGTCAGATGTCCTGGATATCTAAATAATTACAGTATTTATGATTTTCCCCTTGGTGGCCCCCTTAGGCAGTTTTAACTTTTACTTTCTTTTTCTCTTCTATAATACGGAGATGATGTTAATAATATTTCCTACCTCAAAGAAGTCTTGTAAAATTTAAAACGTGCACTACAGTTAAGGTACTTAAAATGTTCCTGGCACATAATTGATATTACATAAGCTTTGACTGCCATTACTCTTTGTTTCTCTTTCTAGCACTTATAGACAAATAACTTATAAGTATTAGACAGTGGCATTCTTATCTTTTCTTTCAGGTTTCTCTTTACAATATGAGGGCAAGTTTTAAAACAAGATTTTGATCATATTCAACTATGTAGTCAATTTAGGATCTTGAAAGTAAAAGAGGTTCAATACAGTAAGAAGGATCATGGTATATACATGTCTACATCAATCAGAACAGCTACTGAAATATTAGTTCACTAGAGCCTATTGTATAACAAAGTCTTGTTTATCCATTCAGTCATCCAACAGAAGTACAGGCAAATAGGAGTTAGCAAGACCATGGTCAATGGGGAGAATGATGATATTGAAACAAAGGAGTCATATGCAATCCATCTTATTATATTCACAAGAAATTATTCCCAAGCGACTGTAACCATTAGTAAGACTGTCTCAACGGTGCTATTCTATAGTATTGTTAGTGTGTATTTTCTTACTACCAGGACAAGTGTTTTATTCAGGTTTTTAGTCTCAGTACCAAACACCACCTTTATTGAGCACAAGCAGGCACTCCATAAACACATATTGAATTAGCGGGGGGGTTCTTTTAAATTTGGAACACGACATTACATTGCCTGTATTACATGTTTAAAGAAATAATTGATAACAAATATGAAGTAGCATGAAATCAGACTGTCTTTGAAAATTCATTTCACACTGTCAGCATTGTTGCTTCTTTCAGAAAACTCATATAGTCGTCACTTAATTTTCTTGAGAATTATATTTATTATTTTTAATACTTTAAGAAATACCCCACTTCAAAGGCCAAGCGAAGGGTCTTAACCTCTCATATAGCCAGTATTTTAAAGTAAATAAAAGTTTGTTTCTAAGAAATAAACTCTGCTTCTCTATTTCTTCTAAGACATATCCCAATCAATTTAAAGTTCTGTGAATGCTAATGAAGAGCCAGGGATAAATCTAATTAAATTTTGTGCCAATGTAGCATTCTAATAATTGCCTTTAATTGAAAAAAAAAAAATTCCTCTTTCTCTCTCTGATGAACCAAATCACAGCACAGTCACGTGTCTTCAAACCCTCAATATCAGGATAACTGAATTTCCTGGAGCTTAGTATTCCACTCTCTTTTTATCCTGGAAATCACTGGATAAGTACATCCTTCTGGTTTAATAATTTATATCAAAACTCAGAATAGCAATCCAGAAATGTCCCAGATCCCACTACTGCAATGTCGGTGAGGTTAGAAAAACTCAACATCCAAATCCCTTGCCAAGGGACCTCTGATAAGGGGCCTTTTTCATTCTAAGTAGGGTTAACTGGGCATTGCTGTGTTATTTAAAACTTTCTCATGTGGCTGACTGTCGGAATGCGGACACCTGGAATACATTATCAAGGTTAACATAAAAGCATACGCACAGGGAAAAAGGCCTTTTGCCTCACCTCTTTTCCTGCTTTCCCTGACCAAACAGCTGAGAATTTTGGTCTTCTGAAAAAAAAAAAAAAAAATCTGATCAAGACCTAGTCACTAAAATTGATAAAATGCTCCATTACCTCAGGATCAAAGACAAGTCAAGAAAAAATTACACCTAAGGGAACCTGGAGAGCCCACTGAAACCCATCAACAAGCAGGCGAGTGACAGACCAGGAAGCAATTGTAGAGCCATCAACCTAACTGCCTGTGAAATCTACCCTGGACCCAAGCTCTGCCACCCGGAGAATATCATCTCTAGATGAGAGCACCTGGGACCTGTCAGTCATCCAAGCCTGGAGAATTAAGAGTTATATTATAATTGTCTCCATTTCATAGCCTTAGTTGTCAATGAACTGGAAAAGTACTAGGCTCCAAAACAATTTGCTTTTTAAAGGAATCCAGGAAATAAAAAATGATGTGATTTTTTTTATGGTTGTTAAGATAGAAATGCAGAACAAATCGTATTGAAAATTACTAACAATAATATATTTTATTTTAATGGTTATCCTTAAATACTATCCAAATTATGACATTCGATATTGCTAGATAAGTATACCATAGGGATATCTTCTATGCACACAATTAGTTTCTACCAGTGTTTCTCTGACTTAGCAACACATTTTGTTGAAATCACAAATCAAAAATGCCATAACTTTTGAATGAATCCTAACAAATAGAAGTTACATGATTTACTGAAAAAACTCAAGTCCACTAAAGAGAGTGAAGCAGTTCATTTTTTGTGTTGTAGTTTCTCTATTATAGCTTCCAAATTTTTTTAAATGCTGTTTTTAAAAAACATCTGTGTTCTAATGGTGATATGTTAAACCCAATAATTAACCCTAAAGAGAGTACAACTTAGAATGACAACGAAAGGTTCCCCAAATCCTCTTTTGATAAAAATGAAAGCCATCTCCAGAATATTTAGAGGTCTAAACACCGAAGTTGTGAATACGATAGCCAGTTTACAGCCAGGGGTTTCAAATTGCCCTTTATAGACAAGGTGACTGTTACAACCATCTGTGCATGAATCTGATTAGTGATGAATCATAAGTTACCATTCCACTGCACTTCATATATTAGAAATGTTTCACACATGCTGTACCATTGTATTCTCATAACTCTGTGAGACAGATAATTATGTTGCTATTCTCTTCATATGTGGTTCTTTATATGAAATCTGTCCTGCTGAAAATCAGACACATTAACTTTTCTGGAGCACAATCACATTCCTAGTCAGTGGTAAACCTGGGGCTTGTGTTGGGCAGGGTCTTGGTGTCCAAATAACTTGTTTTCCACTCTATCAAGCAGACCTTACCAAGAAAAGAAGATTTACCGCTGTCGCAACAATGTAGGCAATGATCTATTTGCCTAATGTGTGAATAGCTTTGCATTCTAAAGCCGACCTATTGTTTCTCTTTACAAGTTTTACATAACCATGTAAAACATTTTAAATTTTAGTTTGGCCAACCTTATAATGTTCAAAAACTGCTCGTATCTCGGATGAGAATTTCACGTGCTGTTTCAAGATCAATGAATGTTTTATGGTGCCTATGATAGTTTTTTATGCCCAATTCTTCTCTATTTGTTCATCAGAAAAACAATCTAATATTATATATGTGGCTTATATTTATCCAAAACACACATTCTAGTCCTGCTAATGGGAAGAACTTGCTGGTTAAATGCCACTTAACATGCACTTTGGCCATGGGTGGAGTTTCTTTAAGGATTTGCCATCTTTTTTTGTTTGTGCCTTAGACCAAAGTTGGTATTTGAAGTTTGTGGTTGATTTTTATCTTCTTTTCAGATACAACCATCTTTCTTATAATATCTGTAATAACTCTGCCTTTGTTCCCTAAGCTTCTAGAACGATTGTGCTACTATTACATTGGTGTTCCAAAAGATACCATCTATTGAATTCCTGCTGGGTTCAGCAAGCTATTTCCTGACTCAAATCACACCCAAATGGACATAACTGTCTTGTGTTTCACTTCTTAAATTTCATTGTCCTCATTCTGCTACCCATTTATTCTCACCCTGGAGCAGAATTTCTTAAACAGCGCCACTACAGCTACTCTCTTCATAGTTACCCTTTCCCTCTCAATTGATATTTACAGATTTTTTTCATATTTATGGTGTGAAAGTATTTGATATAGAAAAGTATTGGCTGCTAAAATTTATGTTTCTACTCAAGTATTTTCACTTAGCGTATTTTGCAAATATTTTTGTACAAATCTGACGTTGGAATTTTGAATGCTATGGACTATAGAGTGACAGTGACTGGCAGGGTTTTATTTTTTAGCTGGACTCCAGTATTAAAATTTCCCTGTTTACAGAGGGTGGGACAGTGGCTTGGATGAAAACATCATACTTGAAACTTTGGATGAAGTCATGGGTGTTCTCCCTCTGAATGGCTCCCAGCGATGTTGATTTAATCAGTGAAGGAGCCATTTGATGTACTCATATGTCAGCGGAACAGCTTAGTCAAGGGCCAGATGCCTTAAGCAGTAAGGCGTTAAGATGGAATCTAAATAGAACTTTTCTTCCAGAGCTAAAGAAATTTGGAAATTTCCTGTTAAGGCAAAGTTCATACTGGAAAGCAGTTCCCTTAAATAAGTTGTAATTGATGAGAATAAAAGGAGTATTTGAAAGGATCTCTGGAGGTAGCAAGCATCCCTACCCAATACAAGAATCCCTTACACAATATTGCTGATAGTGGTAGCATCCAGCCTCTGCTTTGCTTCATCACAACCAGAAACTGCCTGCTGTATCAGTGAACAATGCCCTGTGGAACCTACTGGGACCTCCTTAAATTTCTCGACATATTGTCTACTTCTGTCAACTGGAGTAACAGATAAATAGTTGAGTCCTTCCTCTCCCAAATCCTATTTATAGGAGAAAAAAAAAAAAAAAAGAATTCATTCTCAGCCACCTGACACCATTCACCTCACCCTGTATTTTTTCTTTTTCGTGCAATGCAGTTTAACTTTCTCTTGAATAAAAATGCTGTAAATATCCTGAAAACATCCAACGAATTCAAGTTAAAAACCCATTATTTAAAAAGAAGAAGAAATTTGAGCAAAAAGTAATGTGGAACTTGCTGGACAGTGGCGTAAAAATGTGAGGAGCTATGTTGGAGGAGAGTCGACTTTTATTGTTTCTTAAATCACTAGAGTGATAGCTGCTTTCTCAATCTGCTCATATCTCATTAAAAAAGGCTAATCTTCCATTGCTTCTTTCCTACTGAGAATACCAATAATGCTCCATCAGCTATTTTGGGGTCAAGGCTATTCCGATCAGGAGAGTGGTGATGGAATCTCTGAAAAGGTTTTCTTCCTTCTCTCTCCATATGGCATTGTTGGCTTTATCCACAAAGAACATAAAAAATACCATCTTCAGAAGTATGCAAATCAGGCATAAGTAATGCCGCTCCGTGGGGGGGCAGCAAGGGGAGAGAGGAAGTGAAGGTTGAGACACCGAAACTTGACCCCTCCAAGTAATATTGAAGGACAACCTCTCTTCCATGCCTTCCTCTCACGCCCCATTTCCTCGCAGCTCATAAAGCCTAATGAGATAGCAATACCTGTGCACTTCTGTGTCATACAGCTGTCCTTTTTCACTTTGATTCCTCCAGCGGCTAATTTGTCACTCTCATTACATGTACTCCCTCCTTCCCTTCCGCCCTCCTTTTCTTTTGTCACTCATTTTCATTCCTGTGATCCCAGTTCCCTCTCCCTCCCTTCCCCCCTCCCTCCCTTCTTACCTCCTTCTCTCACTTCCAAAGATAGAGCATTTGTACTCCTTTATCATCACCTGAGAAAAGACTGCTATATGAGTGACAGAAAAAAGATACGAGGGTGTCATCATGCTACCTGGGTTTGAAATGTCAATCTAACAAGTTAATAGGAGCACAGCATGGAAAATATTTACTCTTGAATTATAACGACGGATTCTAAGTATAGGATTTTGCTTCCTTCTTCCTTTTGCCCCTCTCTCTTTCCCTTCTTCTCTCTCCCTCCCTCCCTTCCTTCACCCCTTCCTTCCTTTCTTTTATCCTTCCTTCCTCTTCCCTTTCTACTTCCCTCCCCTACTTTCTCGCCCACAACATACAATTAGTTGAAAACAGTTAATGATGTCTTCTTAGATGTGCATGCTTTGAACATCTATACTCAGATTCAACACATTGTACCAGTCTTACAGGAATTTTTTAGGAAAAAAAAAAAAAGTAAAATACAATTTTATCTCCAACCAAAATCAGAAGAGTGACTTCAGTTCTTTTCTTTGAGATGTTTGCTAAAGCGCAGTAAGACCAGGGAGAAATTTAATATTAGCCCATAATTTGCAGCTACATATTTTTTTTTTACTTTAAGATGCAAAATAGCAGGAAGTCTCAAACCACTAAGTTTTAAAACTCCTGAGTAACTTATTAGAAATTTAATCCATCTGTTTATAATTCATTGGCTCTGTTCATCAAAATAGTGTTTGCTGAGGGTGATAGTGGATGGAAGACTTCAAAGCTGTTTTAATTTTTTTACTTGAATTTAAGGGTTGCCAAGAATTAAGAACAAAACAAAACAAAACAAAACAATCAAACAAACAAACAAACAAACAAAAAAAAAAAAACCCTATATCACACAAATTTTTAGTCTGCACCCAGCTAAAACTTTGGAAGGTGAAACTCCGCTCCAAGAGTGACAGACCTGATGTGGTTACTCCGGCTTCCTTCCCTGTGTGGTTGAAGGAATTGTTTATGTGAACTAGAAAACTTTCCACTCCCTTCCCTAACTATGATCCACAAGAAGTAAAATGCTATTTCATCACTTTAACGTTCTGAAGATGGAATTAGGTCTGGCCTTTCTTAGTGGCCAGAATTTATTTTGTTCTCCCTTCAAAGAAAGCATTTGGCAGGAACTAATGTACAGAAAAGACAAAAAAGACAGACATTAAACACTACAAGATGTGAATTGAATGCTTAGAGGGTAATTTGCAGATCTTGCTGACAAGAGATACACATGAGGGTGGGAAATGGCAGAGAGCTTTAGCCCTGTGATGAAGGGAAGCCTAAGAGGGTGAAAGCTGAGGCTTTGCGGACTTCTTTTTTTTTTCCTTTTTTTTTTTTTTTCTTTTCACGGATGTATTGTGATTGATCCCCTTGGCCAGTGTGCTCATACTTTAGGGAACTGATGATATTCTATTGTTTCCTAAAGCAAAATCTCTTAAATCTAATAAAATTGAAGGAAACAATTGCTTTGAGTGAGACACAAATTAGGAACGGAAGGATAGATTCACATCATTTGCACTTGGAGAATTTGCTTCCTAAAGCCAACTCAGCTCTGAATCAGTGGCAGCAGGAATTTCTGTCTCGTGGAATATATTTGACCCAGGTGGACCAGAACACTTTAGAACTATGTATTGTTGAAGCTGCCTTGGCCAAATGCGATAGATTCCTTGCTCTCATCGTCCTTCCTAAAAGCTGTAGTGATATTTGCAGAACGCTAAGAGCTGGGATTAGTTCTATCCAAAGTGCTATCTTCACTTGCCTGAGCTATTTCACTAGTCACCTAAAATGAAAGATGTCCTGACATCAGCGCTTGCTGTCATAAATCAAAATTTTACATGGTAATCATGGGGATCTTACCAGATAGATGATTTGCAAATACAATATCACATTCTGTGGGTTCTTTTCATCTTTGTTGGTAGTATATGCTTGTGTTGATCCACAAGAGCCTCAGAATTATTTAACATTTAGAATGCATCTTTTACTCAACTAATTGAAAGTTTCGATTTATTCAACCACTTTATTATACTCATTTTTTTCACATTAAGAAACAGAGATTAACTACATGTTATGCACAAAAATTTTTCAGGAAACACACTTCCAGTATTTTTTTTTTAATATGGGTTCAAGTATGGTCAAACTTGGAACTTTTAAACTAGGTTTAATTTTGCCCTCATCATGTGTGAAGGCAAAATACACACACACACACACAGATATATAAATATATATATACACACACACAAAGTACAAATCATGTGGAAAAAGACCTGTATTATATACATTTCACCAGTAATGACAAGGACATTAAAAATTAATATTTATTATTATATGAAAGTTAGGGTCCACTCTTGCATAAAATTTCACTTAGAAATATTTATTAAAAGTTTAAATAATAAATATTAAAGATTTCCTTGCTGCATTTAGGCACTTTAGAAGTTGAGTCATCCCACTTGGTGATATAGTCTGGTTAACAAGGAATGTGCAATATTTGTGGTAAAAGATGAAAGTCATCTTGAAGTTTGCTTTTTGGTTATTGATACCTAAGGTAAGTTAAATGTATGTATGGTGGGTTTCTTCAGTAATGTTTGTGTGACCCTAAGCAAATAACCCAAATTGCTAATTCCAGTTTTATTAATCTTTAAATTATTTTTTTTTAATAAAGTGGTCTTAGGCTTTCTTTTAACAACAGAAATTTATGCTGTTAAAAACATAATGACAACCAGTAATTTGTTAAAATACTAGAGTTTCAGAATGATGGGGGCTATGGTTTGTGACCCTTAGCATATCTGTATATTATGTCACATCCAGCACAGAATCTTGAACATGAAGATTCTATAAACTTATTTGTTAGGTGTTATAAGTATTGGGTTAAATTAATTATTGAGTGGTGGTTATTGAAGGTGGCTTAAAGTTTTCTCAATATTATTTTATTTAAATATTTTTTTAAATCTTTTTCATTGCATTTACAGTTATATTAAAATCGTTTTCCTGTAGAGTTGTTGAAAACTCCTTTTAGTTAAAAGATCTTAATAACACACATTGATATATATTTACATATGAATATATATGAATATAACCAATTCTCACCAGGCTGTTTCATTTCACATTAATATGCTATTGATCAGGTGGTCTCAAGTTTCTTGGGCCATAGGTATGATATAATTATAAACAAAAGATGGAGAAATTAAAGTTGGAAGATACCCAAGGACAGCTAAATAACCTCCAGCAATGTCCATGACAATGGTGAGATGTAGTTGTTCTGTGTTGTCTGGCACTTGACCATTATGCCTTCCTCCAAAGCAAAGTGAGCAAAACAAATCCTGTTTTTCTTCAAAGTATTGTTTAAGATTGTGTTTTCCTTTATATTAAAGTATAAACTTGTTATTACAAAGTATGTCATGTTAGGGGCCACGCAGTGCCAGTGATACAGAACAAGACCCAGGCCCAGTGTGACACACAGAACACTATGCTTACTATGGCCATGCCCATGAAAAGGCTCCCCACTCCTATTGCCACAGTCAATTGCCAGCTGCTCGGTACAGGATTCCCTCACTTATCATGGGTATTACATTCTAGACGACCCCCCAACCCCCGCGATAGGTGAAAATCCGCAAAGTAGGAATCTTACATTTATTTTAGTATTTGTATATATTTTAAGGCTTTATAAACCCTTCCCCCACATTTATAAACCATTCCCAGTCCCTTATTAATCTTTTCCACACTTTTATAAACACAACTTATGTTCTTAAAACATATTCTATGCTCTTAAACCTACTTAACTTTAACAACATATGTATACAGTACCACAAAATCCCACGATATAATGAAACATCTGATAAATAATTAAATATAATATTTTTTTAAATCCTACAATACAGTGAGGCCATGATAAGTGAACCGCGATATAGAGAGGGACTACTGTATTGTTACTCAAAAAGACTTTCACATCCAGGGCAGACAAGGAATTTTGTGGGCTCCTTGGCCCCTCGCTTAGATTTTACCAGATTCTAGGATTGTGCTTAGTATTCAAACTATTTTAGAGGCTTTCATTCAGACAAATCGCTAGACAGAAAAAACTATAACTAGATGATGTTAGTGTTTTCCCCAATAGCTGACAGACTGGTCATCTGGCTTTCAAATAATTAAAGAATTACTTTCACTATGTTACCTTTCACCCCGTAGAACCCAACTGGAGAGCAATTCTATTTGCCTCTATCAAACCTTCATCACTGAGATCTCACTCAAAGGGGCCTGGTCCAAACTACACCAGAGGGGTTCCTTGTTGCAGACCAATTTGCTTCCTTTAATGAGGTTGCACAAATCTTGGGGTAATTTAGCAAATCCCCATATTTCATAGCGGTGATCTTACAGTATTATGGCCCCAAGAAATACTGCTTAGTCCTCCATAGACCATACGACTTGTTCCTATTTTCATAATTTTTCCTCATCCATCCCCCACCCCAGGTCTGCAGACCCTATAGTAAGACATTAGAGGAGAGCTGGGGCAGTCTGTTTAGATGGAGAGGTGTGAAGCCTGGGCACATGCTGAACACAAGCAACAGATCCATGTGGCCCAAGTGCCACCTTCTACTCTGGTGCGGAGGCTCTGGTTCCGGTTGCCATAGGAACTTGGTGTCTCTTTCTGGTCTCCTGAATATGACATTTTTGTAATCTGAGTTTCCGTATATTACTGACACATTTTGTCCAAAAATTAAGTAGACAATAGTGCATTAAAACACTTATCTAAAAGAGTGAAAATAAAAAGAAAGAGTGAAAAGAACAGAAATATATCAATGCAGGAGAGATGGGAGAAACACTTTACGCCAGTATTCACTCTTGACAGCTGCTTATTAATCTGATTCATTATATCACTAACTGTTTAGGGGATCATACAATGTTCCTAAGGGAAAAAGTTAGACTCTTTGGGAGAGTGTCAATTTATGGAGAATGGAAATCAAAAGCATAGAGTCTAGATGTAAACAAGAAAAAAGGAAATGGCTTTATACTCTTCCTTAAATTGGAGATAATTTTGAAAACAGATCAGATGTTAAAACTGAAGGATGGATTCAGCAAAGGACTTCTTTTGGGATGACACGGAACCGGGTAAAATGCAATTAGTGATCTTGGAAGTAAAGCAGACTCCTTTACTTGTTATTCATTAATTCTAGCTCATTTTGTTATCTACAGTGTTGTCTTTGGCATTTTATTCAATGTTGATGTTATCAAGTCTCTGGGAAAAGAGAACAAACATCTTAGGTGAAATTAATTCCTTGCATTCACTTGGACTTTTAGATTCTGTTATGTGTCCTCAAATCCAACAGGGCATATACACTTAGATGACAAAATTTCTAGGTATATCATCCTAAATGAAGTTTAGCCCCAAATGAGACTGGGTGTATGCTGAGGTGTGACAGTATAATTACATAGTCAAGAAAGATATTTTGTTTACATAAAATAATGGTTGGCCTCACTTTTTCTTTTCAATTAACATATTTATTTGAGCATGTATGTTTGTGATATCAAGTGTCACTCAATAGCAACATTTTATCCACTGTGGTGTGGCCTTCTGAAAAGGCCAAGGGTTCACTGTGTAGGAGTTATGATGGTATCATGTAGTTAGAACTTTAGATACTTTTAGCTCTTTGAAGATACAATACAATGGTACAAATCGGTGCTCATTTCTAATTTGTTGGAAAACATGGCCATTTTTAAACAGAGCTTACTTGTTATAGTCAAAACTACATCACCCTTGTTCCCTCCCTTACATCATTTCCCTTTAGTTCTTCCTTTTTCTCTGATTGAGTGCCGAACAACGTTTGTTTTAATTCCTTGTTCTTATGTTTTTATAATCCTTTCACTAACTTCATAACCCTTAAGACCCATGAAGTTAATATGTAGCATAAGGATTTGGTGACATGCCTGTTTTTCCCAATTTTTATTCAAATTGCCAAATGAGATTTAATGCCTAACCAACTGCCTGGGAAATGAGCCGGGCAGCAAGTACCAAGATAGAGTTCATTCTTAGACTTGTAATTTGCAGCCAAGTAGGGAGTTAAATGGTACTCCCATTAAGATTCATAAAATCGGTGTTTTGTGGCAAGATGCATCCTTTGTCCACTTTTTATTGCTCCAAATATTTAGAGAAAATTTCCCACTACCGCTAATGTGGGAACACTCTTAATAAAACAAACAAACAGGCTTGCTTTTGTTTGGTTGTTAAAAAAATACGTTTTTTTTTTTTCACTTGGTGGTTGGTTCCAGTCTAGATCCATTTTTATTTCTTTGAAGGACAGTGTTTCATAATAAGCTTTATTATATGTGCCAGAACCAGAAGCATATTCATGGAAGGCCGAAAGTTTGAGCCAATTTTCTCTCCAAGAGAGAAAAAAAGGAGTTGGATTGTGAACAGTAGAAATAGTGCACAATTTCTGAAGGCCATTTGAGATTGTCATCTAAACATGTGAAGGCACAACGCAATAAGCGCTTTAGAGGACTGAGCCAGGGGACAAACAGTCCAAGAAATAAATCTGCATGTAAGAACATAGCACAATACACAGAGGCAAATGGTCTCCAATGCAGACAGACACGTGGCCGATGACTAGTACTGTATTGATTTTAAAGGAAACTATAAAATTCAAGCTTCTTTATTGAGTAAATGTCTGTTGGGTTGTGTTTTTAATTAACATATTTTTAAAAATCAAATCAAATCAGAATCCTAGTTCTGTCATGTCACTGTGTATGAATTACTTCAACACCGTTTTCTTATTAGTAAAGTGAAGTTAGTAATGACTACTTTTAAAATTATAATCCAGACCAAGTTATGAATTTAACCAGACTAAGAAAAATATAATTCCATACTTCACCAGCGACTGCCCTGGAGGTAGTCTTTTGATCCAATGTAGACTAATCAAGAGATCTTTTTAAAGATATCTCTGCTGGAACTGTTGGGGGAGGCTGATTCTTTCTCTCTATTGTACACTTCAAAGATTTACCTTCACAGCCACCTGGGTTCTGTGCTTTCTTCAATTTCAAGAAACATTACGATGTTTGTATCAGTTAGGACACTTTGAATTACAAGATACAGAAATCCACCCAAATTTACTTTAAATATAATATAATTGACTGACTCGTGTCACTAAAATTTAACTGGTAGAATGGAGTGCAGATAAAGTTTGATCTGTATGTTTTTGGGGCTACAATGCTCTTTCTTTGGAACATTTTTCACCAAGGTTTTTTTTTTTGTTTTTTTTTTTTTTCATGGTGTCAAAATTGTTTCAACAATATTGAATAATTTCTTATATGGTTCACATGCAAGCTTTCAGGTCATTCACCCTTAAACTGGAAATTTGAATTCCTGAATCTATTTTATTCTTTTACTTTTTTTGTTCAGTGATGTAGAAGTAACTAGCCAACCTCCCTATATTCATTATTTTCAAAAATGTTTAAAAATAACATATACACAGTCACTCAGCTCCTTGTCTCTTGTCATTTGTTTGTTAAGATTACCCAATGTCAAGATTTTGTTTGTCTCTATTATCGGATCACAGAGGAGGAAAGAAAGGAAGGGGGAAGGAAGGGAGGGGTGAGAGGGAGGGAGGGAGGAAAGGAAGAAAGGAAAGAGGCATACAGCAATGCAGGGAAAGGTCAATGATAGGAATAAAGAAGGAAGGTAAACACAAATGAATACACTAAAAACTTCATGATGGTTTCAGAAATGTAAACAAAAGAATGTATTCTAATTTTGTGTTTAATTTGAGGAACTGTGGTTTATTCCAGAACCTCCATTAAAGCAACAGGCTTAAGTGAAACACTTTTTTTCCTTCCTCACAGCAAGAATTATTTCAGTTTGGAAAGTTTGAGGTATTCTAAAATTGTCATCAGGATTATGTCTCTCTTTCTTTCTGAACACCTTTATTTTTACTTTGGCTTTATTCTCAAGCAAGCTACCAGGATTCTATAGAAAAGGCCCCCAGAATCTCCAGAGTCACAAGGTCTACACAGCACCTGCAATTGCAGAAGGAGAAAGAAACCTATTTCTGATAGCCGCAGTGCATGCAGACAAAGGGATCCGACTGTCATGCATCCATGTAGGTCATGTGCGCATTTCTAGAACCCCTGTAAACATTGTCAGGGCAAACCTTTCACAGGCCTCTCTGGAATACTTGTCCTCTCCTACAGGTCAGGGCCATGTGTGGGTGATGACATCCAGAGGAGGGAAAGCTTCCAGAAGTTTCGGCTGACTACCTAAAATAAATGTCAGTGTTTATTTCATTTTTATATTTTCCTGTTAAAAATCTTACAGAAAGAAGATTGGAAATGGAGTTAGAAACAAGAAATTTAATTTTTGTTGGACCACAGGCTTTTAAGCCTCCGGTGTTCCTTACCTCTCAAAAGGAATAAAAACAAAATACAAAGAGTAACAACTAAATGTACTGAGTACTTACCACGTGACAGACACTTTAATGTGTTCACACAATGAATAGGATCACTTTCTAGATATAAGGAACAAGTGGGATAAATTAGGTAAATGGTTTATCAAAATGCTGGGAACACAATGAAGCTTAGGTATCACATTTCTGTTTCACGTGATGACATTGAAAGTTTAATAAAAAATAGGTTATTCTCTCACAGCAAATATACCCTCAGTAAACATTACTTACACTTGAGTAATTTAAACACTATACTGACAAACGTTTATTGAATGACAAATCATACTATTGCTTATAATTATAAAAAACTAAGCTAATAGTATTTGTAAAGACTATAAAAGACTAAGACAATGAAGAAAAGTAATAGTCTAGATTTTCTTTCCACTTTCTTAAAACTTTTTATAAAATTGATACCCTATTTTAGAACATTCTTTTTAAAAATCATTTATTTAAGCATGCTAATAATACCAAAAATAAATAGAACTAAAAATTAGAATATCTTTTTACATGACAAAAGGAATAAATTCAAGAACAAAGGAAACTTACAAATGACATTAAGTATAATAAAGAGGCAATAATGGCTAATGAAATTATTTTGTTCTTTGATTAATGCTTAAAAAATGAAATTAACTTTATTTCTCAAATACAATTATAATTCCATTGGAATCCTGTTTGGTGATCAAAAAGTGATTCTAGTATCACTGAAACATAGAGACTAGAAAAGAAAATTGTATTATATGGAGATTGAATATAGGCATAGATTAATTAGGGCCACATAAATTAGGCTGACGTTTTTAGAATACATCTCAAAGACAGTAGGAAGCCATTGGAGTATTTGACATGATCAGATTTGCATTTTCAGAAGGCTCATCTTCAACTGTGTGAAGAATGGATCGGACATAGTCAAGGCTGAACTCATATATCAAAATCATTTGCTGTTGTCAACTGGATCGTAGCGTGAACTGAGATGGGTTGAAAATTTCACAGACATGTAAATCAAATGTAATTGGCTTTATTTGGTGATCCATGAATCAGGAAGCAACCACTCTAGAAAGCTGAAAAAAAAAGCTTAAAAAACTTGTACAAAATGAGGTGGAAACAAGGAATCTATACTGAGCAAACACTGATTTGTTATACCAGGGTTATTTTTCTAATGTAGGACAAAGGGAAGTTTTGGATCTAGGTTATAAAAATATAAAGCTTAGCAGGCATATTCTGATTGATTAGCTTTATGTTTTGATTTCTTAACTTTGAGGTATTTATACGCTTAAGTTCTGGATTGCTTACATAGGCTCCTAAGGCATTAGAATGCCTAAGTCTATAGGCCTCTTTGATACATTAATTTAACAGTACATACAAAACCTTGCTAATTATTAGATATATAGGTGAGTGAGAAAGAGTATCCAGAGTCACTCTCAGGCTGCTGACCTGCTTACATTGACAGTGTTGACAGTGTGATTTTCCAAGACAGAGAACAATGGCACATGAGGTTTGATGCATATTAATGAAGAATTATCTTCTGTTTAACGTTGTTTAAAATAAAAGAGTTAATTAAGCAATTGAATATACAATATATAGAATTCTAGAATGCTGGAAATAGAGCTGGACTAGAGATGCAGAGTTGGAATACATGAAATAACACCACGACCATCTCCGGGGGAGCGAGTGCCACTAGATAAGATACACAAACACAAGATAGAAGCCCAAGGATTTTTACCATTAAATATTATTAAAAACACGTTTTCCTCTTGGAAAAAATGATTATAAAACAGTTTTAAAAGTTGTCAATTAAAAACTATGATCCTTTCTTTGTCACCAACTTTTGTAAAAACTTGTGCTAATCAGTTAACTTTTTGGGGTCTTTGTTTCGTTAACTGTAAAATAGAAATTAAACTATATCAGTTCTTCTGATCAGTGTCAATATTTTATTTTATTTTATTTATCACCACACAAAAATAAAACATCTTTAAAATACATAATTATTTATGTTTAGAGAGAGGGGAAGGGGAGGAAAAAAGGAGAGAGACATTGATTGGTTGCCTCTTTAAGCATCTGTACCCACAACCCAGATGTGTGCCCTGACTAGGAGCCCAACCAGTGACCTGTCCCTTTGCAAGATTGCACCCAACAACTGAGCCACTCTCAGCAGGGCTAGAGTCATTCTTTTTAAAATGCAGATGATTGAGACCATTCCATATCGATTGAATTACAATCTTCACAAAGAGGTTCTGAAAGGGAACATGTGCACTGCATAACTTCTATAGATCTTCTCAAGTTCAAAGTTCTGTGATTCTATGAGAATATGCAAAAAGCCAAGGACAATATAAAGTAAAAGACACTGTAAAGATGGTAAATTTATTTCAAAGAACAGGTTTGAATTTGGGGCTAATTTAAACATCTTTGTTCTTTTATTCTAATTGAATGCCTCACCTTTAGATTTGCATCCAAACTTGAAACCATATGTCTTAAAACTGAATGTCTTTAGGGTCTGAAATGGTGTGCCCCTCTGGAAACTGAATTCATAACTGGTAAGTGACTGGTAGTGCAAAATCCTTGATTTTAGAAATTTTATTTATAGCATATTTAATAGTTGAAGTTCATAAATGTTCTTTTGTTTTTCTTGGAATAATTTCTTTTTAAATGTTTTCTTAACAGGATATATTTATTTTTATTATCAATTTATCTAAAAATTTGTTTTAGCTTCTTAACATGTTTCAGCCAAATGATCCTTAAGAGCAAGCAATGAGTAAAGATACAGAAAGAACAAAACAAACCATCATTATGGGTTTGGAAAGTTAAAAGTTAATTAGAGCACACATTAGCAATGGTTCCTCTAATGATGGTCAAATGTTGAATTGTTCCCTGAAGTCAAAGAAGCTGATTCTAATGTGAATTTGCCAGGTTCCTTAGGGTTAAATTGTAAGACTTAGTAAAATAATATTAATGTGCTGGACAGGACCAGTGTACTAAGAGACCTGCAGATTGAAACATAAGAATACGCCAGGTTCATCTAGGACAACTCTGGACTAATAATAACTATGTTTGGAATACTGAAATGAGAGCATTTGAGTCATTTCTACTCACTTGAGATAAATTGGACAAGTTTAAATCTTTAATAATGACTGGGAGAGTTAAAGACTTTCATTAGGACTCCAAGACTCACACACATTTAGATTAATAGCTTAACTGTCTTTGGATGGTTAATAACCCTTATCAGAAGCATTGATTTTATTATAAATACTTCTTGGAGTTTCTTCACAAGTCAATGAAGAAAGAAAAAAAAATTAACTTTTCTAGTCCAAAGAAAAAGCACACCATCTATGTCTGATTTGGGGCAGCTTACATATTTGAAGACATCACTCTCTCATTAAAAATTATATAAATAATAGGCAAAATATTATACAAACTTCAACTGTAGACCTATGTCTTAACTAATTCTTTGCAACAATAGCTGTTATTCTGGTAAAAAAAAATTGACTTTTTTTCTTTAATTGCTTATAATTTTTTTATGAATTCAGTCAACAAACCTATGTTGAGGGCCAACTGTATGTCAAGCATAATATTAGCCAGTGAGAATAACAAGAGAAAAATAGACACTTTTAACCTTTTTGAAAGTTATGAAATTAAAGCCAAGTTATTCTTACCATGTCACATTAAAATTAAATGCTGAACTTTAATGTTCCAGCCATGATTGAGTCATCATTACAAAACTAATCTATGTGCCATCAATAACTAGAAAACTAGACAAGATTTTTAGGCATTAAACAAGAGCAGAACAGGACTAGGTTCCCTGAAAGAAGGAAAACAAAAGATTGTGATCTCTACAGTCACTCTGGCTTTCTGCCTGGAAGCCCTTCTCAGACTACACTAGATGAAAAGAAATCCCAAATCATGAATATCTATCATGCTTACAGAGATTGAGGTCTGGGAAGTAGTGGAGACTAGAATTTGCAGACAAAATTACTGTAGAATATGGAGGTACATAGAGGAAGAGCTTCAGAGATCTATATAGGAGTCCCCTTAAGTGGCTATATACAGATATGCATGGGGTGGAAAGAATTTAAACATTTTTGGAGTGTCCACAGAGCTGGAAAATATTTGATTTTCATCTAGCCAGAGTAGTGAGACCTTACTGATCAACTAGAGCTATTAGTAGAGATCTCCCAAAGATTGCCTTTTAAAAGGGACTCTTCAGCTCCAGAGTAAATGCTACTTAATGCCACTACAACTGAGCTTAATAGTACATCTTGAAAGTATCATTTTGATCTATAAGATATAAAGGCCTTGTAAATACAAACTTCAGCTCTATAAAAGTAGACATTAAAATCCAAACACTCAACAATGTACCATTTACAATGTCCTTCATTCAAAGAAATTATCAGACGAATGAAGAATCAGCAAATTGTAACCATAAAGAGAAAAAGATTACATTAATTGAAATCAACCAGACAGGACAGAAATGTTGAGATCCGCAGAAAAATACTTAAAAAATATTTTATAAATATTATAAATATGCTCAAAGATATGAACATAGTTGAAGTATACTGAATATATATTTATAAAAACAAATAAAACTGTTAGAGAAAAAATATCTGAAATTTTTTAAAAAATCTACTGAATGAAAATAACAGCAAGCATATTAGATAGAGCAGAAAAAATCATCCACGAGCTTGAAGAAATAGCAATAGAAAATTATGCAAAGTGAAGAGAAGAAAGAAAATCATTGAAACATAAATAACACTTCAGCGGATCTGTGGTAACAAAATCAAGGAATCTAATATGGAGATAATTGGAGTCCCTGAAGAGAAGCATGAGGAAAGACCTAAAAAAATTATCTGAAGAACTAATGGTTCTCAGTTTTCCAATTTGATATAAACTATGAACTGACACTCAAAAATTCAGTACCTACAAAGCATGAAAACTACACAGAAAACTCCAAGACATGACATTCTAATTGTTCAAAACCAATATTAAAAACAAAGCTTGAAATCAACCTAGAAAAACAGAAAGAAAATAAGTAATTTTCCCCAGAAACTGTGTCAGAAAAAAAAAAAAACATCTTTAAAATATTAATTTTTTTGCCATGATTTTTGTGCCAAATGCAAGAAGTCATTGCTAAAATCAATGTATTAAAGTTTTCTTCTTGTGTTTTCTTCTAGAAGTTTTATAGTTCCGCATCTTATATATGGCTTTTATGCATTTTAAATTTATTTTTGTGTAAGATATAAGGTATTTGTTTAATTGAACTCTTTTGAATGCAGTTATCCAGTTTTCTCAGTATATTTGTGAAAAAAAAAACTGTCCTTTCCTCATTGTTTATGCTTGGCATTTTTTTTGAAGATCACTTGACTATATGTTCGTGGGTTTATTTCAGGGCTCTCTAGTTTGTTTTATTTGTCTTTATGTCTGTTTTTATGCCAGTACCATACTCTTTTGATTACTGTAGTTTTGTAACAGGTTTTAAAGTTGTTTTTAAAATGTGAGGCCAACAGTTTTGTTCTTTCTCAAGTTTTCTTTAGCTATTTGGGGTCCTTTATGGTTCCATGTAAGCTTTACATTGTTTTTCTGTCTTTACATATATATTGAGATATTGATAGGGATGTTGTTGAATCTGTAGACTGCTTTGAGTAAAAGTAATATTTTAACATGATTTAGTCTTTCAATTCATAAACACAGGATGTCTTTCCATTTATTTACATAATCTTTAATTTCAGCAATGTTTTATATTTCAGAGAATAAGCAGCCAAAGAAACAATCAACAATTAAAAAATGCAGCCTTAAAAATGCAAGAAAATATTTGCAGGTCATATATCTGATAATGGGTTAATATTCAAGATATATAAGGAACTCTTACAACCCAGTTGCATCAAAACCAAACCCAACCAAACCCAAATAATCCTATTACAAGTCAGCAAAGACTTGAATTGACATATTCTCAAAGAAGGCATGCAAGGAACTGACATTTATTTTTCAAAATGCTCAAGATCTTAAATTATCAGGGAAATCAAAATCAAAACCACAATGAGATATCATGTGGCACCTCTCAGTATGGCTATTATCAAAAATAGCAAAATAATATACGCTGGCAAGGATGTTGAGAAATTAAAATCCTCGTGTACGCTTGGTGGGAATGTAAAATGTTGCATTCATGCTACAAAAGAGTACAGAGGTACTAAAAAAAAAAACAAAAAAAAAAAACAGAAAAACTCATTGAGTTGCATTAGTTCTTTATCTATTTTGGATATAAACCTCTTATCAGAATATGATTTGTAAATATTATTTCACACTTAATATGCTGTTTATATTGTTGATGGCTTCTTTTGCTTTGCAGAAGCTTTTTAGTTTCATGTCATTCTCTTTGTTTATTTTTGCTTTTACGTTTGGTGTCAAATTCAATAAATCATTGTCAACTCATGTCATAAAATTTACCGTTTGCCTCTAGCAGCTTTATGATTTCAGGTCTTATGTTCAAGTTTTTAATCCATTTTGAGTTAATTTTTTGTGTATAATATAAGAGAGTGGTCCAGTTTCATTCTTTTCCGTGCGGCTGTCTGAATTTTTTGTTTTCACTATTTATGCTATTTCATTCATAGTTTATGTGTATATTTCACATTCCCAGATACTGTTTATTCATGCATTTTAAACCGTATATGTTTTAAGGTTTATTGTTTACATTTTTTGTCCTCTTCATTATCCTCTAAAATCAGAGTTTCTGTTACAACTTAGTTTATTATATATTTCTAAAATTTATCTCAGTTATATTAAACTGCTAATATGATGTTTTCTGACCATATTAACTTTCTCATTCTAAACAGTTATATTAGTTGGTAATAGAATTCTTTGGCACATTCATTTTGTCTTAGTATTGTGTTGATATTATTCTCCCATTTTATAACATCCTGTATTGCAGATGGACAATGTGATGGTAGGTATTTTGCTTTCCCTTTGTAATAAACATTTTTCTTAGCCTGCAAAATTATTTTTTAAATTAAATTTATGCAGACAATTCAACATTTTTTACCAAGGTTTTCTTCTACTTTCATCTGAAAATGGTGAGAATTGATTCTTATAAATGAATATATAATTCTGTAGAAGCAAAATAAATTGCATCTTTGCTTACAATATAGAGAACATTTTTTCTTAAATTTGAAATAATCAATAAATTTAACATGGACAGGATTTATTTCTTATAAATTGCTGAATGGAATCCAGAGTTGAATACAAACCCTGGGCAATAATGCCTAAGCTAGTCAGAAGTACACAGAATGATAAATTGACAAATCTCTCAAATTAAAATGCGTACACATACTACTAGAATATATGTGTAGATCAACTGCGACAATGATCCCCAATGCTCCTCTTCCCTATGTATATATCCTTTGCAATGTCACTTTGCAACCTCTTCCATTAAAGATAAAGTCCATTTTTCTTTCTCTTGAACACTAGGATGGCCTTGTTTTATCAAATAGAACTCAGAGAAAAGGATACTGTGTCAATTCCAAGTGAAAGTGCAAAAATAATGTGTATATTTTGTCTATCAGAAGCTGGTCACTGTGAGAACCAACCCAGATTAGCCTGGCAGAGGTTAAGAGCCTATGCAGACAAAAGTCAAGTTATCTTAGCCAGAGTCCCTGACATGATAGAATTACTCAAGATTGGCAAAACCAACCAAGCTATCAGTGGCTATCCAGAGACCTGAATTAGCACAACTGAGAGCAGAATGAACACCCAGCCACTTTACAGACCAGTGAACCAGACAAATTTCTATTGTTTTAAATCACTAATATTTATGACTTGTACCTCGTTTGGAAGCTAGTTTCCAGCATCATTATAGTAATAGAGGATTGAAAGAGCACCAAAATTAAATGTTTTACTTCTGAGAGAAACTAAAACTTGAATATATTTCAGTGCTATTTACTTCTTACTCAGATCTGTTCACATTAGCCACATTTCACTTACCCAACTTCTAGGGCTTATCCAGATAGCTTTATCATGATAAAAGGAAGATTTGCAGTAAACTTAAAATACACTGCAGACGCTGTAAGTGTAACTGGACTGAAATACACAAAAAAGCCTTCTCTGATCGTGATGTTAACGCAAGGTCCCTGAGGTACCAACAATCTGATATAGCACCTGGAATCCCATCAACATTTTTCTTGTCTATTGAGTTTATTGGGGTAGATTGGTTAATAAAATTATATAGGTTTCAGGTGTACAATTCTATAACACGTCATCTGTGTGCTGTATTATGTGTTCACCACCCAAGCCAAGTCTCCTTCTGTCACCATTTATCCCCCCTTTACTCTTTCTACCTCCTCCTTCCCCACTTTCCATCAGGTGATCACCACACTGTTGTCTGGGTCTTTTTTTTTTTTTTTTTCTTCACTTTTTTTTTTCACCCAGCCCTACCTACAATCCCCCTTCTCCTCTGACAACTATCAGTCTGTTCTCTTTATCTATGAGCCGGTGTCTATTCTTTGTTAGTTTATTTTTTTCATTAGATCCCACACATGAGTGAGAGCATATGGTAGTTGTCTTTCTCTGACTGGCTTATTTTACTTATCATAATGCTCTCCAGCTCCATCCATACTGTTGCAAGGGTAAGATTTAATTCTTTTTTCATGGCCAAGTAGTATTCCATTGTGAAAAAGTACCATAGTATTTTTATCCATCCATCTACTAGTGGGCACTTGGACTTCTTCCAAATTTCGGCTATTGTAATTAATGCAGCAATGAACTTAAGGATGCATATATGCTTTCCAATTAATATCTTGGGTTACTTCAGGTTATTCCCAGAAGTGGAATCATTGCAAACACATAAGATTTGAGTCAGATTATAAACACTCTCATTTGGGATAATTAGTATAATGCTGTCTTTAATTCTTTCAATAGATAATTATAGAATCAATAAACTCCAACTTCATGTAAGACATTCATCTTATTGGCCACAAAATCCATTCTCTCTTACCTACCATTCCAACCCCCAGCCATTTTTCCCAATACATATATTTTGTTTTAGCAAAATCACTTTCAATTACAAATGACAAAACTCAAGTTATAAATAGTTAATTCAAGTAAATTAATTTTCTTGTTTATTAGATTTCATATATAAGTGAATTCATAGGGTATTTGTCTTTTACTGACTGGTTTATTTCCCTTAGCATAATAAACTCCAAAATTAGAAACAGAGGAATAGATACATGGGATGGACTGACAACTGTCAGAGGGGAAGGAAGGACTGGATGAAAGAAGGTGAAGGGATTAGCAAAAGAACATATTTGCATAAATCATAGACACAGACAACAGTGTGGTCATGGCCCGAGGGAAGTGGGGAGGCAAGCGCTGGGTGGGCACAGGGGGGAACATGCGGGCAACTGTAATAGTGTGAACAATAAAAATAAAAGTAAAACTTAATTTTCTTAAAGAACTACAGTTGCCCATGTAACTGGAAAGATGTAGATCTGGTCCCCCATTTGTACAACTGACTCAGTGAGCTTCCTGATATTGTTTGGAGGTGGTCCCATCTCCCCATCTTTACTCCCACTTTGCTGATGAACTGGCCTAATTCGTTCAGCCTACTCCAAGTAGATGACATGGCTACTCCAAGCTCTCAATCCTGAAGAATGAAAGGACCCTCCCTCTCATCTTCAGTAAAGAAAACTCCAAGACAGGACTAAGATTGTCCTGGTTATATTACACGACCATCCTTTGTTTCAGTTCTTGTGATTCAGAAGATGAGGCCTAATGATTGGCTTGGATCATCTGTCCAATCCTGACATGTCAGTAGAATATTGTGATGGGAAACTGCAGGAGGACAATAAAATTGTGGAAGGGAGAAGAGTTTGCCAAAAAGTGGGACATTATTACTACAAGAAGGAATCTGTGATGGTGAGACAAAATGACAGATGATCACCAAGTTCTACCAGGTGTGTCCCTTTGATGGCTATGCCAACCTTAATTTTATTGACTCACATCAGACAAGTATGTTACTATAAACTGGGATCATTACTGTTATAAGCTGGAGAAAAATAGTTTTATAACATTGAAAATAATTCAGGTTAAATTTATTTAGAAAATGGGGGAAATATACTGAAATTATTTAAAAACTTAATCCTGTCCTATAAACATTTCCTAGCATATATGGCAACCATAAAATATGAATGCAAATAGCATAACAATGATATGATTTTTATTCCTGATTCCACTCATGTTTGTATTTTATTCCTAATTACATAAGCATATATAGTTGAAAAAGTATAGCAAATAAAAGTTTGATGAAGCACAGAATGCATAAAGAGGTTTAAAAGATAAAACTTAAGGAAAGTGTATGATATGATTCCTACAATATGATGTAAAATCAGCTTTTTAAATAAGTCAATCACAATCTTTTTTTAGATCTGTGGCATACAATAAGACAACAACAATTCAACCAGTTTCATAATTCGTGAATGTTGATGTCATCAAGGCTATAAATAAAGAATATTTATAGTAGTGGGTATTCATCCCACTGTCCAGATAAATAAAGTTTCTTCTATTTCTACATATATAGTTTTACATTCATAATCTAGGGAATCATTACTTTTAACAATCTGCATCTATATACTGGATAAAGAATTTGTTAGTGAAAAACTACACATGAAAGTCATTGCTTAGGAAAACATGATTTAGATAAATGTTTATGCATTGTGCCTTCCTAGTATAACTCAAGCCATGGATGGTTAACATTTCCATAAATTCACTGAAATATATTGCACATTTTTTTTATTCTTATTTTCTTACAAAGAGTGTGTATCGCCAAGCTCAATAAAGCTCTGGAAATCACAGTGGGGAAGACCAAACAAGATGTTGGGGAACTAAGAAACGATTAAAAAGTAATAATTCAATAATCAATGAGTCCATTCATATAATATGGAAGTAGAAGGGATCTGATAGAATAAAAAACATAAGAAATAATTGAAAAATGGTGACGTGAGGAAGAGAAATCTAGCGGTATTTCTAATTTAGAAATCAAAGTCTACTAAACAAATCAGAGAGTCCATTTATGAGTGTTATGTTGTTTGAGCATCAATTATTTATTAAACTTGTGAAGGTACAAAAATGAATGTATCCTTATCTGACTTTAAGGCAGTTATTATCTAACCTAAGTAGAAAGATATAAAGAATTACACATAATAAAATAATAAAACTATTTCAGGGCACAATGGAAGTAAGAGAGAAAAAGAGGGAAGGGAAAAAACAGTGTAATGAAAACCTGAATTGATTCTACTATCAGGGATGTGAAGGTTACAAGGATATTAAAAGGCAATGTACCTTAATTTCTGTAAACATTTGCAATAGGCATGTGTGGTACTTTTAAAGAAGATGCTCAGAGATGAAACAAATTTTGTTCCCTACAGCCCTCAAGCTATGTAACTGCTTCATAAATTAAATGACTCTTGAAGTGAATAGAAAAATGAGTTATAATTTGTGAGACCACTGGGAAAATAGATAGGTTTATATACAAGAGTGTTCACTCTACTCATGAAGAAACATGAATGGAGACTAGTGATTTTGGTGCCAAAAGATCAGTTAGTATACTAATTGGAGTTTAGTAAGACTGGAATAGAGGAGAAGGGGAGCAGAAAAGATCAATGAGTCAGATAAGTAACTAAGAAGAAAGACCAGAGAGGACGTGCCAGGTCATTAGATGGCTCTGTTTATAAGCTTTCTTGTACTTTGTTCTGTATAAAACATAAGGTTGCCAAAATGTGTTTTAGCAAGTCAGTGACATGATTTGATGTGCATTTTAGAAAACCTTTTTTTTCAGATGTTTTGAGCAGTGTTTGCCAAATATGGTTTTTCAAACATATTTTTAGGTACGAAATTGATCCCATACATTGTTATTAATACTTAAAAAAAAAAAAACATTAAGAGAGGGGGAGGACAGTCTGATTGCCAAACAAATTTGAAAACAAACCTGTTTATTAAAGAAAGGTATATGAGTATAATGAAATCACAATTTCTGTTACAACTCTCCAAAGGACCATAAAATACTCAACCTGCCTTAGATTAATTCGATAAAGTAATGTTTCCTCCCTGAAAACTCTGTGAGCACTAGTTTGGGAAATACTTTCACAGATGCTGAAATGGAATGTACGAGTCTAGAGCTAGGCATAACTCTTAGGAAACATTGAAATATTTCAAGCAAATGTTAGGGGGTTAGAAGGGAAATGATAGGATGGCCAGGTAGGCTGAAATAGACACTAAGTGATGGAGTAGACAAAACATAATGTTGGATATGGTTGGTCAGAAAATGGTTCAATCAAATTATTCTTGGATTTCAGACTATGCCATTTTTCTGTCTTATATATTGCCCCATAAAAATTTACTCTAACATGAATTGCTTAAATCAGCACACATTTGTTATCTATAGTTTCTGTGGGCCAGGAATCCAGGTACAATGTAGCCAGGTCTCTGACAACCCTGAGGCCAAAGTGACAGTTTTGTCTGCAGTGGCACCGGAAGGCTCAACTGGTGAAGGATGGGCCTGTTTGTTGGCAGAAGTCAGTTCCCTTGGCTGTTGGAATGAAGGTCTGTGTATTGTCCCGAGGTCACTTGCGGGTTCTCTCCACATGGACCACTCCATATAAAAGCTTATTTTGTCAACACGAACAACCGAGAAAGTGCAAGCAAAGGAAAGATTGCTAACAAGATAGAAGTCACTGTCTTTCATAGCCTAAGCTTGGAAGTGATAGCCAATCACATTTGCCTCACTCAGTTTGTTGAGAGCGAATCAGTCGGTTCAGATTGCACTGAGAGGAGGGAACTGGACAAGAGCATGGGTAACAGAGAGCGAGAATCATTGTGAACCATTTTAGAAGACTGCTTGCCACATTATGTAATGGTACAATCAATATGGGAAGAAGTCTACAGGGCTTTTCTCTTAGAAAGAGATTATTGTTGATTACAGAAACAGCAAACACGAATAATGAAAAACAGCAACAACCATTTTCTACCTTTAAAGTGAATTACAGTTTATCTCTGTTAAAAGAACTAAAGATTATTGGACAACAACCCTGTTAAACCACGTGATGCACCAATGCATTTTTGTAAGTTATGAAGGCCTCGAGCTGATTCTAAGTGATCTTTGCTCTCAGCTGTTAATATTTTACAATGTGTTTAACACACACAAACCAAATGCATCAAGAAATAAACACAATTAGTAATTAGAAAGTTTATTCCAAGAACAGCTTTTATTTTTATTAAAAGTGTTCTTGGAACAAAACAGTTTTTTTGCATTGTAACACAATACCCGCCATCATTCTTTTTCTCCCATTCTCCTTTTAATGTCTTACACATGGTGTGAGCACCCATGTGTTCCTGGTTAAGGACTTATTGTTTGCTAAATTGTGTGGCCTTTAAAATTCTTCACACCCCTTTATCTTCTCACCTCGACCTCTGAATATTATAAATACATGCATGTTTCAGCTAATGGAACACTCAGTCCCCTGGGCGATCACACTCAAGGCCATTTAAAAGAATATAAACATTAGTATGAAAATTTGGGTTTGTGTTTCAACTTTCTAATTCTAGCGCCAGTCAGATTAACTGGACTTAATTATTTAAACCCTAGCTTAAATCTGAAAGACTGGTATCTGGAAATTATAATTATTGATCACATGCTGAACAAAGGCTGTCTTCCACTTATTTACAGAGGTGTAGAGATACTTTACCCCGATACTCTCAATATTAAGTAGGCTGGCCAAGAGCTAGTTGAAATAAAGTAAGAAACTATTTGTGCATATGTGTGTGATCAAATTTGGGGAGTCATTATGGCAAATTTTAAGGACAATGACTCTGGGGAACAAACAGCATTGCTGCTTATATATTGTTGAACTTAGACAAGTTAACACATCCAACCACAATTTTACCATTTATATAAAAACAGTAGTAGTAATATTTATCTCAAGGAATTATTAGTAAGATATATGAGCTAAAAGTAACTATTCAAAGATCCAAAAAGCAAAGGGATATGATAGTCAGGGTGAGATGAGAGGCTGATTTACTCTAGATAGTCACCAAAGGCCTCCAGACTTGAATGGGGAAAGGAGACAGACTGGCAAAGCTAGGAGAAAGAGTCTTCCAGGCTCAGGACATCTGGAAAGTGCAAAAGATCTCAGGCAGGAACAAATCTGGTGTGTCTGACTAAAAGAAAGGGACCCATGTGGCTACAGTGTACCAAGAGGACAATTAAAAAAATTGGAGGAAGGCAAAAAGCCAGGCCAGATCCTTCAGATAAAGCCCTTGTAGGTCATTCAGGAGCTTAAATTTTAATCTACGTCGTCGGCAGCCGTCCGTCTCGAGAGACGATGGTGTAGCTTCTTAAGAGTCTATCTGCACCGCCAAGAATGGCTGTGCAGTCCGACTCGGGAGTGACATGGTATCTGTCTCCTCCCGTGTTGAATCGACATCTTGCGATGACGCTGAAGCTACAGAGCCTGGGCAGGGTAATATGGAGGGTCTGCTGTTGCCCATGCAGCAGACCCCCCCTCTCTTCGCAGCTGAAGGGTCCAAGGGAAAGACGGAGTCGATACAGCTTGGGTTCAGGTGCGCCGCAGGAGTTGCCGGTGTTGACTACAACGTCAAACCGCCTTAGGGACTCCGGCTCCGGATTTTCTGTCGGGGTTTACTCCCTTAGCCTTTCCCCTGAAGAGTATGCCGCAAGGCAGCGGAGGTTTTTTGGAGTCAGAGTTTTCCTTCTCTGATGTACCCTGACTGGAAGATCGAACCAGCGACACTTAGCTCGCAGGCCGACGCTCAATCCACTGAGCTAAACCAGCCAGGGCAATTTAATCTACGTAATTCGAAGCAATTGAGAATTTTCAGTAGGGAAGTGATGTGGCTTAATTTATGTTCTGAAAAATGAAAAGGAGAGATTACACTGGATGCTCTGCATGGAATAGATTATGCCAGAATTAAAGATGAAATTAAAACTTGTGAGGTGAGTTAGCAGTCCAGGCTAGAGATGATGATGTTTTGGAATGAGGAGAACAAAGGAGATGGAAAAGAGGTGGGGAAACCAGAATGCATTGTTGAGATCAATCTCATGTGGCTATTTGAAGGACTGGATTCAAAGGTCAAAACAAACAGAAAACAAAACGGGAAAAAGAAATAGAGATGTAAATTTCAAACTTGCATTGTAGTTCTTCCTGCTAACTATCTGGGTATATTGTAAAGAGTTTTGCTGCAGTGGTGGGGCCAATATTAACTTTGAGAAAACTGATTGTTCAGTAAAGGTTGTAAGAGTACAGTGAGATGTATAATACTAGAGTTCAATGGATCATGGATGGAGATAACATTTGGGAATCATTGAAATGTAGATGGAATAAATTAATATCCGTAAAGGACTAGGAAATGTCTCACACATCTTAACACACTATCCAGTTAATCACTGAAGTTTCCCTGCTGTTATTTTGCTGTCACTGATGTATAACATTTGGAAGAAGAGGAAAACTGAAGATAAATGATATTATATAATAATATTACAATTACGATACATTATTATTATATCCCAATAGTTAAAGGTGACACAGAAAAGATAATATTAGCAAATGAGGTTTAAAAACAGAAAGTAAGAGAGGAATTAAGAAGAAAAACAGAAGTATACTCTATCTCCAAATGCAAGAGACTACAGTTAAAGAGGTAGAATGTGGGACCCTAAACCCAATGCTGCTGAGAGGAAAAAGAGCATGACAATAAAGGCTTGTCTTTTAGATCTGGCAGCATGCAGGTTACTGAGAATCTTGATCTGTGTAATTTCAGTATATTCAAACTAAAAACCTAGTTAGATCAAGGAGAAAGAGGAAGGACAAGTAGAGTAGCAATGATAGCCAATGCTTTACAAACTTTTACTAGGGAGAAGATCAGGGAGGTGGGAGTTGAAGGAGATGTTTTGTCATTGTGCATTTTAAGATAGTAAATCTTACAGCATGTTTATATACCATTGGGGATAAATAAAAAGGAATAGGAAGTCATGTTTTAAATGAGAGAAGGAATATTCCACAGACCTTGAGAATACTCAAAGGACCAGCTTTTTGAGGTGTCCTCTCTTCTAATGGAAAGCCAGAGAGTATGAGGTAAGATGAGATGCATATGAGATTGTGAGGCAGGGATAAAGCAAAATAAATTTCTTCCAATTGCTTTTAATTGTTGGGTGAATGAAGTGAGATAGCCCATTTGGTGTATGAGATGCTGCTTCCATTGTGATTGTTCAGTTCAATTTTCATGATATCTAGCCATGTGTGGTTACTTGAGTACAGGCACAGAGAAATAGCTGTTTTAATAGACTTAGTGCTTTTAGTTAAGAAAAGCACAGCAAGGAAGGGGCAAGGGATTTAAGAATATTTGCAAGGTAATGATTATAATGGTATATCACAGACTCTAAGATAAATAAAGAAAGATTAATGACCTCAAGAGGATGTTCCATAGAAAGAGTGGGGCAGACAAATGGAGAAGACATCTTAACAAGGCAAAAAGAATCGTTGGATAAAATTAGGCCCCCTGAAAGGAGAGGAGGTGGTGTGAGACATTTCAATATTTAGACATGAGATTTCAGAAGTAAGGTAGTGATAAAAATCAATGGGATAACACAAATAATGGTCAAATTAAGACGAATAGAATAGTATTCATGAGGAGGTTAATTATATTTAAGCTCTGGGAAGCATAAGGGTCATTCAGAGAATCTAACGTATTAAAATCACAAAGAAACATTATAGGAGCAAACATGGAGAAAGTTGATCATGAGCCAAGTGGTGAAGGAGGTCAATGAAAGATATCAACAAAGACAGGCATATGCAATTCAAAGGAACTGGAGTTTTTGAGGGAGAAAAGAAGAATAAAATATTAAAGTGTGGTCAGGGAGAATAAGAAACATCTATTTCCCTGCCAGGCCTGTGGGAAGTATGAGACATAAATGGCCTCCACAATGAAGGGCTGGGAAATGTGGCTATCAAGGGAAAGACAGATTTTCAGTAATCCGTAAAGACTGAGAGAATATTTTAGAAGACAGGCTGTTGAAATGGGTATTTTCAGAGAACACTGTACAAGGCAGAAAACAAATGCTGAGTTTACATCTTTACAATAAAAAAGAGCCTGTTTTTATCTCTGATGATCTAGTATAAGAGGAGGATGAGTAGGAACTTACAATGTCTTATGATACATGATATGGAACAAGCTAATTGGAATATCTAGTTACCAAATGAAGGCAGGGAGTTACTGAAGTGTGAAGAACAATCTTTCAGTAATAAGTAGAAGGAGATATTTATACTGAGGTTCTTGGTTGAAGAAAATTTCTTAGAACTCTTGTTTCTTGTTTTCCATTCCTAATATTTTTTTATTTAGTACACCTGTAATTCTTTTTGAATAATTAAACCATATGTTTGTTAATTATTTTTACTTTTGTAGTCTTTACAAAAATTGTCTTTGTCATTTTTTAAAATATTTTGTTGTATATTTCTAGTTTATATTCTATTGATTTTGTGTTCCTTTGCTTCTTATATTTTGGTTTGTTTTGGTAGCATTTTTGATGGTTTTATGATTACCCATGTATCACAAATTGCTCATTAATGAACAGACTTTCTTATTTTGGGCTGAATCGTAATCCCTTCAGCTTTATATGTTGAAGCCCTAACCCCTAGTACCTCAAAAGTTGTGTGTATTTGAAGTTGGGGCCTTTAAAGTGCTGATTAATTTTTATGAAGCCATTAGGTTGAGACCTAATCCTATCTGAATGGTGTTCTCATAAAAAGAGGAAATTAAGATACATAGGGAAGATACTAGCAATGTACAGGGTGGAAAGACCGTGGGACAATATCCAGAGAAGGTGGCTGTCTGTAAGCCAAGGAAAGAGGCTTCGGGAGAAACCAAGCCTATTGACTTCTTAAACTCGGACTTCTAGTCTCCATAATTGTAAGAAAATGAATTTCCATTGTTTAAGCCACCCAGTAGGATGTGTTGTTACTTTTTAGTTCTAAATATATTCAGTTTTTCAGTATGATTTCTCCTATGATATATGAATTATTCGGAACGTTGTTTATATATTCTCCAAACATAGGATTTTAAATATATTTTTATTGTTGATTTTAATTAATTGGCAGTATAGTAGAGAAAACATACTTTACACGATTCTAATTCTTTCAAGTATATTGATGAAATATAATCAAAGATATCATCAAATTTTGTAAATGTTGCGTATATGCCCTGAAGAATATGGACACTCTATTGGTTGGGAATATGTTGTGCACATATCCATTAAATTGAGCTCTTAATTTTGTTGCTCAAACTTCTCATACTTTTATACATATTTTCTCTATAAATTATCAATAATAATTTGTTTAAACATCTCACATTAGTGGTAGATTTACTAAATTCTACATTCTAAATTTTTGCTTGTACATTAAAAGAAGTGTAATATGTTAATTTAAATACTTACTTATTATAACTTCTTGCTGAAGTAAAATGTCTTTCTTTTCAACAATGTACTTATCTTAAACTCCATTTTGTTTAAAATTAGCATAGAACATCAGCTTTCTTTTTTATAGTTGATGGCTGGCTTATCATTTGTCATCTGCTGTTGCTATTGTCTGTTCACATTAGATTTTGTTCTCTGATGAAAATACATTTCCCATTTTATCTGCCAATCCCAAAGCTCAATGACATATTTTTGATCATGAAGGACAAGTTAGTAAAACTGGAAAATGAAAGAGAAAAAAAGCTATTAAATATCCCCTCCAACACTGCACCAGCACATTTATTCCCCATCTTCACCCTCGTTGACAATCTGATTTCCTTCTCATGTAATTTCAGGCTCTTACATAATGGGATTCTCAGCATTCACTTGATCAAATAATTTTCTCTTTGTCTAAGAAAAATATTTAGCCTTAGCTTTGGCAAACAGGGACAATACTAAAGTGCTTGTTCTCTGTGCGCCAGTGCAATCTATTGAATGTATAAGCACTTCTACAACATTAAGGGCCATCTGCTCAGTAAATGAAGCTTTATATAAAGTTATTGCATTAAATTGGTGAGCCATATGATGCCATACAGCTCTGAGTTTTTGAGACTCTAGGGTTATTTGTTTTCATACTGCCATGATTCTGCAACTCAATACCAAGCAGAAGACTACTTCTTTCTTAAATTAAGAAACCAGAGTATATTTGAGCTTTATGCATTGAATGAAAAGAGTGGTTAATCTATACAGAGATAATGCAAAATAACTTTGGAGATATATTTGTAGACATTAAAAACATCATTGTTACTTTTCTGAAATAGTGTGAAAGGATTTGCCGATAGATAACTTCTGTGAACCAGTTTCAGAATAGGAGACATCATGGCAGGTTATTCATGGCAGGCTGTATTGGTCACATAGTAGACTTCCTTATTAATTGGGAAATTATGTATTTGTATATGATTTTGCAAAATCCATACGTAGGTAATTTGTGTGATAACGATTTTCTGGAAAATAGTGTTTTCCAATAAATCAATACATGAGGACTTTTTGACAAAAGAAAATAAAATGTCTTGTTCTAGTGGGCTATTACATTTGTTCTTGCTTCTATTTACAACGGAGACAAGAATTGGCTAATATAAATGCATTGCTGATCTACCACATTAAAATATTTAAATAAACTTAATTAAAATTTTAAAATAATTCTCTGGTTGATGTGCCTATAAATGAGTATTTAAACCCTCTAATTGTACTAGTGCATTGATTTAATATGACACTTTACACTGTAGTTATGTGATATACTGTTTGTTTTATGTGCCAGGATGATAGTCAAGCTCTTTATTTAAATTCATAATTACTTTTGTTTCAGTATGAGTTGGTAAGTAGTAACTAATTTTCCTTTACCATTAATAAGTCACAAAGTGAGTGTAGTAATAAATTAGACATTAATACATAATGACCTACTAATTTTATTAAAGCAACTAATTATTCGATAAAATTACAATTTCAAGAGTACCGATTAATTCCTATAACAATTTTTTTTCAGTTAGGTAAGTAATATTTTATATTTTTACAAGTTTTGTGTTACAGTACCTAACTATTATATCTGTCTCCGCTGGTTAGAAAAATAAATGTTCAAATAATTATCAGGAAAAATAGAAAGCCATTAGAGTTGAAATGAAATATAATTATCTGGGCAAGTGAATACAGTTTTTGGGAAAATAGACAAAAATGCAGAAAATAGAAAAAGAATTTAGGGATACTAATTTGGTCATTACATAGCAAGACATATTTCACTGACAGAGCATGATATAACTATACTGTCTACCTCCATATCAGTCACAATGAAAGAATTTCAGGAAAAATACAAGAAAAGACACCATCACAAAGAACATGTTTAAAGAAATATGTTCATTTGTATTCCGAGTTCAATTTTGTTGATTGTTATCCATTTCAGTTACAATTGTTTAATTGTCTAAAGGTGGTATATGTAGGAAGTTTTTAGAACTATTTAACTGCTCTTTCTTGTATATGTGGAAAGCAATGATTACAACCTCATTACTCAGTTTTGCTTCAAAATCTTTCTATTAAATTAGAGTGTTTTGGAGATGGAAGGTGTTTGAAGAAATAATTACAATGGGTGCAAAAATTAGCAACTTTTCTACATATTTATTGTAACATGAATGAAGAAATAGATTGAAGTATTCTAAGTTGAAATATAATTTTTAAATATTAATTATTACCTTTTTGCATATATGCAAATGAGAAAAATGCTGTTTTTGAACCAACAGGATTCTGTTCTTGGCAAAGTCATGTCTAGCACTGTGAAGGTAATTTCGGAAATAATGTGAGCATGGAGGTTTTCTTCATTTAGCTGTAACCGCAACTGATTGTGATAACAAACATTCTGGCAGAATTTTATGTTGAATACAAATGTTAATAACAGAAAATATTGCACATTATATTGTGCATTGATATACAAAATCAAGTTATCAAAATAAGAACAGATGTAATGAAATAAATTACTGTGTATTGAATTAAGAAGTGCTAAATATTACTCAATTATTACAATCCCCAATGTAACTCATACAGAAGAGATAATTAAATTACATGTTCTACATATGAATATATCTGGGGAAACTTTGTTCATTACTTAATTGGAGAAAAATATAAAATTGTTATTTTGCTGCTAAGCTAAACTAATACAATATAAAATTAAATTGAAATAAAGAAATGCTTCCCAACTTATTTTATGAAGCTCCTAACACCTTGCTATCCAAACTAAATAAAGATACCATGCGAAAGAAAAATTGGTAAACCAATCACATTCATGAGATCACAATATCTTAAACAAAATATTTGCAAAACAAATCCAGAAATATATACATGATACAATATATTATGAACTAGTTTGTTTCCTGGTTTTTCTTTATTGTAATTATACCTGTGAAATATATTACTTATTTCATTTAAAATATTTATGTATAGTGATTTTCTCTAACAACAATGTGAGCTCTGTTAAGGTATGTCTATTCAGCTTGCTGCTAAACCCCCTTACTTAGACCAAGGCCTTACATCGTAAGTTGTCAAAAAGTGCAGGTTGAATAAACTTATTCTCAAAATGAATATAAATTAACTTTAGAAAATATTGTATAAATATAATGTATCAAATTACGTGATAAAAGAAGAAACCATATGAGTTTCAGTAGATGCAAATAAATGAGTCATAACATTCTACACTTATTTATGTGTTATAAAATAGGGAACTTTCTTAAACAGATTATCTACCAACCCAAATAATATACATAGTGGTGAAATACTAGAATTTTCTCTTAAAATCAGGAATAAGTAAAGTAAGCTCACTATTTATTCCTATTAAAAAATTTTATTCAGCATTCTAAATATTGCAGAAAGTACAAATGTCAACACAAAAAACAATAATAATCTATACATAGTTTTATTTAGAATTAATAGCAGAATTTATTAAATGTATATACCTTAACAAACAGGAAAAGTGATTTCAGCAATTTACTTTAGCAACATAAAAAATTGAATAGAATTGTTCATAAATTCGTACAAAAATCTTTATTGAAAAGTTTATAAGGATACATCTGCCTCTGTTCATGACTATATGTACTTGTATGTGTATATGTAACATTGAAATAAATATAAAAACCTATCATGCTTATGGAAAGAAAGGATCAAAATGAAAAAGACAGCAATTATATAAAATTGATTGGTAGAGTCTGAATTTTCAAGACGTATTGCAAAAAGGTTCTTCATAGTATCTGACTCAAGAAGATTCTAACATATATGCAAAATAGTAAATGTACCTATAAGAGTCAATATACTTATTAAAAAAAATAAAACCTGAAAGATGAGAAGACTTGGACAATTAGCTTTCAAGGCGTCTTATAAAATGATGATAATACAAAGTTTTTTTGACACAGGCCAGAAACAGACCTTCATAGGAATAGAAATTCATAATGATAGTAATACTTCTGTAAAATAGTAACAATAAACATTTCAGTTCGTAACAATTGGCTAACTGGTGCTTGATGAGGGGAGATTATGTCATATGCTCTTTTTCTTTTTTTTAATTACACAGTCAATGATTACAGCTAAGGTGTGTAGTGCATTTGCCTTGAGCCAAGGAGTGATAAACTCCTCATCTCCTTTCATTTCCAGTCTTACCCTTTGATTTAGCTACAATTTTAGATTCCAGTTAAGAAATTAGAACACTCCCTGTAATTGGAAAGCTCAGGAGTGTCTGAGCCAAGGTCTAAACATGGTTCTCCTCTCCCAGATCCATGCACTTGACTTTCTACCTGGTTTTGCATTTTTCTCCTTGAGGAACATTAGTAATGGTTTTAAAAAACCAAATAAATATACAATAATAAGTTGCTACTTCAAAATAAGTGAAAAATACAATAGTGGCATGTTCAGAATTTCAATTAAATGCAAACACTAAAAGATCGTATTATAAATGGAAGTAATATGAAAAATTAGTGAGATAAGGGATGTTTCATTAAAAAAATACTCATTTTTAAAAGATCTTGTAAATATATAACATGCATTAAAAGGAACTTTGGTAATATCTCATTACCTGCCATCTTTTTATTGATGCCTATTAAGTCTCTTTTAAATAGAAGCCTAACATCCAAAAAATATATATTTTAATATTTTGAAACTTGCAAAAAGAAACTAACAATATGAAAACAAAAGAAGAATCATATTTTATTGCAATGGAAAATTGGCTGAATTTTGACTTTTTATCTTATAAAGCAAACTTTTCTTGGAAGAACTTTATAAAGCTTATTTGTCGTGAGGGACCTTTAATAGCAAAACCTGGAAAATGTTACCTATTATTAGCTTAAACTATTGTTTGTACCTGTTATCCTTATAACACTGCCAGGACAAAGAGTCCGTCTGTGTTTCCATTTCATTTCGGCATAAGCTATGACACTTTGCTCTGGGCTAAAATCTGGCATGCGAGTCTAAAGTCAGTTTTATTTTTCCTTAAATAAATTTTGGAATACTTTTGAACTAAGCCATTTTAGTGAGAATAGAACATAAATAAATGTAACTGACTCCAGATGTTTTGGGTGCCCACTGAGAGACAACAGAAAAGATGTGTTTTCTTAAAAAGTAAAAAATAAATCTGAAAGCCATGACCAAAGTGTGCCCTCATGCTATATGAACTGTGTATATTAATTTAAATCTGTGGTTACTTTGAAATTATTCTAAGACTACATGATGAAATTTATCTCTCCTAGTGCATTTATAACAACTCACAAACTTTACTTTATGGCACATTTATTTAATTCTAGATTTTAAACAAAATGTATATATCAAAAATTCTTGAATTAGAGTAATGCAGCATTATACATGCAGAAAATTGGAAGATACTAAAGCTTCCTCGCCCAATAAATCTGGCAAAGATCACCTTCATTCTCTATACTTTCAAATATATCATGTAATCGTCGCTGTGTGTGGACTCAGCCTTGGAGAAAGGCGCCCAGCACGTGGGCAGGATAAAAGCTTTCCTGTTTATGCAACATTGTGCCTCTGGAGGATGTGTAGTGGCAATCAGTGTGTCAATATTTCATTTTCCACATCCAATCAAGACATTTGGCAAAATGGAAAGAATTGAGACAGACCACCAGCAGACCTCAGCTCACCTTGAAAAGTGGTAGACATATAACTGAGACAGGTCTGCTCAGACATCATCACCCAGCACTTCCCTTTGTACGTTTTGCTGTCACTGTTGCAGTCTTCATAACACTACTTCCCCTGTAAGCATCTGAGGGTGTCACAACACCAACAAGCTCCCCTACAATTCATCAGCTTGGAGTACAGGTTGGCAGGAGGTGTAAGCTTGCTAGGAACACCTATCTTAATCTCGTGTTGAGAATTCCACAGGAGTCCCCGACACAACCAACCTGGCATCAGAGCCTCAGGGCTGATTCAGCTCCCCTCCCGACATGGATTATTTTCAGGTTCAGAGAGAGAGCCTCATTGGAGAAAGAGAGGAAATTAAGTGTTCGTTGCAGAACTAGGCCTATAAAAGCATCAGATTTGAGGTTACATGGGAAAGACATGATCTGCCTCCATATTTTTCTCGAGTGGGTTTCCACCTTCTCAACCCAACTTCTGAAGCTGTAAAATGTGAACAACAAATTTCTACTTCCATTATACTATTGTGAATTTCAAGTTAAGATATCGTCGCTCAACTATATAGAAAATAGCATTAGTTAGTTAATAGATTTTAAGGAAACCACCGATATTGCTACTGAATTAATAAGGTGAAATGCTGAAATAAGTAGGTGCAAATATTGTCTCTACTATGAACTATCTGTGAGATCCCAGGACAGACACAACCTCCATTAGTCATCTCAAATTCCTTCTTAGGAGAAGAAGATATGGTCCCTTTTTCCACTAGGATTCTTGCAATAAATAAATGAGACAGTGCCCAGAGAATTTGAAGAATATATTAGGATTGATGGTGTGACTCATATGTTAACTATAATAACATATTTATCAGTTAGGATTGAATTCAGCTCCCTGATGTTTAAGCAAAGAGACAGTTTGCTTATTATATTTCCTCACAGAATAATAAGTCCAAAGATGGACACACCATAGCTGTGATGGTGACTTCGTGATGTCTCCGGGGTAACAGATTTCTTCTCTATTCCCATCCTGTATACTGGGCCTTTGGCTTTTGTTCTCCTTGTCACAGGATGGCTGTTCCATCCTCAGGTCTTGCATCCATACTTCAGGAAGGAAGAACATAAAATCAAATGGCACAAAGCCACTGCCAACTGAATGTGTTCATTTTCATTGTTGAAACAATGACTTTCCTGGGTGCTTATATGGGATGCTTTTGTTTGCATCCCAATGGGTAGAAATGTGCTCAATGGGTACCCCCATGTTCTAAACAGTCTGAGAAAGTGATTACTTCAACAGGACGTATTACTGCATGGACTTAAATTATTATTTTTTTCATAAAGAAATCAGGGGAGGTTGGTTATTGTTTGACTGCTGTTAGCTGCATGCTCAACAGTTAAGGAAATTGTGCATTATTTTGACTCTTCAGCTTTCAGTGTGGCAGGCATCCTAGAAAAGTTGTAGACTCTCTGAAAGCAGGCCCAGCTTTAGTCTGTCTCTTCACAGAGCCACAGCACGCTGCACAGCTTGATGTACACCAAACAAACAGACATGTCTAACATCCTGGATAAAATGACAAAATATCTATAAATGTAACCCATGGCTAATCACCCAACTTCCAAACAATTTTTTCTTTCTTTTTATCTTCTCAACTCCATGAAAACTCTCCATAGATTGTTAAACTATACTCAGGGATATGAGTCAAAGAGAGGGTATGACTCTAGTATTTTATCAGGAACTTGGATACGGAAAGATACTGTGACTGAATAATTCTCCAAACAGCAAATGACATTTTAGTGGCACTTCTATGATACAGATCTCATAAGCACCAAAGTGTTTCTTTATAGCTCCCAAAAATGTAATTATTATGGATTTATTCCTGGCCTTTATGAATGTCTAAGAGAATATAGCCCTATTAAACTTCTTTCCATCCCTCAGAACTTTAACCCAATGGACTAGAAAAATATGTGACCTAGAGTATTATTTATTTGAAATGCTCTTGCTTCCAGGTTGCTCCTATGACTTGTGGCATTTATGTGATATGCAGGTAAGAATATCCTAAAGAAGATGTTTATAATGGGCCTACAATTGTTAAGAGTCTAGGAAATAGGAAGGCATTGGAGCAAGGCATTAATTGGACTGTTTACAAATGAGGTCATTAAGTAGGAATTTGTATAGTGTATGTAGGACAGGATCACATAATTTTGTATAATGAATGGAGATTATTATGTCTAATAATTTCCCCTTCCTTTGTCAAGTGACACTCATATAAACTCAGCTTTTTAGAGCCAATCAAAAGATTAAGCTTCTTTTTTCTCTTGAGATTTTCAAAATGTAAAATTTTTTATAACTTTGAATTTTAAATATTTGGCTATAGAAGCATGCATGTAGGGAAATTGTGAGAAATACCATTTTTAGCATGCTGTTTTTTAATGAAAAAGGAGACAGTTTCTGACTTATTGTTCATACATACAAACACACATGGAGAGACTCTGAGATTCTGTAATTCAGGCACTAGTGGTTTTACCTCAGCTGAGGCCAATTTTACCTCTTTAACATGATTCTTTTAATTTAAGGATTAGCCACCCACCTTACCTGATACCCTGTCAGGTTTTAAATTCATTTAACACTGATTTCACCCTCTGTAAAATGTATTCACAAGGCCTATGTGACATCTTGGCTTATTATACACTTAGACTGATTAAATGTGTTTATAGAATGAGTATTATAATTACAGATCATCACACCTTTAAACCAACTTCAAGGTTACTTTGTAGACTAATTTGCTTAGCTTCCTATCATCTCCCAGAATAGCATATAACACTTTTCCCCAATAGTTTAACAATGTTGTCTCATGTATGTCTTATATAATCATGATTTATGCAGGTTAAATTTGTATATCTTATGAATCCACAATGTACATTATTGCCTGTGACATTACATTTGAATTACATTCATAAATGCCCTAAACCATGCTCTCATACACTCAACATTGACTTCTTCTTTTTGGATGCCCTATAAGGCCTAATTTGAACCCATCTGTCAGGTGGTCTTACTCTAAGAAGTCACCAGGAGAACAGTCCAGGATTTTATACCAAGTTTATTGAAGGAAGAGGGGGAAGGGGGTTGAATGGAAGAGGAAATTTCTGGACCAACTCGATGGCCTATAGGAGCAAGGGAAGAGGAAAGGGGAAGGAAAGTGGAGTGGAGATTCCTGGTCACTCATGCGGGACCATAGGAATCACCTGCCTGTGCGCCTAGAGGGGCCGTATCCAAACCTTTCCAAACATACCTTTCCATTAGCATGAGTTAACCCATCAACTCATTCGGCAGGTTAGTTTGCATATGGTTCATTTGCATATGTCAAAAGTTTGGACGGACAGTCCAGCTGCTGCCACGTTCTGACTCCATCAACTCCTGTCTATCTCACTGCCACCCTCTAGGCCAGGCCTCCATTATCCTCTCTTGCTCCGCTGTGCTAACCTGGGCTCTCTACTGTATTCTGACTTCACTCTAATCTATTCCCTACATGGAAGCCAGACTAATATTTTTAAAAACTGTAATCACAAAGAGATCAGAAACTTCTCAATTTTTTGTGTTTTTGTTTTAGAAAATGACAAGTACATCCCAAAATTAACAAGAACTATTCAGTCATCTTCAAAAAGAGTTGGACTATTTACAAACTTGAGTTCAAGACATTGTAAAACTAGATTAATTAGAGCCATCAAGAAGGTTTATGAGACAGAAAAATAGTCCACAGATATTAACTCTTATATATAATCAATTGATTTTCTGATATTTTAGAAGAGATTTTCCCCCACCTCTAGTTCTATTTAAAATCTTATTCTTTGAAGCTTCAGTTTCATGGTATATCTAGGTATGGCTCTCTTCTTATTTATCTTGTTTGTAATAGTGGCACTTCTTATAAATTCTAGGCTGGTCCTTCCATTACTTTTAGAAAAGTTTTCTGCCTTTTTATCTCCCAACCTTACTTCTCTCCCATTCGTTTTATTTCCTTCTTGTGAAATTCCAAATACATATGTGTGCATAAAGGGTTGACATCAGGCTCTCTCTGACGCAGACCTGCTTGAGGATGGCCCTCCTAGTCCCAGGCACTGTCCTTTTACAAACAAGGAGTTAACACAATGGCAAATATTGGGGTCCTGCACCTGGATTATGAGCCCCTAAACATGCAATTCAGGGCCTGTGTGACTAGAATGAGAGAGAAGATTGATGGGAAATAGAGCTCGTAGCTGCTCCCTGGGCCCCCATTACCTCGTGTGCTTGGGTAGCGTTGGTACCTTCTGATTCAGTGAAGATGGTGTATTTGCTGTATATTCTGTCACATATCCTCTGTAAAGTCAAGTAAACATGATACTAGATTAAAGCCTATGGGCTTCTCTTGGGTGTGATGTTGCATTCAAACCTAAAAATGCCACTATGTCCTCTAAGTATATTTAGCACTCCTCATTCTCGTCTCCCAAAGTCTTCCTCATACTTTCTGACTCTGGATCCCCCTCCTACATTCTAAATAAACTTTTCACATCTATTTTCCTAACTATAAATTCCCTCTTCAGCTGAATCTAGTGCTAACCCATACCTTTAGTTATTTTTCATATTCATCATTTTCATTTATAAAAAACATTATCTTCTCTACATACATTTGATCCATTTTGTAGTCACATCTTTGTTATATTAAATGTCATGTATAATTTTATATACTTCATATATGGTCATTTCAAAATTAAAATTGACCTTTACTTTTTTCACTCTCACTCTAGTAATTAATATCTTTACGACTTTGGTTATCTTCAGTCGTGAGCTCAAATTTATTGGATCTTAATTTTTGACATCCCTGCATCCCCCAGTTGTGAATGGAATATTTTCTGCATTTAACTGTAATTTCAGCCAAAATTGTGCCTTTTTTACATTTGATTTTCACATAACAATTCTTAACGGACTGGCTTTCCTTAACTGACTCTACTCTAACGTAGACATGGAAAAGACCACTTGGATTAGAGGCTATAACTCTCTTGGCAGACTAAATTCAGAGCACATTTGTAAGGTGTTCAGAACTTGGAATACATTGAACCTAGAATCACCATTATAAATAGTGATGAAATGCCCAGAGTATGCTGCATAACCTTATTTAAAACATCACACTGTATAAAAAGAGCTTATTTCTATAATATAAAAAGTAGTAGACTAATTCTGATTTAACCATTAACTAAGGAGGATTTCATTCAACAAATAAGTATTCTGTACCAGGTTGCATACTATACTAAGGGGATCCCAGGATTGAACAAGAATACTTACATCATAAAATGCTAAAAAAGTATATTTGTTAAAATATATATTTTATAAATATAATATATTTAAATAGTAAGAATTGTCACAAGAAAGAATTAGAAAACTTCTTCAGCCTCTAATTTCTACTCTGACTTGTGCTCCTATCAATGTTAGTACTAGTTTAATAAGTACATTTTCTAGACTTTTGTGATTGGTGAGATGTATTACCAGTTATGACGCCAAGAAAACTGGTGGGAACTTGGATACCTTTGGTGTCCACCAGTTGTAACACCAAGAAAACAGACTTTATTTTTCTTTTGAAATGTAAAATCGTCTTTAAAAAATTTCATGTGTGCACTATATTTTCCCTAAGACTACATGTACTTTGGCTAAGTTGAGAGTCTGAGATGATTTCACTCCCTCTTAATTAAAAAAAAGCATTTTCATTCATAAAAATAAGAATTTCTCAAAATGTGAATTGTGTGTTAATTATGGTGTTCAAGAGCGATATTTGGCACTAAGGAAATGCTTAACCCCTACTGAAAAGAACTTCGGATATCAAATACAGAAGAGACAAATTTTCAAAGCTCTCAAATTACATTTTTAACATTGAAATTATGTATTTGTCGTCACTTGGAAATTGATGGAAACACATAAATTAGCTACAAGTCTGAAATTCAGCTTTACAAGTTGGTCTTTCTCAAAAAATATATACATCTTTGGCTTCAAAAATAAGGTATTTAGTAAAATAATTAAAAATACAAGAAAATAATTAATTGGTTCTATCTAGATTTACAGTAATGCTCATAAGTATATATTACTAAACTCTGTTTCTATTCTATGAAACTTCTTGTTCTATATTCAGTGAGTCACAGGAAGGACTTTGCTTATGAAAGAAAGACATTTATACCTAAGAATACAAACACAATCCTTAACTACTACAAAAGTTTCAGTTGCTGACTTACCTGATAAATTGAGAGTTTTGTGTCTGTATTTTTTTTTTTCCTACTAGAGTCTTAGAGCACATATAGAAACAACACAAGACTAATAGTAAGTTTTATATTAAGGAAATCTTATATTTTGGTGATATTTGTTTTTCTAAACAACTCAGGTTGTAGGGAGTAAGTGAGTCAAGTTATAAAAATATCTTGAAGATTTTGCCTTTCATGATAAGTATTTGCCCAATATTTTTATTTTGTGTTAGAGAGATAAGATGTTTTATCCTTAATTAATTTACCTATTAAAATGACCAATGGGTTCTTATTATTGTGGCTAAATAGATCTTATTATCGGTTATTGTAATTACTTTGCACTGCTCAGAAATTTTTATGCAAAAGATAGGATGAAGCTTATACAACTGATCTGTAGATGATACTACATAGATTCCTCTGTGATCATTTATGCAATACATGTAAAGTCTAGCTCTTATAGAATTAGCTTCATTGTCCACACCTCTGCCATATTCTTCAATGAATCCCAAATTATGAGGATGTTTAAGATACATAAGGAATCCAGATTCAAATAAAGCAAAAAAAAAAAAAAAAAAAAAAAAAAAAAAAGGTGGGGGGAGTAAATGTAAATATTATTATGGAAGCAGTCAGAAAAGAAATAATTGTAACTCTGGGTGGTCTCTTAGAGCCCATCAAATATGTTCAGTACATAGGACCACACAGAGAATGAGAAAAAACTGAAGCATTTTATTGTTGTCAATAATCCTTTTCAACAAAACTTTTCCATTTGTTAAAATTTAATTGCCTTTGTTTGTGTATCTTATGTGTCAGTAAGTTACTGGGATTCTTATTAGCAAAACAAAAAAACAAGGACTCTTTGAAAACTTCGAAGTTAGAAATGATAATCTCATCTACAATAACTATCCTTGCTGGGTTTTGTTTTTTTAATTTATATTAGGTAACCTAGGCAAAGAGCTCCTTCTCCCACTTTTGCTCTACTTATATGTTAAGACACTGCCCTCTGTGATTGTCTTCTCTACTGTATCTGCCTCGCCTTTTCCTTCCCACAGCTGTGCATTCTTTCCTAATTCAGTTCACAGCCGCTTGAAAGGTAATGTAATAAAGTTTACTTTGCCAGTGATTACTAGCTTAGTATTTCCTTTTCACAGGGTTCAGAAACTATCCAAACCTTGTATTCAAGACTCTCGATAGAATGGCCCCATTTCTAAATGTTCTTTCCTTATTCCCTTGGTTATCTCATGCCTGTGAACACAACAACGATCTCCACTAGGAAATTTCATCCTCTCAAATATCCAGCATGCTTTGTACTTGTGTTACACGATTGAACATTTTACAGGTTAAAATTTAATTTTTCACTAAACATAGCTAATTTAGTTCTTAGAGTAATTGTATATACAATAATAATATGGTTGTGATTATTTTTCATTTTGGACATAAGAAAAATGGGGTTCAATAAGATTAAAAAGGCTAACCTATTGAAAGAAAAATATACATGTGATATATTCTGCAGGACATGGAAGTTTGGAAATCCAAGTCAGATTCATGCATATCCCAGTGCAGACTATCTACAACAAATCCCTACAAGTCCTACTATTGGAAGGTCTCAAAGATCATGATCTTCCCTTAGTTGCTGTGTTTCTGCCAATGTTTAATATAAATACTCGTATTATATAGGACACTTTATAAATGATTATTAATTGATAGGAACATCATCAAAAATTCCCTACCTAGAATGTTTTAAGTGTTGAAACCTAAAAATAAATAACTCAATAGGAAGTAAACGCTTTAATATTTCAACTCATTATAGACTATATTGCATTTAAGTGTTATTGTTTCTCATAAACTACAGCAGTCAGAACTTTGAGTTTTTTTTTTTTTTTTTTCTTTCTGACCACCTGTTTTGGGTCCTCATTGCATTATGTGACATACATGTTTTTCTTTAAGTATTATCCTGTGATCAGAAAGGTTGCTAATGAAATATGACAGAAAGAACCTAGGGCCTGTTTCTCATCTGGAACATGCTGGATTGCAAACTCTTATTTATCCTGATGAATTGACAGTAGAACTCTGGAGACTTGGTTTAATTTCCTGACCTAGGCAGGCACTGTGAATATTAACCTCCCTGAAATTGTTTCCCCCCAAATGGTATATACCATGGCTTTACAGGATAAATATACTTATTCTTCATCTTTGTCATATTTCCTTTTTTTTACATTTCACAATGAAAAAGATGATGTTTTAATCCTTTTTCTCTTTGCACCCATACAGAGGCCATGCTTCAAGAATGACTGTGGACATCTGTTATCATAGTCTTTATAAATTATGAACAGGAAAAGTTCCTTGATAGAATAGCTGTAATTACAATTTTAATATGCAGCTTTAGGGTCTCTCAATGACCCCTAAGCTCGTGATGACTTTGTGTTGATAGCAAATGAAGACACTAATTCAAACCAGGGGTGTGCCACATTCATTGCCCCTACACAGTGCACTACAAACTGTCTGTTGAAATTTGATTCCTAGCACATAGTTTGTGTGTAGAAACATTTTGCATTGCAGAGGGAGATTGTACCAAAGCAATAAATGCACATTGTATTTTCTTTACAGCCCCCCAGACCTTAATCTTATCGTGTTAGTGGGCCATCACTGAAAATGGCACAAGCCTAAAAAGGTGGAGGATGAGCTGATTGCTCATGTAAAGTTATTCAGGGGCCAGGGTCTTATGTTAATCCAGCACTTTGAAAGTACTCTTTGTTCCTGTATTGCGTTCCTTTGTAGAGGAAGAGAAAAGACTGAAAATTTTCACGCTGAAAGATTCATGGTAATTTGGGCTGAATTGAGACATAAGGACACATTGAGCAAGTTAATTTATGTTAAGCTAATAATGTATCTAGGATTTAAAACTATGTTAACTATTTGGTTATTATTTATTTAGATGAGGAACTGAGTGCTGTATGGAGTGGCTTATTGAATGTACCATAGCAGAACTTACTTTATGTGTCAAGTTCAATGCCAGCCCAAAATTATCTGTTCACTCACCAAATCTATCTTGTAGTCTTGTCTGGCATGTAAATGTTGGGAATCTTATTTCTCTTTCAAGTGATTTATCAGGATATTTTTCTCAAATGTGTAAAATTTTCCCTGTAGGAGAGTTATGGTAAATGCAATTTTTTCATTTGTATTTATTACTTTTTCCAATGATCCTTTTGGACTGGAGTAATATTGATTTTCCTTATATAATGGATCTTGATAAGTAGCTGATACCAGCACCACCACCCCCTCCAAAATCACCACCATTACAAACATCATCACCATCACGCCACCATCAACCCCATCACCATCTCAATCACTGCCATTACAGCCTATATATATATATATATATATATATAAACAAGTTACACACAAAATTGTTTACTCCAGTGCTTTTCAAACTTCAATGAACAAATGACCAATGGAGAGTCATATTAAAATATAAATTCTGATTTATCATATCTTGAGTGTGACTTAGAGATTCTACAATTCTAAAAAGCTAAAGCTGCTGCATTATGGACCAGTCATTGAGAAACCAGGCTTGTATTTGATCCTATAAAAAGATAATTATAAGGAATGGATCCCTACCTATGTCTAACCTGCAATCACAGTAAAAATCTCCTTTAAATACACCCAATATGTATATATCTAAACTTACACACAAGATAAATTCATGGTAACTTATACTACAAAAGAATTTACTACAACATCCTGCTAAAGGACAATTTAACATTTTAAATATGAGCTCCATAACAGTGATTTACATAAACCAGTCACTGGCAAAGTGTTTTATTTAAAATGGTATGCTTAATCAAAACAAGCAAATAGCCCAGTAAAGACAATAATATATGAGAAATATTAGCCTAAGAATAATAGAAAAATATTAAATTGATATAAGATAAATATATAGAAGGGAAGCATAGAAAGTAAGAACATGTACTTGAAAAGTTCCCAGTCTTGTCTTGATATTTTGACTGGTCAATTGATAGAGTTCTATTGCCTTTGAATTTCAAATTCTTAATCAATGTTTCTGATCTTCTCTTTGAAGCAGATAGTTTTTATCCAGAAGATAGTCTAGGAGAGAGACTAAAATAGAATTGCTGGTTTTGCTTCGGCAAGTTTAAGACGTTCCTTTATTCTACACTTTTTCCCTACTCCTCTGGTATGCAGAACTCAGGAACATTCCTTCCTGAATTTAAGAGTTAGAAGTCATTGATATAATGGTGATGTAGTTGAAGACAGGTGACTGTGCATAATTCTCTCTACCCAGAGTAGGACATCTTATTCTTGTTTGCCCCTTGAGGTCCCTATTTATTTTTACCCCCAAGTCATGGCTGCCTGTAATTTCCTTTTACCTTATTCTTTCCTTTTCTGCACCTACTTTGAAAACTCATTTATGCAAATATGGAAATACATCAACTCTATTCTTTACTAGCTATTGTTCCCAATGGACATCTCTCAGATTTAGTGATTCAGATTTTAGATTTCTGTATTTCACACATTCTTCTGTATTTGAAGCATGGCCCTGAATTGGAATTTCTGAATGGTGTGGAGACTTCACTTCCTAGCTGCAGACAGAACAAATTTGCCTATTTCCCAAAAGGGTAATCAGAAGTTATCCTCCTCCTGGGACAAAAGAAAATCAAGCAAGCTTATTTAGTTCTGTTTCAAGCACCAGTGTGCTGGTTTAGACAAGAGAAAAATGCAGCTAGGTCCCTGTCTAACTCTTGTAACAGATGTGTTCAATCTGAGTACATTTCAGCACATTTAGATGTAAAAATAGGGACTGAGGTTTCTTTTAAAGTAAACAATGCCTTGTATTCCATGAATAACCATTCAGAAACAATTATATATTTCAAGAGTATTGTGTGCTTTCAATAAAGACCACAAATATTAAATCATTCAAATGGAAATTATTTTTTTTCATCTAATCTTACCTAATGTGATGGTGGCAGTCATTCAGCAGAAGAAGGTTAAATCTAGGCAAGTGTGCAAGAATTATTGTCTTCTTTGACATCTTTGCAAATATGACACCTGTCTCAATTATTAAACAAGCGGATACTATGGCATCAGTAATTATAGCTAGACTTCAGGTAGAAGATTAGTAGAAAGTGCGTTAATCATAATTGCCCAGCAATAATAGGTAGGACATTTATATTGTGATGACATACACTATTATCTTATTATAGAAAGTATGCCTCTCATATCTAGTTGTATAAGTGAAAAACTTTTATTCTGATATTAGAGTGTTGTTTTATTAAATTGTTATTTTGTGTATGCAAATAGATGGTATTATTCTTTAGTTAGGTTCTGTAGTTTGAATGTAAGAAAAATTCTCCATCCCCTTGGGCACTACATATAATTTTGATATCACATTTAAAATTTTTTAAAGCATAGTTTACATTCAACATTATTTTGTATTAGTTTCAGCTGTAGCATCGTGATTAGACAATCATATACTGTACCAAGTGCCCCCCCACCCTGAGGATTTCAGTACCCACCTGGCACCATACACAGTTATTACAATATTATTGAACATATTTCCTGTGCTGTACTTTACCTTCCTGGCATCTGTACTTCTCAATCACTTCAGCTTTTTTATCCAGTCCCCCAACTCCCCTCCTTTCTGCCAACCAACAGCCTGTTTTTTCTCTCTCTCTCTATGAATAATGTAATTTTGATCATATCCTTTGTTAATTATAAAAACCACTGAGTTTTAAGTACTCGTTTAGTCATAAAAAGAAAGATTTGAACCCTTAGGGTGTATTCTAAAACAGAATTGTTCTGAACTGTGTATGTGTCTACAATACCACAACCAGGTGCTTTCGTGGGATTTCTATGGTAGGATTATGTTGGGATTTGGGAATGGAAATGTCACGCATTCAAGTCACAAGCCCAAAGAAACTAAAATCAAATTTTTAATTTATTTAGTTTTGTGTTTGTTTGTTTGTTGTTGTTGCAGTGAAAGGCAATCTTGTGGTTTTCCATTGATTTGCTGGCTTTGCCTACCTTGCTCTATTCTGGCCTAATTGCTAAGACACCCAAATCCACGTGTGACTTGGAAGTCATTACTGCTTTTCAGACTGATGTTCTCAAGTTGATCTGTTTTCTTCCCAGTCCTGCAGAGATTAGCACAACCAGGTTGTCCAGCCCCGACTTAGCATCCTGGACCTTCTATCTCTAACTTTCTCCTTGATGCCATTTAGATTTTAAAAAGAGCTCACTCTAGTCTTCAGTTGCAATGAATCTCTGCAGACCTCACAATTTCACCACCTCCAAAGCATGCCAAGTAGATATAAGGGCCTTAGGCTATCAGATAAAAATAAATAAATATCCAACAAAACACCTGTACGTGCTTAGAATGTATAGAATTCTCATTGGGATTGTCAACCTTCCTAATCTCATGACACACATAAACTCATTACTAAAATTCTCCAGCACACCAAAAAATATATTTTTTGCCAGCCTTACAAAAAAATAGGTATAATTTTGATTCATTCACACTGGGTGGCTATTATGGTGTTGTGTTGGCTGTTTTTTATTGTTTTTGTTTGTTTGGTTTTTGACAATCTAAAAGGAAAAAGGTCAATGTCCCTGACTAAATAGTTTTAAAATGTTTTAAAAATTCTTGCACCAGTTAAAAATTGCTGGGATATACTCCTATAAAACCGTGTATTTAATTAATACAATGGAGAAGTATTTGAATAACTAGTGTTTTCCCTGGAGCTGGATGTGTTTAACAGATGTTGAAGTGAGCGTGACTTCCACAGGCACCTGTAAAATGATTAGCCTGAGATTTTTCACTTGTGGGTGATGGTTATTCCAAGTAGATTGCAAAATGTGGCAGTTAAGGTTGCTAATATACTTAAATTTCTATAATAGGATCTTGGTTATCCTTAAATTAATTTTAAAAGCATTATATAATTTCAACATGTATTTGAAAGTTTCTATTGATAGCTATATTATACAAGGATATATACCTATATCAATGTTTATTGTTTACTTCTCATTTCTTCTAGATGACAAATAACTCCTAAGAAATATAAATAAAACACTAATTTTGGCAACTACATTTACAGAGAGAACTTAGCAATCTCAATATTTTTAATGAAAGTAAATTATTTGCATGTGTAAATAGAAATGAAACTATACAGCTGAAAATAAAAAGGCTTACTTAGAAATTTATAAGAGTAATTTTGTACTACAGTGTTCTGAATTCTAAAATATAAAATGTAGAAAATATTTTTTGCTTGAAAGTATTAGTCTTAAATGTTATTCACTGAGGGGCAAGTTTCAACTTACCAAGGTTTTGAAGGTCCAGGTTCTTTCTCTATAGTGGCTCCATGATCCCCTACAATCTCCCTGTAGTGTGCATCCAACCAGCAGAAACAGAAAACCAGACTGGAGGAGACACACCCTATTTTATCACAAGTACCCCTAACTATAAGAGAGGCTGGAAAATTAGTCTAACAGTATGTCCAGGATGAACAGAGAATGTATTTTCATGATCTGGTAGCATGTTTTTATTTCCTTGAACTTAATCTTCTTCAGTAAGCACTATGACCTATTTACTCTCTTTCAGTATCATAGTCCCTTTATTCTTCTGAACAAATACAAGGTTTCTCTTGATTTGAAATATGCTTGTTTTTTTTAAAATTAATTTTTATAGTTGTCTGCTTTCTGATAATATATTTCACTTATCTTCCAGGTTAATTTTCTATAGAACCATTTTGTATAAGGTAGAACCTGCCCACCTCTTGACTAGTATTTTTTCCCTTGCACAATGGAGCTGTCACAATATTGCATATTTATTTGGGGCCCTGTTTTTTGTTTCTTCCTGTTCTTAAATATATGTTCCATGAGTTCAGAGACTTTGCCCACCACATTTACTAGCTTTTAACCAGTGTACATGCAGGCATTCAATTATTTATTAAAATAATACATGTCTATATCTATTTACTTTTTAATTTATTTTATTGAATGTTTTTCATTCCCATTCACCCCCCTTATAACCACACTGCTGTCCATGTTCTTATTTAAACAAATATTTTTGTACAGTTTCTATCAAGCAAGTCCTGTCTTAGACTCTACAGATAAAAAGGTAAAAGAGAGAGCCAATGCTAATCCTCTTTCAAGTCTAGTGAGAGGAACATGAGAGTATACAGGCCATTTGTAATGCAGTGGGATAAGTGGTGTAATAGAGAACACAGTGCTTTTCAAATTCAGAAGGTTGCTCCTTACTTACTGTAGGACAGTCAATATGGAGTCACTGGTGGACCCGAACACTGAAGAAAACTGAAAGATAAAAAAGGAGAAGAGTGTAGGGAATGAGGTATTTCAAACAGAAGATACAGCATTTACAGAGATATGGAAATGAGATCAAAACTAGCTTACCCAGGACATTTAAAGAAATGTGATAGAGCTGGAACCTAGATAGTGAGTGGGGGATATAGAGAGATGAGTCCGTGAGATAATTATGAATGTCCTCCTAAGTGGTGTCAGAAAGGCTGAGTTTTACTTGAGGGCAAGAAGGAAACAGTAGAAAGTATAAATGAAAGAAGAGTTTGGTGTTGATACAAGCAAGTGCCCAGTGTGTAGGGGGAGTGGAAGTACTTCCAGACTGATGTGTCCGATGTCCGTAGCAGTGAAGGATTCTTGTCGGGACGTTCAGTGCTCTTGTCAAGAGTTCAACAAATGTGGTTAAAAGCCTTCAATGTTCCCTATGCAGATGTTTTCCAGATCATGGGAACAGGATGACTTTAGATGAAATGAAAGGCCACAAAATGTGCAACAAACCAAGAAAAAGTTGTTTCAGATGGAGTTTAGCTTACCTCTTCAAATTCCGTGCATTAGAAGGTCACAGAATCCAATCTGATGCCTGGATAATTTAAAAGGCTGAGTAGTTTATTTCATTAATCATTAATAATGTTTGTATATTTTTCTTAAGATAAGGGTAATCATTTATCATATTCCAGTGAAATAAACTAATTGCAACTGAAACTAAGGAAGAATTCCCTCCTCTCAATCTATGATATGACACCATTGTCATTAAAGGGTAGCAAATAATTGAGGTAATAACCTAAGTCATAGAAAATCTGCTTCACCTTCAGCCCCATTCTCAACTAAAAATAATATTCTGATAAATTTATATTTCTGTTTTTAGTAGTATTTTCCAGAAAATGCTTCCACTTTACTTGTACTATGTGTTTTTAGCAAAAATAAAACATTTTCTATTAAGTGCTTTATGCTTGTCTGAATGTCTTTTTTTGCCATTCATTCTGCCTGGATTTTATTCATCTATTTAAATAACATTGATTGAGGATCTATTAGATATCAGGCAAAATATGAAGCAGGGAGGGAGAGCTAAGTTAATGATGTGATTTCAGCCAGAAAAACAGGCTTAGAAACCATTGTATACTGTTTGCTTTTTCCAAAGATTTATAATGCACATTACTTTATTAATATTTTTGAGAAGGTTTACATTAAGGAAATGCATGTAACTTTGTTTAACCCAGAATCCTCCATGCTTTACTACATCACAAAAGTATTCTTCATGTTTAACACCTGTGGAATTCCAGTATTTGTCAACACCATTTGGGAAAATCTAATCTGGTGGAATGCTGACCCAGTCTTCACCTGGTCTAAGAATTTATCAATATATTGATAATGGAAATTAGAGACCTATATAGATTGTCCTTTCCCATTTGATGGGAGAGAAATATTTTGAAACGTTAATTCTTCACATTATTTTTAGAGTATTCCCAGTTATGTATGGCTTGCGTGTGATAATTTTGAAATGTTCGTTTATGTAAATCCATATAAATGAAGCCAGTGTGACTAAAATAATTCTTTTATTTTTAGAACAATAACATTATTATAGGTTCTTAAGCTCTTGTAACTTACCTCTTAATGTCTCTGAAGCAACCATGTTGTGCCATTTTTATACAGATCAATTTCAAGATGAGAAGCAAATCAAATGATAACTCCTTAATTAAACTTCTGTTACCCCCCCTGAAAGAGTGAGTTGCTTCAAGGCTTGGTCGTCACATGGCTCTCATCTATAACTTAGACCATTCCTATTTCAGTACTTTTATTTTTGTTTCTCTGCCATTAGAATGTAGGTCACATTTTGGGGAATAAAATAAACTCAAAAACAAAAACCAAATGAACTGATCAAAAAAAAAAATGGAGCAAATAACTCAAATAGACTTTTTCTAAAGGAATTATGCAACTGATCAGTAAACATATAATATTTCCAAAGTACTATTACTTAAAAAATGTCATTAAAAATCACAATTATCAAAAATGACTAAATTTTTTTCATGACACTAAAATTACTATTATAAAAAATACAGAAAATAACAAGTGCTGGAGAGGTTGTGGAGAAGCTGAGATCACTGTGCATTGCAGGTGGGAATGTAAACTAGTGCAATGTATAAATGGTCAGAATGGAAAATGGAAACCAATATGGTAGTCCCCCAGAAAATTCATCGTAGAATTATTGTATGATCCACTGACTCCATTTCTGGGTATATGCCTGCAAGAACTGAAAGCAGGAACTTAATTTTGTATACTCAGACTGATAGTAGCATTATTCGTAAGAGCCAGAACAAGGAAGGCACCAAAGTGCTTATCATTGAGTGAATGGGCAAATAAAATATGTCATATACATATAACAGGATAATTCTCAGACTTAAAAAGGAAGGAAAATCTGACACATGCTACGACCATAGGTGAACACATAACTGTAAGTGAAATAAGCCAGTCACAAGAAGACAAATATACTATGATTCCACTATGATTCCACTTACATGTGTAAACAAAATTTTTGACATGGATGTTGATGAACATTGCACAACAGTGTTGATGTACTAAATGCTCCTAACTAAACCCTTAAAAATGGTTTAGATTATATATTTTGGGCTCTGTATTATTAGCCACAATGCAAAAACTGAATGAAGGTACGAGTGAATGAATGAATGAGTGAATGCAGGCATTATGCTGCCCATTTTGCTTTTATGAGACATGACATTGAGCCCAAAACAGAAGTGAATAAATACTTTGCCCTGACTTTGTTACCAGGCAGCGGGAAACAGAATGGCATGAAACATATTCTCAGAAAAGTTACTAAATGCTGGGGGACAATCTAAAAAGTAATGGAAATCATTTATATTATTAAGACTATTATTTAATCATATTTAGATGTCTCTCTCCAAGAAAACATTGAAGCTGAAATCTACTTCCTCTTTTAGAATGACCAATACCCAGTGGAGATATTTTGTGAATTACAATTAAAATATTGAGGAAATACCTCTATCACTTGGTGATCCAAAATTTCTGTGTCACTCAGTGCTGAGCCATGCACCATGTAAACTCATCACTCGTACTCCTGTATAAGTAGTCCACATATTTAAAAAATCACCTTTGTTCAACTCTCCTCTTTTATAAATACTTGTATAAATTAATGAATCAGGAAACTGAGGCCAAGAGACTGCGGTTACTAAATTAACATTGTCTGGTCAGAAAAAGGCAAAACTTGAGATTTTAATCTTGTTTTTATGATTCCTAATGTAGTCTTTCTTCCACATCAGCAGACAGAGGCCCACATCCAGCCACTGTTTTTGGCTGCAGAAATGTCACATTGCATGATCACATAAATGCTTATCCTGCAGTTTCAAAATACATATTGAAGGAGTTTAAATATATTAACTAATATCACTTTAGGGAGGAAGCATGTGTCTCAACTGCTTGCTTTTAAAATATTTAATATGGTTAGATGACAGGTGAATTGGAACGTTTTTAGCATTAAAAGCAAATACGTTTTTATAAGCTTCCATATTGCAAGACAAAGAACACTGCCAACACATCGTCTCTTTGTTCCTATGAGGAGATTTCATAATGGGCCTATTCCTCTAACAACAATGAATCATTCAGTTCAGAGCAACTACATGTAAGAAACCAAAAGACACTTAGTGGTGATTTATGAAATCTATTGAAAACATTGTCATTTTTTATGATGAAGTTGAAACCACAGTATCTGAAGTACAATACCACTCTTTGCCAAGCTGGAAATGTCAAGAGAGCTGTGAAGGCTGGAGCTGATGTCTCTCAGGAGGGGGGTTTACTGGTGTCTGATGCCAGTTCTGAGGAATTAACTCTTTGGGGATGTCCTCTCTCATTGGACATCTCCTTCTTCAGCTTTTTTCAGTATATTGCTCTCGTCTGAATTTCCTCTTCCTGTTTAGGTTTTCTCGATATCTTTAGTCTGATCAATAGACTGGAAGCTGTTTTGCCAGTCACTTTAGAAGAGAGCATGTTACCTGGGTCACCATGAGCATTGATTTCATGTTTTTAAGAAAGATAAGTGATTTTATTTCTTTTGAAAAAATATATGAGCTAAGTTCACAAGAGCAATGGATCACTTTCAAAGCAAAAAACCAGCAGTATGCTGGTAAACGACAAGAATTCCATGACCAGGAAAAAAAAAGTTTTAATTTCTAATGTTTGTCAATTTTCTTTATGTAAATACTTCCACCTAGGCACATTTCAGGTAATTCCAGTTTTTCAACTAGCTCAAAAAATCCTGAAAATTGAATAATTGACAAGTCGATACACACCAGATCCATCCCAAGCTGGTCTAGTACTCCACTGGCAAAAGTGCTGATAGTAAAGGAACCCAAAAATCTAGAAAAGACAGGTAGAAAAAGTATATGTTTGTGACAAAGAGACACAAACTTATGCCCACTGATCCCCTCTGCTGGGATTCTGATATTCCTACACTTCAAACAGCTCTGTTTTACTTAGTTTTGTTTGCCCTATTGTTAGATAGAACAAGCTCTGGGAAATGGCCAGACTTAGAAATTAGTACACTTGTACTCTTACTTCTTTCCTTTAAAATTTTTGTTTGTTTGTTTCATTCTCACCGCCCAGATGCATGCTTTACAAAGCCAGGAATGTACAAAAACTCATCACATTTATTATACTTTTTATGTTCAAGGTCTTATGATATGAACTATGCATGTATCATTCCATACACTTCTCACAGTGGGCTCATAAGGTAGGTACCTACATCACTATTTTTCAGGTAGGTACCAGACTCAGTGGCATTGAAGAGATAAAGATTCAAACCTGTTATATTCTCAAGGCCAAAAGCTTTAACCCCTGAATTCTGCTTTATTGGGGCAATCTGTGTCATGGATAAAAAAAGTATCATCATGATTTACAGAGCATTCCAAGTTCATAAGCACTTCTGTGTGCTGTATTTTCACAGAAATTTATAGAGTGAGGTACTGAAGATACGTTTTTTTTTTTTTTTTTTTTTTTTTTTTTTGCATATTAGTACGTAGCTGAGAAGCTAGATCACACCATATATACAAATGGTTCCTCTAGTCTTCAAAAAGAAACATGAACAAGATGCCTCATGATCATCACAGATCCGAGGAGCTGGAAGGAAATGTAGAAATTACCTAGTCTAATGGTCTTTTTCCACAGAGAAGTCATTTGCAGTCTTTCACAGAGCAACTAAGACTCTATATTTTGCTTCCACAGGATCTACATATTTGAACTTGATATCATTTTATCTTATTAGTGGTCTCATTACAAATAAAATTCTAATGTGAACATTTCAAAATCTTAAGGCTGTTACCTTGGGACTTGTGTATATAGAAATGATAAAATATAGATATGGCAGAATACAGTGGGACCAATAATTATTGATCTTTATTAACTGATCTTACAATCAGTCACATTTATTGTGCCTATATATCTTTCTACACTAAGTTTTAACATTTGGTAGCAAAATGAAAGTATTTGGAGGTTATCAAATTAACCTTTGTGGGTACTTTTTATGAATGTGAAAAATATGTTTGCAAATTTATCAGTGTCAAGATATTGAAAAATAAATAAATGACAATTTGAACTGCAAATTCATTGAACCAACAGAAGAAAGGCTTCAAATTGTCAACAGGTTTAGAGATTCAAAATTTTGACTAACCAGTGGCCTCATGAGTATCATTGGGTGCCAAAATTTATAATTTGACTAGAGCTCAATATGAACGTTTTTTTCAAAAAACTACTCAGGCTTGAAGTTGTACAGGCAGATACAACAGCTTATGGAAATTCAAGTTTTAATTGCTTTTAAAAGTCAATTAGTTTTTCTTTACTTGTTTGCATTCTCCTTTGCTGCCTTATATTTGTGGAGAGGATAACTTTTCCCAGAATGAAGTGAACATCTCTTCTCTTCTCCTGTGATGAAACACTAGACCAAGTTATTTCCAGAGTCCCAAGTCCTCTTTATCTTGTAAAAAGGAGAACAATAATGTATATTGCTAATGGCTTTTCCTGTTGACTCATAACATTAAAACTTATGTCATTTATATGTATTGTGATAGGAATGAAGATGGAGGAGGAGGAGGAGGAGGAGGAGGAGGCGGAGGCGGAGGCGGAGGAGGAGGAGGAGGAGGAGGAGGAGAAAAAGAAGAAAACAAAAGAAAGAAAAGAAGGAAGAGGATGAGTAAGAAGAAGGAAAAAAAGGAGGAAGAGGAGGAGGAAGAGAATGGTAGAGAGAAGTAAAGGGATGTGACATACATTGAATGAGATTGGGGAAGCAAAAGAAGAATAGGGGTTTTGAGCTGGGTGAACTCTCCAAGTGTGCTAATGCCTGGGCAGTCTCCTCGATTGAGCTGATTGAAGAACCACTGTACAGCAAAGGGGACAATATCTGAATGTCCAAATTACCTACCAGCTCTCTACCAGGTTTTCTGGAAAACTCGCTTATGCCATCACCTTTCAGTCTATCTGTGCTTCATCCAGCGGGATGTCAGCGAATCGCCCGGTTACCGACCTGGCTACTGTCCTTGCAGTGTCTTACAACCCAGGATAACCACGGGAGCAGAAGGAAAACCTGAACAGCCAGCAGTGGGACGGGGGAAGGTCCTCTGATGGGGGGTGAGAATGAGAACCCCAGAGCGCTCTCATCTGTGACACTGCAGAGGGAACACCTCTGTTTCACATCTACGCACACTGACCCTCCTTTTGACACCGATATGAACTACTTTAGTTCTTGTCCTTGAAAAAGAGGAAGCGTCTTTGAGAACAAAATAACGCAGCTGTCACAATCACAGGTCCATCCTCCCCTTGATGTTTAGGACTATGGAATACTGGAAGGCACTGAGGGCTACGGAGAAACACAGCATAGAAGGCAGAGTAAGTCACAGTTTTGCTTCAAGGAGTGTCCTTGAGTGGCTGACAGCGTTATGCCCTAATGGATTTCTAGGAAACCATGGTGCCCTCCTCGAGGAGAAAATGTCTGGGGCCCAGCTGACACAGGGCCTTCTAAACCCCCAGATGGAGTTTAGAAGACAGATAAGGTTAGCCTTTAAAACCGGACTTACTGAATGATTGCTGCTTCCTAAAACAGATAAGAAATTCTTGAACATTTCCTAATACTTTTAAAAATCAATATTAATGTAAATTTTTATCTATTATGATTTTTAAAATTTATTCTATTTTGGAGATTGGTGTTTTCCTTTGCTAATTAAGTACCTTCTCTTCCTTGGATATATTCTATCTTCATTTTTTAAATAAATTTACATTTTTAAATAATTTTAATATCTTTTTTTCTGAAACTAATCTCTAGATACATGAAAGCCGATTCCCTTTTACTTGGAATTTGGAGATTTTAAGGTGTTAAACTGAAACATATAATTTGCCTGAAGGAGTGTGTTATGCAAGTTTCTTTATTAATCAAAAGTAATCATTAGTGCTGTTGTTATTTTATGTTATTTTGTGATGTTGTTTGTCTGTAGAGAACTAAAATATTATTAAGAGAACGAATATATGTCAGTATCACAATACTGAAAATATAAAACATAGACTATAGTCAGAAACTGAAGAAAGAGTATGTGCTGTATCAACTGCTGAGTACATCTTTTATACATGTCTTACTTTTGACATGATCAAAGGAAAATTGCTATCATATGCTGGATACTGCTTTTTTTCTTTCTCCTCCCCTTCTGCACGCACAAACCATAATCTTGAACTGCACATGGGACAACATATACATAACTTCAAAAGGCATATTGATCGAGTAATTAAATTAAATCTGATGTTTGACATCATGTACAAGAATCATTCCTTGACTGACAGGATATTCTGTTTTCAGCTCATTGCTATAGATCCCTCAGAGAAAGTGAAAAGGGATTCTTAAACATTGGAAACACAGTATTTTCAGAGCATTTTTGAAAAGATATAAAAGTCAGGTTCTATCTTGTTGGTTGTGTTTAATAACACTAATGATGAAGATATATCTCATTTATTAAGCATCTTTATTTGTTTTATCTCATATTATTTATTTATATTTCAATAAATTGGGCTAGTAAGTAAACAACATGGGAATAAAGGAATATATAGGCAATGATGTTAAAATAAAAATAAAAATATAAGAATTTACAAAGCATTAGGATAAACCTGCAAATTTGCAAATTTCCAACTCTTCTAGTCAAACTTGCAAAAGGAGAAAGAGGAAGAAAGCACAAACACGTGTTAGATTGGCAATTAGCGTTGATCCTTTTGTGAATAGCAGACTAGGGGACAAGAATAGTTTTGAAGGGACAAAGAATGTGATATAAACTGTTGATAGGCTCAGGGTCTCCTGGAGCAGGAATGAATGTTAACAAGAGTTCAGAGTGAAGAAGTAAGGCAGTTAGTTGTCCAGCCTATGTTATGTCAGTCTCTTGAGGATGATAAATAAGGGAAAGCTATGATAGTGATCCCAGTGCGAACTGTGAAAGCCACCACATAAACCAGACAGTGGTCCGGGCAGAAGAAATAAAACAGTATCTTCAGGTGGCACCCCTGGCAGGAGGCCTTCAAGCAAGCTCCATGTGAATCCTCAATGTGGCACATTGAAATTAAGGTGGGTAGACAACCACGTGACCTGAAACTAGACACATGTAGAAAAGAGTTGTAGTTTTAATAGTTCTTCAAATGTGAACTAAGGTAGAGAAATACTGTCTTAAAATCTTTTTTGTGTGTCTCTTTTATAGGCTGGTGACCTAAGAATATTTCTTACATTAGAACTTGTAGCTTAATCATTAACTGGGTGTTGTTATTTTTGCATTTAATTCTTTCAACAGATAATTATTGATAAACCATTACATGTGAAACAAATTTAGATCTTGGAGGTAGAGATAAATAAAACAGATAGGGTTTTCCTGCTCTCATGAAGTTTATATTTTAGTGAGAGGTGATAGACAATATGGAAATTAATGTGCAAAGTATCATACAAAGAATTATAACTGGCTCTTTTAGTACAAAGAGACCCTTCACTTCCTAAGATTAGGCTTTAAGTGGTGATAATAACTTACAGTGCGAATGCGAGGAAGTAACATTCCATTCAGAAAATGCAAAGCCCCTTGGGAAAGCTCCAAGGTAAATGTTAGCTTAGCTTATTAAAAAATCTAAAATACATACAGTGTGTTAGAGCATAATGAACAAAGCAGACAATGGTAGAGAATGAAGTCTGAGATGTAGGCTTGATGAGATGAGGTAAGAATTTAGAGTTTCATTGGAAATGCAGCTGTGGACTGAATGTTTGTGTTTCCTCAAAATTCATAAGTTGAAATATAACCCCTAAGGGATGGTATCTGGAGGTCAGGACTTTAGAAGGTAAATAAGTTGTGAGGGTGGTGCCCTCATCAATGGAATTGGTACCATTATAAGAAGAAGTTGCGGAGCTAGCTAGTTAAGAGACCACCGCGGTACTCATGGGTGTGCAAGTGGGTGATGAAGGTGAGGAAGGCGAGAGATGAAGAAATATAGGGTGTGATTTTTGAGACAGACTGGATGTTCAGGGTGAGGATAGAGAAAAATATGTTTTGGCTTGTACAGATTGGTTATTGACGGGGCAATTTAGAAAGAAGCAGGGTGTGACACCCAGAGAATATATGTAAAGTGAATGCATCAAGAATTATGTTTCAGTTATTTTAAGTTTGAGGCACTGTTTTAAAATACAAGTAGAAAACTCAACTTGACAGTTAGATTTTCAGATTTGAACTTTTAGGGAAAGCTTAAATTTGGGTATGTATCACAACAAGACCTCATCAGAGTAAAGGTAGCCTTTAAAATCCTTATTGCAATGTCATCTCCGAGAAGGTAGCGTAACACCTTGCACTTTGCAGGGATTCAAAAAGCATTTCTTAAATATATTTCCATGTGGAAGGTATAATGCAAAAGGTAGGATATAGAGGAAATAATAAGAATCAATTTAATTTGAGAGATGGCATGTTGGTTTCCTATGACTACCATAACAAAATACCTCTAACTAGGTGGCTTTTAGCATCAGAAATATATTCAGAAATATATTCTGTCTTACTTTCAGAGTCCAGAAGCTTGAAATCAGACTGTTATTGGGATCATGCATCTTTTGGAGAATCTAAGGGAGAATATTTTTCTTACCTATTCCAGTTTCTGATGGGTGTTGGCATTCCTTGGCTTGTGGCTACATTGTTCAAATCTTCGAGATCAATATACCAGTATCTTCAAATATTTCTGTCTATATTACTTGACTTATGTTTCAGATATCTTTCTACCTCCTTTTTATGAGAATAGATATGATTGCAATTAAAGTATAACTGAATAATCTAGGATAATCTTTTTTATTTCAAGATCCTTAATCACATCTGCAAAGCAGCTATCATTTATATATATATATATATAATATATATATAATATTTATATATTATATATAAATTACTGCTAAAATGGAATACTGTGTAAAGTTCATAGATGCACCAAAGTAAAACAAATTAATTCTGGGAATGTCCAGGTACAAGTTATTTCTATGCCTTGGGCCTTGATAGAGGAGTAGGAGTTTCTAAGATTGATGTTTAGAAAAGGAATCCCAAACCTGGAGAACCATGCAAATAAGGACAAGGATCTATGAATGTATAGTATAAGCAAAGAAATAATAAATAAACATACTTTCATTCCAACTCCTAAGCAAGACTGTTTTGTGAAACTCAACCATTGTTCAGCCTTGGGTGGATAAAAACTAACTTAAAGTAAGATATTTCTGAAAGTCCGTAAACTTAGATTATCCTTGGGAAATAAGATGTGCATGCATGCAATTTTTATGGTAACCTTTGATATATTCACTAGTATTTCTGGAATAAAAAGGAACTACTGGGAAATAGAATTTTTTTTTTTTTTTTTTTTTTTTTTTTTTTTTAGGATGGGGTATGCATGGAGAGTGATGGGGGGAATTTGAGTATATAGGGAAGGTCAAATGTGAGGGGTAGTTAGAGCAGGTTAAGGAAGGATTGAGACCTGTGTGAGAGAGCATGCGGTGAAGAGCATAATTCCAGTCCCTTGAAGGACATCAGGATATGAGATTGTATAAATTAAGATCTGTACTACTATGGAAGGGTTTAAGAGGTCAGAGCAGATGTCTCCTTGAAGGCTTTTTCGAATAGTGGACCACATTGACACAAGCATTTCTGCCATACATTGTGGACTGTGTATTTATCATCACATATAAACAAGCAACAGCTGATAGAGTGAAATAGTTTGGGCATACCATCAAATTGTGAATGCCCTCGGAGCAAATACATGGTTTTTTCAGTTTTCTCCTCAATTCAGAGACAAGAAGTGTTGCTAATCCATTATTGAGAAAAAGATTGATACAGAGATTGAGAGGAAGATAGAGAGAAATTGGGTTGCCGACCAGTCTCTGGCATTACACAGAAAGGACACAGTGTATGCAGCCTGGTAGGAGAGTCATTTAAGTGATTGGTCCAGATCACCATGTGATCATCTTGTCAGTGGTGATCCTTCTTTAGACCTGCAAGGAGCTGAGAGACACACACATACACACACACACACACACACACACACACACACACACACACACACTCCTCCCTCCCTCCCTTGGCCTCTCTCCTCTGGAGCATAAATGTAATGTTTTCAGCCTGTCTACCTTAGTCAACTTGATCAGGTAATATTTACAAATTACTCTGAAAACCATGGAAGTTGTTCTGTTAATACAGAATATTTTCTTAACATGACATTTGATTTGAAAGGTTGGAAAAGTACCTATATACATTATGAGCTTATTGTAAGCAAGCGATACAATTTCCGTGCGCAGGAAATAAGAGGTAAAGCTGTCTTTCTGTCTCCCTCCATATATTCTTTTTGTTGATTTAACAAATATTTGAGCACAGACTAGAAAACAAGCAGTGTGCAGAAACATGGCATTTGCTCTTTCTCTGCTTTTAATTATAGATGGATGCAGTTTAACATCCCTGTGCATGCATTCATTCATTTATTAAAGCATACATAAGTTTTCCTTCTTGATGTTCCAAGCACAATCTTTCCAGGGCATGCTATGCTCCAGGCACTATATTAGACCCTGGGAATGCACAATTCGGAAGGCTAAGTATCTGCTTTTCAGATCACAATATAATACAAAAATAGATGCAAAAAGTCAAAAATATTTCTGTACCGTATGTTGTGAAACACAAATATATAGTGCAGTAAAATAGTTAATAGCCATAATGATTGAGAATTTCTAATTACATAGGTTTTCTCAGGGAGTCAGGAAAGGCCTCACCAAGGAGATATGAGTAACTATTGATGAAAATGGAGACTTGTCGGGGAGAATGGAATGATAAGCAGATTTCAGATCAAAGAATGAATATGATCAAAGGCTCAGATTCGTGGAGTAATAAAACATATTGGCAATCTCTATGACTTTGATACGATGAGTGGGTGGGTATGATTCAAAGTGAAAGGGTCATGAGATGAAGGGACTTGTAGGAAATTAAACCTTGCATCCATTGCTTAATGGGCAACCACTGAAGCACTTTAACATGTGGAGAATGACATATTCAAATTTACATTTAAAGGTAATTTGCTGGAAAAAAATGAACAACACAAAACAAAATAAGATTCTCTGTAAATATTAATTAATAACAATTTTAAAATATTTTTGGAAAGCATAGATTGCAGTGTGGTCATTGGAACTCATAAATCCTTGTCATTATTTATTTCAATATCCAAGTATCAAGAGTTGGTGGAAGGAAATGGGTTGGAGATTATTCCCTCTTTTCTCTTTTCCAGTTTTGAAGGTTTGGTCCCTGTAGGTCTCTATTCATCACTCTTTGTGTGTGTGTGTGTGTGTGTGTGTGTGTGGCCATGCTATGACTCCTGATACAGCAACTCAGGAACCAGCAGTGTTTGGAGGCCAGGTCAGGACTCATTGGAACCAGAAAATAGTACTAAAAGGAAGAGAAACCAACTGAAAATAATTACTATAAAATAACATGTCCAGAGATGGTCCTTGACCTTGGAAAATCTTATAAGCTGCAGTGAATGTCCCATTTGCTACCTGGAAGAGTGAAGAGATGCATCTCCCCTACCAAACTCAATATCCTTTTGGAGAGAACCCCATTGAAGAAGAAAGTGAGAGATTTATATCTACTGAGTTAATGCAGGGCACATAGCTGTTTGGGACTCCAGAACTGGATGCCAAGGAGGAGAAAGAGAATCCATAATCTTAACAAGACTGATTAGGTCGTAAGTGGTTAAAACTGAAATGCTCTGGGAAAGAAGAAATGACAGGGAGTCTATAAACAGAACTAACAACAAACTTGAAGAATAATCATAGAACGCCTACAACATCTCATTCAAGTAAGTTTCATTATGATCACAAGATCTATTTCCATGCCTTTGAACATTCATCTGAATCTGCAATAAGACTTTTCATGTATGAGATTCAAGTCTGTTTCTCCTACTGTGAGTGTAAAGACAATGTTTTTTTTTTTTTTTTTTCTGGTTTCTGTGATTATCTGTTGAGCCTAGCATTTCATTAGGGAGACAGTAGGCACTCAATAACAGTCACCATATATGGAGTTGTGGCGCTGTATGTGGGGGAGGGATCTGAGAGGGAACAACGCTGCCTGCCCAGCACTCCCCCCTTTTCCAGGCACCTCTCCCACTTCTGCACTGAACTGGCGCCCCTCTAGCTGTTGTCCTGGCCATCGTTCCCAGAGTGAATGGGTCTGCGGATGTTCTAGGATCATGGGGGCCTTTTAAACAAGCAGACTCTGCTGAGCGACCAGCAGTTTCTGCCTCCACCCCAACCCCCACTGGTCTGCACAATCAGAAACAATGAGGCTTGATTTCCCCCAGTGCTGGAAACGTGAGCTGCTAGATCCAGTGAGGAGCTGGGAGTGCTCCCCAGGATCCACAGATTTTGGATATAAATGCTGACCAAGAGAAAATAAAGTCCATGTTGAATGATCTGCAATTAGTTCTAGATGATCTTCAGAAACGTGCATTTCAATACAAATCTTACCAGAAAAATTTCAAGGTAGATGTTTCTAAGTTTGAAGACTTGGAAGAAGTTAGTGCGGAAGTGAAGCTCAAACAATTGCTCTGGGATTCTCTATCTGAATGGGATCAACTCCAACAAGAATGGTTAAAGTCCAAATTTGACTGCCTGGACCCAGATGCTCTAAACAGCCAAGTTTCTAAATACGCCAAATTTGTGACTCAGTTGGAAAAAGGCTTGCCACCCAACAGTGTAGTGCCCCAGCTAAAATATAAGGTGGAAAAAAATGAAAGAAAAGCTTCCTGTTATTATTGACTTGCGGAACCCATCTTTGAAGCCTAGACATTGGACGGCTATTGAACAAACAGTTGATGCCACCCTGGTGGACCTTGAAACTCCATTAACCTTACAGAGGCTCTCTGAGTTGCATGTTTTTGACTTTGGCCAGGAAATCCAGGACATTTCTGGGCAGGCATCTGGAGAAGCTGCCTTAGAAACAATTCTTAAAAAGGTGGAAGATTCTTGGAAAACAACTGAATTTGTCATCCTCCCTCACCGTGACACCAAAGATGTATTTATCTTAGGCGGCACAGATGACATACAGGTCCTTCTTGATGACAGTACCATCAACGTTGCAACCATTGCCTCGTCACGTTATGTTGGTCCACTGAAAACTCGAGTGGATGACTGGCAGAAACAACTTGCTTTATTTAATCAAACTCTGGAAGAGTGGCTGAACTGCCAGAGAAACTGGCTTTACCTAGAAAGTATTTTTAATGCTCCAGATATTCAGAGGCAGTTGCCTGCAAAGGCCAAGATGTTCCTTCAGGTAGATAAGTCATGGAAAGAAATCATGAGAAAGGTGAACCGCCTGCCAAATGCTCTTCGAGCAGCTACTCAACCAGGTACAAAACAAAAGTTTAAAGACAAACAAAAAGACTTTACAATCATTTTAAATGATTATCACCTTTAAGAGTCTAATAATATGTGATGTGCTCAATCCTTAATTCTAATCAGCATTGATGACTAAATATATTTGTAGTACATTTGACACTCTTGAAATGTGAATCAAACATTATTATTATTATTATTATAATCTCTCAACTGAGTTTATACTTTTGTCAAGAAGAACATACTTTTTCTGCTATCTTTATAATTTTGGAGTGCTGCCGTAGAATGTCAGTCATGTTTCCATTTCACAATTTTGACCACAATACATAACAGTAACCTCCCACTGACCCATTCTGCTAAAGCTCTCACAAACTTAAAACCATAAAAATTTCCATAACTTTTTAAAAATTAACTCATTAAAACCAATTTAAAATATTACCACAAGTTTTAATTCTAATCTCAATGTTGAAATGCATTTTAATAAGTTCAATTTCTAGAGATATGGAATTAAACTCTTTGAGGCACATTCATGGTTATTGAACTTCATGATTTGTATCAAAGCCTCAGCAAGCTTGTTGATTCTGCAAATGGCAGCACATAACCTATTATAGTAAATACCCCCAGACAGCTTCCCTGCCAAGCAATGGAAGTCTGCTGGGCTATATATAATTTTGCCCAAAGACTCTTACATAAAACAAAAACAGAAAGGAAGAAACGATATGGTATGATCAAATAGAAAACTTTAAAACTTTGGGGCTTCTAAAGGCTGCCCACATTCCTTGGCTTCTGGTCTCCTGCGAGTCAGAAATTGCATAACTCCAAACTGCTTTTGTCATTGCGGCTCCTTCTCTGCCTCTGATCCTTCTGCCTTCCCTCTTATAAGGACCCCTGTGATTACATTGGATGGCCCTGGCTGGTTTAGCTCAGTGGATTGAGCGTCGGCCTGTGAGCTAAGTGTCGCTGGTTCGATCTTCCAGTCAGGGCACATCAGAGAAGGAAAACTCTGACCCCAAAAAACCTCCGCTGCCTTGCGGCATACCTCTTCAGGGGAAAGGCTAAGGGAGTAAACCCCGACAGAAAATCCGGAGCTGGAGTCCCTAAGGCGGTTTGACGTTGTAGTCAACACCGGCAACTCCTGCGGCGCACCTGAAGCCAAGCTGTATTGACTCCGTCTTTCCCTTGGATCCTTCAGCTGCGAAGAGAGGGGGGGTCTGCTGCATGGGCAACAGCAGACCCTCCATATCACCCTGCCCAGGCTCTGTAGCTTCAGCGTCATCGCAAGATGTCGATTCAACACGGGAGGAGACAGATACGATGTCACTCCCGAGTCGGACTGCACAGCCATTCTCGGCGGTGCAGATAGACTCTTAAGAAGCTACACCATCGTCTCTCGAGACGGACGGCTGCCGACGACGACGACGACGATATGGAGGTCCTGGTGTATAACAGTCTGGTGAGTATCAAGTGTTTAGCACACACACAGGATCACCTGGGAATTTTTCTCTTAATATGGGTTTTGATTCAGTGGTTTAGGGATGTCAGTGGTGCTGGTCCCACTTTGAGAAACAATGAGTTAGATACATACGGTCGAACACCTGAAGTCTAAGAAGCTTAGGGACTTGCACAGTTCATCCAGAAGACTGCAGAGGAACCCCGGATTTGGACCCAGACCAGGCTGATCCTTAGTTCTCAGGATGCTATTTGTTTTCCTCAACTCCAGCCATCCCTAAATGTGGTGACACAACTCCTCTGTCTCCCTAGCAGAATTGTACTTGTCTTCCCGGGCTCCTGAAAATACTGTCACCGAACAGGAATTGTTTGCAAGGCACTGTGAACAGGAGGCTGCTGCCTTCAGAGACAGCCTGCTTTAAGAAGACATTCATTTCTCTAGACCTAAACTACACAAACCAAGGAGCTCCTTCAGTCATGACGTATAGTTGACTTCTCTGAACAAAGAAATGGGTCCACACACTGGGATAAAACATGGAGCCTCTTTTTCTGCCTAACTCAGCTGAAGTTATTTCAGGTGCAGCCCTCAGAATTGGGATTGCACTGGAAAAATGGTGAGACCAGAAATAAGAATTCAGAAATGAGACTGAAGAGCTGGCCGGGGCTGATTACCTTCAGATATCTAGCTTTTCCTGGATGCCAATTATGTTTTGGTCCCTAAAGGCTTAGTAAGGAATACTGGGAGAAAATATAACAACTTAACTTCATCAGAAGTCTCTCTAATCTCCCTGAAGCAGTTTGTGTGACCATTTGTATGCATGCATGATGCTCATCTTAGAATAGGGTTGTGATAATGTACTGTGTGGCTTTTGGCTTCTACTGGTTGGGTTTCACACGAATCTCTAGGCAGGGTTTCATTGATCCCAGTTGTAAAGATGCAAAAATTTAAAATAAAAAATAGCCTTTCAGCTGACTCCTTGCATAATTGTTATCTTGTTTTGCTAATACTGTGGCTGAATTATAACTTGCTGAAGCCTTGGGGATTTGCATGTAGGTTTATCCTCTAAATTTGCATTGACATGCTTTTCAGTCAAGTGGGTAACTAAATCCTGTGACCAGGAGCTAGCAAGACTGGAAGCATTTGCATTGAAAATCAGTAGGAGATTAGAGGAATAATGATTCTGTGCAGCCTCCCTACAAAGATCCGATGATGAAAAATGTGGATCTCTCAGAATGCTCTTCACTTCCATTAAGTGTCTGTGGCTGCTGAGACCTTGATTGTACTTCTTTAGAAGACCAAAGCCAAACAGGGCACATGGGAAAAATATACAGACAGCTGTCAAATACAACCCAAATTTGTGAAATGACCACTCACCACCACCTTTTTATATAGCTTTTTTGGAGAGGGAATTTGGGGACATTCTTGCTGCAAATAAACTTTCTCATGCAAAACCAAACAAAAACCCAAAACTTTATTTTGTTTTCTGGTCCGATGTAAAGATATACAGACACAAGTGAGTTTAGAATCCTTCATGATGTTGTCAAACTGGCTTATGAAATGTTTTAAGGGCAGTCAGTGAGACAGTCTATAAATCATAGGCTGGGATCTTCTCATTTTATGCACGGCTTTTCCATTAAGATTTGCATCTCATGTGATTAGGCAACTAGTGATAAAGAAGAAAAAGGAACTTGGACCACAAACCAAGTTATTTTTCAAACTCTCTTTTTGACTCTGACTTCCTTTTTTAAAGCTGAAGAGCACCTGAGACAGGTCTCAGATCCTGCCACAGATGGATACTCAGTCTCTGGGATGTTAAGAGACAGTACCAAAGCTTCACAATAACCACCAGTGGGTGTATGCAAATCAACCTTCTGGTAAGAGGAGGGGAAATGAACATGGAGAAGAGATGTTTAGTTTTTTTTAAAAAGAAAATTATATAAAATGATGCCATGCTATTGATGACCTTCATATGTGCTTCTCGAATGTAGTCTCCTGGTGGGTATGGATGTTATGAGAACTGGGATAGGATCCCAAGTTCTAGAAAATTGTCTGATTACTGTGATGGGCCTTAAGTTAGGAGGTTATTTCAGAGCAAGCACAATGGAAAGGTTAGGTCTTGCTTTCATTTGGAGAAAAGAGTTTACATAAGTTGAAAGACCAGGTATGAAAGCACAATCTTTTTAACACAGTGCCTAGTTTTACTGTTCTGGGTAACGGAGCAGCAATAAGCTAAGACAGCAAAGTAAAAAGCTTTTGCAAGAAGTTTATCAGTATAATAAAAAGCGTGCTCTGTTATAGAGTGAAGACATGCAGAAAATAAAAATGATGAAGGAGAGAATAAGATAGCTATATAACATTACCATAGTATCCCAGTAAGTTATAGAAAACAAAAAGAAGGATCCCTATGACTTAAGGAGGTTGGGTAAGATTTGGAAAACTCTTCTACGACAAGGCCATACTGCTATAAATGCAGGTAAATTTCCCATTTGCATGTCCTTTTCCAATTTCCTGATTCCTAGTTGGTTTTCTGAGCAAGCAAAAAGAAGATAAAGAAAAGAAAATGCTATTTTTTTCAAACAAAAGGGAGCAGATCCTCTTCCTTTCTTTATGATTCACTCGCTTCAGCATTTCATGTTTTTGTTCTCTCTTTAGCAGTAGGTGGGTTCATATTTTAAGATGAAATTGATCATATAAACCTATGGGTCTCAGACTATAGTTCTTGGATGAGCAGCATCCATATTACCAGGGAACTTGTTAAAAAAGGCATGTGATTGGCCCCACCTTACCAACCGAATCAGAAATTCTAGGCCAGGAGCCCAGCAGCCTGTTTCATAAAACCCTCCAGGTGATTTTGGCACATCCCTAAAGTGTAAGAACCATTGTTATAAATACTAAGGTCCCTGAAGTTTTTATAACTTGTTCCTATTCAACTTCTCTCAGCATGGAAATACTCAACTTAATTATTTGTTTATAAGCAAGTTTCTTTGTAAGCATTAAAACAGACGAAAGTTCATGTTCTAAAACTGATGTTATGAGTTGTTTCTTCATAAGGAATAAGCATACCATTTAATAATTACAAATAATGTCTTTTTCTGTGATTAAGTAACCCCTAGGCTAGCTTTTCATTCATTCTTCATAAAGACTTAAAATTCTTTTGTGTAAATGTACCACAGTATTTTGAATACACTCATCTACAGATGGGCACTTAGGCTATTTCCAGAACTTGGCTATTGTAAATAGTGCTGCTATGAACTTAGTGGTGCATAAGTTCTTTTGAATTGGTGTTTCAGGATTCTTTGGGTTTAATCATAGCAATGGAATGCTGGATCAAAAGGCAGTTTTATTTTACAGAACGGAATACTATGCAGCAGAAAGAAAGAAGGAAGTCCTACCATTTGCAACAACATGGATGGAACTAGAGAGAATTATGCTTAGCAAAATAAACCAGGCAATGAAAGACAAATACCATATGATATTACCTAATACAGGAAACTAATGAATAACACAAACAAACAAACAACGTTGAACCAGAGGCATGTAAACAAGGAGCAGACTAACAGTGATCAGGGGGCAAGGGGGAGAAATATAAAGGGGCGTAAGAAAGGGAAGGCTCTAGTCAATGAACTAGTATGAATGACCCACGGACATGGACAACTGGGTGGGGACTGACAATGGGAGAAGGTGTGGGCAGAGTGGGAGGTAGCAATGGGGGAAAATATGGGACAACTATAATAGAAAAACAGTTTTAAAAAAACTTACAAATTTTGCCTTGATTTTGAAAGAACTAGATGTGTTTCATTAAACACTTTCATTATGTGGGAAATATTTTAAAATAAATTTAATAAAATAAAAATTGTTTTAAGTGCTGGTCCCTAAAATTTCAAATCATTTACAAGTTATCAACCTATTCTATTTCTCTTTACCAATATGATTATATTAACTATTTAAGAAATGTCATAACTTATCAAAACCTCTGAAGTTTGATGTAAAAATATTCAATAAAATATATATTTTTTGCTTTATTTTGAGAGTATTTCTCTGCATGTTTTATTTTTTTAGAATATATATACACACACACACATAAATATATATGCGTCGTCGGCAGCCGTCTGTCTCGAGAGACGATGGTGTAGCTTCTTAAGAGTCTATCTGCACCGCCGAGAATGGCTGTGCAGTCCGACTCGGGAGTGACACGGTATCTGTCTCCTCCCGTGTTGAATCGACATCTTGCGATGACGCTGGAGTGTCCTCTCCAGTGAAGCTGAAGCTACAGAGCCTGGGCAGGGTGATATGGAGGGTCTGCTGTTGCCCATGCAGCACACACCCCCTCTCTTCGCAGCTGAAGGATCCAAGGGAAAGACGGAGTCAATACAGCTTGGCTTCAGGTGCGCCGCAGGAGTTGCCGGTGTTGACTACAACGTCAAACCGCCTTAGGGACTCCGGCTCCGGATTTTCTGTCGGGGTTTACTCCCTTAGCCTTTCCCCTGAAGAGGTATGCCGCAAGGCAGCGGAGGTTTTTTGGAGTCAGAGTTTTCCTTCTCTGATGTGCCCTGACTGGAAGATCGAACCAGCGACACTTAGCTCGCAGGCCGACGCTCAATCCACTGAGCCAAACCAGCCAGGGTCATATATATATATATAATATATATATATATATTATATATATATATAATATATATATATACACACACATATATACATATAATATATTTATTTATATTTTGCAATATACTAAATACTAGACATATATGAAAATAAATTTAACTCGATTTTCTGTTAAACCTGATTCAACCAAAAATATTTTGGATAGAATAAAAGAGTATATAAGCTATTATGTATAGAATAAAATTTCCAATATCATCTATGATATCTAAAGTGCATAGGTTGAAATAATGACTTTTCCCCTTTGTTTTTACCTTTCAACTGCTTCCATGAGATGAAAATCAACCCTGAAGCCATTGTGAGAAAGGTAGCATGCTGTATTATTTCAACCCCTCAAGGAGTCTGTACATTCAGGTAAACCTCAATAAATTATCTTTTGCTGTAAAAATTTCTATGCTGTTTAGCAAAACTAACATCTTAAACTGGTTTAAATTTACATTGATTAAATTTTTTTCACGTTCAATCAACACAACCATGTCAAAATTATGTAGACGGGAACCCATATTGAATGTAGACCTAGCAATATATCGACTCATCAGGGATTGCAGGCAAGGAAAGTTTTATTTGGAATAAATAAATATATATTTTTGCTATGTGTGTGTAAAATACACCTGCACATACACACACACACACACACACGTACACACATCTTTGCTTTCCAAGAGCTTCTGAAGGACTCTTAACAGCCGAAGCAGATGGGTTTCATTAAACAGCCCAGGCCATTCTCTCTCTAATCATCTGCCTGGCCCAATCTGAAGGGAAATGGGCAGACATGTGAGGAATCTATTCTTTTCTAACCCTCTCTGCAAGGCATCTGCTAAGACCTCATTCATCACTGCAAAAGCTGTGAACGGATAGCTACGCAATACCCCAAGGTCTCATTGGGAGCCGTGGTGTAACGCCTAACCTCTCTTCTGGTAAAGCAAACACAACATGTACTTTTGTCAAACTGTCAGCAAACACTTCCCTTTTGATACAGTTTGCTCAACCCAACCTTTTGCAATGTCAACTGGCCACCAATGTTTCATTTTGAAGAAAACCCCCAATCTTGGCTTTGATGTGGTTCTCACAAATGAGTACTTTTACCTCTGTGGTGGCTGAAAATGTGTGGGATTCGTTTGTCTTCAGAGGGATCCAAACTATTTAGGAAGCAAAATGACTCTTGTACTTGATTGTCAAATAAAACTCTTAGGCTATGTGGGCTACATAACTATTTAATGAAATCATCCCAGAATATCTTCTTTATCAACCATGTCCAAAATGATAGGAGATCATTCAATCATTACTAATATAGAACTGCTATTCTCTTGGTTGACTTGTAGAATAATGGATGATTGTAGCAAAAACAGCAGACACCAGCCCCTCACTCCCACTCCACACCTTAACTGGGGACTAAATGCTAATGCAATGTTGAATATGTGGTCCATACTGACTTTAGATCACAAACGCCCTATTTTTTCATCAAATGAAATTTAGTTTGAAATCATCGTCCCCTTGTTAATGACAATGTGAAATATCTCAATCACTTTGTTTTTAGAAGTGGCATGAGACTTATGAATGACAGATAATGACATTCATCACACAGGATGTGAAGTGGTCCATTAATCCACAGAAATGTCTTCCAAGGTAAAATTTATCTTGACTCTCCTTAGAATTCCAGTTCCTCATTGTCTAAAGGCTAAGGCATTTGAGAAATCAACATATTTGTTAAAAAGTCAACCTTTCCTTAGTTTTCATGAGGTGTCTTTAACCACATAATAGCTTTTTATTTGCTTCATTTAATTTTTTTAATAAACCAATTCTCTATCTCTAAATTGTTACATAATTGCAAAGTATCACAGAAGAGATTTTTATGTATGGTGAATTCAGGTCACCTACCGAATATCAGTGTAAGTTTTGATGTCCTTGAGGATAACTTTTTTTGTTCATAAATATTTTGACTTAAATGTTCAATATTAAATTTATTGGTATTACATATCCTAAAACTTAGGGATTTTATTGTTGTTGTCATTGCTCTGTTTTGTTTTCAATCTCTATTAAGAAATATAGCAAATGATAACAACTACTTTTAAAAACCTTAATAAATGTTTTTCCATTTATAAACTTATTTAAATCAACCACTCAAACACTTAAAATTGGATTTATAGAATGATTATATTTTCTTTAAAAATACTTAAATTATTCAACTGAGAATAAATTGTCCCAATTATTCAACAGAATCTTATAAATTATATATAATATATATATATAATATATATATATATATATTGCCCTGGCTGGTTTAGCTCAGTGGATTGAGCGTCGGCCTGCGAGCTAAGTGTCGCTGGTTCGATCTTCCAGTCAGGGTACATCAGAGAAGGAAAACTCTGACTCCAAAAAACCTCCGCTGCCTTGCGGCATACCTCTTCAGGGGAAAGGCTAAGGGAGTAAACCCCGACAGAAAATCCGGAGCCGGAGTCCCTAAGGCGGTTTGACGTTGTAGTCAACACCGGCAACTCCTGCGGCGCACCTGAAGCCAAGCTGTATTGACTCCGTCTTTCCCTTGGATCCTTCAGCTGCGAAGAGAGGGGGGGTCTGCTGCATGGGCAACAGCAGACCCTCCATATTACCCTGCCCAGGCTCTGTAGCTTCAGCGTCAATTCAACACGGGAGGAGACAGATACTACCATGTCACTCCCGAGTCGGACTGCACAACCATTCTCGGCGGTGCAGATAGACTCTTAAGAAGCTACACCATCGTCTCTCGAGACGGACGGCTGCCGACGACGACGATATATATATATATATATATATATATATATATATATATATATATATATATGATTTTCTCTTAAGCCATCCATTAGTATGTATAGATTTTATTGGAGCTTAATATAAAAGTGCAAGACTAGATTCATTATTCAACATATTTTAAAATGGAGTTATAATTTTGACCCTACTTGACTAAATTCTCAATCTAAACATATATACAGCATATTCTGAAATCATGATATTAATATTTCAGGTTAAATTATTTTAAATATGGCTCTGTTTTGATTTTCTTAAGTTTAATAGCGTAACTCAATTAGATATTATAATCCATCTAAAATCTTTGGCTCTTCCTGTTCTGCTGTCTGTGACTGAGTATCAACCAGACACACAAATCAGGATACAAAGGGCACACACTGAACTCTTCATAAGACATCTGTAATGGAGACTTTGTGCCTTAACAGAACAGCCAGGATACAAATATCGACAGCACATCATTACAACTTAACACAAGTCTGCAAATGCCATCAATATGCCGTATCACTTAATGAGATTCTGCATCATTTTGTCTTTTTGTACATTAAGTGGATTCTCATTTAGGTGCACTGAGTAGTTGGATTGGCCTCTATAATTTTCTGATAATATAATGAAATCTGACTGATTTTTATTTTTCCAATAGTTTAAGGATTCCGCCTCTGTGATTTATCCTGAAATTATGAGAGAAAAAAAAAAAAAAAAAAAAAAACACAAAAATACTTAAAGTGTGGTGGTTATCTACATCCCTGTGAGAGCAAAATTTCTGAGGACTAACCAACTTCCTCCCTTTTATTTAACTGGCTTTAGGTCCTCTTTACTCTTCCAAGATATCCATAATGTATGATATCACATTCAAACCTTTTATAATCTCACACCACCTTGTTTGCCATTATTTATCAATGCAGATGCCCTGATTTTGTTAAACGGCTTGTCTCGTTGACCACCCTCACACAATAATGTGACTTTTCTATGTAGAATCAATGAAATCCTATATATGCTTTAAAGCCAAAATCAAATGTCTCCATATCTGTGAGATCTTTCCTCCATTATTTCACTAAGTTGTAACCACAGGTTTAATGCCTCAGACTTCATAGCATTGGCCTCTCAGGCAAGCTGGTCATGATTCCACATCACCACTCCTCCAGATAAAGAATGGAGATAGGGCATCGTGAAGCTGGAGTTCTGGACCTTTTTACCTGCTTCAACCAGAGTGAAAACTTAATTATTGTCCTTGTTCACAGGAAGCTTACATCTATATCAGAATACCACCACCTTTAAAATATAATAAGGAAATCCAAAAAAAAAAAAAAAAACTTCTCCTAACTAGATTATAAATGTCAAGAAAGTGATCATTTTCTGAGGTTGTTTGATTTCCCAGCAACACTCTGTGCTTTGGTGAATGAATAAATAAAATGTATGGGCTGACATTATCCTGGGTATAAGAAAAAGTCAAGGGTTTCTTTTGAGATGTTGTGGTATAATAGAAAGAAAACTAGGCTGAATGTTAGGAAAGCTAGTTCAAGAATATAGTTTGCTCTATTAGTCCAGGATTGAGATAACCTTCTTAATTATTAAGTTCCAATTAAAAAATAATTACTATAAACCGAAAGTCAAGTGTTGCTGCAGGGAAGCAGGAAATAATTATTTTAAAAACTTGAACTTTGAAGTGAGACTGCTGAAGTTCAAATCCGGGATATAATTTATACAATTTAACTCAGACAGGTTACTTAACCTTCCTCAGCTTCAGTATTTTGATCTGCGTGATAGAAATACTGAATGCTTGGTTGAATTAGTTTATATATAGTGTGCAATAGTATCAGCAGGATTACACCAAGAAAACTCTGGAAGACATAAAGCCTTAAGGAGTCAAGATATAACTCAAGTTTTCTCAGTGTTTAGTATTTCCAGAACCAAGAATATACAGTTAGGAAAACTTAGTGCAAATATCTTAACTATTCAGCATTTCAGAATTCTCTCGAGTATCATAATTATCATCGGTTCTATGAGGTTTTGCAGTAAATCAAGATATGGCCAAAATGTTATCAATATTAACAAAAAGTACTGTAGTAGTATCTTTTCTGGACATTTACTCAGAAATAATACACACCTATTTGTATTGCTGGACATCTTATAAAAAGGTGCCATTATGGCAGGCTTCTTTATTCATTGTCTTTTTCCTCTTGAAGTAAGCTTCCTAATACTAAGACTTTGGTAGGGGGGAAAAACACTACCCTTGTTTGCCTGGGGTTTATGCAGTTTTAGCACTAAAAGTCCATATCCAGACACCTCTCAGTCCTGGGCAAACTGGACACTTGATGACCCTAGGGTCTCTTTGTATATCCCCTAAAATGTTTATCATAGTTTCTTACATGTGAATGGTGTTCAATTAACATCTATTGAAATATAATAAATCCAGTTGATTGCTGTCAAAATCCATCCATCAATTCAATATACTCCAGGCATATTCTTTGACTGCACAGCCCAGGAAAACTCTTGGCTTATGTGATTGAAAATGACCAGATAAATTGATGTAGATCTAGGAAAGTCAAGATTAAAAGAGAAAGTAAATGCAATAGTGCAATAAAAGTAAACTACCCAGAAAATTTTAATATATAGTGATTAAAATTTTTATTCATCTGGTGGAAAGTACAAGAGAGGTTGATATTAACTAGCCAAAGTAGTAATATATTAAATTAAGTGTCTTCCATTGACATTAACTTTTATTTTAATAAGATAGTAATTGCATGTTTAATAAATACTAACATCATATTAATGTAATGAATGATCATTATGGTAAGGATTTATAAAATATCTTTTGTTTTAAGGATTCAAATGTTTAAATAAATGATTCTTGTTGAAAGTTATATATAATTCACTGAAAACTTTAAATATCCTTGTTTTAATAAAATCATGGATAATGCCCTCTACTAATTATTAGTGCTAATGCACACAGAAGGAGCCTGCTTGGTTATTCTCCTTCTGAAATCTCCATGCATGACTCCTTGATCTTGGCAGTCCCTTGAGAGCATTTGCGAACCAGAGACTTTCATGCTTTGCCCTCTCAGCTTCAGTGATAGCTCATCAAAGGGATAGAGGTTCATAAGTCATGCATTCTGCTCCAGTCCCTGTTAGCAATATCTTTCTGGAAAGTTTTAAGTACTTCCAACCCCTGTTGGAAACAGGAAGGGCAAAGGTAAAAACAAAAAAATAAAATAAAAATAAAAAATCAAAATAAACAAAATTGAACTTCCAAGAAAAAAAAAAAGAAAGAAAAAAAGAGAAAGGAAAAGAAATAATAAAAAAAAAATGCTTGCTTTTGCATTTGGACTAAGGTTAGGATTTTTTTTTTTTTTCTTTCTCTCTCTCTCTCCTTTTTTTTTTTTTTTTTTTTTTTTTTTTAAATTAATTCATTCACCCCATGCTCCCTGGGAAGGCAGAGAGTCAAACAGCCTTGTCCCTGTGCACCTCTGGACTCTGGGTGACTTTTCTAAGCTCAGAGCTCCCACTGACTTCAAAGAGGGGAAAGGCCATGGAAGAAATCCACAGGGTGCTAAGGGGAGAAGGCCGAGGACAAAGCCGCAGTGAAGTCATCTGAAGGGTAGCATTGTTTCTTTATTATCATCTGATGGGTTCAATTAAGTTCTATCTTCGATATTACATAGCAGATTTTTTTTCCTGTAGGTGAAATGGAAACATCTGTGTGTCCTTGTAAATCTAACCTCGCACAAAAAAATAATTCTGCATGGTTTTATGTGCATAAATGTCAAACCAGGCAGACATCAGGAATACGGTCCATTTTCTGCTCTATATGTCCCTGTAATGCAGAAGTTGTCCTAGCAACATTCACAATGATGACGGTGGCTAATTAAGTCTAATGAGAAGTCTGTGAGGGGAACACCACCACTTGACCAACATGATTGGCATGGGGGACTTATTGGATGAAAACAGGAGGAGCCCTGGAAATGGAGAGGTGAAGTGAGGCAAGAGACTGTTATTATGTAAAAGTTTGGTCACTTGAACATTTCTAAGTGTAAATTTCATGCACCAGTAATTCCATTGGTCTTCCCCTCCTATATCTCCAAGTACTTTATTCTTGACCAACTCATATTTTGAAAAGACTAAATGCATGTATTATTTCTACAGTGCTTCATTTGAAAAAAAAAATTTTTACTCAGTTGCTATATCTCATTTATTTATATAAAACATTTTTTATGTTCAAATCCTTTTTTTTTTAATTGCTACTGTTCTTAAATTTGCTGTTTTATGTTTCAGGTCTTATATCAATTTTTTTTTTTCCTTTCTAGCTGTATTTCAGTCATTTCAAAGCCTTGTGCTGTCAAACACCATTTCACAGTCTAATTTCTAATATTTCCACTAAACTTTCTACATCTTCATGTGGAATTCTTTCTTAACATCATATTCATGTCCCCCTTCTTCCAAAAATCTAATAATGAGCTTTGCAACTGTGTGACTAATTTCTCCCAGAACTAGTCAAGACCTAGTGCTCACACCAAATGTTATGGTAAGTACATAAGAAGCTTTATATTTAGCAAAGTTCTCCATTCCCTTCATCCCCCAAATAGCCAATAACAGGATACCAATTTTCATCACCAAAGTAGAAACTTAGTTGCCATGGCCTGGTCTCTGCTGATAGTAACAGAGCTTCCATGATAAGTCTTTATTCTAGACAAAGCGGAGAAATGAATAATGATTGAGGCACTTACCAGAGTAGAAAGCTTAAAATCACGACTTTCTTCCTGTGCCTCCTCCTTTTTCCTGACTACAAAACCCAGGCTCCCACCAAATACAGTAGATTGTAAATTCTAGCCTCAGGCTCAGCAGTGGGAAGCACTGGACAATACACTTGACCACGCCCATTCCTTTACTCTTGTCCATGGCTATCACTGTGTACTTGGGTAGTTGCCATAGAGACCATAACAGGGTCTGCAAACCCCCAAATATTTATAACCTGGTTTGAGAAAACATTATCTAACTTATTGTCCAGCCAAGAACAATGATAATTCCTTAGATAGAGTTTCTATCTCGGTTTCTAGTTTCCTTCCCTTTCCCATTAAAATGTGGCCAACCCAGAAGAAATCTCAAGATCTTCAACTTTTTCTTGAATTTGAAACAGAAGGTCTTAATCTGTGGTTCATAAATGAGATTTATTTTTGAGGCATTTTATGCATGTGTATGTATTTGTGTGTTTTCTAGAGTTGTATGTATGCAGTGGTTAAAAATGTTGTTCAAATTCAAATAATTCTTATCTTCAAATGCACACTTAAAAGTTTAGCTATGGGACTTGAATGCAGAATGCTATAACTCTTAATTTTCTCACCTGAAAAGTAGAACTATTAACACCTGCCTGCAAAAAAATTGTGAGGAGAAAAATGAATTTGACATTGTCTATGACGTTCATAGGGTGTGTATCAAGTGCTTCCCAATTGCTCCTTGCTGCAGATGGGAAACCTGTTGAATAGTCAACGTCAGAAAGAGCACAATTTCCACTTCTGTTTCTGAATCAAACTCAAGCTAAGAAAATTTAGCCATCATAATGATACCAAATAAAGCCTTCTTAAGGCTTGCTAACTTATTAAAAATGAAATGAACTGTACTATCCTGTCATGGACAGACAGTATAATAATGAGATGTTGTGGAATGAACTTAATGAAATGCATCTTGGAAGAACATGTATTAACACATGTCTTTAACTTTTTTGTAATGGTAGCCACAAGTAAAACTTGAATTTTTTTTTTTTTTGGAAATAAATAAACCTGTATATAGTCTTTTTTTATTTTATTTTACATGCATACTTATATCACAAGTTTACTTTGACAAAAAATAGAACAAGATAGTCTATTGGCTTAAAGGTGATTCAAAGAAAATCAATCAATTAAAGTTTCTGGAATTCTGATTAATTTTCTTGAGGATTATGAAACATGATTATATAGTTACTAGTTTAAGATTTAAAAATAAGATGATTAAATAGTGATTTTTAAAACCCAGAGAATGAAACGGAAAGGATGTTTAGTTTTCGAAAATGTATCTGCCTATTTAACATCCTTTCCAATCTGAAGTGGTACCAGCAGTGTTGAGAGTGGCGGTACATATGTTATGACTGTTTGAATTTCAGAAAGCCTTTGGTTAAATTCTGCATAATTGGTTCCTGCTTAAGACAGGGCTTGCAAGAATCCAGGAGGAGACATAGGAGTAGATAAAGAATGAGTGAAAGAAACAAAAAACAGACACTCCTGGTAAGAGGAACCATGTCCATTCTGGGGGGAAGTATTAAGAAGGTCCCACATGGAGCAGGGCTTAGATCTTGGCTGCCTTTTATCTGAGTAACTGATTCAGACAATGGGATCAGATTTAAGTGGTTGCATTTGCAGATGCTGATTGGAGGACAGTGAACGTGGAGATAGCTGCCAGAGAAATTCGGGAGGCACGGATGTACTTTATTATAGCACAGAAGACCAGCACATGGCATTCAATAGCTATAAACACATTAGGCTCCAAATGCATTTACACAAAAATGCAGGGGGAAGGGGCAAGAGGTAGAACCTTAAAATATAGATGTATATGACACAAAATAAAATAAAATTCCGTAGACGCCTGGATTTCAAAGTTTTCATGCTTAATGCTTCAGGGTCTTAAATATTAGGACAAATTAGGTTAAACTACATAAAAATGACACTGTGTGGAGGAGAACATGTTTGCTTGGGAAATTATGATAGATTTGGGGATCTTTAATAATTTGTATACAAGTTGAAATTTCAAGTCATTTAACAGTGAGCAAAGAAGACATTCCAGACTCTTGAACAAATTAGCAATGCAGTCCCGACTTTGTGAATAGCCCTCCACAAGTCAATTTGCAAAGAACAAAAATAAAAGAGAAAGAGCAAACTGATGCAGAAACATAATCTCTTCCACAAGGATGGCAAATGTAAATATGCTGGTATTACATGGGCCCCAAAAAACTTGAAAAGAAGACCAACTGACTGAGTGCATGCATATTGGCATGGGACTTTACTTTAACAACTTAGAAGTAAATTAACAAAAATTACTCTTCAAAATCAGTTGCACATGCAAGTGTCCTCATTCTAACTTCAATTTCAAGAAAGCGAGTTAGTCATTATCATTACCAGCTTTCAAAATGAATGGGAAAATGCAAGCAAAAGGAAGTTAATTATTTCCTTAAAATACACAGTCATATTATATGAACAATCAGATGATTCACATTAACTTTACAAAGAAAACACAATTTTGTAGTACACCATGCTGTTCATGTTATTGTTTAATTGATTGCACAAAATACTCCAGGGTGATAGAGAATTCTTGCTTGTCATTGTGATTGATCATCTCAGGTTAAAGAACAGAATGCGAAAGTCAGCAAACAAACATTTTGAAATCCAAACCTCAAGACAGGGAATTTAATTTTTAAGCTGGTCAGCGGAGGCTCATAAAATTAAGCCAGAACTGATAAGAGAAAAGGAAACTTGAGATCAGATTAAAGATTTGGAATTATTTTAAGAAACATTAGTTCTTTTCAGAAAAGGTCCATTGTATTTTGGCTGAGAGTTAAAGATCTCTTCTGCTTAAGTATGAGCAAACAAAATTACAGGAAGCAACCGCATCCTCTAGATTCTCTACTTAGTGAAATAAGGCTAGATGTTGATAGCAAAGAAGTTGTTTCTTTGTGGTGGTCTGTCCCGGAATGTGCTCAAAAGCTTCTAAGGGCCATTTCTATACTCCTTAACCAATGTCGTGGATCATTACGCAATGCTTCTTGGAGGAAATGCAAGTAGGGAATTTGTCATCTTGAAGTTAAACGCCCAGCTTTGAAATTTCCAAAATCTTCTTTTATGACTCATTAAAAAGAATGGGGGCATATTTCTCTGTAGAAATACTGATTTGTACTCACTCAAAAGATTACCTGTCCCAACATTTTGAATAGTTGGATATAGCCTCAGACCAGTTTTCACTGGGAAACTAGAAAGTATGTTAGCAAGTTTTCAGGTTAAAGATAATGTTTACTTTCTTCTTTTTTATTTATTTCCCAAAAAGACATATATTGACCTTTATCTGATATTCTTTATAACACATAGTTGTAAGTGACATGATGTTAAAAAAGTAAAATAATAATAGTCACCACTCACTGATTATTTACTCTCTCCCCTGTACTATGAGAATGCTACATACCCTTTACCTTTTCTGTAAAGGAGCCCTAGGAGACTAAGTTTATTATCACTGTTTTACTGATGGGGCAATGAAATCTTAGTGAAATTTTAAGTAGCTTACCCAAAGTAATGCCAGATCTAAGAATTAAACTCAATTATGCATTCTCTTAGAGTCTGCATTAAGAAAGATTATAAAAATTAAGCATATATGAATTTGAAAATACCTGTGAATGCTTACTCTGATCTTGGCATTATTTTGGGTACTGTGGGACATACCAGTGAACAGAATAATTACTATAACATGCACCACATTTTTTAACTTAAATAATACAGTGTCTGCAAGTCTGAGCACATAGACTACAATAGAAAGTCAAAATTACTTACGACAAGAATGGGAATGGCTACCAGATGGAAATTTTTGTTTGTTTGTTTTTTATACATACTTTTGTTAAATGAAGCAAAATATACCAAATAATCATGTACTAAATAAAGTTTTTTCCTACATCTTTCTTTATGCCTCAATTACAATGAGTAGGTTGTGTAGAATGACTAGTATGTTACCACCAATTATGTGTTAGACATACATTATATATACTGCCTGCAACAACCTCCCAGAGGGGGCTGCATGATTTCCAACTTGAACTTCGAAAAATCTGTGCGCTTTGAAGATGCCCTATTTGATAGAGAAGTTATGGAAGCTCTGATTTTCAAATCCAACTCTCTCTGGCTCCAAATGATATCTTCATTATACCCTGAGGAAACAAAATTACAAATCTTTGTATCCCACCTGCTGTAGGATTAGCAAATTCTCAAATAGACTGCTAGGATAAGAGACCTCAGAAACCCAGAGAAGATTCTATAATGGACAATAGAAATAAGTGAGAAACCCACATTCTAAGTATTAGGTCACACATCTTTCAGCAAGATAAGGGTGAGCCCTGAATAAGAAAACAGTGTTTATTTTCGTTTTTTAAATTATTGTTTAATTAAATAAAATGATAAAATAATTATGCATATATGTTTAAAATCTATAAACAACGGGACCGGATACTTTATTCTCTCTTGTCTTAAAACTCCTGCTAGCTTGTATCTGTTCCTCTTTCACTTAGCCATTTGCATTCGGAAATCTCCTTCTCATGTTACAGAACCTCCCCAATGTTATTCTGGAACAGCTGTAGGGTCTGTCACGCTGCTGCCAAGAAGAGTGACTCCCAATGCAACAGTTCAGAGGAAAAAGAAAGGGAGTTCATTCAAAAGTTTTACAGATTTCTGCTGTTAAGTCCCACTCCCTTTAAAAACACCCCAAAACACCTAGTCCTGCCTCCCTTTGCCAAACCAGGCTAGTTTCAGAATATGCCAGTCAGAGGTGCCATTTCTCAGAAAAGCAGAAGTCTAGGGCTCAGCATTCCTGGTCACAGTTCAGCTACAAGCATCTCTCACGAATCTGGGCGGCTAGGCAGGTCCCCTACAGCGCTGCCACCATCTTCTCCAGGCAGATTTGAATCTGGGTGGCCCGGTAGGTCTCCCGCCACACCACCAGCTCTGGCTGCTCTGAAGTTCTGGACCTCGGATCTGCTCCCCTACTCCAGACCACGTGGCTTCTTCCCTTCTCTTTCAGCCCACCCTCATTTACATCCTCCTCCTGGAACTTCCTGGGTGACCTCACAGCCGACTGTTCCTACGGTGTGTTAGCGTTCACCATTTTTGCTAGTTTCCAGAGACACACAGACATCGGGAGTTGGCAACCGTCCCCTCGCCTCTCACACAGGCCCTGCGTCCTGGCTCTGTCATGAGTCCCTGAAATACCTCCGTCACATACACAATTCGCCCTGGGCGACAGCCCTCCTCCCTTCAGGAAGGCATGGCTATTAACTTTCTGTTGTTAAGCAACGTATCTTAGATACAGAATCATCCACTCTTCCTCCCCCGAGTCAAGTATTGTGGGGGATACGCTCTGTACTCCCGTTACAATGTGGCTAAAGTGCTAATGTATTAAAATAGTACTTGGCAGATTACTGGGTAATCTAAGGGTGCATGTCTAACCAATCCTCGTCCTCCTCTTCAGAATTCCTCTTATGGTTTCTACAATGATAAAATAAGGAACATTTGTAAAAACTTCCACAGAAACCAACAATTTGCATAAGGACTCATAGATTTGTTTTAGGCAGAAATACTTTTTTGTAGTTATTTTTTTTCTATGAAGAAAATTGCATCATTCATATTAATAGTATCTAAGTGCTTTTCCCCCCCTTCAGCTCTTCTGCTATTACACCTTTCCAATTTGCCTGTGAGAATTCGCACTTTGCTGAAAATAAAAAGGAGTAGAGGAAATAAGACTATTCCTTTATTTCTTTCATCCTGTCTTTATTTCTGTTTCTTGGGTCATTTTCTGATTCAGTTCAATAGTTTTGGTTAAGTAGTTCAAAATAGTGTTTATTGTGTGTTTGTGTGCTTGGATCATAGAATTTCAGAATTGAAATCTGTATTAGATTTGTTCTGTTCCAATTTCTTTATGTTAACATTAGAGGGCCTGTGACTTTGTCATACACATAGCTGATCTAAGGTATAAAGCATCCCTCCCTAAAAATGTAGAAAGGCATCTTCACTCTGAATAGAATGTCCTTTCATGTACCAGATTTTCCTTCTCTGTCTCTGCCTCAGTCACATGCACAAGTGTGTGTACACAAATACACAAACACCCAAGCACACATCACACTTCTCTTCATAGTCACATATCATTAAATATCTGACATGACATGTGTAAAGATTTAAATAACATTTTTAAGTGGTTTAGAAAGACCAAGGTTCTTGTGCAACGTCAGTGGCAAAAAGACACCACAGTACAGAGCTGAAAGCTCTGCCAGAGGAAGGAACCATATTCCTAAGAGAGTTTCTCCACCTGCTTTTGGTTTCCTTTTTGACTCAGCTTTGATAAATACATAGTATTTCTTTTATTTTGGAGTTTTGCATAGCTCAGGTGAGCAGTCTGGTGTCTACTCAAAGCAGCCTAATGACCTGTTGTTCTCAGGGGGGTTATTTATCAGTTAAAAAGTGGAGGTGGCTTCCAGCCGGAGTGAAGACAATGAGTATGTGACAATAGGAAGAAGACACTTGATAAACACCAGGAGTCAGAAAATACGTTTGCAGCAACTCACTGACAAAATCTCCCACCTTTCTCGGTATATCCCTCGTAGGTTTGGGGCTATGTTTTTGTCACTCTGTAATGTCTTACAGGTGTATCTTCTTGTTTTAATTTAAAATAATTGTAATTAAAATTGGAAGATACTAATGAACTCTGATTTATTTGGATTCTATTTAACTTATTAACAATTTTTACTTTCTGGAGAAAGATTAATGTTCCAACAGAACAAGCACAGTTTTTATAACTTGAGGAAGTACAGGATGTTAGGAAATTGTCATATGATAAAACCCAAATCATAGACTTACATGTCAGTATCTATATAAGGAAATGGAGCCTGTGTTTTAGAATTATGACAATTTATGATTATGGAAATCTTAAATTTTTAATCTTTGTTTTAAAAAATTGTTAGATTAAGGCCAGAAATATATTTATATAACTGACCATACATATATAAAAAACTAGCAATAAAGTTTGAAACAAAGAGAGATCTGAGAAAGATATTGCTTACCACATGTGGTACATCCTATAAGAAACTTAAGATTTTATTACAGAATACTTAAACCTTATTCTGGAATCACCTTGTTTAACAGTTTTATTTAGGTAGTCTATTGAAACCATGGCTATAGATTTGGAATTGTGTTCATGAGAATTTTAATTTTAACATCTAAGTATCAACCTGCCTACGCTACTTATCTGTCTTTGTTTCTGCCTCTCTTTTTCGTCCAGCTAGGGTGAAAAGCTATGTCTTCAATCTCCACCACTCAGCTAGAAGGAAAACACTCCTTTGTTTTTAATCAAGATTTGATTATCTTGTTTGCATTGAAAGTATCATCTTTACCACAAAAGATTCACATCATTTAAATATATGCTTTGCATACTATTTGGAAAATGAAATTCTTAAGGCTCCAAAGCAAAAGAGCAACCAAGCATCAGACTGTGATTTTCCCAAATGAGTTAGTTTTACATATAGTAGTGGCTTTGCATAGCATTATAAGTCATTAGGAAAGGAACTTCTTTTAGAATTAAAACAAAAAACAAAAAAACCGAGGTGTGTGTGTCTGCATGAGTGTGCTTTCCTGTTTCATGAAAACCAATATTATCTCTTATCTACCAGGTACACTGTTAGGTATTTGATAAAGTTTTCAGATAATTCCTACTGTGAAATAACTACAAGCACCTTAATTTTAAACATTAGGTTTCTGGGTTTCTCTTACATCATCCAATTTGTAAGTAAAATAGTCAGAATTTGAATCTAAGTTTGTATCATTGTACCCACTTACATTTATAACATTTGTTGTAAAAACTCATTGATCTCTTAGAAAACCTACAAAAAATTACCAAATGCAATGGACCACTCATAAATTTTAATTATTGAGAAGAAAAAAGTACAGCAATTTTCCAAATGTGTAGAAAGAATATCACAAAATAGAAGAGAAAATTATGCAACATATATGTCTATATACAAAACTATATAATATTATATAAGATACACACACACACATGTGTGTGTGTATATATGCCAGTACTCAGATTGTTGTATAATTTTATCTTCTATTATGTGATATTTTTTTCTTTTGATTCGCCTCCTCAGTTCTCTAACAGAACTAGTGGAATGTCTTCCACCATAGGTTTTCTATTTCTCTCCACTCTGAAGTGTTTACATACATTTACCTGTGTTCCTTAACTTGAAGTGAAAAAGAGTAGATCGTTCAAACAGGTCCCAGCAAATTAAGATAAACAAGTTTATATTATTCACTCATTTGTGCAGAAATCTCTCTCTCTGGATTTAAATTAGCCAAGAAGGAAGGCAAATTGGGCATGCTGATCAGTCCCTGGCAGACCTGAAGAATGGAAGCTGTAGCTGTCAGTGTGGAGGCTTGGCATTTGTCTAGTTCACAGCAGGAGTGAAATCTCCATTTTCTGAATAAAATAGCAGGACCTGGGTTTTAGATATTCCTGAATCTTTTTTTGCGCCTCAAACCAAGAGTACCCAAGAGTACCACAATTCCCTAGGCAGTTTCTAGTCAAGAGTTAAAAAAACTCATTTTCATTTCTCTTTGGAGATGATGCAAACATTAATCTATAATGAAAGTATATTCACTGTTCACTAAATAATTTAAAAAACTAGTTATGGAAGAGGTCAAGACCACAGAGACAACATGAGGTAAACTACCCTCTCTCTCAGGAGATAATGTCACATTCTGAATCTATCTTCCCTGCTCTATATGCATATGATGACTATCACGTTGTTCTTATTGCCAGTTGGCCATTTATAAAATAACATTGTAGCTAGTTCTATTGTTTTCCACCAGTAATGTATGAACGCACTGAGAATGATGACCCAGTATTGGTTGTTATTATTTAACGTTTCTTTTTCTACACATCTGTACACCCTAGAATCAACTGAGTATCATATTTTGCAGGATGATGATACATGTGTGCTTTCCGAATATACCTGTGAATCACTGATTGAGTCAATGAATCTTATTTCTTGTTTTGCATGATGTTGTTGTCTCCTGGAACATGGTATTTAATATGTTGAGAACAACATCATTAAAAATTCAAGCTACATTCTTGAGATAAAGCGATTATAATGGAAAATTCCCTTTTCCTTAGGAGTTAAGATCATCTTAATTTGGAGAGTGAGACATGTGGATGGTGTGTTTAGAAAACATGAAAAAGACTCAACAGAGAGAGGCATGATAGAAATTGGAGATATGTTATAAATGCCTCTTCATTTCTATTTATTATTAGCATTATATAGGTCTATTTTTCTTCTCCTTCTCTTTAATTTTTGGATACCTATGCTCTCCAGAGCACAGTACTTAATTTTAAAATACGCTTTGGTCCTAGTATTGTATTGACAAAACTAACATTAAGATAAGACCATTTAAAATTGCATTGACAGCCTTAGGGCATAAAATTGACACTAGAATAATTAAAACCACAATGTATATTCATGAGATTATTTTATAGAATGTAGATAAAAATAACTTAAAATGTTAGCTATGGTATAAATAAAATATATTTCTAGATTAGTAATTATACGTGCACAGAAAGGAGAATTCTGAACACAAGTCATAGGAGTAATACTCAAGCTTGTAGTTAAAGGGAACAAAAATACAACAACTGAAAAACAAATTTTAAAACTGTGTTTTATTTTGTCCTAATATACTAAAAAAAAGACTCATCTATGACCTGCTTTTGTAAGCAAAAAATTTACATGAGAATTACATAAAAATTATAATAACTTATGTGACATGACCAAATTCATCATAGCCTTGACCACAATACTGGGTGCTGGAAGAAAATGGGAAAGGCCTTTTGTGTTTAATTGGGGGAAAAGTGACTCATGTTTATATCAATTTTTTGAACTATAAAATTAATCTCAAAAATCTAATGGAAAACTAATAAAGCAGCACATTTCTAAACTTGAAATATATCCCAAAATAAGAATGTACTTAATTCTCTTGCAATCCTATCAGCGTTTTTTTCTGCTTTTTCTGTACCAGTTTCCATTTCATAGTCCTAGCTTTTGCTTTTCAACAAGATTGGAGTGAAAGTCACTTGGCCCTGCCGTGATTTTGAATTTTCATGGCAGGTAACCCCAATAGCTGCCAATAGTCTTTGTCTATTCAAGTCTTAGAAAATGTACCGGATACTGGCCAGCTGATAGCTAATTCCCCCTTGGTTCAATCATTTAGGATTCTCAGGCAAGGTGAAAGCAGAATTTCATGATCCTTCAGGTTCTTTCTACAAAGAGTTAGGAGGTAGAATAGTTTACAAAATAGATACTTAATATTTATAGTTTATACATAAGTATTTTGCTGAGTTTAATTTACATTCCATGGAAATATAAAAAAAATATTTGTTCAACAATAACAAGTTTCAGAAAATATTTTATCTCCAAAACCCCTTTAAAAATGTTGAAATCTTACTCTAGGTTACTTAGTGAGAAGTACACATACTAATACAAAAATAATAAAACTATGCAATAAAAGGACTGTTGGTGGGCATTTAAATTTGTAATACACTGAGATAAGTAATTAAAAAATGGGAATACAAGCCACTTTAGAAATGCTCATGATAATTCTTTATAAGAAGTTATATACAATAGTGATTAATATTGAAAAAAATACAGAAGATCTCAAACCATAAGTTTTAATAATTAAGACAAAAACATACTGAGAAGAAAGCATATCATGCTGCTTGCAATTTAAAACATTTCATCCCATTTTTTTTAAAGTTTTGACAATACTAAACATACATGTGCAAAAATTATGAACATCCATGTTCTTGCCGATCCCTTCTTCTAGTTAGAGCAAAATGATTTTTTTCTAAAAGATTTCACTCCTCCAATATCAATTTACTCTCTCCCAAACTTGTCTTTTGTGAAGGACAGAGGACCCAGATTAATTCAGTGAAACTCAGTCCTTAATCTTTTTATTCTTTCTTTTGGACTTGAAGCTAATAGGCTGAATAGCTGGAATTTGGTAAAATCAACATGTAGTACTACTACCTGGAGACTAAGTTAACATTTGAAGTGAGAGATTAAAAAGATTGGCTCTAGCTAATGCAATTTAACACCTGGATTTAGCCATACTTATCAACACGTTTTAATTTGTTAACATTTTATTTGAATTCCACTTGCTGCAATATCAATTCTAAATATTATAAAAATATTTCTCAAAACCATAAACAACTTTTTATGAATATATTTTCCTTTTTCTCATTAGTTGTGCCTAAATAGGATATCCTTGTTCTCATTATTTCGCTTAGTTTTAATTCCGTTAAAGCCCTTTAAATGGATTGTGAGATCCTTTCATGATGGGGTTCTACCTGATACGGTAATTTAAGGGTACTACTGTTTTGGGAAACCTCATGGATCAGGTTGCTGGAAGAACAAAAGGTGGCCTGTGAGGAAGTGATGGCCCTTTAGGCTAACAGGAAATATGCTATAGCAACTAGAATTTCACTGAGGAGGTACTGAGGTTTGTCATCAAATAATAGAGGCAACGTCCTTTCTTTCCAAATACCTTGGGGACAGTTTGCCCACCAGTGCTGCCTCCTTCCAGGAGCTCTTGAGTCAGCAAGTTGGAATACTCTCTTGAGGTGTTTACAGCAAATGGACAGGAAGAGCTCTGTCCCGCGTTTATCTGGTAGGACTCCCAGATAAATGCCACCTTGGTTCCAGCCTGCCCATGCGTAATGAAGACTTAATTTCTGTGGACACCTTACAGCCTCAGATATACATGGAATTTCCCCCAACCCACACCTGTAAACTTAGTTTGATGAATGGTTTGTTAACACAGGGAGGCTGATAGGAAAAGGAGAGTCAGATATTTTCTATGAACCTGATTTTTTCCTATTCTTATTTATGAAATTGAATTTGGATTAAATCCTTTCTGAGTCAAAAGAGAATTTAACATCGAAGAGTACAGAGTACATAGATCAGGCCGTAGAAACAAAGGGAGCAAAGCTATAAATGATACAATTCATAAAGCAAGGTGATGGAGGGAAGAGCAAATATATCTGTCAAGACAAAAAAGGATAAGGGCTATTAATAAACAATCTCTGTTTGAATTGAAAATCAAAAGTCATGTGTATGCTCCTTACAAAAAAATAAGTCAAGTATATTTTTCTTACAAAGAAAAAAAGTAACAAAATATCAAAGAAAGTAAAATGATGGTTAAGACATATGGTGGCGGGGAGGGATGGTGGAGAAGATGGTAATTCCATACAAAGTAGAAATCAAAGCAGAAAGCATTAAACTAACAAACAAACAAGAAGCTTGTTTTCTTTTCTTACAGTGTACAACTCACAGTGAAAATATAATTTCAGTAAGCCTTTATGAGTTAAATATAGTATCAACATGCTATGCTTAATTTTAAACAAGTAAATAAAGTGAAGAATATAAATTAAACAATAATAGCAAGATACACAAGTATATAACTCTTACTCATGACACATTGTGCATTTATGGAATGTGTACATAGCAAGTTTTTTTCCAATTGAAAATGATACATGAATATAAAGGAAATACTACAGATGTCCAGTGTTTGCTCATGTTGTTTGTACTACATTATTTAAATATGTAAAGCCATGGAACTAAATATAAATTTCTTATGTTCTTCCCAAAGCATAAAACAAAAATACAAATTAAATATGAACATAATGACAAAAATCAATAGAATTCTAATTGCAACTATCTTTGGGTTTAATAATAGAAACACACTATTGTATGTTTTAAGTTTCATTTGTTATTAGTTCTTTGATTTTGAGTTTAATGACCCATCATTTCTGATATTATTTTTATCACAGGAGAGTAAGTGGAGCACAGTGATGAAGGGCGTGAACTGTAAAACCAACCAGCTGTAAAGTGCCTCTTTACAACCTTCTAGGAAATCTTGAAGGTTACTACTTAACATCCCTGTGCTTCAGTTTTTTGTTTGTTTGATTGGTTGGTTGGTTGTTTTCTATAGAATAGGTTTAATGACAGTAGCTGCGTCAGAGACCGTTGTAAGTATTGTGCTTCTAATAGTATTTGGCCCATGGTAAATGTTATGGATGCTCATTTTTAACAAAATCTTACTTTTATTTATTTTCTGGTATTTTTGTGAGCCAATCACTTGATTTAACTTTAGCCTAATACAGTTATTCTATATAAAATGATTTTTTTTTCTATGAGCTCTCTCCTTACTTACTAGTACACTTTCAGCTAAAGAACTTTTACAAATTTGAGAATGGTTTAATAATAAATCATTAGATTGTAAAGAAGACTTTTCCTTGATGCAAAATTTAGAATATATTACTAGGCCATGGGGCGTATATATTTTAATTACCTTCTTTATTAAAGGTACCTTTGTGGAAATTTTTGAAAAACAGAAGTTTGATAGTGGTGTTAGAGAACCTACAGCAAAAATATTTTTCAACACTGTTTAATCGCCTTAATAAAAATAAAAATATTAAGGTTTATTTATTTATACCTTACTCATGCATTTTTTAAATTTCATTTAAGTACCACAATATGAGCTATTGGGAAAAAAAGAAATTCTTACAATAATATCTCAAGGTTTAAATTACTAAAGGAAAATATATCTTTTAGAAAACAGAACAAAAAAAGTAAGAATAAATGCAACCTGGAATAGTTTAGAGTGCAAAAATCTGGTTAATATAATATAGGGAAACTTTATAAGTGATTAAATTATGACAATTAAAAATATGATACCATAATATAAGAGGACCAGTATCTTTCGTTAATTTAAAATGTGGTGTTCCACTGATTTTAAATGTAAGGCTAAATAAAGCATAGATGATTTTATTCAAACTAAATAAAGAGGCCATCATTTAAAATACTCAGGATGGATTTTTGAAAAGGCTGTCTGATTTCATAGTCAGAACCTGTTATACCATCAGCACTTATGACAACGGAGGTATTATATGGCCCATCCGATCTCATCTGTCACACCAGCATCTGATAGCCTTTGGGGCCCATGGAAAGATTTTTCCCTGGATGAATATCCCAAGCCGATGTGAGGTGTTGTTTTCTCCTTTTCCCTCTAACCCGCCTTAGAAGCAGCCTCTGTAGCTCGCTGGCAGTAAGAAAGGCCGCGGGAATTTCCGATGGATTCTTGCTGAACTCAAGTGTCACCTTGTATTTGGTCTCTGGGCGAAGCGGCACAAGGCACTCACTAGTGACGAAGGCTGTGAATGGAGACGCAGAGAGGACGAGAGGCGCACAGTAGGGACGCCCCACCACACTCTTGAAACCCATAACTCACTGCCGCTGGTGCTGAACTGAGAATGGACGCGTGTGGCCACGGACGCTCGCACAATGGCACCGAAGGGGCCCGGAGTGCGTTCTGCACAGTGCAAATCACGCGCTGCTGCGGTTTCTCTGCCTTTTCCCTTTGCCACTTCATTCGCAGCCTCGCTTTGGAACGATGTTTTTGCATCCTTGGTTTTGAGGACTTTCGTAACCATATAAGGCAGCCAGGGTAAAGAGCTACGTCTTTGTTTATTGTTCTAAACGTCGAAGGAAAACACATCTTTTCCCAAATGTGTTCTTAAAATATTTACTTTGTGAAGATAAAACTGTCATTTGGGGAAGTAGATTCAGATCCTGTGCCAACTGTAAACTCAGCCCTGTGTTTTGGCACAATTAGATTGTTTTGCTTTCTGTATTTTAAGAACGTTTCATATGAAATGGCTATTTTGATTCAAACTAAAATACTATTTTTATCTTGTCTTGCTTTAGATACTATATTAAATTGGCAGGGAGCAAATAGAACTGAAAATATGAAGGTACACATTTTGATAGGAATTCTAAAATCAAGATTAGAAATGAAGGAGTGATTTAATTACCAATAGTTTTCTAAGAAACAAATTTTAGACACAGCATATGTAGTAACTTATATAATATCTAAATAATTAAGGGGAAATGATTGGCAAATTCTTAACATATATTCTCTAATAACATTAAAACTTCTATTTACTACCATATAAAATTATAAGGCGCTTTCTTTTATATTTATTATTAAAATCAATACCACAAATGATGATTGTGCCTTGGTCTTTATGAGTCACAGATGAGAAAAAAGAAATTCCTAGAATTTCACTGATAATCTTATGTTCACACAGTTCATAAATCATAGATCTGAAACTTGAATCCTTTGTCTTATACTTTCTAAACCAGAGTTCTTTTTTAACTACAGAACAGACGTCTTGCTTTTATTCTTCATTTTTATCATACATATATTTATATAAGGAAAATTAATCTGTGCTTAGGAAGAAAAAAATTGGTGCTTCCAACTTCAATTCAAGTGTGTGTTTTCCCATTAAAACAAGCATTGATTTAGATGATTGTCTACTGCCCTTTTGTTAAAATATTTTTAAAGTTCTGTTTTTTACAATTTCCTTCTGTTTTTGGTTGGATTGTGTCCCCCATAAAGATATCTTCAGGTCTCAATCTTATCTTAGTGAATGTAATTTTAGAAGACAGAGTCTTTGTAGATGTAAGTAAGATGGCAGCATACTGGAACAGGGTGTGCCTGTAATCGAATATGACAGGTGTCATTATAAGAAGAGGAGAAGAGACACAGAGAGACACAGAGGAAGACAGGCATGTGACAACAGCAGAAGAGATTGAAAATTATGGAGCTGCAAGGCAAGGAATGCCAAGGGTTACCTGAAATCACCTGAAGCTAAGAGATCACGTATGGAACATATTTTCTTTCTGAGTCTTTAAGAAGGAACCAATCCTGCTGATACTTTAATTTTGGACTTCTGGCATCCTGAACAGTAAGAAAATAAATTTCTCTTGTTTTAAGGAACCAAACTTATGGGGATTTGTTGTGCACCCGTAGAAAATTTATATATCTCCTTATTTCTTTTTGGGGTTTAAGTTCCTGTTCTCTTTCTCACTTCTTTCGATGAATCCTTAGATCATTAAATTATAGGTTTTATTCCTTTAAAATAGGCCTTTAAGGTTACACAATACTTGGCAAACACAGAGTTAGTTGTATACCACAAGTGTTGATCTCTTGTATTTTCAAAGTTATTCAGTTTAATATTTGCTAATTTTCTTTGCACCAATGACGTAATTGTTGTATGTGTAATGTCAAAATATGAATATTTTCTATTTTCCTTATTTTATTGAATTCTAATCTAATTTGTCTGTGGTCATAATAAGTTTTCTCAGTTATTTTTAATTCTTTGAAATTTCATGAGAACTGTTTTATAGTTCATCATGTGACGGATATTAGTATAGTTTTAGGGACAATTGAAAGAATGTATAGTCAGTCAGTTTGGGTCACAACAGTCTTAGGTAAAGTATGTTAATCAAATTATTAATATCTTCTTTGTTCTTACTGTTTTCTTTTAGTTCTGTCAACACGTACACTGTTTTTTGAAGCAATGTTCCTTGATGCATGCACATATGTAGACTAAATTTTTAATCAACATGAAATGTCTTTCTTTTTATCTAGAATTTATCTTACTTTGAAGCTTAATTTATCTCATACTAGTATAGCTATATAACTTCATTTCAGTTAATATCTAAATGATAATGTATATAACTTTCATCCTTTCACTTTCAACAATTCTGTAAAATTATATTTAATATTTGTTAGTATATAGTATGGTGAAGTTGGGTTTCTTTAAATCCAGTGTAGCAATCTTTGTCCTTTATTTTATGTATCTGTGAATAATGATTATTTCATATCTATGTATTTCTTATGGGATCATTGATTAACTTAAAACATAAAATCAATTTAAAATTTATAAATCTCAAGTGTCCTTTAGGTATTATTGTTAATTTTCTGAGCAATGGGTATTATGACAGGGATTTTGCTTCACCAAACATTTGAAAGATTAGGATGAATTTTTTATTCACCATTTGCCAGCTAAGAATAAAGTATGTTCTGGATCTTAGATTCAAGTGTAGGAGAATTGGACATGAGCATACTCATCTACATTTGTAATGTAAATGACAAAGAATGGTAAATTTTGTTTTGTTTGCTTTCTTGAAATGTGTTGTTGGATTTTGCTTGCTTAACACTGGTTTGATATATTATGCTCCTAGCAGGATCTGTGCAACAAAATATTAATTTCATTATTCAACCCTTTTAACTTAAAATAAGATAAATTTTTTTTCAGCTATCTCTCTTTTGCCTTACTAGAATGAAATTGGGAAGTAGAAATTAAACAAGTAATGGACGTAATGTTAAAAAAGTTCAGCTGGAAGTAGAGGATATTTTGTGATTAAGGAAAATAGGAATAGAAGTATGTGTCAACATATATGCGTTTATTTTAAAGATCTTAAGAGCCCCATTTGACTGACTATATTTGCCTTGGTCATCTATTCATATACTTAATTTTGAGAAAATGTGGTAGTACTTTGTTAAAACAAATGTATAGGTGATATTGATTTAATATTCTCTTTTAGATGATGATGTTATTAATACTAATGAAAATGTTTCATTGGAAATCACCTACTGAATATAAATGAATTTGTCTAGATACTTTTACACACATAGTATTTAATATTCACATCACACTTTCAGATTTTTTATAATTATCAATTTTGTAGATAAGAAAAATCTTTAGATGTTGAATAAATTGTCAAAGGCCTAGATTTGGGAAATAAGGAAGCCATCATTTGAAATTAGTTTTGTTGTTGTTGTTGCTGTCATTCAAAGTCTTTGCCTTTTACTCAGTGCCTGGCAGCTACTTAATAAGCTTATATAATATAATCGATGTTCTACTGAAACCCTCATAAATTCAAGAATCAAAGAATGGTTTTATTAAGGAAATTAGTGGAAATGAGGCAGCGTAGAGTGGGACACAGTGGTTCTAGGAAGTAGTAAAATATAATACTAAGAAAAGGAATATAAAAAGAAAATGTTGCTTTATTCTCAATTCTGGGTATGGGCGAATCTAGTTAAGACTTAGGAAAGGGAATGGTAGAGGACTCCACTCTCCTGAAAGAAATTTGTTAAAAATCAATTTAAAGAGTATAGTTGACATTTCAAATTATGAAAATTGACTGTTGATTTCTTTATATTTCACCAACTATTTATTGAGCACTGACTATGTGAAGATGGTCAGCTAGGTAAGTGGTGGAAATATATGTAACGTCTGTGAACAAGGAGAATGACTTCTCAAAACTTATGTTCTATCTGTGGATATTCAATCAGTGGATAACCACATGAAAATGGCACTTTTAATCTGCAAAGCAGGTGTTTTGATGGTGTATTTCAAGGTATATCAATCCTAGTAGTCAGTGAAGACCTCATGAACCAAGTGTTAATGCATGGGACTTCTAAAACATAAGGAAGAGTTAGGCTGACATAGGCCAGGGGAGAGAGTGACTGATGAGAGTTCTGAGTGAAGGGCAGGAACTTTCCTAAGGACAAAAATGGAGAAAATACATGGCATATTCACAAATCTAAGTCTTCCCCAGTGATCAACAGGATCAGTGTTCAACAAAAGCAAAGAGATGTTCAAATCAAATTTAAATTACCTATCTTTTTTTATGAATTTCTGCACTGTTGTACAGTATATGCAATCTTACTCATCTCCTATTTCAGAAAAAAAAGTTTTGATTCCTTTTAAATGGAAACTGTGCTTAGAGAGATTTTATTTGTAGCTTGAAATTTTTAGAACTTTTATCCAAATATAGATTTTGCTAAAAGAGGTGAGGAAATTGGTTATAATAAAAAGATAAAAGACATTTTATGATTATGAGTAGCTAAAACAAGATGGTTTTGGGGGGTCAAATAAGAAAATCAATGAGAAGCACTAGAAAAAGTAATCCTTTTCATCTTTATGGTCCATGGTGAATCAATTGTAAATAACCAAGTAATAACTATAAGCCAAATAAAAAAGAATATTTCATTAGCTGTTTTTTTCCCAATCTACATGAGAACATTGTGAAATAAAACTATATAAACAGTAGTATATGTCTTCAGAACAATTGTTCTGGAATTTCCCATTTAATTAAAGAAGCAGGTTTTAAAAGATTTATTTTTGTTTTATTTGTGTATATGAGGTCTGTCTGTAAAACGTCCAGCCATTGTTAATACAACAATAATACAACCTGGCAGCCAAGGAGAATGGACCAGATTATGCATTTGTGAACAATGACAACTTCACTGTACTAGTCAGTGGGATGGTAGCCACTGTTGAGTGAGCATGCCTACAGTGTGTCTATCACATTCAAAATGACTGAGCAAGTAGAGCAACAAATCTGCATCAGGTTTTCCATTAAGCTTGAGCATTCCTCTGTGGAAACTATTTGGATGATTTCGAAGGCCACAGCTATTGGCGACTGGTGATTGGCAGCTTCATTACAACAACATGCCTGGTTATGCATCACATCTCATGCAATTTTTTCAGCAAAACATCAAATCATCCAGGTGACTGAGCCCCACTACAGACCAGATTTTTTGGCACCTTGTGACTTCTGGCTTGGCTCAAAACTAAAATCATCTTTGAAAGGGAAGAGATTTCAGACCGTCGATGAGATTAAGGAAAATATGATGGGGTAACTGACAGTGATTGGAAATGTGTATGAGGTTCCAAGGTACCTACTTTGAAGGGCACTGAGGTACCATTGTCCTATGTACAATGTTTCTTGTATCTTGTATCTTCTTCAATAAATGTCTCTATTTTTCATAGTACACAGCTGGAAACCTCCTGAACAGACCTCTGATGTGTGTATATGTTTAAATGATAATTTTACTTTTTGTGTGACTTTAAAGTGTCAATTTATGTTTCATATAAATATATAAAAATAGCAAAGGTATTTCAAAATTTTATTTCAGTAAAGAAAGTTCAAATACCAGTATATATATGTTTAGGAAAGAAGATACCAGTCTCTTGGGGTTTAGGCTTAAATTGTCATAGTGGACTACTATGTATGTTATTTAAATTTATATATTTAGGAACACTTCACTCTTACCTTCTTAGCTCAGGTAGAATCACTTGCTATTTAGTGAATGGGTAAACAATAAAGCCAGCTCATGTCAATTGCTCCTAACTGACAACAAGGACAATGTCTTAGTCATCTACTTATCTGCTCCACTGCTTAGCTTATGGATTTTAGCAGAGTAGAAATTGTAGGAATATGTGGGTGCGTATGCTGAATCATTTTTGAAGTATCTTTTCATATTCTTTTTCACAAAAGAGACAGGCTCAGTAGGGCAGGGATTGTTCGTGAAAAGTTGCAATGACCACAGAAAAGAAGTGAGGCTAGAAAATGTCATGTTTAAGCTCCTACATCTCTAACGCCAGCCCCATCCACCTCAATTACACACCAGGGAAGAAGGGAGAAGCATGATGTCTCAAGTGTGAAAGTCAGTGAGCTAGGTCTGGAGGTGAGTCATTGATGTGACACATTGACAGAGCAGCAGCAGAGGCCACTGGTTCCTCTTGGAATACATATTCAGCTAACTGAGTCACACCTGTTCACCTCTGAGCTCAACTAGCAGGGACTGCTCAATAAGTTCTTTAAAAGTATGCCAGAGAAAAGAAAAGAGGGGTAGAACAAAAAATAGCCAAATCAAGCCAAAGAAACACCAACAAACTACAAAGGAGATAAAAAGAGAAAACTGGTTATTGAAATCCATGATCTGTAATTGCCAGAAAAGAGGAGAAAAAAAGCAAGAACCAAACAACCTGTAGTCATGAGCACTACAAGTAGAATTCAAACACAAATAGCACCTACCCAGGTTTATGGGAAGCTGTCTGCTGAGATTTTAATCGAAGGGGCATCAGCTACAAACCCAAAGTTCTATGAGAGCCCCAGGGAATTGGATGACCTTCGGTGCTAACTCAGAGAAGTTTCCTGAAGGGGGTCACAACAGAGATGAAGCTGAAGTGTTGGTAAGATGTAGCCAGGTAGAGAAGTAAGTGGTGCATTTCCAAAAGGAAGAATGCCAGCAAAGCCATATAGAAAAGAGATTCCACGGAATCCAGTAATATAATGTTGAAGAATAAGTTAGAGGGAAGGATAACAAAGATAAGAGTGGCAAGGTTTTCTAGAATATTTTGCACAATGCTAATGAATAGTAGTTCTCTCTCTACCTTTCTCACACTGCTACAACCCTGGCCTTCCCCCCTATTTCTGGATTTGTTTGGGTTTACACTCTAAACATTTACTGAGTATTTCTCTTCTGCTTAATTCTCTGACCACTGCTTTGGGTCAGAGCATGCTAGACTCTCTTAGCCATGCCAACAGATATCGTCACGCCACCTTTCTTGTCCTTGAGCCATATCCCTCATGCTTTATTAGGCTCATTGGGCAGTTTCACAAGCCTTCTAATTGCCAAGGAGGATGTTGGATAATGTATTTGTTGAATAAAGTAAACAGTGACCTAAACCATTGCAGCTATTTCCTTTTTCCTCCCTTGACTTTAGTTACTCCACATTCCTTCCATTCACTATTCTGCAACGTCAGTACCTGGAAGAAAGATTCTTGCCTCATGAATAATATACTGTTTTCATACAAAATTTGACCATTTATTTATTAATATTTATGAATAAAGATTTTTGAGAGGACTCCCACTAGCAAGATGTTCCGAGATGAGTGCTAAATTTTTAGATACATTTCACAGATTTATATTTCTTATTCTACATTTCTCCTTGCTAAGAAATTTTTAAAATATGCTGCCCAATTTCTGGAGTCAATTTTATGTCCTTTTAAGACAAATTATGGTGACTTGATGTAAAGAAATGACAATCAGGTGTTGACTGCCCTCTTAAATTTATATAATTTTCAAAGATATCTAGCAATGAGAATAATTTTCTTTTCTTCTCTGCTTTAAAAAAGAAAAAAACGACAGATTTCTTCTGTCTTTGTAAAAGACAAATGTCAACAAATAGATTCCCTAATGAAAACAAAAGGATTTATTTCTCCTCTAAACATACTTATCCAAGGGTAAAACATTGGGATGTGTATGGCTCAGGGGATCCTACACTACGTACTTTTTGGTTTTTAATCCTAACCCTGTTATTTACTTAAATATGCATCTTATTGCTCATGTGTCTTAGAATTTCTGGCTCTGAAATGAGAATAACAATCTCTTACACCTAGGGTTTTGAAACTCCAATGATGCATCACACAAAGATGCTTCCAACTGTACAAAATGTCATGGTGGAAAAACAGTCTTCAAAACAAATAAAGTAGAGAGATCCTTGACAGCAATTTTGCTGACAAGAAGTACCAAACATTAGTTATTCCATGCTATATGCATGACTGTGTTAGGTGTAGGATTTGAGAAGTAAATAAGCCAAAATTTTTCCACTCCCATCAAAAGGGAGCTCATTGCTTAGTTGAGAGAGCAGACGTACAGATGGATCATCCCTTTATTCAGTGAGCAATTGTAGAGTATGTGTTTCATCTTGTATACAGTCTAGCCAGTGAGGATGCAGCAGGCTGCAAAACAGATGCAAGGAATCTTGAATTTTTATGATTAAAATAGACAGCGATCAAGATAAGTAAAAATATTATATATGTATTATATATATATATATACATATGTGATTTTGTGCATATATGTGTGATTAGTGCCTAAGAAAAGAAAAAAGAACACATGTAAAAACAATATATTGTATAATATTGATTGATTGGGGGTATGGAAGCTATAGACAAGTGGTTAGGGAAGGGCTCCTTTAAGTACCTTTTAAACAAATACCAGAAAAGAAGTGAAAGAGCTAGTGACATAGCCCTTTGAGGTAAAGGAAGTTTAAAGCGGAAGTGACAGCAAATGTCAAAGCTCTGAGGAGAAGGGTCCTTGTTTGAGAATATGGAGGAAGCTAGTATATCTAGAGTCTAAGACTAAATATGACACATGAAATGTGCTTCATGAGGACAGATGACGGCAGAGAGAGAACAGATGTCAATAGAAGATTTGGTGAAGACTCTCACTTGAACTGAGCATGTTTATATTCTAAATGCCCTGACCGCCCCTGCTAGTAATGGTAAAATATGTTCTTGTTTTCCATTTTTACCAAATTACATGGAACAAGTTGCCCTTGTCTCCGCCAGTTTGATTACTGGATATTCACCACTTTCAGGTCTATCTTGGTCATTCCTGGTTGTCCCAGAAGCATACCTCACATGTCTCATTACATTAGTCAATTAGCTATGCTCAAAATGAAGCACATTTCCTGTTTTGGACTTCCTTTTCATCCTTTGCTTCTGCAGAATGTCAGGTAGAAGAAACAGTGGAGAAATTGAAATCAAAGGACGCTGATGGGAGACTATTATTCTGTGTGAGGAGCTGTACTTGCCAGCACAGATACTATGGTGAGCCAAAAAGAACCAGTGTAGCCCCTTAGAGGGTTTGATGAAATCACCAGTGATTCCAAGAATATGAGATGGTTATGGGTCAAGGAGCAGAAAGGGACTATGAGGACATATGATGGCACAATGTAACAAAGTCTAAGAACAGCTTGACCAAGAATACTAATCTGGGAACTGAGAGGAAATAATTGAGAAGGGATAATTTCAAGACATTTTTAGAATATAAAATAAACCCAACTTCAAGAGAAGAGAGAGAAATGATGGGGATGGTCAACCAATTATGCTGCATTTCTATTTAATTAAAGAATGCTCCTATTCTCAACTTTTAGATGCATTGTAACACAAAGAGATGTCTGCTAAAATTGGAAAGCTCTGTTCCAGGAGTTTTGTTACAAAAATGTGTTCAGACTTTTCCAATACTTTTTCTTACTGAAACCAAGTTCCACATAGAAACCTAAGACTTGGGGTGAATTTATGTAAGCAAAAAGTGTATTTTAAACACTTACTGTTGTAAAAATGGACACACTGTGAACCAAATGAATATAAGTCTGTGTTCTCATGGACATTATGTTCTAGTAGGTAGAGATTGACAATAACAATAAGAATTGATCTGTACATTTTTATGATTATAAATATTGTGAGAAAAACAGAGGAAGAAATGGGAAATCAGGAATGTGAGGGGTTTCATTTTTAACAGAATAGTTGTTTCATTGAGAGGTTGGCATTAGAGCAAATTTGAAACTAATAAAGGAAGGATTCACCTGAATGTCTGAGGAGTGCTTTCCAGACCGATGGATTAGTCCTTGAATTTACAGCTCCTGGGTTCAGACAATGGCGAGAAGGCCAGGAAGCTTGGAACTCCATGCCTGAAGGAAGACCAGTAGGAGAGAAAGGCTGAAGGTGAATATGTAGGATCTTATAGGCCTTGGGCAGACTTTGGGTTTAATTTCAAAATTGGGAACCATTTCCGAATTTTTAGAAGAGAAATGACATGATAGGATTCTTTCAGAACATGGTGGCAGCTGGACTGCCCGCCCAATCTTTTGACATATGCAAATTAAACACATGCAAATTAACCTGGTCCTAGCCTCTCCCATAGGAAATAAAAATGGACTTTGCTCATTCCAAGAAGAAATGTTGATGGTAGAAAGATATATTGACTGGCTTGGTGGGGGGAAAGGAGGGAGATGTAAATAACCTGATGAATTTGTTGATGGATAAACTCACCCCTAACTGAAATGTATGTTTGACAAGGTGTGGAGATGGCACCTGAAGATGCACAGGCAGGTGATTCCTATGGGTCTTCAAGGTGGACTGGGAGTCTTATTCTCCTTCACTTGCTCCTATGGGCTGTTGGGTTGGTCCAGGAGTTCTTCTTCCCTCCAACTCCCTTACCCCTCTTCCTTTGATAAACCTGGTATAAAATCCTAGTCTGTTCTCTGGATGATTTCTCAGAGCAAGGCTACCTGGTAGATTCACCTTTAATAACATTGTTAATGTTGCTCTGTTGACTGTGGACTACAGGGGAAAAAGTAGAATAAGCAGATTAATTAGGGAGAAATGAGATTATCTAAGGACATTGTTTGTTTAGACTTCCACATGCCCAGATTCAAAAGTCTGACTGAGCCTTATGGACTTTTCAAGTAAATTGCAATTTGTTATTAACATCAAACATATGAAGCCTAAGATAAATGTTATAATAGAGATGAAGAAACCAATACTTCTTAAGGGGCTAAGCATCTGGGAAAACAAGTCAGACTACATTAGTCAAGTAGAGATCACTAAACCTGTACAAAAACAGATGTTATTTATTTCCAAGTTGGCTAGATGCTTCCACATTAACTTTCAGCTCTAACATTTTATACAATGATAAGGGGAGAAATAAAGTCAAAGGATCTGTATTTTTTTATCCAGTGTTTATTAACCATTTAGAGATTATTTAAACTATTTTTTTTTTATACCACAGACAAGGATTTTGACGATTTTAATTCTAGAATAGAAGATAAATTCCAGAGACAAACTATGAAACACAGTAATGGAGATTCATTAAATTTGGGAAGTAGCATTTTCTAATCAAAGAGATAAAATATAGAGAATATCCACAGGTGTAACACATAATGGGTGACCAAAAAATATCTGTTCTCCTTACGTCCCCTATTGTCGAACCTTAAAAATTAATTATTAAAATAAAAGCTGCAATGTGATAACAGGGCATAAAGAATGACAAGCTTTCTTTCATTTATAAGCTTCTATTTTCTTCTAATTATTTCTGTCATTTTTAATATTTGTTTCCAAAAAAGATACCCTGAATTTTTATGTGTATTGTTTAGGCTTACATTCAAATTTAAATTACAAAACAAGTTCTAAGAAAGGTGAATTTCAAGCTCTTTGTTGGTGGTGGCAGAGGGAATGAATAAATTGACAATTAAAATTCACTCAGTGCTCAGTGTCCTGAGGTGGGTGGGTCAGGGTGTGGTGTGATGCTGAGGTGAAGAAGGCATGTCCATCTTCTGGTGGATTGTGGGAGTGCATTCAGAGAAGATACCCCTGAGAAAGTACTAGCGTGGTTACTCATAAATGCTGAGCATCAACTAGCCAGGCATAGGGTGGAGAAACCATGGGAGCATGTGTGCAAATATGCAGGAGAATGAAAGCACAGGGCATTTCTGGCACCAAGTTTATGGGGCTGTTCCCAGATTAGAGGCAAAGATGTGAGACCATGAAAGACTTCGCTTTTCATATTCAGGCATCTGGACTTCGTCTTTAATGCTACGTAGAGATGTTCAGTGCAGATTCTGATTACAGAGAGTTCAATCTGACAGAGCTGGGGAGCTTGGAATAAGAGTGAGGCTGGGAGGTGTAGGTTGGAATCTGTATTCGGATAAAGTCAAGGATAATAGTTGAGAGATCACAGCTCTTAATTAAACGAAGTAAAGGAAAACGAAGATTTGATGAGTGGCGGAGACCCAGCTAATAGGGGAATAAACTAAACAGGGCTTCTTAAAAATGTTTCAGTGAAATGTTTCCTTGGTGAAACTAATTTTCAAATAGGAACTACTCTGTATTTTAATTCTTTAGAGTTTCCACCAAAAAACCTGAAATTAAGAAATATGTTTAATTTGCTTAATGTAGTCTTCTCCAAATATAATTACCCCAAAACACTTACTTTCTTTTTCTCATCTTCTTCTTTCTCCCTTAACCTGTCTTTTGCAGCTAACACCAATTAACATCCCACAAAATGGATATTCCTTGGAATACAATTAGATGGAAATCTAGCCATGAGGAATATTTATCAATTAACATCTTCAGGCCTTGAGGACTTTCTCTGCGTTGAGTAGAGTGAGGTAAACAAAGGCGGTGCCATTTATAGAAGCTTAGAAGAGAAGTAAATTGGATGTGGTGGGGCAATGGGAACACTCAATTTTTAACATGTTGAATTTAAGAGGCTTGAAGGACATGTCACTGGATATACCTGTGTGTATTAAGTATTCAAAATATTTTATCTCCATTTAAATAACTCGGTTAATAAAATTTATGTTTATACACATACACATACGTACACATGCATTTATCTGAGGTACACACAGCATGTGAAAATGAGAGAGTTCTCAGCATACATATACAAAAGCACACCTCCTTCAATAAATTGCTTCCCTGATGTTGCTGATATGTACACAAACATAACATACACGCAAGCATGTGTGATCTTGACAAAAGTAACATTTAAAACATTTTAAACTTGAATGAATTAAAACACTTCACATCTTCAGCAGGTTAAATTTTGGATAATTCATGTAATGAACTTATTTCTCCAAAATAAATCACTGAGGAAGCATTTTGCAGTAATAATAATAATTTAAAAAAAAAACACTATCCTCATTCATATCATACAGAAGGAGCACAGTTGTTTGGCAGAGTGACGTCAGCTATAAGAAATTCCGATTTAAAATAGTAATCCTTTTGAGAAAGATAAAAGTAATGAAAATACTGGCTCAAAATTGAAATATCCCTAAATTTTGTAACGTTAAAGAGATATATAGCATAGAAAAAGGGTTTCACCTGAGCAATTCCAAGAGAGCAGGTAAAATTACTTCCATGGAGTAAATGTAACTTTAGAGCTTTTCTTGGAACAAAAATTATATATTTGTTTAGGAATCTATCTAACTCAGTAATATAAATCAGTCTAGAATCACATACATTTTAAAGTAGGAAAGATAAGGAAGAGTAGGAAAACATAGTGATCGTGCACTTAGAATAAATTTCCTTGGTAAGAAGGATAAAGCAACTCAACGATTTTAGGCTTAGTAATTGAAGCGTCATATATTTGATTTTATTTAAACCCCCCTTGTCCCCTCCTTTCTGTCACTCCTGAGTTCTTCCAGAGTTGACACACATGCTCAGTGTAGAGGAAGAGTTTTAAATACCATTTAAAGCCATTAGCACACAAGTGAGGCTTTCTCACTTATATATACAGAAGAATTAAAGGACGCATTTTAAGTGAGAGCTAATTAGACAGTAAAGTAGGCAGTTAAGTGCATCACTTTCTATTTGGAGAAAGTTCAGAATTATTTGTCTTTTTTTACTTATTAATTTTACTTATAAAACCTAAGAGCATTAGGTTAAGTGCTATTTTATTGGTTATTAAAGTAATATTAGCTACTTTATCCATTTTTATACTTCTAAGTATAATTCAATTATTAAAAGCTTGTGGGGGTAAATGCATAGAGCTAAACATATATTCAGTGAAATATAGGAAATTTGTAGCCACAAACAGAGACATGGCTTCCAGTCACAGCTTTGTCACTCACTGGCATGGGCCACAGAGCCAAACAATGAATCCACCTGCACTCTTTTTCTCTTCCGCAAACACAGGAGTGTGAGCCAGAGCAGAGGTTTTCCAGCCTCGCGGTACATGAGAAACATCTAAAGGGTTTCAGAAATAAAGCAGATTTCCAGACACCTGCTTCACTGATTCATGAGCTTAGAAACCTGTTTTTTAAATAATTGTCCCATATGGCTTTCTGAATAACCAAATTTAAAGAGTATTAGATTAGAACAGTTGTCAAAGTTCTACTTTCAGAAACAAAAAACCAAAAAACTCTGGTCAATATTTAAAATAGTAACATTTTTCAAAAGGAAGGGGTAAACAAGGAATTCTTTCTAACTTACATATTTGATTCTTCCTACAATACGAGTAGGACCTGTTTTAGAATTCAACTCAATTTTTTTTCTGTTAGTTACAGAGTTTAAAACCTAAAACTGATTTAAGAGTGAAAATCTTACTCTTGACCTGTTTTGGAAGCACAATGCCACCAAAAGGAAACATTTCCACGAATATTCTGCATAAATTACCTTTGATTCTGACAACTAGTACTTAACTATAAAAATATGTTATCATAGCCTGATTAAGAATAGTTTGGCAATATATGCTTAGAGATTTAAAATGTACATAATCTGTGACCAAGTAATTTCACTTTTATGAATTTAAACTAAGAAAATAACCAGGCTGGAACATGAGTAAACACAATAAAATATTAGGGAGTTATTTTTTAATAGAAATGAAATGAAATATACAAACATGACTTAAATCAATGTTTTCCCAAGTAAACTGGAAAGCTTGTTAAGAATACAGATTCTTAATGCAGTACATTGAGGATAGGATATAACTGTATATTTTAAAGCAAGCCTCCAGATGATTTTTACGATATTAAAAATTTGAGGATCATTACAATTAGTCAATGAAATTAACAAAAAAAATGCCATGTGATGATTAACACAATGGCATATATAGATATAATTATATTATAAAAACTCATAAGGACATAAACTAGATATTTAAAAGAGTTAAATTTTACAATCAAGAACCCATTTTTGTTCAGTGAAACGTAATTATTGGAAAGGTTTGGAAGAATTTAGTACTGTTATCTCTGTTGAAAATGAAACAGATGTTTGCCTTTTGATTCTTCCTATTTAACTACAGTCTCTCTATTTAATTTTTCAACGATTAACATGCATTGCTTATATAATTTTACAAAGGAGGAAAAGTAAAAGAATGCCAGGCTGGCATCTCATGTCCCTTCAGTTAGCTTGAGAAGGGTACCTGTGTGTCTCATTCAATGCAGGGTAATGAGACAGAGCAGAGGTTCAAGATACTTCACCTCCCCAGAGTTTGTTGCAGGCGGTCCTTACTGTGATTCTTCCACTTACCACTTATCTGTTCTTCTGTAAGTTCAGCTCTGGATATTTATCTGAAAATGCTTTTCCAGAAATTGTTGGAAAGAAGGATTCAACTGCATCAAATAAGGCCCAGCTCAATTCCACCAAATTAACATTTTTAATAAAGATATTTATTTTAAATGAATTAATTCCTACACAGCAGTAAGTATCTAAAATATATATTGACTAAGCCTTTTGCAATTTAAGCCTGTTTCCATTTGTTTGGACCTGAGTGGAGACAGAACCACTAAACTCCAGTTCTACACAAAATAACCCTTATTACTTAGATTCAACAGAATTAGGCTTAGGGTCATTTTCAACTGAGCATTTCTTTCCTCTAGAAAGAATATAAAGAAACTTATTTGCATGAAAAAGGAAGGCTTGGATGGATTTTATTTTCTACAGCCTGTTTTTTTTTTTTTTTAAACACACAAAATTATGCCCTCAAAAATGTAAAGATGAGTGAAAACCCTTCTGAAATGCATCTGTTGTAAAGCAAAATATTTTGACGACTTGCTTTTAGGGTGCAGAGATCAACCACTGGCCTTTTTGTAAAATGCTTTGAAGATAAAAAGCATTTTCTACAGTTTTAGTATTATTATTCTAATTAGTATTATTCCTTTTAAGCATTCGTTATAAAAACCTCTAACATATTAATCAGCTTAGTAGTGAGCATTTGTTTTCTTCTTTCTCAACACACAAAAAAGCAGGTGATTCAGTCTGGAAGCATGTCCTTGCTCTCTACATAGAATTCTGCAATTGCTTAGAATTTTATATAATGTGTAGGCATTACATCAGGGCTTGAGAACAAAGCTGAGTTCAGCTTCTGTTGTAAATTTACAGTTTGTGACTCATCAAATTTGTTGAAATATCTCAACTCACATTCTCTGGAAGTTTAATACTTTGTAACATGATTGTTGAGTTAGAATAGTAGTCAATATTCACCTGATCTGTTTTTGATTATACAGATCAAGTCAAAAAATATATATAGCTTTTACCTATGACAGATGAATCAAAGTTCAAGGCACACTAGTTTTGATGGAAATTAGTAAAATTGATATGAATCAAATCTTTTATTCCTCTCTTGTGATCAAGAGAGGAAGCACAAAAATTTTCTTCAAACATATTTTGTCTTCTCTTTTCAATTGAGTTTATCCCTAAATAATTATTTTTATGAGTCAAACATAAAGAAAAATGAAAACTGTCAACAAAAAATTAATAAGGCTGATATGATCATTGGTTCTAAAATCACCAAAAGAATACAGTAACTATTATAAGGATTAATCTTGGCCACAAAGAATGGGAGGGGGGAGTTAAATTCATACTAGAACTTTTATATAGGATGTTACAGTATCACCAACTACAGTAATTATTCCCACCAAAGCCCTGGAAGAGATTTTTTTTTAAGTCACAATAATTTCATCTACCAGGTTAGATTAAATAAAACGCATTCTTCAGCTTAGGGGCCACACCTGAAACAGGTTCATTAAAAAAACTGTAAAAATGAAACTTAAGGATATTTCTAGTGACCAAGGATAGTTCCAGTGATCCTGCCTAAAAATTGTTTTGATAATGCAGCATTAGATCTGTTCAAGCCAGGAAAGGATGGCCAGGGGTGAGATGCCAAGAGGAAGAAACCAGGACCTAATAACTTTACATATTTTCTTTTACTGTATTCATTTAACACATAATTGTTGGCATGAGGTATGTGCTTGCAGAGTGCCAAGAATAGGAAATGTAACTATTATATTTTCAGTCAGAGCAGCAAGGGAGCTGTACACACCTACACATATATACAAACATCCGCCCATGAATAAGTATAATCAAATACGACAAGTCACACCATTGAGGTATGGTCGTACTGCTTGCTATGTGTGCATTAAAGGAGAAGTGACCACTGTAGAGAGCTGGGGAAGGTATCAAGTGATTTAGCATCCTAAATGAGTCTTAAGTGTTGGATAAGTTTGCTTATTGCTTTTTAAATCTTCATTTCAAATATTTTTAAGCATGTAGAAGAGAGCACAGATTATCTGATGAATTTAGAAAAAAATATACCCATTTACAAAAACTACCATTATTAGGATATTGAATAGTACATTTGCCTCATGACTTTCAATAATTCTCTTGCAAATCTTTCTCTTGCCCTAAATTGGTAATCCCTTTTTTGATTCCAACATTTGCTGAAAATATATGAATCTAAGCAGAAAAAATGCCTTGTTCCAATTACAAGAGATAGAAATGAAACTAATACATTTTATAAATAATGGGCATATAATATATATGTATGGGTGGAAAAATCCACTTGAAAATAGATTAGGGAAAGTCTGAATGTAATGTTTAGTATTTTATTTTATTTTGTTATTTTAACTTTATAATGTAGTAAAATCTACTTTTTTAGTGTATAGTTCTATGAATTTACGACATGTATAGATTCATATAACCACCACCACAATAAGGATTCAAAATAGGTTTATCACCTCCCTGAAGTTTTTTTGTGCTCTTATTTTATAGTTGTATCTTCTCCCTACCTCCAAAACCCAAGAACCAACAATGAGCTCCACGTTATTTATACTGTGATCTCATCAAGAATGACATAAAAGTGGAATCACGCAATTTGTAACATTATGAGCATAATATAGTTAATATTCACCCAAGTCGTGTGTATCGGCTGCTCATCAATTGTTGTTGCTGATGGGTGTTTCACTGTTTGAATCTGTCACAGTTGCTCATCCATTCACTAGCTGAAGACCATTTGGGTTGTTTCCATTTTTTTTTTTTTGTATAATCATGAATAGAGCTGATATAAACATGCCTGTACAGATACGTGTGTGTGAACACAAGTTTTTATTTCTCTAGGAAAAATACTCAAGAATGACACTGTTGGGTCATTAGGTGTTTAACTTTATGTGTCAAAATCTAGTGCAGTGGCTTTGTCAGCCTTGCTCCATGTATCTTGTTACACCTTGTTAGGTGTATACACGTTTATTATTTGTTATTGTTGTGTCTCTTTATCATTATGAAGGAATTCCCACATCGTCACTAGTAATACCCCTTGCGCTGAAACAGAATTTGTCTGATATTAATATAGACCTTCAAGACTTTCATAAGGGTCTGCATGGTATATCCCTCATTATTTTTTAAATTTTTATCCATATAATTATATTTGAAATGATCTTCTTACGTACAACATAAAAACTGAGCCATTTTCAGAGCCATTTTTATCCATTCTGTTACTTCCGTCTTTTAATTTGTATGTTTAGACCATTTACATTTATTGTAACTGATCTGTTTGGATTTAGGCCTACCATTTCATATTTGTTGTCTCTTTGTGCTACATGTTTTTCATTGGCATGCCTTCTTTGTGATTATTTGAACAATTTTGTATTTCATTTTAATTTTCTAAAACTTTTTATTGCTTCATTTTACATTGCAATTAAAATCAATAGTGTATTCTTTCAAGAGGATTATAAGCTATAGCATGGGTCCTTTTAATCTCTGCCCTCTATGTTATAGCAGTTTCATATGTTAAATGTATATACGGTACATTAAAATCTCTGTGAGGAAATGTTTTAACTTCACTTTCAATCGTCAAATATATTTTAAGGGATTCTAGAGTAGAAGAATAACCTGTTAGAGACACCCAGATATTTACCATTTCTGTTGCTCTCCCTTCATGTCTGTGGTCTTACGTTTCATGCTGGAATCATTTCCCTTCTGTCTGAAGGACTTCCTTTAGCAATTCTTTTAGAGCAGGTCTGTTGGCAAGGCCTTCTCTTAGTTTTCTTTATCCCACCTTTATTTCTGAAGGCTATTTTTGCAGAATCTTGAATTGTAGGTCAACAGTTCTTTTATTTCATTTCTGCACTTTATAAATTCCCTACCATTTCCTTCTGCATTCACGGTTTCTGATGAAACATCCACAGACATTTAGATCTTTGTCCCCCTTATATGTGTCTTTTTCTCTCTTGTTCAAGTGTTTCTTTCTTTGTTTTTAATTTTTAGCACTTTGATTATGATGCGATGAAAAGTTTCCCATATAAAGTTTGTTAAATATTCCACACGCTTTACATCTTTATTACTTACTTTTATTGTTCTTCAATTGTTTCTTGAACATAATTATAGTCTTTTTAGACATATTTCAAATATTAGAGGACAAAGACTAGGATTACTTTTCTTCTTTAGCTCACCCAGCACACAGTAGGTGAAAGACATCTCCACTGAAAATGGATTAACAGAATATATCTTGGCCAACAAGATACAATAACAGCAGGTAGTGTATCAGAATGCATCTTGCCCAAGAAAGCAGTAAGGGTGGGCTGGAGGAAATACCTAACATTAAGTCAGTTAGCCAAGAATTGATGGCAGAGAGATAACAAAGCTTAAGTGTGAACCAAGCTAAAATAGATGTAGAACATTCCCTTCGGAATAGAGCCTTTCTTTGGCTATTAAAGGAAATTCGTCACTGCTACAAAGATCAAAAGAACCCAAGCCTGTGACTCCAGACACTAAACAGAAAATACACTGACCACTTAAGTTTCAATTTGTAAAGCATTTATCAAGGTAAATCCATCTCTCTTTAGTTATTCTCAGACATTTTAGAGTTACCATTATCAGGGTCATCTTTGAACAGGAAAAAAAGCGGAATGGGTGTGCACCTAGTAGAAACCAAAGTTCTGTCATTCAGTTTTTTAAATCTTCATGTTTTAAATGTCCAGGAAGCACAAACATACATCAACCTCACATGCTTCCTAGCATTCTAAATTTATCCATTTCCGCAATTAGAACATGTCAATGTTATATTGTCAAGGGTCTTATCTCATTTTATCTTTTTAAACTTAACATAAAACACAGTCCCTGATACTAAGGTACTAATTAATTCATTAATATATATTTATTCAACAGATATTTACTGAGTTCCAAAAAGTTGTTTTCAGGAATTTTGCTGAACATTGAGAATTCAATAGTTAACAAGGTATTCAGCAAGACTCGAATGAAATGAGCTCTGTTTCAGAATTTAACTGTACATAAAGAAGGAACAAATAACACAGGGAAATATAAATAAACAAAAATAATAATAGAAATAAAAGTACTTTTCATAGAACTGTGAATATTTTCTACTGGTTAAGTACTCAAAAAATAAAGTTAATTGTATCAAAAAGTCTTATCCTTATTTATATCAATAAAAGCAATAAGTAACTAACAGTGAACTTTGCTAAGCTATTGAAGGACAGATTTTACCTGTTGGGAATCACCTATTATTGAAGGCAGCAAGCATGGTGTTTGGTCATATAGACTCTGGAGTCAGACTGTGTGGGTTCAACTTCTGACTCTGCCACATATCAATAGGGTGACTTTGAATGGTGTCATATCAGAAGAAAAACACCGTTTTTCTTGCTATATGCTTTCAATACGTCTACTCTCAACACTTCTGCACAGCACTTGT